>NC_056668.1:13668333-15004166 GCF_018350195.1 Panthera tigris | reverse complement strand
TGTATTGTGTCACATGCTATATAAGAAAAAACACGTTTGAGAACCAATTTGTTAACATCCTGGTGGAAAGAAGGGAGTTTCTAATTTGTTGCAGTAATTACACCTTAGATAGGGATTTAAATGTGAGTTGCCATCAGTACTGATGGCCTATGATGGAGGACGGGCAGAGTGTTGGATGTGGAATTTACTCCAATGCTGCCACTTTGCCAGCAGTAATAATGGAAATTAATGTTTGTTGGGTTTAGTAGGTACTGGTTATTTCCTATGTATTATCTTTTTTTTAATGTTTATGTATTTATTTTATGTATGTATGTATTTATTTATTTATTTTGAGAGAGAGCGTGCACACAAGCAGGACACGGGCAGAGAGAGAGAGAGACAGAAAGAGAGAGAATCCAAAGCATGCTCTGAGCTGTCAGGGCAGAGCCCGATGTGGGTCCAAACCCATGAACCATGAGATCATGGCCTGAGTTGGAGTCTGACGCTCAACCAACTGAGCCACCCAGGTGCCTCTGTATTATTTTCTTTAATAGTCACAACAGTCCTCTGAGCTAGGTCTTATTGTCATCATTCCCATTTTTTCAGATGGCTATTTAAGAGCATAGAAAGGTTAAGAAAATTGCCCCAAATCCCTCAGCCAATGAGACGTGGAGGCCAGATTCAAATCATACAGTCTAACTCATGAACCTGTGCTCTTCAGACTTTAATGTTCTAGTTTCTAAGTTTTTTTTAATGTTTATTTATTTTTGAGAGACAGAGACAGAGCGTGAGCAGGGGAGGGGCAGAGAGGGAGACACAGAATCCGAAGCAGGCTCCAAGCTCTGAGCTGTCAGCACAGAGCCTGATGCAGGACTTGAACCGGGAGATCATGACCTGAGCCGAAGTGGGACGCTTAACCGACTGAGCCACCCAAGCGCCCCTAGTCCCTAGGCTTATGTTGTACACTATTATTGATGATGTCTATACTCTCTCTCTCTCTCTCTCTCTCTCTCTCTCAAACACTTCTGTGTGATTGTGCATCTTGTGCCAATCCGGTTTGATTTTACCTGAGATCCAGGACCATCTATTTTCGTATTTTGTATCCTTTGATTACATTTCCTACTTCCACACTCGTCTAATGCTAACAGACATGTTAAGGTGTCTTGGAGGTGGAGGCAAGATTCAAACCAAGAAATCTAACCTGCCTGACCCTGTGTTCTTCACCACAAGCTTCCACCACCCAAGAGAAACACTCTATCCCTCTGTTGCTGTCTCCTCTTCTATAAAACAGACTGCAGGCTGAGTCTGACAGTTTTTCAGGACTTTGCCATCTCTGTAGTTAAGTCATTGTGTATGGTGGATATTCTAGGCCAACACAGAGCGGAGGAAAGTAGATCTGTGTATGGAAGGTAACGACAATTAATTTACCAGAATGCTCAAGAGTGGGGCAGGTGTTGGTTCCCATTCCCAAGGCTCCTATCCTGACTCAAGGGTTAGCATGTAAGTCATTTGGGAAGTGATCCCAAGATGTGCCCTCAGGAAAGGGTCTGGTGAGAAGGGAAAGAGGAATGGTGAGTTATCAAACAAGTTGCTTGCTCTCTGAAAGAACTCTGAGAAAAGCATAGAACACAATGAGGAAGTTATACAACCCCAGAGAAGGGCTGCTAGGACATGGGCTTGTTTGGCTAAAGACAGATTGGGCTTAGGAAACCAGAGGAAGTACCCAAGCAAGGAAATGCAGATAGATGCTAGCCACAGAGAAAGTCAGACCTGCTTGCATCGAGGGAGTCAGGGCAAGTGATTACACCTAGATGTTTTCCACAGGGGTATGTTGACAAACTCAACTTTCAGGTTGAGAGTTATTCTCAACCAAAGAGTTATTCTTAAAACCAAAATAATAAGTGCTAAAACTTGCAAGGTTTGCTACTAACTTTTTTAATAAGCTAAGAAAGCATGAAAAACATGGTCACTAGAATCATTATGACGGGAAATATACGTACTGACCAAAAGTGCTAATTTCTGGAAATGAAGAAGGAATTCACTGAATGAGGGAGGACGTGGAGAAATTATTGTGCACAAGGATTGGACTCTTCTAAGATCTCCAAATTTATTTTAGAAAACCAGATTAGTTGTCCCTCTAGTACCTCGCCACTTCATAAATGTATTTTGTCATGTGAGGTTCTCTCTATCTCTTCCACTCCCTCCCCCTCCCTTTATTCCTTCCCTCTCTCTTAGCCAGCATGGGGCAAGAAGACAACTATGATTACAGATGTGTCTCTGTCCTTCAATTCTAAACATTGTCTGTTGATTTCAGAAGAGAAATTCTGGGAAAATGCATAGACATTGCTTCATGTTTCCTGGTAGGCCCTGTCAACAAATTTATGAAATGTTATCCAATTCTTCGGCATATTGTTTTTCTGCATCCTTTCAAATGGAAGTTGAT
This sequence comes from Panthera tigris, assembly GCF_018350195.1. Taxonomy (NCBI): domain Eukaryota; kingdom Metazoa; phylum Chordata; class Mammalia; order Carnivora; family Felidae; genus Panthera; species Panthera tigris. Next base: position 15,001,744 of record NC_056668.1, on the reverse strand, counting down.
TTAATCCTTAAGTTAAATACAATATTTTGTTCTGAAAATGCTAAAAGGTGCCCAAATATATCTACAAAGGACAGCATGATATCTTACATGCCAGTATTATTAGAACTGGAGGTTGTTTAAATGGCGTTGCAAGCTCGGTGTAAATGAAGTCATTTAAATTCCTGATGGTAAACAAATATTCCAGTTTCTATTAACAACATCTCGTCGGAAGAGAATGTCGGTTTAGAGAACTAAACCCCTTTCTTACCTTCCCACTGTAGTAAGTACTGTAACTAGAAATATGTCCAGGGAAAGACTATACATCTTAGCCCTTCTTGAAGCTAATTTAGCTATGTGGGGCATAGGAGTCATATAACTGAATTCCCACCAGGGGCATGTGAGAAGAAGAGATGAGTTCTAACTCTGGTTCTGAATGTTAGAAAATTGGACCTATGTTCCTCCATATCTTTTCCTCTCCTGGCTGTAAGGAACATCGGTTTGAACGTCCAGATGAGGACAGAGCACCAGAAGGTAGAAAACCCCAAATATGAGAAGAATCTTAGTCCCAAGTGACTGCATGACCAGAGTCTTCTGCCAATCTACATGGCTTACTGCAGAAGTTATATAAGTGGGAAGTAAACCACTTCTTTAAAACCTTTTATTTGGGGCTGTCTCTTTGTTACAGCAGCTTGATCTTTATACCAAATCATGCATTCCTCAGTAGGTAGGGCTGTTTTATCCCCTGGACTCCCACCAATTATCTCAGAGAAACTTTATTCCGCTCACCAGACAAAGAAGGTCAGCGAACACAGAGCTGATTAATGAAGGCTTTCAGTTTAGGCATATTGGAACAGCTGATTAAGTACAATATTAAACTCTTGGTAGCAGACACTTAAGAAAACAGCATTATGGTTTTTTTTCTTTTCTACCAAAATGAAAAATTTTATTGATTTGAAAGTAACTTAAGATGAGCAAGTGAGATGATTATATTTACATGATTTGCATGCTTATGAATTCACCTACAAATATGTTGGTGGTAGAGATGGGAGATTAACATCCTACTAGTGGCTATGAATCTTATTTAATGAGTCATGATGACCATATGATTTTGGAATTATCAACTGAACCCAGGGTTGACAAAGATGAGACTCAAGTCTTATGATGATGGAGATGGTAATGATACCGGCAGATAAGGAAAAAAGCATGGAGAGAGGTTAAAAAAGGGGAAAAAAATAGGAAAAAATATATATGGTTGTCTTTACAGCAAAAACTAGAAAGAAATAAAGACAAACAGTTGCTTATTTGATTAATGGGGATCCCAGCCACATGATTACTGGAGGATGGCAGAGGAGAAAACTCTTGATGGCGGTTTGTTCCTGGGCTGATGCGTCAGCTATCCAAAGAATATCTTCTTGAAGGGTCATATTAATAAAATTTGAAAGATTGTCATACTCACAGTGTTAGTTTCCTCGGTAACTGTAACAAATGACTTCAAACTGGGTGGCTTAAAACAATGAGAATTTATTGTCGCACAGTTCTGGAGGTCAAAAGTCCAAAATCAAGGTGTCCACAGGGACACCACATGCTTTCCCCAAATCCCTTAGGAGAGGATCCTTTCTTGCTTCTCCCAGCATGGGTAGTACCATGCATTCCTTGGTTTATGGCAGCATAACTCCTTTCTCTGCCTTGGTCTTCACATGACCATCTTATCCTGGCATCTGTGTGTCATGTGTCTTCACATGTGTTTCTCTGTTCTTATTACCAAACCGTCTTCCCTCTTCTTCTTTTTTTATAGTAATAAAGGAAATTTTCAACGTTTTAAAATATAATTTATTGTCAAGTTGGTTTCCGTACAACCACCAATGCTCGTCCCAACAGGTGCTCTCTTCAATGCCCATCTCCTCTCCACCCCCCACCCCCCATCAACCTTCAGTTTGTTCTCAGTATTTAAGAGTCTCTTATGGTTTGCCTCCTTCCCTCTCTGTAACTTTTTTCCCCCTTCCCTTCCCCCATGGTCTTCTGTTAAGTTTCTTGGGATCCACATATGAGTGAAAACATATGGTATCTGTGTTTCTCTGCCTGACTTATTTCACTGAATATAATGCTCTCCAGTTCCATCCACGTCGCTGCAAATGGCCAGATTTCATTCTTTCTCAGTGCCAAGTAGTATTCCATTGTACATATAAACAACATCTTCTTTATCCATTCGTCAGTTGATGGACATTTAGGCTCTTTCCATAATTTGGCTATTGTTAAAAGTGCTGCTATAAACATTGGGGTACAAGTGCCCCTGTGCATCAGCACTCCTGTATCCCTTGGGTAAATTCCTAGCAGTGCTATTGCTGGGTCATAGGGTAGATCTATTTTTAATTTTTTGAGGAACCACTGCACTGTTTTTCAGAGCGGCTGCACCAGTTTGCATTCCCACAGTGCAAGAGAGTTCCCATTTCTCCACATCCTCTCCATCTCCTGATTTGGTCATTTTAGCCACTCTGACTGGTGTGAGGTGTCTCAGGGTGGTTTTGATTTGTATTTCCCTGATGAGGAGTGACGTTGAGCGTCTTTTCATGTGCCTGTTGGCCATCTGGATGTCTTCTTTAGAAAAGTGTCTATTCATGTCTTCCTCCCATTTCTTCACTGGATTATTTGTTTTTCAGGTGTGAGGTTTGGTGAGTTCTTTATAGATTTTGGATACTAGCCCTTTATCCAATATGTCATTTGCAAATATCTTTTCCCATTCCATCAGTTGCCTTTGAGTTTTGTTGATTGTTTCCTTTGCAGTGCAGAAGCTTTTTATCTTGATGAGGCCCCAATAGTTCATTTCTGCTTTTAATTCCCTTGCCTTTGGAGATGTGTTGAGTAAGAAATTGCTGCGGTTGAGGTCAGGAGGTTTTTTTCTGCTTTCTCCTCTAGGGTTTTGATGGTTTCCTGTCTCACATTCAGGTCCTTTATCCATTTTGAATAATGAAGCAACATAAAGAGAAATAAAGAAACTGACCCCATTCACAATTGCACCAAGACTCATAAAATACCTAGGAATAAACCCAACCAAAGATGTAAAAGATCTATATGCTGAAAACTATAGAAAACTTATGAAGGAAATTGAAGAAGATACAAAGAAATGGAAAAACATTCCATGCTCATGGATTGGAAGAATAAATATTGTTAAAATGTCAATACTACCCAAAGCAATCACATTCAATGCAATCCCAATCAAAATTGCACCAGCATTCTTCTTGAAGCTAGAACAAGTGATCCTAAAATTTGTATGGAGCCACAAAGGACCCCAAATAGCCAAAGAAATATTGAATAATAAAACCCAAGCAGGAGGCATCAAAATCCCAGATTTTAGCCTCTACTACAAAGCTGTAATCATTAAGACGGTGCGGTATTGGCACAAAAACAGACACATAGACCAATGGAATAGAAAAAAGAATCCAGAATTAGACCCACAAATGTATGGCCAACTAATCTTTGACAAAGCAGAAAAGAGCATCCAATGGAAAAAAGCCTCTTTAGCAAATGGTGCTGAGAGAACTGGACAGCAACATGCAGAAGAATGAAACTAGACCACTTTCTTACACCATTCCCTCTTCTTCTATAGACACCAGTCATAGTGGATTAAGGCTCCACCCTACTCCAATATGACCTCATCTTAAATAATCTAATTACATCTTCAATCACCCTTTTTCCAAATAAGATCCCATTCTGAGTTACTTGGGGGTCAGGAAACCAGCATATCTTTCTATTGGAGACATAATTTAACCCGTAACACTCATGATAAGGACTTCATTTTCCAAAATGAAAAGTAATACTCTACTAAGGTTGGTCAATTTTTCGTTCTTCTTTTTAATGTATTAAAAAAGAACTAAAAAACTTGACTCTATAATGCATTGAAAATAATCATTAAAATACATAACTAAGAGTTAAACTAGTCTTGTTTTTATTTTAAGAGAAAAGCAAAAGAGTGTCAAAACTAAAAGATGGTTTTCACTGTCAGTTCAGTGAACTCTGTATCTCTAAGCTTTTTTCTTTTTCTAGAAATGGCATTGAAGACTGAATGGATCAAGAAAAAATAAGAAAAAAAGAAAAAAAAAAGACTTAGACACTCTACAATCAAATTGTCCCTGGCAAATGAAAGAACTTCAATATGCTTTTTAAAAAGACTGTATGTGTGGAATCATATCCATAATGTATGGACATTAAAGCTGCCAAGGCCACAAATAAAATTCCAATTGTTATAGGTTAAAGAGCTTATATTTCTTAATGACTCCTTGAACTGATTTCTACATAAAGCAATCCAAAATATCTCACAAAAATCTTCCCACATTTCTAAATATTAAAGGCTAATAACAGTAGATTATGTAATCTTTTTGGTCTTTATGTATTCTATTTGTCCATCTTTTTTTTTTTTTTTGTAGTGTTTTGTTTCATTGCAGGTGCTTTAAAATGAAAAGACCTTCCATCTATTTTTTTCTCTGTTTCCAAAACAGCTTTATTTATATGGGAACCAGTGAAGATTTGAGCAAACCTTCCTTTTCATGCAACTGCTGAGAGTTTTGACAGTCTGGCTGCTGGCCTGAATTTTGTGGCACATCTGTAGTTACCAATACAGAATTTCAATTATGTAAATCACCTTGGCAATGTCTTTTTAAAAGCTAAAAAGAACACTGTAGTTTATCCCCTGTGCACTTTAGTAATATTCTTATGAATCAGGTCTATGTTACCAAAATCAAATTAAAAGCTATACACATGCCATTTTTTTAAAGGGGCCTTTACCAAAGATTCGAGTTTCTCCAAATGAAAGAACAGGCCACCTCATCCATTGTGTTAAAGGTTTAGGAAACAAAGAAAAGTGATCCTGTCCTTATCTCGCTCCCTTCTCTAAAATTATAATCTAAGACCAGCACTGACCGAAGCAGCAGCAGCTGCAGTGGAATCACAATATCCTCCAAAAGCAGGCTCATTCCTTTTTTTCTTATTTTTCTCTTTACATGTGATGTCAGAATTGACCAACGCATTATCTACATGAGAACAGTCGTATGACTTCATTTCCTACGATTCTCTTTGAAATTTCCTATTGGGAGAGGTATCTTTCACATCTGAACCCCCAGCATACGTCTTGGCATATATTAGATGCTCATAAAGGTCTGTTGGGTAAATGAGAAGCCAGGGAGAATAAAAGGAGGAGAAAAACTCCAGCCAATGAAGGAGTGTTCATTGTAGTAAACCCCAACCTTACCACTTTTCAGGTTCCTTGGTGCTGCCCTACTGATCCATGTTCTATACCAGTAACTATACATTGACAAGCTGTATCTGTCTCACAAAGGATCTCTCCTTCCAGCAGCACAGATTATATATATATATATATATATATATATATATTAGGTTTGGAAAACTAAATATATATATATCGCAAGTATTGAAGGCCATCCCGAAGGACCTTCTTCCAATTTTCAAAATTCATTTACAAATCATCAGGTTCTCTCTAAGGAGAGCAAATTAAGGTATAGCGCCCTCCTCCGGTAAGGAGACCTTTATAGCTGTATACTTTGGCTAGTTCCGAATCTGTCTACGTTAGTAAAATCTTCTTTTGTAACGTGGGCTATGTGCATAGGTCCCTAGGCTTTCTGTTTTGTGGGCTGTTGCTTTTTTTTTTTTATCCTCTTTGTAATCCTTGACTTCTGCCTAATTCACATTCTGTCCACTCTATTATGTTGCTGCATGAATGCCTTGCCTTCTACTAGCTGATGACTTTTCTGTTACTTGACCCTGCAGAAACACTTTACTGCCTTTTTGCTACAAAGCAGGACAGGATAATATATCTCAGTCAAAATATCTCATTTCTCTCTGCTGAATGTGTCTGAAAATTCATGTTTCCATCAATACCTGCTGAAACACCCCCTTGGAGAAATACTGAAAATGGCCTCCCCGGGAAGGGAGTGTCTCTAACTGTGCTTCCCTTTCCCAAATATAGGTCACCGTGGAGGGCCCCAAGGCCAAGGGACTTCAGATGTCCCAACTCTCTCCTAATGGGATTATCTTTGAAACATCCTGTAAGAAATGTCTTGGATTGCCTCTGAATTGTTACAGTAACTAAACCAATCATTTGTTAATGAGCAACTTCCATAGAGCAATTTGGACACATCATGCAATGTTTTTCCCCATAATATGTACCTTTAAAGCTGAAAAATCAGATAGCCAGCATAGGTATGTTACCTTTTGCACACACAATACATTGTTTCCCCTGAACCCTGGTATCAAGAATCCTTAATTCATGCCACAAAACATATTCAAAACAAAAAAGGAAAGGGCTATTTTATCACTTTTAATGAGTACATCATTTCCTTTAGTTGTGCCTTATGGGTTTTCATTTCAAAGTGGTGAATGCCCTGTTGATAGTATGTTATCAAGAAATAGGTTTATTTTGACATTTTAAAGAAATGTTTGGGTGATTTTGCTAATTACTGTCCTTTCTCTCCTTTCAATTGAAGAACTATTTAAAACTGGTTAATTCTTTCTCTTTAGTACTTAAAGTGAAAAATTGTGATGCTCAGAACATTCTCAATAAGTTTGCAATTCTTTCTTGGATCACAATATGAAATTCTATTTTCTTAAATTCCATGAGTAAAATATTGAGTGCTACCTCATGATTTAAAAAATAACTTTTGGTCAGAATTCAATTATCACTGTTTTTAGTTTAAAGGTATTTTTTCGTGAAATTTTGCTACCTTTAACTCAGTGGTAGCCACTGAAAAAGAAATAATGATATGAAATCATTTGAAAGGCTATACTTATTTGTATCCCATATCCAAGAATAACGAAATATTGGTGCTAAACCAAAAAAACTCAATATCCGCTATATGATGCCTCTTAATAAGTAATAGATTTCTTTCCATGGTCTGCCAATGTCTAAAAATCTTGGCTTCAAGCGAACCTATAGAGAGGCAGTTCTATGTCAAATTATTTTAATGGAGAGTGTTTACATTCTGGTCTTCTGTTATGTACCTTCTGCAACTTTTACAGTGAGCTGTGATTGGAAAATGAAATAGCTTAATGCATGAGTTCACACCCTGCATTGGACCTTCTCTCCACGAAGCATGACAGTCTGAGCCCAAATCATCCTAGGGTCCTTAAATGAGCATGCAGCCCAAAGGCTATCAGAGGAGGCCCTGTTCTCTGCAGTGTGAACCCCCCACTGCTGCCCAATGTGATACAAATGGGTTGCCTCTGAACTACTCCAGAAGCTGGAGTGGTGACCTGAAGGAGCTTTAATAGTAATTAAAGTGACACTTTTGTAGTCATCAAGCAACAGGCTCTGGGCTAAGTCCTCTACATAGATTATCCTTCATTCTTCCAACAACCTAATGAAGTAGATGTCACTCCATTCTAGAAATGAGTAAACTCAGGTTTGGAAAACTAAAGCAATGGCTTAGAATTATCTAGCGAGTAAACGTGAAAACCATCATTTGATTCCAGAGGCTGTAAAACATCCAGCTCAACTTTGTTGGCTCGTATTCGACTTTGGGGGACTCGACTGCTATGGACTTGAGGCATAATGGGATGTGCTTACTTGTTTCAGCTCTGAGAAAAGAGGCTTGTCTGGTTCCTTCTGCTTTCTCCAAGACCTTGTCTTGTGTTGTTGCTGTCTTGACCTTCTACATTGGACCAAGTGGCCTACAGAGAGACGTCCTTGACGTTTCCTCACTGTTTGCCTCTCAGAGCATGTCGATATCACTTACTTAATGCCCTTGATGTTTTCCATTTGCTCATTATGTTGCATCAGAACAATGCAGATCACACGCTTTGTGGAACTGTGATTTATTTCCTGAACTGGTATCACCTAAATATTATTTCCTGATTGCCCAAATGAACTTATTTCTAAGACCCATTCTCAGTTTTTCCTACCCGAGTCATCCTGATTGGGATGACCCATTCTCAGTCATCCTACCCCAGTTCATCCTGAACTGTAAAGTTAAATATTATAATAACTTATGAGAACAACTCTGACAGTTATGATTCATCTTCATGTGCAATCATAAAATGACCACTGAAAAAAATGTAGTAGTAATTATGCAAAAGGAAATCCGTGAGTACTACCATTTTTCAGGTCCCCTTACACATCGTCTATGAGATGGAACTCACTTTCTCTGTTATCTCCTTGATAACCACGTTTCATCCATTTCAAAATTCAGCAAGTATTTATTGAGTCCTTTCTTCTGATCAGGGACTCTTCTAGATGCCACAGATATAAAAGTGAACAACAGAACAAGATTCTTCCTTCAAGAATTTAACATTTCATTTGAGTACAGGACGGGACTGCGGACTGGTGACTATATACAACTAAATAAGGAAGGAAGCAAGCAAACGAGAAAAATATTGGATAATGATAAGTTCCATGGAGAAGGTTAAAATGAAACGTTACAGAGAATGACTACTTTAGCTTGGCAGTTTGAAAAAGCTCTTTTTGGAGAAGTCAGTTTTAAGCTGATTTCTGAATGACAGATAGAAGCCCAGTGGACCAACATTGGAGGCACGTCAATGTCGTAGATACAATTAGATTTTTATCAAGAGTCTTAGTAAGTCAGCAAAGAGGTCTGAGTAGTCCTCTTGAATGGCGTGTAAGGTATCTGTGAAAAGGAAACGTCCTGTGACAATTTCCATCACCAAACCTACCTCCTTCTTGACAGTGAGCTGTTCTGCCAGACTGGGTAATGTTAACTGCACATTATTTGTAGGGGACCCCATGTGTAACTGAAAATAACGTGATAAGTAAAGCCATTAATAAAAAGCAAAAGTGTACCTATTGATGATGCTTTTTAAATCACATCACTTGAAACTGTATTGTAGAGGTGACCTTTATGTTTTATTTGGTGACCATGCCTACTTTCAGACTTGAGCCACTCTCTGTCATCTCAGTACTGTTGTCTTTAGGCCATACCAGGCTTACTTAGCGGTATGGGAAAGGGTGTGGGTACTCAAACATAGATAATAAAATTATTTTGCAAAAGCAAATTCTAAGTATCTTAGGCTGATATAATTAAAATATTATTTGTGGCCTCTATTTGAAAAGCTGCCTTTTTAAATTGAGTGTGGTACTCATAAACCTTTACCATTTCTGTGGCAGTAAAATCACAGGACATTTCCAAATTTGTCGAATCCTTTGCAGTTAAAGGATCACAACACTGAAAAGCACCCTCCCCGCTTCTAGGCAAGTGAATATCGAAAACATTTGATGTCTTTTTCCTTCTTAAGAGCTCCAAGGGAAGCCGAGTCTAAAGGTTCTGTGGAAGATACCTTTAATATTCTCTCCTCTGAAAAACAAGAAATTGCCTTTTCACCAAGCCTAAATCTCCTTTTCATGTCCATCTGTTGGGCTTTTCAGGGAATTAAAACATAAGTAGTTACCAAATAATTTATGAACACTAAGGCATAGGCACAAGTCTTGTTAGCTCTTACATCTCTGGGGGAAAAATATGTGTTTCCATTTCCTAAGAATATTTTTTATGGATTTACATAAACTCTACATACTTGTATTCCAAAACTGTATGGCCTGGCTTAACATGTTAAAAATGGTAAAACTAAAGAAATATTAATAAAACAGACGGCTGACTTCCACTTCTACTGTGACAGACTAATTGGTAGCTACCTTGCCCTCCTGCTGAGAAACAACTAGAGAACTGGAAAAAAAAATGGAGGCAACAACTGTTTTCTGATATTCACAGACAGGCAGCAGAGGAGTATGGTACCTGAGAGGAGAGAACAAACTGGGCGAGCTCTGCAAACACCACGACCTTCTGCCTGGAAGCATGTTTTGATTCATGGTGCAAGGAGGAGAACCCAAACTAAACATGAATTCTGACAGACAACAAGACAGAAATGAGTGTGGGGTGGGGGGGGGGGCACCGATGCAGGGGAGATGTCAGGCAGATGGCCGAAGAGCTACACAGAAATAGCATCCCAGAAATCTGCATGATCTCTTTGAGTCTGTTGCTGAATGTTAATTCACATGTGTGTTGGGACATTCCACGAGACGAGATAAAGAACCATTAGGAAGTGCAAGCGGCAAAATTCCAGAGTCCATCTAGGACTGAGTGATGTGTGAGTTCTGACCAGCCATGGCAGAGTGACCTTGACCATCAAGTTCATTCAGTAGAGGTCCCAGAGATGTAACACTGTAGTAGTAACACCTGATGTTAAGGTAAAGACTGTTTGGGCTCCATGCTAACAAACTTTAAAACCTTTTTTTTTTTTACTTTTATTTATTTGAGAGAGAGACAGAGCATGAGCAGGGGAGGGGCGGAGAGAGAGGGAGACACAGAATCCGAAGCGGGCTCCAGGCTCCGAGCTGTCAGCAGAGCCTGACATGGGGCTCAAACCCACGAACAGTGAGATCATGACCTGAGCTGAAGTCGGACGCTTAACTGACTGAGCCACCCAGGCGCCCCATGCCAACAAACTTTAAAAACAAGTTTGAAAGTAATCAAGATGAACTTCAAGTAATTTTTTTTAAATTTTTTTTTAACATTTATTTATTTTTGAGACAGAGAGAGACAGAGCATGAACAGGGGAGGGGCAGAGAGAGAGGCAGACACAGAATCTGAAACAGGCTCCAGGCTCTGAGCTGTCAGCACAGAGCCCGATGCGGGGCTCGAACTCACAGACCGCGAGATCATGACCTGAGCCAAAGTCAGACGCTTAACCGACCAAGCCACCCAGGTGCCCCGAACTTCAAGTAATTTAACTGAGACAAAACCAAGTTCAATATCCTCTGAGGAAGAAAACAAAATCTAGACCCTTAACCACGTGACATACAATGTTCAGAACTGAGTACACATCGCCAGATTTATCAAGAAAGAGGAGAACGTAACTCATAACCAGGAGAAAAATCAGTCTATTCGAACAGTCCTAGGTATTCAGAGAGGATGAAACTGTCAGGTAAGAACAGGCAATCTGCCAAGAATTTGAAGACAGCCATGAACACAAGGCACAGCCAGGTAGAATTGTTTGGTTGGGGGATGGGGTCAAATGAAATTTCTAAAGGAGAAAGTTATAATATCTGAAATGAAAACTGTTCTGGATGGAATTAATAGCAGATTAGAGAGTGCAATGAGAAGATTGGCAAACTTTTAACCATAGCAATAAAACCCCACAAAACCGAAGCAGAGAGAGAAAAGACTAAAAAGTTTAGGGGTGCCTGGGTGGCTCAGTGGGTTGAGCACCCTAGTTTCAGCTCAGGTCATGATTTCACAGTTAGTGGTTTCAAGCTCAGAGCCTGGAGCTTGCTTTGGATTCTGTCACCATCTCTGTCTGCCCCACCCCCACTCTTCTCTCTCTCTCTCTCTCTCTCTCTCTCTCTCTCTCTCTCTCAAAAATAAATAAACATTAAAAAATTTAGGGGAGCTTGGGTGGCTCAGTCAATTAGGCATCCAAGTTTGGCTTGGTTCATGATCTCATGGTTCCTGAGTTCGAGCTCACCGTTGGGCTCTGTGCTGACAGCTCAGAGCCTGGAGTTTGCTTCAGAGTCTGTGCCTCCCTCTCTCTGCCCCTTTCCTGCTTGTACTCTGTCTCTCTCTGTCTCTCTCTCAAAAATAAATATTAAAGAAAAAAATAATAAAGCTTTAGTAAAGTTACCTGTGGGAAATAACATACAGAAAATAGGAGTCCCACAGCATAAAGTCAAAGATAAATAAAACAAACAAACAAACGAACAATCAATAAATGATAGCCAGAAGTTTCTAACCAGTATAAACTAAAAGAACCAAGATCAATGAACCTGAGCAGGGTAAAGACAAAGAAAACCACACCAAGGCATATCATATCAAATTTCTGAAAACTATTGTTAAGGGAAAAACTATCATAAAAGTGCTTTGAGTTTGTTTTTGGCTAAAAAAAAAAAATTAAAAAAATAAGACTCATTACCTACAGAGGAATACATTTAAGAATAATCACAGACATTTCATTTCAAAACTTGAAAGTAATATGAAATTTTTAAAAATATGATTCTAAGCAGAAGAAGCCAGACACAAATAAACACACTGTTTATTTCCACATATATGACATTCTAGAATGGGCAAAGTAAATTTTAGTTACAGGAGACAGATTGTTTGCACCTGAGGTAGGTCAATGAAAAATAAAGGCATACAAGACAAATTTTTGAGGTAATGTTCTGTGTCTTGGTCTTGATCATAGGGTTGTGTGTACGTTTATCAAAAATACCAAAGTGTACACTTAAAAATGAGTACATCTTATTGCATTTGAAATATTTCTTAACAAATGGGTTTCAAAGCCAAAAACAGACTAGAAGTCCTGTTAAAAGGAACAGGATAGTAAACGTGGGCTTTGAACAGTTTACCGTAACAGGGCACTAAATTAGCTTGTAATTCTTTTGGAAACTGGGGTTAAAGGAGAAGACACTGGCTTCCAACTTTTGTTGTTGTTTTTTATTGTTTAACAACAGAAATCATAGAAATTTATTTACTGAGATACAATTTGTTTGTTTTCCTCAAGAAACTAACCAAGGTAAGGAAGGCTACCAAGGTAAGGAGACCTTTGATAACACAATGGCTAATGTTTTAAATTCTGGTTTTAGCAAAGATAGGAATGCTGTTCAAATAAATTATGCATGCACCAAACATTTTTATAATAAGTACAAGCATTTTTTTTTAGTAGTTGAGATAACATGGTACAGGAACACTTTGATTTCTATATATGTCCTCTAATTCACTAATGGAGTTTATGGAATCTAGGAGAATTCATAGCTAATATGGCCATTAGACTAACTCCTAAAGATCTCCTTTCTTAAATGAGCCTGTGAGAAAGGCTGGATCATAATTAATTAATACTTGAATATTCTGAGGAGAGCTTTTAGTACAGGTATTCTAAATTGTTGGCTGAAGAGAAAGCCACGCACTTTTGAAATACCAGGTGTACTCGAAGCAAAATTGCAAGCCGTGTGAACTTTAACAACTTGAATTTGTATTTTCACACAAACAGAAATCCATCACATATCAACTCAAATGTAAATGGTAAAAGTGATTAGGTACTGAATCTTTCCCCCCCACCCCACCCCTGAAAACAAGAAAAAGAAACTTTGGGGGCGCCTGGGTGGCTTGGTCGGTTAAGCGTCCGACTTCGGTTCAGGTCATGATCTCACGGTGCGTGAGTTCGAGCCCCGCGTCGGGCTCTGTGCTGACAGCTCAGAGCCTGGAGCCCATTTCAGATTCTGTGTCTCCCTCTCTCTCTGCCCCTCCCCTGTTCATGCTCTGTCTCTCTCTGTCTCAAAAAAAATAAATAAACGTTAAAAAAAAAATTAAAAAAAAAAAAAAAGAAACTTTGAATTATCTCAGTGGTTGAAATCGTAATTGGTTAATATCCCAGTGTTCTGCACCATGAGATTTGAACAGAAAACTGTATCTAGTTTTTGACCCTTAACATCTCTGGGCACTCCTAACAGTTCTGAAGCTTACCAAATCTTTCGAAAAACGGGTTGAGGCTTTAGGTACCACCAATTCTGCCAAAGCCCATCTCTTCCACGGTTCACACTAAAAACAGGATGAAGGTTGTAGAAATGGATTATCTCCCCAAAGAACACCTAAGGGAATTAAAGGGTCTCTTGATATTTTTTTACAGAAAAGATTATAGAACCACTAAGTTTGTTAACTTTATTTTCCGTGAGTCAGTCTATTGCCCCCTTGATAACACTCTTGCTTTTAGTCTTCATCCTATGTTGAATTCGTTTACATAGCACATACTCAAAAAATGCTAAATAAATTGATTTTAAAATTAGCATGTTAAGCATTCAAAACAACTTGAGAGGCACTTTGATGAAAAACAATTATCTAATGTGTTTCATACCTAAATATTAACTATTATTTTTAATATCCTACAATGTTACCGTTGTCTAAAGCTGTCAGTCTCCAGTAGAACATGAAGTTAAAATTTCCCTCCTACTCATTTATGATTTTCTTTCTTTTTTTCTTTTTATTTCTTTCTTTCTTTTTCTTTTTTTTTTTGAAGGTGATCACTTCTTGTTCTCTTGAATAGCTTGACTTGACAAAAGGAGAAGGTTGAATTGACTCGGGACATTTCTTTAATTGCTAGAGAAAAATATCCAGAGCTCGCTTTATCACCTCCTACACAATGTCTTAATGTTTATCCCTAAGGCTAATATTTTTGACTCAAACCTGTGATTAATCATATGTTCAGTAGAGGGGCATCTGGGTGGCTCATTCAGTTAAGCGGCTGACTCTTGATTTCAGCTCAGGTCATGATCTCGTGGTTTGTCGGTTCGAGCCCCACCACACTGAGCTCTGTGCTGACTTGGGATTCTCTCTCTCTCTCTCTCTCTGCCCCTCCTGTTCATGTGCTCCCCCTCAGAATAAATAAATACACACATTTAAAAAAAAATATTCAATAGAAATAGGCCACAGTGCTTTGAGTTTTGTTAGCCTCATGTTGATGTGCCCTGACATGTAGTGTAAAGATTATACAGTGGGCTTCTCTGTAGGAGGCATCACATCTTAACCTAACTCCCTGGTCTGTTTCATCAGATCATACCAAGGAAGACCCGAGGAGGATCTGCCATTTTCCTTTCCCATTCTATTAGTTCTTTCCCCCTCCAAAGACCAGGAGTGTTTCACCCTCCTATCTCAAGAAGCTTATTAAAGGAATTGGTGACATTGTAATAAATAAGCTTCAAAACACCACCACCACCAGCAAAAAGTGATTCATAAAAAGCCAAATGTTAGCTAAGCTTTGCAGATGGCTCTAACATTCCTTGCTTTCAATACAAGTAATGTGCCTTAGACTGATTGTCTTTATGGGCACATGAAGGCACTTCCCTCTGGAACTTGTTCCAAGGCGAGAGAGGTAGTTTCCTTAGAGCCACCGAAGGGGCAAAGGAGAATGAACAGAAGCCTCAGTTTCTTCCGCTGGAAGGGGGGAACTTGCTCACTTGACGAGAATTGGGGATGATTGTTGACTCTCACTTTGTCAGCTGAAATTAATTTGTTCCGAAGCAGGAAGTATCTGGGTGGTATTTGGAATGTCTTTAAACAAATACACGAAGGCTGAAGTGCTTATCGGGAACTTTTGTCAGGGAGTAGTTGGCAATTTTATACTGAATCCCCTGTCTGCTTTTTTTTTTTTTTTTTTTTAAATCCTCTAGAAGTTT
The DNA here is from genome assembly GCF_018350195.1 of Panthera tigris. Lineage (NCBI taxonomy): Eukaryota > Metazoa > Chordata > Mammalia > Carnivora > Felidae > Panthera > Panthera tigris. Next base: position 14,986,590 of record NC_056668.1, on the reverse strand, counting down.
CATATATTTACTTTGCTTGGCAAGATTCTATGGCAGAAGTAATATTCGTTTTCTTCCTTTTCTCCCTTGCTGGGGAGGTGGAGAAGGGCGGGGGGCGGGGAGGGTGGTGGAGGGAGACATTTAATACATAGGATTATGATACCGCAATCCTACACAATAAAAATAGTTTAATCAAATGAATAAAACTCTCTTTCTTTAAATATACAGGGACATAACTATTTAATAAGGCTCTTCAAATGCAGAGGCTGAGGTAATTTAAGCAAAGTAGCACTGGTTGCATAATTAATGTGACTATTCTGGCCTCGAAAACAGTATTTTTATTATAAAGCTCCTTTTATTCCCCCAGCTTTTGGGATTTTTTCCCACATGCAGTACAGTGTTTTGCATTGAACTTGGGGTGAATGGATTCATCAGGATCGGAATAATTTTATCTGTAAGGGTGTTTATATTTTTAGGCAACCCATAGGAATACCTAACGAGCGGCTTAATGGGCATTAAGGTAAAGCATGTGAATCTCAGTTTAGCCCCTTATTTTTATCGGGGTCTGTCACCATATGGGCCATCAACTGAAAAATGAGCGCTTTTGTAGCAAACAGATTGCTGTATATATTGGATACAACAGTCATAAGCTTTGTCCTTTGGCCAAGTGAGAACAAAAACGATTCGTTCTCTCACTGTGAAATTCTGTAATTCCTTCGACCTCAGAAAATAACAAAATCGTTCTCCCTGCAAAGGAGAGGCAGCTCTGAAAACTGAAATGAACTTGACTCTCTCTGGTTGTTCTTCCTGGAATAGAGTTGGCGAGGGAGAGGGAATGGCAAGGGTCACGCTGCCCAAAGTCTCGTTGACAAAGGTAATGAGGTAGAACACAAAGCTAGAACACAGCTGAAGAATCTACATACATGGCTGGAGAATCCCCCTTTGACTCCAACACAGGCATGAAGGGGAAGCCGTGTGCCCTTCTGCTGTCCTGAGGAGGAGTGACATGTACGAGGCAGGGGGCTTGAAATAGCTTGGCCAACCAACCAGTTTGCAAAGACTACACTAACAACCACACAACTCTTTTGTATCCCTTCCATTAGGTTAAGATAATGGTGTTGCTGGAGGATCCATAGACGGTTCTGGAGTTTCTGGGCAGGGGAAGTGTAGGCATGACAATATGGCTTGAGAAGTGATTAAGAAAAGCATGACTCTGAGGAGCCTGGGTGGTTCAGTCGGTGAAGCGTCCGACTCTTGGTTTCGACTCAGGTCATGATCTCACGGTTCGTGAGTTCCAGCCCCGCGTGGGGCTCTGGGCTGACAGCACAGTGCCTGCTTGGGATTCTCTTTCCTTTTCTCTCTCTGCCCCTCCCCTGCTCACACTCTCTCTATCTCAAAATAAATAAAGAAAAAGAAAAGAATGACTCTGAAGTGGCATACAATTTTTACCCAGAATTTACGTCAATTTTGGAGTTGCCTTTGGTGGCTGGAGTGCAACATGTTAGAGATTCTACTTGGCAGCCAAATTTACAGATCAGGCACAAACATTTTTTTTTGGAGTGTGTGTCTCAGACGGGCAAGCTGTATTGATGTGCTCCTTCCATGCTGCCATCCAGGCTCGTCCATGGCAGTGCCACTGAACCAACGCCCTTCTCTGCACTTTGGGGTCAGGAGTTTATGTTTAGAACTTCTTGGCTCTCCCCCGATTCTAAGTTCCCTCTTGGCTCTTGTATCACTAAATAACAGACTATATGGCAATCTGTGCTGTTTAATCCCTTGGAAATGTTTTAGTGCTCTTTGAAATGTCCCTGGGAGAAGGCCAGTTGCCATTACTGAGCCAGTCAGGAAACTGAGGCATGGAGAAATGAAGTGTTTTGTCCAAAGAACTAAAACTTGACAAGCATACAATTGAGTCTGGTAAATTGCACTAATACATTCCTGGGAGAAAAAATATATATTTCCTCCAAAGGGATTTTTAAAAGAAGTAGATGTTTATCATTTATTTATACATATGAAAAACTTAAAACTATTTTATAGGAACCATGCATCTTTATTACTGTCCCTAATATGAACAGCAGCTCTCATTAATGTAAATGGCCATGAAGGGAACGTTACACAGTCTAAAATATTTAAATGTTATTCAACAAAGTAATAAAATCTTGAATGTGCACAGAAAATTTATTTTTACGATGAGGACACGTAGGTGGGTAACAGATCTTATCGTTAGGAAATCCTCATTAGGATTTCTTCAAGGTAAGTTTTCTTTTCCCTTTCTGGCACTTTAATTTCTTAAGGGCCGAAGGATTTATATTACATTTAAGGGAAAGGTCTGTGAGATGGCTGGTTATCACTGAACTGTAGCATCGGAGTACTTTCGTCTGCTTTGTACACTTCGATTACTTTAATTTGAAGTTAAGAGGTGGACGTGCCTAATGCTATCGTTACTGAGATGTTAGTAGAAAGCTCCCTAATCAGTGCCATACATTCAAAGCAAACACCAGTGAACTCACATCCATTAAAATAAGTTTTATCTACCAGTCATATTTTCTTACTTTCAGTTCCGTAATAACCTTCTTTACATAACAAAATAACAGTTGTAGCCTGGGAAGGATTTGTGAGCTTTGACTGCAACCAAAATGGCCCTTGTAAAATGCCTTTGAAGAAGGATTTATTTCCTTTAGATTCTGACTGGCAATGGTATCGCATATCTGGCCCATGGCATCATATCTCACATCTGAGGTTTACGATTGTAAACTTCAACAGTGAGTGGTGTATTACAGGACTCACGAAATTTATCAGCGTTGTGTGATCATTTCACATAGCTTTAAAGCAGAAGTTTTCAACCTCAGGACCACTGAAATTTTGGAACAACGAACTCTTTTTCTTGGGTGAAGAGGGTGGGGGTGGGAACTATCCTGAGCATCATACGATGTGTAGGAACATTCCAGGCGTCTCTACACTAGACACTAGTACATTTGCCCACTTTTGACAACGAAAAGTATCTCCAGACATTGCCGAACATTCCCTAAGGCTCAAAGTCAATCCTGGAATTAAGAGTGCTGAAAGATAGTGCATCCATGACAAAATATGATGCATGTATCTCCTCCCCATAAGGCAGAACCGGGTAAGCATTGTGGAATCCTCAGATAAGGTTGAGGTTCCAAGGACAGAAAATACCCCTGACTTGCATCTGGGCTGGTAACTGGGAAGACAGCAAACTTCATAGAGAGGGCTGACCCAGTGTGGTTCTGGAGCAATAGACCAAAAATGCCTGGGAACTTTCCAGGTCAAGAGGTCAAGCCAGCCTCAGGTTCCTAAGCACTTCAGCATCGCATTGAAAAAAGGGTGCCTGGGTGGCTCAGTTGGTTAAGCATCTGACTCTCAATTTCGGTTCATGTCACGATCTCGCTGTCCACACTGGGCTTTGTGCTGGGTGTGGAGTCTGCTTAAGATTCTCTCTCTCTCTTCCTCTGTCCCTCCACCCTCCCCCCTGCTGCCCAAAAGGAAGAAAATAGCCTGGGGTCTCAGAGTATACAAACAAATGCCAAGAATGGGAGCCTTATGGTCAGGGGGAGATGGGCAAAGCAGGCATCTGTGGGTACCAGGGATAACAAAGCAATAGGTAATGACTTTGGGACTAGCTCCCATTCATTCTGTCACTACAGAGCTGATATACTACAGATGACTCATAAAATCGATTAAATTCAGTACCTTGAAATGAGCATTAATTATCCTGACCTAGATGAGATAACATTTTAACCAACCCAGTGGACTAGGAACTCCAAATGACATTAAACTGAGTTATACCAAAAGTCACACCTTTGCATACACTGATTCCTGGAGCTTTATATCTGTTTTTTGTCAATACGGCATAAGACAATACGGTTGAGACAGGGTGGCCAGCATGTAAATGTCTCCTTTTCCTGTGATTCTCTTCTCCGGCAGCTCAAATCAGGCGGCTTTGTTGTGTCTGTGTTCTTTCAAAGTAATTATTTAATCCTTGAGCTCATCAGAAGCCAAGATTTTGACTACTCTCATTTTCCATATCTTCTTTGTAGCCTGCGATAGTATATTTTACATGGAGGAAAGGACAAAGATATGCGCGGGGAACAAAAAAACCCACCAAGACTATAATAGATATGCAATGTTACACCGCTTTATATCCTCATAAGCCTTTTATATAACTGGAAGGACAGGACCTGAGATACCAAACTATCTCCAAACGCTAAGCTCTTGAGACGGGATCTAGGTAAAATGTAACCTCTAGAGGTGAAGTCTTAGAGCAGGAATGACAGATATGGTAACTAAAAAACAGGATGCCCAGTTAAACTTGAATTTCAGATCAACAGCCCATGATTTTTGGTGTGACTATGACCCCCCCAAAATACTTGAGAGACGCTTAAAGAAAAAAAATTGCTCGTTATCTAAAATCTAAATGTAACAGAATATTCTGTATTTTATCTGGCGACTCTAGTCTCGGAGAGACTGAAGTGGGTTTGGAAGCCTTGGATAATGTGGCCCTTTGCTTGCATAAACCAGAAACACTTTCACTTTATGGTCCAATCTCCCTCTGCCTGTCTCTCTCTTCTTCCCTTCCTTTCGCTTCTGAAGTTTCCCAATATCAGACCCAGTGACCTGTCAATTCCTTCCTTGCTTGGCTTATTATGGTACAGACAGTCTCCTAGATTTTTCTCCATTCTAGACCCTGAACCAAGTGCAACAGGTCATTTGAGGATTTACAAGGGTTTTAACTACTACCACTACTATAACAAAAAGATAAATAGCCAAAAAAGATTCTCTCCCTCTTTTCTGTTTCCCTTTCTCTCTTTCTCCCCCCTTTCTCCCTCCACACAAAGCCTTTAGGAAAACTGAGGCAGTGAAGATTATCATGACTGATCATGGCTACTTTGAATATATTTCACTAATGTTATGGTAGAAATAACAAGATTCTAGGTGTCTTCTCTGTGTGTTCAGGGTCTTTATTTTTTTTTCTTTTCTTAATTTTTTTAAAGTTTATTTATTTTGAGAAAAAGCAAGTGGGGGAGGGGTACAGAGAGAGAATTCCGAGCAGGGTCCTCACTGTCAGTGCAGAGCCTGATTCCCAGCTTGAACTCACAAGCCATGAGATCATGACCTGAGCAGAAACCAAGAATCGGAAGCTTAACTGACTGAGCCCCCCAGGAGACCCTGTTTGGTCACTTGATGAGAACGGTAGAGGGCTGAGGGAAGATGGGCAGGATGCAGAAATCGAATCGGGGTAGGTGGTGGCACATCTGAGCCTTGGGGAACAGGAGGACTTCTTAAAGAAAAGGACCCTGAGGAGAGCAGAAGAGGTCCCACCCCCAACCCCTACCCATTCTTCCCTCCATTTCCTGGGGCAAAGGGGTGGGACTAGGGTCTCTAGAAGGTTCCAACATGGAGGAAGGGCAGGGAGCAGGTAGTGTGGACAAGGAATTTTAAGCAGGGAGAGCAAGGAGTGAGGTGGCATCTGTGTCTGTCCACAGTTGGTGACCCTCAATAGCATTCATAGAAAGGAAGGCAAGTCACTAAAACATATGTAAGTCTGAACCTCCCAAAATGTGCTTAAATGTTAATTTTTGGCACAGTCGGGACATGTAGGAATTAAAACAAGAAATAACGAAAGATCAGTGTTCACTTACTTGGGGTTAGTGAATACTAAGTTTCTCCTATCAGCATACAAGTAAGTCATTGTGTAGGCCAGATAAGACACTATCATATTTTATGTGCATTCCTATGTTCTTTAAAAAAAAAATGTTTATTTGTCTTGAGAGAGAGAGGGCAAGAGAGAGAGAGAGAGCAGGGAAGGGGCAGAGAGAGAGAGGGAGACAGAGAATCCCAAACAGACTCCATGTTCTCAGCACAGGGTCGATGCAGGGCTCGATCTCATGAACTGTGAGATCATGACCTGAGCAGAAATCAAGAGTCGGATGCTTAACCGACTGAGCCATCCAGGAGCCCCATCACATTCCTATGTCCTAACTCTGCCTTTTTGTAGGGTGACCTGCCATCTCTTATATGCCATTAATTTCTATTTTTATTCACCAGAGGCAGATAATGTCAACTGTTTTACTTTTCACCTAGTTCAAGCGTATGAAAAATATTTTTGGGAAAAAAAACCTCTTTTTAATTTCTTCAATTAAGAAAAAAAAAAAAGCCCACTCTTACTAAAAGCCAACTGTGCTGTCTCTGTGTAAGATGTTGCCCTGGGCAGTAGCGCTTGTGGGGACTAAGGTTTTTCTAAAAAGTAGTAAAAGTGCGAGAGAAAGGATATAACCTGAAGGATTGGCTTTTCCCTTCTCTCCCTGCCTTACAGTTTGTTTGTAGCTAAATTACAACCTTGGTTAGTTCGCATGATTGCATTGTCGCTGTTAATGTTAATGCTCAATGTTTCTTTACAAACTTTAAATGAACAAAACTTCACATGGGCAAAAGATAATAGAAGAAATTAGGTTTCCAAAATTGGAAGCCACTTTTTTCAGCGACATGGAAGACAGCAGATTTGCAGAAAGCATATCATGTTTCAGCTCCCGTAGACCGTCTGAGCCAATGCCAAAATAAAGACAGCAGTTGGAAGGCTCTAAGTGATGTCAGCTCTCTATGAAATATGGTGAATTGCTTGCTTTGCACCATGTCAGGAATGGAGATAACATTTCTAAAAATGTATTGGGGGACACGGTTGAATTCTGGGGCAGAATACAAAATTTCAAGTTTAATTGGAAGGGCAGAGGGAGGAACAAAACGCGTGAGCTCAAGATGTGCACTTACAGAGCTGCCTTGACTCTCTTACAGCCATCACCAATTCATCCCAGGCTTTCATTAAGGTAACATACAACATAGTGATTAAATTAATGGGAAAGATCGAGCAGTTTAACCAAGTTTCTGTGTAAGACCAAAGCACAAAAAATATACAAAGCTGCGATTCTTGTAGCACAGATGTAAATTTTTTCTAGTACTCACATAGGAGGATATGTAACAAGATGTCAGAAGATCCACTGGAAGTAAATAGGAATTCAGTTAAGAAAAGAATCAAAGATTCTCAGAGAAGGAGAAAAGCAAGAATGCATAGAGTGGTGTTCAGTGAAGCCTCTCTTCTCATCAAGGCAATTGGTTTGCTTTCCCATAGTACTTTATACACATGCCCTCCTAGGAAAACCTTGTTCACACCATGAAGCACTGTGCATCAGGCCTTGTCCATTACAGCTTTAGATCTGTGGGCGTTTTCATTTAAAAATGACTAGTGGCGAGTGGCATATTCTATCGTAACTTATTTGTAAGATATCCATCAAGGGTTTTCCTTGCTTGCCAAACAGCACCATAAACTAGGATTGTAAATTAACCCATCGCCAGAATTTCAGAGGAATTTCAAAGAACTTAACAATAGTGGGTTATTCAATTAAGTAAAAGTAATAATAGATGTGAATGCAAAACACAAGAGTGGCCCGGACCTACTCTGCTCTTCTCCCCAGTCTGTCCTTTGGATTAGAAAACTGGACAGTCTGCCGTCACCATACAGCTGCTGTGTTGTGAGTAAACCAGAATAGTTCTGTCCTCATACCATAACACCTTTCTTCATACACAAAGACAGCATGTTCCAGTAATCATCTGTGCCAGAAATAAGGATTGGATGTTAGCAGGAGAGGATGCCTGTAACGGAATAGAAGGTATCACTTGGAAAATTGAGGCTCGCTGGTGGAAGCAGGTATGGAAAAAGCGATACCAACACTACATTCGAAAGATTGTTATTTTACAAATTCTTGTGCTATAGACCAGCTCAGCCAAACGGATTCGTATTATAGAAAAGCTTAGCATGACAGTGGGAAGTATGAATACAGATCCATATTCAAGTAGAGAAAGAGGGGTGTCGAGGGAAACCACACATTCTTCTTATTGACAAACATTGGTATAAATAAGTCTCCCCTTGCCTGATAAGTAGTGAAGATGTAAAAAAACAAACAAACAAACAAACAAAAAAAAAAAAAACGAAGCAAAATGTCTGTAAATCTAAACTGAATCCTAAGAAACAATGAAGCAGAATAAGTGAAAACACTGGCTATTTAGAGAAAGGACATGTCTTGACATCTTCAGGAAGGTGCCCAGAAACAGGAGCTGGGATGAATCTCCAGGCTCAGTGTGCTCCAGGATCAGAGGCAGATAGCAGTGGCTGAGCATGAAGCTTCTGCAGTTGGTATTCCTTACGAGAATTCCATACAGGACAGAGACCAGAGACAAGACCACCGCCTCATGTCAGGTTCTAGAGAGGGCTCTTCTACCTTTGAGAGGAGGCTTATGAAACAAAAAGGAGTCATCCTATGTCTGGATACACAGTTTATAGAATTCTCTGGGCATAGGGAAGTGGGAGAGCAAAGAGCCTTCCAAAGGAATGGATTTGCCGATATCCCAATGACCCCATCTAGCTGGAGGCAAAACAGGAAGTCAGGAAGATCCCAAAGCAAAGGGAAACAAACCTGGCCTCCAAATGATCTTGAAAACAAAAGAAAGAAAGTCTATCAATAAGAACGGCAGCTAACAAAATGAATAATCAAAACGTGAATGTACTGGAGTTGAAATTGATTTTCTGGGAACAGTTTGACATAGACGTTAAGTGCACTTAGGACATTCAATGAAGGAAAATTGCGTGTTATAAGTGAAAAAAAGAGATGAAGGAAAGATAAGTGTGAATAAAACAAATATGTCTTAACATAAAAAAGAATTTTAAGTTGTCAATGAAAAAAAAGAGACTCACTGAAAAATTGGAAAAGCACGGAGAATAAATTTAAAATTCTAAGATGTACTGAGAAAAATTCTAGAAACAGAGTACAGAGGAAACGGCCAGGAGGCCAAGCTTGAAAATGAAAGTTTTGTTTCTGAGTTTGTAATAAAGAAGTACTTGAATCCTCAGATGAGCCACTGTGACTACAGAAAAAAGTATATTACTGTGTATGTAGATAAGAAGACATAAAATAATAAAAATACGAAGTGTCTCCAAACACGTCTTTCAATCTAATATAACTAAATTGAAATTTAATATATATAATAATATAATATAATATAATATAATATAATATAATATAGGGGCACCTGGGTGACTCAGTGGGTTAAGTGTCTGACTTGGACCCAAGTCATGATCTCACCATTCTCAAGTTCGAGCCCCATGTGAGGCTATGTGCTGACAGCTCAGAGCCTGGAGCCTGTTTCAGATTCTGTGTCTCCCTCTCTCTCTCTGTCCCTCCCCCACTCACACTCTATCTCTTAAAAATAAATAAACATTAAAGAAAATAAAAATAAAAAAATAATATAATATAATACATAAACATATTTAAAATACCATAAATTTAATATCATATTTACTATAATTCCAACTCAAATTCCAGCAAGGATTTTTATGGAGCTTGATAAGATGATTCTAAAAATTCTGTATGCGCTGAATCATACCATTATTAATGTGTTTACACTGGGAACGATGTACCTCCTGCCCCATATGGCTCACTTAGAGCTGGCCAAAGGAAGAACTTGTGAACAATTGAAAAGCAGAAGTAAAGCAGTCGCCATTACTTTCTGAAGTACCATGGTTAGATGGGGTGACAGACAGACACAGAAGGGCTTGTCCCGTTTCTCGTGTGCTTTGTGTGCAGCTCTGCTTTGTGACTAGCAGAGCCGGTGACCAGATGCGATGTTGGGCACATCACTCAAGACCTAATGTGGACCCAAAGCGGTACTCTCCCAGATTTCTCTACCAACATTCCCTTTACATTCCCATTCGGGAAGCCTAGATGTGCCTGGCCTCTAGGTGGTTGGTCCGGAACCAAGAAGGGCTCAGCTCGACAGTTCTGTCATTTCATGGTGTCCTGGGCTGGAGAACCCGTTTTTGAGGCCGTGTCACTCAGTCTCCTGTCTGGTATCTTGGGCTCCTTGGCTTCTCTATATCCACATGGCATCTCATCTCCACGAGACTAGAGCTTCTCACAACATGGCTGTTTCATGATGCTCACTTTTTACATAGCAGTTGGATTCTAAAAGGCAGAAAGCCATCATACTTTCCCAGCTCTTTCTACATTTTCTCTCATAAACGTTTCCCCTAAGACTGCCTCGTATGTCTCATCTTGTCTTGGCATCTGTTTTAAGAAGGTCCAGGTTCATACAGGCGTCATGTCAATATATATATTCAACTACTTCAATGCAGTGGACATATTCCTTGAAACACATAAAGCACATGCAAAATATAGCTTGAATGGCCTTAGAAAAATTAAAGAAATCAAATTCATGCTTTAAAACCTTCAAAGAAAAATACAAACCCGGATGGATTCACTAGTGAATTCTACCAAACATCTCAGTCATAAGTAATACTGGTTTGACTCATAAGAGGAAGAACAATTCACAAGTCATTTTATAAGGTCAGTGTTACCCTGTTATCAAAAGCAGGCAAAACAAGACCAATTCCTAATGGACATATACGTTAAAGTCCTTAAAATTTTCGCAAATTGAATCTAGCAATATATAAAGAGGATAATGCATGTGAGGGGTAATTTATCGTGTCACTTTCACTGGGCCATGAGGTGTCCAGATATTTGGTTAAACCTTATTCCGGATGTTTCTGGGAGGGTGTTTTTGCCTGAGATTAACCTTTAAATTGGTTAAGGGAAGCTGCTGACAGCTCTGGCAGGTTGACCATCAAATTCATTGTTGTTCCTTTTAATTAAGAACACAGTAAACTTCCAACAATAGGGAAAAGATTTAAAATGCTAAGCTTCAAACATTTATGCTTTTAAGTAGAGCTAAGTCATGTGAAAGATAAAACATCCGCACTCACAATGATTTTAACATTGTTGAAATCAGTGCTCATTTTGTCGGTTAAGGAACGTAATCTGATAAAAAGAATGAGTCGCTTCTTTGAGGTATTGTTTCTTTGATTCTTTTCCAGAATGTGGTGCCCCGGACACTTGTGAATTTAATTACATGGCTCTACAATCCATCCAATTTAGTTTGTGAGTTTGAACCACTTGCTTTTAAAATAATCCTTAGAGCATCACCCCATTTTGTAATTGTTATTTCTGTCCTAATTTGACTCCTTGGAGAGAACACAGCTTTTGAGAAACATGATGAGGAATGGAGACGGTCAGTGTCTTCCAAATCAGCAACAGGGTCAGTATTAATTAATGCTAATTCTGCAGTTGTTGACATCACCGCAAATATTTGCATGATAGGAAGAACGAACAAATTAATATATAAAACCACTTGTTCTGATTGTGTTGTACTTCATCCGGTGCCCCCCGTGGACAACCCAACTTGTGTTTTCATAGGTGCTAAGAAGCAGTCAGACCTGACATGCCTTCATTTTCCTCTCTCCTGAAAGCATTATAGTTGTGACACACAAGATGGCCGTGAACATTGGTCACCCTTACAGTGACAGCTGCCCAATTTGTATTATTTCTTCGCACACTTGGATTATGTTATGTACTCCTGAGTGGCAGGACCGATGTTTGGATATCCGCAATATGCAGTGTTTTCTTTGCACTTTTCCAAAAATTTCCCCGATGTGTCCACCAATATCTTTGTTACTATCCTTCTTTTGTTTTTATTTGAACATAGGCGATTTATACTGTTCAATAATAATAACATATCATTTTGTAAAATAGTGCCTGTAATGTGTTTTTAGATTTGAAGGGAACATAGCAAACTCATTACAACCTTTTGTCACTCTCAAGTTTTCCCTTATAACGTGTGAAATTGAGCCTAAGTATTGTGAAATACTCAATTTAATATTAAAGATTTATAAAACACACAATACTCATATTTATGATGAACATGTTCATCTAGATCAAAGAGAAGCTGTGGAAGAATTGTTAAGGAGGGTGCAATGGTCACATTTGCCAGGGGCTGGAGGACCAGTGTTGAGGATGCTATTGGTGTTTGAAGTTCAACTCTCAATGTAAAATCTCAGAAACCCAACATTTCTTTTGGAAACTGTTAATGCATTTTCACCTGCTTTCTCCATGCCACGTAGTTAGCCTCAAGCCTGTGTCATGGTGGGGTAAATAGATTCCACAGAAACCACGCTGTCCTTCCAAAAACAAGAAGACCAGGCCACTACTTTGGGGAACAAGACCAACTTTTAAAAATAATTGCATAGAAAAGTATTAAGGCGGTAACTATTTCTGGGCTGGGCTGGTTTCTACTGGCCTGATCGTGTATATCTCTCAAATCCATCTTCAACATTGCCCTCTTGGTAGTTTGAAATCAGTCATGTGGGAACACTGAACTCAGGAACATTACAAATCAGAGCTTTTAAAAACCTAAAGGCACCAGTACCCTGATCCAAACTTTTTAGGCTAGTTTTCACACTGGACCATCCGTGACAAATACAGAGAATTTACAAGTGATTGATTATACAAAGCATGTGCAAGCAAATTTATAAAGAGAAATGATACGTGATCTTAGACACTAAGTTCTTTGCTCTTAGAGATTGTATCACATGGTTGTCCATGTGGGGATTTGAGGACTGATTTTATATAGAGATTTGTATGTTTCAGAATGGTGAAATGCCATATTTATCACAGTAGTTTTCAGTGATTTTTCAGTAAAATGGGCTATATAATAAATTTCTGTAGTTTAAAATTTAAAAATTAAAAGAGGGAGTGTTGGGGTGCCTGGGTGGCTCAGTTGGTTAAGCCTTCATCTCTTGGTTTTAGCTCAGGTCATGATCTCACAGTTTGTGGGATCGAGCCCCACATCAGTCTCTGTGCTGACAGCACGGAGCCTGCTTGGGATTCTCTCCCTCCCTCTCTCTCTGCCCCTCTCCCACTAGTATGCTCTCTCTCTCTTTCTCTCAAAATAAATAAATAAAAAAATAAAGGGAGAAATGTTAGTTAAAGAAATTCTTACTAATGCCCAGGCATTTGTGGAGGGAGGGGTGGTAGTTTAATCAGGACTTACTGAATTTATAAAACAGTAAGTTCCATGGGCTTGTGTGTTTCTCTAATGCAAATTTCGAGCAGTCTTGTTCACAAGCAAAAACTTTGCTTTCTGCTGTCTATAGTATACACTAGCCATTTTCTGTTGCTGTTTAAAAAGGTAAAACTGAGTCAGTGCTCAGTTGCCTTCTCCAACAAGGAAAATACAATAAAAAAAACCAGACGGGTAATCACGATCTGTTAATAAACTACAATAATGTCACGAAAACCTTACTTTATTTCTGGTCTGCTTTTAACACCGTTTTTTTTTTTTTCATCAGCTTGTCCAGGGATTGGCAAACATTTTCTGTGAAGAGCCAGATCGTAAATATGTGAAGCGGTGTCAGTCTCACGAGGTCTCTGCCCCATGCATATTGTCCTGTTCTGTCCCCCTTCCTTATACTTTTTTGTTGTTTTCCAACCCTTGAAGTCTTAGCTTGCTGGCAGGATTTGACCTGCAGACTATACTTGGGCTGCCCCTGTCACATCTGCTCCCTTGTGCCCAGGGTCACTCTCTCAGGTTTATTTTCCCACCAACACGCTGCCACACCTTTCTTGAGTTTTGTTCACTGACCCTGCTGTGGTTGCCCTAGACACCCATCCCCCCCTTCTCATCAACACTGCACACTGCCATCATTTTTGGCTTTGGCCGAATAGTATATTACTTACTTCTCCTCTTTGCTCTTCGGATTTCTTTAATTGCTGTGTTTTGTTTTGCTTTGTTTTTGTTTTTAATTCTCTTCCATCCTTTTTGTTGACATAGTAGGTATTTTAGATAATTACATTTTAGACATTAGAATGTAACCTAATTTCTGTTTCTTGGTGACTCCTTATTTCTTGTGTGCAGGGTGTATGATTTCTCTCTTCTCTTTCTCTTTTTCTATCCTTTGTCTTTCTTAACTAACTTACTCTTTATTATTTTCCTCTTCTTGTAGAAATCTACCTTGTTTCCTCTTCCTTTATCCTGTTCTTTATTTTTGTTTACCCTTACACACCCCATACAATGCATTTGTTGACAGTTACACAATTCTTAAAAGAGAAAAGTTCCCAGTAATAATTTTATTCATTATCAGTGCTTTACATCTGATTTCTTTTACCTTTTTTTTTTTCTTTCCAAGATTTTATTTAAATTCCAGTTAGTTAACAAACAGTATAATCTTAGTTTCAGGAGCAGAATTTAGTGGTTCATCACTTCCATACAACACCCGTTGCTCACATGGCACGAGGCACAAGTGCCTTGCTGTGATTTCTTTTATCTTTTACACCTTCTCATCTGCAGAAAGAAAACACGGAAACGATTGTCTTTGCCCTAAATGACTTTTTTTTTTCTTATAAGCAGCCATGAGAAATTTGAATGGTTAGCAAATTGTATTATTATTTTTATTTATTTATTTTTTGTAAGTTTGGAATGGAGGGACGCCTGAGTGGCTCAGTCCATTAAGCATCCGACTTCAGCTCAGGTCATGATCTTGCAGTCCATGAGTTCAAGTCTCACGTCAGGCTCTGTGCTGATAGGGCAGAGCCTGGAATCTGCTTCCAATTCTGTGTCTCCCTCTCTATCTGCCCCTCCCCCACTTGCACTCTGTCTCTCTCTCAAAAATTAATACACATTAAAAATTGAAAACTGGGAATGGACATCTGTTCAAGCTTTAGATTTTTCTTTTGGAGATATTTTCCTGGAATGTCTCTGATATTTATTTATTTTTTTAAAAAAATATTTTTATTTATTTTTGAGAGAGAGCCTGAGCAGGGGAGGGGCAGAGAAAGAGGAACACACAGAATCCTAAGCAGGCTCCAGGCTCCCAGCTGTCATCCCAGTGTCGTACGTGGGGCTTGAACTCATGAACCGCAAGATCATGACCTGAGCTGAAGTCAGACCCTCAACTGACTGAGACACCCAGGTGCCCCTCTGATATTTATTTTTAAGGGGGATTTATGATAAAAAGAAATAAAGGTCTTCTAACCAAACAAAAAATAAAACTGATTATTTTTCTACATTAATTTATAAAAGCAAAAAAACCCCCCCAAACAGCTGTAATTTTGAAAACCTAAAAATTTTTTAGGTTTAAAAACTAGTTTTTTTAGTTCTCCACAAATTCTTATGTATTGCTATAGATTAAGATAATATGATACAATATTCTAATAGTTCAAAAAGTTTATACATGGGTCAGACATTTTACTGATTTATATATTGATTTTTCCCCATTTTCTGCTTATTTTTGTTTTGTTTTTATTATTTTTTTTAATGTTTAATTTTGAGAGAGGAAGCAAGTGAGCAGGAGTGAGCAGGGGAGGGGCAGAGAGAGAAGGAGACACACAATTGGAAGCAGGCTCCAGGCTCTGAGCTGTCAGCACAGAGCCCAATGCGGGGCTTGAACTCACAGACCGTGACATCACGACCTGAGCCGAAGTCGATGCTTAACTGAGCCACCCAGGCACCCTTATTTTTGCTTTTATATGCACCTTTAAGATGTTGGATAAGATTTTACTGAACAAATCACATTGGCTTAGCTTCATACACATTGCCTTAAGCTAATCCCAGCAAATTCAAGACCACTTTTTATGAAATGCTCTCAAATAGGAATCCATTATGTTATCAGAGTGTCCTTTGAGCTTATTTTAAAGTTGGTGGAAAGTAACATACTACTATTTCTTTCCTTTTCCAGTCTTTGAAGAAGCATATAATCTGATACATTTTAAAAAGTAATCAGAACATGAAAAGTGTTGAAGAATTGCCTGCTTTTCAACACAACAGTTTATTGGGCTAGATAAGAAGGGGATTTTAAACTTGTTCCAACTTAGAAACTGAGATGATTAATGTATAACTCTTCTAATGGACTTCTGTTACTCCGCCAGTGAAATCTTTGTGAAATCTCTGTTAAACACCTATATCTGATGAATCTGAGAGTGGCAGAGGTCTCAAATTCTGGTATAGGGAGCACAACTTCTCTTTCTTTTAGTAAAAAAATAAAAGCACATATTTTAGGTTTTCTCAGCAAGTTTTATAAAAGGGAACTTCTCTCTGGATATTACTAAGGCCATATGTTATAAAGCAGCTATTTCAAAGTAGATTAATAGATTATAGAATGCATGGGTCTAAATCACATTGATTCTAATTATTTTAAATTGATAAATATTTCCTTTTTTAATAGTGTAATATTTCCTATAAAATTAGATATTGATTAATTTATATTCACTTTCTCTTAGAGTTAAGATGCTTTAAAATAAGCAGTATGGAATAATTTTCTAAGTAACTTAATTTGTTTCACTCTTTTCTTTTAAGCAACCTTATCCAAAGTCATTTCCTAAGTCTCTTCTGAATAAAATTGTGTACTTAGGCTTATTTTGGAATTAGAGAAAATTGCAGATGGAAGCAAATTAAAAAAAAGAAGATTAAAAGATTAAATAGGAGAAGGATCTGGAAAGAGGGCGGATAAAGAAATGATAATGATAGTAATACTGTGTGATACCAACATGATTGTGCAGGGATATGAGTTTTGAAGCTTATAGACTGACTCTGGCGCAGGACATTGTGTTCAGACCTCAACAGAAAGGTACAAATCAATTACCGTTATGTCATTAAGTGAAATGTACATTGAGTAGTTTGCCATAAAGATACATCTGAGATACCAATGCACTTCTGTGTGTGTGTGTGTGTGTGTGTGTGTGTGTGTTTTAGAGGAATGGCAAAAATAAATTCCATTACACAAGAAATATACAGTAAAACTTTGGATCGGGAGTAGCTTATTCTGCAAGTGTTCCACAAGATGAGCAAACATTTCTAATAAATTTTAACTTGAAAAATGAGCGATGTCTTGCAATGTGAATAGTATGTGACACCAAACATCACATGACCACAAATGAGCCAATGGGTCTCGAAATTCACTTTCATATACAAGTGCTTTGGATTACAAGCATGTTTCTGGAATGAATTATGTGTACAAACCAAGGTTTTACTGTACATTAATCCAAAAATTTCAACCATATAATAAGATGGAAAGTGGGAAGAAAAAGACTCGGTTCCAGCAAGTTCCCCAATCTCATTCCCAGGTAGTAACAACTGTTTGCAACTTCTAATTTATCTTTCCAGAATTCATCTATGCATTTAACAATAGACATATGGATGCAAATATTTTAATAACATGAATGGGGTCATATGACACGTACTGTAACATGTATTTTTTTTACAGTTATGAACAGCTTTCCGGATTAAGATCTATTCTCTTACATCAGTTTTCAGAAAGTTACTTAATCTTCTGTGGCATAGATACAGTATAATCTATTTAAGATATTCCCATTCACAGATTCCAGGTTTTTATTTTTCAAACAATGCTGTAGTGAGGATCATTGTATATAACTTGTTCCAACGCACTTCCAAGTGTTTTTTCCCTTCAGGTTTTAGTTTACCGAAACACAACTTTACTATTACCTAAGATTGATACTTTCTCTGAAAGAAGGCTTGGCCTGTACAAGCCTTAGTAATATCTCCAAGGTAAACTGCACCTGGTGCTATCTGACTGCTTACTTTTCATTCAGCATAGTCATAAATAAACTGCACCTGGTGCTATCTGACTACTTACTTTTCATTCAGCATAGTCATAAATATGAGCCATGGGATATAATATTAAATCATTTATACCTAGCATTTAAAGGAGAGTGACATCCCGTCATTCTTCTCCAAGCTAGAACAAAAAATCCTAAACTTTGCATGGGACTGGAAAAGACCTGAATAGCCAAATTCATGTTGAAAAAGAAAACCCAAGCAGGAGGCATCACAATCCCAGACTTTAGCCTCTACTACAAAGCTGTAATCATCAAGACAGTAGGGTATTGACACAAAAATAGATGCATAGATCAATGGAATAGAACAGGGAACCCAGAATTGGACCCACAAATGTATGGCCAACTAACCTTTGACAAAGCAGGAAAGAATATCCAATGAAAAAAGACAGTCTTTTTAACAAATGGTGCTGGGAGAACTGGACAGCAACATGCAGAAGAATGAACCTGGGCCACTTTCTTACACCGTACACAAAAAGAAGCTCAAAATGGTTAAAAGACCTCAATGTAAGACAGGAAACCATAAAAAACCCTAGAGGAGAAAACAGTCAACAATCTCTTTGACCTCAACCGCAGCAGTTTCTAGGTCGGCATGTCTCCGAAGGTAAGGGAAATAAAAGCAAAGATGAACTATTGGGACCTCATCAAGAGGTAAAAAGCTTCTGCACTGCAAAGGAAACAATCAACCAAATTAAAAGGCAAATGGAATGGGAGAAGATAATTGCAAATGACATATTGGATAAAGGTTTAGTATCCAAAATCTATAAAGAACTTACCAAATTCAACACCCAAAAAACAAATAATCCAGTGAAGAAAGGGGCAGAAGACACATATAGACACTTTTCCAAAGAAGACATCCGGATGGCCAACAGACACATGAAAAGATGCTCAACATCACTCATCATCAGGGAAATACAAATCAAAACCACATTGAGATACCACCCCCACAAGTCGGAGTGGCTAAAATTAACAAGTCAGGAAACAGTAGATGCTGGCGAGGATGTGGAGAAACGGGAACCCTCTTGCACTGTTGGTGGGAATGCAAACTGGTGCAGCCACTCTGGAAAACAGTGTGGAGGTTCCTCAAAAAATTGAAAATAGATCTACTCTATGGCCCAACAATAGCACTACTAGGAATTTATCCAAGGGATACGGGAGTGCTGATTCATAGGGTCACATGTACCCCAATGTTTACAGCAGCGCTTTCAACAATAGCCAAATTATGGAAAGAGCCCAAATGTCCAACAGCTGAAGAATGGATAAAGAAATTGTGGATACTTGGAAAACTACTTGGCAATGAGAAAGAACAAAATCCTGCCATTTTCAGTAATGTGGATGGAACTGGAAGTTATTATGCTGAGTGAAATAAGTCAGTCAGAGAAAGACAGATCATATGTTTTCACTCATATATGGAACTTGAGAAACTTAACAGAAGACCATGGGGGAAGAGAAGGGAAAAAATAGTTTCAAACAGAGAGGCAGGCAAACCGTAAGAGACTCTTAGATACAGAGAACAAACTAAGGGTTGATGGGGGGCAGTAGGGGAGAGGCAAAAATGGGTGATGGGCAATGAGGAGGGCACTTGTTGGGATGAGCACTGGGTGTTGTATGTAAGCGATGAATCATGGAAATCTACCCCTAAAACAAAGAGCACACTGTATACACTGCATGTTAGCCAACTTGACAATAAAGTATATTAAAAAAATAAATAAAATGTACTTTTTTTTTTTTAATTTTTTTTTAACATTTATTTATTTTTGAGACAGAGAGAGACAGAGCATGAACAGGGGAGGGGCAGAGAGAGAGGGAGACACAGAATCAGAAGCAGGCTCCAGGCTCTGAGCCATCAGCCCAGAGCCTGACGCGGGGCTCGAACTCACGGACTGCGAGATCGTGACCTGAGCCGAAGTCGGACGCTTAACCGACTGAGCCACCCAGGCGCCCCAAAATGTACTTTTTCAAATTAAAAAAAAAAAAGGAGAGTGCCATAAAAATGAGTGGCATTAATGTAGAAAATCAAATGCGTATAAAGAGACAAGTGTAGTAGTCATTTTATCCTGAGTAGACATTAAGGAACTCACATCAAAATGATGTTAGGTCACTCCCATACTCTCCAAAGTATGGGTGGAGAATAAATCTGTATGTAAGCGCTAACTCATGAGATTTTAAATAATGGTAAATGCTGATTATATATATTTAGGAAAAGATTGCATATATATAAGAAACGAATATATATTTAGGAAATGCTGATTATATATACTTAAGAAACTCATGAGATTTTTAACAATGTTAAATGTTGATTACGTACATTTACTTTACCATTTAGTTTTTATATATACTGAAACCGATGCTACTGTTCTCAGAACACATTATTAGAACATCTATAAAATTTCTCCACTTATAAGAGGAATGCAGGAATGTCTACCATGTTAAGTATTAATTAACAATAAGAAAAAATTGTGGTTCAATTGTTAACCTGATGTTTTTAGTATCCATCATATTCCTTCTTTTCCATTGTCAGCCCTATCCACAAGAAGCATCCGGACCTGGATCTGAATTTTTTAACCATCAATTTTTTTTTTAAATATTTTTAAATGCCTTCTTCTATTCTAAATTTTTACAGATGATTCAGTACTTTGGTTTTAGTTTCCCATTCCAAAGATGGACAGTTATGGACTTTCCCAGTCTTCCTTTCCCTCTGTGACATTTCTAAATAAATATGCATCCTAAATCAAACGTTTACGGATAAGCTTTGTCCAAATTCTATGCTGTTACTCATGGCCTGTCTCAAGTCTGGGAATGCTTCCATACATAATTCTCTTCCAACCTTAGTATGAAACAGTCAGCTTGAGTCACACTTAACTCGGTCAAAGTCTTTCCATGTCTATACTGTTTGGAATCTAATCCATGTTATCAGATAACCTAAAAATAGTTTAGCCCATGCTGCCTTTTGTACTCGGTTAACTACTATGTTTGCAGGTATCTTTTAGCGCATTTCTACAAGGGGTTGCAAATCCAAATGCCTATGGTGGTCAGGGTGATGTTAGTGACTGAACCAGCCCGGTGTGAGTGCAGCGTGTACATTGTAACCACGGAGGCAGCCATTGTGACCTACAGAATGTGCCACCCCACCCAAGGGGGCAGCCAGCCATTCCTCAGCTCCAGCCAACTGGTGCCCTGTAGACGTGGAGGGCCGTGTGTTGTCATATTTTCTTATTAAAACAAACAAATAAACAGAGATCGGAGTTAACAAATACATTGGAAAACTCGATTGGTATGGAAGATCTCCTGAGTTTCAGCAGTTGGTTCAAAGTCTCAAACCATAATATGAACTTCATTCAGCCAAAGGTTGCAAGTGTCAACGCAAACTCTTCCATCCTGACCGAACCCATTTGTTGACACATTTAACAGCTATATATGGAATATTTTCTGTGTATCAGGCACTGTGCTGGTCGCTATAAATAGTGGTGAATAAGATAAAGAAAGCCCTTACTCTCAAAGGGTTATTGTCACATGGGTATAGCTATGTCAGAGTATTTTCCAGACACATACATCCTGATACATAGTATTTTGATTTAATAAAGCGATAGCACCTGTGACTACCAGTGAATATTTGCTTTGCTACAATGAAAACAGAGCAGAATAGCAAAACAAAAGTTGCATGCAAACAAAGATAAATAAAATAACAAACAGCTGTCTTCGTCCCACACAGACACATCTGTCCATGCATGTGGACCTGGGTGAAATAGACCAGACAGTGCTTTTCTGACATCACTGTCTTCTATCACACTCAACCGCAACCAAGAAATATACTGAGATATGAATACTAGACTCCAAAGCAATATTCTGTAGGGACAATATTGTATTGTCTCAGTTGAGCACTGATTTCAATAAACAGTATCTTTATGACGTTTACAATAGTCTGTGATCTTTGACCAAATCTTTGATAAGGCAATACTATTAAAACCCTGAGTAGCTTCGCTAAAGGGACAAAATGTGTGCAATATAAAAAATAACCCAAAATTCTCAACTCTATGAAAAAAAAAGAAAAAAGCAGCACTAGTCATTTGCAGACTATGGAAGTGAATAAAATTATCCAGAGAGTTTTAAGG
This sequence comes from Panthera tigris, assembly GCF_018350195.1. NCBI lineage: Eukaryota > Metazoa > Chordata > Mammalia > Carnivora > Felidae > Panthera > Panthera tigris. The sequence goes on along the minus strand of NC_056668.1, from coordinate 14,964,971 downwards.
CGGTATTTCTGGGCTGGTCTTTTCTGAAAATGAGGGTGCATATTTGTGAGGCATTTAAAAATCTTTTACTTGCAGAAATCTCTAGAAACTATTTTAAGATTGCCGTTTACTGTTTGTTTGTTTGTTTGTTTTAATTTTAAAATGTCCCACAAAGCCTTCATGTGAGGTGGCCAGTAGAAATGAACAATAAAATGAATGAAAAATAGTAAGAATGGGGAACAAAAAGGAACATTTAGTGTATCCTGAAGATAGTCCTTCTCCCCCCTCCTCCTCTTCTGTCCCAAATACACCTTAATAAACAGAGAGAGGGTTATAGGGGAAAATATAATTTATCTCTCACATTTAAGTACTGCAAGCACAATGGTTTATGAGTTTGATTGATACAGACTATTTTAAAAAGTAATCAATAGCCAAGCAGGTTCTTTTATAGATTGCTACAAAATCGAACATAAGACGCAACAAATTATAAGGACTGTATTTATTACACAACAAATCATGAGAGGGGGAAAAACGCTTCCCTCTCCTTTAGAGCAGCTACGTGCATTTGGATTAGAGTTGGAAGGTCAGCGTCTCCTCCCCAGTGGAAGCAAATCGGTTCTGATATGAAGAGCTGAAAACAGACAAGATTAAACTCTGATTACTTCTTTGAGGATGAGATGTTTTTAAACCAGAGATGGCAAATCCTGCCGCAAGTGCATCAGTCAGGGATCAAACTCCATTGACATTAGAAGTTGATTCTAAATTCCAAAATGTGCTTCATTAAGCATTTCTTTGTAGAATCATCGTGAACACTTCCATTCACAGGGAGTGTGTGGTGTTTTGCAGGACTTTAGTAATCCATTAAAAAATAAAAAGTTCTTTGAGGCTAGGAATTTATTGAAATAAAATCACTTGAACTTCATTGAAAGTGAAATTTACTAGCAGCAGTGTTCATGCAAATCAATTAGTTCAAGTTTGATCCAAACAGCCAAATCTACAATTTCTAAATGAAGTCTAAACTTAGAAAAGGAGTTCTCCTTTCCTTCTGTCAAATGAATAACTCCGGACAGATATGTACATATAAACAGGATGATGTGATTGGACTTAAAACGCCAAATGCTAACATTCATGGGAAGCTCCTGTTGATTAAATCCTGTCAGGGTATGACACGGAAATGCTCATCAAAAGTGAGCTCAATATGCACACACAAGATTTTCAGAACCTTGAAGTGAAAAAAGTCATCTAAACAAACTGAAATCTGGGGCAGCTTGGTGGCTCAGTCAGTTAAGTGGCTACCTCTTGATTTTGGCTCAGGTCACGATCTCAAGGTTAGTGGATTGGAGCCCTGCATCAGGCTCAGCATTGATAGTGCCAAGCCTGCTTGGGATTGTCTCTCCTCTCTTTCTCCCCTTCCCTCACGCGCTCTCTCTTTCTCTCTCAAAATAAATAAATTAAAAAAAAATTAAACAAGCTAAAGCTGGAAATAAATAGAGACCAAGAGGAGGGTTTGGTGGAGGGCTGAACAGGGAGCATTGGCAGAGATCTGCCACATCTCTGCAGTTGACATTGTTGGAATCCATAGAAAGATTAAGTTTATTTACTATGGGGAGAGACTGAAAAAAAAAAAAAAAAGGACTGTGGAGAAAAATAAAAACTAGTTCCGGGAGTATGCAGGACAATTTTATAGGTACAGTTTAATATATTATCAAGGATTGTATTTGCTCTGTTCCAGGCACTCTTCTACAAACTTTACACATACTCAGGTGTATTCACTCTGACAACAGCCCAAGAAAGGGGGAACAGAGAGCCAAAGAGGTGGAGTACTTGCCCAAGTTAACTCACCCAAAAGTCTAGCTCTGGATTGGGCTCTGATTCATCAACCACTACTGCATTTTGTGGAAACATTCCTCCATAAAATGGCATGTCAAACCCAGAAATAAGTTGAAGAGAACAGGCAGCCGTGGATTACTTCCACCAATATCACCGAGCCATTTTGTACCTTAGGGCCTTGTGTGACTTGTATTCAACATATGTACTATTATTTTACATCTAGGGAGCAGAGGATGTATTTTGTGCCTTCTAGTTTTCTTCTACAGCACCAAGCATAGTTTTCGAACCCTTCTTTTGCAACATTTCCACTCAGAGACTGGTGTCCTCCAATTTAGAATGCTCCAAACCAGATTAATAGAGGCCTCTGCAAGTGAGATTTCTTTTCCATAATAATTATTTTAAAAAGAGCTGAGTTGTCCAGGCCTACCTAAAAAAAATGCTGACCCCTGTCCATGCACTGTAGAGACAGTCCCCTCATCTCTGCTGTGGTGTGTGTTGATCAAAGGGTATCCCCCCTTTTTTTAAGTTGATGTATTTATTTTGAGAGAGAAGAGAAAGAGAGAGAGAGCATGAGCTGCAGAGGGACAGAGAGAAGGGGAGAGAAAAAGAATCCCAAGCAGGCTCTGTGCTGTCAGCACAGAGCCCAATATGGGGCTTGATCTCACAAACAATGAGGTCATGACCTCAGCTGAAATCAAGAGTCAGACGCTTAACCCTCTGAGCCACCCAGGTGCCCTCCAAAGGGCCCTTCTCTGAATCCCTGCCTGTGGCCCACAGGGTAGCTGTCAATAAATATTAGGAGTCCCCAGCGTTTTCCATGGTTTTAAATAAACATGAAATTAATGATAATTTCAGTTCCTAGTATTCAGAAGAGAAGGGGCTGGAGAGAAGGGGGAGTGACAGTTCAGCAGACCTCAACTGTCAAGAGGGGAGATGCTTTTTAAGGCAGGCATTTCCTCCAAATTAAATTTCTTTCTGTTCAGAGAGTCCAGCGAAATATGAGCACTTAGAATTTATTTATTTCTAGATTGAACTGTCAAACACAACCAGTTTCCCTTTCAATGGGAGAGCTGACACAAACAGAAGCTAGCATGAACCCATCATCTATGCTAATGTCCTTATTGTTGACTCAATTTACTTTGCAAGAAAGTCACTCTCAAAAATTACCATTGTGCACAATGAGAGATATTTGCAGACTCATTAAACATTCCTAATATTTAGCTCACCAGAAGGTAAACGTACCTTTAAAAACTACCTATACAATGAAAAGCTGAAAGAAAATAAACATACAAAGTACAATTCTTTTCTGTCTCAGACTGACATTTGAATACATCACCCACTGACTCTAAATGTTTTGAACTGTTATGGAGAATATGGACCCAGAATTTTCAAATGACTTGATTGTTTACTAGGAACTCCCTTTGGGAAGAAAGGGAGTCGCAACTTGAAAGCAGAGGGTCGAGTTCTTTAGTTCCTTAGAACATCAAAAGTACAGTCTTCCTTTCATACAGGAATAAAACCCGAGATCCTTTCCAATAGTTTGTGGCCAGCAGGGACGGGGAGATTTCGACACTCAAGGGTTATGAGATCTGATGACACTCAGATAAGGGAAGCCTTGAAGCATTTAGCAAGGGGACAGCAAAAAAGTAAACTATTAGTCTGCTGAAATTTTAACTGTTTCTCTAACTGGCCTCATACATGATGTGCATCTGGGTCTCTCACAAAGCCTGCTTTCTTCTATATCACTGGTTGTCCTTCCCAGGTACTGGTACTTTCAAAATGAAAACAATGTGTACACCCTGTTACCTTGCGGGGCCAAGAAAACAAGGAATCCGAGGATCTGTCTCCCACAGATGCTTTCCTGATCTCTCAGTCATCCCTCCTGAACCTCTAGGCAGCATCACAGATGGAATCAAAATTCTCTGGAAAATATCTAACACGTACTGACTGACTATGTTATTTATGCTACTCTGGCAAAAAAAAAAAAAAAAGGCAATGTGTGCCAGTGGCCGTTAAATTAAACTGTGCATTCTTAATTTCTGTCTCACGAAGGCTTTTGGTTGACACTGCTTATTTGATTGTTTATTTTTCCTTCCAAATATGACAGATGTAATCTCTGTGGGCCTGGCTCAGTTTATGCACTGTGTTTGCCTTGTTTGAAATGAATACAGACTCTGATACCAGATCCACTGTTAAGCCTGACGTGCAGAAGGCACATGGACGGTGAAGATGCTTTTCTTCTTAACATCCCAAGCGAAGGACCGCAAATTAACGCTGCTTTTCTGTTGTGTATCATCTGTATTTGAGGACTTCAGGTTCCCAACATTTCATGTAGTTTCCTTACTACATAAGTAATCAGAGAATTTACACCGTATTTGAAACCAGGGTGCTGTTTATTGACTAGGTCACCAGGAGTGGGTCTCTTATAGTTTGTATTAGAGAAAAAGAATGCCAATAACTGTTAATGTTGCCATAATTTGCTTTCCGCTTGCTAAGACCTGACCTGGGGGCATAGAGGTGGTCTTGGTACATCGTAATAAGTTTTCAACGTCAAAGCCAAGTTAGATTTTGGTAACTTGGGAGAAACCAATTATCGACTTGCGTAAAGAACCATATTGAAGAAAAAGAGGTGCCTTCAAATTGCTTCATAGAAGAATGGTTTTTTCAGCCAAGGATTGCAAAGATGGTAAAAAGTTCTTCTCCCTTTCCCCCTCAACAGTACAGCGGTGAGAAGAATTTATCAGAAGACACGGGGATCAATCAGCTTGCCCCAGCCATACAGAGAAAAGCTCCTCGCTTCTTCGACACCTGGCATCTTGCAGTTCTCTGCATATAACCACTGAAGAATGCAGCTTTTATCTACTGAGAAAGATAAATAATTCAGATCAAAGAATGTTTGTCACTTAATTCGTAATAAAATATGGTCTAGGAAATTTTCTCACTCACGGATCCTGGAGTGAAATTAAATCTGGAAGCTTGATGCCGACGTGGAGAACCCACAATATTTGCCCAGTTCTTACTCAAAATACCTTAACAGTTAATCAAAGATTTTGGTTTGTTCTAGATTCCTGACTAGGCCAAATATGAAAGTTTTATTTGCTGTGGGAGAAAGAAATTTTAGAATTTATTGACAATACAAGCAATAGAACTTTTTTTTACCATGTATTTTGCCATTTTCAGGATTTGGATATACCTAATAATACTAATTAATAATAATAATGGTAATAATAATAAAAAATATGTAATACCTACTATGTTCCAAGCACTATTTCAGATGTTTTGAATATACCATATTAACTTACTTGATCTTTTTTGCACTAACTCTGCGAGGTTGATAATATTATAATCTCCACTTTACAGATAAGGAAAATGAAACACAGGTCACATAACATGCCCAAGATCATGCAGTGCAGATACAGCCCGGATTTGGACCCAGGCAGTCTGATTCTTGAGTCTAAATCCTTAGCTATGACATTATAACTACATCCTCTGTACTTTTGCTATTTATTAACACATGTCTCTTGACTTAAAACAATCTGACAGACTCCAGCCTGGACGTCATTATTCTGAAGGATTTCTCCTAAAGTCAATCCTTTTTAATATTAGAATCTATTTAATAAAAGCCAAGTATTTATCGGATTCCCTAGTAGTTAGGCATATGTAAATGTTTGATATCTTACTCTATTGACAAATAAAAACATTAATTATGATAGATCTTGAAAAAGCAATCTGTAATATTACATCCTGGGCTTCCATGTATTTACCCATTTTGTTGAGTACTTCAAACAAAGTGATGACTGTCATTCATAGCTAATCTGGTTTTGAGTCATGGCAAATACGTGTGTGTCTGTAGTCAGAGGCTCAGGTCAGAATTTGTTCCTCTACATGATTGGGCCAACACATCTACCTTTGTGCAAAATTCAACCCTCATGTCTCCTTGTTGTATCTTAAGGTTCTTTCTTTAAACCTTAATAATCCATACAAGTTTCAACATTTGTTAGTTCTTTAATTGTTTTTTCTTTCATTTAACCGAATTCTGGAGGAGTTATTATCAAAATAATATACAACAAATTTTCATGTGTGTCTACCTTATTGAATCTTTCTTTATTGGTGAGATATTTTAATGACATTAATTCTGTATGTAGTAGATTATTTTATTTGTGATTATCTAGGTTCATTTTAATTAAATTTTCCTCTTGTTCTTGCCTTAAATTTATTTTTATTTGGTATGCCTACTTGTCATTTCCATCCGTACCTGAGTAGACATAATGAGTTTCTGGCTATTTTATTTTATTAGTGTTTATTTATTTTTGAGAGAGAGACAGAATATTAATGGAGGAGGGGCAAAGAGAGAGGGAGACACAGAATCCGAAGCAGGGTCCAGGCTATGAGCTGTCAGTACAGAACCCGTCATGGGGCTTGAACTCATGAACTGTGAGATCATGACCTGAGTCAAAATCAGATGCTCAACTGACTGAGCCACCCAGGCTCCCCAGTTTCTGGCTGTTTTAAAAGTGACCTGTATGCATCTGTGTGCGTTTTGGAATTATACTTTTTAAAGGTGAAACTATAGATGGAAATTTTAGTTCTGCTTTGTTAGATAAAGTCATATGGGTTTTTTTTGTTTTGTTTTGTTTTGTTTTTGTTTTTGTTTTAAAGTAGGTTTCATGCTCAGTGCACAGCCCAATGCAGGTCTTGAACTCACAACCACGAGATCAAGACCTGGGCTGAGATCAAGAATTGGATGCTTAATCGAATGAGCCACCCAGGTGCCCCAGATAAAGTCATATGTATACCTAAAATACAACTTTTATAAAACGTACATATTATCAAATGAAGACTTAAATGTAAAAGTATTTAGAAAAGTAAAATAATTAATCCAAGATTTAGAAGGAGTGACTCCACATTTAAAAATAAAATTATATGTATAAGAAAACAAAAACATAAGATTATCAAGATTATTGTGATTATATTCAGTCTGCTCAAGTTGGAAAAATAGAATATTTCCCTTCCTTTTCAAATTAGGATGTAAAAAGGACATGAAATACCTTTGATGCATGGTACCAACAAGAGAAATAACTGAATAAAATAAAAACTATATTTTGTATAGGATGAAAGAAAAAGGGTAGATGTAAAGACACCTTGGGAGACTGAATTCCAGAAAAAAAAAAAAAAAAACTCTTGATAGATGAATAGAAAGCCACGAAAGCTCCTGTGCCTGGAAACAGTTATGGGGAGAAGCCAGTCTACCTTAGACTGGGATACTTTACAGTGATGCAGAAAAATTGGCCACGTTTTTGATGATAGAGTAGGCAAGCAGAATATATTTGGCTCTAGAAGGACACTAAATAAAAAATAAATCTCAGTCATGGAATTCTCTGCCCAGCTCCACACCACTGCAGAATTTTGTCAAAACAATAGTCCGGGAGAGACGGAAAGCAGAGAATTCAGAACCTTACAGTGTTTAGATTTCAGGTCCCTAAAACTGTTGATTTTTTTTTTAAGAACCAAAACAACTTGAAATGGAGCTAAAATTCTTCTCAGATTAAAAAAAGAAAAAGTCAAAGTGTTCTGTCCCTCAGTGGCAACAATGATAACTTAATACAAATAAAACTATCAGAAAGGAGAAATTCATGTACTGAAAACTTCAGTTAAGCCCTATTTACACTCCTATCTAGAGAAATCTGAATGACTGTCACTTCACCCTACCCAATATATATGCATTATTTGGGAAAATAATAAAACCAAATCAAGCCAAACAAATTATATTTTCTTTCTGCTGTTCTTTTATACACAATATCTGGAATACAGTAAAACTTGGAGATGTGAAGAAGTAGAAAAGTCTCACCCATAATCAAGAATTAAAAGACTCAATAGAAGCAAATCTACGGATGACCCATATTTTAGAAGTATCTGGCCAGAAACTTAAAACAACCACCACAAATACGTTGAAGAATTAACAGGAAAACATGAGTGTAACAAAAGAAGAGACGAAGGTTTCAGACAAGATCGGGTATGTTCAGTGTGTTCCGGTCGTAGACAAGAGATGAGCATTTCAACAAAGAAATTGGAGCTGTGAATGGGGCGCCTGCGTGGCTCAGTCGGTTGAGCGTCCCACTTCGGCTCAGGTCATGATCTCTCCTTGTCGAGTTCGAGCCCCGGATTGGGCCCTATGCTGGGTACCGGGTACCGGGTGCGGGGGTGCCTGCTTCAGGTTCTGTGTCTCCCTGTCTCTCTGCCCCTCCCCTGCTCATGCTCTGTCTCTCTCTGTCTCAAAAGTTAAAAATAATAATAATAAAAAAAGAGATTGGAGCTGGGAAATAACTAGGTGGAAGTACTGGAATTGAAAAATATAATAAATGAAGTAAAAAAACATTCATTGACCAGTTTATCAGAAAATTGAGTGCTAAAGAAGAATTCATAATTCTTATAATTCAATACTAAAAAAGCATAAAGAGATAAACAAGACTGACCAAAAAAAAATGATTAGGGTAGCAGTGACCTGTGATACTATATTAAGTGGGTGAATATATATGTAAGTGTGGCCAAAAATATGTAAAAAAGAGGTAAAAGAATTTAAAAAACTAAAAATGTGTAAAGAAGTTATGACCAAAGTTTTCTAAAATTGGTTAAAAACTGAAACCCTATGGTTTAAAAGATCTTAACTACCAATCAGAATAAGTACAAACAAAACTATAATTGTGGACATTGTAGCTAAATTTTTGAAATTAAAGATAAATAGACTATCTAAGAAGAATGTGAAAGGAGAAAAAAAAATCCAGTAAAACTACTACAAAGAAATATTGTTGATGTTTCATCAGAAATTATGGAAAGTGGAAGACAATGGGATACAAAATTTGGAAGTAGAAGAAAGGAAAGATATAAGGAATAAGAGAAAGGAAAAATTTTATCACATAATTCTGTTCCAGAGAAAAATTCCTCCAAAAATGACAGCATACCTGTAGTACAAAACATGCTAAATGAAATACTTCAAACTGAATGAAAATTACAGCTGATTTAAACTCCAAAATACAGGATTGAACTAAAATCATTGGAAATGTTAATTATGTGGATAAATATAACTTACTTAATTCTCTTAATGTCTTTAAAACACAAATAGCATTTAAAAATATAATATATTGTGGGCTGATATTGTTACAAGTAAATATATGAAAAAATTCCAAAGAAACAAAGAACGGGAGGATAAAATTACACACTTCTAAGATTCTAACAATATATTTGAAGGGATACAGTATTTAATTTATAGTATTAATAAAGTACGGTAAAATGAGGATATGTATTGAAATCTCTAGAACAATCATTTTTATTAAAAATTTTGCATAAACAGAAGCCCCATAAATCAAGAACCAAGGGTATAAATAGAAAACAAATAGCAATCTAGTCGACTTCAACTACATCAACAATTATATTAAATGCAAATGGACTAGACACTACAATTAAAAGGCAGAGATCATTGAACTAGATAGAAATTAAGATTCAAATTTGGATTCTAGTCTGTACTCTGGACTAAGTAGCTTAGTGATATTTTTGACTCTCAGTTTCTTCATCTGTCACAAGGGAGAAGGTACTTGGTATATAATAGATGTTCAATAAATTTATTGAATAAATGAAAGTAAATATAAAAATGAAAACGTTTATTATGCATACAAAAATTCAAGTCAAAATCATGGTGAGTTTGTTTTTTGGTTTGTTTTTGTGTTATTTGAAAACAGACTGCTTTAAACACCAAAGATGCAGTTACAGAGATTTTAATGGTGACATATGGAAAATAACCAAAAGGGAAAAAGAGTTTTCTGACATGGCAGCAAGTCTGGATACAGGACTTACTGGAGAAGAGATTATTTTCCCAGCACGAGCTGAAAAAGAGTATAAAAATCTCCCGTGGTGGCATTCATAGGCACAGGCATATGTGGAACTGGACCCTATTCAAGAAAGCAATACTTCCAGCAGTGCACGCATTTGTGATGCAGAAAGAAATCACAGTGTCCCAGGAGAAGGAAAGTTGACACAATGGACTTGACCTACAACTTTCAGGATTTATTGCTGCAAATAACTATGTTTATTTAGTCACCAGTTACTACTTGGATGGTCAAATTCCATAGCCATAGACAAAGAGCTAATCTGAAATTCTCCAAAATTTTGAATAGACTCGTTGCAAAGTAACATACTTCTTTTCTGAAAGTACATTATACCTATAATTATTAGCTTAAAACCGTGTAAAAAGAATAGTCTTTATTTTTCAATTACTGAATTGTTGAGAGTTGGTAGCAATAATTCTGTCAAGCTTTTTGTTTAAATATTTGGCCTCCATAGACTCGAAATAATATGGAATTTTCTTTTTAAATACTTTTTGTAAAATCTTGTAAAAACCAGCTGAATCAGTGGGAACAAAATGAATTTTGATTTCCTCATTTTTTTCTCCCACTTTCTTCACGTCTTTAAATTCCTTATATTTTTACTGACACTTACATAGAAGATGATCTTTCATGGGTGATATTTACTTATCATTTTGGAGTTTTTTCTTATTATAAAACTTTTAGATAACAAAATTGATATTCTGCTTCTAATGTATCTTTATGGGGTATGAAAAATTCCCCGTAGGGCTTTTAAGATTCATGATCTTAATAATTCATTCTAAATAACATGAAATAAGCTTAATAAATTTAACAATAAAAAGAATCCTTAAAGTTTATTTTGTGCCACATAAATACTAGTATAACAAGCAAGTTCATAAGATTACATGTTTATACCAAAGCTGTTATTCTATCATGTATTATTATTTAGATTTTACATATATTTGCTGGCTCAAAATAATGCATTATTCTTAAAGTTATGTAGTTTATGTGCTTTTTCCTATTTTTGTAATAGTAAGAGTTTTATTTCCATATTTAACTTTTTGAATGTTTTTCATCCAATGTTAGTATTAAAACAGTAGTGTTCACAAAAATCATTTTTTTTCTCATCATAATAATCATTATACTTTAACTGTGAGCAAGAGACCAGAAATATAAAAAACAAAAAATAAGATTTTTTAGTCCAGGTTACAACTAGAGTATTTACTAAGTTTATATGGAAAGAATCAGATATTATTAATAAATCTAAATAAAATGCTTCGTTTACATTACTAGTGCTTTCTCTGATTAATATTTGGTGACCAAATATGCTATGATGGATAATTAATCATGCAAAAGTCAGATCAGGTAGGCAGAAATGGCATTGGAATTGGCATGCAGATCTTCAGACTGAAGGTTGAGACTAAAATTGAAGCTGAAAAGCAGATGTTGGCCAAATCTGTGACCAAAGTCAAGCTTTTTGTACATCTCTAATATAATAAGCACTGACAAACCACTGAGGAAGAATACACTTTAAAAGTTGTGCTCAGAAACATCTAATTCAACCTAGTAACTAAATACATATGCTCTGATACCAGAATCATGGCAAATTTAGTAACTGCTGGGTAAAGACTAATCTGAATCTAGTATACCTCTGGATATGCTAGGTATATTTTCCAATACTTCAGGTATATGTGTCAAGAAGTTTTTCAGTAAGTTCCCTGTATACTGGACAATCACAGAAGCCTGGAGAGTTGATAGTAGCCTTGAAGTGAGATTGTGAAGGTATATTTTTAGTTCTGCTAGAGGGATGCAAACTAGTTTCGATGATTTTTTACTAACAGAAAAATCATTCAACAGATCAATAGGTTCCTATCAGGTTCTGGGGATATGTTCATTTGGTCCATTAACAACAACAATAACAACAACAACAATAAACATATCTGAAACAGCAGCTGCCTTGGAATCACAACCTGATAAAATTTACACTGATCGGTTTTATTCTGCAAGATCCATCTGTCTTCCTTGTACACCAGTTAGGTAAGTTGAATAGAGATGTGGTAGGAAGTATTATCCCTGAATCCGTCGAGTTCTTGATGGTGGACTTAATCTTGGAAATACGGTACTGCCTTTAGTTTGCTATCCTGGTAAGTAGAGGCAGTTCCAGTGGCTTCCACCAGGTTTTTCTAATTATAATACCTCTCACTTCACAGGTCAAGAAATCAATGTAGGCATTCTGCCAGTTGCCCAATATGTCTATCCCAACCATGCAACCCAGAACTAGAAAACAACCATGGGTTTGGTTTGGGGACCCCTTTGGCCTACAGATAGATATAATTAAATCCAAACTCCACTAATCAACTCACTTCCATATATCCCCATTGTAATCAGTAAACCACAGCGACATTTAAAAAACATTTTTTAATGTTTATTTATTTTTGAAAGAGAGAGGGAGAGACAGAGCGTGAGCGGCAGAGAGGGAGACACAGAATCTGAAGCAGGCTCCAGGCTCTGAGCTGTCAGCACAGAGCTCCACGCGGGACTCCAACTCACTAGCTGTGAGATCCTTACCTGAGCCCAAGTCAGGCGCTTAACGGATTGAGACACCCAGGCGCCCAACCACAATGACATTTTAGATTTCCAGGTGTTAGTTGGTTCAGAGCCAGTGACCAAACAATCACTGAGAGCCTAGTTATTTTCCCTTCGCCAATGCACAGTCATCTGAAGTTCTCTGGGAAACGCTAGGAGGAATATTTATAGCATAACATTTTGGTAATATTAGCAGGACTCTTCCTTGGGGTGACAAAGTTTCTCTTTTATTCAACAGGCTCTGGAACTATGAGCTGACTCAAGACTTAGAGTTGTGTGAGGTCCTTTGAGTCCCTGTTGGGCTGATTTAAATCAATCTTCTGTTCCTAAGACCTAGAGCTTTTCCACTAATACCAGTAGTTTAAATAGCTGCCCTCCTATCTCATTGTTAGAGACACGATGACCGATTAACTAACATCAGTATTCTCTGGAGGTCAAACCATTTTGGTTACTGTTTTTTCTCTGATACTCGACAGTAACACTGCCCGCCTTTGCCCTAACAACCGAACACTTGGCCCCTACTACTCCAAGACACATTATACCCATCGAATTTAGAGAACTCAATTTGGTGGTAGCAATTTATTCTCTCATTCTCAGCTAGGAGAGAATAGTTACTACAGCAGTCTTCAAGGAGGCTCACCAATGTATTTCTCAAAGCCACTGCAAAGACAGTGTCCTCCAGCATCTCTTAGGAAAGGTGGTTAAAGGATGTGTAAGTAGATCTCACAATAAACCAAATTCAGTATCGTAATTTCCCTAAGCCGATGGATATCATGTGATCTAGCAATTTCACTCTTAGGTACATACCCAAAAGAAATGGAGACATAGGTCCACACAAAAAGTCGTACGCACATATTTATAGCAGAATTATTCATAAAAACCAAGAAGTTGAAACAATCCAATGTCCGTTAACTGATGTCCATAAGTAAAATGTGCTAAAGCCATAATATGGAATATTACTCAGCAACAGGCAGAAACGAAGACCTGATACATGTTACAACATGGAGGGGCCCTGGAAGTATTATACTAAGTGAAAGAATTCTGTCAAAGGGGATCATGTATTCTATGGTTCCATTTATACATAATGTCTAGAATAGGTAAATCTATAGAGACAGAGAATAGACTAACAGCTGCCTAGTGTTGGGTCTGAGAGAGGGAGGAAATGGAGGGATAGAAAGTAAGTATTTGGGGTTTCATTCTGGAGTCATGGCATATTACAAAATCTATTGTGGAAATGGTTGAACAACTCTGTAAATAAACTAAAAGTCCCTGAAAAACACATACCTTGAGTGAGTTGTAAGGTATGTAGGCTATATCTCAATTAAGCTGGTGAGCAAAACAGGTGGTGAGGGTGTGTCTTCACGGAGAAGTGTCCCTGCAAGGAAACTACATCCTTGGAGGCTGTTATAGGTTTTTCAGACAAAGGGAGACTAACCTCATCAAACCAGGGAAGAAAAGCCTGCTTCCCCTGGAAAAGAGTGTTTACCAAGTCGGGATTAGGGTGTCCAGTCCCAGCAGAAGCTGTGTGTATGACCCCATTCCATTTTCTTGAATGGTTCCACCTTTTTAATGCCCTAAATTTAACATAAGAGACACATTTTTTTTTTAAATCTTAGCCTTGCAGTTCCAGGACATGGGATTTATTTTAGGGTAGTCACAGAAGCATTATGATTTATAATCAGACTTTCATCTGGGTAATTAAAGCCTTGAGCTCATCATTTTCTTTTTCTTAGGTCTCCAGCATATTTAAAAGCACCAACCAAACCCAAAGTTTTTATGCTCTTTAGTGACCCTAAAATATTAGCTACTTTGTCATACAGAGACATGCTTTTCTAAAGACACTTGATCATAAGTGACTATGAGGAATAATTTACATATCGTTTGCCAGTGCATGCCATGGACTGCCAGTTTACTATTTACTATGGAAACAAAGGAATTAATATCTTTATATGTAGCCAGATGAGAAAACCAGTTCCAGATTCCCATCTTTAAGGTTCTATTCTGGAACCACGTCTGGAGCCAATCACTGTTATTGGTTAGAATTCACTAAGGGAATCAGCGCCATTATTAGTATTAAGGGGTAGGGATTTATTACATGAGTTAGACCTTTTGCAACTGCGAACAGAGCAGGTAAGTGAAAATTCAGACAGGGAGTTTGAAGAATCAGGTAAAAGCCACTCGCCATTTTTCCTGAAACTCTAGATATGAGACAAAGTGGAGGGGATACTAACACCCCAAGGTACACAGTGACCAAAGTGGAACCGCAAAGGGGAAACTCATGTAGAGGTCCATAGAAAGCTATTGCATCTGTGTGATTATTGCCTCTGGTTTGTAGCCAAAAATTTCATAGTGGTTCCTGGGGGTGCTATTACTCAGCTGGGACAGCAGTTGGGACAAATATCTGAAAACAAAATAGAGGAGAAAGAAGCAGCATCTGGAAATGTCATTTCAAGATTAGCCAAGTTGACTTTAATACAATCTAGCTTATTATTCTGACTCATTGGGCAGAAGGGTTTCTAGAGGAATAAAGAGGGCAGGTTAATGAAAAGAGAGACACAGAAAGGACAAACACCTTGGTGTTACTTTCATTAGTCACACTACATCATTTGTTCAAAATCCAGGACCTCTGTAGTCATTGGTTCCTTGTACCAAGGCTCGAAGCTGAATACTATTTTTGGTTTTCTCACATCTGCCCTGGAACATAAGAGGTTTTCAGCATATAGCCTATAGGCTGTATGAATGAATTCATATGTGGATAACTGAGGATTTGTTTTTCAAAGCCCTCGTACTGCTTTCTAATTTCACGTGCATGCTTTTTCTGCATCCTGCACTGATAATAGCCACTTGTCCTTGAGGTAAGGATCTCAGGGTCCTATGGTGCTGCAAGATAAAAGAAGAAAGGAAGAGTCAAGCATTTCACAATTGGGTTGGAGAGTCAGCAGACTGTACAAATTAAAGAGAGTACTTTCATCCAAGTGAAAACATCACAAGCTTCCTATTAAAGGTAAATATGTCCTCTCCTGACCCATTGTGGAGAGGAGGCCACCAGGAGCCAGAGCCATGGTTGTGCCCAGGGTAGGAGAAAATGAGGCAGTACAAGATCTGTGAACTAAGCTCCTCCTTTTGGACTTTGTAAAGCACCTTTGAAGAAAATCTTCTGCCATGAAAATGGTTTCCCTGAAGTCTGGGGCCAAAATGGGTAATTGTCTGAAATGTGCCACTATGAACTAAGGTTGTCCAAACTCTCAGAATCCAGAGAGGATCCAGGTTTTTGTAGAACTTAATACTTAAGCAATAGGAGGATCTCTTTTTAAGAAAAATAATGCAAAATTATGGGTAAACTTAGATGCTTTCCTGGAATAATAAAATCAACAAATTACATGTTTTCAAGGCTAGTAGCTGCTAAAAATATAGCAGATCCCCTCTCCCAGAAAACATAATATGTTTTATTAATAAACTTCCTGACTCACCTGCTTAATACTTTTTCTACATAATTTGGCTACTATATGTTTTGATTCCCTCTTCGGATGACAATAATCTCAGCATATCATTTTCTGTGGAGAGAATAGTTTATCTTTAGCATGATTGACTCTTATTTTTATTACTTGTAATTTGGCCAATTTTATTTCATTTTCACAATTTGTTACTGGCAGCCCCATTTAAATTTTTTAGATTTTTGTCACTTCTGCGAAAAGTTCTGACAAACTTTCTTCTTATGTTAACTGTATGATTTCAGGGCATTTCATGTGCTCTTGTACATTGACATATGTTTTAAATCAATGACATACATGAAATCACATCAACGGGATTTCATTCCAATGTTTTCATCAATGTTCTCATTGCAATGTCAATGACAGCGTCAATATTTCGTGTCAATCAGCAGCATTCATTAATTGGCTCATCAAACAGTTCAAGAGCTATTCATTATTTCTGTTTAAAACTTTTCATCATTTAATTATTTTTTAATACGGTCTGAACATTCTTGCTCAGTTTTTTATTGTATCAACAAAATTTATATTAGTTGCATAACTCAGTTCTTTTATGTCATTTTTGGCTCATCTTATGTGTGTTTTTCCCAATGTTTTAATAAACAGATTTAAAGAGGGGCTCCTGGGTGGCTCAGTTGGTTAAGCGTCCGACTTCAGCTCAGGTCATGATTTCGTGATTTGTGAGTTCGAGCCCCGTATGGGGCTCTGTGCTGACAGCTTGGAGCCTGGAGCCTGCTTCGGATTCTGTGTCTCCCCTTCTCTCGCCCCTCCCATGCTCACGCTCTGTCTCTCTCTGTTTCTCAATAATAAATAAACGTTAAAAAAAATAAAAAATAAATAAACAGACTTAAAGGTGACAAATAAGGTATTCTTCATATGTATCCAGGTCAGGACTCTGTAATCACTTACTTATTTGATCAAAATATCCCCAAAATAACTTTCCAAATGTAAATAATGCATTTCAGCTTCACCATTCTGGAATAAACTTTTGCACCTTAGTGTGTTTAGTCTGCTTTCAAGTATTCAAACCATATGTTAGAGTTCTTTAAATTTCACGACAGCTTCATAAAGTGCAGGCCATCTTATCACAGTTGAGACTCCTAAAATAGACCAACAAACAAAACTCCAAAAATCTGGCAAGGGGTTTACAATGCCCCATTGACAAGACCTGTGGAGACAACGTATAAAGGTTGCAAAATAATGAAGTAATAAACAGCTTTGGGCACTGGGGGATCAGGTCTGTCTCCAAAGATTATGTCCTACAAACTTTAAAATGTCGTTCAGTGATGGAGTATAATCGTCCAGGACTAGTTTCATTTTGTTGAATAACATCACAGGTATACAGTCATAAGTTGGTGAAGAGGTTAAAATCCCATAGAGGGTTTTCTGCCGTAACAGAAACTTCCAATAATTATCGATAACCTGTGTTTATAACCTCTGTAGAATCTACCACAGTGCAGTGACACTTGATGTCTGGTTTATTTATTTTATCCGCTGCTTCATTGTAAAAGGGTCTCTGATTATTTTGATCCATTCTCTTGGGCAAATAAGTTAGATCTTGTCCATTGTGACATTTCCCAGTGCTCGTGCAAAAATAATTCAATTCAGCAATTAACTTGAAATTATTCCTAACGTTTTCCTTACTTAAAGATTGCAATTTCGCATGTAATTTCTGAAGGACAAGTCTCTTTAACTTAAGAATGTCGTCACTGCAACTACTCAAAAGAGTTTCTGTTCTTTCTTGTGTTTAAGACAGTGTCCTCGCATATTTTGCTTTATTTACATGAAATCCAAGTGAACAGGTCCTTAATCTTTGTGGGGTAGTCTTGAAGGCTTTCCATATATTCATCCAGAAAGTCTGAGTTATTAAGTAGCACTGGTCTCACTAACAGTATGTTACAAATAAAATAACACATGCAACCTCCGGTCTTCGGTTCGGGTAGCTGGGATCACGCACAATTTTGACTACTCTCGATTTTCTTAATTTTTTTTTTTGTTTGAGAAGCATCTTTTTTGAATATGATAAATTTTGTTGCATTCTCTGTAAATACTATCGGGGTCTAGTTTTTGAAAAAACATTTGATTTCCTTTCAGTGGTGTTGAATGACATTATTTCTTGTTGTAACAAGCCAAAATAAAAAATCATGGTGCTCACTTAGGTCAATGGATTCATCAAAATGAAGGAGTCATTGACCTGCCTCTTAAATGCTCTGATGTCTGTACAAACTGACTTTATAAGCATTTTATCTTTCTTTTGCTGTTTGTTTCCTATTAACAGTGTCCTAATTCTCCTCACCTTCCTTATCTCTTCTTGTCACCTTCATGATTTGTATTTTCTAGACTACTGTAATTCTACTTCTTATCCTCATGATTTTTGCCAGTTTCTACTTTCAGTACTTAGGTATTAAGAAGCATCAATATATAACATTTTTATTCTTTTTTTTCCCTCCAGGTTATGTTTTTGGCTTCCACAAAGATATTTTCTTCCTGATGTATTTGATTCTGGATAACAAAATTAATAATTCTGAAAAAAAGACAAAACTAAGTGGAAATGAAAACATACACAAGAGCAATTTAAACGATTTTACATCGTCACCCTATTGTCTGGGGATACATAGTTGTGTACTCACATCCTTCCTACACAACTCACAATGCTTATTATTCATGTGGGTAGACTTTTTGTTACACTAACACTTGTTTCTTTAGCCAGTTTTATTTTGTCAGTGGTGAAATTACACGCTATTCCACTAGGAACCACCAGACTGTGAGGACAATAGATACGTCAGAGATTCTAAGGCAGACTTCAGAATTCTTAAGATGTGTAAAGTATGACTTTACTTACAGGTATATTTGTTTGTTTTTTCTTTTTAATTTTTGGTATTCCATAAGTTTGTGACTTACAAACACAGAGATTCTGACAAATGCTAGGAGAACAAAGTATGCTGAATTTATAATTGCACCTGCTACCGGGTTTGTTCAGAATATTTCTGCTACAAGTTCTGTTTTGACTAGATACCTATGAGAAACGGATCCCACACCTACAATTTTCTACGTTTGTTGTGGACTGCAGACGACCTTCTTGCTCTGCGCGTTTCAAAATTTTGTTTCTCCTCCACTACCCGCGTGCGTCATAACGTACGTTACTCTCAGGAAACACACTGTGGCTCAGATCTCTACGAAGGGAAAGTAGGAGAAGCAGCAGAGTGGGTGACAGAAATATTTGCAGAAGCCATTCCTGTTCTGGGTTCACGGGCAATGACTTCACTCTACGCGTCTGTGGGTGCATGCCACCCAAATATATCGCGGGAACCCCAACTAAATACATCCCCAAATGAGCATCCCTCTGTAGACCAGCTACAAAACCATTGGTGGCTATTCCAGTGTCACCAAACACAGGAGAAGTGTGCCAGAGTAGAGATCTGGAATGGCAAAATTTAACAGGCTGAACGGAGGGTAGTTAATATATCTTACTCTTGGTTTTCAAATTGGACAACGACTGGTGACCAGGAGCGCACGCACCTAGGCTCCTGTAGGACGTGGCTTATGCTCGTGTCAGCAGAGGGTCCTGCAACCAAAGCTTCGTGGATGTCACGTTACATCCGCCTGTGCTTCAGATTCTTTCCGTTTTAGTTTTCAGCTTCCATCCGAGTGGTAGCCTTAGATCGTGTCTCACGAACCAATGTGAACTAGTTCCAGCCGCACAGATCAGAGGGCCCCGTAGTGACAACTGCTCTGAAGAATAAATACCAAGGAAGCTCCAGTCACAGGAGGCTCCAACGCGTCAGGCAAAGCAGCATTTCTTTCAAGACACCGTCCCCTGCTGCCCTCCTCCACTTTTTTTTTTTAAACCACACTAAAGTGAAGTGTGGGTCCTGGGTCCCTGTTGTCCTTAGAAGAGCATGTTTTCAATGAGCATATCTTATACCTCCTTACATTCAATGCAAGAAAGTTGAGGAGGGGGGCAATGAAAAAAAAAAGGATTCTGGGAAAAGGTTAAATGCTTCTATTTTTTATTATAAAAAAAATGAACCCTCTGTCCCTGTGTCCTTACTCTGTATATTTCCCTCTGCCCATTTCTCTTTAGGCGAAGGCAAATACCAGCTCACAGGTGCAAAGTGACTCTTGCATAGACCAAGTAGCGACTCAAAGCCGCTGGATGCAATTGTAGAGAATGACACTGACTCACTGACCCGGCTGGAAATTTCTACCAATATTGTTACTTCTTGAAACTAAGATTTAGTCTTCTAGAATGTTCTCATTGAAACACTTTTTTTTTTTTTTTTGAGAGAAAGATAGCAGGGGAGGAGCCAAGGGAGAGAGAGAGAGAATCTTAGGCAGGCTCCACACCCAGCCTGCCAAGGCATGGTTCCATCCCACCACCGTGAGATCAGCACCTGAGCTAAAGTCAAGAGTTGGAGGCTCCACCTACTGAGCCACCCAGGCCCCTCCTTAAAGCACTTCTAAAAGCAGAGAAGAGGGTCTGTGTAACAAAACCCTCTGCACATACCCCATGCCCACCAGCAGTGTAGACTGGGGACCTTTGCATAAAATAGACCTCCTTTAAGTGATCCTTTTTTATAAATATAAATTTTACATTGTATTGAAAGATGTTTATATGAAAGTGTTTCCTCGCATATCTGTGTTTAGTATTGTTAGTATTATCTCTCCACTCCCCCCCTCCCCCCCATTAGACATAAGTCGCACAAGGGAACGGATACTTACTAGTGTTTTTCAGAGACACCTTGAGTACCTACACCAGTGCCTGGGTCAAAACAGATGCTTTTGTTGAGGAAATACAGTATTCAAGCAAGGTTCATGCTCCAGAGAGACGTATTATGTTTACTCTGTGGATTGCCAGACCTATGGTTCCAACCCTCTGTATCTGTGCAAGCATAGGGCAGCTAAGTCATGTTCTCTAGAAGGCATCAATTAAAATATTTTCCTGTTACTCGTGAGATAAGATTTTAATACAGATTAACCTAAGCTAGCTGTCAACTGGCAGGACCTTGAAGGCATATGACACACAGAGACGCTATTAATAGGGAAGTCGGGAGTGACAGAAGGGACTATCTGTGTTACTAAGGCCCAGGGTAGGGATGGAGGTGTTAAAATAAATTACGGTGACCGCCCAATTGTTTGTTTGTTTAAACATTTCAGACCACGGTTCTGCTTTGGGATGATTACAGCATTTTCCACAATTCATAATTTCATTCTAGAAGTCGGAAGCTTATCTTCTTGAGTCCATCCATATCTTTGAAGCTGAAATTGGAAATGCTGACTGCGATCTGAACAAAGTTCCACAGTTGATTTGCCTTTTTCTCTGAAGCAAAGCCAGTTGAGAAATCCCACACTGCAGACCTTGTCTTTTCTTCCTCATTTATTAACTATTTCGACTCCATCTGCAAAAGTTTACTCTGTGGTTTGTCCCTAGCCTTTTAAATGCTTCTGAGTCGACTAAAACTTGTTTAAACTTTGGTTACAAATGAAACTCTAATTTTAACTATAGCTAGGCTCTTGATTCGGGAATGCACGACACAAAAGATCTTATAGCTTGACTGAAGACCAAAGGCCATTGTGGTCTGCCCTCAACAGGTACAAGAATTTCTGCTTTTTGTCCACATGGTGAAGCAGGTCTGGCACTTGCAATATTCCATACTAATAGTTAAGTTTTACTCACACACAAACATTACATTTCAAGTCTCCTGTGTTTCTGAAACATGCCTGTTATGTTTCGTTATGTTCCAACTTGATTATCGGTGTGCTGATTTTAAGGTTAAACATACCATTAATTAGAAGGAAGGCTAATTGGTCCAATTTGAAGAAATGCTGATGATCAAATTTGTGTAACTTCTTGTATTACAAATGACATTTTGAAACAGTTTCCAACTTTTAATCACGGTGAGCTTGCAATTCAAAAAAAAAAAAAAAAAAACTGACTAAGGTTTTTTTGTTTCTTTTGTAACCAAAAATTTTACCCCAAGGCTACCTAGGAAGAAAAGAGGTCAGCTGATTTTTTTTTTCTTCAGTTTTTTATTCCTCTTTTTCTCCTTCCTTGCTTCCTTCCTTCCTACTTTTCTTTCTTTCTTTCTTTCTTTCTTTCTTTCTTTCTTTCTTTCTCTTTCTTTCTTTCTCTTTCTTTCTCTTTTTTTCTTTCTTCCTGCCTTTCTTTCTCTCTCTCTGTCTCTTCATCTCTTTCTTTCTTTCTTTCTTTCTTTCTTTCTTTCTTTCTTTCTCTTCCTTTCTTTCTTAAAAAGGATATGTGTTCACAATGGACAGGGTATAAACTGGGGGTGACACAAGATCAATCCTCAGGTTAGTAGCACTCATAGAGTGACTTAGTGATGGTTTGATAAGTCCCAGTAGATTTCCCTGGTAGATGAGTGAACAGTGAGGATGGATGTGTCTTCATTCACTTATTCCATAAATGTTTATTGAGTGCAAACCAGAGGCCAGGCAGTGTTCTATGTACTCGGGGTAGCGGTACACAAATCTTTGCCTTTCTGAGACTTGAAGAAGTGAAGATAGAAAGCATGTATGTCGATAAATGCTTAGAAAACATATGCATGTAAAAAATACACACAGAGGGGCACCCAGGTGTCTCAGTCGGTTGAGCATCTGACTCCTGGACTCTTGATTTCGGCTCAGGTCATGATCCCAGAGTTTCGGGATAAAAGCCCCTATCGGGCTCCGCACTGAGCATGTGGAGCCTGCTTCAGATTCTCCCTCTCCCTCCTTCTGCCTCTCTCCCCCACTAACTCGCTCTCTCCCTAAAATAAAAAAAGTACACATGTAGATAAATGTATGGAGAAAATACACATGGAGCTTATTTATTATTACATGATTTCAAAATTGTGAGATGAATGCAATTTGTGACTTGCCCAAAGATTTATGCCTCTATTGGAGGATGCAAAGACAAACCTGCATCAGTATTACACAAAAGAAAGAAACTGTGAGCCCTCGAGGTGAGACACAAGTGGAATATTACATTTTTCTGTAGTTCCATTAGAACAAAGAAGCAGCAGGTGAAATAAATTTTAAGGTTATATTTTATCTAACCCACTAAATCCAAAATATCATTCCAATAGGTCAATATATTAAAAAACTATTTGAAATATTTTGCATTCTCTTTTTGTACTGTCTTCAAAAGCCAGTGTATGCTTTACACTTACAGCACATCTCAATTCAGAGTCGTCCCATTTCAAGTGCTCAACAGCCACGAGTGCCTACTGGCTGTGCCTACTGGCTGCAGGTCTCTAGTAGGTCAGGTTTCCGGAACCTGTTTCCTATCTGTCTATATTTTCTTTGTACTATGGGCTCTTGTCTTGGCAATAGACCTTTCCTATTTATTACTTAATTATTCCACAGTTAATAAGTATTTGTTGAGCGACTCATAGTTGCTAGATGTGATTTTAGTGAATAAACACTAAAATTGTAGTGAACACCTGTCCTTAATGAGAGCTTCCCTTCTCGTGGTCATTGCTATCTGGGACAATCTCAGGTCCCAAATTCCATTGAAGTGTTTTAGCCCTTCTTTTCTAGTGTATTAGCCAAATCTCACAAGGTGAGCCTATGATACGTATTCTCACTAAAGCCAAAACCTCACTTTCCATTTAATAATTTCCACACGTTAAACACCCAGAAATTGTTTTTTTCCATCTCATATCACTCTGAATCAGAAGGGTACTTGTTACAAGTGGTGGTGAGTGGAGAACAGTGGAAGGGAGGTTGAATAGTGAGGCCTGGGTCGCCAATTTTTCTCTGCTATACTCAGAGCAATTTGGTATTTTCGATGCATTATAATTTACCTTCTCTTTATTAAAAATTGATTGAAGAAACCATGGCAGGGGGCGCCTGGGTGGCTCAGTCGGTTAAGCGTCCGACTTCGGCTCAGGTCATGATCTCACGGTTCGTGAGTTCGAGCCTCACGTCAGGCTCTGTGCTGACAGCTCAGAGCCTGGAGTCTGCATCAGATTCTGTGTCTCCTTCTCTCTCTCTGTCCCTCCCCCCCACCCAAAATAAATAAGTATTAAAAAAAGAAAAGAAAAAAGAAACCAGGGAAGCGTTCTTGCTCCAGGACACTGATTTTAATTTTCTTTCTTACTCACAACCACCTTTGCTATCCTAAATACGCAAACAAACAAACAAGACAAAAAAAAAGTAGTTCTCCAAATCTACTTACCTATCAGCAATCCAGTAATGGAGGGAACAACCAGGTGTGCAGCCATGCTTTTTTTTCCATTTGCTTTTGTTTATTTGAAAGTGGTTCTTCTCTAAAGATAAATTTGCTAATCTAATTTGAAGACAACTTATAAGGCTGGGCCTGTTCTGTTTCCTAGCAGCGATTTTCAACCTTAGCTGAAACTGAGGACCACATGGTTACCCCGGAAAAGTGTTGACACTGTTTTAAAATGTATGCTTTAGGGGTTCCTGGATGGCTCAACGCTTCAGCGTTCCACTCTTGATTTTGGCTCAGATCAAGATCTCACGGTTCATGAGGTCAAGGCCCGCATCGGGCTCTGCACTGATGGGGCGGAGCCCTGCTTGATTTCTCTGTCTCCCTCTCTCTCTGTCCCTTCCCTATTCTCTCTGTCTCTCTCTCTTGAAATAAATAAATAAACATTAAGATTTTTTTTTAAAGGTATGCTTTATTATTATTTAGGTATGGCAAGGTCAGCAGATCAGCGGATGACTGCCGTTGAAAATGAAGCTTGTTATAGTCACAGATTCAAAGAAGAACAGGCACGCAGGTCCTGGTGAGCCATATGAGGAAGCAAGAGTGTTGGTCGGGAGGCAGAGGCAGAGAGGGAACGTGTGCAAGAGCCTTTATGGTGGTTTCTGTGGGAAGCAATGGGCGCGGCAGGGTAAGCAGCCATAAGATTGTCTCCTTTGAATAATTTCAGCATGCTCCGGACAGAGGGGCTATCCCTGGTTGTCTAGTACCTGGCCCTGGGGTGGTCGAGACAGGTGGAGGATGGTGGCCCAGACTGTGTCCACTAAGCAGGAATTAGCTAGCCCTAGGGAATGACAGTCCATCCAGAGTCAACTAAGCCTCAAGAGGTCGAAGCATGAGAAAACAGAAGACAAGATGCATGTAATGCAGATGCCTGAGCTAAACTCGGAACAATTACATCAGAATGCCTGGAGGGGGGTCCAGGCATCAAGATGTTTAAAGGTTCCCATGTGATTTTAATGTCTAGAAAAGGCTGAACATGACAGCTTCAGGCGTCTCCAGTTGTACGCAGCATTGATTTCTCTTGGGGTGTGTGTGTGTGTGTGTGTGTGTGTGTGTGTGTGTGTGTTTTCTTCCCTGCAAAGGGAACCTAGGAACTTCCCTTTGTGGATGTGATGTTAATGTAAGTTGACTTTCTTAATTCATTGGAGGGTCATCTTTTCAATCCCTGAAAACTTCTTCAGCCCCAACCAAACGCCGCTTCAGAATAAACTTGAGTGTACTCACATGACACGGGATGTCAACAATAAGTTCACCTTGATGTGGCATTTAATTATGATGCAAACCTCCTTGGGAAACTGGGGAGATAGGCCCCAAATTAGCTACAAAACCCTCCGGACTTCTGAAACTGTTTAGAAGTGTGGCCTTGAGACCAGCAGCACCTGCATTTCTTGCAAGGTCATTACGAACGCAGATTCTTTGCCCCCACCCAAGACCCACTGAATCAGATTCTGAATTCCATCAAGATCCCCAGGAGATTAGTGTGCACATCCAAGTTAGAGAGGCCCAGATTTAGTGTCAGTGAGAGAAAGGGTGTCACAGGCTTAATTAGACATATTCAGTGTCCACACTAATTCCAGGTGACTCCTCAATTTCCTTGGATTTCTGCTTAGGCAGGACAAAGCCTAAGGCACACACCTTGCAGACCTCTAGTCTTTCTGCTGAAGAATCTCTATTCTGAAGCGACTAATAAAAGAGATTTTTTTTTCTCTGAAAGAGCAATGGAGGTCAGAGAACCTCAGCATGAGCTTACCAGTGGGTAAGAGTTTGTTATATTGGTCTCCAAGTCTGTTCTAATTTATTCCTGCAGCCTCATTTGAAAAATTTTCCCCCACTTTCTTTTTTCTTTTATCCAAATTTCTCAACCAACTATGCTTCTCACCAAGAGGTTAGCAATTATATTTTTCTTTTCTTCAACATGGGCCTGAACTTCAGCAAGGCTCATCTTGACCCCACTTCTAGACAAAGCTTCTTCCATTCATCAGCGCCTCCATTTTTAGAGCCAGTATCTCCCTGTTATTTTCCTCAGCCCCACTTACCTGAATTTGTGAAATGTAGACAGGCATAGAAATAGACCTGCAATTATATATTCCAAATAATGAAATATAACCTCATTTTAAGACCATTTTCTCCTTACTAAATGGATTAACTTTTCCTGCCTTAGCACTATTTTTCTGCCTCCAAAAATATCTAATGAAAAAAGTATGATCGATCAGCCTTAAAATATCTTAAGTTGTCAAGGTTGGTGAGAAAATTAAACCTCCCATATTTTGTTTTGCTGAATCTTTCTTTTCCTCTTCTTCTTCTTTTTTTTTTTGCTCCTCCCCTCTCCTCCCCTTCCTTCCTCTTCCTTCTCCTATCTCTGTATCTGTAAATGTGTGTACACACACACACACACACACACACACAAATATACAATATAACAATACTCCTTCTTCACCCACATCCCACAGGGTGATATAATGTTCCTTGTGGCAGTATTTTGATTATTTTTCTTTCTGAACAGCATGCTAACCCATTTTAAGTCCTCTGGTTTCTAGCCTCTGACCGCTCATTGAAGGTATGGGACAGGTGAACCAGGCCTCATCCAGTTTCACACTGTATTCCATCATCCTGGCAACAGTGTTTGGGCCAATGGGTCATCAGATGATTCAAGAAGAGCCAATCAGAAGTCTTCCTTGAGACTAATATCTTTTCTCCACTGGGATTTCAAGATGGGGGCTTTCCCTCCTGCAGTCATATCGTTTTACTTTGTGGAGAGGTCCTATTAGCAATGAAAGAGAAAAAAACAACAACAAATAATTAGAAGCAGCTCAAGCAGAGATGAAAGAGAATGCTGGAGAATCCCTGAGGTATACATTACTATAGCTCCTTTTCCCTCTGGCACTCTTCCCTGAGGTATGGCCCAATAATTTAGGTTTTTGCTTAAGCCAATTTGAATAGGACTTTATCACCTGCATTAGAAAGAGTCCCAACCAAAACCAATGAATTTCTACCTTGATATTTATACATTCCCTCTTCTGTTCATCTCCACTTTGCAAAAACTTAGCCAGGGTTTATACCTAAATGTAGAGGCAAATAAGTACTCAAGGCATTCCTATTTTAGGCAAACAGTGAAAACTGTTATTGGACCACATCAAGAAATGAGCATTTTGGGGCTAGACATACAGATTTAATTCTAGAATCTCAACATGCTTCCTGCAACCAGGGTAGTGGGTTTGCCATGGTGAAATCCAGCAAAGTGTCCAATGGCCCTATTAAAACTACACTAACTCTGGGGTCAGACTGATGTGGGTTCAGATCCTGTCCTATCTATAGTCCCAGGCAAACCAGATTTCTGGTCATCTTACCCCAGACTTAATTAATCTGAAGCTCTGGGAGGTAGAGCCAGGAATCTAGGAGTTAAAAAGTTCTCTAGGTGATCTTTTATGTGTCTTAAAGTTTGAGAAGTACTATTTTAGATTATCTGCTCAATGCATGGAGGACGAAGTCTCCATGGACACAGTAATCATCTTGTGTCTCCCAGTGCTCTGTCCACTTGCTAATGTTAGGTAGCATGTGTATCTGACAAGACTAACTAAATTTCACTCACCAGCATCTGCTGTGCAGTCTCAAAGCACTACCTCCCCTGCAGAGCCCGTACCGTGGTCCGGCCACCCACCACTGCATTTTAGATCCATTGCCTTCATTGTTTAAGAAAGTGAATGCATTCCCTGCATGCCGATGGGGCAAGATGCCTAGCTAGCTTCTTATTCCCTCATGGGATTGTCCTTATCATTCTCACAGAATCACTTAGGGGAACAGCTCCACGGGATGGATTTGGTGCTTTTCCTTTGGCTCTCTTGCTGTCTCTTTGCATTTTTATTTATGAGCACTGCAGGTGCTTCCCAGTGCAATCATTTCTCACAAGGTTTTTCAATTATCCCGTTTGGCTTGAACATGTGATTTCAGTTCCATTGTACATCCCTTAAGGCAGGCTTTCCCCTGTGGTCTCTGGAGCCCAGCCCTGGCAGTCTTCAGTAGCTGGGGTGGTTTTCCATCACACTGCCATCCCCCAATAAAGTTGTGCATCGGGCCAAGATTGGCTTTGCCACCTCCTGGTTCCCCTGCTCTCCTTCCCAAGGGTCTTCTTTCTCCAGTCTCCATCTTCTCCATCTCAGGCATTTGTTCTGTATTGTCTCTCCTCACTGACTCTCAAGGAATCCCTGCTAAAGACTGATAGACACGGTGTTCCCTCAGAATACGAAGTATGGCATCTGTCTTCCAACTCACATGCAAAACAATGCGGAGATACTGAAAAGGGTGACTGTCATCAGGGAACTAGACAGTGTGACCAGAATACTGAGGGAAGAGGTCATATGCTCTGTACTCCCTTCAGGATGGCCCAGACACTGGTGGATAGGACTATAGAAGCAGGTGCCAAGGAACTTGGACTTAGTTTTTCTCCACTTCCGCTTGGTGGCTGTGCTTGCATGTTGGACTCACAGAAGATGTCCATGCCCAAATCCCTGGAACCTGTGAACACTACCTTATATGGCAAAAGAGACTCTGCATATGTGGTTAAGTTAGAGATCTAAATATGGGGAGATTATTCTGGATTATCTAGGTAGCCCCTAAATGTAATCAAGAACACCTTTATAAGAGGGAGGCAGTGGGATATTTGGCCACAGAATAAGAATGCAAAGAAACAGACTCGCCTCAAGAACCTCCCCACATTAGGGAGGGTGACCAGTTTTAATCAGTCTACCTAATCGAAGGTTAATCTCATCCAGGAGCAACCTCAAGACACCCAGAATAATATCTGGGCAAATAACTGGGCACCCTATGACCCAGTCAAGTTGACACATAAAGTGAATTCTCACACACATAAAATATCTGGTATTTTGTAGGGGCTCAACAAGTATCACTTTCCTTCATTAACAGCCTTACTTGAATTGGCTTAGGAAAAAAAAATGAGAAAAGGAAAGGAAAGGAAAGGAAATAAAAGGAAAAAAAAGAAAAGAAAAGAAAAGAAAAGAAAAGAAAAGAAAAGAAAAAAAAGAGAAGAAAGTAAAAACTCAGATTAAACTGCCTTAACAATCTAACCTTTAAGTGGTATGCCAGGTAAAATAAGTGGAAACAAAAACAATTAGTTGGTGGATACATGTCATTATATATTTGTCCAAACTCATAGAATGTACAACACCAAGTGTAACCTTAATTGAAACTATGGACTTGGGGTGATAATGATGTGTCCATGTAGATTCATCGACTGTAACAAATTGCTACTCTAATGTGGACCGTCGATGGTCAAGGAGGATGTGTGTGTGTCTGGGGGAGAAGTAGGTATATGGGAAATCTCTGTACTTTCTACTTGATTTTGTTATAAAGCTAAAACTGCTCTAAAAATAGTCTGCAAAAAACCAATAACAACCGATAGCTATCAAGTGAAACACAAATCTCCGGAGTGGCAGAAATGGATTTCAATACAGCAAGGGTCTTACGGGCAATGAGGTAAATAGCAGGTACAGAAAACCAAAAAACAAACCAAACCAAACCAATACAAAAACCCAGCTTCCTACAGCCTGCTGTCTGTCTGCACAAAGGCGTTTTCCTTTATGACTTCTTGAAATGTGTTTTGTTTTTATTGGTTACTAAAAGCCACAAGCGTACAACTACTGATCCGAATTCACCGAAGTACTCATAATCAGGATTACTTCTCAGCTCGGTCAATATTGCTGCAGTCCCTCACCTGGAATATTTGCTCTGCTCTAAGGACATGATAACATCTGTGTAGTATGTTAAAAATCACACTATGTTAAATGCTCTCTTTCTCAAGAAAATTCACCCAGCATTCCTTCTTATTAACATTTAACCACAAGAAGAAGATAATGTAAAAATATGCGGAGAGAGTATTATTTCCTCTCATCACCAGGAGAAAAAATTTCTAAAGGAGGGTTTTTAATAATCTTGCATTCTGAGACACCTCAAGAGTCTCCATGTAAGTCAGATAGTTTTTCTGTAACGGGCCAAAGAGTAAATATTTTAGGTTTAGTGGGCCGTACAGTTTTTGTCACAACTACTAAACTCTGCTCTGGGGGCACAAAAGCTGTCATAGACAATATGCAAACAAATGAGTATGTCTCTGTCACAACAAACCTCTGTTTAGAAAAGTAGGTTTGTGGGCCAGATTGGGGCCATGGGCCAGAGCTCGCATGCCTTTGATTTAATTCCTTGTACCACCCAGCAAAGCAAACAAACACATATGTAAGGAAACACCCCATAACCCAAATATCTCCAATATTTTGCAAGCACGAGACATCACCGAATTCTTCCTCAGGGTTTTATGGCTGCTCGGCGTCATGGTAGATCTTCAAATTAAAGGAATGCAGAAAACACTCATAAAGTTCCAGTTGTGCCCAGGTGTGCACAAGCTGCCTTTTTATGCCCTGTTTTCATTCGGCGTCTACTATTGCCTCTGCTGACAGTCGCTGGGCCCACATTTCTTTTCCCGGATCTCCTTTGGACTCTCCCAGCACCCCTGAGGTTCTCGCCGCCCCCACCCCCTTTTTAATTTTTTTGTACTAGAGGCTTAATAACTAAATTAATACATTTTAAGAAGTTTTTTTGGAGGGGCCCCTGGGTGACTCAGTCAGTTAAGCGTTGGACTTGGGATCAAGTCAGGTCATCCTGCGGGTTGCGGGTTCGAGCCCCGCGTCGGGCTCTGGGCTGATGGCTCAGAGCCTGGAGCCTGCTTCCGATTCTGTGTCTCCCTCTCTCTCTGCCCCTCCCCTGTTCACCCCCTGTCTCTCTCTTTCTCAAAAATAAATAAAATATTAAAAAAGAAAGAAAGAAAGAAAGAAAGAAAGAAAGAAAGAAAGAAAGAAAGAAGTTTTGGGGAAGTTTTTTGTTCTCTGTAGATGAACATCCATTTCCTTCTTGTTAGTACACATGATGCTCTATAAATAACAAAATAAAAGAGTAGAAAAGAAAATATGAGAATGTCTGATGAGGACAAGACACAGCTGCAGCTCTACCACTGTGGAGATCTTAGAGTTTTGAACTTTGTTAGTTGAAACTTGTAATAGGAAAACTGACATTGCATCTCAGTTGCTAGAAGATTCACATGTGTGACTATTTGAGAACTTGAAAAAATGGAAGCAACTTCCTAGTATTTCATCCCCAAAATAGATCACAAACTGTGTAAGGAGAACCAGGGAGTTGGTGTATGGGCAGGTGTGGCTCGTACCTGCCCTAACGCAAAATGAGGCGGGTCATACTTCTGCTTTTTTATCAGCAGCCCCTCAGCTCCCTCCATATCCATTTAACCCGTTTGTTCCTAGAACATCCCATTGGCATCCTTATCTTATGCATTTATTTATTTATTTACTAATTGATCGATCAATTGATTTGATTTGTTATTTATGTATTTAAATTCAACGTTAAGACCAAGGCCACGTGATGAATTTGTATGACTAATTCTACTGGAAACTATGAGAGATGTCCAAACAATTTATTTTACTTGGAAAAACGACACGTTAAAAGGAACAGAATTCAAAATCTATTAGCTCCAGGAAAGCTTTTGGTGACTTTCCAAGATCTGGCAAATACAGAATAATTGACAAATGGCGCTTGTTTTTCCATGGAGTGCAGCAGAATGGCTGATTTAATAAATCACAGGCTGAAATGTATTTTCATAAACAACTTCCTAATTCAATTCAGCATTTTAATGTCTCGTTGCTTACTTGGATTTAAGCTGTGAAACGTCCAAATCTTTTTCTAGTGTTTCACCCAAATAACCTTCCCATGGGTAAGTCACCCTGTGTCTCATTAATTAACTCTCCTTTGGTCAAAAGGCAGATAGAAGTGACTTCTGGCAACTCTCTGACATGGACAAGAGGTGCCCATTATCTCGTTTTAACCAATCAAAAGACGAAAGACACAAGAAGACAGGAATGAAGGAAGCTGGACACAAACTAGCACCGAATGAACTTATTGGTGAAGTTGATGGATTTTCTTCCTTTTCTCGTGATAGCAGGTGAACGTAATTCAAAACCTTCTATATGCACCCATTCACCCACTCCCAAATATGATTTGGGAATAAGCGTTAGCTGATCTTCCTCTCTGCTTGTCACGTGTGTAATCATGTACATCTACATATGCATCCCTCTGATCCTTAGAAAGTTGAAGAAGTCCCCTGGATACAGAAATAAGGATTCTACCACGAAGCAAAATAATAATAAAAACAAAACAACAAAAAAGCAACCTGGGCTATACTCGGTAAAATTTATGGTACAAAACCGGGAGAAGACAAGTTCTCTTTTTCAAAGTAGTTAATATTTTCTTTTTTGGCAAGGATAATGTAATTTGCAGGTTATTTGATTTTCCATTTTCCATATACTGCAGATAGTCTAATTTTTGTTATTGATGTGTTTCCCCTCAATATGCTGAGACCTGCTTTCTTGATTCATAAAAAAAAAAGTTAGTCCCCATTCTTTAGATGATAACAAAAGCTCAGTCTAGAGGAGTCAGAGACCTGACAGGCAGAGAGAGTCCTTTCTTGCCACAAGATTAAGGAGGAAAGGCAGGTGGGTTAGGTCCTATTGTAAATGTTTATTAATTACAAATGATCCCCTCTCCCTCTTTCTCTTCTCTTTTCCTCTCGCTCTCCCTCTCCCTCTTTTCCCTTCATTGATTTCTCTCTTTCTTCCTTAACATTTCAGTAAGAACCACAGCATAGGAATATGTACAATAGTTATCGGCACAGGTGAGAGGTTGCAGCTGTCAGGACATGATTAGGACAAAGAGGGCATCTTTGAAAAGTTGGGGTGAAGGAAGTGGGTACTGGCAGTGGTCAAGCGTGTGGAAGGAAGAGAGCATCTACGGAAAGGTGAGGGCGGGGGTGGCCCAGGCCCAGAGTGTGGTAATCAGCCAAAGAGGTTTGAGGAAATCATGTGCACAGACAACTCGAGATCACCCACTCAGGGTTGTTTGAGCCCAACGTGATAAGCATATTTGAGTAGGGGTATCAGCAGCAGGTTGGCACAAGAAGAATACAATGAGGAGACCTCTATTGTAAAGAGGCAGCCATAAGTGGGGGCTTGGGCACAGGGTATGGAAGCTGAAGCAGGATAAGGGTGGTGTCCAATTAGGGAGTCACTGGTGGTTCATAGCAAGGTGTCAGAATCTGTGTAAGGACTGGAGGGCATTGGCTGGGGGTAAAGGGCATGACAGGTTGTTGGTAAAATGGTTGCATACAAAGGTGATTCATGGAATAAGTGGGTATTTCAAGGCTAATGGGAGCCAGTATCTCGATTAAGAGAAATGTGTTTAAATATATGAAAAGAAGCAAAATTAGAATGACCCTTTGTAGTTGATTTTGAATTGGAGTAATCAGAGTGAATTAATGATTTTTGATATATAGAGAAATAAATAATGATTAAGTGTGCTCCTTTTTTAATTGAGTTGTCTTTTCATTGTTGAGTTGTTAGAGTTCTTTATATATGCCAGATATAAACTCTTTATCAGCTACATCATTTTCAGATATTTTCTTTCATTTCTGTGAGTTGTCTTCTCTCTTGATTATATCTTTTGAAACACAATGCTTTTAATTTTCATGAATTCCAACTTGCCAAGATCACTTGTAGTTTTGTGTCATATCTAAGAAACCATTAGCTAATCCAAGATCACAAAGATTTACTCCTGTTTTCTTGCAAGAGTTGTATAGTCTTAGCTCTTATATCCAGTACTATGATCATTTTTCAGCTAAATATAGTAATGGTGTGAGGTGAGGACCCAACTTCATTCTTGTGTCAAAAAATGAAAGGGAAGACTCACATCCCACCTTCACTATCCGTAACACCCAATAATAGTGAATAAATGGTTGTGGGCAAGCAAGGGAAAGGGGTGAAATGACAAACACTAACAGCACAAGGAAGGACACAATTCCATCACCTCCCGAACTATAGTCTGATCTTGCTTTTTCCACATATTCTGCTAATCTCTGCTTTCTCATCCAAGTATTTAATCCATTCGCAGCTAATGCCAGTACTGAGAAAATAGGATTTACATCTGTTATATTTATATTTTATGTCTATATGTCCTATGTCATTTTATACTCCTTTGTGCTAAGGAGATTATTTTCTAGAGTTCTTTTTAAATAACTTTATTTTACTGTATTTTTTAGTTCTTTTCTTTCTTTTTTTTCTTTTTGAGAGAGAGAGAGAGAGAGAACAAGCAAGCATGCACACCCTCATTCCTGTGAGTGGGGGAGGGGCAGAGGGAGAGTGAGAGAAAGACTCTTAAGCAGGCTCCAAGCCCAGTGCAGAGTCGGACAGGACTCAATCTCATGACCCATGAGATCATGAGCTGAGCTGAAACCAAGAGTGGACGGTTAACTGACTGAACCACCCAGGCGCCCTTGAGTTATTTTCTTAATGATTTCCCTAAAATAAATACTTATACTATCTCCTATATTTACTTTTATAGTTACTTATATCAGTGCAATTTATTTATTCACGTGGGTTAGAGTTACTATCTAGCATACTTCCTTTCATTTTTAAAAACTTCTTTTAATATGTCATATAGGATAGGATAGGTCTTCTAGAAACAGATTTTCAGTTTTTGATTTTGTGGGAATGTCTTAATTTCTCCTTCTTTCTTGAAGGATAGCTTTTCTGGATATAGTTGATAGGTTTTTGTTTTTGGTTTTGTTCTTGCTTTCAGCACTTTCAATATATCATTTCATTCTTTTGGTCTCCGTAGTTTCTGATGAGATGATCTTATTAAGATCCCTTATATGCAATGAGTCACTTTGTCTTCTTTCAAAATTCTTTGTCTTTCATCAGTTTGACTCTGATGTGTCTGGGTGTGGATTTGAGTTTATTCTACTTGGAGTTTGTTGAGCTTTTTGGAAGTGTAGATTAATGTTTTTCATAAAATTTAGGGAGTTTTTGCCATTAAATCTTCAAATAACTTCCCTGTCTCTTTCTGTCAATATCTCCTGTTCTGAGACTTCCATTATGCATATTTCAGTAAAATTGATGGTATCCTACAGGCCTGTAAAGATCTTTTCATTTGTTTTCATTCTTTTTCTGTGTCTCCCACTGGACAATTTTAATTGATCCATCATCTGATTCTTCTGTCAGTTCAAATATGCTATTAAGTCCCTCTAATAAATTTTTTATTTTAGTTATCTTAATTTTCAACTCAAGAATTCCTATTTGGTTCTTTTTTATACACTTATCTTTTTATTGGTATTCTCTTTTTGGTGGACATCATACTCATACATTCTTTTAATTCCTTATACATTCTTTTCTTTAGTTCTTTGGTCATATTTGTAATATCTAGTTTAAAGACTTTGTTTCCTAATTCCAAAATCCTGATGTCCTCAGTACAGTTTCCATTGCCTGTTTTTTTTTTAACCCATGCATGGGCCTTATCTTCCCATTTCTTTGAGAATTCATAATATTTTATGTTGAGAGCTGGACTGTTTTGGTAGTTACAAAGTGGTAATCCTAGAAACTAGATTCTGTTTTCTACCCAAGGTTGTTGTTTTTACTGTTTGTTTGCTTAGTCACTTTCCTGGATTGAGTCTGCAAAGCCCATCTGCCTTATCATGTGCAGTCACTGAAGACTGCTCCGCAGAGTGGTCAGATAAGGATTGGAGAGAGATTTCCTACATGTCTTGAACCAATATGTTTTCTATGCTTTGCTGAAGCACCCATGTGCTGAAAGTGTTTGAAGACCCTTTTCAAATCTTCATCACTTTTCAACTCTCCCTTAATCTTTAACTTCCTATTT
Source organism: Panthera tigris (assembly GCF_018350195.1). Lineage (NCBI taxonomy): Eukaryota > Metazoa > Chordata > Mammalia > Carnivora > Felidae > Panthera > Panthera tigris. The sequence continues at coordinate 14,929,221 of NC_056668.1, read as the reverse complement.
GTGCAGTACCTCAAGGTCAGGCAGAGGGGAGTGATTAGGGCTTGCTCGGGTCTTACTTGGGCATATGCACAACTCTGCACATGTGCGTAGCCTTCTCGATTTCCAGAATGTGTAAGAAATCAAAATTCAAAAATCTACATTCACAATCCTCTGTGGGTCTCTCGTTCCCCCAGTTTCCCTTTTAAGTGTTTTGTCCAGCTTCTGGTTGGCCCAATTGGCATCACTGCCTTCCGCGGTGCAACATTACACAATTGTTGCTGGATTTTTTGTTGTTTTCAAATGCCTTCCAATCAGGGTTTCACTTAAACTTTTAGTCAGTTCAAGCTCTGTGAATGGGATCTTTGGGGGAAGCTCCCAAATTGTGTCAATTCTCTGGGGAAGGAGTTTTTAGGGAACTTCAAGCCCATTCTATTTCCCCTCTGGTCATGGCTAAGCCACTATTTTTCACAGTTGCCACAATTGTGAGGCTTCTGGTTTTTAAGGGAAAGCAGGGGAGGAATAGAACACGTAAAAAAGTGAAAAAAACAAACAAACAAAAACAAAACCCAAAAACACTCCACAAAGCTGTTATTTATAACATTGAGCTGTTTTCTTTGAATAAAGCTTCTCCTATCGTTTCAAACATTTGGGTAATTTCAAAAGTTCCGAAGAAGTTGATGTGATAATTTTGGGGTAGTGTTCTTGCTTGTACACAGCGAGTTTTTAGAAGTCCTTATTATGCGTTCTAGAAGTGCTTGCTCTATAGTCTTCATGCATTTTTTTTTCTGTTAATTTTGAATTACTTCAAAATAAAGAAGAATACTTAGTTATTGACCCTTTCTCTCACCTTTAGCCCTTGTATTTTTCTCCTTTCCTTTGCCACATTCAGCCCACTGAGTTGCATGAGCGTAGTGACTTCATTTAGTCAAGTTTAAGTGGTGTTTGAAGCTATCCATATTTCTACAATGATAGCCAAGAAAACTCTAGTTTCTTCTTTTCTCCATCGTCCATTGAACTCATACGAGTCAACCTTACCTTTCCTGTAATACTCATCAATCCTATGATCTTATTGAGAATAAAGCTCTCCGTTGTGTTTTAAATCCACATTCTTGTCTTCTCCATAAGCAGTCATATTTTTTTAATGTAAGCTCCATTTCAAATATATGCTCTACAATTCACACTGCAGGGAGACCTTCGTTATTTTTCCATTTCAACAGAAATGGCTATTACCACTAATTTACAAAAGAGGATACTCCCCGGGCGTATTTATTATTGACACAAGTTAACCAAGGGTAAACTCATTTCGAACAAATAGCTGAAGGCTTATGTGACATCAGAATCATGAAATAAAGTACAAAGCATGTGGATTATTGTTTTTATGATAAACCAGCATATATTTTTGCATCTTATTCTTTAAATTGTTCGTTATAGATGTTGCAAGCATTTTGTTTTTATTTTTCCATAGTTGCCTCAAATAAATACTCTTTATCTTCTTTGTTCTCCATTTTTCTTGTGTCTCCGCCATCTTTCTTTACTTTCCTAAATGATTCTTATTTCTACCTAAGAAGACTAAAGTCATTGTCCCGTTTCAATTGCTGCAGTGCAGCTTTATTCCACGAGAGGGCACTCAAATGGCTTTCTTTTTCTGGTTTCCTGTTTTCTCAGCTGTTTACCACATTGGATTATAAAACAGATTTATCCCAAAGTCCTCTACTAAAAATTATATATATATGTATCTATATATAGATAGATAGATCTAATATGTTCTACATTTAGCAAAATAAGGAGACTGAGCTATCCCAATAGTATATCCATGACAATTTAACTAGCCTTCCTAGAGAAGGCTTTGGATATGTAAACATGACTCCTGAAAAGGAGGCAAGGCACATGGGAAACCATATATTCTGCACTGATCAAATATCAATGATATTTAATTATTCTCAAACTAAATGAAACAGGTAAAAGCTTTCATTTGTTTCTTTTTTTTTTTTTGAAATAGAGTTTAAAAAATAAGTTCAAATAAGTGTCTGAGATAATTACAGATAAAGGCATTAAAAAAAACAATACCTTCGTTTTGTCATAATAACAGGTAGGAAATGTTTGCTTTCCTGGCATTCAGATGGCAGGCACAAAAGAAATGAACTCATTGTTATTAATTTTTTAAGTCAGAGCATATTGCTACCACTGGAAAGTATCTGAGCAGACCTTAAACCATTTAAAATGAATTCACATTATCTTTTTCTATAAGGTTAGACTGGAGTCAGAGGTGGGTGGCAGGTTAGTGGTGAGGGGATGAGAAACACTATTCAGGCATTCTGGAAAGTCTGTGCATTATTCTGAATTTATGGGAATTTTTTCTGACTTGCCTGGTAAGAGATCCAACACTAGAAATACTTTTAGAAGAGGTCATTGCCTTGTTCAAGATTACCAGGATTCACCATCAGAAGAAAGATGCGTCTTTTGAGGGAATATTGCAGAAGAGAGGGACATTCTGGGTGCCAAAGCACAGAATTACTGTCATAGCTTTTATATGCTACCGAAAGAACCATACGTCATGATGGCAAGCTCTTTTCCTGAGTTTGGAATCAATTCAGGTAGCACCAGAATCCACAACTGCTTGGTAACTCTTTAACCACCAGGGGGCAAAAGGGCAGTATCATAATCCACGCATGATAATCGTGCAAAGCAAATGCAACTTTTATATTTTGTTTATTAGATATTGTTTGGAGTTCTTTTAAATTTTGTTGTTATCTCGGTCCATAGCAATTGGATAGTGGCTTTCTAAAACAACTGTTTAATCACTACCATCGGTAGTTCTCGAATAATGAGCTATTATTTTCATAAAGAGGATTCTTTTTATAAATGGAAATAATTAGAGAAAGATAAAAATTATTTATGCCTGAGTGAGTTAGAAACCACTCTAATTTGATAGATTGCCTTTGGAAGCCTAATCTTTGTTATGTATTTATTTTTTAAATTCAGTATCCCATTCGGGGCAATGGAATTGGTACTTCTATTAACTTACATGTCTTTGCATCGAATTCTAAACAGAAAAAAAAAATAATAAGGAACAGGATCACATTATACATAATTTTGACTTATGCTTTCTTTAAAATGTGGAGAGGGCCACCTGGATGGCTCAGTTGGTTAAGTGTCCGATTTTGGCTCAGGTCATGTGATCTCACGATTCTGAGTTTGAGCCCCCCATCAGGCTCTGTACTGACAGCTCAGAGCCTGGAGCCTGCTTCAGATTCTGTCTCCTGCCCTCTCTCTCTGCCCCTCCCTGGCTCTCACTATCTCTCTCTCTCTCAAAAATGAGTAAACATTAAGCAAATTTTTAAATGTGGGGAAAAAGTGATAAGAGTACCTATTTTCTTTACCACACATTTTATGCCTTAGAACCCTAAAGACCTGTTTCACATCTGTTATTCATTAATTATTTGTGCTTTCCATTTGACTTTTCCTAGGAGCATCTGGAGGGGTAGAGAGAACCAAAATGGCCTCCTTGGTAGCTCATCACACTGCTATTACATGTTGGCAAATTCCGTGCATTAAGCCCAATGCAAAAGCCAATTACAAAGTCTGCAGATGCTGGATTTCCAGCTGTTTGAAACACAACTGACATTCATCCCATTCGGGGTGCAGCATTGCCCTGGATACTTGGTTTATTGGACACATATCCGGAAATAGATGGTAATCAGAAGTACATTTTCAAATCTCTATATCGTTGGAGGCAATTTTTAATACATTAACCATTTCTGAAATTAATTGATGAGAGAGCAAAAGAAACCCAGGGACATCTGGGTCAGTGTGTGTGTGTGCGTGTGTGCACTCCTGACTTAATGAAAACATTACGCTTCCACAATTATGTGTTTTGTAAATGTCCTACATCCTTCCCTAAAAAAAAAAAAAAAAAAAACGTATGGACACCACTTAAGGCTAGGTGGGAATTTAAGATGATCTCTATGCCTGCAACGTCCAGTACAATTTAAGAGAGAGGAAAGTAGTGTTGAGGATAAGTTTACTTGCCACTTGATGTCAGTTTGCGCTAGCAAAGCACGGTTAATGGGGAGGGGTAAAGTGCTGCAGGAAGAAGCTACAGGGCCAGGGGGGTGGGGGGCATGGTTAATTTGAGTGTTAAAGGTTATTGGTTTGAGATAACTCATCCCAAGTTGAAATGACAAGTCTTTATGGAGAGCATCACAGCTCTTCTTTTGTAGAGAGCCAACCACCACATCCAACTACCTCTGGTTCAAATTCGAAACATGACATCTGGCAAACACAAGCTGATTTTTTTTTCTTTTCCAATGGAAGACCCTACACTAAGGTGCTTGCTAATCTTAGAGATCTCAAGTGTCTCCTTTCATTTTGAATGAAAACACATGCATATTCTATTTGCAGATGAATAAAATGCAATTTAGCCCTGCATAATCAACTGAAACCTGCCGTCCATCTAATTTCTCTGTTGTTTATGTTTACAGGAAGCCATTCCCTTCAAGGACAAATTTAATAAGGGCAGTGTAGGAGGTGATAGGAAAGCGGTGTGCGAAAGGGAAAATGTGAGGCGATTTCAATTTAGATATGTTCTCAGCTCGGGTCCATGATTACGAAAGGTACCAGAAGGCCGCCCTTCTTACAAAACAAAAGTAGACATTTGTTTTCCAATTCCCTAACCCTGGCTTTCACTAATACATGGACATACCATGGATTCCCTTATTGTGCAGTTAAGTAGCTACCCTTTCTGTCACCACAAAATCCACCACTGGGGGAGAACATTGCTGTGTGCTTAGAAGAAAGAATACCTCCTGAACTACCTTGGAGAATGCAATGTATACAAACAGTTCTAATTTAATCAGGATAGAAACATATGGCAGAGCTTGAGGATCTTGGTTTTTTTCATATTATAGTTGGTTTAAATCTCTTATACACAGTTATAGGAGGACTCCAGAAAGTCTTGGAAAATCTGCAGAAATTAGACCATGGGGGAGGGGAAGGGGAAAAAAAAGTTAGAGAGGGAGGGAGGCAAACCATAAGAGACTCTTAAAGACTGAGAATAAACTGAGGGCTGATGGGGGGGGTGGGGTGGGAGGGAGGGGAAAGTGGGTGATGGGCATTGAAGAAGGCACCTGTTGGGATGAGCAGGGGGTATTGTATGGAAACCGATTTGACAATAAATTTCATAGTAAAAAAAAAAAAAAAGAAATTAGATCATGGATGCCGGCAAGTCCTTCACTCACTGAGGACACAAACAGAGTCAATACCAACATACTAGCAATAATTATACAGTGTAGGAAAACAATCTTTCTATAACATTTCATTCGCTACTTGCTGCAAATCAAATTACAGACATGTGCATTCAATATTGAATTACTTTTGTAAAGTGCTTTCCTCTTTGACACACCATTTAGAGTTTCTTAAGGTGACAGCTTAACTGTTTTGAAATATCATTTTTATTGCTGTCTCATTCAGCTCTCTAAGCTATCAAAATACGTCCTTCTCACCCACCTCTGCTCTGTTATACTAGAATATTAGCCCCAAAAGGAACATCAATAAATTTTTCCTCCTGAATAGCAGGTATTAAAAGGTGTAACTGTGAAAGAGTAAAATCCCATGTAGGCAAATCCAAAACAGTAAGAGCCAATACTTGAAAGAGGGTCCCAGAACCAATAAACAGATGATAGGTAGGTGATAGACTGATTGATAGGCTGATACCTGGATAGATACATGGAGAGAGAGAGAGAGAGAGAGGAGAGAGAGGGAGAGAGAAATAAAAACCTACAGAAGCGGGGTGCCTGGGTGGCTCAGTCGGTTGAGCATCTGACTTCAGCTCAGGTCATGACCTCACAGTTCATAGGTTTGAGCCCCGCATCGGGCTCTGTGCTGACAGCTCAAAGCCTGGAGCCTGCTTTCGATTCTGTGTCTCTCTCTCTCTCTGTCCTTCCCCTGCTCTGTCTCTCTCTCAAAAAATGAATAAATGTTAAAAAAAAACCCTACAGAACTAAGACTTTTTATCAGAATTCAGCAACTTTCCTGAGGTGACTGGCTAAGTACTGCTTAGAAGTAACACCCAAGAGAAGTGCACAGGGTGAGGGTAGTAGAGGGAAAGGTAGAAGGACAAAGTCTAGGTCACTGCAGACCTCCAGGCACACATATCTTTGGGGACCATGTTAAAACACAGGTTCTGATGGAGTTGGTCTGGGATGGGGTGGCCTGAGTTTCTGCATTTCTAACAAGCTCCCTGGTGGTGTGGATGTTATTCATCCTTGGACAATGTGGAATAGCAAAGATTTATAGCAAGTAGTTTCCCACAGAGTCAGAGAACTGGGAAAGACCTGACTATCTTATAAACACTGGGGAATAAATAAAAGTACAGATGTCTGGGCCGCCTCCCACATGGTCCAAGTAAGTAGATCTTGATGAGTCTGGATTTTTTATATGCTTCTTAGAAGACTATGATAGAGAGCTAGGTTTGAGATCTGAATAAGATGAGATTTTCTACAGTGAGCCACTGGTAAAGGAGACAGCAGCTGATCTAATTAGAATGATGACAATTGACTCTTTTAAAACAGCGGTGGGAGAAGGATGTGGCAATTTCACATCTATCATCCACCATGGCTTGGAAACCAAGCATTGGGGAGCATGGTCTCAATGGAGAAAAGATTCAATAAACTATCAGAAGGGGAGACTGTCTTGGATAAGTTCAAAATCTTAATTCAGAAATAAAATAGCATGTATCAAACCCACTCTATTCTAGACACTTTATGTTCCTGTTCTCATTAAGTCCTTACATCATCCAGAGAAGCAACTAATATTATCTTCATTTTACAGGTAAGAAAGTGAGAGGAAGGAATATGAAGTGAATTGTATAAGGTCATAAGGGGAAGGTGCAAGAGAACTGAGATACGAATAGAGGCCTCTTTAACAATAATCTCATGCTTGTGACCTGAGGTCCAGGAAAGCTTCAAGGTATTGCTGAGCCAGGGTGGTACAAAGGCTCCTTCAATATTTTTTGAAACTTTGCAAATTGCTCATGTGGGTTATTTTTGGCACTCCATGCTTTCATTCCCGTATGGTAACGGTAAAATCTTTAGAAATTGTTCACATGCTGGCATTAACACATAGATTTGGCCGTAAAATAATTCAGGAGAAATATCCTCCAAGCTGTCGCAACTTATCTGTGGTGCTGGTGGTGACAGTAGAGTTGTTTCATGGAAATCACATGGTCGCTGAATATCTTCGCCCCTCCACTCAGCCGTATGAAAGCCATGATTCTTCACTTTGATGAAACATGATTTTAAAAAAAGGGGCTCTTGGGTGACTCAGTCAGATAAGCATCCGACTCTGGATTTCAGCTCGGGTCGTGATGTTGAGGTTCGTGAGATTGAGCCCCATGTTGGGTTCTGTTCTGGCAGTGCAGAGCCTGCTTGGGATTCTCTCTCTCTCTCTCTCTCTCTCTGCCCTTCTCCCGGTCTCTCACGCACTCTGTCTCTTGTTCTCTCTCATAATAAATAAATAAGCTTTAAAAAATCATAAAATAAAATCATTATGGCAGACAGCAGTCATAATGATAAAGCAAAACATTCAAAATTTGCCATTCTGACATCAACAAGTGTATCTGTAGCCATTTTGAAGAGTCCACCAGGAGAACAAGCCTCCATGGAAATCAGTAAAGAAAGCTTAGTGCACAGTGATCTTTGGATAGTAACATGCATATGGATGAATAAAGTTTTGCAAATCTCAGAATAAATCTCAGCAAATGAGATATATGTCTAGGAATACGGAAATGGATCCCACTGGCCAGATGCTCATTCAGTGCATAGCCCTCATGTTTCCTCCAACTGAGGTGAAAGGAGTAAAAGAGCCTTCATGCATTCAGTGGGGGCAACACAGGATAACAACCAACCGAAGAAACAAAAATCGTCTTTTCCTTTTACCATCACAGGGCATGCTTCTCATTCCGAACTTAATGCACCACTCTATGTTAGTGGCGAAGAGTGCACACTTTGGAACCATATTATGGTTGATAACCTGAATAAATGTCATTTTGGAAATGAGTATTTCGAATGCAATAATAGTGAACACGTGTATTTTATAGCAAAGAGTTTAATATTTGGTCAGCTGGTAAGATGCTAATGGCAGTTTACTCTTTTAGTGAAGCTCTGGGTTCTAGCAAGTCCTATCAAGTCCTGGCAAGTCAAGCCAACAAAATAACACAGAAGTAGATGGTTTGACATCATTATTGGTCCTGTTGTCTGAGCTAATGCACTATTCCTGCCTACTTCATTTAGAACAGGCACTTTTCCCTGGATGGCTTCCTGTCCTGTAGGCAAGCATGGCAGTTATCTCCCCCAAGAACACCCTGAAAACAATTTAAGTCATTGTGACATTGACCTTTTCCTACTGGTCTTTAGAAAATCTCAATAGTGTCTCTGGAGAATAGGAATACAGGTCACTGTCCATTTCAAAGACTTGGGGAGATAAATTACCATCAGCTTTTGCAAATGTCTTTGAAGATTAAGTGCTTTCCCAAATTAAACAGTGTTCTTAGACATCCTCAAAATATTCCCCTGAAATACTCAGTCTCACAACCACTGATTATAAAATACATGACTCTCAAATATCTACAGACCAGATGGCATTCTTTCCCATCTTTGGGACACAGTTATCTCCAAGAAACAATTTTCAATGTATGGGTATGACTCGTAAAAACAGGGGGAAGTAGCCACTTGAAAAACTTAAACTGAACCAACATTGTAGTCATTCGGTAGAAAGCACTGTGCTCATGTATGTTTGGTATAAAATGCAAAGTAATACTATAATCTGATCTTCAAGAAGTTTAAAGCCTAGTTTGTAAGGTGAGTACCCAAAGTTTCCATTTCCACTATAGGAATGTTAAATTGGCGGCATTTGAACATTTTTCTTCCTCAGAATTATTTCTTAAATGAAATCTTAAGGGAAAGCCCAATATGTAAAAGAGATCCGTTTATAGTGGTCCCACTTGGAGCCCTGGGGGCTGAAACTGTCTGATGCTCTCACTTGTTAACATCCTCCATTTGAAAAAACTCCAGAATCCCAGTTTAGAAAGAAATGATTTCATTAGTAATGAAATCTACACCACAGTGGAAACACTATGATACTGGAGAGGACGTTAGCAAACATTGTTGATTGCCTTCTCAAGTCCATTCTCCAATCTTCCACCTTTATAACAGAACTAGGTTTCAGTTCCATACTTCCTCCAGGTATTCATGGTCTGAAAAGAAGCCACTCCATTTCTAGTCCCAGAGGGTGAGTCCTGATTGTACCAAACCATAGGTTCTCAAGTGTTTGTCTCAGAACTCCATTACACTCACAGAGATTGAGAATCTTAGAGTGTTTTGGTTATATTTATAAAAATCAATGCGTTAGAAATGAAAACTTAAAAAAAGGTCAAAAATATTCATTAAGTATTTATCAAAAACAAAAATAAGGCCAACATTATTACATTAGCATAAATAACATTGTATTTAAAATTGCTTTAACTCCCAAACAAAAAGAATTCGTTTTAAAAATGGTATTATTTTCTATTTTTTACAAGTCTTTTTAATGCCTTCCTTAATAGAGGATAGCTAGGTTCTTATAGCTACCTTGTATTCAATTTGTTGCGTTATGTCATTTTGGTTGAAAACATGAAAAAAAAGAAACTTATGCAACCTATAATTGTGGACATTTTTCTCTGATAGAACACTAAAACTTAACAAGTGGTCATTTCTTAACAGTGGTGTTGTGAAATTTGAAAATATATTGATGAACTTTTTGGTCTTGGTTCAATTAAAATCCTTGATCTCTATTGCACAAATAATGGGTCCTTTACCCATGCATGGTCTTATGAGAATTTTCATCTGTCAGTTAGAAAATTTTGGTTCAGTGAGTATGCTGATCCTCCGAACTGGGACACATTCCATTTTATAATATAAAAATATTACATTTATTAATATCATCATCACTTTCATCAGAAAAGCCTTTAGGTAGTAGGAAGCTGTCCAGCTCATGGTGACAGAAAGAAGTTCTCTCAAATTCCAATTTTTGCTTAGGAGCTCATATTTTATCATTAGCAACAAATAGCATCAGTAGCTTTCCTTGAAGTCACAGACTCGCATTGTTCTTTCTCGAGCTGATGTCTGCCAAATGCCCAAGGAGAAATAAATAATGTGTCCATCAGATTTCATTCTAGGAAAAATGGTGGTGTACGAAAATAGTAGACGATTCATCTCATAACTCAAACAATTGCATGAGACCTTTCCCTAAACATCATCATCATAATGTGGACTGTAACAGACATGTGTTAATGATACATTCGTCACACAAAATAATGGAAAGACATATACCCAGGAGTCAAATTTTACTAAAGTAATCATTTTTACTGCTTCATCAAGGACATTCTTAGTGAACAAGCTTTTAACTTGTTTAATTAATTAAACTTTTTGTGAACACGTGGTGCTGAAGGATACAATGACTGCTAGTAAAGTTCGGTGCCATTGCTTGAGTGGTGCTGAGTCGTTTGACCCACGACTGCCTTCGCATTGTCACTGGCAATATAAAGAAAGAAGAAAAGCAAATAACACCACAATATTCTTTGGTCCTTATATTTTTGCTTGCCAATATCCTGAAATAATTTTGGGGCTAGCCAAGAGTCCATAGACCACACATTGTGGACTGTTGACCTAAGCTAATCGTGAATATCTCTTTTACAGGCCAGTCATTGGTACAAGGTTCAACTCTGGCCAGATGAAATAATAAAGACATAGGCTTGGAGTTTTCTGGGAAAGTCTCTTTGCTCATAGAAAGACACGTTGGCAGAGGGAGCCTTTTTCTTCCTTTGGATGTTGTCACCTCTGTATGTGGCATCTTCAACTATGAGAGCCCTTCTTTTCACTATGGGACCCACTGATCTTTCCATCATCACGGAAAGAATGGCAGAGCTTAAAATACAGAAAGAACCATAGAACTTAGTGATGTGAGAAGCCAGTGAAATAACCAACTTCAAAGTCATTCTGTCCCTGAACTTCTTGCTTTAAAATTTAGTAAATTTCTTTTTTTGTTGTTGTTTTTTCATCATTTGTAACCAAAATGATCTGAGCTGGGTCTAAGATATATTTTATTTTCCATTTGTCTGGGACCACATTATGAATGAAAAGGGGCGAATCCACCAACTAGCAAGGGGAAAATGTCAGGATTTATATAATTTTTGCATCAATATTATGTAAGGGAAGAAATAAATGATAGTTACAACATTCTGAAGTTTAAAAGTGGAACTTGTTTGAGCAGATGGCCTCACTTACAACATCCAGCTGGCTAGAGTTTCTTTAGAGGGCACCGTGTTCTCTCCACTGAACAAATTAAAGACATCATAAGAGCATCAAGGCAAAAACAAAAATTATAAACCTATAAAATTAAGTTTCACTGACCTGAATCATTGTAATTTAGGCATTGCCTTCTTGAACATACAAACTACTCTTTTTCTAGGAGGAAGTTCAGTTGTAAAGTAAGTGAAATCACTTCATGTGGGATTCTTGTGTCATATTAAAATTGGAAGGGGTCCAGTAAAACTGTGGAAGAAAGCAAGTATCTGAATGCTAAAATGTGTTTTAGGTGAAAATATCATTTGAGCAAAAATATTATAGATCATAACTTCCAAACTGTCTGTCATTATTCAGTAATTTATTCCAAATATTTTTCTAAAATATCCGAGAAGTAAAATTTATATCCCAAATTATGAAACAGGCAAATGGTGACATTTAGAATCATTATTTTAGTATTGATTCCATCCTTCAAGAAAGGGAAGAGCAATCAGCAAACCATGCCATTGAATTGATGAGGCTCCTTCTCTTCGGCTTTTCAGAGGCCAAAACTGCTGTGTGGAAATGAAAGAGAAAATGCTTTTAAGGTAATATTCAACTTTGTTATTACACATGGCTCATTAAATGTCATTGCTAATTACCTAAGGATTTAATATCTGAATCACCCTTGAACATACTTTGTAGCTACCGGGTTTTCAAAAAATTGTCCTTTTCTTTTATTACCTATATGTTTTTTTTTTTTAAATAGAATATACAGCCACTTTCTATGGAAGTAATCACAAAATTGTGGAATTAAATTTTGTTGTTAAAAACTAAAAATACATTTTTAAATTGAACATATTTTGAAGAAATGAATCATTAATATATTTTGTATACATGTCAACTCTAGAGACTGCCAAGCTTTCGCTTTTTTGCATCTATACAATGAGACACTTGGTTGATCATTAGAACCTGGTCCAGCTTAATAACCTTTTTTATTTCACTAGTAAGCTAGTTGAAAGCCAATTCTCATTTTATGATTCAGTTCCTCCTACAAAAATCTAACAAACTAGTATGCATTAGGATAAAATTAGGTGATCAAAGCCTGAGGATATTATCTGTAGCAGACATCTAATGAACAAAACGACAGGTAATTCTTTATATTAGCCTCAGTGCTTTCTGGATTTACCTACATGTCAATCAATCAAGGTACTTAGAAATGTGTTAAGCTGTAAGCCCACCTCTCAAGTTCTAAAAAGGGAGAGGAGGAAGCTGACATTTATGCAGAATTTACCACACATAAGGAACTCTATAGATTACCTGATTTATTCCCCAAAATAATCCTATGAAGCCAGCATAATTTCTGATAGAAAGATACAGGCCACAGTGAAAGACACTGAAGAAGACAAGTCTGTTGCTTTAAGTATAAAAGAGTAAAGTAACTTTGAAAATGGCAAGGAGAGCTTCAAGAGAAGCTGCTATGGCTTCTAAATGATTAAAACTGGCCTGTTTTCTTCTGTTTCCTCCTATAAAATCATGTGTTTTATAAGATAAAATAGTACTCCCTCTAATGCAAAAAAAAATGCTAAAATGAAGCAAAACACCCTCACCTCCTTCCAAAAAAAAAAAAAAAAAAAAAAAGGATACATTTTGAAAGTACAGCAGGACCTAAAAATGCCACTAATAATCTAGGAATAAGTTATTGTTCCTTGTGGCTAGAATGTGTGCAGGCTTTTTAATTCTCCTTCTAATGAAGAAAGCAACCCCACAGAAAACGTCATGTGCCGTTCTTGGTTTTGCATACAGCAATGAAATGAACCCAAGCATTACTCAAGCAGTCTTTGCCTGAATACATTTTTACTGAACCATCTATACAGACTGGGTCCGGAGCAAGGAAGGAAACCCCACTGGTGCTATTTCCTGGCCTCGGAAGGTTCTAATGTGCTTGGTACAAGTCTTGTCCCTCCTTTCTGGGCGGTGCTAACTGCAATGTTCTACTCAGAGCCAACAAAATCCTGTAACGAAACGGTCGCATCGTTATTTAAAAATTCACTTCTTCTTGCATAGAATTACTGATATTTTGTTATGTCTGCTTTCAAAATGTAGTCACTTTTCCAAAAAGAGCACGAAAGTAACTCCTGCAAACATCTGCAGTCTACCTTTTACCACATCCTCCTCGTCCCCTTCCCACGCCAACGTGGTTCTCTAAATAATCCGGCCAATCATTAGCCTGGCTTCTTCAGTGATCCTTCACAGCATTTGTACAATTGGCTTTCAGTCACGTCAGTGCACACACATAATTTCTCTACAGAAAGATGTGGCTCTCTTAGTCTTAAACCAATCACTGTGGGGCTCCTCCTTTATTCCAGCCTTGTCTTTGAGTACAGTCCCTTTGCCTTCAACCTTCACTGGAGGCCTACTCTTTCCCTACTGTTTGTGGACTAAACTCTGTGTCCCTCTGCTTCTAAGCACTTCATCCAGAAGCCCTGTCTTCCGTGCCTATCTGCCCTTTGAAGACCAATTCCAATTCTGTCTCTCACAAGAAGCTTCATCCCAACTGTCCTGAGGGGGAATGGCTCTCTGTTTCCCAAATTATGATACTTCAACAATCCCTCTAATTCAGTATTTGTAAGTCTTCCTTGAGACTAAGTTGTTTATGAGCATCTTCTCAAGTGATGAAAAACAAGAATTCAGGGACCCTGTATAATCTATCTGGGAAAATCCCCAAATGCTCAGCATAATCTTTGGGTAGAGTGCTCATGAACAAGTGTTTGTTGGAATGAATTAAGAGTACTTTTATTTATTTATTTATTTATTTATTTATTTATTTATTTATTTTTATTTGAAGATTTTATTAAAATTCAACTTAGTTAACATATAGTGCAGTATTGGTTTCAGGGATTCATCACTTACATTTAATACCCAATGCTGATCACAAGTGCCCTCCTTAATGCCTATCATCCATTTAGCCCATCCCCCACCCACCTCCCCTCAAGCAATCCTCACTTTGTTCTCTATAGTTAAGAGTCTCTTATGGTTTGCTTCCCTCTCTATTTTTATCTTATTTTATTTTTGCTTCCCTTCCTCTATGTTCATCTGTTTCATTTCTTAAATTCCTCCTATGAGTGAAATCTATGGTATTTGTCTCTCTCTGACTGACTCATTTCACTTGGCATAATGCACTATAGTTCCATCCACATTGTTGCAAATGGAAAGACTTCATTCTTTTTGATAGTTGAGTAATATTCCATATACATATATACATATATATACATATACATATATATATGTGTATATATATATATACACATATATATGTATATACATATACATACATATATATATGTATATATACATATATATATGTATATGTATATATATATGTATATATAACACATCTTCTTTATCTATTCATTAGTCAATGGACATTTAAGTCCTTTCCGTAATTTGGCTATTGTTGATAGTGCTGCTATAAACATTGGGGTACATGTATCCCTTCAAATCATTATTTTTGTATCCTTTAGATAAATACCTACTCAACACCCCCCAAAAAAATCAAGTTAAGAAATGAGCACAAGACATTAACAGATATTCCTCCAAAGAAGACATACAAACAGCTAACAGACACATGAAGAGATGCTCAATATCATTCATCATCAGGGAAATACAAATCAAAACCACAATAAGATGTCACCTCAGGCCTGTCAGAATGGCTAAAATTAACAATGTAGGAAATAATAGATGTTGGCCAGGATGCAGAGAAAGGGAACCCCTCTTACACTGTTGGTGGGAATTAAGAGTACTCTTAAATTCGAACTAATTTTCCATTCAACTTAAATTTGAACTAATTTTCCATTCAACTTCAAGAACAAGGAAAAGAATTTGAAAAGCCAAATATACTTTTGATTTCTTTTGTAGTAATGTAGAATAATACATTCTCAAAATTGTTTGTCAAAGGATTGTGGTCAAAATACATTTGAGACTTAGCTTTTTCTCATCTCCACCTAGTTTCAATTCGTATTCTCATGAAAGTAGGTGGAATTTTGTTTTCCCCAACTTTCCTCAGACGGCTCATTGTTTGGTACCTCAATAATCCAAACCCATGAATCAGTACTGATGACATCACCTGAAAATCTTGTTAGAAATGCAGAATCTCAGTCCAAATTAGAACCTACTGGATCAGAAGATCCCCAGATGGTTTTTGTGCACATGAAGTTTGCATAGCATTGCCCTTATATATTCTCTAAAAACTGACTTCCCACTCCTCCCCGACATAAATCTTCTTTGCCTTTTGAGGCAATTTTTGGTTTCTAGAACATTAAAACAACTAGTAAACAATTTTTATTTCAGTTTCTATTAAAAGAGCTGCACTTGGGGGCGCCTGGGTGGCGCAGTCGGTTAAGCGACCGACTTCAGCCAGGTCACGATCTCGCGGTCCGTGAGTTCGAGCCCCGCGTCAGGCTCTGGGCTGATGGCTCGGAGCCTGGAGCCTGTTTCCGATTCTGTGTCTCCCTCTCTCTCTGCCCCTCCCCCGTTCATGCTCTGTCTCTCTCTGTCCCAAAAATAAATAAAAAACATTGAAAAAAAAATTAAAAAAAAAATAAAATAAAAGAGCTGCACTTGGGTGAGGACTAAAAGGTTCTTTCACGTTGTTAATCCTAATCCTTTTCTTTAGTGTTATGACACAGATTTCAATTTCAAGACAGTAAAAATTAAGTAAAGCTCTCTGTCTATGAAACAAGAATAATCCAGATGTTTAAAGCTATGTTATACAGTTTTTTTTTTTTTTATCCTTCAAGGATTATTTTTTCTTTTATAGACTTCATGCCTATGATCTTCATAGCCTTGATCAAGTAAGGGTGATGTTTCTTGCATCTCAGTTGTAATAACCAACAGGCTAAACTTGTCACACTTTATATTATGGCAAATAAAGTATTCACTGACCAACTATGTGTCAGGAATTAAGCTCAAAATATTTCAAAAACTGTGTATCAGGAATTAAGTTCAAAATAATTTCTTATAATTGATTTCATTATTTCCATTTTATAGGTGGATAAAATGAGGCCCTCATGGAATCAAGATCACTTTTGGATTCATATACTTGACTTGAAAATTTATGATCTTTCTAGCACATTCATTTATCCAGTGAATAACTTATTCGTCGAGTAAGTAGTATTTCCCAGGCCCTGTCCTAGGATTATGGATTAATAGTAAATAAGATAGACATAGATTTTGTGTTCATAGAGCTTTTATTAGGGTCAGCTTCTTTGCTTTGCTCTAGATTTTCCCCTTTTGCATGCAAAGTGGCTGACTTAACACCAAAAAGGAAATACATAAATCTGTTCAAAACCTGAGAAAAGAGGTATAGGAGTAAAGGAATAGTTTTATTTACTGAAAGTGTTAGTGTAAGATTATTGTGATTTCTTCATTTAACCAAAAAAAAAAAAAAAAAAGGAACATCTGGACCTGGAATTCTCTTTGTGGAAACATTTTTATTTTATTTTATTTTATTTTATTTTATTTTATTTTATTTTATTTTATTTTATTTTATTTTATTTATGAGATAGAGCTATTCAGATTTTTTGCTTTATCTTCATTTTTTGTTTTCAAAATTTTTTCAACCCATTCATTATAGGTCTTGAATTTGTTGGCATAATATAGAGTATAACATTATATTGGAATCCTTTTAATAGGTAAGATCTGTAGCAATGACCCCTCTTTCAGTAATAATATTGGTGATTTCCATTTTTTTTTTCATTTTTTAAAATTAATATAGTTAGAGGTTTATCCATGTTGTCAATCTTTACAAAGAACCAACTTTTGTCTTTTGTTGACGTCCTCTTACCATCTGTTTTCCACTTTATTGATTTTTGCTCTGTGTCATTTTTCTACCTTCCACTTACTTTGAAGTTATTTTTGTTTTCTATCTTCTTCTTTTTTTTTTTTTTTTAATTTTTTTTTTTTAACGTTTATTTATTTTTGAGACAGAGAGAGACAGAGCATGAACAGGGGAGGGGCAGAGAGAGAGGGAGACACAGAATCGGAAACAGGCTCCAGGCTCTGAGCTGTCAGCACAGAGCCCGACGCGGGGCTTGAACTCACGGACCGTGAGATCATGACCTGAGCCGAAGTCGGACGCTTAACCGACCAAGCCACCCAGGCGCCCCTGTTTTCTATCTTCTTAAGAGGCACTCCTAATTCATTAATCTTAGATTTTTTTCTTTTCTTTTCGATACAAGAAAAGAAACCCAGTATTTCCTAAGACTTTATTTGATTTCTGAAATTTTTACTGAATTCTTTCTTATGCTTTCGGTTTCTCTGCTTTTACTATCATTTTACTTGAACACATAATTTCCTTTACCTCCTTAGTTGTTTAGGCTAGCTACTTCAACATTTTTGTGTGCTAATTCAAAATGGATCTGATTGTTTTATATTAGTCTTTTTTTCTTTTGTGGAAGCACACATTTTACTGATTTTTTGTATATTGTATACTTTTAGATTGTATCATGAATTTGTGACTTACAATGTGAAGACTCTGAATTTTGTTTTATTACTCCAGAAAATATTTTTGTCATTGTTACTGTTGTTCTTTTGTTCATTTTATCAGATTGGACTCCAATGATAAATTCTGTCTTTTCAGCAACGGCTAAAATTTCAGTTCTGTTATTTTAGTTTTAGCTAGACTCCCTTGACATTTTATTTTTAAGTAATCTCTACACCCAACATGGGGCTTGAACTTACAACCCCGAGATCAAGAGTCACATGTTTTACTGACTGAGCTAGCCCCCCTAGCTGAGCTTCTTTGAATATGAGCTATACATGTGCAGTTTACTTGAGTAGAGCTCATACTCAGAACTTAGCTCAACCTCTTTCTATGCCTCTATTCTTAGATTTCCTCCTCACCTTCTAGTAGCTGTAGTTGCCCTGAAGTCTGTCCTCTAGTTCTTTAGGCCAGGAAGACTAAATTTTCTTTTCTTTTTAAAAAAAATGTTTAATGTTTACTTATTTTTGAGAGAGAGAGAGAGAGAGAGAGAGAAAGAGAGAAACAGACCACAAGCAAGGAAGGGGCAGAGAGAGAGGGAAACACAGAATCTGAAGCAGGCTCCAGGCTCTGAGCTGTCAGCACAGAGCCCATCGAGGAACTTGAACTCACAAACCATGAGATCATGACCTGAGCTGAAGTCGGACGCTGAATCAACTGAGCCACCCAGGTGCCCCAGGAAGACTAAATTTTCTATCAGAGTCCCAGGTATTCTGGGCTGTACTAACTGTGGCTTGTCTGCAGGTTAAAGGGCTAAAATTGGTAACTCACACAATGTCATTTTCTTCTTCTCTGTGTCCGTTCCTCTCTAGATTCTTTCTGTTCTATTTACTTTCCAGTGGCTTTAGGTAGTTGTTTTTGGTATTTTGTTTGGAGTTCATACTTCCTATCTGCTGGAGGGCTGATGGAAAAGGAACTTAACTGGCAAAGCCAGAAATGAAACTGCTGCTAATTTTCAACCAAGTAAGTAGCTCCAGTGCACTACTTTTTGCTTGTAATTGACCAGAATTTGGTCACATGTCCTTCTCGTAACCAATTATGATTCCCCTTGAGTTTAGAAGATAATCCTGACTTCCATAAATACTTCCTTCTCTGTAAAATATTAGAGTTAGGTTAACAACAGGGATTGAGGGAGAAATTGCTATTGGTGAAACAATGCCCTCTGAGAGCCACTTTCTCATAGAGGCAGGGATTTGTTTTTCTGGGCCTCTCTTTAATTTGAAAAAAGATACCTTGATTCAGATCTTGGGTGATGCATTAAACAAACAGATGAACAAGTACTAAACTAAATTTTTGTATCAGGTTCCATTTAGAATGGACCCCAGTGGCATCCCAATGGCAGAAAAAGAGACAATCGAGTTTTGATTCTCAACTTAAATATTTTACACTGCTCAGTGAGGCATGAGACATTACTTCTTTACCTCACAGAGGAACTTTTCATTTTTACTTTATAGACATGATAAAGAATAGGGATTCTTATTGGTGGTCATATAAATAAAAAGACTTGATAGAAAAACCATACCTTTTATGTACAAGATTTTTTTGAAAATAACAAAAATATGTAAGAGAAAAATTGTGTCCTAAAAGTGCTTGTAATCCTTCAAGAAAAAAAAAAATCTCTCGAAGGTTGACTAATGTTGTAGAGAGCTAAACCAACATAGCAACATGTGCACAGAAGAAATAAATAATTCTGACAGAGCCTTGAAGGATATTTTTAATCTATAGGCTTTGAGCAGTATCTTTAAAAAAAAAGAAAAAAAAGATTGTGATAAGGTAATTGGGAAGAGGAATTACAGCCTGAGGAAAAGCATCATGAACTAATCATGGAAACATCAAGGCTTTGACTGTTAAAAGAATATCAACTAGTTCGCTGTGACAACATCACAAAAATGTTAATGGACTAGTGAAGGGTGAAAGTGCGCAGTTATCTGGGAACCAGATCATTCAAATCCTTGAATACAGGATTAAGGATCGGGATATAATAGACATTATCTCTGAAATGAAAAGCCACGCAATGTAGTTTAAAAGGTACACAAATACGTGCACGCATTCAATAGGAGACAGCATAAGAAAAGTGCTACAGCTGTAATTCAAAACAGAGAAGTCATAGCTTACAGACCAGAGATGACATTTTTGGCTAGGATAACCAAGGAGAGCCTTCAGGAAGAGGTAGCAGTTGAAATCTATCTTGAGCAGAACGTGAAGAATGAGGAGTGACCAAGGAGGATAAACTTGAAAGGAGGGCTGTAGGAAAAGCACAGAAAAAGATAAACTCAAAGTCCAAGTGAATTGGACACGTAGATAAAAGGATCATACAACTTGAATTCAGAGAGATCCTTGCTACACCAGCCGTTTGTCATAATGAAATTACTGTATTTTATCTAAACTCAGATGCTATTAGTAATTGGCACCATTTTCTATTTCAGTAAGGAAAAGGCTGTCAGTTATAATATTTCCCAGCATTAATTATCAGATACTTCCTAATTGCAGAGATGTCAACATACGAAAACACATATATAAACAAGAAATGTTGAAATATCAAAACAAAAAATCATATCCTTGACGTGTGCCGTGAAAATATTCTGCTGGGTTTTTTTTCTTTTTGTTACCTTTAAATAAGCAATTCATCTGAGAGTTGCAAAGTGGCCAACTTACATAACATTTAATGGCTCTCCAGGTAGTTATTAAAATAATTTTTGCCAAAACCTAGCTGGAGTTGGATATCACAGAGCTTTCTCAAACGGCAGGCAAGAACAAAATGTTAACATTATTGTGTATTTCGGACAGGATGAGGGAATAAAAACCATCGGTTCAACTCATTTGTGTGATGCTTATATCAGAGTGTAAGAGGTCTTGGTGTTCCTCTGCTGAATTTCAACAATTCCATTAACTGAGCAGGGCTACTTCCATACGTGGCCAGAAAAGTGACAGAAAGCGAGTGACATTTTTCTTTTCTAAATTACTCTATTTCCCTCTATCCACTCAGAACATAACAACCTTGGGAGCCTAAATTTTATACTGTAAGTGCACATTTCCAATTAAAAGTCACTCTCCTTATGACTCTGACATGCTTTTCTCTATTTGCCTCATAAATTAGTGAAACTGTGGGCTTAACTTTTACATAATGACTCCCAGGGTCATACCGCATCCCACTTGTCAGACGTTTTGGGGGAGAAAACCAGTTTTATTCTTTCTCTATCAAAATAAAAAAGCAAAACCATCATTATATTTCTGGAAAGAACAGGGACTGCAAAGGTTGTAATGATGTTTCGGAGTGTTGAGCGGCTTTCAGGAGGTTATTATTTTGCTTTGTGTTTGCATTTATCCACAGATTCATTCCAGAGTGATCTAATGGATGACGTTTTACTTTTCTCCTTGGGAAAATGACAAACACACTCTTTCCGAATCGATACAAATGGGAAAAAAGTGAAGCTAATGGAAAATTAACAGCTGACAAAGTATAAATAGACTCATTTAGTAATTAGTTTCTGTCCAGGATATGCACACAACCATGTAAATAAATATGCATATTGAAACTAAGAAGCTATGGAGGCAGCGCCATCTAGCACATGAACTTGTTCAAGGAATCAGGAAACACAGGCAAACTCCCATTCCGTTGACGATGTGGCTATTTGACACTGAATCAATTGTAAAGGGATATTGAAAATGAGATCCTTGATCGACATAACGTTAAATGAATAATGTGCTTACTTTTTCTTTGAAATGTTTAGAGACTAAAAAAAACAAAACAAAACACAAAACTATGTGACAGATACACGACTCTATTTCGAGATTAAACTTACAAAATATCCCCTCATGAGAATATCATGTGGGATTATTTATGCACTTAAAAGATTTTGGTCTTCTTTTTCTTTATAAATTATAAAAAAATTTATGTATATGTTCCAAGATTTTAGAATCAAATATACGTATTTGGTTTAGATAACTTGTAAGGAAAATGCCAGATGCCACATTTATATTGTCTGATAAAATTCCACTTGAAGGTATTTTTGTTAAATTTTAAAATAACAAATGAAAGATATATTATGCCTCTTTGCAGTCATATACAGTCTCTAAAATTCTTTTTGGTCTATGGCGTCTTGCTTCCGGTTTATCAGCTGTTTGAATAAATAGCTAAATGTATTAACTTAATTTCCAAGGAGATTCATTTCCCTAGTGTGTCACCATATAACATTCTTAATGAAGCATGAAGTTGCCAAATGACAAGTTAGAGGATAT
This sequence comes from Panthera tigris, assembly GCF_018350195.1. NCBI lineage: Eukaryota > Metazoa > Chordata > Mammalia > Carnivora > Felidae > Panthera > Panthera tigris. Next base: position 14,907,147 of record NC_056668.1, on the reverse strand, counting down.
ACTAATTTGGATGTGTTTGGATGCATGCAATAAAAAACTCAAAGTATTTTATGTTATGAAAAAAATCTATTGCTACACATTGGAAGGTCTGTCAAAAGAGGGCAGCTCCCAGGTGGGTGAATTTAGTAGTTCAATGGTTTCCTCAAGGATTCATGTTCTTTCTGTCCTTATCCTCTTCCATATGTCATGGATTGACTTTATTTCCAGGGCAGCTCTCCTTGTGGATTTCGTCTGTAGTTCCATGGAGACTGACAAATTCCATGAGAGAAGAGGTACGACTTTATCCAGTCTCCCTTTTAAGGGAGTTGAAGAGAGGGGAGACAGACATTTTTCCCAGAAGCCTCCAGAATGTTCTATGTCTTTATTGACCAGACTTGTTCATGTTCTCATTCTTAGACTGAGTACTGACAAGCAAGAGGAGACTATCACAGCTTCCCAAAGAAGTACACGGTCATATGGAAGACTGTTGAACAAAATACATGTTCTAGGAGTAGGAAAGAGCAGTCTCGATATTTGTTGAGTGGGCACAACATTTAAGATGAGGCAGAGGAAGACAATGGGGGATAAGCTTCAAAGAGCGTAACTTGACAATCTGACTTCCAAAAGGTGTACATAATTCACCCAAAATGTCTCATGGACCAGAGTCACTTGGCCTCCTTACTGACTTGGTCACTATTCCAAACAAACTTCCATCAGCCTTACCATACGATACTTACTTCTACTTCACCTTATTTGGTGATGCATTGCTGTAACTTATTTATGTGCTTTAATTTATGTCTTAGCTCACCAGTTAGATTTTTTTAAGTTTAAAAACTTTGTAAATGTTTTTATTTATTTATTTTGATAGAGAGCTCAGGCAGGTGAGAGCGGGTGTTGGGGGGGGGGGGGGGAGGCAGAAAGCCAGTTCCAAGTAGGCTCCACGCTGTCGGTGTAGAGCCCAACACAGGTCTTGAACTCAGGAACCACGAGATCGTGACCTGAGCCAAAACTGAGAGTTGGACACTTAGCCGACTGTGTCACCCAGGCTCCCCTCACCAATTAGCTATGGAGTCTCTTAAGCTCAGGTCATTATCTTCCTTGCCCTTTCCTTCTCCTCCTTAACTCTCTCTTACTTATCCCTCCCCTCCTTTATATATCTTATGGGCCATTTGTATATATTTTATATCTGAATATTTTGATGGATATTAAGTCTCTGGACACCCTTCTCCAAGGATAGAAGTGAGTCCTTTCCTATGCGCCTGCTCCAGATTTAGCATGGTGTCAAGTTCATGGTAGGTTCTCAAGTGCTTGTTCAAAACTGCATAAATGAAAGAGGCCAGAGGGTAGTGCTATGGAGCATCAAGCTTGGTGATGCTCCTAGGTTGAGCAATGAAAGAGACTGCTTATTTGCTTCTCTAGTGAGCCCGAATTTTAATATTTTATGGTCTGAAATGATCACAACAATGGATCTTTATCAAAACTAAAGCAGTGTTTTCTACAAAATAGACAACCCCTGTGTTTTAGTTCTCCTGCTTTTCAATAGTCTTCATAAATAAAATACCTGTTCATGTCACCGTTTATTCCCCTTCCTGTCAAAAAAAAAACCCCATAAAAACTTACATTACATATTTAGATAGGAGAAAGAAGTCATCTGGGTGATGTAGCTGACAAGGGTTAAAGTCCCTGGTCACTTAACCCGAGCAGCTGAAATCTTTGTTCTTGATTTCGAGAGGGTAAGGAGCTTCACTCATCCTGAAAGTTCTGATCAATAAGCAAATAGAACAAAGAAGAGTGAGACCAGGTTAAGCGTGAGGTCTGCCAAACTGAACTGTTCCTGGAAGGGAAAGCATGTGCTTGGCTAGATACAGAGGAAACATGCATTTCCCATAAAGTTACCCGGCAGCAGAATATAATCCGGTAATAGACAGATCCGTGACTCAGGTTTGCTGTCATATCCTGTAAGTTGAAGCTGTTGGGTAGCATCATCCCTGTTGGCAGATATTGCTGTCTTCAAACACCAAGGACAAGGACGCTTCTTAGAGCCTACTCTACTCCTCTGCTCCTTCTTGTAGAACCTGCTCATCCTCAGGCCTTTTACATCAATATGTGTACCGGTGATCCTTTCAAATAACATCAGGATGTAGAAATTGAGGGCAAGATAGTTTGAGTTAACATTTCCATATAAATGGAATTTAAAAATGAATGGTATTGGCAGGCTATACCTTCATCTCGGGTGCCCAAATCTTCCTAGGGAGACTCTTGAATTTAAATATGAGCCAAGTTCTTTAAGCAGTATGTTTCTCCAACTTAATTCTCTCATCATCTCATTCCCCAGTTCTGACCATGATAGAAAAACACTCAGTATATGTAACTGCTATCTCTTGGATATACAAGAAACCCAGGGTCGGGAAGTCTTAGAAGTCAGTATTTAAAATCCGTAATATGTTTCCCTTAAACAACAGGTAATGGTTTCTGACTGAATGTTTTTAGACAACATCTTTTCTTCACATGGTTCATGGATGTAATAATTTTGTTGTTAGGGACCAATAGATTGACCACATAGTAATTGTAGAATTGACATTTTCCAAAGGCTACAGTTCCAGAAGATAGTATATACCAATTTATACATGGAAAGTCAAGAAATATCATTCAGATTTATGCCCTCTTGCATAACTCTTACAACAAGCCACAGATACTCATTCATCTGGAGATGATATTCAACTCAAGTCAAAATATCAGTAGGAAAACAATGAACTTATATTAATGACTTCTCAAATAATATTGAAATTTTATAAGATTTTTAAAGTCTCCTAAGATTAAAAAATATCCTAAAATAGACATATTTGTGTGATTAATTTTTAATTGAAAAATTTATACATGTTAGGGGTATTCTTGTAAGAGCTTTAGTTCTGCCAAATAAATTTTGATAATAACTTATTTAATTTTCTATGAAATGGAAAAGTAAGCCATTTCTCACTGAGCTCTATAAAGATTTGAATAGTGGGTGGGAAAGCACTTACATTTGCCTAAATCATAGTTCATGCTCAAAAAATTATTCAAAATATATTTTGCTGGTTACTCCTCGGTGGTAAGCAGATGAATGACCCCTACAGAGGTCTACAACCTAATTCCTGGAATCTGTGAATGTTATCTTATGTGGCAGAAGGGGGATTGCAGATGTGATTAAGTTAAAGATCTTGCAATGAAGACACTACACTGGGTTGTCGTGGAGGGCCCAATGTAGTCACAAGGCTCCAAAGAAGAGGGAAAGAGGATAACTGGAGTCAGAAAGAAGTTAACAGATGACAAAGCAGAGGAAAACAGAGTCAGAGAGAAAAGACGCTGTCTCTGACTTTGATGGTGGAGGAAGGGGCCATGAGCCAAAGAACCCAGGCAGCCTCTAGGCTCTAGAAACTGGAAAAGCTGGGGACCCTGGGTGGCTCAGTCGGTTGAGTGGTTGACTTCAGCTCAGGTCATGATCTCACAGTTTGTGGGTTTGAGCCCCACGTTGGGCTCTGTGCTGACAGCTCAGAGCCTGGAGCCTGCTTCGGATTCTGTGTCTCCCTCTCTCTCTGCCCCTCCCCCGTTCATGTTCTGGTTCATTCTGCTCTCCCTCTCTCAAAAATAAATAAACATTAAAAAATTAAAAAAAAAAGAAACTGGATAAGGCAAGGAAACCATTTCTCCCCCTAGAAACTCCCTGCTGGCAACTTGATTTTAGCCCTATAGTACCCAAATTTGGATTTATGAACTTCAGGACTATAACAAAAATCTTCATTGCATTGAGCTACAGAATTATGATAAACTGTTATAGCAGCAATAGGAAACAAATACACTCCTTTCTGTCAAAATTCTACAATTTCTGTGACAGTTTCTCAATTCTTCAGGGTTAGTAGCTGCTCTGTCTGTGAGTCCATACTCAGAAGCGTTGTTAGAAAACAGATAATAGCTTTGTTTCACTGCTTTTTCAATGCAAAAAAAGAGAAAGTATGGGAAGAAGGATGGAAGAAAAGAAGGAAGGAAGGAAGGAAGGAAGGAAGGAAGGAAGGAAGGAAGGGAGGGAGGGAGGAAACAAGGACAGAATGAGGCAGATAGAGTGAAAACTATAATAAAAAGGAAAAATCAGCTGATGAGACATTTTAGGGGAGAAAAGGCAAGCTTCATTGCTACTTGTAAGAAAGATGAATTTCTGTATAAATAGCTTCTTCAATGTCAAGTGTAATTAAGTCTTAAGTTGTGTAAATACTATCCAGCATTGCTTTAAGAAAATAATGAGAGAAATAAAACACCTGTGTTCTTGTTCTTTTGGGAGAGTGATGTTGGCAAGCAAGATCCAGTCATTTCCAAGAAATAATAGGTGTTCTAGAAAGCAAGTGGAAGCCTTACTTTTGTTTTCCATGGAAGCTCTACCAGTGTTGAATGTCATGGATTCTCATATTTTTGTTTTGGGAGCAATAATCCCTCTGAGTCTCCAGGCAGGGAGTGGAGGCAAGTTAAGGAAATACTATCAGAAATAAAGTCCTTCAAAAGATCAGAGTTGGGGCACCTGGGTGGCTCAGTCAGTTGAATGACAGACTCTTGATTTCGGCTCAGGTTATGATCCCAGGGTCATGGGATTGAGCCCCACCTCAGGCTCTGCACTGAGTGTGGAACCTGCTTAAGATTCTCTCTCCCTCCCTCTCTCTCTCTCTCTCTGGGGCACCTGGGTGGCTTAGTTGATTAAGCATCCAACTCTTGGTTTCAGCTCAGGTCATCATCTCTGGGTTCATGAGTTCAAGCTCTGCATCAGGCTCCATGCTGACAGTGCAAAGACTGCTTCGGATTCTCTCTCTCCCTCCTTCTTTCTTCCCTTCCCCTGCTCATGCTTTCTCTCTAAATAAATAAATAAATACATAATCTTTTAAAAAAAGATTCTCTCTCTCCATCTGCCCCTCTTCCTTACTTGCCTGCATATACACTATCTCTCTCTCTAAAATAAAAAAAAAAAATCAAAGAGCAACTGATGGCTCTAAGTTGTGTTGCTTCAGCCTCAGGACAGGACAACTAGTCCTCAATTCTCTCCACCCAGAGGCACCCTTCAGAGCCCTCTCTGTCTTGTGGAGACAGACTGGTTAGAATCTAAATACTTCCATTTCCCACGGAAAAATCATGTGTCGGCCATGTCCTTACTGATTGATTCCATTTAGAGTCTGATTTTGCTTTCCTTAAGAGACAAGTCCAGGACGCCTGGGTAGCTCAGTTGGTTAAGTGTGCAACTTCGACTCAGGTCGTGATCTCACAGTTCGTGAGTTCGAGCCCCACATTGGGCTGTGCTGACAGCTCAGAGCCTGGAGCCTGCTTTGGATTCTGTGTCTCTCACTCTCCCTGCCCCTCCCCTGCTCTCACTCTGTCTGTCTGTCTCTCTCAAAAATAAAATAAAAACATTCAATTTTTTTTAAAGAAATAAGTCCACCGGAAAAGAAGTAACTTACTCTACATAATTCCTTAATTTTTACTCTTTCTGATAAGCAACTTCTTATAGGGAGAAACTGGACACTCTGGGCCTTCTGTAGAGACACAAATTAACGGAAGATATATTTTGAGACCCTAGAAAAGGAAGTTGGAGTCACGGAAGACACAATCTTCTACCCTTTTTACAGATTAGGATAGACACATATGGATAAAAAGGAGTAACTTGATCATAGAATTTTGTTTTAACACAAAAAGATACAACACCTCCTTTTACTTACTTTTCTTATGCAAGTGTTACTGCCCATTCCTACAAAGAGTTAAGCCTTTCTTAGAGGACAGTGACTGCTGAATCAGTTTACCTTTGTGCTTTTAACTTCTATTTTTCCTTTAATATGTAACCACCAGGATCAGAGTAGACACACTTGGTTCCCTGTAAGAGATATATCTTTCTCATGGACCTGCTCTGTCTCATCTTACATGATTCCTAAGGATGAATCTGCACTGGCTCTTTGTATATTTTTCATACTTTGGAAAACTTTCAGTGGGTTTGGCTACGTACATTTACAGACAATGAAAAAAAATGTATTCCAACAGTTCTGTGTCTGAAGGTGACACTGCTCTGCTATATCAGTGAGCTATTGCTGTGTAACAAAGCAACTGAATTTCAGTGCACTAAAACCAAAAGCATTGATCATTGCTTAGGGGTCTACAGATCAGCTGGATGGTTCTTTTGGCCTTTGTTAAGCTCAGGCACACATTTGTGGTCAGCTGTCAGTGGCGAATCAATAGTTCTGCTTGGCTGGGTTTTCGTGCATGTTACAGAGTCAATTGGGTGCAGACAGGTTTGAGATGACCTCAGCTGGCTGGAATGTCTTCCACATGATTTCTCAGTCCATCTGGCTAGCCTGGGTTCCCTCACATGGCACATTTTTTTTTAAGTGTTTATTTTTTGAGAAAGACAGACACCATGAGAGGGAGAGAGGTGCGGGGCAGGGGGGGGGCAGAGGATCCAAAGCCACTCTACACTGACAGCAGGGAACCCGATGAGGGACTCAAACTCATGAACCTTGAGACCACAACCTGAGCCAAAGCCGGAAGCTCAAATGACTGAGCCACACAGGCGCCCCTACCTGGCACATCCTTATTTTTATGGCATTCTACTGGCCAAAACAAATCACAAGGTCAAGGTCTGCCTGAGGCAGAGGAAATATATTCCTCCTTTTGAAGGGAGGAGATGAATGGGGCTGGGGTGGGGGTGGGGGTGGGGGTAGAGCACTGGGAATACTTTTACACTTAATTTGACACAACCCCCTATGTGGAAAAGCTAGTTCCTGCCCTGTTGCTGCTTTAACAAAGAAACTTTTCCTAAACCTGGACTCTGGCTTTGAACACTGGATTTCAATAGTTTTCATCATCCAGATGTAAATCTTTGAAAACATGACCCATCACTTAATTCTTGCTCAGATTTTGCCCCAAATACAGTGAATCAACTGCTCCCAAATAGAATAAGAAATAAAAGAAATCTGGTATGTGGGTTCTAATACTTCAAGTTCATCAGAATATACCTTTGCTTCTGCAGTGCCGTTTATTTAAAATATGTTAAACAACAGGGGAGCCTGGGTGGCTCAGTCAGTTGGATGTCTGACTTCAGCTCAGGTCATGATCTCGTGGTTGGTGGGTTTGCACCCCGCATCAGGCTCTGTGCTGACAGCTCTGAGCCTGGAGCCTGCTTTGGATTCTGTGTCTCCCTCTCTGCCCCTCCCCTGCACGCACTCTGTCTCTCTCTTGAAAATAAATAAATGTTAAAAAAAAATTTTTAAAAAAACCCTACCTCATTCTTTAAAAAATATTAAAAAACAAAAACTAATAAAACCTCTGGTTCTTCATCAAATTAGCAAAGAAGTGCATCCCTTTGTTGGCTTCAACAGTAGGCTTTCTACTAATATCAACTATTTCTATTATTATGAGTTCTTTCATGTGCAGTCTATTCTGGATGGGAAACTTTCATTACCTCATGAAGTAAGTAGGCTGCTTCAATTAATAAAGCAAGGACATTGTGTAGGAAAAATCATGGACAATTTCCACCCCTCACAGCCAGGAGGCATTATTTGGCACGTAGACCTATCTACCCTCTGAAACTCAGTAATTTCTTCATGTTTCAGAATGAAATTGCCATTGTTCCTTCGGAGTGAATATGAGTTTTCTTCTCAGAAACATCAGGTGTGCACTTTTTATTTGATATTTCAGGGTGTCTTTTCCCAATAAAGATATCAGCCAGGGTCTGTCGGGAACCAGCTTCTATCTCTAGCCTCCACAGGCTTTCGTGACTCTCCATGTAATTTTTAAATGAACAATTTCTAAAGGAGCAAACAAGTCTACATAACTCTTGCACACTCATTTCTCCAGAAATTTGCCATTTGTCTCTTAGGAGAAAATCTGCTTCTTTCAGCGAGGCCCCACATAGGCTGTAGAGCAAGGAATTGTTATGTAACAACCAGATTAAATATCTCACCTAAGGGATATATAAATAGTTCCTAAAGCCATTCTTTGCCTTCTCCCCTTTCTATATTTTTAAAATGTATTTGCAGTTACTAAGGTCTCATTTTCAAATATTTATGCCAAAAAAAACTGCAGGAAAAGACTTACTTTAATTACAACGCATTCTTGTTAATAGCTTGTAAAGGGCCACAGGCCCCTCTGGGCTTTTCTCTGGTGTTGATTAATTATGGATGCCCTAGACAGATTCAGTTAACCAATGGGGATATTTTTGATAAAGGCTCTTAATCTTTCACAACCTTACTTCTGAATTTCCCTTAAGTGGGAAAAGGGTCTTGCTCTTTTATGAGGCAATAATCCTATACCGTGGTGGATAAACAATAAAAGACAGCTGCAATCTATGTTAGACTCCCTCGCCCCTCCCCACCCCCTTCACTCCCCAGAACTTTAGTTTCTTAAGAGATGAAGCACTGAAGTTATTCCAGCCCATGGCACCCACCTTCTTTAGTATAACGTCTACCTTGAATTCCTGCTTGCTTTTCTATTCTAGAGAAGTCAGTCTGAGCGACCTCCATTTTCCTTTGTGGAGCTAACACCTAGAAAGACTTGTATGGCGTTTCTCCACTGGGCCTGAGTTGCTCTCTAGCATTAAGAAGTACTCTTCCTCGTCATAATGATAGCTAGCCTCCTCTGAGCTCTTGCCATGTGCCAGGGAGAAAAGTTGAATGGGATCTCTGAGGAGGAGACTACTCAAAGGTCTTGCTTGAGGGAAAGATTTGAGAAATCAGTTCTGAGTCAAAGGCAACCACTCCCTCCTACCTGCCTTTTTTTCTGCCAAACAGTCCTTTTAACTTCTTTGGGAAAAGCTGTTTCTTGTTATGGTTCTTTTTGTTACGTTGCCCAGAGATGCAAAGGTTTTGCTGTCTGTGGTTCTCCAAGGGGTGCTGGGAGTGATAGAACGTCAGCTCTTCAGACTTTGTCTATTCGTTCCCTCCATATTCCCTAGTCCAGACCTTTCCTCGGTCGTGCCAGGCTAGCTGGCCGGCTGCCTCCTTCATTAGGGCTTTTTCTCAGGCATGATAGGCTGTAACTCTCTACAATTTACTTTGCCAAGATTACCCTGGACCCTTTCTTTCTTTTTTTTTTTTTTTAAGTTTATTTTATTTATTTTTGGGGGGTGTGGCACTAATGGGGGGCAGGCAGAGAGGGAGAGAGAGAATCCCAAGCAGGCTCTACCCTGTCAGCACGGAACCCTATACAGGCCTTGATCCCACAAACCATGAGATCATGACTTGAGCCGAAATCAAGAGTCGGATGCTGAACTGACTGAGCCATCCAGATGCCCCAACATCCCCTTTCTTTCAAGACAAGTTTTGTCGAACTTCCTTCCCCTCCTGATGCCTCCCCCAACCACCCAGCCAACATACACTCACTTTGCCACTGTGCATTTATACCTTTTTATTCTGTTCTCTGAAATTGTAAAAAGGCCCCAAGAAAGAGAGGGGATAGGGTTGTCCGATTTAGTGAATAAATATACAGGACACCCGGTTGCATTTTAATTTCGGATAAACTACATTAAAAAACATTTAGCATAAGTATGTTTCATGCGGTATTAGGGATATACTTATATTAGAAAAATTTTATCTGAAATTAAGATGTAACTGGTGTGAAAGAAGATTCAAATGGAGTAAGTTATGGCTGAAAGAGTCATCTTAACATGGAGTCAGAGGGCCACACGGCAAGTGGGACCTAGGCACATCTTCTTTCTTAAATTCTCAGAATTGTTTCTGAACTCAGCTAAAACCAAGGCATCTGCTACATGTTAGTACTGTCATAAATGGACCCTCTGCTTAGCACTAGCCCTAGCGACCAATCATGTATAGATCGGTGTAACTGTAGATATACCAGCATTTCGAACATATTTTGTTCAAAATGACTTACGTAAGTTGGCCCACCCCCTTGAAATAACCTCAGCTTCCTTTGTCTCTCCAGAGAGCACGTTGGATTTCCTTCAACTCTGGGTCAGTCTCCCAGACTGCAATCCCTAAGACTCCAAATCAATGCACACGTTTTAACTTGCAACTTGCAGTTGTGTCTTTCGCGGGTTGACCCTGGGCATCATATAGTTTATCTGGTCACCTTAAGAGGGGTGTCTTACCTAGTTGCGCATTCAGGTTGCTATCTTTAAGTAGAAACTTCTCCTAGGTTCATGATCTTTCTTTCCTTTCTTTAGCAGTCCCAACCGGCAAGACTGTACGGGAGTGGGCATAAGGTAATTTTTGACTTCATGGTCTTTTCATTTCTGTGGTAGCTCTTTAGTTATATTACCACTTGCTCGAATAAAATATAACATGTGGTTACTCTGACCTTCTTCTGCCTTTTTCTGGGACAGTAATAACCTCAAGGCTAAAATCCACGAGCTTGTAGAAATATACTTAAAGTTTATACGGAATGCTTTCTGAAGTTCAGGCTCAGTAAAAACAGTACTTTCATACATAGTTCAGGCAATTGTGCCAGAAGAGTAAAACAAGGTCGTAGTTTCTTTTTTAATTATTTTAATTACTCTGGGTCACTTTCACTTAGCTCATGCATACATGCTCGTTTACTGGAATAAGAAAAAGAGCATAGCTATGTAGTTATATATGCAGAAGGCATGATTTTATTGTCATGAAGTGGAATGGATTTAATTGACAAGAAGCCATGATGTTAAATTACTGTGAGAAAAACTAACAAACAAGTATTCTAGAAATTTTCAGTGGATGCTCCACATCATTTATCCAATTTGTATACCTAACTGCTTTGAAAAACTAATTCATACTTTCATTAATTTTTAAATTAATTGTTCAAACCTTTTAATTTGGAGGGACACCTTAAATTTATATTGCTTACTATTTGACAGGCTCTGATTGTTGATAAATTGTGTGTGTTTAATAATCTAAAATGATTGTTTGGTTACATTAACTTTATAATTTTCCTGGAGTGAAGTTATTGCCACAGACACTGTGGGGCTGAAAGTTGGGGGGTCTTGATTGGTCATTGGTTTACTTTTTGAAAGTGGAACCAGAATTGGTTCTAGATGATATTTTAGACCGTATCAACAAGTCCTTCCTGGGGTCCCTCCGTGCGGAAGCAGGTGAATTCTGTTTAAGCGTCTGTCTGCATGATTCTTCATTTCCCAGAAGACTTCTGTGTGGGATAGCTGGATTCCAGATTCTCACAGGAGTATACAACCTAGAACTTGTCATTACATAACACTTTGCCAAAGCTCAGGCAAGAAAAGCACTGCAAATGGACAAATACTGAGGGAATTTTCCATGCATCTACTCCTTTATGATCCAAACTCAATCTGCAATGTCAGCCAGAACACTATAGAACTTGGCACTCATCTGGGCCATTTTATATTATTTAGTTTAAATTGGCATCCTCACCCTCGTTATACTTTTCTTTATTCTCATGTGAATAATTCCCAAAGAAACAGTGTTATGGAAATCATGATTGTATTCACTGGAAGGATTTTGTTGAAGGTGTTGTGCACTCCATTACCCAGAGTCCTCTTTTTTTTTGCAAAGACCCAGAGATTTCTTTTGAATCCTAATACCAAGTTACCTATGTTTCCCCTTGGAAATCTATCTCTACCTATTTTCTGAATACTATACATCTTATGACATGTTTATATCTCTTCAATGTTTGCTGGAAAGCTCAGAGCAAAACTTGAAAATATTGAGCAAAATTTGGCTCCAAACTAAAGTTATTTTCAGGTTTAAGTTCAGTACTCAAGACATGCTGTTTTTTGTTTGTTTGTTTGTTTCTGGCTTTAATCTCATCCTAGATTTCATTTTATTTTCATTTTCTTTGTCTTCTAATTTCCTCACCTATTTTTCCTTACAGATTTTATTTTTTTAGAGTAGTTTTAGGTTCACAACAAAATCAAAAGTCAGAAGCAGAGATTTCACATACATTCCCCTGCCCAACACATGCATAGCCTTCCCTGCAATTAACACCCCCCACAGAGTGTTCATTTGTTACAGTTGATGAACCTTCATGTGGGTTCATTCCTGATGTACATTCTGTGGGTTTAGACAAATGTATAATGACATGTATCCATCCTTCTAGTTCATACAGAGTAATTTCATGGCCCTAAAAATCCCCTGTGTTCCGTCTATTGATCCCTCCCTAACTTCTCCATGGTTTTGCCTTTTCCAGAATGGCATACAATGGGAATCATGTAGTAAGTAGCCTTTTTCAGATTGGCTTCTTTCACTTAGTAGCATGCATTTACATTTCCCCGGTGTCTTTGCATGGTTTGATAGCTCATTTCTTTTTGTCACTGAAGAATTTTTCATTGGGTGGACTGTTGTGTGTTTATCCATTTAGCTACTGAAGGACATCTTGGTTGTTTCCAAGTTTTGGCAATTATGAATGAAGCTGCTATAAACACTGTGTGCACGTTTGTGTGCGGACATAAGTTTTCAGCTGCTTTGGGTAAATATCAAAGAGTATGATTGGTGGACTGTCTGATAAGATTATGTTTAGTTTTATAAAAAAAAAAAAAATCGCCAAACTGTCTTCCAAAATGTCTTCCAAACTTTCTGTTCCCATCAGCCACCAGCCAGAGCTCCTGCTGCTACACATCCCCGCCAGCATTTGTGTTCATTCCCACCTATTTTTAAGGCCTTTCAGGGGCGCCTAAGGCGGCTCAGTCGGTTAAGCGTCTGACTTCAGCTCAGGTCATGACTTCATGGTTCATGGGTTCAAGCACCATGTCAGGCTCTGTGCTGACAGCTTCTGATTCTGTGCTTCCCTCTCTCTCTCTGCCCCTCCCCTGCTTGTGCTCTCTCTCTCTCTCAGATAAATAAACATTTAAAAAAAGCCCTTTCCTTTTTTAATTATTTATTAATGTATATATTCATTTTAAAGATTATGCATTTTTAAGTAATCTCTACACCCAACATCGGGCTCGAACTTACAACCCCGAGATCAAGAGTCACATGCTCCACTGACTGAGTTAGCCAGGTGCTCCAGCTTTCAGTTTTTTAGACATAGAGATTAAAGACATTACATGTAAGACATTAAAAAATGCAGGCAATTAAAAGAAACCAGGTCAATTAAAATTAAAATTTCAAATTTTAAAAACTGAAAAATATCAGTAGAAGGAAAACCTTCAACAACATTTGCTGTGTATCTCTACATATGTGCATCCATGTATACACACGTATATATGTAATTTAAATCATACATACTTTGTACATATTTGTCTTGTACATATTTTTGTAAAGTGCTTTTTTTTTTTTTTAATTTAAAAATCAGTTACATTTCCTCCGGGCACCTGGGTGGCTTAGTCGGTTAAGCATCTGACTTCTGCTCAGGTCTTGATCTCGTGGTTTGTGAGTTTGAGTCCCATGTCGGGCTCTGTGCTGACGGCTCAGAGCCTGGAGCCTGCTTCAGATTCTGTGTCTCCTTCTCTCTCTGCCCCTTCCCCTCTCACACTCTGTCTCTCTCAAAAATACATAAACGTAAACAAGTCAGTTACATTTCCTAAATATGGCTACATGGCCACATGACATTGTATTTAATGAATGTGTTTTAATTTGTTTAAATATTCTTTTATACTGTTGGTCATTTGGGTAGTTTCTAGATTTTGGTTGTTAAAAATAACCATGTCAAATTCTCTTTGTAATAAATCTTTGTTCACTTTATCCATGAATATGCCCTTATCTTCATGGTCTGAAACGTGACTGTGCATCAAAATTATTCTGCCTAATAAATTCTTTTCATCTTTTGACACAAACAAATTTCATCTGTTCTAGAATGAATTTCCAGGGAAGCCTAAGTCCCCTAACCTAAAGCGAGTTATGTTTTCCCACATGTTCTCATAGACTTTTTATATATCCTCGAACGATGTTAAATTGTTTTTTAAAATATCTATTTCAAGAACCATATGCTGTACAAAAATGACATTTAACCTGTAATGTGCATCCAAACAATATTCTTGTGGAGTTAATTAATACACTCTAAATTTTGCCTCATCTGAGGATGTAGAAAACCCCAAGAGAACATCACTGTCCATCTGACAATGAGAAAAGTCTGGATGATCTACCAAGCCATAACTGTTTGTTTGTTTTATTTTATTTTATTTTATTTTATTTTATTTTATTTTATTTTATTTTGCTTTGTTTTGAGCTCAGCAGAGAGAAGATGTCTCATGGCAGCCAAATATACTGAATTCCAAAGACAATAAGCCATTCCAAGGGATTATTGACACATGCCTTGTTTTGCCTCAAAAGCATGAGGAAGAGGTGGCCATCATAGAATCTAATGAGAAGAAATCAGCTAAAATTTTAATAAATTCCTAAGGGTCAAGTGTGGGCTAGTGTTTCCCTTTGGAATAGCTGGAAGTCCCAGACACAAGGGTAGTTTGTATTCATCTTCAAGCTCTTTTCAAGGGCCCCTGCTAGATACTCAGAATTGGAAGGAGTCCCCTTAGTGGCAGAGACACGCAAGAGGTGATCAGTGGCCACTGGAGGGCAGGCATGGAAACAACTCACTTCTCAGATCCTTCTCTAAAGGAAACAACTCACTTCTCAGATCTTTCTCTAAAGGAAAGGGCATGAAACACTCCCCAAAACTCAGACAAAAGATTCATTGCTTCCATGCAAGGGCTAGAGATGAGAAAAATTCTAGAAGGCAGGAAACCCTCATAGAACCTGGACCCTACAGGAATACAAAACAGAGTTCTGCTCCCTCTGAAGAGCAAAGGGAAAATCTCTGTTGCCCCAAATCTACCACAGAAACAAGAAAGAGTTACCTGCCATGGCCAGAAGAAGCAGGAACACTGAGAAAGACCTACCCCCAGGAAACCTGGGTGGCTCAGTCAGTTAAGCATCCAACTTGGGCTCAGGTCATGATCTCATGGTTCATGAATTTGTCAGGCTCTGCGCTGACAGTGAGAAGCCTGCTTGGGATTCTCTCTGCTCCTCTCTCTCTGCCCCTCCCCAACTGGTGCTTTTTCTCTCTCTTTCAAAATAAATAAATAAACCTGGAAGAGAAAAAGAAAGAAAAAAAGAAAGAAAGAGAAGAAGAAGGAAGGAAAGGCCCATACCCAAGGCCCAGGTGCAGAAATTAGACCAGAAGAATCAAGAATTTCCCTGTTTTCACCACAAGGCTACTACCAGATAACAACAAAAAAAAAAAAAAACAGTATATAGTCTGTCACTGGGGAAGGGGCAAAGGCTTGGAGAGTCCCCATGTGGTGCATTCATGGACATTGTTCAGGAGAACAGGAACACCAAGAAAAACATTCTGGCCCAGTCAACGATAACAACCGCTCACAACAAAAGGGCTCTGATGTTTGTGGTTCACTGAGGGCAATGACAGCAATGACAGTGCACGAACCCTCAATCTCTGAACAGAGTGATTCATGCTTCCCTCCCCATCTTCACTCACACGTACAACAGCCTGCCCCAAAGAAGACGAATACCTTTCTTCAAGGATGCATACTATTTCCTTTAGTCTTCACTGATACTCTACACACAAAACTTGGCATCAATAAAATATTAGGACACAAAAAAGCAAGATAAAAATCAGACTCACTGACACTGGAACTCTTCGTCAAAACCTTATAATTGAGATGGTATAGAATCTAGAAGAAAGGGTGGACAAAATGCGTAAACGCTTAGACAACTTTAGAGTGGAGATGAGAGTCACAGGAAAATTCTAGAAACAAACTACCTAGTATCCAAGGTGAATAATCTCTTCGATGGGCTTTTCAGCTGACTGGAACTGCTAAGCGAGTAAGTGAATCTGAAGGGATTCAGAAATTAACCGAACGGAAACAGAGCGAGAAAAAATGAACACTAACACAACACCAGGACGGAACAAAGCATCTAAAAACTGTGATCTAGTGTATGTATCACTGGAGTCCCAGAATGAGAAGACAGAAAGAATAGGATGAAAAGAATAACTGAAAACATGATGGACAAGCATTTTCCTAAATTAAAGAAAGCCCACAAACCACAAATCTATGAATTTTAAAGAAACCTTAATAGGATAAATACTAGGGAAGTCAAACTTGAGTATATTATACTTAAACCAGGGACAGAGAGGAAATCTTTCAGGCATAAGAGAAAAAAGAAACCTTACATACACAGAAACAAAACTGTACGTTTACTCAGACTTCTTTCTGGAAACTCTGTGTGTCAGTTTCTTAGGCTGACCTAAACAAATTACCACCAACAGGGTGGCTTAAAACAAAAGAAATTTATTCTCTTACAGTTCTGGAGGTTACAAGTCTGAAATGAAGGTGACAGCCGGCAGTGTTCTGTCTCTTGGACAGAAAAATGCTTCCTCTGGGGGCGCCTGGGTGGCTCAGTCGGTTAAACATCCGACTTCAGCTCAGGTCATGATCTCACAGTCCATGAGTTCAAGCCCTGCATCGGGCTCTGTGCTGACAGCTCGGAACCTGGAGCCTGCTTCAGATTCTGTGTCTCCCTCTCTCTCCGCCCTTCCCCTACTCACACTCTCCCTCTCTCTGTCTCTCAAAAATGAATAAATATTTAAAAAAATTAAAAAAAAATGCTCCTTCTGGCTCCTGGTGATTGCTGTAATGCTTGGCATTCCTTGGCTTATGGCTGTATCCTTTCCATTTCTGCAGCTGCCTTCCTGTGACCATCTTCCTCCTACATGCTTCTGTGTCTCCACAGGTCCCTCTCCTTATAAAGACACCAGCCATTGGATCACAGCCCACCCTCATCCAGGATAATCTTGTCTTAACTTGATTGCATTTGCCATGGCCTGATTTTCAAAGGTACTGGGGGGTAACTGGGTTTAGGATTATTACATATTTGGGGGGCACGATTCATCCCATCATAGATATCCAAGGAAATTTTAATTAAATGAGTTTGTAATAAATGTTTAGATGTTAGGGGAATTAATTCATTAATTCCCTAAATTTTGACTAATTGGTCATGTAAGTCTTCTGGGAAGATTTAATGGAATGTAGTTCAGTGTATAAAAACAAGCTGTTTGATACACTAGAAGATAAATTTTCATTACATCAAACAAAACTGCAGAATGAACAACCCAAACCTCTTAAACCTGAATCTTCGCATGTGGGGCTTATACATAATCTTGTACTCTTAATGTCCTCAGAGGATGTTGACCTGCACACAGGGTTAGGAACTACTGTGTTAGGCTGTGGGCCCATAAGAAGGCAAAGACCCAATTTAGTATGCCTGAAAACTGACCTTGTACTTCCTAGCTATTTGTGAATGAATCAATGAAAGAAGGAAAGACTTTTGGGAAAAAAATTCACCCACTGTCATTTCAAATACAAATAAATGAAACCAATCTTTCCCAACTTTTGTAATACTTATATTCTGAGTTTGTTTTGTTATTATTTCATTGACTCATATTCTGAACTCTAAGTTTCTAGTTCTGGTGACTATCCTATCTTTTCTAATGCTCTGTTTGAAAAGAAGTGTGTGTGTGTGTGTGTGTGTGTGTGTGTGTGAGACTATTAGTTGTACGTATTAAAGATGATCTGTAGAAACATAAAGAGTGCACTGGTGAACCAATCCCTGTTTCTAGGCTTATAAGCAGCTAGCGTGGTGTCTGAAAAATGACCATATTGAAGAGCTTTTATTTTCCAGGCCCTGTGGCTGTGTGATGTCATGGCCCAAGGTGAGGGTGTCTTCATTCTAATGCCTCCTTTTGTCCCAGAGGCAATGTTTGCGTTAGTTACCCCAACTGACATTGGAATAAATTCAGTGATGTTTTATTCATGAAAGTAGATCTTGTGAATATAGCTCCCAATACACCAGAGAGACAAAAATATCGCTACGATTGCACCTAAACTAATCTGTAGTTGTGTAACAAATTGACACATAAATTAAATTTCCACTGCTAATGGCTGCTTAACTCCATAATCATACTCTAGTTTGGAAATCTGCTCAAGTAATTAATTTAGCTCAGCTTTGTTCATCAAAGATCACTGGAAACATCAGGACTTCTATTTTTAAACAATATCCATCACACCCAAGGAAACTTTTAAGGTTAAACCAGTAACTCTTGGGGCCATCCATTCTTTTACATTTTATTAAGTTTTAATGAATTTCTAGATAGTTCTTTTTTTTTTCTGAAGACTCGATTTATCCCACTGTGGATGTGTCTCCACCACCTCACCTTTTTCTTTTCATTCTCTATTGAGAAGTCATCGTTGTGCTGAAAAACTTTCTGTTTTTCATATCTTTGATCTTTTGGGTGGCGGGGGAGTCCTCGCTGAGACAGTGGTTGGAAAAATCACCGTCTTTCATCTTTGGTATCATCTTCTGAAAAAAAGAATTGAGCTATTTTACCAGCTGTTGTGAGCTGTTCGAATGTCCTCTGGGGAGAAAAACCAGTTGCTTTCAAAGCTCTGAGGAGTATCCAAAATTCTCCCGGGCTCAAGAAAGTAAATAAAAGGCAAAGCAGAATTTCCAAGACTGCTCCAGGAGCCCAAGACAAAGTTTTAGTCACTGTGAGAATAACTGAGACACAAACCTGTGGAAAAATAGAGTAAAACTTTGGATTGCAAATGACTGGTTCTGTGAGTGTTTCACAAGACGAACAGACATTTCCAATAAATTTTAACTGGATAAAAGAGCGATGTCTTGGAATAAGAGGAGTACCTGATGCTGAACATCACATGACCACAACTTAGCCAATGGTTCTCTCTTTCTCTCTCTCTCTGCGGGATTGTGGGTGATTGTCTCCCATGATCAGATGCTCAGTCTCAGGCTGTGGTCTTTGGCAGAAATCAGTGATTTTTTTCAGAACGTTGGAAGGTGCCCACAACTGGCACTAGTGTGTTTTTTGTCACTTCAAAGCACCTATGGACAGTCTTTTGCTTTTCCAGACAAGAGTAAACCTAGGAATGCTTTGCTTCATTCTAGGTCAGGCTGCCTGCAGATAGAGACCCTTTCCTCTGCTCCCTTTTTGCCAGTTGCATTGAAATATAGTATATGACAAGAGTTTATTAATGCTGTACTGTAGCCAACATCCGTTAGTAATAGTGAAAGTCGTCCCACACAATTACCCTCCTCTCTCTTGCCTCCCTCACACCAGCCACAAAGGCTTGGAAAGGGAACTGTAGGCTAATTTGTTTGTTTTTCTTCATATTTTGTGTTTTCTTTATTATTTTGCATTATATTATAGTATTGTAATCACTTTTATGTGAACTTTTTGGGTTGTGGAATGAATCATCCGAGTTTCCATTATTTCTTATGGGGAAATTCACTTTGACATACAAGTGCTTTGGATTACAAGCATGTCTCTGGAACAAATTACGCTTGTAAACCAAGGTTTTACTGTATAGGCAAAAATCAGGAAGACCGTCTGTTAATTTAGCCTAAGTGTAGGGATACCATTCATGGTCCTGATGAGGTACAAGACAAAAAGAAAATATGTGTGCTGTCTTTCCAGAATTCATGAGGTTGAACTTCAAAATAGGATTCCCTGATTCCTGCAATAGACTGTAATCAATGGACCCAATCTTGGAGCTGCTCTTTAATCTCTGTTTATAGGTTCTTATTTTTACAACAGGTTCCTATCTTGTCTTCCAAATTCTGCACTAGCCATTCCAAATCTATCCTGCATGCTCACATAAACAATTAAAAACTGAAACAAAGAAACAAAGTTTATGGAAGATATTGTTCTCATGATAACATTCTGTGGTACACAGGCCTCAAGATGGCTTCCAATGATCCCCTCCTTCCGGGAGTCACAAGCACGTGTAGTTTTTTCTTACACTGACTTGGGTTTGTTCTGTGTGATCAGTAGTACATAGCAGAAATGATGGTATTTCACCTGTCAGATTAGACTTTACAAGATTATTGCTTTCCTCTTGGGTGTTATCTCTTGGTAGCTGTCTCACTTTCTGCCTCTGTCTCTCCTCTCTCCCTCAACCTCCTCTGGGGGAGACCAGCTACCATGTGGTGAAGACACTCCGGCAGCTCATAGAGAAGTCCATGTTTCAAGTTACTGAGCCCTCCCGACCACCACAGGAGTGAACCTGGAAACAAATCCTTTAATTCCAGTCAGGCTTTGATCTGAGAGTGCAACCCAGCTGATGGCTTGGCTGCAACCTGAAAGTTCCTGATCTAGAACCATCCAGCTAAGTCACTCTCAGATTCCTCACCCGCAGAAACTCTGTGATAACAAATATATACTGTTTTAAACTGCTGGGCTTGGAGTAATCTGTAATATGTAACCAATAGAGATTTCTTAACACAACACAAAACAAAACACCTGTCTCATTACTTCCGATTCTCTCAACATTAAACTTATCTGCCTGCTTTCATGTTTTTCCAGATTATGCCCTTTTTAATCTGCTTTATTATTCACTGCATGGGAGTGCTATATACTTGCCAGGCCAGAAAACTTTCCCTCCAACTGCTACAGCGTATATCCTCCTTAATTGCATATATATCCCTCCTTCTGTAACACCTTTTCTCTTCATTTCCTCTTACTACTCACATGGTGTCTATCTTTTAGAACCAACCTCCTTCTTGAATTCTTCCAGAATAAACCCGATCACTCAAATCACCTTCTTGTCAGACTCTATCATACGCTTAAGACAGTGTTTTCTATTGCTTTTCAAAAATTGTTTATAGTATGTTGCACAACACTTGTTGGTTGACTGAGAGTAAAAAAAGACCAATTCTTTGTTTTATTAGCATGGAAATACATCGGGAATACTTAAAACTTCTAAGAAAGGCCCTGAACTTTATTTTATACATAAGTTTAACTGTCTTTATCATAAAATGTTTTGACTAGAATTTGCAAGAAATAATTACAGGTCTGCGCATCAGAGGATGAGATCCTTCAATCTAGAAATGATCTCATGCGCCACTGTATTTCCTCAGTCTAACACAGTGACCGGCATGAAACATTAATAACTTTATCAAAATGGAATGATTTGATCTCTACTGCCTTTTCTCTTCCTACCTGCTCATCAGGGAAGATGATAATAATTTGTGAAGTTCCTGAAAAAGGAAAGGAAAGGAAACAAATGAGGAGTGCATTTAATCTATAAATTGGGTAATCGGTAACTATGGGGTGAAGGGTAAAATCCACTCTATATTCATATACTTGTCATTGATCTTTAAGGGCTGATTGATGCCACATATGCCCGCTGAAGTTGTAGACAGTATCCACGTGCTTCCCACCTGACAAATAAGGGATACGAGGTGTAAATTTGCACGTGCAATTCACTAACATCCAAACCAACACTTATGGGAGCTGAACTAAGAGCTCTCTCTTCCAGTGCACCACTGCCTTCTTACACGCTTGCTTCCACTGCAAATATGATTGGTGACATCCTTTCAGTTGCCTCTAAAATCTTTGCCATGATTTCCAAGCTTTCACGTATGGATTCAGACCTACGTCACAGTGAACCTGGACGTCAGATTTAATTACATGCCTCACAAATAGGATTGGCAGACGTAACAAACAAAAATGCGGGAGACCCAGTTACCTTTGAATTTCATATGAATGACAAATGGTTTGTCGTGAGTGTAAGTGTGTCTCACACGACATATGGAATATATTTATCCTAAGATATCTTATGTGTTGTCTGTCTGAAATATGATCGCAACTGAGCATGCTGTACGTCATCTGGCAACCCTCCTAATGTTCATGTCCTTCTCCTTTGTCTTTCACAATTATCTCCGCTTCTACATCGAAATCTTACCTACCACTTAGTGCCAAGTGCCAATGCCTCCTACGCTTTGCAGAGTTTATGGTTGTCCTGGAATCAGCAAAAGCTCTCCTATCTCTCTACTTTCATGGAATTTGTGTATTTGGAGAACTTAGAAATAGCAGAATATAATCTTCCTCTGAATATAAACCCATAAACACAGTGCACATTAGGGGAATTTGATTGACTGTGAAATATCACCTAAACAATTGATTACAAGTCCAGATAATGAATGTTTTTATAATATTATAATAAAGCAAGCCTTAGCGTCTCAGTGAACTATCTGATTAGCTGGCAAAATGCACTGTGCTATAGCAGTTTTTACCCTTAGCTATTGGTCACCAGTAGTTACTTTTTTCTCCAACTTTTTTTTATCATATATACTAATTAAGCATTGTAAACATTCTCTCTCTCTCTCAAAATAAACTTATTTTTTAAATTTAAATGCATTTAAGAGATAGATGATTGATAGATAGATAGATAGATAGATAATTAGATGTATTTCAGGTTCTTGATTCACTTTAATGGAGCCAATACTGGAAATTATAGGTGACATGTGAATAATATGGTTTATGGTTTATTAATATGATTTATATGGTTTAAAAGGAGCTCCAATCACCACACCCATATGAAAAAAAAAAAAAAAAAGAAAAGAAGGAAAAAAAAAGATCTGACCAGATACTAAAGGATGGAAGAATGAATGCCTCTTTCCAGATTGGGGATTAAAAATAAAATGAAATTGGGGCGCCTGGGTGGCTCAGTCGGTTAAGCGGCCAACTTTGGCTCAGGTCATGATCTCGCAGTCCATGAGTTCGAGCCCTGCGTTGGGCTCTGTGCTGACAGCTCAGAGCCTGGAACCTGTTTCAGGTTCTGTGTCTCCCTCTCTCTGACCCTCCCCCGTTCATGCTCTGTCTCTCCCTGTCTCAAAAATAAATAAAACGTTAAAAAAGTTAAAAAAAAATGAAATTATTACAGTAAATATATATTCATATATGCTACTGTTTTAACTCAATGGCTTAAATCAGTGACTAACTACTAGTTCTTTTCACACCAAAAATGTACAAAAGTTAAAATATTTATTGGCATATTAAATCTATGCAATAATATTAACATATCTAAAGAACCAAAAGATAGGAACAAAAGATTCTCATTCACATAGTTACTTTGAAATAAGGAAGACAGAAATATTGAACTCAGTAAGGGGGCGTTTCCCCATGTTCAGGGCAGAAGAAATCTTAACTTACGCACTTTGAGTATTGCCACTGGCAAGCTTATCATTCTACTGAAGACTCTTCAGCTCTTAAACTTTTTCATGATGTCTTAGCTGAGGACTTGTGGTCGATGTGTTTAATTTATTTTCCTCTTATTATACTTTTAAAAATCCCAGCCTTTTATTTTGACTTTTATTTGACTTGCTACCTAACCTATTTATCAGGATAGGCTGTGGCTAAACCGAGGATGGAGATTTCGTTTCACTGTTTCCTGAGACTTCTCTCAACTCTGATTTTCTAATCTCTATCCTAGTGTGTGCGTGTGTGTGTGCGTGTGTGTGTGTGAGTGCTTGTGTGTTACTGAGTGTTGGTTTCCCCGGTTCTTATACTGTCAAAAGGAAACCAAATCCTGCAACTTGTCAACCTATCTTAAGTACTTCTGTTTCCCAACAAACTTAACAGTTTCTCTCAATAACACAAACACAATCATGGCAAACTTCCACAGGGTGGTTGAATTTATAGTGGTGATCATAGAACCTTCCAATGGATAATTACCCACGTGCACAGTTTATCTCTCCTACTGCCTTTTAAAGTGCTCCCTGGCAGAGATTAACGTCTTCTACATCGTTGTTGTGCCCCATGAGCCCAGTGGAGTATCCGGAACATAATAAGTTGCATATTGAATGTGTTTGAGCTAAGCTGAACTGATAAATTTCTTGGTGTTCAGCATCTAGTACTTAAGGCAGGAGATGTCCTGTACTTAAGCATGAAAGAATAGTTACAGCTTAACTACTGAAAGAAAACTTTAAGGAAAAGACATTTCTCTTTGGCATGCTGGAAAGGGCCTTCTTCTTCTCTCCCTGACATGCTATCCTGTTAAAATGAAACATCTTTCCCTTTGGGCCCATGGACCAGCAAGGCAGCATACTTAATTGTAAGACAGTGATGACTGCCCTTGAACCTTCTTGGCCCTGAAGGTTTCTCTTTTCTCTGCAGGAAAGCATGTGAGATTCTAAGATAGAAGAGAAAGCAAAAGGCAAGAGGTAGAAGGACTTTAGGGTCTGTCTTTTATCTGCCAATCAGGAATTTTTCTTCTTATTAGGGAAATAACTTGTTGGCCAGGATGTATTTACTTAAACTTGGTATAAAAATATAGTTGTCATTAAGGCACAAGCAGGGGCATACATTAGCATTAGAACGTATATACATTCAAAGAGCTTTGCATGGTGTATCAGTTAATTCAGATGCAAAACTTCCCTCTGTTTTCCACTCTTCTGTTCTGTCATCTGCTGGTCTGAGGCAGGCCACAATGAGAAAATTACCCTAACCTTTACACCAGTTTCCTTTGGGAACAGTATTTCAGATGGCTTCCCTTAAGTTCAAGGGCTTAAATCTACTTTTATATCTTCTCCCACAGTTAATGGAATGTCCTCTTCAGGCTCATCTCTTTTTTCTACTCTCGTTTTATATATTTCAACCTTCATTTTCATTCTTGCTTCTCAATGTTAAAGCATATCCCTTTCTAGCAGTAGTGAATTGTTTTTGTTTCTTTTTGGTTCAACTATCGATTTAATATATTTTAAATATTCCTTCCCACTGCTTCAATTTTCTCTATAGCCACACGGAGCGTCTCGACTTATCTCTGTTTTGGGTTTTGTTTTGTTTTGTTTTGTTTTAACTACTTTTATGTCTTTTTGTCTCAATACCTTCTATTTAAATTACAGGTGAAATGTGAATGGCTCTCTTGTCCATATGCTATGTTACTAAAAGTCAATCTTGATTTTAGCTACCCTCAGTTCTCTGAAGGGGAAGCTGGGTCTACAGAAAAGGCTTAGAAACTGACCAAGAACCAGAGTATTAGAGACCTCCTTAGAGATCTCAGGAGAGCCCTGCCTCTTGTAGAGATAAACTTGATCAAACTATTTCCAATTTGCATGGCACTACTCTCTATACCCAGGGTCTAATGAGAGACCATCTATGCTCAGGCCACATGCACATTCCATGGCCATACAGGGGTACAAGGGGGAAGCTGTCCTCAGAAGCAATGGCTTAAGTTTTTGTCCAGGCAAGGCCTCGACGTTTAGAGACCCGCCCAGAGTATATACACAGTGTGGGAGAGCTAATACCCACCACTCCGCTCGTGATTCCTCTCAGTTCTGCAGGCTTTTTTATTACTATGCTATATAACTTTTCTGTGCTAACAGGCTAGTGAATGCCTTGAGCTACACATCCAATGGCTGCACTTAGGGTGAATCCCGCTAAGAGAAATAACTTACATTGTGAAGGGCACATTCTTCTCCAGGACTCCCACAGCCGTTTCATTGGGACCACGTGCCAATGCATATGATTGACCGCGAGGGAGTCGAAGCCATGGAGAAGGGGCCTGAGGAGCAAGAAAATTGGGACGAGTTGCCTGCTATCTGATAAAAATCGGGGGAAATAAATTAGCCAGAATTTTCACCTTGTATACCTTATTTGTTAACCGACTGGAAAGTTTCCTTTTCTTCTAGTTTGTGCAGTTTGTTTTTCATAACAGCTCTCTGATCTCAGTGACCTCCCTCTCTCCGCGGTCGATTTTGTGCAAAGCCTGCTCTGGTTCCCTCAGGAGCTTTGCAGTCGTGGCATTTGCAGTAGGCGGTGACGGCATTACTAAAAATTTCCGTCTGCGCCAGAAAATAAGACGTATGCATTGACATTTCCAATCTGAGCACAATAGCTCTTCATTAATCCTGAGTCATAAATGCCACTTCTGGATTTTACTGTCTTTGATTTTTCCTGATTCATTCATTTCAATAATTCTCTGCGGAACCATCTTACCTATTTGGGGGCAGGCCGCTGCTGGTATCTTTCCCCAGACCCCTTTTATGATCATATATTATTTAATTTACCTGCACAAACATGGGCTATTATACAGTGGGTCTGCTTTAGTGCTGTAGGCATGTGTTTTAAGGTATAAGATTTTATGTTTGAATACATTTATTAGTGATGTTTGAATACAAAGACAGTGAGTTGAGCCTGAAATGTAAATATTCCTGGGAAATGCTAATATATTTTGATTTACTAATGTTCATGATCAAATAAGTAGCCATTTATTCAAACAGACGGTTAGATGTAAGTATTGAAATAAAAAGATGTATGATATGAGTTGACGACTTTAGCTTCCTTATCTGAACATTAATAAGCCATCTTGTTTGAAATCGATGACCATCATTTCTAGGTGCAGAGGGCAGACGATGGGAATTTTTGAACTACTGACATGTGGACATTTGAGATTCTGGAGGAAATTTTTCTGTTTCTAAATCTTTCTGTCCTTGTTCTCTCTGGGATTCAAAGTCTGTGAGATTCTGACTCTTCTGTCAAGTAGTATCGACAGCAAAATCACTCTCTGATGATTTGTTAGAGGCCGGATTCATGAGCCCTACTCAGAACGTACTGAAATATAATATCTGGGTCTTAGTTGCTCCATTAAAAAGAAATCTCAGGTGAATCTTATGTTCACGAAAGTTATCAGACTTTGCAACTATTTGTAAATAGTTCTCCTTTCCCCATAGCTGACCCCATTTAATCTCCAAATTCAGATACTTTCTTCTTCTTGTCTGTAGAACACATTCTGAAAGTAACCTTAAACACAATCAACACCCGATAGGGAAAGAAGAGACTCATCAAACAACAGTGCTGGACAACCCAGACATACATATGCAAAAGAATGACACTGGACCCTGATCTTACACTACTCACAAAAATTAACTTGAAATGGATTAAAGGTATAGCTATGAGACCTGAAACCATAAATTTGCTTAAAGAAATGATAGAGAACCAGCTCCTTGACATTGGTCTTGACAAGGAGTTATTTTTGATACGACATCAAAAGCACAGGCAACAAATGCAAAAATAAACAAATGGGACTACATCAAACTAAAAACCTTCTGCACAACAAAGGAAGCAATTAATAAAATGAAAAGTCAACCTATGGAATGGGAGAAAATATTTGCAAACCACACATCTGATAAAAATTAATATCCAAAATGTATTAAAAATGCATATAACTCAATAGCAAAGAAATAATGATAAAATTTAAAAATAGGTGAAGTATTTGAATAGACATTTTTCCAAAGAAGACATACAACTGGCCAGTAAGTACATGGAAAGGTCCTCAACATAGCTAATTATAAAGGAAATGCAAATCAAAACCACAATGAGAGATCACCTTTACAAAAAAGATAAGAGATACTAACTGTTGGCCAGGATGTGAGGAAAGAGTACCCTCGTGCCTTGTTGGTGAGAATGTTAATTGGTGTGGCCATCATAGAAAATAGTATGGATGTTTCTCAAAAATTAGAAATAGAGTTACCATATGATCTAGCAACCTACTTCTGAGTATATATATCCAAAAGAAATAAAATAAGCAACTTGAAGAGATAACTGTACTCCCATGTTCCTTGCAACATTATTCACAATAGCTAAGACATAGAAACAACCTAAATGCCCATCAATTGATTTGTGGACAAAGATAATGTGGTACCAATATACAATGGAACATTACAGCCACAATAAAGAATCCTGCTATTTGCAAAAACATGGAAGAACCTAGAGGATATTATGCTAAATGAAAGAAACCAGACAGAAAAGACAAGTACTGTATGGTATCATTTACATAATGAAATTTAAAAAAATAAAATAAAAACTGATTTCATAGGACCAGAGTATAAAGGTGACTGCCAGGGTCTGATGAGTGGGGAAAATGAGATTTAGATTAAAGGGTACAAACTTCCAGTTATAAGATAAGTAAGTTCTCAGGATCTAATGTATACCTTAAGGACTATAGTTACTAATATGGCATCATGTACTTGAAACTTGCTGAGAGTTGTTCTAAGGCTAAGTGCTCTCACAAAATAATGAAAAGAAAGAGCGTTAACTCTATGGGATGATGATGTGTTCATGAACTCGATCGTGGTGATTGTTCCACAGTGTATACATATATCACATTATCATGTTGCACACACTAAATGTATACAAATTTGTCAATTATTCTTCAATAAAATAAAAGAGAGAGAGAGAGAGAGATGTGAAATAGGAACAACAACAACAACAACAACAAAACCAGTCAATACATCAATAGTCTAGGATTCATCATCAAGTCAAGGCGAGAAGTCATTGCCTTTTTGTCCCATAGCCCGCCTAGCCTAGCAGCCTTGCTCCTGGAAGGCTGGGACTGGAAACCATTCAGTTCCCAGGACTGCATTCTGGCTTGAGACCTGGTCATAGGTACCTTTCTATTTTTCTTTCTCTACCCATGTTCAGGCTACTGACATGAGGTCCTTCAAGTCACGGCAAAAGTGCCATAGATTTTAAGAAGCCCGCTTCAGGCTCTCAGACTAAGCTCCTCCTCCGGATGCCTATCCGTCATGCCACTAAGTGAGCGTGGTCCATCATTACATGGTTTTGCCAGCTGGCATCTAAGGGCCGGCTCTCTCATTAGACAGTGGGGGACTCTAGGGCAGGGGGCTTGTAGGAATTCTTGCAATCCCAGGACTTAAGGATTAACTCGACACGGAGTAAGCACATCATAAGTACTTGTCGCATGGAAAAGAATTGAGGCGAGCACAGATTGTGTGCCAGAGATGGGTTTTGATACAAAAATCTGATTCTTGCTATTTTGCCGTTAAATTCTACCTTAGTTTTTGAGCTGGTGTATCATATTGAAGAGAAAAAAGTACCCTGGAACGTTCTGTCCTCTGACTAATGTGTACTTTAATGTGTACTTTAATACAGCAAAGAATTGAGAGCTCCCACTTTCTTTGGACTTAATGAGAGTGCACGATTTAAAATAAACTAATCAGTGTTGAAGGCTAGTTTTCAATTCAAGTGAAAGCAAATGTGGCTTTTTAAAAATCTTCATCAAGTGTCTGGCATAACAATAATAATTTTCTTTGCCACTGATTAAATCAGAGAGCGCTGACATCTTTTGTCGGTGAGTGAGTCTCAGGTGGGCAGGGGAAGTTTGGTAAGAGTAATGTGCCGATGGCTTTGCAAACAAGTATTCATTTGGATTTTCTTGAACTCTTTGTCAGCTCACGTAAGTTCATTACCTTCGAAATTCTGGACTTGACTTTAACCTAAAAATGTTCTATGTAGATCACACAAGGAAACCTGAAGTCAGTGCTACGTATTTTGATTCTTTGAAATATATCTGTTCTTATCCATGTGTCATCAAAATAAAATCTTGCAAGATGGCATAAGTAAACTTAACCAACGAAAACATTTCACTTGAAAAATTACACTAATTATTTCTGCTTTTCGTTTTTTATTTAAAAAAAATTTTAATGTTTTTACTTATTTTTGAGACAGAGAGAGACAGAACATGAGCAAGGGAGGGGCAGACACAGAATCCAAAGCAGGTTCCAGGCTCTGAGCTGTCAGCACAGAGCCTGACGCGGGGCTCAAACTCACAGGCTGTGAGATCATGACCTGAGCCAAAGTCAGATGCGTAACTGACTGAGCCACCCAGGCACCCCATTTATTTCTGCCTTTCAAATGACTTTATCAAATGACCTAGTATTGTATTATGTTGACATTAGGTCTGCTAAAATTTGAAATTAAAAATCTTGAATTAGTGAGCTCTCTTTATAATGTTGGTAGGAGTAAAATGGTTACAAACTTTCAGAGAGCAATTTAGCAAAATGCATCAAAAGACTTAAGTATACATATTCTTATAAGTTCTTATTTATAGATTTATCCTGCAATGTGCCCTAACATGGAAAAATTTTAGATAAATGTATTTATTGCATATTTTTAGAAATGATTGTTCAAACATGAAAAAAAAATTGAAACTTCGACAATTGAATGAGATTATCACTCAGTGGGTGGGATTGTTGTTGTTATTCTTATTATTTAAATATATTTTTTAATGTTTATTTTTGAGACAGAGAGTGTGAAGGGGAAGGGGAAGAGAGAGGACAGGGGAGAGAGAATTCCAAGCAGGCTCCTTGAGCGTAGAGCAACAAGGGGCTCGATCTCACAAACCGTGAGATCATGACTTGAGCCGAAATCAAGTGTTGGACCCTTAACTGACTGAGTTACCCAGGCACCCCTGCTGTTAAACGTTTTTTAAACCTCTTCCATATTTTGCAAATGGCTATAATGATCATGTATGCCTTTGGTAATCAAAACCAAATAAAACAATTTTATATTTTTATTGGAAAACTATAATGAATTAACATTTTTCTTAAAACAGTTTTCCCTAAGTTTTTAGTAGTGGTTTTACTAAGTACGGAAAACGTTTATAAGTCACCTTGTTGCGTAGTAGGTCTTGAAAAAATGATTCATCTTGGTAGAGTCAGCAGTCCCAGGGACAGCATAAATCAAATCAACAAATGTTTGCTGGAGTTTATACCCTGGACTAAGCTCTGGGAAATATCTGTAAGTCAGAAATTCCCACTCTTATCAGAAGCTACCCCCAAGCTTAGGTACTTCCGTGTTACCTTCCCATTGTGTGATAATTTGCACACATATACACATACACAAATTTTAATTTATATATATTCATATCCTTGGAGAATGATGGCTTCCAGTTTCATTCAGATACCTTACGGAAGGGTAATGTGAGGCACATAGTACAGAATATAACACAATATTCTCTAAAAGGAGAATAATTTGTCTTCTCTTGGGCATAATGGATGCTGAGAGTGACCAGGTCATGTTCTGCCTGTGTCTATGTCTATGTGGCAATGCCTGTCTGTCTGTCCATCCATCTATCTACCTATCTATCATCCATCTATCATCTATATATCTATATCCATACCAGTTTTTGAAAGGGCTCTTTGGGTGCTTGATCACAAGCCCTGTTTTGAATCCAGAAACTATATTCTGCAGGAATTACATATTCAGTCTGGATGTCTGTTCATCTGCCCCCTTTAAAGTCAGCATCTCATGTGGGTTAAGAACAATATTTGTTTTCACTGAACCTATTGAATTGTCCTCGCTCAGCTGTACCTGTCAGCTTGAGTAGTTCTTTCTCCATCTCCGGGACACTGCTTACCGCTGCTCATTGGTTATTTCAGTTTATTCGAACCTTGCTCCTTAGAATGATGTGTGGCCTCAAAAGAAGCCAGTAGGAGGTGGGCTAGAGTAATGCTTTGTCTTTGCACCAGGTCGTGTATATATGTTTCTTTATTTCCCTACTAATTAACTACGGAGTTAATTATAAAAAGGAAAGGAAAGCTAAGTTGTTTTTAAGGACAAGGATTCCTCTAATATCCTCCTCCTGAAGATCTACATACTAGTGTTAGATCTAGCTTCCCTTGTTCTCCAGGGGAAGCTTTTCTTACCAGAATGTCTTTTATTTCGAGGCTGCTAATCTTCAACACCTCTCTTTCCAAATTATTTTCCATTGGAAAGTAGTTCTTGACTCAGACAAGGGAGACATCAAAACTCTTGGCCCTGGTATTTGTATTTTCAATATGTTATTTGGCTGACACCATTTCTTTTAAAGAAGCCAATATTTCACAATAAAAAGAAATTAAATAAAAATCCAAATTTCTGAGTCTTCTAGTAAATCCAGAGCCTCTTACAATGATGCACTAGAGTTGACAAGGAGCCGGGTCCTATGGATTGAGCAATTGCTTTATTTGTGTAGTTACCTGGTCCCTATAGGGTCTGAGTTTGAGACATTTGCCCAAGACACCTCCCTTTCCTCGTCTGCATTAAAGTCGGAACTATCAAGTTTGTACTGTTCCCTTGGGTTCCAGGCCTGGTGATGACAGTAAATTTTACTTTATGGTGCAAGTCCAATAAAACATAAGAGTGGAAAGTGGGAAGAGGGGAAAGCCAGTTTTCCCCTAGTGAAGGAAACTATTAGACAGACAGGCACACATGCACACATGCACACACGCACACACACTTTTAACAGCTACGATTAATTTTATGGAAAGAGTACAATCAAAAGCCTAAATAACAAAAGAAGGCAGTAAGACCAATTATTTTGTTTATTTTTCTTTTTCTCCTGGCGCCTCCTGAAATAATAAAAAAACCATATATCCATTCATTCATAGCCCCGTTTTATGTTTCTGAGGTCTCTTAGGTGAGGTTTCTCTCTAGGCCTTGGGGCTGGTGCCTTAAGGAGATAAATCTTCAGTTACTCTATTCTTTTACAATATATGCAAAGATACATTTTTATACCACAAAAAACATAAAGAATATGAAGTAAGGATAAGAGGAGAGGTGCAGATATAAAGTGCCATTTCTTCTCTTTCTTAAATTTTTAGAAAACCTTACATCTCAATTTCCCTTTTTCCAGGTCACATAAATGCTTTTCTCAGTGTCCCACCCTACTCTTGCCCGAGGCTACTCTATACTGGGATGTTATTTTTTCATACCAGGTCTCACTAAATAATATTTGCTGTGTGTTCTCAGGCTGTATTTATGCCATTTTTCACACTTCCCTTTATCACCAAGACTTTTACTATTGCTAAGGTTTGTTTTCTCCAACAGCCTTGACAAAATGATAGCTTCCTGGCTTTCATTGTTCACCTGGGAGAACTCCAGTTGTGTCTTAACAAATCTGAGAGTCCAGCTATGTGTCCCACACTCTTGTTTTTCTCTCCTATTTGCACTGATTGGAAAGCATGATGTACACTCTGCAGTGAAGAAGAGTAAAGTCTTGGTTGGGACGGCGCAGAGAGAAGTACCCACAAGGACTGTAGTTTCACTGAAGACCCCAGGTTAACCTCCTGATTAACCATCTCAGGCTCATTATCAAATAGGTTGTGAAATGAATCAGTTTTCCTTATGATACACTTTAGAACCATTATCTTTTAAAGCCTCCCATTATAGTAAAAGAATAATGTTATCTTGACGTAAAGTATTTTCTAACCTTGACCAAGGAAGACTATGCTTTTACACAAAATGCTTCGACCTTCTGGTTCCCCTTACAAATCCAAGAGAAAATTTTGAAAAAAAAATAGACCCATAGAAATGTAGTCACAGGCAGGAACTTCCCTGGATGCCTTGAAGAGGACACTCTAATGGTGTTAAGGGCTAAAATCTTTGTTTTTTTAAAGTAGTTTTTTTACATTTACTTATTTATTTTTGAGAGAGACGGAGAACGTGCATGCAATCAGTGGAGTGGAAGAAGAGAGGGAAAAAGAGAATCCCAAGCAGGCTCCATGCCACAAACACAGAGCCCCATGTGGGACTCAATCCCACAAACCATGAGATCATGACCTGAGCCGAAATCAAGAGTCAGACGGTAACTGACTGAGCCACCCAGGTGTCCCTAAAACCTTTCTCAGACATTGAGGACACAGGTCCTAGAATGTAAACTAGTGATGGAGGGGCCAACAATATGTTTACTGATTTAGGCGATGACCGTGGAAGCCCATTGGGTTACTGAGAGGGGAAAGGGCAGAGGGGTTGCTGAGAAGATAGTGCTACTAGCTCACAGCAATTCAAAAACCTAGAAACTGGCAACCCACAAAGAAGAAGCATCCAGAGACCAGTTCTTGCTGTTAGCAAGTGAGTCAAAGATGAAACATGAAGCTGTGTGGTAGCAAAGACTGCCATCTTGTTATAGGATTCAATCTAGAGGGGAAAACATGGCAGCCAGGAGGCCAACATTTGGGAGCACATAAGAGCTCTTTGAGAATGCCAACACATAGGCAGTATTTGCCAAGTCTGAGCTTCTATGAGTCTGGGTAGCAGAGGATAGAAGGGTGTGGTGAGGGAGAGAGAAATGGTTTTGTGATTTTTGTCTTTGTTGTATTTTCAAGGTAGTGGGGATTAGCAAACATAAGATACCATAATAAAAATAATCATATAGCTTACTTTAAATATAACCCCAAATGTCCCTACTGTGCTCTGTGGAAACAGAAGAGTTCTATTAATATTTATATCTAAATTTCACCCATTTAGAATTCGTCTTTCAGCTGTTTCGGGGCTTAGTTTCGTTTCTCAGAGTTCCTCTCCTTTACATTTGGGAAAATCTCTTACAAGCCCAACAAGAAACTTCCAGGAAATAATTGACTACAGCCACCATGCTTGTTTCTCCATGAGTTAACAATTTAGCCAGATGGGATGTGTAAAGCTGAACACTGTGGACAACTTACCATTACCAAGGAATGGCTCCAACTACATGGAGGATAAGAAGAATCATATCACAATGGCAGCCAACAGGAGCAGAAAGCCAAACACCTCTGGTTACTGAGTCTTGATATGGGAGGTGTCAGGGAAAAATAAAATGGTCAACTACTGGATGGAACAACATTTTCACCCACAGAAGACAGGACAAGATCGGCTCCAATAGTGTATGCCAGTCCCTCATGGCCAGCAGGTCTCTCCAGTAGCCAAATGGCCTATGAAAATCCCTCTTGTGCCACAATAAGACTCCAATCCCTTCCCTATAGTGTCTGAAAAATTTAAATCTGGGGAGATGGCCAAAGGCCATTGAGGCATATGCATATACAGAACAAAGGAGCACTCACTGAACAGGAAACAAAGGATATTCCCATACAAGGTTATAAGCACAGGCTGGGAGGACTCTATCTCTTGCTAAGGAAGAGCTCTAGGCCCAAGGCCCATTCTTAAGTGGCCAAGTAGGGGTCAAAAGGTGAACATGAGATTGCCTTACTCAACGAACTGTTGTTCCTCTGGGAATGATTCCACTGGGCAAAGCATTTCTCCAGAATTAACTACCTAGCGCATTTAGGCTGGCAAAGCTCAATGGTAGATTATGGTGGAATGGAAGAAAAGGCCCACTGCTCAACTGGGTCTTCAATATTCTCACATAGGCTCTAGAAATAAGCAGTCTTACGTCTGTGTGTTTGATTTCCTTTGTCAAAACAAACGCTTCAGTTTTATCCAACATCTTTTTTTCCTATAAGAGATCAGACCCAAACTCTTGGATTATATCAAAAACAGAAAATTGTTACGCTCTTCTTTCCAGTCAACTTTCCAGATGCCTGAGCAGAAAGATACGCTTTCCAAACAAGAAGAACGATGTCACCATCAACAAACATCCCCCCCACCCCCGCCACCACACATACTTTAATTAAAGAAAACCAAGCCAAAACAAAACAAAAATGAAATAGAGCTCTTTCTTTATACCTTAGAGAAACCTCAGGGCAGAAGATGGTGTTCATTCTCTCAAAACCAAACAGGCTTTTGCTTAGGCTAAATCAAGCCTACCTAAATAGCTCATGCTAACTCACATTTCTCTCACTGATTATAAACTGAATTTGTAAACTTTGTCCTTTCTCTCTCTGGTTTCCTTGATTTTGATTCTTTATATGCTTCTCTTATCTTACTTCAACATTCCCCTCATGTTTGAAATTTCTTCGTTAATTGCTATGTATTATTCTAACATGTATGATTGAGCACAACTTTAATATGTGAAGTCATAGGCATGCCCACAGATCAGAAAGGATTCTTGCTTATGGGTAATGGGAACAATTCAAGATTCTTGCAATAAAAAGGGAAAGGTTAGGGGGAAATAGGCAGAATATGAAGAGCTCCATTGTGTTGGGCAACCATACATGGCCCATAAGGAAGTTTATGCTAAAGGAAAAGGCTGGATAACCAGGCACTGTTTTTATGACAAACTTGAACAAACCCCTTATTGTTATATAATTTATTCAAGATTTCAGAGTCCAAAGAGAACACCTGAGATTTCCTGATCCTCATTCACATGTCTGCCAGTTGATAGCACCGGGGTGTGGCAAGAATGGCCACTACTTCCAAAGTCTATGCATATAAGAAATTCCTCCACAGGGAAGATTGAGGTTGTGATGTAAAAGAAGTTTGGTATTGGGTGGCCAAAAGTGACAAATGCTCACCAAGCAAGGCAAGTTTATCGGTCTCACAATTTTAACTGGACTTTACACTGGAGACTATCATACACCTATCAAAACATTGTCAATAATTTTTTTTAAATATTGATTCAAAATTTTGTCTTTAGAATCCTAGAACTTATCCTACATTTTCCTATAAAAACTAGTTAAGGTTTGTAAGACTATTGTTAGACCAAGAAAATGATCTTAGGATGAATCTTTAGCATTACCCATGTTTTTTGGAGTTTATTTATTTATTTTTGAGAGAGCGAGAGAGAGAGAGAGACAGAGAGAGAGAGAGAGAGAGAGGGAGAGACAGAGAGAAAGAATCCCAAGCAGGCTCCATGCTGTCAGCACAGATCCCAATATGGGGCTCGCTCTCACGAACTGTGAGAACATGACCTGAGCCGAAATCGAGAGTTGGAGACTTCACCGACAGAGCCACCCAGGTGCCCCTCCCATGTTTTTATATAGTCCTCATATCACTATTTTGATGGTTCCATGATTTCAGCACATAGATAAGTCATAATGACATGCTGCTGCAGCCCATGCTCATGTATTGGCTATTTAGATTATTTTCGTTTTGTTGGTTGGCATGGGTAATAATATACTAGGTACACTTACATATATAGCTCCTTTCCTACTTTTAGATTATTTTGAGCTAAATACCCAAAAGACAAACTACAGTGCTAAATGTTATAAACATGTTAGCATATCTTGATTGGTATTAGCATATTACTTTCTAAATACAGTCAACATTTATAAAGTTGTTTTCAGTAAGGCATGCAAAGAGAAGATGGCTTCCAACTCATTGATGGAACAAGAAGTAATATATATGGCCCTTTAAAGAGAGAAGTTTATTGCCTCAAGCTCTATAGAGGCATAAAAAAGCCCTTCCCCAAAATGCACACATTACACTATAAAGAAAAACTATCCGAATCTGATATATGGTGTAAGTGTATGGCTATCTTGACAGAAATCTGGCCTTGAAGCTCATAAGCAGTAACATGTTAGCACTTCATTACATATTATTGACTTCCATTCATATTTGCCGGAAACCCCATTCCAGAACCACCTGCAACTGAATAAAGTGCTCAATCTGCATATTGGGGAAATGATAAAAAATGACTGCATGAAATTGAGGCAACATCTGAGCTTGTGAGGCTGCTTATCACATTTAAGTCTGACACGATGGGCCTTTGAAGGCAGCAGAGAGCTTATGGTAAAACACGGCAGGTAGTAAGTGAAATTAAAAGCCAAAGATCACTTTAGCATAGAAGAGAGGCAGAGAGGGAGTGATGAAAGCAATCAACCAAATGTAACACATAGGAGCTTGTTCCTTCAAAGCCATTTCCTTCCTCAAACGTCTGGAAAAACTACCTTAAATAATTAACAGAATTCTCTGTAAGCTTTTCCATTGTGTTAAAATCATTTTGTGTGTCAGAACGTTTGAGTAGATCTACATAACGTAGGGCAGAGAGAATTTTAAATCAGGTTGTCAGGACTTCATTTTCCCTTTGCACACCAGAGTTTACCTTTTGATGTCTGGTAATGGGACAAGACCACGGGATCCTTGAAAACAGGGTCTGCGCCATATTTTCTTTCTTTTTTTTCCTATGAATCCACTTCTACGTATTGACAAGACCATCCTTTTCCCACTGTTCGGCAGCACTATGGTTGTTGTAAATCGAGCACTCACAAGTGTCTCTCTTTATATTCTCTTCTCTTTTCCATTGATCTGTGTGCTTATCCTTGCACCCTATCACACTGTCTTTATTACTATGGCTCTCTGTAAGTCTTGATCCCTGGCTGACCAAGTTTTCCAAACTTGCTTTTCTTTCTGAAGAATGTTTTCATTTACCAGCTTTATTGAGATATGCTTTGTGTACCGTGTAATTCACCCAATTAAGTTGTGCCATTAAATGGCTTACGGTATAGGCACAGACATGCACAAGCATCGCCACCCTCATTTTGGAATATTTCCATCACCTCACCAAGAAATCCCGTACTCTTTAGCTATCACCCCCCCCCCCCCCCATCTTCACCTCTGTCCTGCCAATTCTAAGCAATGACTAGTCTGTTTTCTGTCTCTATAGATTTCGCTCTTCTGGACTTTCATATGAATAATCATTTAATACATGGTCTTTTGTCACTGGCTTCTTTCACTTAGTATGTTTTCAACATGGTCCATATTGTAGCATGCCTCAGCTTGTCATTACTTTTTAAGGCCAAATAATATTCCTTTGTATGAATATAATACATCTTGTTTTCCCATTCATAAGTTGATGGGCATTGGGGTCATTTCCATCCTTTTGGCTACTATAAATAACTTGTAATATATAAATTGTAGATTCTAACTTATATACATTATAGTATATTGATAGTATATGAACTGCTACAAACATTGGTGTACAAATTTTGGAGAGGACATGTTCCTGTTTCTCTTTTGTATATACCTAGGAGTGGAATTGCTAGGTCACATGATAGCTCTTTATAAAGAACTGCCGGAATATTTTCTATGGCCATTTCCTACTAGCAGTGTAGGAGGGTTTTCATTTCTCCACACGCTGACACTTGTCACCTGTCTTTTTCGTTCTAGCCATCCTAATTTGGGTGAACTGTTATCTGGTGGTTTTGATATGCATTTCCCTGGTGGCTAATGATGTTGAGCATATATTCATGTGGTTATTCAACATTTTTATATCTTCCTTTGAGAAAGTCTATCCAGATCCTGTGCCCACTTTTAAACTGGGTTGTCGTCTTATCATTGATTTGCGAGAGTTCTTTATATATTCTAGATACAGGTCTGTATATCAGATATATGATTTGAACTTATTTTCTCATATTCCGTGGGTTGTCTTTTCATTTTCTTGGTGATGTCCTTTGAAGGACAACAGTATTTAACTTTGGCAAAGTCCAATTTATCTATTATTTTGTTGTTTTTGTGGTTACTTATCCTTTTGGTGTCAAAGAACACTTGGACAAATACAGTCATGAAGATTTACCCATATGGTTTCTATCCTATTCATTCTTATTTCTCAAATGCAGTCTCCTAAACAATTCAAATATGCTTAATACATATTCACTTATTAGTCACTAACCACTAGAACTTTAAAAGGGATGAACAGAAAAAGTACGCTTTTCTTTTCAACACTGGCAAATTTCCACTATAGATCATTCTTCCCATTTGTTGTGTTTACTAATTATTGTAAATAAAACATTATAGTCCAGTTATATTGCTTATGCTTTGGTCTTCTTTTTTAAAATTTTTAAAATTTTTTATTTATTTTTTGAGAGAGAAAAAGAGACAGAGCACGAGCAGGGAAAGGACAAGAGAAAGGGAGACACAGAATCTGAAGCAGGCTCCAGGTTCTGAGCTGTCAGCACAGAGACCAACACAGGGCTTGAACTCACGAACCATGAGATCATGACCTGAGCCGAAGTCGGGCATTTAACTGACTGAGCCACCCAGGCGCCCCTATGCTTTGGTCTTCTTTGTCAAATTTGCAATTATATGGGAAAAAATTTAACCTGGAGTTAAAACATTCAAAATAGTCTTTTCAAAATTTAAGAGCTTAGTTTTGTTATTTTTAAAAGTATAAGTAGTTTATTGATTTTTCTAAAAAAGAAAAAGAAAAAAACCTGCTTTTTGGGCTCATTTTCCTTTTTTAGGGTATATTCTAAAAGTAATGATTTTAATAAACTCATGATATTTAACGTATTCAATCTTTATCAATGCATTATTTTTTTAAGTTTTATTTATTTATTTTGAGAGAGAGAGAGAGACAGAGAGAGTGAGTGGAGGAGGGGCAAACAGAAAGGGAGAGAGAGAGAATCCCAAGCAGGCTCCACACTGTCAGCGCAATACCCGATATGGGGCTCAAACACAGGAACTGTGAGATCATGACCTGAGCCAAAAACAAGAGTCCGACTCTTAACGGACTGAGCCACCCAAGTGCCCAATACACTATTCTTGATTGTTCTTAATACCAAAAAAAGCAACATTCTTCAAAATATTGACAATTGTTATTTTTCTGAACCTTGTTTCAAGGCACTGGATCAAGGTATATCCTGTAATGGAGGGGAGGGAAGCCATAGAATATAAATAAAAAAATTTCAGAAAGATCAGTGAAGAGTAAACTGCTGACAGCATAAACAGAGAATAATCAGTACAATGTACATGTACATACTGTATGTAATTAAACTTATCAGACCATTCTCTTCCTCTGTCCAATCTCATTTACATTTGGATAAAGCTAAAAGGAAAGGGTAATTCATGGATTTTCAACAGCACAGCAATGAGCAGCCAGAATATCAAATTGACAAAGCTCAGTATATAGATATCTCATTTCAGAGTTAGGTTTAATGTTGGGTGTTGCATTTAAAAAAATTAACAGATCAGAATAGGTATTTTTAAGAACACACAGAATGTATGAGTTCTGGCAAATATTTTGTGGAGGAAGAGCTGAAGAAATTGAGGGGTATTAATACAACAAATGGATAACTTCAGGGTAACATTACAGTTCTTTTAAATTTTGGAAAGTTGGCCTAAGAGAAGATGGAATAATGATTATAACAAAAGAAAGAAGTGGGGTTCATGGGTAGAAATTAGGAGGCAATGATTTATTCAACATAAATCAAATAATTTTATCATCAGAAGTTGTGTAGCTTCCCCAAGGAGTAGAGTAAGATTAAACTCTCATTCAATGATATTATTCAGGGACTCTGCTATAGTGTGATCTTCTGACCAGGTGGCTTTTAGTGCTTTGCCAACCTGTAGGTC
Organism: Panthera tigris; assembly: GCF_018350195.1. Lineage (NCBI taxonomy): Eukaryota > Metazoa > Chordata > Mammalia > Carnivora > Felidae > Panthera > Panthera tigris. The sequence goes on along the minus strand of NC_056668.1, from coordinate 14,866,674 downwards.
CTCCGATTCCATGACATGTGTTATATAACCTTGTAGCACTTCTGAAGATATCATTGAGATCATTTGGTCCAGTCACTCCTCTTCTTAAGCTGGGGCAATACTACTGAAATATTTCTATCATTTTGGGTGTCTATCAGGCATTCGCGCCCAACCATCAGCCCCTAGAGAGCAACTCAACAGTCTTTGTTATCTTTGTTATTTTGGTAGTTTGATGATGCTTCTGATGCAATTTCTGAGGTGGAAAAAAAATGTTCTGCATATTCTGGTGTCTTTAGAACTTAAAATAGCTGACATTTTATGAAGTACTTAGTTGTCTGACAAGAATCTACCAAACAGTCTCCCTTGAGGATTAGCATTAGATAGTCAGAAACTTTGAACATCAAAGTTGGGTATGACTCATTGATAGATCATTTTTGCGTGACAAGTGCATTCCAACTTTAAACTTGTGCTTCCTTAGAGAGATCACCCTTTCTTCAACAACATTCTTTATTGTATTTAGCAATGTAGATTATTTTCACCTGATTTGACAGTATTATTATTTATATTATATTATATTATATTATATTATATTATATTACTTAGCAACATAGCTTATTTTGGCTAATCTAAGGTCAAATGATCACATATATAAATTTATTTTTCTTCTTCTCTTTCTTCTCTTTTCCCACCCATCCTTTCCTTCTACTTTTGGTCAGTTGGTGGTTATTTTTTCTTTTCTTCATCCTGGTAAGGTCTGAGCCTGGGGTCAAGGGTTATTTTTTAACTTAACAATTAGAATAAATAAATCCGTGAATCAACATACATATTTGGTTTAATACAGACATCAGAAAACTATAAGAGCATATAGACTGAAATGGAAAAAAGGAAACAAAACTTAAACCAATAGATAACCCAAAACTTGAAACTGCCAAATTTGATTTTGTTCCTACAGAAAGGTGAACTAATCAGGGCGCCTGGGTGGCTCTGTCAGTTAGGCATCTGACTTCGGCTTAGGTCACGAACTCATGGTTCGTGGGTTCGAGCCCCGCATCGGGCCCTGTGCTGACGGCTCAGAGCCTGAAGCCTGCTTCAGATTCTGTGTCTCCCTCTCTCTCTGACCCTTCCTCCCCCACTCACACTCTGGGTCTCTCTCTCTCAAAAATAAATAAACATTAAAAAAATTTTTTTAAAAAAGAAAGGTGAACTGCTAGAATGGGCAATCTACATTATTTTGTTTTGTTCACTTGGAACTCTGAGGCTAAAGCATTAGCCACATTAACCCCTGTCAAACTCCTTTTGTTCAGCCCTCTGGAACATTTAGTTCTCAGTTTCAATATGCAAATGCATCAGGAAGGGTGCTACATTAGTTTTCCAGCTCTGCCATAACACAGACTCATTGGCTTACCCAGCAGAAATTCATTTTCTCATAATTCTGGACGTTACAAGTCCAAAATCGATGTGTCAGCAGACTTGGTTTTTTTCTGAGACTTTTCTCCTTGGCTTGCAGATGGCCATCTTCTCCTCCTGTCTTCACGTGATCTTCCCTCTGGATCTTTCTATGCCCTAATTTCCAGTCTATCAGAGTAGGGCACACCCATATGACCTCATGTTACCTGAATTAGCTCTTAAAAGATTCTATCTCCAAAGACAACTCTTATTTTGAGTTACTGGAGGTTAGGATTTCAACATATGGAGTTTTTCTTTTAAGTTTCTATTTTAATTCCAGTTAATATGCAGTGTTATAAGTTTCAGGTGTACCATATAGTAATTCAACAGTTCCATACATCACCCTGTTCTCATCACAAGTTCAATCCTTAATTTCCTTCACCTCTTTAAACCTCCCCTTCTTCCTCCTCCCCTCTGTTAACCACCAGATGGTTCCCTATAATTAAAATTCTCTTTCTTGCTTTCATTCTCTCTCTCATTTTTTCCCCTTGCTTGTTTTGTTTCTTAAATTCCACATATGAGTGAAATCATATACCGAAGAGTGGTATTTATCTTTCACTGTCTGACCTATTTCTCTTAGCATTATACTTTCTAGATCCACCCGTGTTGTTGTAAAAGGCAAGATTTCATTCTTTTTTCATGGCTGAATAATATTCCATCATCCATGTATATAGCACATCTTCTCGATCCATTCATCAATCAGTGGACACTTGGGCTGTTCTCATATCTTGGATATTATAAATAATGCTGCTATAAACATAGGGGTGCATGTATCTCTTTGAATTAGTGTTTTTGTATTCTTTGGGTAAGTACCCAGTAGTGGATTGCTGGATTCTAAGAGTTCTATTTTTAACTTTTTGAGGAAACTACACACTGCTTTTCATAGTGGCTGTACCAGTTTGCATTCCCATCAACAGTGCATGAGTGTTCTTTTTCTTTACATCCCCACTAATCCTTGTTGTTTCTTGATCCAATAGGTAATGGGATTTTTTAAAGTTTATTTATTTATTTTTGAGAAAGAGAAAGTGAGAATGGAGGGGGGGGGAAGGGGGAAAATAGAATCCAAAGCAGTAATCACACTGTCTGTGTACAGTCCCACGTGGGGCTTGATCTCACAAGTGAGATTATGACCTAAGCTGAAATCAAGAGTCAGATGCTTACCTGACTGAGCTACCAAGATGCCCCAGTAATGGGATTCTTGAAAAAAAAAATGGCATAGGAAAAACTGAACCGTATAAAAATCGAGTACGGGGATGATACGCAAGCTGACTTGACTCTGGGGACACAAAGCTTAAGAGATCTTGTAACTTTCTAGATGTGGGTTGATTTGAACTGGGACTAGGGTGGAGGCAGGAAAAAATGTGAATAAATGGTCAAACAGTGGAGATGTAGTAATGCATAGGGTCCGGTGCATGTAGCCCCATTTAGCAGCAGCATATTTCTATCTGGACAATAGAAATGAAAGCAGAGTCCATTATGGCTTTCATATTTTGTGCCTACAGTATTGTGATTCCAGCAACACAAATGGAGAAACTGGGGAAGGGATTGTTAAGAGAGAATGACAATGAAGTCAGCACCTGACCTAATGAGATGTAACGGGGGGACAAATGAAGGGAATGTTACAAAGGTGGTTGTCATTACAAACCAGAATAAGCTAGAATGGTGATATTGATTTTGGAGAGGGCATCAAGATAAAAGCTTAAATGTCAAAGTGGATAAGACTTACCAAAGAAAGCGGGGCACAGAGAGAGAAAAATAGAGGGCAACTGATGGATGTGTTGGCAATGTCCAGTGCTACCAGATGGGGCACTGACTACACATCACAGGGAGACTGTTGGAGAAGGAGGAGATCTTCCAAAATAGTGTCATAGAAGTCAAAGTAGAAGGGTGTTATGAGAGAGAGCACTTGGTTAAGTGTATGGGCCTTTTTCACATGAAAGCAAATAAGAAAGCAGAGGAAAAAAAGTTCCTTGAGACCAGGAGTGATGAATGCTGACTTTTAATAATGGTCTTTCACTTAATTCCAGGAACAAAATCCTAACTGCAGTGTAAAAGGGAATAAGTCATGGTGGGAAAATGGAGGCAGTGCAGGAGACAACATTTCTGAAGCTGCATGTAAAAGATGTGTTAACAGCTAGAGGACACAGAAGAGAAAGCATAACCCCCCAACCCCTCTCACCCCCCACGCCCCCACCCCACCCACCCCCCTGCCAAATGAGGGGATTTCTCTCTCTGTGAGAAAAGTATCCAAGCGGAAGGATCCCTGGGAAGCTGGATGGATTTAAAGCGCACGTTAAAGGATAAGGCATGTTTCTTCCCCTTCCCATGCTAACCTCCTCATCTGGATCTTTCGGTGCATCTCTTTCCATCTCTTCCAAAAGCTTGTATCATCGGTTACTGCCTTTGAGGTTTGCATTTTCAAGCAGCCCTCTGCCATGACTTCTCGCCTGTCCCTGCGGGCGTTCTCTGGTTCCCCATTCACAAGTTATTTTCTCTGATGTGCGCTATACCTCTCATCCACAGGCTATCTCTTCAAAACCAATCTTTAATTTTTTTTTTAACTTTTATTTATTTTTTTGAAAGAGACACAGAGACAGAGAGAGACAGAGAGGGAGAATTGCAAGCAGACTCCACGCTCAGCACAGAGCCTATGCGGGGCTGAAACTCAGAACCATGAGATTATGACTTGAGCCGAAATCGAGTCGGATGCTCAACCGACTGAGCCACCCACGCGCCCCCCAAAACCAAACTTTTAAATAGAATTTTCCTTGGGGTACCTGAGTGGCTCAGTCAGTTGAGCATCCGACCTCGGCTCTGGTCATGATCTCATGGTTTGTGAGTTTGAGCCCCGCATCGAGCTCTGTGACCACAGTTCAGAGCCTGGAGCCTGCTTCGGATTCTGTGTCTCCCTCTCTCTCTGCTCTTCCATGCTCCTTTTCTCTCTCTCTCTCTCTCAAAAATAAACATTCAAATAAATAAATAAAAATAAATAGAATTTTCCTCCCCCCTTTTACTACATCTTCCTTCTTAGTCACAGCTTCACACTATCTCTGCCATATGACTCCACAGACATACCGTTTATCAAGATTACTAATGTCCTGTTGTTGCCAAATAAAACTGCTGACATTCCCACCCCCCCCCCCTTTGAAAACATTCTTTTCGGGGCGCCGGGGTGGCGCAGTCGGTTAAGCGTCCGACTTCAGCCAGGTCACGATCTTGCGGTCCGTGGGTTCGAGCCCCGCGTCGGGCTCTGGGCTGATGGCTCGGAGCCTGGAGCCTGTTTCCGATTCTGTGTCTCCCTCTCTCTGCCCCTCCCCCGTTCATGCTCTGTCTCTCTCTGTCCCAAAAATAAAAAAAAAATAAAAAAAATAAAAACGTTGAAAACATTCTTTTCCTTTGACTTTCATTAGACCACACTCCTGGCTTTCTAATCTGTTGGGTTCTTTGGCTAACTTTCTCCTCTCCTCTTCTCACTTGGTCTATACCCCTGTGTGTTACCTTTGTGGTCTCAGCTGTCACCCATATACATGTGAGTCCTAATTCTGAATAATGGCTCAGATCTCCCTCTCTTGACCTGCGGATTGGATGCTAGATTCCACAGAGCCTCCATCTCAACATATCTCTTCCTGAAGCTATTTCTTCCCGACATCCCCATCCTGTCCCTCTACAACATTCTGTATCTCAGTAATGGCCCACTCTCCACCCCCAGTCAGGCAAACCAGGAATTACAATGTTGTCCTTGCTCCTTCACTTTCCTTCCTTTTTCATAGCCCATCTATTAACAACTCCTTTTGGTCTTACTTCCTAAGTATTTACTAAATCCATCCATGTCTTCTCTCCTCTACTGCCACCACCCTTATTCAGGCCACTGTAATTTTTGTCTCGATTATTGTAGAAAGTCCCATAACCCGTGCCTTTGATGCTAACTTTGCCCAACCTCTCGCCTTCCATTTCTTCTTCAAGCCACAAGACAGCCTTGAGATATAAATCAAATCATGTCATAAGTGACATGGATAAAATATTGGATAAAATATTTACATAGCTCCCCCCTTGGCTCTGTATAACATACAAGCTCCTTAATGTGCCCAATATTAACTTTTTTTTCACCTAACTACATGCCAGACATTCTCTCACTTAATCCTTAGGATAACCCTGTGAATGATGTAAACCAGATCTGCGTTACTCCAGGGTTACTCTTCATAAACAGTATGTTTAACTGCTTCCCATGCCCTTCATGGTGGACCCATGCTGACATCTCCGGAGACATCGCTATCACTCTATCTTCACGTCTTTGTCTCCACCCAGAGTGACGCTCTTTCCAGCCTCTATATGTGCTTTCTCTTGTGAACATACTTTCTCATACCTGAAACTCATTCCCCATCCCATCTCAATCCATTTTTCTGGTTAATTCATACTGACTGAAATGCCATATCAGTAATATCAAGCTGAGTGTCACTTCTTCCAGGAAGCTGTCACCTATCATACAACCAATTCCAGCTTGGGTGCCAATGCTATGTGCTTCCCAGAACATCCTTTATATATTGCTCATGACAATGATAACAATTTATTGTAATCTCCCGTTTACCCCCAATAGAAGGTAAATTCTTTGAGGGCATGACTTGTCTTGTTCACCATGTATCTGCCAAAACAGAAGCCAGAGTAATTACTTGGTGAGTACTCACTGAGTACGTGAAGGAAGGAATGGCATAGACCCAGATTTATATCAATATAAAAAAAGATAAATGGAGAAATTAAGGTACAAGTGCTCTTTGTGGAAACATGAGGGCAGAGAGTCTCTGCAGAATGAGTGTTTGGCCATGGGGAAATGCAAACAAATAAGCGAAATAATAAAGATTTGGAGTGACCTTATAGATCATTAAGAAAGAATAAAATTGTTGAGAAGGGCAGACTAAAATAGTGTAGCAGATTAAAACTAGGTAGCAAAGGCCAAGTGATGATTTCTGCATCTTTCTCTAGAGGTAATGCAAAGAAAGAGCTTGGAAATTGAATGGTAGAAACTCAAGGTTGAGAATTGATTCAATGTTTAGCGTGGTGTGTGTGTGTGTGTGTGTGTGTGTGCGCGCGCGCATGCACGCGCATATGCGTGTGTGTAGTGGGGTCTAGGGTAGAAATAAAGGTGGCTGTTAAGTTAGCACTTACATAACCAAACCTAGAATCTGGGCTCTTTCAAAAGAGACCCAGTGTGCTGGAACAATGCAGACGGTCTGGGTCAATGAGAGGTTTGACTAGAAGTTTTGGTGAAGGCACAGCGAACAGAATGAAGGACTCTGAAACAAGAGTAGCAAGACCTCAGCAAAATAAATGATGAAACTCAGTATTTAGGAGTTGATCCTATTGCCTGGAATGATAGAATCTACTTGTCACGAATGTATGAATTTTATCAAAATCATAAACAACCACATGGTATGGTAAGAAGAAATAGTCAACTCTTCACTGTCAAACTTGTGATCAATATGATGGTTGGAGTTTCTTCAAAGAAAAAACTATAAAGGCTGAGAAACCTCTTTGAATATTCTCCTCCTTGATTTTAATCAGTGTGGAAGACTAACACTGAGAGACTAGTTTCCCTGTGGCAACTAATTATCCACCGCATGTGCTTATTTGTGGATAGATCAATCACTCTCCAAGTATTTATTGATCTCCTGTTGTGTGCCCAACATGATGCTAAGTGCTGGGGTCAACAAGAAAAATATAAAGCACAATCTCAACCCTCTCAATAAATAAGATGCCAACTTGGTATTAGTTTATTGGTGATAGTAAGCTTCTTGTGAATTCAAATATCAATATTCCCATGCTATTATGTAAACTGTTGTTTCTTAAAGAAAAATCCTATCTGAGGTGTTTTCTGAATTTGCATTTTGATCTATCCTAGCTTTTGCTTAGCTAATATTTCCACTAATAAAAACTCTTTCGTCTTCTTAACCTTTTCTTTAAGAAAATTCTACAATTAAATCATTACTTATTACTAATTTGTGCAATTACTCCTTAAATAATAGTTTGCTTTCCCTCCCTCTTTAAATGGAGACATTATGCTCATGATATAGAAATGTTTCCCCAAAAATCTCACTTGGGTTTTCTACTTTTAATGTTACACAACTTTAAGTTAAATCAATTTTAAGGACGTTTTCTGGAATTTGTGGTTTAAAAATTATAGCTATAGGGCCATGACACTCCCTTTTACTTATGAACTGAGATTTTTGTCTTAATCTAGACGAATAAGTACAACTTCCATTACTGGGGTTTACGTGGAAATATTTCATTGGAATCATAGATCAATACCAAAACCACAGAAGACAAATGACAGATTTAGCCATTGCGAGACAGTATTAGTGAATCACGTGGCTAGTGGTGTGGTTAACCCAGGAAAGAATGACAATCAAACAGGTTAAGAACATTTATTATTTCCGCATGGATAATATCTTGCACTTAGACTCTAACAGAAAATGCAACGCCCATCTTTTCTCATACTCAAGGTATTATCTGTGTGAACGCCTCCTTTGCACTAAAGCAGTAGGCAATTCTACAAATCCTTTGAAATATTCGAATGAAATGCCTAAAATGCCTAAAATACTACTCTGTCTGGGAAGTGTTTGCAAATGGCATAGTTACTCATTTGGTAGAAAAGGTTTCTGTGGACCCTGATTAGAGTTAGTGATCTCTGGAAAGCCTTCTGGGGTTAAGTTTCTATTTGTTTAGCATTTATTTGACATTTGGAAGAATCCTGACAATAAGAATTCCTAGATTCAAACCTTATGTCTTCTCTTTGCCCAGATATTCTGTTTTGATGCCTAGATAAAAGGAATCACTCCTTATAGTTGTAGGTAAACAGCACAATAGAAAAATCAGTGCTGATCCCGTTCAAAATTTTGCAACATGCAAATTAATAAACAATGATCACCCAAGGAGCATTCAAAATGGCCACATTCACTAGTTCATTGTCTGCAGGCCCTGCCTGAAATCCAGACGTCTGAATCTGTGTAGTCATATACTTGGGAGCATTTCCACCAGTTTCTTTCGAGAGAGGGAACTTAGGCTGAATATTTAATAGGGGTATCCCGGCGAACTCTAGTTAAGGATGCAAAGATAAAGATAAACAGTGGCTACACTTATGAAGTCTGGGAAATGCATATGATTTTACTTTGCCCAATAGCACATAAAGGCTTGCATGCTTACACGTGCTATACTTTATTTTCAACACTTTGCTCCTCCTTTGCCCTCTGTATAGCAGTGAGACAGTTTGTATTCAGCATTGCATGGCTATATAATTAGAAATGCTGAGCAAGCTTTGTAGATTTATATGCTCTGCCCCACAGAAGAGCATAACAAATTAGAGATTATAAATCAATTTAGCTACCTCAAATTGGAGACTTTTAAAAATGCATTTATTTATTTCATAGATTTTTCTCTGAACATTTGAAACATTTGTCTTTGATTTGTGTTTGTTGTGGTTGTTTTTCAGGAAATTTTTGGAGGTATTCACAGAAAGTAAATGTTTATTTTGTATGCAATTGTTATTTTTTATGTAAATTGTTATTTATGTTACATGTGATATAGTATATTAATTATTAAATATTAATTACATTATATTATATATATATATATTCCCCTAGGGCACTGTCTGGAAATTCAGTTTCCATTAAAGGTTTTTAATGAACTTAAAAGGTTTAACCTTCTATTAAAAGTTTTTAATGAATAAACATTGTTTATCAATCTGTCGATCAAAAAATCTTGCAATGGAAGAAAAATGATAATTTCATTACCATCTTTGAGATATGAAAATTTTGTGTGATTTTATTTTTCAGTAACAAAAAAAGACCAGAAATTAAGAATCTATATCTAAAGCATGGATTTAGAAATCCCAATGCAATTATCTATGATACAAGCACATGGAAGAATTTCTGACTGTCAAAGGATGTGGGACTCTAGTTTTTAAAAATTAAAAAAAATTATAAAATACTATGACAATTAAAATATTCAAGATTCAGAGGCTTAATGGACTGAGCCACCTAGTTGCCTCTAAAGTTTATTTATTTTTTTAACGTTTATTTATTTTTGAGACAGAGAGAGACAGAGCATGAACGGGGGAGAGGCAGAGAGAGGGAGACACAGAATCGGAAGCAGGCTCCAGGCTCTGAGCCATCCGCCCAGAGCCCGAGGCAGGGCTCGAACTCAGGGACCGCGAGATTGTGACCCGAGCTGAAGTCGGATGCTTAACCGACTGAGCCACCCAGGCACCCCTAAAATATTCATTTCTAATAGGACCTTTGAGGTGCCAGCCAGGTTGAGCCTTTCAGACACATTGGTGGTCAGTGCAAGTCTCTAAGTAAGGCAGATCACTTTAACTACTTATTTTTTTCAGAAACAAATTCCAAACACTAACCCCATGGATAAATTTCCTAATTAGCACTTGTGGTTTGTGGGTGTGGAGCAAACCTTCCCATGTCACAACAGTCACATGTAGATCTATGCAATAAAAACAGATAGTTTTGTTCCATTTTTAGGTGACAGAATTTTGCTGTGGACATTAAGCTCTAAGAGCTGAATTTTTCTAACCACTCATGCCTACAAAATCAGTTTATTGGGGCAAGATCAGATTTAAAATTAAGATGTTGACTAGGGTTGGGATGAGCATTGGATATTGTATGTAAGCCAAACTGACAATAAATTGTATTCATAAAAAAAAGGTGCTGACTAGAATAACACAAAATAGAATATGGATGACATTGCAAGGAGAAATAATAGTGTGTTATTGAAACTTTTAGTTACACTGTATGTGCATGTGTGTGTATTTCTTTTTAACAGTGGACAAAATAAAAATTAGTTTGAAAGCAGTTATTCTAAAGGTGTGTCTTCTTTATTATCAATATCCAACGGAATCAGTTGCCCATGATTAGTTGTATTAAATTAAGTGAACTCTTTTACTGCGTGACACCTATGTACCAGGTAATATGTGGGCCCTGTCACATTTTTATCTACGATAATTCTTTGATGATTCTGTGAGATGATGGTTAAAATCAAGCCCTTGTTACAAGTTAAGGAAATTAAACATAGAAGCACAACTGTTCAGACCTTGAGATGTTGCAAAATAAATATAGTGATATCAGCATTTTCCAACCTTGAGCTTCCAAGTTCTTAAAAGATATTATTTCGAATAACTAAGTTCCATGGTTGATGGGTTCTGGAAATTTCAGGTTAAGCCTACTAAGTCTTTTTTACCGTGGAAATTCTTTGGGATTATAATATTCTCATGGCTACCTCAAAGCACCAAGTATTAGAACATGGATATAATGTAAACTCACCAAATTTCTTTAACCATAAAACCATTTAAAATATTATTTCTTCAGATGTTTATTGGGGCATACTTTGGGAAGTGTTTAATCATGTCAACTGGAATAATTTAAAAGAGACAAAGGCCTATAAAGTAAGTTTAAATGATATTCTGTATGTGATAGTGTTTCCTAGAAATCAGACTATACTCTAATTTTCCTATTAGCAAGAATCTAAAAAATGGAACATTTGGTATTTTCCAAGCTCAAGATTCAACTGAAACGTATATGCTCTAGTCTACACTCAGGGAATATACTTTAGTGAATTTAGAAGTAGCAAGTGCTCGGTGTTTGTTTGCCCTTCTTAACAATCAATAATGTAAATTATCCATCGCTATTTATATTTTTAAAGTAATTTGCCATCGACAATCCCCAGACGTCATGTAATACATGTTGGTTCAAGCGAGTCTGTGTTAAAATTACAACAGGATCACAAATACATAAACTATTATTATTTAGTTCAGTCCCATCTAACAGACTGGGGAAATAGGAGATCCTTTCAAATTTCTTTAAGCTGGTTTACGGGGTGAATACTAAAAGTAGTCCTTTTAGCTATATCTTTACTTCAAACATTATATCCTGTTTTCCTCCCACTATAGGTTTAAAACATACATGGGAAGTTCCCATCATGAGGTCGTGCTCAGGGTCTACAGCACAGCCCCCGAGTCCCACTGTTTTATAAATGTCATATGTGCACTACAGATAGCACACAGCGAAGTGTTTTTAAATTCCATGGAGTAGTGAGGGTTGGCTCACTGATCGGACCTCAAGGACCCGTATTCACTGTTCCTTCTACCTCCTTTCTGTTGTACGTTGTTCCCTTTCTTCTCTGGTCAATGTTCCTGTATGTTTCAAATGAGACTTCCAAGTGAGCCAGCTTCATCTTCCATTCTGTTTGTGTACAGGCATTCTCAAGCTGACTACATCTATGGAGATATGTAGTGGGATGGCCATCTGTTTTCCAGTATTTCTCTCTCCCTAGAAAATTGGCTTAAATGTAAGAGGAATGGTAAGGAGATGTGGGTCACAGAGAGTGGACTAAATGTACTCAATTCTCATAGGACGGCGCTTTCCTTTGGACAAAGGTCATGGCAATACCCTTTCCTTGGAGTGAGTTCACTTCTTTATCATCTTCCGATGGCCATCTGGCAGAACTCCTACAGCCTGCCCTCTGGATGGACCTGAAAATGCCTGCTTATTTGAAAAAGAAAAAAGAAAAAAGAAAAAGAAAGAAAGAAATACAGTCCATTACTAGCGTAACTATTGCTTTTCCTGTCTCTTCCACTACAGCAACATTGCGACATGCTTTACATATTTATTACATTTAAACCTAACAGCATACCTTTAAGATAGGTAGGCTCATTCTCATTTGTTGAATGAGCCCAATGAGTCACAAGGAGTAAAATCATTTTCCTGGAGTTAATCCACCAAAATTTGAACCCAGAGCTATGTAATTGTTGGGCAATGTTAACCTTGGTGTAAAATGAAGCTAATTTCATCATTCAGACTTGACACTCAAGTGCCTCCTTAGGACACTGTTCGAACTATGTGAGCTTAGCCTTATCTTGACTCTTCTGGCAACAGCAGAGTTTTAAGGTCATCTTAAGAAAAGTCTCTTAAGCAAGGTCACAGGATTGCTTCACTGTGTATCTATTTTAAAAACCAGAAGGCAAGAAAGCAAAACTTACACTGAACACAGTTGGTGGTAGGCTTTCTAAGGGTGAAGGTGGGCCTCATGGGGCCCAGGAGCAAGGCAGGGTTGGCCACCTCAAGTCTAATTGACTAATAATTCATGTTAGGAGTATCAACAAAGGTGGAGGAAGCTAAATACAAATCCAAGGAGAAGGAATTAGGGAGGGTTTGGCATTTGGGGGAGAGATTTAAGTATTATATGAGTCACTGAGTAAAATCCAGGAAGGGAGAGGCTAATTAAAGAGAAGGGAAATGAATCAGTTCTGTGTGTTGCAGAGACAAGAATTAGAAGGTAAGGGAAGAAAATCAGAAGGAGAGACTAGATTAAATTCAGGTAATCGTTTGATAAGGCCTTGATATATATATATATATATATATATATATATATATATATTTTTTTTTTTTCTGAAAGCCTGGTGTTCACTTGTATTCACAAAAATGCTAAGTTAATCCAATGAATTATTCCACTATCATCAATGCCAAGCCTGTGATACATTTACTTGGCATGTATTTTAAGGGCATTTATTGAACAGGGTGCTAGACCAAACTGCATCGAAAAAAAATTAAGTAAAGATTTTCCCTTTGCTTAAAGTCAAGAGAGAGACAGAATCCATATAGAAGCAGATACTTACCACATAACTCTGGACCAAGGAAGAGGGTATTCATCATTGATCATAAAATTTTTATCCTAAAAGAGTAAAGTATATACAAACGTGATCTGGCAAGTACTGAATTAAAAATAACAAGGAAACACATGAAAATAAAAGACAACAATAAAATTCTCTGGAGAGTTAGTCCAACTAACAGCTTAAGCTGGCTGGACTAACGAATCCAGGAAGACTTGTAGGTGTAGGTGACTTAGTTCTCGATCTTCAAATGAAAATCATGCTTGCAGACAAGGAATGAGACTCTTTAAAAATAGACATACCTTGCCTACAAGTGACAAAATGGAAAGATATACCAGGAAAATACTAATCGTAAGAAACCTGGAATGGCTATGTTAATATCCAGCAAAGTGATCTTAAAGACAGAGTATTACCAGAAATCGGGTCATTTCCTAATGGCAAAATGGTCAATTCATCAACAAGACATAATGGCCCTAAATAAGTAGGCATCTATTAGCAGAGTTTCAAAATAAATGGAGCTAAAGCTGCCTGAAATAAATTAGAAATAAACCCACAAATAAAGTTAGAGATTTTAGCACTCCCCTCTTAATAATTGATAGCATAAATCTACTAAAAAAAAACAAATATGGATATAGCAGATTTGGGGAATATCATCAATCAACTCGATCTGATTGAATATTTAAATTTTTATTTATATAACAATAAATCCAACGAGTGCATGGTGAACAATCTTCTCAAGGGCACATGAAAATATTCACCAAGACAGATCATACCTGGGGTCATAAAGCAGTATGGTGAAGTGAGCTCATCAACTGCCTTCCTTGCTCAGAGATTTTGTAGATGCCGTAGGCAGTCACCCCTGGCCTGTCCTCTGCCACCAGCTGGTCCATACGTGGAATAATAGGAAGGACAGCGGGCACGTGGAGCTCAAGCATTCCACCTTTGCTTCCACACTCTGTTTTAGCTTTATTCCATTTCAGCCTGATCTTGTGCCGTTCTTTGCAAGGTGTGGAAAGGTGTCCACCATGATCCCTGTCTTCCTGTATGTCTATTCTTTCCTTCACGACCCAATTTAAACTTACATTACATTAAAGTTAGTTTACTTTTCCAAAATCTTTCAAACCTTCTCTTCTCTCTCCTCTGAGTTTCATGAACTGTATACCACATATATTTTTATTTACTCTTTCCTTCGTCTATGTCTGATTTCTTCCACTGGATTAAAAACGCTCTGAGAGAGCAGGTGTCATGCTTTATATTTCTTTGGCAATATTGCCTAACTAGTTGCACAATAATGGCTGGTTGCATGAGTACATGAGTGAATGAAGGCTTGATGTTACCTTTTGCAGTTTCATAGCCTCTCTTTACTTGTGCAGACCTATCTTCTAAGGCTTTTCACATGTGGCCTACATATCTTTTGTTTTTAAACTCCAGGATGGTTAATGCACAGTGTGGTATTAGTTTCAGGTGTGCAGCATAGTGATTCCACACCCAGTGCTCATCACAACAGGTCCATTCCTTAATCCCCATTATCTATTTCCCCCAGCTCCCCACGCACCCCCCCCTCTGGTAGCCAGCAGTTTGTTCTTTATAGTTACGATTCTGTTTCTTGGTTTCTCTCTCTCTCTCTCTTTTTCTTTTTCTATTTGCTTTGTTTCTTAAATTCCATGCATGAGTGGAATCATATCTGTCTTTCTCTGACTTATTTCACTTCATATTATACTGTCTAGTTTCATCGACATCATTACAAATTCGCCTACGTATCCTACCAGGACGTAAAATATGATTGCTCTGAAATCATAGCATATCATTGCTCTGAAACGTTGCTCTGAATGTAAACATTCAATAGATGAATAGGGTGCTTGGACCAGGGAGACACAAAATTTTTAAATACCCCTAAGGGAAACACTATATTGTGCTACGGTGTGCTGGCAGTGTCTGTTCATTGCTTATGGGAAAGAATACTTGACCATGACTCAGGAGTTTCGATTTTAATTGTTTCAGTTTAATAAAGAATTGTGAGAATTGCGTTATTGCGTGGACCAGAGATTTCATTTCTTTACCTATACAATGAGATGTTGCACTACCTATTAGGTAAGGTGCCTTCTAGGTTACACATTCTTCTACCTTATATAGTTTACATTCGAGCTGTACCCTTCAAGTGTTTTGTGGACCAATAGCAGTGGTATCCTCGAGGAGCTTGTTGGAAATACAGGATCTCATCTCAGACCCTGGCCCAGACCTACTATGCACATAAAGTTAGGAAATCACTGTTCTAGAATGCATACATTAAATGGTATGCAGGCTCCCCTAAATAGGATGCATATTTTTCTTTAAAGCTTAGAGAGTTAGCCATGAACACAAACAACCTGTTATTATTCCCCCTCAGAAAGCTTATGTCAGAAGAGGTGCATTTCTCACGGTGTCTACAATTATCAGCTTGAACTTTCCTTTTATCCGTAGAGACATACGGCATCTCATGCTTCCAAGCTTCCACTTTTACCTGCCTGAGGTGAGGAATCTCCGAGCTAGGAGTGTTTGAGGGAATTTACTCTTGAAAGGACAAAAGCAATATATGGAGATGATAATATTTTGTCTTTGTCTCAGTTAGATGGTAGTCTCTGTTTCCTCTGTGCATCCTGAGTGAATGATAGACTAAGTTATACTGACATGTCTTTCTGAAAGAAGTGAAATATTTGGTTTAATTAGTTTTCCTGGTGCATTGCTTGACATTAGCTATAATTGATATGTTGAACTAGATGTTACTGCTCAGAGTTTCTTAATAAACAAAAGCCTTGGAACTCATCTTTTTTTTTTCTTTTCCTCTAGGAGAGAAGGCTTTGTTAGTTACTTAATGTTGGTGATTTTCACCATGTTATGTTAATTCTCTACCCTTATGACATTTTTCTGTTCAACCAATTTCTTATAAGATTTGCTATATGACATTTAAAGAGTCAAGCCTTCAAACACTTATTGATTTCATTGTTAAAATGGATCTTCTTTGATCCATTTCATTTATTTATTTCATTGATTGACTGAAATAGCAAACAGATTGATGGAATGTTTTGACGTAATACTGACACAGGCTTTGTAGTTAATTTCTCCTCACATCCTTACAAACTAAACTGGAAAAGTATGCTTCGACTTGCCTATACTGTATTTCTGTGTTAAAACCCTCCATATTTGTCAAATTGTTGATGTTTTCATTATTTTTCAATTTCAATTACTTTGTGTACATTCAAGCGAGTTTAACACATGCCTTTCTACTTCTAAGACCTTCCTTTTACAATAACCTCTCCTTCTGTCAGTTCAAGTGCAAATGAATTGGTTACGGGGCACAGGGTGCTGTGATAGACAGCTATAACCATCTTAGGTGAGAAAGCAAGACAATTAGATTTAGAAAGTTGCTGTGCAGCATGCCTTCTCATGAGAACCAAAAGAGCTAAGAGGATCAATGGCTCACTGTCCTCAAATAACCCACATACGTAGCTATCTCCGGCATTGAAATGCTTCTCTCTCTCTCTTTTTTTTTCCCTTTCTGATTCCCAGAAAAGAAGTTACAGTTTCTCTACTCCAAAGACTCATTTTTATTACCTAGACCATCATTACACAAATTAAATTGCTATCACTCACTCGCTCCATGTTATTTCCTCTTGGACGTTGGAGATAAGAGCTTGCTGATGGGAAGTGAGAGGATTGCAAACACAGTCTCTGAGTGGCAATCCATTTCTACATTCCCAAGAAATAGCTGCCATGAATGGAAGCTGTCTACAATTTATGAACTGGCTTACAAATAAACGTGGATATAAACCCGTTCCAATTTATGGGCAAAGATAAAAATGTTAGTGTCTAAACTTACAAAATAGGGATACAGAGAGAGAACTCTCTTAATTGGGATTAATAGCCTCATCCTTCTCTTTTGTGAAAAGTTGAAAAGCATAACGGATTATAATAGAGGTCAGTGGTTTCAAATCCTGAAAAGGACCTGCTCGTATGAAAAGCAGAGTAGTATGTGGGCATTGAGGAAGGAAATGATAATTCTATTTGTTTCCAGTTGGACCCACTCACAGGCAACCTATTTTTATCCTAATTTAGATTTGTATTGGCGGATGGCTACAGATCATTCCATTAGAGAATTGTCACGAATTCATGTGTGGCTCCGCTACGAGAAGAAAACCATCATTATTAATATCAAATAGTGGGCTATATAACTTCTGGAAGTGCTCATCTCCTGTTCCATTTGCTGTATTTGAAGTATATAGACATGTCCTAGAGTACTGAGGGGAAAATACTATTTTTCTGACATTGTATATGCAAATTTTCCAAATAAGCTGAAGTATCAAGCTATTTTTAAAAGTAAAGAAAGAGTTTAAAGAACAGAAAAAATGTAGAAAAAGTTCTGTTTTCTACTCTTGTATCACATAGCACTTGAATGAGATCATCTCATGATCAAAACCTTGCTTATGACGTGCAAGTTTTGTTCTCGTTTGTCTTAGAAGTCAAATGAAAAGGTGTAAGTACTGAATAGGAAATACAATTCAAGAAAATCACAAATGCAGTATTTTGCATGACGTACTCTAATGTGCCCAGTCACTCACCAGTGTTTTCTGCCATCACAATGGGCAATACCAATGCTCACGTTAATGGCACTCCCCATGCACATCTCTTCAAATTCCACACAATCCCTCCATTTCAAGAACTCTTACTCTACTTCATTATATAGCCTTCTTGGTGCAGTCACTCCTTAGATATCACCGTCACCTGAACTGCTTTCATTACGTATCTGATACCACAGAGTTCTTTTCCTCTACTGAACCACATCGTCATTTCTGTTATGATTTTCATTTCTTTTCTAAATATATTTCCTCCCCATCCTTTAGATCTTCCATGATTTGACTTCTTCAAAGCCTCTATTTCACAATGAATCATTTCCACAATGATTTTACTAAGGACTTAAATTTTCCTGCTTTCTTAGCCTTTTGCAATATCTTACAAGTATATTCTTCTTCTGCATACCTTGGTTATCAAGAATTGCTATGACAGAGAGAGAGAGAGAAAGAAAGAAAGAAAGAAAGAAAGAAAGAAAGAAGAAGGAAAAGGAAGAAAGGAAGAAGTAATCAATAAGAACTAACAACATCAATTATCATAATCTTAATTTTTTTTAATGTTCATTTATTTTTGAAGGAGAGACAGAGCATGAGCAGGAGAGGGACAGAGAGAGAAGGAGACACAGAGTCCAAAGTGGGCTCCAGGCTCTGAGCTGTCAGCACAGAGCCCGACGCGAGCTGGAACTCATGAGACATGAGATCATGACCTGAGCTGAAGTCAGACGCTTAACCAACTGAACCATCCAGGCACCCCCAATTATCGTAATTTTAATACATACAACAGAATTTTCTATTTTTCTCAGCAATCGTATTGAATCTGTGGCAATTAGCTGAATTACTGTTTTAAAAAGACACACAAGGCTTTGTTTTGCTGCAGAAAATGTAGTCCTCAAACTTTACTGGGTTAAAACAAATGTTGTAGATTGCATGCTAGTTCACATGAGTGGGGGGTGGCTTTAATGACCAGGCTGACAAAGTCTCTGACGCCACAATTCAGGATTCTGTACATCAGGGAAAGTAAAAAAGAAATATGAATCAGAAGGAAAACTGAAAAATTTAGCAATCATTAGAGATATTTCCCACAATGTTCTGTTACTTATGATCTCCAAACCCTAGGACTCATCTTCATTTTTCTGGCTCTTGATAGATAATGTTGTTTTCATTTTGTCTGGGAAACAGATGCTAAACAACCATGTCACCCAATTTATTCCCACCCCACATTCCTCTGCACACTCACCCATCCTTTCTCCTCCTCTGCCATCCCAGCATCATTTCATTTACAAACAGTTTTAGACCCAAGGGCATTCATGGTTGACTTTGGAAAACAGAGAATGACTGTTAGGATAATGGGACTAATTCATGAATCAAGAGGGATGAGGACAAATACAATGGAATAGTGTTAGGTTAGGTCACTGATACTATATCTCATTTCAGTGAGATAGAAAAGCTGTAGCCCAAGGTAGGAGTGAATGCCAAAGACTGGAACATTCTATTATAGTACCTGGAGACAAGGACATGGGAAGAGTAGGGAATATCATGTTCCTTCACAACAGTTAGCAACGGCCCAAAGATTGTGTTAAAAGTTGTTACGGATTCTTGGGTTGGTTCTGCTAATACCCATTCTAAGAGTTACAGGATGTTGAAGATGGAAGGACCAAATGAACAATTCCTTCCTCCACTTGTCAATAGGATTTGGGATCTGATTTTTATTCTACCTTTAAGACACTCTGCTATGAGATCTAGATTAGGAACTGAATCACTGAGACAGGCATGGTGTGATATATCCATTGGTGACTCATATCATGGCAGACATGGCACATTTATTGGCTTTTTGATTCATCAGCTAAGTGGAGGAAGAGGAAATCTCTTGCCAAACATGACAGACAAAGTGTGGCTTAAGAGTGGGGGAATTAGCAGCTTCCGGATTGTCAGCTTCTTACCGGGGAAAGGGAAAACTCAACAGAACATGAATAACTGGTGGATGGGGTGTTGTTTCTAGGAAGTCATCTAATGCCTTCTCTACCTCTTCCAACAACCTTGTAAACTCCTGAATCTTCACATAAAATGTGTGTTTGTTTAAACCAGCTGAAGTAGATTCTGTTGTCAAAAACTCAACACTGACCAACATCATAATTGACAGCAGAATTGGTAAAGTACAATAAACCTTCAAGAAGATGGGAATTTAGGAAGTCACCACTAATTATTTGCATCTTAAGTAGTGAGAAACCATTTAACTATTAGAACATAGGAATGGTGTAAGATGCCAAATTACGACAAGATTTTGTTGGACAAAGTTACTGTTAGGACAGGCCATTACTGCGGTCTAAAGTAAGAGAAGGCCTGGGGGCATCAGGGTGGCTCATTAGGTTAAACATCCAACTCTATCTCAGCTCGGGTCTTGATCTCAGGTTGTGGGTTCAAGGCCCACATTGCGCTCTGCCTTGGGCTCCGTGCTGGACACGAAGCCTAATTAATAACAAACGAACAAGCAAACAAACAAACACAACAACAGAAGGCCTGTAAACTGAAATAGGGACCTTAAAGATAGAAAGTGCTAAAAGTCAACATCTGAAATTCTTGACTCAAGGCATTTTTGGAGAACATAAGTTTTCTAAGACTGACTTAAAGAATATCGTAACTTCTTTAGGTCTCAAGCCTAGTGTAGCAAAAAGTTAAGAGTCTAATTTTGTTTATTACTCAATTATAAATTGAATTCCTATGTTAGGTGATTATTGGGCAAGAGGGAAACCTTGAGAATTAGAAGAGCAATTTAGGAATATTTAGATGACTTATTAACACCTAGGTACCCAAGCCCTATCAAGCCTGCGAGCAGAAGCAGACTTTCCCACCCTTTGTGAAGGGACTGGTCCTGCAATGCTTAAAGATGTTAGTTACAAGCTCATCGGTAAAAATGTCTTGAAAGAGGATGTCATCTCTGTCCATGCTTCATCCCTCCCAGGTATCATTGCTCACAGATCTTTAACCAGGTCAGCAAGCTCTGGGCAAAATAAGAATTGACACCTAGAAGGAAAAATTCTTGGCAAGATTTTTTCTTTTAGTTTATTTCAGAA
The DNA here is from genome assembly GCF_018350195.1 of Panthera tigris. Taxonomy (NCBI): domain Eukaryota; kingdom Metazoa; phylum Chordata; class Mammalia; order Carnivora; family Felidae; genus Panthera; species Panthera tigris. Next base: position 14,845,909 of record NC_056668.1, on the reverse strand, counting down.
ACAAACAAACAGACTTGAGTGATATGAATAAGAATGGATTATTGATGTTAGACTAGAAATGGAGAAACATAATTTTTGTGTTGGTTGAATTTATTAAGATGGTTGTACTTATCCAAGTTTGTGGATGCAAGGTACTGGCTATGACAACTGAGAGGCGTTCTGGTTGTGTTTTCATGCAGTTGCCCGAAGCTTGGCTTTTGTGCTGTCTTTGGGGAATGTCACAGTGAATTTGTCATAAATGACTCTCCTAACTATGTCTTGTGGGAGAGTTCAGAATACCCACTTCCTTCCCAACTAAATTGAAAGTTACAATGGTAAAGAGCAGCTCTAGTGACCTTGAAAAGGTATAGTGTGTGTGTGTGTGTATGTGTGTGTCTGTGTGTGCACGCGTGTGTGTTTTACCATAGATTAAGGAGACAAGGTGGCCAATAAGGTCCCAGCATGGCAGGAGCCAAGAAATATCCATCATACTTATCCTGCAAAAGACAGGAAGGCAGGAGTGATAACCGGAACGGTTTTACCTGAAAGGATCTTTGGAGGTAGTTAACTGATCACAGGACTCGTGGAAATGAAATAGAAGCCAGTCCACTAAAGGTGTAATTCCACCGTTGGTGGAAAAAAATCTAGCATTGCATACAGAGGACGGATTCAACATGAAAGAATTATGGCCTCTTATTTAATCTCACTTGAGTTAATTCCCAAACCTAGATCCCCTTGAATTACAACAGGCTAAGGGCTATGTGGAGGAACTCTGTGATAATGCAATAGGTGTATATTGAAAATCTTCCCTCGAGTCTTCCCAAAAGAAATCTATGACCATTTGCCAAGGTAAAAGGTACTCTGAAGAAAGAGAAATAACCAGACCATTTGTAAATTATTAGGCAGTGTCTATGATCTAAAACTGAATTCTAGGGACTCAGAATGCCGGGCAGAGTGAGGACTTCTGAAACTCAGGTGATAAATGGAAATTTGTTCTAAATCTATTTCACAGTGGGCCCAAGGGGAAGCAGGAGAAGCATCTAAAACTCATATTCTCCTTATTTTCTAAGATTTGGAGGGTATACTTGGAATAGACACTTAGGCCAACTGACATGATTCCTACATTGATTCTCTGACAAGGGAAGCGAGAATAATGATAAAAGAGATCAGTTACTAACTTTAGATTGCTGTCTTGTAAAACCAGTTAAGTCAAAGCAATACCACATAGCTGGGGGCATCACAAAGACATCACCATATTGAAAGACACAAAAGATATGCGGGCTTGGTAATTTTGATCAGATCTCCACTATCTTACTGATTTGGTCTTTTAGGAGACAGACAAAAACAAGTTATCATAAACTTCAACAGGGATAACTCCTTTGGAGCTGCTGTTTTGGTTTTTTTGTTTTTCAATGTTTATTTATTTTTGAGAAAGAGAGAGAGAGAGAGAGAGAGAGAGAGACAGCATGTGAGCGGGGGGAGGGGCAGAGAGAGAGGGAGGCAGAATCTGAAGTAGGCTCCAGGCTCTGAGCTGTCAGCACAGAGCCCGACATAGGGCTGGAACCCACGAACTGAGATCATAACCTGAGCTGAAGTCAGACACTTAACTGACTAAGCCACCCAGGGGCCCCTGGAGCTTCTGTTTTTAGACCAGCCTCTCTTTTGTTAGAGGAATTCAACATAGCCCCTGGTGTCTGTTAAATGCATTTTCTTCTATTCTGATAAATAGGGAATAAGCAAAGATATTTGCTTTCACTTGGGAAGGAGACTAAAACATTTGCAGAATCTTACTTCGCAGTTACATCAAATCTTGAGTCTGCTCAAATTATTCCTTAGGAAATTCGTCTCATTTTTCCACAGGATACCATACTGGTCCACTAAACTGGTAAAATCCGCTTATTGGATCTGATGAACAGAGAAGACTTGTTATTATAGCACATGGGCTTTATGACCAAGTAGATCAGATGCTATGTAGATTTATGGACAGCCTCAAAGGGATACAAATAGAAAACCTCAGAACTAGATGGAAAGCCATTCCCTTGTCAGAGACTAATTATTCTCTTTTACAAATAAATCCTGGATTACTAATAGGCCATAGCAGAGATTGCACACATGAGTTCAGTGAAACCTGAGATGCCCAATACCAAGCGATTGGGTCAAATGGAAACAGTAACACAAAAGAGGTTCAAGGGATTTGTGAGAACACAAATCATTTAAGTCACTCGAAGGCTCATGTTTCTAGGGTGCGTACTTCTATAGCACTAGCATTATTCCCTCAGCTTGTGCCTATGACCTCAATGAGAATCCCTTATGGCCAGTTGATCAAAGAAGAAAAAAAAAAGATAATTAAGATTATTTACAAATATTTTCTGTATTCATTAATTTAAATAAAAATGTTAATGAGCGTCGATTCTTTCTTAGGTCTTATTTTAGAACCTGGAATACAATGGAAAATCATACAGTTCCTGCATCTGGGAACTTGCAGTTTCCAAAGTTTCCTTGCCTGAATTCAGAAACTGTCCTTATTTCGTTTTATTTTTTCGGAATCTTCAAGCGATTCCCTCATTAACTGAACTCACTAACCAAAACATAGTAACCTATAGTATTCCTACCCAAATTCGCAGATTAAATATATTGGGATTTGTTAAATATATTTGGACAATGAGGGATTCTGTGTCTAATACGTTAGGGTACAATAAATGCTTTGGGGGTAAATAAAGCAGAGTAGTAGAGAAGTGATGTCTAGAGGAGAGATGGATGCTTGGTATTTAGGACCACACGGCGTCAAAATTTGCAAGGTGATAGTAACCACGTGATGTGGTTAAGGAAGCGGCTTTTATTTGACAGTCAATGTCCTCCAGGTAGAGCCAGGCTCTGGCTAGAGCAAGAAGTTTGAAGGAAAATTCAGAGAAGAGACAGAAGGTAAAGGAACATAAGACCTTGGGGAGGAGTAGGAATGTGTGTAAATAGAGTACAGTCAAAAGAAAATATGGGTCTGGGTGAGGAAAGATAAACTGAAAATCTTAGGCTTCTGGAGGCATCTGATATATACACAGGACATGTATATACAGGATACACATACACATACATATACACAGGATATGTAAAGGACAATAGTGACTTGTCCCAATTGGCTACCAGGACAGTTGGGTTTGTGAGACTTGGAAAGATAAGGGAAGAAAGTCAGGATTCTTTTTTTTTTTTAATGTTTATTTATTTTTGAGAGAGAGAGAGAGAAAGAGAGAGAGAACATGAGCAGGGGAGGGGCAGAGAGAGGGAGACACAGAATCAGAAACAGGTCCAGGCTCTAAGCTGTCAGCACAGAGCCTGATATGGGGCCCGAACCCATGAACTGAGAATTTATGATCTAAGCTGAAGTCAGACGCCCAACCGACTGAGCCACCCAGGTGCCCCAAACGTCAGGATTCTTACCAAGACAGAGAGTTCTAGAGCTGCATCTCGATCCTTGCAGATGTAAGTGTCAAGTTCATGATTGAGTGGTCTTACCTAGAAACCATCTTTTCTTGCTTGCTTTGTTTATATTTCCTCTTATCAACCAATTTTATTATATTATATCCTCCCTCTTTCTTCAACCATAATGTGGGTTGTATTGGTAGTGATTAGATGTATAATTTAATTCATAGGTTATGTGAAAACACGATGGAGCTCTGATCTAACTAAGGAGAAATAAATGTCACCAAGATATGGAGGTAGTCAGTCTCTGGATCTCCCATTTGATACTAGGGCATAAGCCTAGTTGCATTATATTGGGTGAGAATGTGTCATTATTGGCTGTGATAAAGGATTCATATGGAGAAGTTTTGAAGATATGAAGTTGAAAAGGTAAGCAGAGGTCAGGTAACTGAGAGCTTACTGCCATTTGACATGTAGGTTACACTTTATCCTAATTTCCAGGATGAAATTTGGAAGATTTAAGCTGTGAGATGACATTGTTTTCTTTTTACTTTTTAAAATAAAAGATTAATCTGATTTCTATGGATAAAGGATCTAAGAGAGAAAAGGCTAGAACCAACGACACTAATTGAAGCAATTATGCAATAGTGCATGTGATAGATTTGAAAGACTCACCTGAGACTAGTAATGGAGCTAGAGGCAGACACAGTTTCCAGACATATTGAGAATGAAGGCATGGCAGGGATTATGAACTGATTAAATTAGAGATGATGGAAAAGAAAAGAAATCCGGTAAGTTATCTGTCCTGTGTGATTTAGTGGGAAGTTAGGCCATACAGTAGGACAAGTGAAATGGAGGAAATAGCAGTTATTCCAGTTATACATAGGTTGAGTTGATAATGCATGAAAGGTATGTGATGGGCACATCTTGTAGGTAGATGGGATCGGAAGCTCAGGAAGATAGTCTGGGTGATGAAAGAGACTTAGGAATTATTAATCCATTGGTGCATTTGAAATAACTGGCGTAGATGAAATGCCTAGAGAAAGAAAGTAGAATGCAAAGAGGCTTAAATTAAATTAAATTAAATTAAATTAAATTAAATTAAAAGAAGCTGTTGGGGGAGAATAAAGCCAAATGAAGGAGACCAGGAGGGAATGGTGAGAAAGAAAAAAAAGAACCAAGAAGCATTTTAGAGTAGAAATATTATTTGTAAGTGTTAAATATTGCCTAGAAATGGTGCTAAATAAAGACTCAAAAGTGTTCTTTTAGTCTTGGGGTCTTTAGGGTTCTTTTAGTCTTTTAGTCTTTAGGTTTGGGGATCTTACCATCTGTAGTTCCCCTGGCACGATGGGTGGAGAGTGGAAGCAGAGGAGTGAGTAAGAAGAAAAGAAGAAGAAAGAATAACCATAAATTTAGAATAATTTTGACTACGACAGGAAGAAGAATGTGATGTGAAAAGTCAACGGATTTTTTTTTTAATGGTGAAGTAGAGTTTCATAAATGTGTTCGCTCACAAAGAAAAGAGAGAGAGAAATGAAGTATTGTAGTCCTGGGGAGTAGAGAAGTCTGGGCTAAGCTGGGAGGGGACAAGATCTGTGATATCTGGAGAGAAATTAGTCACAAACAAAGGAAATGATTCTCTTTATTTGAGATAAGAAGTGAAGAGTAAGTGTATTTCCAGAAAAGACTCTGGATGGAGGAGGAAAGTGGGTAGTGCTGACAAAGGAAGAATTGAGGGATAGGGAAAGAAAGTAAACCCAGGCAGATAGTCTGAGAATCAAGGCAAAAGCCCAGAAACTGAATGAGGGCAGAAGGAACCGAAAGGAAGTGGGGTCAGCAAGTAACAGCTGTAACAGTATGTTTTTCACATACATATCATCCAACTTTCTTCTTGACCTACATCTGGACTTCTTTCTGGTGACTTCCATGTAATTGTCATTGACTATCAGCATCTATCTTCATAAGACTTTGACCTCTTTATCCTCAGTAACCTTGATATCCTCTCTATTGGAGCAGGCCTAGGGGTGTATCTCATTTATCTTTGTAACCCCAGAATGGCTTATTGAGTGACAGGAGTGAGCGACCTTCACCATAAATGGATAAATAAATAAGACAATCGATGGAAGAATGAGATTAAAAAGCCAGGATAGAATCATCAGAAGTGTCATAAATAAATTTTCTGAATGAAGTCTCCCACTCTACTTTTAGAGGATAGGTTCCAGAATTTTCAAAAATCTTTCTGCTTAGCTTTATGCTTATACCAGCCACTCCCTAATACCCTTTTAAAGTTAGATTGTATTTTTAGTCAAGGCTTCACCAGTTAGTCAGATGTATAAGATTTATAGGATGAGTTTTTCACTTTTTCAATAAACAAATATTGAGTTCATATTTTATGATTTTCATTGATTTAGAATATCAAAATTTGGTAACATAGAGTAAGAAATAACATTACGCTTACTTATTAATAATGTTTGGCATAGGTTTCAACTGAAAATTTTAAAAATATTGAATAATATTCTAAATTATTCTAATTTACCTAATAATTTAAATTTGGTAAAGTATTAGGAATGTAAAAAAAAAAAAAAAACTCTGAAAAGTAGGTAACTCAAGTGGAAGGCTTTCATTCTATTCAAAACTATCCCTTGCAGTGTTTTAAGCAGATGTTAAGTTTTTGGTCTGTTTTATGAACACATAAATTTATGAATATATATAAGACACACTTTTAGATATTTCAAAGGTCTCCAACTCAATCCTAATAAATTAAAATAAATGAGATATTATCCTTAAAATATGCACACCTCTGTACATCGTGGAAAACTTTAACAAATGGCAGTTAGTGTCACACAAAGAAGTTCTGAGTGGTAAAAACTGGCTAAGAAACCTTAGTTCTCTGGTATCGTGCCTTCTACAAAAAAGCCAATTATCTCTTAAGTCATCTGTGTTCATTTCCCAGGTTAGCCAGGAAACCGGGATTGCCTGAGGGATGGCTTGCGTCACATACACCAGGAAGTCTGAAGTGTAGCCAGACATATAATTAAGACGTTCCAGTAGAGCTATAATTCTTGGTTCAGGCAAATTCCTCTGGCACCGTGTTTAGTAGGAGGAATACACCAAATACTTCACAATTTTACTCATACAGTTAATATTCTCTTGGTTCACATTTTAATTCATAGAGTTTTCATGAAAATTCTGTTCTGGCTCATAAATTCTTAGTGTTGTAATTTTAGAGGACAGAGATAAAAATACGAAAAAGTTATTGTCTGTGTTTTACTACCCTTGTCTTCATGAAATTTGAGTACTAAAGGAAATAGTTGTATCTATGTGTTTACTACAGTTGTTCCATATTTTTCGAGGTCTAATTCCCAACAAATTTAGGGAATGAGCAAAGATATGTTTACATTGTTGCTTCAGTAGCTCAATCAACACGTCCTACTGAGAAAATCTCCATTCTGGAAAACTAGATGGAAAATAGTAAAATCACAGTGAAGTTAAAAAAAAAAATCAAAATACACTGAGGCAATGCAAAATGTTGCTACTGTCATCCTTCATCTGCCTGAGTTAAGATGTCCTTTACAGAGGGTGGGCGCACTGAGGACACACTTGGTCAGATTCCATGGAAGTATCTGTTGGACCCTCTTCATGGATTTCTGTGGCAAAGGATGTGGTTGGCATTCTCTGCCGATGGCAATTCTTTTAAGAGAAGAAGATTCTTTTCAGCAAGATTGATTATGTTATGCTTGTTAAAAAACCTAGTCAGATAACAAAAAGAGACTTTGGGCACTTTATGGTAAAAATACTCTTATCCTCCTAAAGCAAGCGAAACTCTGAATTGTATTATATCACAAAACCACCACAATAATTTATGGAGGGAAAATAAATATGCATTTTTCAATTATAGGTAAGTCCAATGCATTTGTCTGGAACTTTTATAACTACCTAAAATTAGATAATAACCAGACAATAATCGTGTAAGAGTACAGAAAAGGATAGAAGATTTTTGTGGTCTGAAATGGAGATTGCTTTTTGACTGCTGTAGGTGTTTTATAACTACTGATATATTGTCTCTTACGCTTCCACTGTAGAAAGGTCACATGAACCAAGGTTACATGAACTATGATATTTTTTTCCCATTTTCCTGTGAAAAGTGATTTAAGAGTGAAGGCATCAAACCCAGCCAGACAAATCTGTCCAGATGTACTTATCCAGAGCTCCGGGTGACGTGGGTCTTCTCCCTGGCACCATAGGGCTAGCCAGATGCGACTTGGAAGCATGTTAAAAAGATGTGTCTGAAGGTGGGAAGATACAGACAGGCAGAGATACCCACAATGAGTGTCGTGGAGGGAATTCTTCAGCCTGGGGCCTAGCCCAGTCAGTTCTTGAGTCCCTGACTGGTTTCAGATCTTCCTTGAGCTCTGCCAACTCCCTCAGAGACTTTTGTCAGCAACAGAAGCCAATGAAGTGGAGCTAGGACCCAAAACGCACATAGCCTCATACGCCTGAGTAATGTCATCAATAAAGGGATAGAACGTTATCTGAAACAAAGATTCTTCTGACGTGTGCACGGATCGGCCACTTAATCAATTATGCAAAAATATTGACTGTCGATTCAATAACATTACAGAATCTAGAGCCGGTGAGGCATCCCTTTGATCAATGACGTGCTATTTCAGGCTGTTATGGAAGGTGTCCAGTAAGGAACGGGTGAACGTCTGTATACCCACCTGTAGTGGTCAGGAATTTACAATCTCACAAGGCAAGAGCTGTAAATGTTTTTATTTATGTCAAAAATTTCTGACTCATGTTGAGCTGAGTGTTGCTCTGTAACTTGATGCTCACTGTATTCATTGGGTCAACACAGAACTATTTGAGTCTGTGACAGAATGTGTTTCTTCTGGCACACAAACATTTTGAAATATTTGGAAGCGGCTCTCATATTTCTTTAAATGATCTCTTCTCCAAAATAAACATTCTCATCTGTTCCGGATGTTTCCCCAATACACAGACCCTGGAACTAGACTACAGGTATTGCATTTGAGTAAAATCTAATACGGGCAGTTGAATTATTCATTTTTAATCCCAGCTCCAGAGGTGTTGAATAATTTGGATCTTTGAGTCTATTAAAACTTCATTAACAAAAATAATAATAAAAAATTAAAAAGAAAACTTCATTGGGGCACCTGGGTGGCTCATTCGGTTAAGCATCCGACTCCTGGTTTTGGTTCAGGTCATGATCTCATGGTTTGGGAGTTTGAGCCTTGCGTCAGGCTCTGTGCTGATGGTTTGGAGCCTGCTTGGGATTATTCTCTCCCTTTCCCCCTCTCTCTGTCCCTCCCTTGTTTGTGCTCTTTCTCTTTCTTTCTCAAAATAAATACATAGATATTTTTTAAACTTCATTAAACTAATAGTTACATTTTCTGATGACAAAATTAATATGGGCTCACTGGAGAAAGCTTGGAAGATTGAGAAAAGCATCCAGAAAAGATTTGCAATTTGAAGTGTCAGTTAAATAAACATGATTTAACTACTTTACAGTTGTAATGGGAAAACTCAAAGACTGTAGCTCAGACTTCTGCTCTGATGCAGAGGGTTATAGTTGAGTTCAATTTGCTACCAACTCCAACCTCTATCACAGCTGCAGATATATGACCAAACTATCTGCAGCTGGACCATCTACTTCCTTCCTACTTTTTTCTTTTCATCACCCAATTTCTTTGTGTCTTACTTTTTGGCTTTTACAAATATCCTACTATGTATAAGATTCTGGAGTTTTCAAAGACATTGGGTTTCAAATATGTAATATACCAAATACATCAGATTTGACACTTGTGTTAATTTTCTTTTTTTATTGTAGTTTTTTTCAATATAATTTATTGTCACATTGGTTTCCATACAACACCCAGTGCTCATCCCAACAGGTGCCCTCTTTCATGCCCCTCACCCACTTTCCCCTCTCTCCCACTCCCCCATCAACCCTTAGTTTGTTCTCAGTCCTTAAGAATCTCTTATGGTTTGCCTCCCTCACTCTCTATAATTTTTCCCCTTCCCCTCCCCCATGATCTTCTGTTAAGTTTCTCAAGATCCACAAATGTGTTAATGTTCTTTAATCAATTGCCCCAAAATTTAGTAGCCTAAAGCAATACACATGTATTATCTCACAGTTTCTGCAGGTCAGGAATCTGGCAGCTGCTTAGTGGGGTGGTTCCGGCTCAGCCTCTCTCACAAGGTTGCAAACCGCATTAGCTAGGCCTACAGTCTTATCCTGAGGCTCAGCTTTGACTAGAGAAAGTGTTTCCAAATTCACTCACATGGTTTTCTGCAGACCTCAGTTCTTTGACAGCTGTTGGCCAGAGCAAGTTTGACTTCTGCCACTGGGCGCTCACAAAATGGCAGCTTGTTTCTCCCAAAGTGGCCAAGATGGAAAGTAGAGGCTTCTATAATGTAGTCTCTGATGTGACATGCCATTGCTTCTTTCATTATGGACCACACACACCAATTCTGGGATCACGAGGTAGAAGACCATTTAAGGGTGTGAATAACAGGAAGTGGGAATCACTGGGAGCTACCTTGGAAGCTGGCGACCCCAAAACTGAATAAAATAATGGCTATGTCAGACCAGGAATCCACTTAACCTTATTGTCCTGGTAGGAAAGCTAGCTATTAAAAACATGTATCTCAGGGCGCCTGGGTGGCTCAGTTGGTTAAGCATTCAATTTCAGCCCAGGTCATGATCTTGTGGTTCGTGAGTTCGAGCCCCATGTTGAGCTCTGTACTGACAGCTCAGAGCCTGAATCCTGCTTCCAGTTCTGTGTCTCCCTCTCTCTCTCTGCACCTCCCCGACTCACACACACTCTCTCTCTCAAAAATAAATAAATATTTTAAAAAATGTATCGCTTCTGTGATTTGAACAATAAAAGTATATCCTTCACCACAAAACTGTGTTCTCAAAAACATAATTTGAAAGCTGACAACTAGCTAATAGTTAAATATACATTAAAATGACTCTTTCACCAAAAAAGACAAATGCTTCCACCTATGAATTACTGTTGTAATATATTTATAGTGATAATGCCCTTAGAAAAATAAAATCACTTTATTTCTGGAATTTGAAAATATTTGAAAGTCAACAATGGAAAAGCTAAATCTTCCAAAGTGAATTCTTTCTGAACCTGGATTGTATGACATTTAGTCTATGTTCTAAATTAATTTATTTTGTTGATCAACTTAAATAGGGAGGCTAACATTTATCGGGCCCCTACGTTGTTCTAGGAAAACACACACTACTTCTCACTTTATAACAGGTCACCATCTCCTTTAATCTGCACCTTACATAGTAGAAGCAAGGCCAGTAACCATGGGGTATGGCCAACTCCTTGTGCTGCATCATCTAAATGGCAGAGAAAACTCAAGTTTACTGATGCTAACCCACAGGCATGACTTTGGTCTCCACTCCCGATTTACCACGATTGACAGCAGATAGACTCAGACTTACTCAGACTTAAGTATCAAAAAATAAATCTCATTATTCATCTTTTCCTTAGTCCCATTGAAAATAATGTATTTTCATGACTTAAGTATGTTTTTTCACAGTTGCTTTGATAGTCAGTAAAATATTATTTAATTATCTGTATAATATGATGCTTCCTGGTGGTACTAAAGTGAATGTTATCCAACTTAGATCTCCTAGATCTCCACAGTCTCGGGAGAGAAAGAAGCAAATAACAGTATGCAGTCAGTTCTATAATAAATAGAACTTAATAGACTTAATAAAGTCAGACAAATAAGTTTGCCAAGCACCATGCTGAGCTTTAGAGACAGAGGAGTGAAAAGGCAGATAGAACTCTCACGGTCAATGAGCTTGCATTCCAGAAAATCATCAGAGACACATAAAGAAATAACTGAGATCCACTCATATTATGGATAGTGCTAAGAAGGGTATATACAGGATTTTAGGATAGAGAGTAATCAGAGGAGGCCACTGTAGAAGCAGCAATTCTGGAAGGCATTTCTAATCAAGTGACAACTGAGGGGAGGCCTAATGGATGAGTAGAAGTCTGCCCTGAGATGAGCCAGAGGAAAGGCATTCCAGGCAGAGAGAGCCACCATGATAGAGATGGAAGGATTTTGTGTGCGTGTGTTCATAAAACAGAAGGAAAGGGGGAGCCATGTGTAAAGAATTAAGAGAAGTAGGAGAGATGAGATTGAAGAAGTAGGAAGGGAGTAGACAGTGGGAAAGCATAGATGAGAAGGCTGACACAATGACATTTTCATTAAAAAATGCAAAAGCATCTCATTTGCCCACGTTGTGTATAGGAGGAGGCAGAGTGAAAGCTGTGAGGTCAGAACTACAATAAAGTCATTTGTATCATTCAGGAACATGGTAGAGGAAATTCCTAACTCATCTGGAAAAGTCCAGGAAGAATCTGAAAGAGGAAATGTTTGTGCTGAACATTAAGCAATGAACTCTGCCTTGCTGGGGGGAAGGTAGGGATGACTGAGGAAAGAGCATGGACGATGGGCTGGAAGCCCAAAGCATTGAGGCAAAGTTCAAGAATTTCAAGTGAGTCAACATGGTTTTAAGTTCGGGCTGTGCTCCAGAACACCACAAGAGGACATTTTATAAGTAGGTAAAGGTGAACCATAAAAAGCTCTGAATGCTAAGCTCTGGGATTCCAGCTTTATTCTGTAAAGGAAGGAAAAGCAATGAACAGCACAAAGTAGGGGCACCATCAGATTTCAGTCTTAGAAAACAGTTGTGGTTAAAGTTAGGAGGGTGGAATTAGCAAAGGACCAAGAGTACAGGTGGAAAAAAGGGGAAAGCATATCAGCCTACTTTATTTGTGCAGTTAAACACAGGATGAAGTTTTGGCTACAAAAGAGAATACGAGGTGGGTTACTGAGGAAGGAACATTGACAGGCACTTGAACTCCATTGGGACACCAGATCCATAGGGCAGAGACCTTGACTATTTGTTCGATTTCCAGGTTCTAGACAAATACCTGACACCTAAAATAAGTTTAATAAAATATATGCTGAATAAATTTATAAATGGATGAATTAGTGACCAATTAGGGAGAGCATATTTTCATTCATTAAATAAATATTCGTTAATCACCAGCTATGTACCAAATACTGCTCCAAGCACTGGAATACAGTGTTGAAAAGGTATAAATCTATCTATCTATCTATCTATCTATCTATCTATCTATCATCTATCACTTATCTATATATCTATCTACCTACTTACCCATCATCTCCCACACTCATCACCTATATCTATTGATCCATCCATGTTTCTATCACTTTTTTGTGTATCATTTCACTTACCTATATTGTGGTAAAAGTTATTATATAAACCCTAAACTGTTTCTTACTTACAGAGACTGGAGATCGAGGATGGAAGAAATCTTTGTTAATGCAAAGTGAAGGCTAAAACTGAAGAATAGCGTCTAAATTTCTCTCTATGGGAAAATTCACAAAAAGTAAGAAGAGATACCAGAAATTGAAAACCCTACAGATCACCTGAGAAGTGAGGTGGGGGTGAATACAGAAAGTTGGAGGCAGGAAAGAAATGTAGCTGCTAAGAAATTGCTGCTATTGGAGTGACCAAAGGGCTTCTCCAAATAAGGAATCGTTAATGCCCATACTTTTAAAGGTTGGTTTTTGTTTGCTTTTTGTTACCTTAGCCCTTACTATCAAACCTCTGGTTGAATCTGCTACATATAGATTTCTTTGTGACAGATGTGAATGGAGGCAAGGGATTAAAGAAAATGTGTTGTAATCCACATGTGAGTTAGCAGGAAACAGAGGGAAGAGAATTACCCGGAAGGGTGAGGTGTAAGATCCAGAGTCAGAGGTGTCTAATAAGAAGAAAATCTCCAAATTTGCAAACGTCCTGTGGAGTGTGATGAGCTTTTCCTTCTTTAAAATAATATGCTAGGAATTTCTTTCCAATTACATTTGATTTTCACCAGCCAATTTGATTTCAGCTAATATTTAAGTCACAGATCTTAATTGTAGCTTAAGATAAACGATGACTATATCTTACTGTAACATATGATACTGTGCGTGTTTGCACAGAGATAGGTGTCAGTGTTGAGCTTAAGGGGCTGATGTGATAAAGGAAGGCAATTTCTTTATCCAGGAGGTTTCACTGGTTGTTACTTAATAAAAACATAGACCCGTACCGGCTGCCAAAATGCAGGCACAATCACAACACTGAGGTAGGCGAGGTTCCACTGAAGCAGCCAATATTCGGGGATCCAGTCCTGTTTAGGCATAATCCAGGGGTAATTACATAGGTCCGTTCCCAAAGTCCTGCACGTTTAAACCACTCCTCTAAATTAGACTCTGTTTAAGCTATAATAACTCCAGGATAAGTGCTTCAATAGCAGTCTTTATGGGCAGACACCTGAAAACATTCATTTAAAGTCACTTTACTAGCTGCCATGAGGAGTTTCTGAAGGTATTTGGAAATGTCATTTTGCACTTGATGTGGCATTTAAAAATACAATAGCAAACCCACCAATGGCAAGCATTCACAAGACTGATTCAGAGGAACTCCCTGAAATTCAGAGAAGATTTGTAATTAGACTCACACCTTTGACAACAACTCTAAGACCTACTGGGTTTGCTTACGGGTAATTACAAAGTGAGGGAGAACACAGGCTTCCCTTCCTACTGCCTCTGGCAAACCCTTCTTAAACTCTAGGGTGTGCAGAAAAGATTATTCTGGGGTGTGTATAAGATACCAGATCCTGGGCTCCATCACAGATAATCTGATTGAATATCTCTGAGATGGAGTGCAGGAATGGGCATTTTGAACAAGCATCTCAGGTCATTAGAGGGAAATATTGACAGCCAGTAAGATTTCGGAAACCTGGAGGGTAGATTGATTCCACCTCTTGCAAAAACACTTCCTCGTTGGTCCACTGACACTTACGGTTCTTTTAAGGGCAGACAGATCCTATCGTTCCATAATTCGAGATGAAGATTTGTCTAGCAATTTCCAGACTTACCTAATGCTCTGTCTATGTCTTTTCCAAAGACATAAATGTCTTATCCTGTCCTAAGCCTATGTTTTAGGGGTTGTGGAAACTATCTGTTCTCTGAAAGTAAGAAGACTGCTTCCATTAGTTAGGGTTTGCCAGAGAAACAGGACTATCTATAACTATCTGTATCTGTATCTGTATCTGTATCTGTATCTGTATCTGTATCTCTCTCTCTCTCTCTCTCTCTCTCTCCCTCTCTCTCTCTCTCTATCTCTCTATCACTTATATATCTATATCTAATATAGATATATAGATGCAGACAGAGAGAGAGAGACAGACAGACAGAAGGGAGAGGGAGAAGGAGAGAAACCCTTCCTTCCTCCACATTTTGTTGTAGCCAGGCCCTCAGTGGATTAGATGACGCCAACCCACACTGGGGAAGGTGACCTACTTTACTGAATCCATCAACTCAGATGCTAATCTCGTCCAGAAACACTCTCATAGACACACTCAGAAGTAATGTGTAGCCAAATATCTGGGCACCCTGTGACCCAGTCAAGTTGACACAGAAAATTAACCATCACACCGCCTTTGTTACCGGCTGGTGCTAAAATCCCTCGAACCATGAACGCCTGGAATAAGAGAAGGTTAAGATGTGAAAACACTCATTTTAGTAGAATATGCGAGACTGTTACGGTACGTATTTCATTACGTCAGTCAAGTACAACTCCTTAACAAGTGTTTCTTTGTGCTTCACACTTCAATCAGGCCATCAAAAGGCATGCACACATTTATTGTACCCAGAAAATTGTTCTAAAAGCGGAAGTCACAATTTGTACCATCGACAGCTGTGCTTTTACCTTAGGATAGGTCTTAGGGACCTAACAGGACTGTGCATTCTCTACAAGCTGATGTTTGTCGTTGGTCACAGTGGTTTTGTTATAGCTCCTGAAATTCAACCCTGTTCCTTAAATACGGTGTGCTCACTAAGTACTTGTTAACATACTGATGGCTCTGGCAAGCTTCCCAATCAGGAAGACAGACGGGCAGAAAGTCAATGAAAATGAGACGGAGAAAGCTTTCTAAGAACAATCGTGACAATATGACTCCGTTGTGCAAATTACTTCGACCGATCACAAAACAAAAAACCCTACATCATCCTAGTTTCCAAGGTCTTCAATGTTCTGGGTGCACGATTAACTTTTCCAAATATATTTCAGATTGCTCCCTTTTGTGTATGCCTGATTCATACTTCCCTGGACATACCTAGAGTGTTCCCATAGTTTTAGCTCTACGTTGACATCTTTTTCAAACCTTCTTTCACTTCTTCTCACCCAGGGGAATCCTGCTCTTCCTCAAGGTCTGTCTCAGCCTCTGTGTCCTCCAGAAACACCTACAGTCTTAAGCCATTTTAGTCCTCTCTTCTATACTTCCAAAGCATTTTGTTTTCCAGGTGGCAGGTATCACAGACTGAGTTGTGTTTCTTTTTTTTTCTTTGGTATATTTTGTTTCTGTGTCTGGTTGGAGCGATTTCCCCTCTATGGCACAGTCCCCTCTAAAGACCTAACAGTCCTTATTGTATGCAGTGGGGAAAAAAAAAAGTTCTTTCATGCATTATTGAAATAACAAAATGAATGATTTCAATTTTGATTTAAATTTTTATGGATTGGAGAATTTTGTTCAAGTTGTTTAATGGGTTGATGGGTACACTTATCCAGAAAATAAAGATGCAAGTACATAGCTTACCTGTTTGGTGCAAAAATTAAGTAAGATTGCTTTTGCAAAGCATTTGCATATTCCCGTTTTTTACGTAAGCTCTATGCCCGACAGGGGGCTTGAACTCATGACCCGACATCAAGAGCTAGCTGCATGCTCTATTGACTGAGCCAGTCAGGCACCCTAGCACGTGCATACTCTCAAAAAATTTTAAAGATATTCCTGTAGGTGAAGAAAAATAATGAAGGCGGAAAACAAAACATATTATATTGATATATAGATAGTCATATTAAGGGAATGAATAAGGTGAAGTGAGACTTCCAAATATCACTGACTTGCCTGTAAATCTATGAGGCAGCAATTTGAACTTGGCCAGATGGTTCAGCAAGGATGGGTCTTCTCTCCTCCACATGGTTTACTGGAATTCATTCATACTTTGGGGAGCTCAGTTGGGATTGCTGGCATTTTGGGGACGGCTCAGAAGCCTGGACTTCCCTCTCTACCTGGCCTCTTATCCTCGGTCAGGGTAGTCTGGAGTAATAACATGGTCAGGGTGTTCTAAGAGAGCAAAACAAAGCTGCAAGTCTCATAAGGTCTGGACTCAGCATTGAGTGACTCATCATGTCACTTCCCATTGCACTTGATTGATGAAAGCAAGTCATGAGGCCAGGCCTGATTTCAGGGCTGGGGAAGTAGGCTCCGTCTCCCGATTGAAGGAACTACAAAGGATTGATGGCCATTTACAAGCTACCAAAACAGGAGGAGAAAGGTGTGGAGAAGGCATGACTTGTAGAAGTAACTGAGTGTACCCTAGATTTGGAGTGAATATATGTATGACTGATGATGTTATAAAGAGAGAAAGCCCAAGGGCACCTGGGTGGTGGTTAAGCATCTGGCTCTTGACTTCGCCTCGGGTCATGGTGTCACGGTTTGTGAGTTTGAGCCCCAAGTGGGGCTCTGGGCTGACGGAGTCTGCTTGGGATTCTCTCTCACCCTCTCTCTCTGCACCTTCTCACTTGTGCTCTCTCTCTCTCTCTCTCTCTCTCTCCCAAAATAAATAAATAAACTTGAGAGAGAGAGAGACAGAGAGAGAGAGAGAGAGCGCTGAGGAAAGAAAAGTAAAAATAAAAGGTAAAGGATAATTGAAAGTAGACAATGAAGTTTAGGATCAGGAAATATACATGTCTGTGAGTTCTAATGAAGGAAGTGACACGATAATAGGTATGGATGGAGGTAAGAATCCTTCTGTGTGGAGGAAACAAGGGAATGAGGAATTCACAAGATAAGCAGACAAGCAAAAGCTCTATCTCAGTCAGCTGAGCAGGTAGCAACTGGGTTCATGTTGATGAGTATAAATGGGAAAGGGACAGGGTTTTAGAGCACAGTGTTTGGAAAATAATGAGCAAGAATGCGAAGATAGGGACCATAGCAGGAGGCACCAATAGACATCTTGGGTGACCATAAAATGTATCATCCACATGGGGATTTTTTTGAGAAAAAAAAGAGGGTGCTATTCTTTGTTATTCTGGGACAGTAGGAGTTAACCAGAATGTAACAGTCACCAGTGTCTTGGAACAAAGGGCACTGCAATGCTTAGGAAGGTAAAGGAAAATGAGCGAAGTGTGAAACTTAGGAAAACATAATGAATATTATTCTTACCTAAGTTAAAGGCCAACAGGACATACGAGTGAACTACTTTATGGGCAGAGAAAGCAAGCGAACTATAAAGAGCTGAAGACTTGGATTGCTGGGAGATAATAACAGTAATTATGTATTACATTTACATAATGCTTTGTGATTAAAATGCTTTCACAGCCACTGCCTCATTTTCTCCTCACTGTAGCCCTTCCAGGTAGAGACGGTGGTTATTATCCTCCCTAGGTGGGGAGATGGGAAGGAAGGGTGCCACACAGAAGAGAGCTCACTCTTTCAAGATGCCTTGACCTGGCAGGTGGTGGGGAGTGGGCAGTGACCTCACGGTGTCTTTGGAAAGGTTATGTAACCTCTTTTTTTTTTAAATTTTTTTAAGGCTTATTTACTTTTGAGAGAAAGAGACAGAGTGTGAGCAGGGGAGGGGCAGAGAGAGAAGGAGACACAGAATCTGAAGCAGGCTCCAGGCTCTGAGCTGTCAACACAAAGCACGATGCGGGGCTCGAACTCACGGACTGAGAGATCGTGACCCGAGCCAAGGTCAGTTGCTTAACCAACTGAGCCACCCAGGCGCCCCATGGAAAGGTTATGTAACCTCTTTGACCCCAGTTCTTTTACTGTAAGAAATGATGAGAATTTATATATATAGGGGCACCTGGGTGGCTCAGCTGTTTAAGTGTCCAACTCTGGATTTCAGCTCAGTTATGACCTCACAGTTTGTGAGACTGAGTCCCACCTTGGGGGCTGAGCTGACAGCATAGAGCCTGGTTGGGATTCTCTCATCCCTCTCTACCCTTCCCCTGCACACATGCTCTCTCTTTCCCTCATCTGTGCCAGGTTATAAATGCAGATATCCTAGTTCTGTGTTCCTTCTACTAAGCCATTTGTCATTTACTGGCAGTTGAAATAATAGGAGAGAATGAGTTCTCAAAGGGAGTACATGTATATGGGATCTAGGGAGGAAACACAAAAGCAGTGTGTTTATCAAAACACTAAAAAAGATTTCTTCTCAGCAACAATTTAAGAAAAAAATTAAATCAAGGGAGATTTGAGGGAAAATGACAAGATTACTTAAACAGGTATTTGGTCATCTTGACAAGCCCAACTCTTTTAGAACATTCCAAATAGAAGACATTTCAAGGGATGCAAAGTATAATACTAATGGAGGCTCAACGCTCAGACAGGTCTGAGGTCAAGTTGAGGGTGATGGAACAGAAGAGGAGGAGTAAGATGTAATGCCAGAGAAGGCAAGTGGAAAGTTGAGCGGCAGGTCTTTCCTGAGGTGGGGAGATTTGGGTCTGGAGATTTGGGTCTGGAGATTGGGTCTGGAATGCAACGGGGTCCTGAGTCAGACCAGACTGAGGTAAGGAGGACTTGGCCAAAGAGGCTGACCTCCCTTGGCCTCAACTCCTTCCACGATCTTTTTCAACCTTATAATTCTGTGATTCTAACCAAGTCATCAGTTCTGGGACAGGATGGAAAAGGGCTTTACAAAAACAGCGGTGTCTCTAATGCTTCTGAGAATATTCAGCACTGACTAAATGCCAGAGCTTTCAGAATTATTTGCCTCGTGGTGAAACAGAACGTCGCTTTACCAAATCACACTCTGAGTTCAGACTACAACTTTTACCCATTTTAAAGATATTTTTCTTTATGTCCTACGTTGTCTGCAACAATTCATTAATAGACCGACCATTAAATAAATATTTTCTTAGACATGATTCTGCTAAGAGTACTCGAAACACAAAACTCCTTTCCACCCACTTAGGAACTGAATTTTTGATTACCTCTAGATAAGGTGCTTCATACTATGGTTCATTTAAAATTTCCTTCCTTCTTTAATTCAGCATTTACTCATGCTCCCAGAAAAAACATCTGCCATCCCCCATGTGCCAGGTGTTTTGATATGAAAACATTAAGTATTTTTAAAAGCTGAACTTTGTTTTTGTTTCAAACCCGCATGGAATACAAACTTAATCTTATCCGGGGAGGGTTCCTAATTTTCCCAGAGTTGTATAAGTTCTGTGGGCTCATATAAAGCCACATTCACCGATCTGATACTTAGACCCTCACGAGTCACCTGGGATTGTGCTGAGGTTCCCCCATTTCGGGATGATTCCCAGAGGCTGTATCTGTCAGATCTGACCAGAAGAAGCAAAACCATTTTAAATATTCAAATTGGTGGAACTGGAGAGAGAAACTTTGTTATGCAGATTATGGGGAGAGGGGAGAAACCAAGGAGAGGATCATGGAGCTCCCTAGACACTAACATAACAGCAGGAAGTGGCTAATTCCCTGAGGATGGGAGAACAAACAGAAAAGCGGTATTGCTGGACCCAAGAGATGAGGTTCATTTGGCAGAAGCCGGACCCAAGGTGGACCCTTCTGGTAAAGCTGGGGAGGAGACAGGGTCACCACTGCAGCCTTCTCTCCAGGCAAAGAGACAACAGGAACCCTCATGCCCTCCAGTCTCACCAGTGCCTTTTTAACAAATTTATCTATTTTGAGACAGAGAAGGAGTGAAAGTGAGCAGGGGAAGGGCGGAGAGAGAGAGAGGGAGAGAGAGAGAATTCCAAGCAGGCTTCCTGCTGTCAGCACAGAGCCTGGCACAGGTCTTGATCTCACGAACTGTGAGATCATGACCTGAGCCAAAATCAAGAGTCAGATGCTTAACTGACTGAACCACCCAGGTGCCCTCACCAATGCCTTTTATTTTATTTTTAATTTCTTTTAATGTTTATTTACTTTTGAGAGAGACAGAGACAGAATGTGAATGGCTTAGGGGCAGAGAGAGAGGGAGACGCAGACCTGAACCCTCCGAGCTGTCCGCACAGAGCCCAACGCGGGGGCTCGAACTCACGAGCTGTGAGATCACGACCTGAGCTGAAGTCAGCCGCTCACCCGCTCAACCGACTGAGCCACCCAGGCGCCCCTCACCAGTGCCCTTTGTTGGCCAAATGTAGCCAGCAGTGGCTGCACACAGAACTGGGAAAAAACACACAGCCTTGGTCTAGCATATCTGACTCCTGGACACAGATCAGTTTTCACGACACTGCTCCACTGTAAGAGAAATTGTTTTAGGTGATAAGCTACAAGTTAGCACATTTTTATTATTTATCCTTTAATACACATTGTATGTTTTATAGACATTACGCTGAAGAAATTCCAGGAAGTCCGTAACAGTTTGGACCCATTTGACCTAGCTAGTACAGAGTCTATGCCTCCATTCCAGCAGCATAGACACGGTCAAGACATAGAAACAGAATTTGAGTTACTTTAAGTCTTGTCACTTTATGGCGACAAGGAGCTCGCATTTGCGTTAAGCCTTAGAATACTAAAACAGAATAGCTGAGGAGTGATTATTTGAACATCACGCCTTGCGGGATCTGAACTGAAGGAAAACCTCCCTCATTTACTCTTGAAACAAATGCATATAGTCACATGTCAGAGCTCACGGTAGCATAGCTAACATCTATCTTTTTATTTTGCTACCGCTCCATCATTTATCCATTACGTACAATCTCTCATTATATACTTATCTACCACCCATCTGTCATCTATTATCTATTACCCCCATCATCATCGTCAATATTACTATTAGCTATTTATAGTAACTACAGTGACTGTTCAGGACTGGAGCCAACACATTTTTTTTTTTTTTTTTAATCACTGACATTGTTTAGGGAGGGCAGCATGTGAAGATCATAAACGGAACCGATATTTATTGAGTTCTGTGATCGTTTTTACATTCCCTCCAGATAGAGGTCTTGTTAATGTCTGTACTTATTGAGGATGGACCCCACTGCTCCCTCGGCACACCACTACTACGCTGCCCACAGGAATCCCCTTCCTGGAGATACAGAGTAGACCGAGGAAGGGCAAGAAATTAGTCTACGGACAAACGCGTGGCGAACAGACCCACTTGTCCATTCATGTGGGTTGCCATTGCATTCTTACTTAGTTCCAACCACCAAACCTATTGAAATGCTCTGCGCTGGTCTCGGGTGACTATGACATATTCTTCTGGTGCCATAGTAGGTGGAAAACTGGCAAGACTCTTTCCTGTCCTGTCGGACCAAACACATCATGGAGATGTTTCTTATTCCCCAGCACTGTGAGGGCATGAGGAAAACCGTCAACGTCTTTGGCTCCAGCTGGGGTCAGGACGCAGGTCACTTCTGCCCTTAAATTCTCAAACCCGTCTGATAGTTCTGCATTTCTCGTTGTCAGAGTCCCCAGAAAGTGGACTAGGGAGAGGGCACAGGGTCATTCCCAGGGACGCATCGATTTCTAGACCCTCTGAACTCCTGTTTGTTTTACTTTCATCCGAATAATTTATTTTATAATCCTAAGAGTGAGGAGAACCTTGTTCTGACTGAGCCATTTTTTAATTTGTCCATGCGATCTTTAGAATTTAGGCTTTTTAGGCGTGCCTGCTTGGCTCAGTGGGTTAAGAGTCCAACTCTCAATTTTTTTTAATGTTTATTTATTTTTGAGACAGAGAGAGACGGAGCATGAACGGGGGAGGGGCAGAGAGAGAGGGAGACATGGAATCCGAAGCAGGCTCCAGGCTCTGAGCTGTCAGCACAGAGCCCGACATGGGGCTCAAACTCACGGACCGTGAGATGGACTCTTAAGGGGCTCCTGGGTGGCTCAGTCGGTTAAGCGTCCAACTTTGGTTCAGGTCATGATCTCACAGTTTGTTAGTTTGAGGTCTGCAGTTCTGTGCTGGCGGCTCAGAGCCTGGAGCCTGCTTCGGATTTTGTGTCTCTCTCTCTCTGTCCCCCATCCCCTATACTTGTGCACTTGCCCCCCCCCCCCACCTCTCTCTCAAAAATAAATTAATTAATTAAAAAAAAAAGAGTCCTACTCTTGATTTTGTCTCAGGTCATGATGTCATGGTCATGAGATCGAGCCCCCTGTCAGGCTCCACACTGGACATGAAGCCTGCTTATGGTTCTCTCTACCTCTCCCTCTGCCCTTCCCCATCTCTCTCTCTCTCTCTCTCTGTCTCTCTCTCAAAAGAAAAAAAAAAAAAAGAGGCTTTTCAGACCAAACAAATGCAAGACACAAAAGCTGTCTTTAAATTTCTGAGTTCTATTGTTTTAGCTCTTTCCTGTGGGAGGAGGAGCTTCATATAAGCTAAAATCTCAAACTGTTATACTGCATTTGTATCGTTTCTTGATCATTCCTCAAATACTTACTAAGTATCTACTTAGTACTATTGTTGACCGCCTGATTTCTCAAGGTCAGCTCTATGACTCAGGCCAAGTCCTGTAACTTAGTAAGCTTGAGCTCTCTTAGTTGCAACGCTTATGTTGATAATGATGTCTACACTTTCTACATTATATAGTTGTTGTGAAGAAGAACAAGTGAACCCAACAAAATATTTCTAAACATATCAACTTTTTTTTTGAAAATGAAAAGAATTCTTAGTGTTCGTGTAACTAAAATTGTAACTTACAATGGGTTACTCCTTTAAAACATTTTTGGGGCTCCTGGGTGGCTCAGCCGGTTAAGTGTCCGACTTCGGCTCAGGTCACGATCTCGCAGTCTGTGAGTTCGAGCCCCGCGTCGGGCTCTGTGCCAACAGCTTGGAGCCTGGAGCCTGCTTCGGATTCTATCTCCCTCTCTCTCTGCCCCTCTCCTACCCTGCTCATGCTCTGTCTCTCTCTGTCTCAAATATTAATAAAAAAAATTTAAAAAATGTTTAAACATTTTTAATCATGTGTAGATAAATAATATTTATTTTCCCTCTTTCCCTGGCCACCATTCCAGAAGGTAGCCAGCAATGCATTTCGCTGGCTCAGTGGAGTGTATAGCAAAACTGAAGGCAAAATAGTCTAGAAGAGGTTTAGTTTTTATGCATTTTTGCTTCTGAAAGCCTAAGCCTCTACGAACCTATGTAAAATTGTTGACAGTGGAGGAAAAGGATATTTGTAGAGGTGATATTAAAAAAAAAATCTCGGGGCGCCTGGGTGGCTCAGTTGGTTAAGCAGCCGACTTCGGCTCAGGTCATGATCTCACGGTCTGTGAGTTCAAGCCCCGCGTCGGGCTCTGTGCTGATAGCTCAGAGCCTGGAGCCTGTTTCAGATTCTGTGTCTCCCTCTCTCTGACCCTCCCCCGTTCATTCTCTGTCTCTCTCTGTCTCAAAAATAAATAAACGTTAAAAAAAAATTAAAAAAAAATCTCATGGGAGAAGGAATTATTTCTTTCACCACTGTTTGTAGATAATGGTAACCAAATCAACAGGTCAAGCGTTTGCTATGAATCTAGGAAATGGCATAGATCATCTTGATACTGGCTGCACTAGTAGTTTTTAATATTCCCCTAGCAATTCTAATATTCGGCCAAGGTTGAAATCCACTAACCCAAGTAGCCCAGAACTAGAGAGTCTCAAAAAAGATTGCCAAGCATCACAAAGAATTAGCAGAGCTGAGAAATCTAACTGGACCATGAGAGCAGGTACAATAGACATCTTGTCAGTGACTTATATGGACTGATGATCATCACGGGCTGATCCTATCAACCCATCACCCCAAGCATTGCTTAACCTTATACAAGACCTTAAGAATGGTGAAACATGTAGGGAAATACTCCAGAAATTGAATTTATGTTAAATTTGAGATAAGAATGATGCAATTCTTGTACACCTGGGTTTGTGGTATGAGATTTACATTCATCATGTGTCTTGAAATTCATTAAAAATTATTGAAGTTTCTTTGTGGTGTAAAACAGCAAATAATGCAGCAGAGTGGAGAAAATAGAAATCATTTCTCCCAAAGTACACCTTGATTAGTAAAAGAGCAAACAAAAGAATTCTTAGTTCCTGACATTCTGCCCCAATTCAGTGACTAATGTTATCTCTAAAAGTTTTGTGATTCTACCCCATGTTACACCGTTTTTACTCTTCGATCCTCTGGCTGGCAGGATGATGTGCCTCATTTAATCTCTGGAACCTGTCATGCGAGGTTATGTACCTCTTCTAGGGTGCCAAAAGGTAAGACGAATGATTCTATGACAACCTTTACGCATATATCGTACATGTCTTGATTTCATACTTATTTGCCTGTATATATGATCAATGATCACTTTTCAGCACACTCAAAATTTAGACCTTTCTGAATGAAGTCTGAAAAAGAAAATAAGCTTAGGAAAAGTCTAAGTAATTCTTTTTCTTGTTTTTAATTGATGTTATTTGAAAATGTTTACATATTGATATTACATATTGATATTATTTGAAGACATTTATGTGGCCTTTAACATTATGTATTACTAATTTTTTTTAAATATTGTCTTATATTACCAAGGTTTGACTTGCTGAAGCCTTGCTGGTGGTTTGTAGAATGGAATGAAGGTCTGATGTCAACATCTACCCTTGAGTTATCTCTGATTTAACGTTTCAGAGATAATAGATGGTCTTTTGAAGATAGAAATTCATTCTGAAATTGACCCCACAGTGAAACATATCAACATAATTGAAAATATGTAACAATGTTATTATTTTATTATAGTAAGGATGGACACACAATAAATATTTGGTGAACAAATTTAATCTGTTCATTGCAATTATGTACTGCAAATTAAATACATTTTTTACTATAAAATAAACATAATATTTGAAGAGTTAGAACTGGATATATAAACATTGATTGGTTCACAACATACTGGAGATATTCAGAAGCAACCCATAGGAGTGGTCTTGCCCCACAAACACTTATATACCCATTCCTCTCCGCCCCCCTCACATACTTTTAACCATATCGGCATATTAAATGTGCATGTTAAATGCATGAGGAGTAAAGAATTGAGAAAATAATATACATAATTCAAGCAAAACACGATGCCTTAACCATCCCTATTTATTTATTAGAGAATAAAATGGAGGTACTTATTTTAGCCTGACTAATTGCCTGAATCATTACCTTAATTCTTCATTTTACTTTGCGTGTGCAGACCTGAACAATGACTAAAGAATAAAACAAGGAACAGAAACCATTCCCTTCAACACCCAAACCTCAGTTCCCTAATTAGGACCGTATTTCCTCTTGATGACAGTTGAGTGTTCATACTCTTGCACTGAGGTACTTTATCAAGATAGGTACTTCTGTTTGCTGTAGGCACAAATCAGAGGTTATAGAACATATTACTTCTCATTTATAAATTATTTTCCTTTGAATATATAATTCCAGGCAAGCCTAACTGTATAAATTAGGTGCTTTAACATCATCTTCATAAATTTCCTAAGAGAAGTCAGAACCCCTCTTTTTCCCCTGAAAGTGTCTAATTGCCAGTGCATTTGAGTTTCCTAAGGGAATAATATATATTTTCATTGGATGGGCATTTCCATATTTTGATAAATTCAATTAAAAATCTTTATTTGAGGGGTGCCAGGATAGCTCAGTCGGTTAAGCATCCTGCTTCAGCTCAGGTCATGATCCCACGGTTCATGGGTTCGAGCATTAGGCTCAGAGCCTGGAGCCTCCTTCAGATTCTATGTCTCCCTCTCTCTCCACCTGTCCTCTGCTCATGCTCTTTCTCTCTCTCAAAAATAAATAAACATTTAAAAATATCCGTATTTCAGATCTACTATTTTTCAGATTAACTGTTTAAAAAAGGAAAGTCCACATTTCAGTTGTTACTGTATTAGTCTAAGAAATAATGTGGAGGAAAATTAACCTAGGTTATGGTTTAGAGTATTTTTTACTGGTGTGCGTTATCAATTGCAATAAAATTTGCATTTCCTAGCAGATGTTCCATGATTGTCAAAAAACAAAACAAAACAAAACAAAACAAAAAACCAGTAGTTATCATTATACTAAGGTTGTGGACATACTCGATTTTCGACTCCACAAATTGGAACGGGGATCATTTGTGTCTCATAATAGTAAATGCATTTAATATATACGGAGTTAGAATGTCCAAAGTAAGCCATTTCTATTCCTACCACGGGTGACCAAGTACGATCTATCTACCGTTTATACTTTCCTCTCCATTGAAATGAAGCCATAAGGCCAGTTCTCGCGCCCGACGTACTTACAGCGTCTGGCAGGGCTCTATGAAAACCTTTGACTGGAATCCACAGTTGGAGCCCAAAGCAGGTGCTAGACATAGCTGGTGGAGGCCACGTTCCTCCGCTTCTCCGCGTGGGGCACGCAGTATCCCGGGGCTGGGTATCGGTGTCTGGGCTTCTTTCTGTTGCAACAGCAGAACCCACAGAGCAAACCACCTCCGATGAAGACGATGGCGGTGCTGGCCCAACCGAGGAAGAGGGCTGCTCCCAGTTCTCGTTTCTGCCCCACGTGGATGGCTGGGTCGTAGAAATCCCTGATGATGATGTTGGCCGTCCAGCACACAGGAATCAGAACGAAGATGCCGGTCAGGATGAAGAGGGCCCCGGAGGTCCCCAGAAGGTACGCTTTGGCCCTCTCATTGGAGCCCGTGCACCGGATGTGCTTCATGCCGCAGATGCCAAGAAGCAGAGCGATGAGCGAGAGGGCGACGGCGACACACATGAGGGCCCTGGCTGCCTCCAGGACAGGTGGGAGAGCCAACAAAGAGCTGTAGAACTTGCACTGCAGCCGGACCTTGGCTTGTCGGACGCAGTTCATCCAGAGCCCTTCCCAGAGCCTTTCAAAAACGATGATGTTGCTGCCAACGAAAGCCGATACCCTCCACTGGGGCAGGAGGGTTGTGGCAAGAGTCCCGACCATGCCAAGGAAGCCAAGAGCCAGACCAGCAATCTGCAGGGGATAGAATGCCATCGCCTCTGCTTTGAAGACCGATCCAGCCTGGAATGGTAGAAGCTGCTGGAGATCCAGAACGTGGAGGAGGCCTCTTTGAGTCTACAGCAGTCTCTGATGATGTTCTCCAGTGTCCCTGCCCATAATGTTTTAGTTGAAAGCAGCACCAGCGACTGAACTTGGCCTAACTAGAAGTACCTGCCTTTGTACACAGGCATTCATTTCGGTATGGATTATTTACTAGTCATATATAATTGTTTCCCAGCCAATAAGAAGGTAGCCAGAAGGTGTGTCCAGAAATACTGCATTCAACTTCGGTCTTCCTTTTATTATTATTGTCTTAGCAATGTTGTAATTAAGTGTCAAAGCTTCCATTGTGGATTGCTAATTACAGAGCTGAAGACTTCCTGCTGGAAAAAATCGCTCTGAGAAAAAAGCGTAAGCATCTAAGTTAAGTCACAACTGGAGACAATGCAAAAATCTTACCAGTTCTTTGGGGAGCAATTGAAGAACACTTTGCGGTGTAGATGATCTATTACTTTTTTCTAATCTAAGCCACTCGTCTTTAATACGGTTAGTCAGTTCTGGTTTTAATAAAGACCTCTGAATCTGGAAAAATGTGTAGCAGTTAGTTTCAAGACTTCTACTAAAACCTCTGATACTTGATAAAAAAGGAGGAGTCCTATGCAAAAAAATTCAGAATTTGGTTTATTCTTAAGATCAGAAAGAAGAACAGAGATAAGCAGTCCTTATAATTGAATTTACTGGTACTTGTTATAATATCTGTTAAGTAACACTTCCTCTCTGGTGGAATTTTTCGTATATAAACTTTGATTAGCTGGTTTTTAAAAAATTTTTTATGTTTGGGGCGCCTGGGTGGCTCAGTCGGTTAAGCGTCTGACTTCGGCTCAGGTCACGATCTCACGGTCCGTGAGTTCGAGCCCCGCGTCGGGCTCTGGGCTGATGGCTCAGAGCCTGGAGCCTGCTTCCAATTCTGTGTCTCCCTCTCTCTGCCCCTCCCCCGTTCATGCTCTGTCTCTCTCTGTCTCAAAAATAAATAAACATTAAAAAAAAAATTAAAAAAAATTTTTTATGTTTATTTATTTTTGAGACAGAGAAAGAGAATGAGCAGGAGAGGGGCAAAGAGAGAGGGAAACGCAGAATTGGAAGCAGGCTCCCAGCTCTGAGCTGGCAGCACAGAGCCCACATCAGGGCTCAAACTCGCAAGCCAGGAGATCATAACCTGAGCAGAAGTCAGATGTTTAACCGACTGAGCCACCCAGGCATTCCTAGCGGTTTTTGTTTTTGTTTTTTAATTTTTTTTTAATGTTTATTTATTTTGAGAGAGAGAGAGAGAGACAGAGTGAGAGCCAGGAAAAGGCAGAGAGAGAGGGAGACACAGAATCCAAAACAGGCTCCAGAACCCAATGCACGGAGCCCAATGCGGGGCTCGAACCCATGAACTATGAGATCACGATCTAAGCCAAATTGGACGCTTAACCTACTGAACCACCCAGGTGCCCCGATTATCTTTTTTTTTTTTTCTTCAATGGCAGCTTGAAATATATCACATTTATCAAAGCCAAAAATGTATACTCCATTTTTATGGAAGAATATAAAAGTGGCCCTTTGGATTATCTGTGCAATTACTTAAATTCAGGTAATGGAAAAGTTCTTAGAGATGGAAGGTGTCTTCCAAGTTATAACAGGTTTAAGTCCCTTGTTTGCAAGATGCAGAATGTGAGGTCTTCAGAGTGTGTGGCTAGGCTAGCTATGTGGTAATGATCTAGAAATTCATCCAATCTCTATCTTGCTATACTTACCTCTCTGACTGACTCAAAAGGGGGAGGGGAGAGATGTTTTCAAGTTTTTCCAGCTGAATGGGACTGAACCTGAAATTTAATACTACCTGTCAGTAGTTTCACAAATTGTTTTCAAAGCAAGCAGAATTCCATTGAGACTGTTTCAAAGTTCAAGAATCAATATTTCATCCTTGAGTATCACTTCCCGGCCACTGTCCAAGGACCATGATGCTTAATGTGGGAAGCCCAGACCTTTCCCCTTTTCGTTCACATCCTACTGCAACGATTCCATCTCAAGGATGAAACCTGCTTGAAAATGAGCACACCACGCATATTCCAACTGGGAGACGTTGCAATTTGCAACAGGTCCTCCCTCTCAGTCAACCACAGCCCAAGAGCCAATGGCAGGTCCAATACCATCCAGATTTAAAGAGCCCATTAATTGCATTAGGAACTATGAAAACTTGAGTTTTTAAGATGGGTGGTCTCTCTAGCTATTATGTATCAATCATATCTCTGTTTTGTTGCTATTGCTGTATTAGTACCATTCTAGATCAACTGAGAACTCCCTCTTTAAGGAATGTGGATCATTGAGGAAACAGATAACTTCTGTGTAGTTCAGAGTTTCCTAACGCCAGCTCAGAAGGCAGGGTTTTCTCTGCCTTTGTTCAAGGTTACTGAGACACACGTTTCTTCCCACCCTGAAGGGATTTGCCAACATTATTCTGACTTGTCGCTTCCACCTTGTCTTCTGTGTTCTATTTCCTCTTCCTCATTCTATCTCACTTTAAACCCTATCTTCATTTTGTCCTAGAAGTTTCCAACTTACTGTTCTTTTCTAATTGTTTGATTTTTTTTTTTCTTCAGGTAAAACATCTGGTCTGTATTACAAATAAATGCGAGTGAGAGCATATGTTTACTTAGAATGTGGAGGTACATCCTGATTATAGGTATAATCTAAGAAACATAAATAATGTAGGAACTTTTGTTTTTGGCTCCTCATAGGCAAAGCCGATTCTCAACATCAGCTTTACTTTCTTCCTTTAGGTTGAAAGGGAGATATTGTTTTCCTCTCCAACTTCCTGGGAATCTTAACCCCTTCTTCCTCCTCGGGGGCTCCTGTTCCATTGATAATTCCCTCCCTTCATTGTATCTACATCCTCTTCCTCTCTCTGCGTTGTCCTTTAGAATATAAATATACTCGATTCTCTTCCATATTAAAACTTCATTTTGCCAGAAATGTGTTCCCTGCAATTTATTCACATGACTCTTGTAATCCACTTATATTTTCTACTGCTCCAACATGGAAGTTTGCTAGAAATGTGACAGACTTCCTGGGTATTCTTTTTTTTTTTTCTTTTTTTAATGTTTTTTTTTTTTTTTTTTTTTGTAATTCATTCTTGACAGAGAAAGAGGGAGAGAGCATGAATCGGGGAGGAACAGAGAGACAGGGGGGGTAGAGGATCTGAGGTGAGCTCCATGCTGACGACAGTGAGCCAGATGTGGGGCTCAAACTCACTAACTGTGAGATCATGGCGGCCTGAGCTGAAGTCAGAAGCTCAGCCAACAGAGCCACCCAGGCACCCCCTTCCTGGGCATTCTTACTCCTGTCTTCAAATAACACTTTCATACCCTGCCTCACTGGCTTTTCTGTAGAGGCCCAAAGAAGCCATCATCTTCTAATTGAGGCGGTAAAGTGTTTATATTTTGAAGAGGGACTTGTTTCAGTC
The DNA here is from genome assembly GCF_018350195.1 of Panthera tigris. NCBI lineage: Eukaryota > Metazoa > Chordata > Mammalia > Carnivora > Felidae > Panthera > Panthera tigris. The sequence continues at coordinate 14,814,887 of NC_056668.1, read as the reverse complement.
TTGGCTTGATGCCTTAGCCATCACCTGGTTCTGCACCTCCCCTTAAGCTTCCCTCCTTTCCCCCACTCCTCTTCCTTCCCTTCTTTTCCTCAGGTGTTGATCCCAAAAGTACTTCATAGTAAAAAATAATGTACCCTAACCTCCACCTCAGAGATTGCTTTGAAGGAAACCCAACTATTGATTAACACCATATTCTAATTTATTGAAAATATTTCTTGTCTTTTGGGACACCTAGCTGCCTCAATACGTACAGCAGATGACTCTCACTCTTGGGGTTGTGAGTTTGAGCCCCATGTTGGGTGCAGAGATTACTTAAAAATAAAATCTTTAACATCAGAAAATAGTTTTGTGGTAACATTGTTGTGCTTAGTTTCATCTCAAGCTCTCTCACCCGAATCAATCCAGTGATGTCTTTTCCAGTCTCCTTGCCTCTGGTCTTAACTCTTTTCTCATCCATACTCCACTGGGGACCACACAGAGGTTCCTGAATCAAATTCTGAGCAAGCCACCACCTTACTTAAATTCTTTTAAAAGTTCTCCTCTTCCTCCAGTACAAAATCCAAATCCCTTAGCATGATGCAAAAGACCCATCCTTGGACTGGCCCGTGCTCAGCTTTAAAACTTATCTTCTGGGGCGCCTGGGTAGCTCAGTTGGTTAAGCGTCCGACTTCGGCTCAGGTCATGACTTCATGGTTCGTGGGCTCGAGCCCCGGTTCGTGGGTTCGAGCCCCGCGTCGGGCTCTGTGCTGACAGCTCAGACCCTGGAGCCTGCTTCCGATTCTGTGTCTCCCTCTCTCTCTTCCCTTCCCCCACTTGCACTCCGTCTCTCTCCCTCTCTCAAAAATAAATAAAACATTAAAAATAAAAAGGCTGCCTTTTAAAAAATGAATAAATAAAAATAAATAAATAAAACTTATCTTCTGACCCTGACTCCATTCCGTGCCCTCACAGACCTTGTTTGAGTGAGAGTAGTAAATAATAAACAATCATCAATTGCAAAAAAAAAAAAAAATACCTAAGTACAAAATGAGACACAGCTATGGGTAAAATCAGAGTATAGAAAAAATAAGGTACAATGAGAGTATAAACAGATGAGACTGTAATTTTAGTTACGAGGTAAAGAAAAGGCTCGCTAACAAAACAATATTTAAGCTATAACCTGAAGCCTGAGTAGGAATTAGATCATCAGGTAACGGGCATCCCGGGCATGGGAGACATGAGTGAAAGTGCTGTGGGTGAAGACAACTTGGGGCTAATGCAGATGGAAGGCTTCGAACACAAGGGACATGGGGGCTGCAGTAAGGGGCAGACGAAGCTACCAATGCAAAGTCCAGATGTGTGGGCTCTTGTGAACAATGTTCTCTTGAGATCAATGCAAAGCCAGTGAAAGATTTCAAGCATGGAACTGACACGATCGAGTTTGTGCTACAAGCAAAAGCAAACCCCCAAACCACAACAGATCGATATTCTGAAGGAAAGGACTGGAAAGGCGCAAAATAGAATAGGAAGAAACCAGTTAGAAGTTTATTGCGATCATCCAACTGGAAGATGAGGGAGGCGATCAGCGTACAGGAGATGCAGGAGAGTGGCTGGATTTGCACCGTGCATCGGAGTTGTAGCTGGTGAGGATGGCCGACGGCCTGGAGGTGGGAAACGAGTCACGGGTGACTGTCTCCACTGACAGGAGCGTCATCGTACCAGGGGTGCGTGTATTGAGGTGACAGACCCTTGAAGGATGAGTGACCTCTTAGAAATAGATCAAGAATTACATTTCAGACGTAGAGCCCGAGTCGGCTGGGAGCCATCCCGGTAGAGGATGTAAAGAATTAGATATTTCGCAGCTCACAGGGACAGTCTGGGCTGTACACGTATGTAAGAATCTACAACCTCCATCCTGTCGACAAATTATGATCAGATCGCAATCAGGGAGAGCAATCTGGCCACACAGACTGCTGACTCACTCTATCGTCTTGTCGTCCTGGGACTTGTTCTGGGGTCTTAGAGAATCGAAGTTAGGTTGAGGGACTTTTGACTTCTTGTAAAAATATGTCAGAGCTTCACCTGCCGCCTCCGCTTGAAGTGAACAGGGGTGGACGTGTAACATCAGAATGAAAAACTTAGGACACTCAAAGCATCGTTGTCTGGCCTTACTTTTCTCCCTTTTCAGGAGTTACACACCTGAAAATGTTCAGGCATTCTCCTAACTTACTGTGTGTCTGTTTTGAAAGATGATGTCTTGTCCCCCTCAGTGCTCAGGGCAAGTTTTAACAAGTACAAATGAGTTGGAAAAGTTTTAACTGGATGTCTATGAGATTGATTTGAAACTACTATATGGAGGTAAATGCATGAATACACACATACAGAGACGGGCTCCTACCCTATTACTGACTCAGGAATAATGCTGTTCTTTCTACCTAAAGCACCTTCCACATTCCCCTGACCTGTGTAACCCTGCCCATCTAATAATCGTTCATTCTCCTTCAGATTTGGATCCAAATGTAGTCACAAGAGAAACCTGTTTTGAGTTGGATCATATCATTCCCCACCCCTGCCGTTGTTTTAGTCTTTCATAGAACTGCATTTTTCTCCAGAGCATTTTCCACCAATTCTCAACAAATATGCATTTCCATTTAAGTCTGTTCCCTTCTAGAGCTTAGATTCTACTCGAACAGAGACGGTGTCAAATTTGCTTACCATTAGATTCCCAGCGCCCAGCAGAGAGCCTGACGCAGAGCACGCCAGTAGTTGTCTGCTCAAGAAATATTGTTGGAATGAATAAGGAATGAATGAATGAATACAATGTTTCATTTACTTAGGCTGTCCTCTAACTTGAGGATCAATACTTAATTACATCTTCTTAAATTATAAATTCACAATTTGAATACTTCTAAAGAATTAAAGCCTGTATTCATATGATGAAATATACGAAGTCACGATTTAAACACCTCATTTAGTAGGTTTTTTTAAATAGCTTCTATTCCAGGAATGCATTTGGGAGTAATCTAAAAACCAACTAAATTAGGTTTAATACCACCAGCTAGTAGATTGAATTTAACCCATTATCTTGCATTACTACCTCAAATTTCAACTGTCTTGGGGCACCTGGGTGGCTCAGTCGGTTGAGCATCTAACTTTGGCTCAGGTCATGATCTCACAGTTCAGTTCCTGAGTTCGAGCCCCACATTGGGCTTTGCTCAGGCAGTGCGGAGCCTGCTTTGAATTCTGTCTCCCTCTCTCTCTGCCCCTCGCAGGCGTGAGCGCTCTCTCTCTTTCTCAAAAATAAATAAACATTAAAAAAAAATTAAAAGAAACTCAATCGTCTTAAGGCTACTTACGTGTCAGTATTTATATGGACCTTTGGTGTGAAACCAATCAGTGAAATCTGAGTTCACTCCAGGTAATGAAAGCCTGTATTCAGTGTATGTGGTTTTGCTTCTGCACACAGTTGAGAATATGCTATAGAAACCTTTGGATTTATCTTCCTCTCTCCCTTTTCCTTCTCTCCTTTATTTATTTATTTTTTTCTATCTCATATGGCTGCAGAAATAATTGAAGACAACTTGCCAAAATAGAAGACAAAACAAGGAGCCTTGTGATTACTGAAAAGCAAATGAGAATTTGGGGGACAGGGTAAAACAAGAGTAGAATATAGGAGATAAAAATGCATGAAGTTTGTCCACAAAATAGGCACCACGTTTGCTAAGCCTTGGCCATGAACTTGCCTTGGAGTGTTTTAGCAGTCACACAATGTCCATGAATAAAAAGAGAGACATGTCTTTAAGGGTTACATAATTCTTTTTGCTTCTGACACCAGAAAGAACTTCTTTCACTGTGGAATACAATGAACAACAACCTTACAGTAAATAGAGTAGACAAATTTGCCCAGGTGTTCTTTTACAGGAGCCTAAATGATGTGGTCCAGGCATTCAGGTCTTAGATCAGTGGTTCTCAGCCCGAGTGCACATTAGAATCACCCCGGGGGAGCTTTGAAACAATCCCAGTGCAGGGGCCCCACCCCAATCCCATTAAACCAGGAGCCTGGGGGCGGGGCTGTGGCTTCAGAATTTTTGTTTATGTTATGTTTTGTGATAGTGGCGTCAGGATTGTGAAAACACCCTCTGTCATACCAGCTTGCAGACTGTATGAGAAGCACTGCTTTAGAGTTTCTGTTTCAGTGGTTCTCGGTTTTGGCTTTTAATTAGAATCCTAGGAGAGAAGTTATTATACATATCAGGTCTCCCATCAAACCCATTAAATCAAAATAGCTCAAGAGAGGACCCAGGCATCAGTATTTTGTATGTGTCTTCGGTGAGTTGAGTCTTCAGCTGGGACTGAGAGGCGCTGATCTATATGAATGGATGGGTTGTATATCCTTAAGGTAATTTTACATTCATATTATTTCTCTCCGTAGAGCTTTTGAGACTCGAGAGTGAATCAGAGGTTATTCTCCTTGACAAGAATCTTGAGTGTAAATATTTTATATTTCTAGTTAAACTCTATCTTATGTGAGTAGGTGGTGAAAAGCTTTGAAATAAAAATGATGGATTTATTGCGCTTATCTTTCTGCAATTAGGCAATGTTATTTTTTTAAAACAGCAAGTGAGGGCATGCTTACCCATTATCATTGAAAACACCTCAACTGGAGTATTTGTATAGTGCTTCTCAACTGTGAATTATGTTCGAATACCTTTGAAGAACAAGTTTTCAAAAGCCATTTCTATCATACTATTTCGGTTATGTTCAGACATGATACAGGGTATGAAATTTTATGCTTATGGCTCTTACAAAACAACATAAAACCGAAATAATCAACAGATTAAATACAAACAAAACTGCACAACTGATAACATTTAAATTATCCGTGTTACTTTGATTTGCTAGATATTATTGAATCTTTAAAACTAAATTTTGGTTAGATTTACTAGCAGAGGGTATACTTTTATAATTTGTACTCCACAAGTCATTTTCTATTTGTTGGATTTAGAGTGTGATGCGCCATGATTTGAAACATTCATTTATCACTGTCAGTTTTTTTTTTTCATTTGAACAATGAAACTGTTCTTCAATTGATCCAATATTTTGATAAGCCAAGACATCTGAGAGCCTGCCCATAAGTAAAATACCAGCAAATTAAAATGTACTGTTCTTTATTACATCTTTACTCCTATACTTACTATGAGCTATACAAAACTGGATCTGTTCATATCATCTGATACAAATATGAGAAAAGCTTAGCAAGTTCTTTCACTTGATATTGCCTGAGTGTCTCTGTGTTTTAAGGATTCAATATCCCACTAGCTAGCTTTGTGGCCTGAGCTTTACATATGTACAGTATGCCGTGACTACACTTAACCTGTGCTTAAAAAAATTGTCAGTGTGCAATGTCATTTCCATGAAGGCAAACCAATGTCTCCGTTTATTATATGAGTTAACAAACTAAAGGCTAATTTTGAACTTCTTTAAATTGAGAACTCTCATATCGCAATGATATCTGTACAAACAATAAAAATAATTCGAACAGTAACTAGGTTATGCAGACCAAATATCCTTACTTTAAAATTTGGACAAGCCAGGGGTGCCTGGGTGGCTCAGTCGGGTGAGCGTCTGACTTCTGCTCAGTTCATGATCTCATGGCTTGTGGGTTCGAGCTTGGCATCGGGCTCTGTGCTGACAGCTCGGAGCCTGGAGCCTGTTTCTGATTCCGTGTCTCCCTCTCTCTCTGCCCCTCCCCCGCTCATGCTCTGTCTCTCTCTGTCTCTCAAAAATAAACAAAAATGTTAAAAAAAATTAAAATTTGGACAAGCCAGCCTGAAAGAAGCCAGATACATATCACGCACATTACATGTTTAATATTTGCACTTTAAATAATTACTTGGGTCAATCATAGGGCAGAAGGCAAGTATAATCATCATCCAGATAATCCAACATAACTAAAAACTCTCAGTGAGCAGATGTGTCCCTACATATTTTTGAGACTCTCAGGTTGCTGTGGATATCAGTTTAAAGAATACCAACATACCTTTCTGAACCTCACTTTTCTCTCCGGTTTATATGGATTAAATAAAATAATCAACATAAACTGGTTAACTTATTGTATGTAGTAAATAAGTTTTCTGTATACTCATTTTATAATCAAAATTTGATCAAAATACAGTAAAACCTTGGTTTGTGAGCATACTTCATTTCAGAAATACGCTTGTAATCCAGAGCACTTATATATCAAAGCAAATATCAAGAACCATTGGATCAGTTGTGATCGTGTGACATTCGGAGTCATGTACTACTCGTATTGCAAGACATTGCTCATTTATCAAGTTAAAATGTATTAGAAATGTTTGCTGGTCTTGTGGAATACTTGCAGAACAAGTTACTTGCAATCCAAGGTTTTAGTGTATATTCATTTAACGATTATTTTTTTGGGCGCCTGAGTGGCTCAGTCAGTTAAGCATCCAACTTCAGCTCAGGTCATGATCTCCCTGTTGGTGGGTTCAAGCCCGGAGTCGGACTCTGTGCTGACAGCTCAGAGCCTGGAGCCTGCTTCCGGTTCTGTATCTCCCTCTATTTCTGCCCCTCCCCCACTCGCACTCTGTCTTTCTAAATAAATGTTAAAAAAAATTTGAATAATTATTTTTATGACAGTCTTTCAGATAAACGAAATAGTCCATTTTGTTATATTTTACAAAGACCTTATTTTTTTAGAAGAGTTTCAGATTTAGAAAAATTTAAGAAGCTAATACAGAGTTTTTATTTCTCACACCTAGTTTCCCTTATTATGGGCATCATCATTGGTATGTTAGTTATATACTTGTCACCATTAATAAAGCAATATCGACTCATGATTATTATTTTTTTTTAATTTTTTTTTTAACGTTTATTTATTTTTGAGACAGGGAGAGACAGAGCGTGAATGGGGGAGGGTCAGAGAGAGGGAGACACAGAATCTGAAACAGGCTCCAGGCTCTGAGCGGTCAGCACAGAGCCCGACGCGGGGCTCGAACTCACGGACTGCGATATCATGACCTGAGCCGAAGTCGGCTGCTCAACCGACTGAGCCACCCAGGCTCCCCTCGACTCATGATTATTAACTGAAGTTCCTAGCTTTTTCAAATTTTCCTAGATTTTCAGATTTTCAGCTAGAATCCTTTCTCTGTTCCAAGATCCCATTCAAGACACCTCCTTACCTTTAGTTGTGATGTTTCCTTAGGCTGCACTTGGCTGTGACAGTTTCTCAAACTTGCCTCATATTTGCAGAGTGCTGCTCTGTTACTTTGTATGGTGATTTTCTACTGGAACTTCTCATGATTAGACAGGTTACAGGATTGGGGGAAGAAGATCACAGTGGTAAAGTGTCATTTCATCACATAATATCGAAAGTGCTATTTATACTATTTATGACTGTGTTGACCTTGTTCATCTGGCTGGCGTAGGATTTGTCAGATTTCTCTACTGCACAGTTATTCCCACCTACTTCCCATGTTGAGCTCTTTGGAAGGAAGTCACTATACACTGCCCACAGTATAGGAATGGAGCATTTATATACACCACTTGGAATTCTTCAGCATGGGAGCTTTGTGTTTCCTCTCCCACTTATTAGTTTATTCAGTTGAAGATTTGAGATATATATTTTAAAACTTTCCCATCAGCAGTGTTTGAAAGTACTTATTACTCTGTTTATTTACCATCACTAGGTTATCATAACAAAAAAATCCAACTTAATAGGTGAAGCACAGTATTTTATGATCGTTAGACTTCACATTTCTGTGATTACTAGCGTGACTAAATTACTGTTTCATTTATTTTCAGGATCTTAAAAAAATTTTGCCAATGATCTATATATCTTCTTTGATCATTTTTTCTTTTGGTAGGTATGTTTTAAAAATTATTTCCACACCTGAAGAATGGCTAAAATCAACACAAGAAACAACAGGTGTTGGCAAGAATGTGGAGAAAGGGGAACCCTCCTACTCTGTTGGTAGGAACGCAAATTGGTGTGGCCACTCAGGAAAACAGTATAGAGGTTCCTCAAAAAGTTAAAAAATAGAACTACCCTATGACCCAGCAATTGCACTGTCATGTATTTTCCAAAAGAATACAAAAATACTAATTCAGAGGGATACATGCACTCCAATGTTTATAGCAGCATTACCTACCATAGACAAATTATGGAAAGAGCCCAAGTGTCCTCTGGCTGATGAATGGATAAAGATATATATTATATATACACACATACATATAATGGAGTTACTCAGCCATCAAAAAGAATGAAATCTGGCCATTTGCCATGACATGGATGGAACTGGAGAGTATTTAGCTAAGAGAAATAAGTCAGAGAAAGACAAATACCATAGGAGTTCACCGATATGTGGAATCTAAGAAACAACACAAATGAGCACAGGGATAAGAAAAGAGAGAGAGAGGCAATCCAAGAAACAGACTCTTAACTCTAAGGAACAAACTAATGGTTACCAGAGGGGAGGTGGGTAGGGGCATGGTAGAAATAGGTGTTGGGGATTAAGGGGCGCACTTGTTGTGATGGGCACTGGCTGTTGTATGGAAATATTGAATCACTATATTGTACACCTGAAGCTAATATTACACTGTATGTTAACTAACTGAAATTTGAATAAAAACTTTAAATAAATAGCTGGCAAGACCTCTAAAGGATTTACATTTTTTTCTTTGCTTATAAGGACGTAAAAATCCTAATAAACTTAAAAAAGTATACAGTAATTTTATATATTAGAAATAACACTATGAAATCTGCACTTACAGTCTTGGTTGTTACCTGCCTTTAAATTTACTTATGCTTTGCTTGGTTGTACATACTTCATACAATGCTAATATGCCACAAGTCAGTTACTATTTTCCTTTATCCTTTTATTGAAATCCTTAGTGTGCTCTTCCATAAATTATTCCAATTCCCAGTAAGGTTCTGATTTTTCCAAGGATATTTTAATATATTGATCATTAAATTAATATGAGATGAGATGAGGGATTCACTCTAAATCTTTTTTTTTTCACATTTTAAAGCCAGTTGTATCCACATCGTTTATGGAATAAACCATTGTTTTCTCATTTTTTTTAACACATTCTGGCTTTATTAATGTAGGAAGGACAATAAATGGCCCCCCAAAGATGTTCATATACTAATACTTGCCACTTATAAATATATTCAGTTATATGGAAAAGAGGAGTTAAATATATAGATGAACTTAGATAATTGCAGATGATTTTAAGATCAGAACATTATCCTGGATCACCTGGATGGGTTCATGGTAATCAAGAAGATCCTTAATTTTTTTTTAATGTTTATTTATTTTTGAGAGAGAGAGAGAGAGAGAGACAGAGCACGAGTGGGGGAGGAGCAGAGAGAGAGAGGGAGACACAGAATTGGAAGCAGGCTCCAGGCTCTGAGCTGTCAGCACAGAGCCCGACGCAGGACTCGAACTCACAAACCGTGAGATCATGACCTGAGCCGAAGCCGGACGCTCAACTGACTGAACCACCCAGGCACCCCTCAAGAAGATTCTTAAAAGTGGGAGGTAGAAGAAGAGTCAGAGGAATGGCAGCATGTAAAAAACAGCCAGATGTTGCTAACTCTCAAGATGGAGAGCAGAGGTCATGAACCAACTTCTAGAAGCTGGAAAAGGCAAAGAAACAGATTCTCTTTATAGAGGTTCCATAAAACACAAAACAAAACAACAACAAAAACCTCTCTAACACACCCAGTCCTGGCTTTCTACCTTGATTTTATCCAGTGGGACCCGTTTTGGACCTCTTACCTTTGGAACTGTAATGTAATAAACTTGTGAAGTGTAAACCACAAGTTTGTGGCAATTTGTTATAACAATAATAGAAAAAAATTTACAAATGTACATATTATATCAAATTGTCCTATGCGTGGCTCATCCAGTACCTTGGGTCTCCATACCTCTTCCTCTGCAGGCATACTCTCTGTGACCTAATCCAGCCTGGGGCTTGATAACATCTTCAAATTTTTATCTCCAGTTGGTGCCACTTCCTTGAACTCTGGGCTCATCCATCTAACAGCCTGTTGGGTGTTTCTCCACATTGGGGTCCAATTGATACCTCAAACATAATTGGTCCATGACCAGACTCTTGATTACCCAAATTTTCCCAAATTACTTCTTCCCTGTCTCAGTAAATATAATCTCTATAAGTCCAGTTTCATAGACCAAACACCTTCAAGGCATCCTTAACTCACCCCTTTGGTCCATATCCAACATGCCATCCATCGCGGTTCTTCATGTTTCACTTTCCAATCCCAAGTCTAACTACTTCTCACCTTCTTCACCACAAACATCATGGTCCAACCTACTACACTACTGAAATTATTTTCTAATTAGTCTTACTGCTGCCATTTTGTCTCTGTTTATTCTCCATAGATCATGTCTCCTGCTTCTTCCTATGTGTTTCCATCACACATAGAATAAAATCCAGCATCCCTACAATATATAGTCCCTAGTTCCTTCTTTGACTAAAACTCCACTGTTCTGGCCAAGGAGCCCTCCATGGTTTCCCTGAAGATATGTTCAGAGACTCCCATCTGTTTTTCTAAGATCACTGCTCAAATGTTACCTATTAAGATGAGACTTCCCTGACCAGTAACCATTCAGTCTAAACTGGAACTTCTCTATCACTCTGTCATTTTATCTTCCTTTACAATTTCTTTAAAATCACATTTCGTCATTAAACGTTATAATATAAATCTATAAGTTGATTTTTAAATTGTTTTAGTAAACTAAGAAAACAAGAACATATTATGTCTTATGGCCTACTATATCCCCAATATTTATACCAATTCCAGGAAGATAGTATAGGTTCAACAAATGCTTTCAGATTATTTTATTAAAAATATACTCAGATTATTTCTGGATTTTATATTCTGCCTCATGTGTTGATAATTTGCTAGAAATCTATTCATATTGTCTGTTTATGTAATTGGGTTGGATTTCTTTTTAGTCTATTTTCACATTAATATATAACAGTTTAGTTATTGCAATTTTATTAAAAAATAACTATTGTCTACTTTTTAAATACTTTTGGTTTTTCTTTCAGATGAACTTTAAAATAGTTGTGTCAAATTGATAGCAAAAAACCACATTGGATTCTGATAGGCAACATGTGACTACTATTATTATATTAAAAATGGTCAACAGTTTCACAAGATTAAAAGGTTCATACTAGTTATCCTATTGATATCCCTTAGTATTTATGGTGGATAGCTTAATTTGGGGTGTTTTATTTTGCCGATTTTATTTCTGGGAGCTTTATACATTTGTTGCTCTTATGATTTGGGTCCTTTATCTATTATAATCACGAACTATAAAATGAGAAACTATTACTTTTATGCATTTATTTTGCTGCTAACTCTCTGAACTATCTGCTAAGTTCTAACAGTTAATCTACATTTTGCAAATAAGGAAATGGGGCAACCGGAGACTGCCAACACTGTTCAGAGCCTGAATTCAAGCTTGGATGGATCTCAGTTCAAATGAGATCCATCATCTTAAAAAAAATTTTTTTTTAATGTTTATTTATTTTTGACAGAGAGAGAGAGAGACAGAACAAAAGTGGGGGAGAGGCAGAGAGAGAGGGAGACACAGAATCCAAAGCAGGCTCCAGGCTCCGAGCCATCAGCACAGAGCCCGATGCGGGCTTGAACTCACAGGCCGCAAGATCACGACCTGAGCCGAAGTCGGACGCTCAACCGACTGTGCCACCCAGACGCCCCAATCCATCGTCTTTTAAAGGTCTCTTTCCCCCATTAGACTGTTTGCTTCTGGCCTTCACAGATGATGTCATTTCATAAAGGCTCCACCTCCTCCCCATAAAACTTATTATATTATGAAACAGTGGTTCTGAAGATTTTTCCCCAGGAGACATTTGGCAATATCTGGAGACATTTCCGGTCACACTGGGGAGATTCCGTTGACATCCAGTGAGTAGAGGGTAGGGATGCATTATACCGGACAAGCCCCCAGCACAAGGAATCATGGTTAACATTTAAGTAAGCATTTAGAGGTGTCACACAGATGATGTGTATCATTACCCATGTAATCTGCATTACTACTTATCATCATTAAGACTCAAAATAACCCCCTAGGGTTGGCATTATCTTCATCAACATCTTTCAGGAAAGGATACCAGATATCGCAGACTAAGGTGTAATGTCATCTAGCTAAGACCTAAAGCCAAGATTCAGGCTCAGACAGGGTGGCCTCAGAGCCACATTTTACAATACCATATGCTACCTTAAGTTTGGTACATTTAGTTAAACTCCAGTTACACGCTTCTTTAGACTTAAAAACTTACGGATTTATCTTACAAAAACAAATTAAAAGTCAGTAACAATTGGCGCTTAATTATACATTTGCTTGCATAGGATGCAAATTGTCAGGTTCTTCCATGGCTAATTTGAAAGTTAATGCTTCACTGTGAAAGATGAAAATATAAAATCCAGACTCTCCACGATCCGAATTCTGTACTTTCTTGAACTTTTTAATGAGGACCATAAAAGCTGATGGTGAGAACATTTGAAGTTTTATGTAATACTGCTCAACTATGTAATAAGGTAGTGAATGTTTTGTAGTGTTTCGTGGTTAAGAAAAAAGAGATAGGCACACCTTCCTCTGGCAGAGAGAATCCATAGGAGACATGATTCACCAAGACCCTTTATAATGACTGATGTCACAGGACAGAAACATTTTAATAAGAAGACAGGTAATTGTACTGTGGTCTGAGGAACAAAGGCTTTATACACGTTATCTAACCTTACAACATTCCCAAGAGAGAGGGCAGGAGCAGGTGCTGTATCTGTACTCGGTTGTGGGAAAAGTGAAAATATAGAGCTGCTCAGTGACTTGGCCAAAAGCTTTTTATATGAATCGGTAACAAGAAAAGATGGTTTTAGGGTCCCCTGCTTTTAGGCACTCTTTTTTGAAGTAACAATTCTTTTGTGGGAATATTCAAAATACACTTCGTGATTCTAACACGTTTTCAAGAGTTTTGTTGTGAAGATATTGTGGTCCAGCAATGGCTCAAACTAAATATACATAATTAACAAATGCATACGTATCCATTATCAGCAGTTTATTCACCATTGTTCAAATGCTCCACCTTCAGGGCCATGTGGCTGTGACGTCTGTCATCCCACTGATCGCCACGGTTGATCCAGCTGGCCAGGCGGGTGTCCTTTCCTCCCTTACCATTCCAGGTGCTTCCCTCCTGAAGCTGAAGCTGCTCACTCTGTCAAGGAGGACGACCTTCCCGATAGAGGAGGACCGTTTTTCAGTCAAGGGTATTTTGAGTAGCAGTGCTCCCCTCCTAGAACCTTCAAACAAGCTTTCAAGGTCCGTGTGTAGGAGAACTTAGGTAGTCAAGCTTCGAAGACTCCAGATATATCCAAATGAGGTGCTGCATGGGGCAACCTGCCTTTGTTTAAAAAAAAAAAAAAGGCCCACCTTCAAGGAGCTTACCATCTACTTAAAGAAGCAGGACTAGTACCTTGGTACTAAGTAAAAAAAAAAAAAAAAAATACCTAATATGTACTAAGATACCTCTTTAATCTTGTAACTGACATGGATTTGCTCCTCAGAACAATCCAGTGAGATAGCTACCGATTTGATTTCATTCGCTATTTACAGATGGGGAAAATTGAAACACGGAGAGGTTAGGTCAACTGCCCAAGGACACAGGAAGTGTCTGAAATAGAAACCTAGACTAGGGGATTGCAGAGTACACACTAGGGATCACTATACTACCTGCACAAACTTCAAAACTTGTCAAGTATTGGGTGCCTGGGTGGCTCAGTCGGTGGAGCGTGGGACTCGATTTTGGCTCAGGTCGCTGATCATGGTTTGTGAGATGGAGCCCCGGGTGAGCTCTGCCCTGGCAGCGCTGGAGCCTGTTTGGGAGTCTCTCCTGTCTGTCTGTCCCTCCCCCACTTACTCTCTCTCTCTCTCTCTCTCAATGAATAAACATTAAAATAAAAGATGTCACGTATTGAAAACATGAAATAATGTCCAGAGGAATTACTGGCAAATACTCATGAAGGTATGGTGTTCAAATTGGCCCTTTAAACAATGGGTAAGATCTTCCTCAATCAGTGGTGCGTAATTGAAGAAAATACCATCTAGGAGCATTTTTGAAAGTGTGTGTGTATTTGGGGGGAGTGGACTTTGTTTACCACAATGATTGGGAACTTCACTGGCATTTAATCAATGGAAACCTACTGGTTTATCTTGTACAAGCAAGACATAAAAGAATGTCCTGCACAAAGATGCATTGTCCTGTATCTCATGCAACTTCCTAAGGATTTGGAGGATAGTGTGAAAAGCTGCTTACCATTGTCATAGAACCCTTCTCTACTTTGAAGTAAAAGCTTTTTCTAATGCAAATGAAAAACCCAAAAATGCAGTGACCAGTAATTCCAGGGAATGTTGAATTTTGTTTTGTTTGGAACTTATACTGAGAACTGTTCATCCTTGAAAAAAATCATGTTATCTATGACAATGGTAGTCAGGGAATTTGAATCTCAAACCTAACATCTATATTAATCTATTGTAGCTTTCATATTGATAGTGAATCCACATATAGAAGCAAGCATCTAATTTTTATATCTTTCAGTGTAGAAGTTTGAATCAATTATGTCATGAAATATGTATTATCTTAAATAAGTTATTTTCCTTTTAAATTTTCCTTATGTTACAGGTAGAACATAATAATGACATTTCCAAATGACTATTTTATATCATCTGTGACTTTCATTTCAGAATATTCCATAGGACATGACCAAATATTTTATATAAAAGGAGGTTTCGGGTCCAATACACCTGTGATATCCTAGTTTAGATTAATATATGAGAAAAAGGCATAGAGATCGGGACAGTTCCATTGATTAATTTTTTTTTACTTCGACATATTATCTGAGCACCTACTATGTGTCAGCTCACTCCACTGTGCACTCACTGGTCATAGAAAAGTGGACAAGGGGGATACCTGAGTGGTTCAGTCGGTTAAGCGTCCGACTTCTGTTCAGGTCATGATCTTGCAGTCCGTGAATTCGAGTCCCATGTTGGGCTCTCTGCTGACAGCTCAGAGCCTGAAGTCTGCTTCAGATTCTGTGTCTCCCTGTCTCTGACCCTTCCCCCCTCACACTCTCTTTCTCTCAAAAATAAATAAACATTAAAAATATTAAAAAAAAAAGTGGACAAGAATGATAAAGCCCCTGCTGTTATAAACTCCATACCTGTAATGAAAAAAAAAAAGATATACTACCTAGTAATAAGGCAAAATAAGAACTACATGTCCTTTCAATCCCACGCAGACACATGGCTTAACAGACTCAACCAAGGATTATTTAATTTTTAGGAAATATTTTACATGGTATTTACTATAGGTTGGGGCTCAAACTTTGTGAAATTACATGCTAATTTAGAGATTTTTTTTTTCCTATAAAAAAGCAAACAATTTCTGCACAGAAGATTCCTTATATTTTATTGCTCTTGGGACACTAAAGAGGCTTGTCTTTGACTTATTTCAGTATGGCTTTCCTCAAGTATTCTTGCAACCAGGGCTCCTGACCTAGTGGCTCTCATTAATGGGTTAAGTACATTTTTGAAACACGTTCATTCCATATTGGAATGAGTCATATCTTTAATTGAAAACTTCATGTTTACACATTTTAGTAAGATTTATATGGTACAAGAATGAAGGTGAGGTAAATATTAGAGAGCCTTAGAAGTAAGAAGAGTTTAGGGGAGACTGGGTGGCTCAGTTTGTTGTGTCCAACTTCACTCAGGTCCTGATTTTGCAGTTTGTGGGTTCAAGCCCCACATTAGGCTCTGTGCTGACAGCTCAGAGCCTGGAGACTGCTTTGGATTCTGTGTCTCCCTCTCTTTCTGTCCCTTCCCCACCTGCACTGCGTCTGTCTCTCTCTGAAAAATAAAATAAACATTAAAAATAATCAAAAATAATAAAAATAATAAAAAGAAGTAAGAAAAGTTTAGATTTTTTAAGAAAGAAAATTGAGGCCAATTATCAATTTCTTAAGCAGGTTATTTACTTGACAAGAAAGATACTAAAATGAATCATAAAATCTGAGAAAGATGTTTTTATATTTTTGTGCAGTTTAAGTCGGTGGTTATTTAATTTTAATTAGAGAACCTTCTTGTGCTATTAAGCACAGGATATAAATTCAGCACTTCATTTCACATTCATCACTTTCTGTTAACATTGGAAGTCAATGTTCTATCATTTCCTCATTTAAAAAACCCTAAAATTCTTAAAAGAAAAAAAAATCACTGTATTTAATGCACAGGATGTTTTCAAGAAAATAGAAGAAATATTTTGAAAATAAGAATTAAGCAGAAACCTAATTCTTAGATAACTAGCAAAAGAGAAAGCTATGAGAGCCTTAGGGAATCTAACATTCCTTGGTGTCCTAGGATGGCTGGTTATGATGGCTGGCCCACAGGACTTGGGCAAAAGCCTGGGTTCATATTTAGAGAACCTAGAAGAAGGATGAGATTCTCAAAGAGAAGTAACTTTAAAAGAGAAAGATCAAACTGGAAAGAATGTCCACCAGTAAGGTGAACAAAAAAGAAAATTTGCTTATCTCAGTCTAGAGTTTCAAAAGTAGCCTGAGACATCATGGTCACGTAGACGTTTAGGTCTACATTAAGACCATTTGCATGATCTACAAAATTGCAGGCTGAGAATTTTAATTTAAAGCAAATCTGGGTTGGTAATGCCTAAATGTGCCTACTAGAAAAAATGTAACTCTTCTGAAGGAGTCCTCAATGAATTCCCATGGACAGATTTTTTTTTTTATGTTTATTTATTTTTAAGAGAGAGAGAGAGACAGAGAATGAACAGGGGAGGGGCAGAGAGAGAGAGAGAGAGAGAGGGAGACACAGAATCTGAAGCAGGCTCCAGGCTCTGAGCTGTCAGCATAGAGCCTGACGTGGGGCTCAAACCCATGAACCTTGAGATAACGACCTGAGCTGAAGTTGGACACTTAACTGATCGAGCCACCCAGGCACCCCTCCCATGGACAGATTTTCAATAAACAGAACTCATAGTCATAAATCCCCAAATACACAAGGAAACATCATAAGTGAGAACTAGCAGAAGAACAAAAATAGCAGAATCAGACCTCTAAACACTTGATATTGAGATTATTGGGAACAGACTATGAAATAAAAATATGTATAATTAAATAAAATACAGATTCAAATGAAGAAAATAAAGTTTACAAAAAAATGAACGGGCATATTTGAGACAAAAACAAAGCAAATGGAAAATCTAGAAAAATTAAAATTAAAAAAACTGTAAAATTCGTTTTATAAGAGATTTGTAATGTTTAAATTATTGAAATATACATTTAAAGAATTATTTGCCTGTAATAAGGAAAAAAAGTTGGAAAATATTTTTTAAAAAGTTTGAGTGTTGTGAAGGATAGAGAAGGTAAGTTTAATGAGAGTTACATTTAATTGGGGATGATGTATACAATGAAGAAGGCCATTATCAGAAATAATGAATACGAACTTTCCAGAGAGTCAGAATCTGAAATCAGAACTTCCAAGTGGTCAGAGTTAGGTCTCTTCAACATATGGTGTTTGGAAAACTGGACAGCAACATGCAATAAAATTAAACTGGGTCACTTTGTACGCCACACACCAAAATAATCTCAAAATGAACTAAAGACTTAAATGTAAGACCTGAATCCATAAAAATCCTAGAAGCGAGCATAGGCAGTAATTTCCCTGACATCGGCTGTAGCAACATTTTTCTAGCTATGTCTTCTAAGGCAAGGGAAATAAAAACAAAAATAAACTGTTGGGACTACATCAAAATCAAAAGCTTTTTCACAGCAAAGTTAAAAAAAAAAAAGCAAAAGGGCAACCAAATAGACTTAGGAAGTGCATTTAATTCTAAGCAGATAAATAAAAAGATATCTTTTCTAGATGTATTATGGTTAATTATAGAACACCAACAATAAAATATCTTAATTACAAAGAAACAACAATTAGAATAACTGCCTTTCTAAATTTTATTTTTTTTTATTTTTCCAACTTTATTGAAGTATGATTGGCAAATTCAAATTGCATATGATTAAGGTATACAATGCGATGCTTTCAAATGTGTATACATTATGAAATGACTGCCACATAATAATTAATAAACATATATATTAACTCACCTAATTATCTGTGTGCCTGTTTAATGAAACCACACAAGAGATATGCTCTTATAGCAAGTACACAAATTATTCTTTATCATAGTCACCATGCTATACAATGGATCTCTAGGACTCACTCACCTTATAACTGAAATTTGCACCCTTTGACAAATAGCTTCCTGTTTCCCCAACTCCCAGTCCTTGATAGGCACCATTTGCCCTCTTACTATGAGTTAAACATTTTTAGATTCCAAATATGGGTGAGATTACTCAGTACTTGTCCTTCTGTGTCTAACTTATCCCACTTAGCATTGTGTCCTCCAAGTTCATCCTTGTTGTTATAAATGACAGGATTTCTCTCATTTTTAAGACTGATATTTAATTTTGTGGGTGTACATGTGTGTGTATCACATTTTCTTTATTCATCAGTCAGTGGACACTTGGGTTGTTTCCACATATTGGAATAATTATGACTCGTTATTGTGAATAATACTGCAATGAACATGAAAGCACAGATATCTCTTTGAGATCGTGATTTTATTTTCTTTGGATATATACCCAGAAATGGGATTGCTGGATAATATGATGGCTCTATTTTCGACTTTTTAAGGAACTTCTATAATGGCTATACCAATTTATGTTCCCACCAATGGTTTACAAGGGTTTCCTTTTCTCCACATCTTTACCAATACCTGTTCTCTTTTGACTTTTTGATAATAGCCATCCTAACAAGTGTGAAGTGAAATCTTATTGTGATTTTCATTGACATTTCCTTACTCTGATGTTTGTTGTTTTCTTTCTTCTGATAACTTTTGCCACAGTTTGTTCTTCTTTTTCTAATTTACAGAGATGTACAGTTAGGTTAATCTGAGGTCTTTTTTTTTTCTTGATGTAGGTTTTTATTACTATAAACTTTCCTCTTAGAACTGTTTTTGCTGCATCCCATAAGTTTTGATATGTTGTGCCTCCATTATCATGTTTTAAGATTATTTTTCCTATTTCCCTTTCGGTTTCTTCTTTGATCCATTGGTTGTTCAAGAGTGTGTTGTTTAGGGGCACTTGAGTGGCTCAGTGATCTCATGGTTCGTGGGATTGATTCTAGCATTGGGCTCTGCACTGACAGCACAGGGCCTTCTTGGGATTCTCTGTATCCCTCTCTCTTTCTGTCCCTCCCTCACTCTCATTCTGTCTCTCTCTCAAAATAAATAAACATTTTTTTAAAAGAGTGTGTTGTTTAATTTCCACATGTTTGTGAATTTTCCTATTTTTCTCCTGTTAATTGATTTCTAGTTTTATACCACTGTGGTCAGAAAAGATATTTGATGTAAATCCAATCTTCTTAAATTTGTTAGGCTTGTTTTGTGACTTACCATGTGATCTATCCTGGATAATGTTCCATGTGCACTTCAGAAGAATGTATATTCTGTTGCTGTTGGATGGAATGTTCTATTTATGTCTGGGAGGTCCATTTGATCTAAAATATAATTCCAGCCCAATGTTTCCTTATTGATTTTCCATTTGAGTGATCCACATATCCATTGTTGAAAGTGGCCATTAAGGTCTTCTACTAATATTGTATTGCTGTCTATTTCTCCCTTTGGATCTGTTAATATCTGCTTTATAAATTTAGGTGTCCAAAGTTGGGTGCATATATGTTTACAGTAGTTATATCTTCCTGATGATTTGGACCCCGTGTCATTATATAATGACCTTTTTTGGTTTCTTGTTATAGTTTTTGTTTGTTTGTTTGTTTGTTTTACTTAAAGTCTATTTTGTCTGCTATAAGTATGGCTACCTCTGCTCTCTTTTGGCTTCCATTGGTATGGACTATCTATTTCCGTCCCTTCACTTTCAGCCTATTGCCTTCTTCCAATCCTAGAGATGGGCCAGCTTTCTTCATGTTCTCACAAGCCTTCTACAAAGGCTCCCATTCACTGTCCATGAAGGCACGTGCAGGGTACCAGCCACTAGGGGTTGATGAGGCAAGTGGAGCCCTGAGGATGTGCATGAGTCAGTTGGTGGGTCCTTAAGTGAAGGATCACAGGTGGCACATGGGTGGGTTTCCTAATGGAGTATGTTAAATAGGATCCATGGCCCTTTAATGAATTCCAAGTCCTGTTGTCTTGCCACCAGCCTCTTTCAACCCCTGAGCCATGTCAGTCCACCTCAGTATTCTGAACAGCGTAAGACAAAAGTGGGCCTCCTGAACAGCATCCCATGTGGCTGATCTGGCAAAGCCGGGCACTCGCTTGATATGCTTTTTACTTTCCCCATGAGCAAAATCAAAGGTGGAGATGTACTTTCTTGTCACTGAGATGTGCTGCTTTGGGGGAAGGGTGATATGGGTAAAGTGAAATTGTTCTTCTCACCTTCCACAATACGTTTATTCTCGGATTATTATTTTTATTTATTTATTTATTTTCTTGTCCAACTGTGTGCTGAAACTTATCCACTGAACTCCTGGACTCCCACAAAGGTACTCTTGCTCATGGGTGACTATCAAAATCAATGTTTTGTGGCAGTGTTGTTGTTGTATTGCTGACCTTACAGCTATGTTTTCAATAGCAACAACAAAGCTAGTAAACAGTGCAATCATATCTTTAAAAATTGGGATAGATTTTGCCTCTAAGGGAGATGCAGCCATTTGTGATTTGGTTGGGAACACAGGTAGATTCAGAGAGCTTCTCTCCTAGAGCAGAGAAATGTCTTCCTAACTTGTCTTGCTAATTCTACCTTTCTAACCCCACAATACATGCAACAGATGTAAATTCAATGACTATTATTTATTTAGTGGGCAGTGTCTAGCTGTAACTTTAGAAGTAAATGAAACATAGCCTCAACCATACAAGAGATGTTGATTTAATATGGTTTGGACTTAACACTCCACAGGGTACGCTAATGTGTAGCCACAGAAAGCTACTTCCCACAGGATATTAATCTAATTAACTTCACCCTCCCATAGCATGTCCTCACGCTTCCCCCTCTCTGGCCTTCACCATCTCCCTACACTATTGCCAATAACTCTCTGATCCCTCTGAAATCGACAGCTTACTAATTCACCATGTTTTTTAATGTCTCTAACTTAGGTCATGTCCTCATTTTCTCCCTAAAGCATCTTAGATTCCCTTGCACACACCCTCAATTTCTAACCCCATTTCCCCCCATTTCACTTCTTTAGCAAAACCTGTTTTGATTAAACCCAACTCTCCATGGGCTCTGCAGTAGATCTCAGAGGCTAAATGTGACTAACGAAAAAATTTAAACAAATAGACAGTCCGTCACCACTAACCTCAAGTGGGTCCTTATTTCTGTCATGCAGTCTTACTACTCTTCTCTAGTCTATTATTCACCCACACTCCTATGGCATAGCTGTCCTCAGTGTCTGTGCCCAGTTCCCCAATTTTAGTTGATACTATTAATGTGAACTTCACTGAGGAAAATTCTTCCGCCACTGAATGTATCAACTGATTGCAACTCAATTTTATACTAGCCCTGTCCCTGGAATGAAACACTATCTATGTCTATCCCTCTGTATACCAGATCACATGTGACATTGCAAACATATGGGTTGAAAAATTTCACTCCAGATGATGCTGTTTCTTCCCTGCATTATCACTTTCCCTTCTTCATTGTATCATTCCCCAAAGCATTGTATTAGTTTTTGTTGCTGCTATTGCAAACTGCAACACGTTTAGTGGCTTAAAAGAGCACTAGTCCATTAACTTACAGATCAGGGGGTCAGAAGTACAAAATGGATGTGCAGGGCTGTGTCCTTCTGGAAGCTCTAGATGGACATTCTTATCTTTATCTTTTCCACCTTCTAGAGGCTCCTGTATCCTTGGCTCACAGCCCCTGCTTTCATCTTCAAGTGCAGCAATGTACTATCCCTTGAATCTCAACCTCTCTTGCTCTCTCACTCTCTCTCTCTCTTTCACACACACACACACACACACACACGCACGCACGCACACACACACATCTGCTTCCATCATATCTCCTTCTCTGACCCTTTTGCCCATGTATGAACTCTTGTAATTACATTGGATCTACCTGAATAATAATTACACTGGATCCACCTGGAAAATCCAGACTAATCTCCCTCATCAAGATCATCAGTCAAATCTTGTAAACTCTTTTGCCATGGAAGATGACATATTCACAGAGCTTGGGAATTAGGACATGACCATTTTCAGTGGGCCATTATTCTGCTTACCATCAACATCCAAACCTATTGCAATGCAGCCAAACTTTGATTTTGTTTAATGTTTATTTATTTATTTTGAGAGAGAGAGAGAGAGAGAGCACAAGAGGGGCACAGAGGGAGACAGACAATCCTAAGCAGACTCTGAGCTCTCAGTTCAGAGCCCAACATAGGGCTTTATCCTACAAACGATGAGATCATGACCTGAGCTGAAATCAAGAGTTAGACGCTTAACCGACAGAGCCACCCAGGTGCCCCACAGCCAAACTTTTAAAAAGAAAAAATAAAACCCTTCCCCTTGACCCCCACAACCCCTTCTTACTGCAGTTTTTCACGTTTTTAAAGTAAGAATTGACAAAGTGTTACTTCTTCTTGCCGTCTTTAACGTATCCCCTCCCATTCTGCTTTCCATTGTTGTTCAAGCAGACTTTATTCTTCACAACTTCCATTGAAATGTTTTTAAAGGTCATTGGCCATTTCCACACTGTTAAGTCCCATCATCAATTCTTAGTTTTCATCTTACTTAACCCATCTGAATATTTGTCTCTGGTGATAACACCCTTGTTACTCTTGAGATACTTTCTTCACCTGGTATCGGGGAGGCCGCTCTCTCTGTTGGTTCTTTTCCTGTCTCCCCTGTCACTTTTCTCATTCCCCTTTGTGAGTTCCTTCTCATTTTTTAAACCTTTAAACACCGCAGTGTTCCAGGGTGACCACAGGGATGGCTTTAACTCTACATGCATGCTGACAGTACCCACGATTTATTCCCAGTCTGGAGCTCTCCAGAATTTCCCTTGAAAATCTTAGAGGTGTCTTAAATTCAGTGGGACTAGAACCAAACTGCCAACTGCTAACAATAGCCACCCTGAAACCGCTTCTCCCCTGCTCAGTGGCAACGCTCTCCTTCCAAGTTCACGAATCCGAAAGCCTTGGTTTTGGTCCACGTGTCTTCTTTTTTCCTTCACCCTTCAGACTCGACCCATCAACACATCCATCAGTTTTACCTTCAAAGACATTCAAAACCAAAAGACTCTCCATGAGCCTCACAACTATCCCCCCATCTCAACCACCGTCATCTTTGTCCGCAGTTTTGCAACCTGGTCCCCAGGCATCTCTTCTGCTCCCTGTGGTCTACTTCAAAACAACAGCCAGGGTGGCCTTTTGAAAACAAAGTCAGATCATGCCATTCTTCCATTCAAGACATTTGAACATTTCTTCTTCTTTTTTTTCATTTATTTTTTTATTTCTTTAAATTACTTTTTAATGTTTATTTACTTTTGAGAGAGACAGAGACAGAATGCAAGTGGGTTAGGGGCAGAGAGAGAGAGGGAGACACAGAATCTGAAATAGGCTTCAGGCTTCAAGCTGTCAGCACAGAGCCCGAAGCGGGGCTCGAACCCTTGAGCTGTGAGATCATGACCTGAGCCGAAGTCGCACGCTCAACCGATTGAGCCACCCAGGCGCCCCCCCCCCAAAGACATTTCTTCTTACTCTAGAGCTTTCTGCCTCTCTAAAATTCTACCTGGCCCCTCTCTCTCTTTCCTGTATTGATGCTGAAAATGGCCATTTTTCAAACTGCATGAACAGTCTCCCCTTCAAGGTTGCACTTGTGCTTCCTCCATACGAGGATGCCCATCCCTGGATATTCACATGGCTCAGCCCTCACTTCCTTTCTGTCTTGGCTCAAGAAGTCTTGCCTTGCACTCTTCGTAAAGTAAAACTCTCTCCCACAAGTTCTCTTATTCCTTAATTATGATTTATTTTTCTCCATGGTGCTTTTCCAAACCTGTCATATTCTATATATGGAAATAAATGAAGACTAATGAAAGAGAAAAGCAAAGGCTATTTACTCTAAGCTTGCTATACAGCAAAGAAGTCAGCCACTGTCGTCTGTGTTTGACAGAAGACTCAAAGGAAGGCAAAGGAGTGGGAAAGCTTCGTAGTGGAGAAAGAGAAGCCTTAAGGCATGCCCTGCTGGATGCTGTGTGCAAGGAGAACCTGTAGGTAGGGTAACTAGAAAGCAGGCATCCTAAGCAATTGGTGAGGAATACATATTTGTTTTTCTCTGGTTGGTGTTACGTTGGAAGTAGAGACAAAAATAAGGAGACTATCGGTTATTAATCAACTCCTGGTCATTTGGGGTCAATTGTCAAAGAAGTTACTGTTCAGCATCCTGGATTATTACTAGAGAGAGAGATAGAGTTTGACTTCCTAGAAGACTGACTTGTATCAGGCTAACTTCCTCCGCTGTTTATTATAGATTAAAGAGGTGGGTTTTATGGGCTGGTTGCAACAGGTTGTGGGCCAGAGTTCTATTTTTATACTTGGTTTGACCATTGTCCATTTGTATATTTATTTTCTCACATAGTTGCCTCTTTAGATGTCCATTGTCTGCCTCTTCTCACTAACATGTAAGTTTGGGGCAAACTCAAAGTCAAGTGATTTAGTATGTGAGGTAGAAGTATTGATAGTTATGAATTTTCTTATTCCCAATGCCTCACACATATTCCATACTCAATAAACATTTACTGAATGAAAGAATGAATAAAAATGGAGCAGATAAGATCTTACCTATTTTCATGAATGGTTAAATGAAAGGTAAGTCATATTAGGGAGAAATGGAGACTGAATTATTTAATTTAAGTAATTCTTGAAAAGCAAAGATTCAGCAAATACTACCTCTCTCCTCTATTTTACTTATGTAGGTACAATATCTCTTGCCTGTGAATGACTTGGCAATAAGTGACTGTTAAAACTATGGAGTCTCTAAAGAAAGTTAAAAAAAGAAAAAAGTCCATGTGGTACAAGTCATATTGTGCAACCTTGGCCTTAATGTTAGAAATAGCATTACATTGTTTTGCCTCTAGTAAGGCTCCCTCTTGAAAGCCAAATAAGCGAGAAAAAAATAGATTTGTGATGAATCCTAAATTTAGGCCACAGTAGTGAATTGTCCCAAACGCTTCTCCTGACCATTTAGCACAGTTCCACATAAACCTCTCACCCTCTCAGTTTACAAGGGTGACTCCAGGTTGGGGTTTTCTTTACAGAGTAAGCCGGGAGCGCCCCCTGGTGTTTGGGTGACATCACTACTCCCTCTTCAGTTCACTAATCAGGGGTTTCTACCTTTCTAGAAGGTACCAGTACAGTCTCCGAAGTGTGAGCAAGAGAGAGTTTTGTTTTGTTTTGTTCGAGATAGAGAAATATATGGGGAGAAGGGCAGAGGGGGAGAGAGAGAGAGAGAGAGAGAGAGAGAGAGAGAAGGAGAGAGAGAGAGGGGATCTGAAGCAGTCTCTGCACTCAGTGCAGAGCCTGATATGGGGCTAGATCCCATGATCCTGGGATGCCAACCTGAGCCGAAATCAAGAATTGGTCATTCAACTGACAGCTACCCAGACATCCAGAGAGATTTTAGGGTTATAATCTCTGACAATTTGTGACTGTTTTGATTATAGAGAGCCGTTGATCTATTAATTCTCATCTGAGTTCAGAATTCCAAATTTTTTCCCCAAAATTGTATCTTGTCTTTATCCCAAATACCTAAACATCTATGTATAATCTTTAAGACAACACTTACCTTTCAAGAAGGGTCACTTGTAATTCAATATTATTGGGAACACTTACACTGTTCTGGGCCCTGGTTAAATGCTTGATAGGCATCATTATACTGAATCTTATAAGGAATTAATTTAAGAGGTTCTGTTATTATTGAAATATTGCAAATGATAAAACTGATCATCTAAGAGGCTTAATAATTTGTCCAGGTTTTCACAAGCAGTGGGTAGCAACAGTGAGGTCAGCAGCTAGGTCTGTATAACTTAATAGCCTTGGTAGCTTAACTAGTCGACTTATATGGTCTCCTCTTACGTGTTGTATTTTGATTTGTCCAGATTCTTGTTTTTTTCAGGAATAAAGCACTCCTCCCCCACAGCAACATGTATACAGATTCTTTACTCTCCAAGGATATTCATATGATCCTCTTACTTGAAACTAAAGTTTCAACACTGAAGGACATACCTGGTGCTAAGACAGATCAAGTACATAGCTCCCAAGAATCCTGCAATTTCAATCTAAATTTCCTTCACCATCCATTGCCTTATTTTAACGTTTTCTCATATGCTTCAGGCCCAATGCTCTTTTGATCATCATAGAATCCAGCAAGGAACAGCCTTAAGGTTAAAGAAATAACATATATTTTAATTATAAAAAGGCCCTTCAAGGTAACTCAGGTCTCCTTAAAAGTCAAGACTTAGAATGGTATAAATAGATAGTAGGTGCTTGTTAATTATTTGTTGAATGAATGAATCATGCATGCATGTAATCCTTTCAGGGTAGTCTATAAAATCCCTGAAATTACATGCAGACTTTGCATATCCCATCCTAAAAAAAAAAAAATCACACTCACATACACTATGTACATATGTATATGGTGTATGTGTGTGCAATTTTTTTTAGGATGAGATATGATGGCTTTCATCAGATTCTATAACAGCTCTGAAACCCATAAAGGCTAAAAGGTATCCCCTCTACTTGCCTGAATAATCCAAGTCACCTTATCCAGACTCAGAATTTATTATTCACTGGTTTTTCTGACATGCTCATGTTAGAGTCCAACAGTTGAGCTTATGAATTTCTTCACACAGACACCACTGTATCCCAGAGCTGACACAGAGTGAGGCTGAGACCCTCCAGTCTGGCCCGGGAGGAAATCGCTGGCACTGAGCTCCGTGCAGACCATCTGCAAATGTTTGATGAATGAAGGACTGGATCTTTTGAATTACCAACCTGGGAAATACTTAGAAAAAGAAAAATTCAGGAGCTTGATGTTAAGCTTAGTGGGAAGGAGGAGAAGAAGGCCACCAAAACCAGAACACAAAAAATAATAAGATCGTTGGAAGGACTTCTTATTTAGGAGTGCCTGGGCGGCTCAGTAGGTTAAGTGTCTGACGTCAGGTCATGATCTCACAGTTCAAGAGTTCAAGCCCCATGCCGGGCTCTGTGCTGACAGCTCAGAGCCCGGAGCCTGCTTCAGATTGAGTGTCTCCCTTTTCCTCTTCTCCTCTCCACTTGTGTCTATCAAAAATAAATAAACATTATTTTTTTTTAAATAAGAAGAACTTCTTATTTTTAACTGGATTGTAGATGCTCAGAGAGAAGGCTTCATCACTGCATGGGGAGTGTGTTTCTCATAATTCTATCCTCTCATGCCATAATTTTGTTCTCCTTTTCAGCAGCGATAGATAGGATTCTTCCAGCATAAATACAGAAAGTCTCCAGACATTATCTCTCTTATCCCAATAACCAGAAAAAGGTAGACAAATTTAAAAGTCACCATTTATTCCTTTTAAACCCAATGAATATATGCAATATTAGACCTAATTCTGCAGGAGTACATATCTGGTTAAAAATTTGCAAAACACTTTTCTTTTTGCCAGCAAATGCCCATTTCTGTTCCATATCTTTCTCACGTGCACTTGAAGTCCAATTCTGCTGAAATTCTGAAACACATTAATACATTGAGTGAGGCTTTTACTAGAAACAAGTAATAACTCGCACATCTAAAACGAAAGCTTTTTGTCTCTTAAGAAGTGTAGTAGTTGGAAAATAACAGAAAGACCTCAAAAACAAAGAGGAAAACACTGAGAGGTAGAAAACACTTAGCTAGATTTTTTAAAATTCTCCTTCACTTTATTTTTCTTGTATAAAACTACGTGGTGGGGGCACCCAACTCAGTGGCTCAGTCGGTTAAGCACCCGACTCGCTTTCAGCTCAGGTCACCATCTCACGGTTGCTGAGTTCGAGCCCCATGTTGGGCTCCCCACTGACAATGCCGAACCTGCTTGGGATTCTGTCCTTCTCTCTCTGCCCCTTCTCTGCTTGCACCCTCTCTCTTTCTCAAAATAAAATAAACATTAAAAAACAAACAAACAGGGGCGCCTGGGTAGCTCAGCCAATTAAGCATCTGACTTTGGCTCAGGTCATGATCTCACGGTGAGTTCGAGCCCTGCATCAGGCTGTGTGCTGACAGCTCGGAGCCTGGAGCCTGTTTTGGATTCTGTGCTTCTCTCTCTCTCTCTCTCTCTGCCCCTCCCTGGCTCTCAGTCTCTCTCTCAAAAATAAAGAAACATTAAAAAAAGATTAAACAAACAAACAAACAAACAAACAAAAAACTATGTGGTAGCCACAGATGGATCCTGGGTCTTCTGCACAGAGACTCTGGTGTGGGTCTTTCCAAGATGTTCGGTGAATTCCTGATAGGGAGGCTCAGTGAACAGTCTCTTTCCAGGGTTCGGGGGTGAGATAGCTTTAGGTCTTGGAAATGGAATCAAAAGTAGCCTTAGCAAAGTTGTCCAGGGGGGGCAATGCAGCCCGTGGCCGAGGTACAGCAGGCATCAATACCAGCCATCATCAGTAGCTTCCTGAGCACAGGGGTTGAGACGATGCCCACCTCTGCGGGCAGGGATGAGGTACACCAGCACGGAGGCACAGCAGCCAGTCACCTTGCAGGGCACAGTGTGTGTGGCTTGCCCATCTCGTTCCCCCAGTAGCCTTGTCACACAGGGATGATGGAAAGTTTGGCCAACGTGATGGCCCCACGGATGGCAGGGGTTACTTCCTTGGAGCATTTAACACCCAGACCAATGAGTCCATTGTCTTCTCTGACGGCAACATGTTTCGCTAGATTTTTAAACAATGTTAGCTTTCCTTTAATTCTTAGAAGTGAATCAGTAAGTGAATTTGTTTGAACATAGATATTAAGGTAACCAAAAATAAATCAGTTTGTGCTGTTGCCACTGTATGACTACTGAATGAATATTTAAAGGATATTAATTTGAGGCGCTACATTTATCAACATGTCTGGGATACAAACCAACCCCTTCTGCCACCAAAATGGAAGTGATACTAGTGTATGAGAAGCGAAGGTGACGGAAAAGCCCAGCCTTCAGATTCTGATACATTTACATTTATGTGCTGCTTTTCCACTTCCTTACCCTCTTACCTCTTCCAGGTGGAGCTTGAGGTGATTTCCATATTTGTACATCGCTACGTCTTTAAACGGAAAGTACTACATAACATTTTACATATTATGTATACATACATATGATATATGTAATCAGAAACAGAACGAAATTAACAGATTGACTTTGATTACCAAACAAATAATCAGATTGAATGGATTTTGGATTTCAGCCTCTAGATTCAAAGAAACTCAACACAGAATTTTGGTCTGAGTCAATCCAAGATTTTTTTTTTTTTTTTTTCAAATGGCACATGGTAACCTCCCAAAGCTGTTACTGAGGGATTTGCGACGCCATGTGTTTGAGACCCCAGGTAATGTAAACTGAGATGGGAGACCAATTTCATGCCACCCAGTGAGTCAGACCGACTTCATAGTCATCCCAGTGTACTGGGTCTGTTGAAGACCTGGCAGGCACAAATCTATGCCTCTGGAAATTTCTCAGTTCATCAGGTTCTCAAAAGATTCGCTATTAAAAGACTGTAGCTTACTTGTTTTCTGGGTTTACCACTTGGCTCATTGACCTATATAAATAAAATTCAGCAATTTCTATTACCATTTATGAACTTGGCTCTTACGTAAATGTTCTCCAGATACCTGAAAACATTCTCCAGGTACCTGAGGAAGGGAAACATAAGATATTATTATTGGGTGTCAGAGATACATGTATCCTAAACCAGGTAATATGGCCACAATCATAGATACCTTACCTGTCTGTAAGCCTTTGCAAATCTAGTAAAAAAATTTTTCTCAGATTTAGTCTCCAGGATATCATTGTGGGCAGGCATAAATAAAAGCAAGTAGCATGGGAAGACTATGGTTCCAAAATATCACTAAAGTTACCTTCTATCAAGGCCATTGGCAAAAATAAAGTGACATCTGTATTCTTGAACCTGATACCATTCCCTCAAAATTCACAATTTTAGACATTGATTGGGTTCTAAGGTATCATCTAGTCTACCTCATAGGTTTTTATCTTAGCAAAGAAGAAACAGATTCAAGAATTAGATATGTTGCTCAAATCCACACAGCTAGAATCCTGACTTCTGGAATGAGGTTCTAGTCTTCTACACTGTGCCTGATAGATTTTTGGTAGAAGGCCTTCTGATTAAACTTTGATTTATAAAAGCCCTCTCCAATTGATTAATGCCCTTTATGTTCTAACTGCTCTTACCTCACAGTGGATTTTGAAATTGGTAAGAATATATGTGAGCAAGACAGTCACTAAGAATGCTTGCCACAATTGCAAGAAAAGTAAAGAAAACAAAACGAAAAAAAGAAGAAAGAAAGAAAGAAAGAAAGAAAGAAAGAAAGAAAGAGGCACCTGGGTGGCTCAGTTGGTTGGGTGTCTAACTTTGGCTCAGGTCATGATGTCATGGTTTGTGAGTTTGGGTCCCACGTCGGGCTCTGTGCTGACAGCTCAGAGCTTGGAGCCTGTTTCGGATTCTCTGTCTCCCTGTCTCTCTGCCCCTCACCTGCTTGCATGCTCTCTCTCTCTGTCTCAAAGACAAATAAAACATTAAAATTAAAAAAAAAAAGACAGGAAGAAAGAAAGAGAGAAAGAGAAAGAAAGAAAGAAAGAAAGAAAGAAAGAAAGAAAGAAAGAAAGGAAGGAGGGAAGGAAGAAAAAGAAGGAAGGAAGGGAAGAAGGAAGGAAGGAAGGAAAAAATGAATGATTTGACCCAGTCTCCTCAATGGTGATACAACATTTTCTCCTTCTTGGTGTTCATTCTGCAGTGAATTGAGGCAAACACTCTGTGAAAGTATTTCCATTAAGAAGTCAGTAGAACTGAAGTATATTCAGGACAAGTGTCCACAGACTTGATGAAACTACCAGCCTTTATATCAATTAGCGATAATCTACTTTTAAAAGATCCAGAGATCAATGAAGCAAAATAAATAGCCCAGAAACAGACAGTGAGACATGTATGCATTTACTACTTGATAAATAATGCATCAGCAAACTACAGAGGATGGATTATTTAACAAAAGGAGCTTAAAACAAATTAGCTACCTGGGAATTTACAAGCTTATATTTACCTGTTACCATGCTAAAAAAAAAAATGAATTCTCCCTCTAAGGAATAAGACAGTTTTTTAAAGGATTAAATGCAAAAATCAAAGTCAAACGATAGAATGGAACAAAAACCTACTTGCTGGGTGTGCTATTGTTTAACCGTAGAACTCAAATATACAACTTATATTTGTTTATTTGATTGGACTTTTTTTTTTCTGAATTAGGTCTTTCCAAAATGCTTTATCAGACAGCTCCTATTCTTCACTTAATATTATTAATTTTGCTTGAAACGTTATAAACCAGCTGTTTTTATTTCCACAGGTCTGGAAAAAATGGGCATTGATTCCTATTCACCGTCATTTTTTATTCTCTTTTGTCATTTATCATCACCTTTCCCCAGAGTTTTATCATTTTCCTCAGAATTTAATGATCTTCCCCTACCCCTTCCCACCACAGTTCTATTTTGATTTTCTGCCATGTTAAGTCAACCATCCACTGTTTTCTATATACTTCTATCCTTAAAATATATTTATTTATAAATTTACTTTTTCTCACTATGAAAATATTTGCTCATTAGAAAATGAAAGTACAAAAAAAAAAAGAAAATGAAATTACAGAAAAAAAAATTAAAAGAAAACAATAATCACACATGTTTACATTAAAAAAAATATTTTTTGATGTTTGTTTATATTGAGAAAGAGAAACAGATCACAAGCGGTGAGGAGCAGACAGAGAGGGAGACAAAGAATCCAAAGCAGGCTCCAAGCTCCTAGATGCCAGCACAGAGCCTAGCGTGGGGCTTGAACTCACTAACCGGGACATCATGACCTGAGATCTGAGATGAACTTGGACACTTTACCAACTGAGCCACCCAAGCACACCAACACATGTTTGCATTTTAATCCAATTCTTTCTACATATTTCCTTGTGTGATGTGTGTGTGTGTGTGTGTGAGAGAGAGAGAGAGAGAGAGAGAGGGAGAGAGAGACAGAGAGAGACAGAGAGACACAGACATATGCACAGATATACCATGTCTTATTTAACCTTTCTCCGTGGGGCACTTAGATTGTTTCCAATTTTCATCCTTGTAAGTAGTGCTCAGATAAAAGTCCATTTACAAAACATTTACAAACATCTCTATTACCAAGCATAAGTTTCTAGATTATGGAAATTTTTCTCATCTATGGTTTTTCTTATCTCAGCTTATGTCGGAGAAATGTAATTGAAAACAAAATTTTCCAACCCAGAATCTTCTCCACAAAGGTAGTAGAGAAAGAAATGAGTTTCATTGTTGAATAAGCATTAAGTCAGAATATAATGAGCATGCCAGGAAATCGGCTAAGGGATTACAAAGACAAGAGAGAAAGCTCGCCTTTTTACACAGTCAAGTGAATACCACCCATTCCATACATGTTTTCAAGACAAACAATGAACTATTCCTCATGCAAAAGGATTTCACAACAGGGGTCCCCTTGGTGGTTTCAGTCGGTTATGAGTCTGACTTCGGCTCAGGTCATGATCTCACAGTCCCTGAGTTCAAGCCCCGCATCGGGCTCTGTGCCGACAGCTCAGAGCCTGGAGCCTGCTTCGGATTCTGTGTCTCCCTCTTTCTCTGCCCCTCCTCTACTCACGCTCTGTCTCTCTCTCTCTCTATCTTTTTCTCTCAAAAACAGAAAATGAACTTTAAAAAAAAAAAATTTAAAAAAGGGCTCCAGAACACCTTTGTCACACACAGTTCACCCAAAATTTACCTGGTAATTAGAGAGATAATCTACTTTAGCTAGTGACATTATCTGGAAGAGAAACAAACTTCTCCTATTTTTATGATTAGTTGTTTTTCTTTTTTTAAAAATTTTTTTTTAACATTTATTTATTTTTGAGACAGAGAGAGACAGAGCATGAACAGGGGAGGGGCAGAGAGAGAGGGAGACACAGAATCTGAAACAGGCTCCAGGCTCTGAGTGGTCAGCACAGAGCCCGAGGCAGGGCTGGAACTCACAGACCACGAGATCATGACCTGAGCTGAAGTCGGATGCTTAACCCACTGAGCCACCCAGGAGCCCCGATTAGTTGTTTTTCAACTTGGTGCAACCCTGACACTCCCACAGAAAACAGAGATGGGGTGATGTCTCCCTCATGCTTACATTTAAAAGGGAGAGCCCCCAAGTTCTACAGAAAGACATTTCTGGATCACAAAGCAGACAATTTTTTTTAAGGATTTACACACATTTTGAAGAAAGGAGAAAGCACTTACAAGTTTTCTAAAGCAAATGCTTTAATGCTCTAAGAAAAAGGAGGAGAGAGAAATCTCTTCCCTTATTTTCAACAGGGAGAAAAAAGCCCTCTTCTGTTTTATTTATATTTGTCCTTACACCTGCTTTTGTCCAATAAGAAAGACGTTTCCTTTTATCTGATTTAAAATACAAAACACCTTTTAAATAATGCCTACATTTCATGAAGTAAGTCCATTGGAAAGAAATTACTCGCTTCAAATTCTTAAAACTTTGCTTTCACTTAGCGTGAATTGAAGATGGCTCTACTTTCTTTGCCAGCCCTCCCATGGTGCGCTAGAGTTTTATTCTCCATCTTTGACCCTATGATGCCTTTGACCAATTGCAAATGGCAGAAGCTCCACGAGGCTTGTTAAAATACTGCTTTTTACCCTTGGATCCTTAAAGGCCTCATCCACCATGCTTGGTGTCTGACTACCTTGCTGGAAGCACTTGATGAAAAAGCCCTAAAACCACATGTACAGGAAGAGATAGGTGCCCATCTGAATCCAGACCTTGAATCATCATTGCCAAGTGCCAGGCAGTGAGGGAAAGTGTTGTCATGGGCTCTTTGGACCCAAACGACCAGCTACAGTCAGTACTGCAGGCCAGCTGAACCCTGCTAGAATTTCTAACCCACAAAATCATAATATATTAAATGGTTGTGTTAAGTCACCAAGACTTGGGACAGTTTGTCATTCAGTAGGAAACAACCAGAATGCAGCCCAGCACTGAATCTTTTTTTCTTCTTTTCATTCTCCCTTTGATAACAGTAAAAGCATTATATCAAGATTCAGTGTTCAACCACAGTTGGGCTGTAAGACCAGGCTTCATTGCTCTCGGAAGGCTTCTCTGCTTTAAAGCTGGAGGGCAGTTTAATTTCGAAAGCATTTTTACAATTTAGCACCTAATAAATCACAGTTCCCTCTTCAAAGAGGATTTCCAGATATCCACTCACATCTCTACTTTGGGGGGGGGGGAAAGCATAGGAAAGCTGGTCCAATTCAGAAAAGGAAAAAAAAGACGTAGAAAGACTCATTTATGGTTCTTGCCTAAGTATATTCTCACTAGCTTGCAGACAAAAACAAAGGAAAAAAAATCTTTAAGCATGGGCTTTCCTTCCCACCATCCCTCCCACACATCATTTGCAAAATACAAAAATTAACCAAAGATAGAAGCAACAAAGCTGATGATTTTAGAGACTGGTAAGTAAGGAAAAGGATGGGGTATCTGGAGAAAACCCAAGTAGGAAGGAGGTGGGCATACGGATGATTTTCCGTTTTGTTTTATTTTGTTTGGCTGTCTGTTAGTAAAATTTATTTCATCTTTAAAAAAATTAAAAGTAAAACAAGGGGCACCTGGGTGGCTCAGACAGTTGAGCGCTGGACTTTAACTTGGCTCACAATCTCACGGTTTGTGGGTTCAAGCCCCTTGTCAGGCTCTGTGTTGACAGCTCAGAGCCTGGAGCCTGCTTCGGATTCTGCGTCTCCCTCTCTTTCTGCCCCTCCCCCACTCACACTCTGTCTCTCTGTCTCTCTCTCTCTCAAAAATAAATAGACATGAAAAAATTAAAAAAAAATTAAAACAAGAAAATCTAATTTTTCTTTTAACCCATTGGCAAGAAAGATTGTATAAATTCTTTCCTGAATGAGGAAAATGTTCAGTTCTGACTTTTTGTCTTTTTTTATTGCATTTTCTTTACAATGGAATATTATTTCTCCTGAGTTTTTGTATTTTTGTGAAAGTTCCTTTCTCTTTCCGATATAGTCATATGTACTTATTGGCATATGAAGAGGAGTTAGGGAAACGGGCAGAAAAATAGGGTTTAGCAATATAGGCCAGAGAGGATTTATGACCCACAGTGATTTGGGGGTTAAGGAAAGGGCCCACAGAGCTCTTAGTCTAAGGAAGACTAAGCTTGCTCTCCAGGTGGAGAGGCAGCCCAGTTGGTGCACATCTGTCTCCCAGCAGGACTGGGTTGACACTGAGCTCGCCTGGAAGGGGGTTGGGGGTACATGGGTGCAGCCAAAGGGAACCAGCAGAGCAGCTCTGGTTGCTGCTGAACCAGGGCTCAACCACACCTGACCATAAAGGATGATGAGGGCGTTGGAGACCATCAAGGTCTCGGGGAAACAATCCCGGATGGCAAAGAAATGACACAACTAGATTATGGGCACTGGAGCCTGGGGCAGAAGGTCAGAAGAAAAAAAAAAAAAAAAGAAGTCTGAGGTTGGACTGTTGGACGTTCTTGTTTTCTTCTGCTTTCCATACTAAAAGTGTCAAATTAGCTGCAGGATCGGGAAGGCAGTAGTAGTTCTGAACTCTAACATCAACGGTGACATATTTGTAGTGTTTTTCTGGAGCAAACCGTCCTCCCAGCTCTGGGCCAACCAGTTCCTTCTGTTTATTGCAAGAGTCAAGGCTGACCAAGTCCTCCCTTCCATGTCCCCTCTGCCATTCATTGCTTTAGTATTGCCTTCAAATTAGCTGTCTGAGGGACAGAGTTGTAGGATCCTAGAGGAGCCACAAAATTCCTTTCTCTCACTCACAGGGGAATGCGGGTTTTTCCCGGGAGTAGACTCCTTAGGGTGGGGATTTGCTCTCCTGCTGTCTTTACTCTGCCATCTTCTAATTTCTAGGTTAGTGATAGAAATATTTGATGCAGGGCCTCTGGGTGGCTCCGTCAGTTAAGTACCCGAGTCTTGATTTTGGCTCAGGTCATGATCTCCTGGTTGGTGGGTTCATGAACTCAAGCCCTGCCAGGGGCTCTGGGCTGACAGCTTGGAGCTTGCTTGGGATTCTCGGTCTCCCTCTCTCTGCCCCTCCTCTGCTCATTCTCTCTCTCTCTCTCTCTCTCTTTCTCTCTCTCTCTCTCTTAAAATAAAAAAAACCTTTAAAGGAATTGGATGCAAGTATGATTTTTTTTGCTCATTATTGTTAAGTAATTTCTCATGATTGATGCAAACTTGCACACTTGGGTTTCTTGTTGTTGCCCGTTGTTTTGTTTTATTTTGGTGTCATTTGCAGGATTTAGCCCCCAACTCTTTTTAGTTTTCCCAGGACCTCAATGAGCCCTTTCTATCTGCAAGTTTGAGCCTTTCATTTTAAACCCTGATTTTTCCTTTTCAGTGACCGCCCATCCTTCCATCGGGTCTTTATTCTTTCTCCGAATTGACCCCTTCGGTCCTTGAATCGGTTCTCCGAGACCTCTGTGCTTTTCCTCACGGACTGCAGCTTTTCGTCTGTTTGCTCTGCGTTGTGTCTACTTGGCCTTCCAAACATCCAGTTCTTAACTTCAACACGGACTCTCAACTCGCAGTTCCCTGCAGACTTTTTAAACGTGGAAACCATGTTATTGTAATAACAAGGAGACTTAAGAAAAAATTAATGTTTATTCTTGAGAAAGAGAGAGAGAGAGCGAGCACAAGCAGGGGTGGGGCAGGGACACACAGAGAGAGAGGATCTGCAGCAGGCTCTGCACGGACAGCAATGAGCCCATGCGGGACTCGAACTCACGAACCGCGAAATCATGACCAGAGCCCAAGTCCGGCTCTCCATTGACTGAGCCACCCAGGCGCCCCGGTAACAAGAAGACTTTGAATCCTGCAATTCGATCTGCAATTCTTTCCTTGTGGAGGTTAAGTTGCTGTAACCACGGCCACAGCACGCCCTAGGGTGACAGCAGTCCTCGCCGTTGGTCAGGGACCCCGCGACCTGAAAGCTGCCATCGCCCTGCGGGGGCCCTGGGAAATCACCTCTGAGCACCCAGCCGTTGGCATCCTCACCCTCGGGGGCCCCGAATAAGAAGGAGCCCAGCCTCTGCGTGAGTCTCCCACGGTCTCCCTGGCCTCTGAGATTATCCCCCTGTGACTACACTGGAGTGCCGATGTCTCCCTCGTCCCAGGACTACTTGGGTGGCGGGTGGAAGCCACAGGCCCCCCTGGGCCCCCTGCCCCCAGGTCAGAACTTTAGGCCTGGCCTCGGGCCTCAGCGCCAGTGATCCCTTGAGTCTCATTAATCTCCGAGTTGAACACTACCCTGCTCTTTCCTCCTAAACCTGGCGGAGCCCGAAGCTCTGCGGAAAGCAGGCCTCTGGGCTAGGCCTGTTGGCGGGCTTCCAGCCGGGCTGTGCTTTGCACACAGGGGGTGGGGGCAGAGCTGGAAAGAGGGGCTGCAGAGACACTGTCCCCGCAGCTCTGGGAGGGAGGCTTCCTCAGGACAAGGAAGGAGGCCAGGAGAATTTGAAACACAAGGCCGATGACAGGAATCTAGAAAAACACAATGCGTCCCAAGGGGAAAAAAAAAAATGATGGATGTGAGGGACTAGGAAGCAGCAAATTAGGTAGAGTTTGAGACGGGAGCGAGAGGGGAGGAAAAGTGTAGCACAAACTGGTGAGGAGGTCCACCCTGGGGGTCAGGGAGGAAGAGTGCTGTGGCCAGGGAGGTCCAGGGACCTAGGAGACGAGGTGGTGAGATCACATTTTCCATTCACAAAGTTTAGTCTGGGAGGGATGCCTTTGGGCAGACAATATGCGGGAGAACACAGGCTCTTGAATTAGGGTATATATATATTATATAAATATTTATTTATATTTAATGCATACACATCTATTTATATTTATTTGTATATTTATATTTATTATATACAAATGTTTATTTTTATTTGTTTCTTTATTTACATACATTTATATTTATTTCAGGGGACGATACATATAACCTCACTTTGAGACACGGGACGTTACGTATAACATCAGGTTACATATAACATGAGAGACACGGTGTTCTCCTGATCTCATATGTAATTTACAGAATTCTTAGAGGACCGCTATGGTAAAGAAAAAAAGCACCAAACACGTGGTGGGCATGAAGTGAAGGCTATATTTCTTGCGCTTGTCTGTTACTACGAGATCACAGATTCCTTGAAAACAAAAACATCCCTGGATCCCTGAAACTTAGCATACTGCAGCCTGAAAACTGTCTTTGCAGTGCAGGAGGGAGTCATTTGGAATACAGAATCGGTAGAAGGGGTGCCTAGCGTAGGCAGCAGGTGGTATAGTAAGAAAGAGGGGGGGGAAAGCTCTAAGCCCTAAAGTAAGGTATCAAACCACGTCCCCTGTGTTCTTTCTATTACTTTACTTTGTTTCTCTATAAAATACAGTATTAAAAAAATTTGGTTTAACATTTATTTAGTTTTGAGAGAGAGAGAGAGAGAGAGGGAGGGAGGGTCAGACAGAGGGAGACACAGAATCCGAAGCAGCCCCCAGGCTCTGAGCGTCAGCCCAGAGCCTGACTTGGGGCTCCAGCTCACGAACTGTGAGATCATGACCCGAGCCGAAGTCGGACGCTTAACCGACTGAGCCACTCAGGTGTCCTTCCATAAAATACATTATAAAGCTACATTATAAAACATGCTCAGCCTGCCACTAATCGAATCATTTCCTAATTCCAGTGCTTCTCTTTCACAATATGAAAGAAGCCCTTTGGCATGTGAGTTATTTTGGTTTCTGAACATTGACTTTATAATTGTTACCATACTGGCTAAAAACACTGATGTGATACAGTTTGCCATGAAGATTACGAGACATTTCCCTGCCTGTCGGTTATCACCCACTAAGGCATTTGGACCTACCTTATGGCAGTGGAGCATTTCTACAAGGATTATAGGGGGTGAGGGGCATTTTAGGAAGAACTGAGATAGGAATGTGGAGGGCGGCTGGGCAAGAAAACCCAGCAGGCTGTGAGTCTAGAGGACTTTCTTTCTCAACCAGGTAGGAAAGAGATGAGATGACAGTAAACATAGAACACTGGGAAAAGACTTCAAGAGGTGGCACCATTAGAAAAACTAGCAGTGTTATAATTGTGGTAGAGAAAAGAAGTGGAAAATAAAAATTGAGTGTGGGGCATTCAGGAGAGCTTTCTAGGTAAAAAGGGCATTGGTAAAGACCGGTATTTAGAGGATTGGGTTACTTCTCCAAGGTGCTCAGTTTTCCCTGATTTCGGCTCTCATGAATGGTTTGACCCAAGGGGCCAAGCATGCTTAGGATAAATTAGCACTTAGCTATTGCAAAATCACCAACCCCAGAAAAAAAAAAAAAAAAAAAAAAAAAAAAAAAAAAAAACAAAAAACCACTAGAAGTTTTCTCAACTAATACTAGATAAGCATGGCATTTTCACATACAAAGATCCGTTGATAAGCTGAAAGATGCTGAAGAAAATCTACTTTCCCTGAAGAAAAAAAGCATGAGCTGCGAAGTCACATGGTCCTTATTCTTTCTCCTGACTCTACTGGGTAATCAACGAACAATTCCCA
The DNA here is from genome assembly GCF_018350195.1 of Panthera tigris. NCBI lineage: Eukaryota > Metazoa > Chordata > Mammalia > Carnivora > Felidae > Panthera > Panthera tigris. The sequence goes on along the minus strand of NC_056668.1, from coordinate 14,774,870 downwards.
GGTGTCCTCATCTGTGCATTGAACTAATCACATAATATTTGATGATATAATTCAGTAGAGGTCCAAATATAACTTACGCCCCTAAGACATTAGCCAGTATATTAATTGATGCTATTTCTCAGATGTAAAAATGTACTTAACTATGCAAAGTTTTTACAAAAACGACTTAATAGTGGCTTCATAGAAATGGCTTAAACATACATAATATTTACAGTGTATCAATTTGTTAGAACCTACAGCAGTATCTTAATACATTACAAATATATTGTCTGCATCAAAAATTAGTGTATGAATCCAGTGGCTATAATGACGAGTCTACCTTTATCTTTCAAATGTGGCCTCTTTTTAAAATTGAAGAGTTGAGGGGCACTTGGGTGGCTCAGTAGGTTAGGCGTCTGACTTTGGCTCAGGTCAGGATCTCACTGTTTGTGAGTTCGAGCTCTGCATCAGGCTCTGTGCTGACAGCTCAGAGCCTGGAGCCTGCTTCATAGTCTGTGTCTCCCTGTCTCTCTGCCCCTCCCCTGCTCTCGCTCTGTCTCTCTCTCTCTCTCAAAAATAACATTAAAACAATTTTAATAAAAAAATAAAATAAAATAAAATTGAAAAGTTGAAAACATTAGGGTTTTAAAAAACAAGTAAATAAATAGAAAAAAAGAAGAAGGAAAGACATCAAATTTATATAAAAAGCACAATTTATTAATATAAAGGACATAAAGCCGATATGTGTGGTCATTTAAGTTAGAATGTGGATACAAACTTTCAAATTGAAGTATCGGTTGCATCAACTTTGGGGGAGACTCAAAGCTAGAGTATTTCTATACCTCAGTAAGCATGAATAAAAAATAGAACAAGTAAAAAAATGTATCTTTGATGGGATCGAAATGACAATTTAAACCTAGTCATCTACACACACCTTAGGAGCAGGTGCAGCTTGCAAAGGACAACCTGGTTTTGTTCCTTTGGGGAGCAACTGAAAACCAAGAGATATCATTTTCCTATCCTGTTATTTATATTGAGAAATGCCCAAAGTCTATGGTCAAACGGCTGTTAAAATATTCACACACATATATGATTTCTCATCAAAATGCATCCTCCTCCTACCACAAAAACTTCAGGGGAAAAACAAAATTCCCTTTCCTGACGTCTTCAATGTTTCTCGGACTACAGTTTTATCTTTCTTCTCAGGATAGCCCTGGAAAAGCAGCCTGAATGCAAAGCTCCTGGACAACAGTATCTGCCTTTTAAAAGATATTCATTTAATATACAAGAAAAGAAAGGCCTCTGGGGAAAGAGGATAAAGGAGTTAGGATTTCTAGCTTGAAAAACAGGATATCAGAAAGCCATTTAGCTTCCTTTACACTGCTGATTAAAACCTCCATTTTAACCTTCCGTAGGAATCGCGCGCATTAATTGCTAAGCTGTTTTTACACAATTAATATTAACCTTCTTCAATCTTATCCCCGATTCCCTTGAAAAGCAATAGATGAGTTTTATTTATTCAGTGTATTGAATCAGTATTTCATTTAAAATAGAACCATATAAGCCTGTCTCTCTTTATGTGAGATACAGACACGCTGATCTCCATACACAACGCCGTGGCGTAGAGAAATCACACTTGTGAAACAAGACAGTCTTTAACAGTGTCATTTTGAAGTAACTGGCGAAAGACAAAGACGCATGAATCATTTTAGAAAACATGTTACTACACTTCCTAGAACGATCAAAGCACGGTGTGTGATATCTCATTCTGCTGAAATAGCTCATAGAAGCCTACATAGCCAAGGCACGGTTCCTGTAATTAGTGTTAGGCAGTTAAGAACGGCAAATCAATGTTCCTTTGGATTCCATTTTTAGAGAACAGCGGTCACTTTAGTCATTGGCATGGCTTTATCGGTCAAGTTAACGACTAGCCACCATACTACACATACTGACTTCTGGAGTACACGCTCGGTGACTTCTTTTCCACGTGATAGCTCTTTTGGGTTGTGCGGTGGGAAGGTACGGAGTACCTGTAGCTGCTGCTGTTTTCACCGGCACAGGAGACACAGCAGAACAGTGCCCCTCCAGCAATCAGCACCAGCGCCGTGGTCCAGCCTATGTAGAGAGCCTCTCCAAGCTCGTGTTTTTGGGCCGTCTCCACTATCGGGTTGTAGAACTCTCTGATGATGGAATTGGCAACCCAGCTCACAGGGATTAGCACCAGGAGACCTGTGACGATGAAGATGATTCCGGCCGTCAGCAAGATGTGACCCTTCACGTTCTCGTCGTCCCCGGTGCACCTGGTGCACTTCATGCCCAGGATGGCAGTCACGAAAGCCAGGCAGGACAGCACGGAAGCAGCACACATGAGCCCTCTGGATGCCTGCAGGTCCGGAGACAGCGCCAGCAGGGAGTCATAGACTTTGCACTGCATTCTGATGTTGGCTTGCCTCACGCAGTTCATCCACAGTCCTTCCCAGAAGTTTTCAAACACCACGATGTTGCTTCCAATGAAGGCAGACACTCTCCACTGAGGCATGATGGTGACGGCCAGCGTGCCCACCATGCCAACGCCACCAAGCACCAGTCCAGCGATCTGCAGGGCGTAGGTGGCCATTATCCTCCTGGATGGGTTTTATCCCACTGGACTCCTGAGCCTGCAGGGTTGCTCTGCAGCAGGTTTCTCTGTGCCTCAGGAGAGAACAAGTTTCCTGTAGTAATGAACCCGGAGCCCAGTGGTTTTTCAAAGAGCTTTCTGGCTACTTCTAGCTAGATTTAATCCAGTGTGGGCTGGCTGAGGTCCCCCCCCCCCCACCACGAGTGCGCGAGCACACACATTGACTAGGACAGGTAAACTTACAAATCAGGTGGGGCAACTTTCCTGGCCAATAAGTGGGGGGGGATGGTAACCAGGTGTGTCTAAACCGACAAGAGATACTTGGAATGACTGGCCCTGCACATAAACATTCTTTGTCCTCCGTTTTCCAAGAAGACAGCAGTATGTTTACCCGTGGGCATAATTATGAATGTTTGCACAATCATCGAGAAATGAACCAACCTCTTGCAAACATCAAAGGTGTACTTTGTACAGGTAATTCTGAAAGTCTTTATAAGAGCTGCTGTGATCAAGGTACAAAATAAAATATCTGCCTAAGAAGTTGGCTAGGACTGTCAAAATGCCAAAGTGAAAGGAGAGTAGGGGATTGATAGATTGCTCATACCTGGGAAACCACATTCTTTGGGACACATGTGATCCAAGCGGTTGATTTAATTTGTCGACAACTTCAAAGCAAACTCTACCACGGTGAAGTCAGGGAACGCATCGCACCACGGGACAAAATTAAATGAAAGTAATTAAATATACAAGGTTGTCCTCCTCCGTGGCACCGAACACATAGTGTTCGCTTTTGAGCCAGGAAAACTATTTATTGGTATTTTCCTGGTAATCTTGATGTGTAAGAAAAGCATTTGCAAAAACAGTAAATTCATCCACATGATTTTCTTATGTCGCAAGCACTCACAATAGCAGTGGAGGAAGCGATTGATAGGTTTAGCTAATTTTGTGGCTCTATCTTTGCTGCTCTGTCTTCTTAAACTGAAGGAACTAGAATTCTTCAGATGGTACAAGAGTCCTGCATCTATATAAAACACTGATATTTCTATATAAAATATTTACAGGATAAGCTGACTGGGTACACTGAACTGAATTATATTAGGTATTAATTAAACTGGTCTCTAAACTGTTTTTTTTTTAATGTTTATTTATTTTTGGAGAGAGAGAGAGAGAGAGAGCACAAGCAGGGGAAGAGCAGATAGAGAGGGAGACACAGAATCCGAAACAGGCTCCAGGCTCTGAGCTGTCGGCACAGAGCCTGATGTGGGGCTCGAACCCATGGCAAGGTCATGACCTGAGCTGAAGTCAGACGCTCAACCCACTGAGCCACCCAGGGGCCCCTAAACTAGTCTTTAATACCATGTCCACAGGGGGAGATAGAAGCCCCTAAATGTAAAGCAATTTGAACTGTCTCTTCTCAAAATAATGATGTTAACAATGGTGGTACTGAAATAAACATGCATGCTGATTTGGGAAACCTCCACTAGCAATTTTCTCTGGAGATTGTCTGGACTGTCCTGTCTTTTCAGATTTCAGGCTGCACTTTAATATTATCTTTACATCATAAAACCAGCCTTTTTTTTTTTTTTTTTTTTTTTTACAATTTTACTTCTTCCCTGTTTCCTTGCACTACCTGAAATCTGAGTATGGTGGAAAGTGTTTCTTGTTCACTTATTAAACTCTGAGACTTTAATGGTTCCAAAAAATCTGAGTAGTTTACACACAGGTTCTTGGAACAAAAATGGTGCACGGTAGGGAGGGGAAGAGGAAGATGCCTGAGTGAACTGTCTTGGAAAACCAAATAAAACAAAAAAAGTGGATGGTAGCCCAATTTCTTATTTTATTAGACTGGACAGGTTGAAAGTTAAAAAAAAATTAACACTAGATATTTACAGTAATTTCCTCACTTGTTGACCTGTTAAGGACTAAACCATAGGGTGGTCCTTATGCTGACAGAAATATCTAGCATTTCCTTCTTCAGGCTTGTATCCGGTACGGATTTGTGGTAGAGAGGGAAATAGGTTGATCTTGGAAAAATAATCGGCAATCCATAGTTAAAGAGTTGAAATTAAAACAGCAGGTTTTGTTTTGTTTTGTTTTTTTATCTTTAATTGCCAATCTGGGAAAAGGGAATGACTGACGGACTTGGAAAATGGAAAAGGAATGGCATAGCTTGTTGAATTAATGACAAACCAAATATAAATATATATACATATATGAGAATCAAATCAAAATTTCATTTCCAAGTCATGCATGACATATTTTTAAAAAAATCTTTGTTTACATATTGCTGAATATCCACATAAAATTGGGGAAATTTGAGGGGTGTCTGGGTTGCTCAGTCAGTTAAGCATCCAACTCTTGATTTCTTGATCAGGTCATGATCTCATGGTTTGTGAGTTCAAGCCCCATATCAGGGCTGACAGTGCATAGTCTTCTTGGGATTCCCTCTGTTTCTTTCTCTCTCTCTTCCCCTTCCCCTCTCATGCTCTGTCTCTCTCTATCTCAAAGTAAATAAATAAACTGTAAAAAATGGGAAAATTTGAGACCGAAACAGGAAATTACACATACGAGAGCCTCTGTCTTCATAGGAGGTGCCTCCCAGGTTCCCACTGATGCACCTGTTGGCTTTGTGTACTAGCAAACCTCTCCTCTCTTGAGCACCGAGCTTTACCAGGACGTTATTTCACACAAAAATATTTTCCTTATTTAAAAATATTAATACTTTACCACTAAAATTGTCCTGGCCAAAAGATTAAGATCGGAATGAGAAACCAGCCCTGGGCTCACATTAGAATAATTACGGAGTTAGCTGTCCTAGCAAGAACTAGCCCAGGGCATCCAGAGAGGTTTCTTATCACACAGTGATCCAGTTAACCCCATGATATTTTGAAATAACCGTGCCCTGAAGGTCATTGGAAATGAGAAAGACAGGGGAAAAAGGTAATACCAAGTTTGTAGGGACAGAGGGACCTAAATTCAGAGATTAAACAGTCCAGTTAACTGTTTACCTGCTTTTCTATAATATTATGTCTCTCTGAAATGACTAACTTGCCTGCAAAACTCAGAAAGCAATAATGGTTACAGAATAAACAGATTGATAACATTTTTTCTGTTCTTTAATTCTGAACTATACGCAACCTACATAGATTATTCTATAATCTGTACTTCCATTTCTATGGAAGAAGCAAAAGATTACCAAGATCCCATGAAAGAAACACACACTCATGTTGACTCACTATGCTCCCTCTCCAGAGATCTCTCTCTCTCTCTCTCTTTTTTTTTTTTTTTTGGTGTATATTATCAGAAGCATGATTAAGGTTTAGCAATTAAATTTACCAAATTAAATTCAGCCCTGATAACTATATAACACATGCAAATGCTTTCCCTTTATAAATGATAACCCACAATGTCACTGTCAGACTGCCCTTGGTTTTGTCATCCGTATTCCTGCCGCAATCTTCAGCCCACAATCCTTGAGTCTGGGGCTTCTATTAAGTCTTATCACTACTTGAAATAATCTTTGCTTCTGCCAAATAAAGCAGTTGCCAATTTCTATTGTTTTGTGGATTTGCTTTTGTATTTATTTTTCTCTGTTGTGTTGACAGTTTTCAACCGGTATTTATTTTTAATTACTTCTCACTGTCCATTAACTGTACTTGGCTGATCACCTTGTCCTGAGAAAACAAGTGAACGTATCAATAGATCTCTTTGTGTGTGGTTCCCCAAAATAATATTGTGCGTTGCTACATGTTCTTGAGCTCTCATCCTGTTTGTTCTTCATAATGACCAGCTGTTCATGTTCTCTGTTCTCAAAGTCCTGTATTGGCAGTTCCCTCCATTTCTGCCACCTCTATGGCTTATATGCAATCGCTCTGCTTAAAAATGAACTCCTTCCTGTATAATAATTATCTAGTGCCTTGGTCACTTCAGCCAGCGTTAACACAAATACACTCGACTGGGAGCTTAAATAACAGAAATTAATTTTTCACAGCTCTGGGTGCTGGGAAGTCTGAGATCAGAAGGCCAGATGGCAGAGTTCTGGGCAGAGCCTTTGTTTCTGGTATGAAAATGGCCATTTTCTTGCCGTGTCTGGCAGAGAGAGAGAGGTCTATTCTCTTTCTCTTCTTGTGAGGACACTGATCCCATCATAAGGCTCTACCCTCATGACCTCATCTAAACCCAATCACTTCTCAAAGCCCCTGCCTCTAAATATCACCACATCAAGAGGTGGGATTCCAAATATGAACTTTGGAGGGGAACAAAGCTGGAATCCATAACGTCTAAATACTAGCAAATCCAGTAAATTCAATCCATATCTGAAGGCTCTATTCTTATTACCTCAGGAGTTCTCTTTATTCGAGAACCCCTCCACAGCCCCCGCCACAAAAAAAAAAAACGCATAAACAAAAAATAGACAGTGGCAATAATAATTACTGAAATGTTTTGATCTTTCTTCTACTTTCCACTGAATTAAAAAAAAATGAAAATCTGGGCTGCAGTGAATTCTGACATATTTGGGAGACAGGTCCACATGCTTTATTGAGCATAGTACATTTGATATTCCCAGGACTGGAAATGTGGGGAAATGATTCTTTAAAAATTAAGCTATATATTTGATTTTGTGGGAATTAATGAGTAATTTCTGTGAACAGAATTGACATGAACGGCCCTAATTCTAATGAGTTGGGAAAACTTTTTAAGGGAGCTGGAATTTGTTAGTAATAATAAACACTGAGTATTAAATGTTGCCTGTGCCAAAGGTTCCTTATATGCACAACACCTTATGTTTAAAACATCCCTGGAAGGCATCAGCACCCTTTTCTAATTGAATACATTAAAACATAACAGAGATTGTGCTTTTTCTAAGCTTACCCACTTTTGCTTGCTAAATCCTCACAGCTGGAACCCAGATTTGGACCTGGGTATGTCTCCTATCTCCCTCCCAAAAACCAAAATAACAACAACAACAACAACAACAACAAACAAAACAGAGAAAGCTAATGTCTTATGATACATACAGTCAAAGTTAATGAAAACAACGAAATTCGTTCAGCACATTGGTTTTTCCCTTACCAGCACGTTGTCGAAAACCACTTACATGGCCAAGTTTTGTGATTTTTTTTTCAAATATCTAATACATGGTTATTTGCATTCTATTTCTTTTGATACTCTATTCAGAGATATTTTTACTGGGGCAATCACACCACTGTTATTCCTTATTTAGAGTTTCTGAGTCTCCACAATGAAGTCACCATTGTTATTCTTTTCTTACCAGTCTACCATTCTCATCCCCATCGTTATAGTTTCTTAATTACAGACTTGGTCATGGTACTTAGTGAACGATCTAACCGCTACTGAACATATTTTTGGCTAAAATAAGAATTAAAATTTTTTTTTAATGTTTATTTATTTTTAAGAGAAAAAGAGACACAGTGTGAGCGGTGGGGACAGGGGGGAGGGAAGGGGCTGAGAGAGTGAGAGGGAGACAGAATCTGAAGCAGGCTCCAGGCTCTGAGCTAAGCCGAGCTCAGCACTGAGCCCCACGCAGGGCTCGAACCCACGAACCATATCCATGAACTGTGAGATCATGACCTGAGCCAAAGTCGGACACTTAACCAACTGAGCCACCCGGACACCCCACTGGCAAAAATTAGAATTAAACAGTCAGTGCAATGAAATGAACAGCCTCAGGTATGGGTGTCCTCAGCTTATTGTAATACAGGTTAACTTCCCTTTGTGTTTTGCAGAGACATTTTAGTGACCCACAAAGGCGCAATGTCATTGTCACCTTCCTTAGTCCACTAGAATGTTCTTTTCAGCGACTAACACCTCGTTTACCGTTGACCAAAAGCCAAAATAAAAGCCAAATAAAATAGCCAAATAAATGCCAAAATAAAAACCTTTTTAAGTTGCATCAACTGCATTCCACACAGTTATTTTGGGGATTGTGAGAAAAATTTTTTTAATCTATTTATTCCCTATAATAATCCTTTCTGTTGAAATGTAAAGGATAATGTGCACCTTTGAATGATGAGAACGAAGGGTCTATGACAGAATTGAGACACAAAGTCATCCTCTCCCTTAAGAAAGGAGATAAATTTCTGGCCTGGTGGAGACCTCAAGTAGGACTAGAAATGATAGCAGGTATTATTATTAAATAGGATAGCAGGTATTGGATAAGGCCAAAACAGAACATGTGTCATAATTTTATTTTGAATCCATAGCAATTCACATCAAGTTTAAGTCAAGTTACTTACAAAAAGGAAAAGAAAACTACATGTAGGATCATATCATCAAATATGACTTGATATGCCTAATACAATATATTTTAAGAAATCCTACTTTGGGGAGCCTGGGTGGCTCAGTTGGTTGAGCATCCAACTTCGGCTCAGGTCACCATCTCGCAGTGTGTGAGTTCAAGCCCCGCGTCCAGCTCTGTGCGAACAGCTCAGAGCCCGGAGCCTGCTTCGGGTTCTATGTCTCCCTCTCTCTCTGCCCCTCCCCTGCTCATGCTCTGTCTCTCTCTGTCTTAAAAATAAATAAACATTAAAAAAAAATTTAAAAGAAATACTACTTTAACACTATTATGCTAATCATGAGAACTATCTAATAATTAAGTTGTGTTAACAATTAAGATTATTAAGTGATACAATTAATTCTATGATTTGAGCCTCCCAACCACCTTATTAGAACAGTGCTATTATCGTATCAATTTTACTGAGGAAATTGAGATGTACAAAGTTTAAATAACTCTCCCAAGGGCTCACAACTCACAGGTAGAAAGGCCAGTTGAGGACTCAAGCCTTCAGACACCTAAGGCCATGCTCTTAATCCACTATATCATAGATCTGGCTCTAAAGTTAACTCATTGCTTCCATGATTTTCTAGCTTTATCCCGTGCTGTTCTCTGGAATAATGCTCCGCACACTATGGGTTCTCAACAGCATTTTGAACAGGATTAAGAGAAATAAGTTGTCTCTATTTTCTACAACAAAAGCCATTGTTCAATATGAGAAATCATAAGATGGTAATTTATGAGTGAAAAGGCCACATACATAGAACACACACACGCGCACGCGCGCACACACACACACACATGACCTTATGAGCAAACAGTGAATACAGGGGCACAAAAAATGAGTTGCTCTTGTAAAGTTGGAGTTAACAGGACAGGGAAAAGTAATTAACCAGGCAAATAGAGCTAAGCCATGTTACTGATTAATTTACAAAACAATTAACTTTCCACTTAAAATTCAAATTAAGATTCTGTCTGCCTTAGGCAACCAGTGTTTGCAAATTTTAATGGGGTTAGACATTAAGTGCCTTACCTAAAACAACTTCAGATCACATGAGTAAGAATATTATTGAAACAAGCCGTGCATGATATTCTTGGTTTTTAGTTATTTTTTTAAAAAAGACAGAAAATATTACAATATATTATGACATGCTGGACTTACTAATGTCTTTTCAGTAGAATATGAGGAAAAGTTGAAGTTGTACAAATTCTTATCTCAAATCTTTATAGGGATTTTGTAATTTCTGCAAGATTTTCAGAATGATGTCTCAAAATATCTGTGGCACATTTCCACTATGTATAGGGCCCCATGATGGACTCCTGGGATCAAGAAATATAGATCATATCTCTGCTCTTTATGATTTTATGTAAGCATAGCACTGAGCAGGACGTAGGAGAAAGAGCTGCTGAGCCGATTAACTTTGTCGTATTAAACCAAATGATCAATAATAAAAATAACTTCAGTCTATGATCTTATAGTTTTAAAACTACCAGATTTGGCTGTCCTAGCATGATATAAAAAAAAGCACATCTCCCACTTTGTTTTAAAATGTTTATTTTTTAGAGAGAGAGAGAGAGGTGAGGAGAGGCAGAGGATCCCAAGTGAGCTCTGCACTGACAGCAGAGAACCTGACAAGGGGCTCGAACCCAAGAACTGTGGGACCATGACTTGAGCAGAAGTTGGATGCTTAACCGGCTGAGCCACGCAGGCACCCTGGTCCCCCAATCTTTTATGCATAGGTCAACTAGAAGGGGTTTCAAGGACGCTACCAAATATTTCTTTTGATCTTTTGGCAAAGCAGCTCTGTTTTTATATTCTTATAGTGTTACTGCAACACGGCGGTCTCCGGTCTCCACAAGAGCAGGAAACTTGCCTTGCTTTATATTCTCAACGTTCCCCCTCTGTTTAGACCATAAAAGACACTGGATAATTGTGTGTTGGATTGAGTCACGGTCCGAAGTTTGGTGCTGATCTGGTCGGTAGATCTCGCTTTGTTTCATGGTAAGACATTGCTCCAATGATCCAAGCCGTCCTTTTCACCTTAAAAAAGCACACTGTTAACCTCACAGACAGGTGAGAAGAAGAGCCTGTGTTTACCCCCATAAAAAAGCAGCTCCAAGGCATTTGGAACCTTTTAAATGAAACCAAACAACCCTAAAAGCACCTCCAAGAGCCTGTAAACATTCAACAGAAGCAAGTCAGCTATCCCAGGTAGTCACAAAGCTTTCTGGATTCATTCAGCCTGTTTCCTTCCCCTTCTCTCTGACCCTTGTTCTTGCCATCTTCTTTGGGATTACTACTACAGGGACCTATGTGTGATTATGGGACTGGCTTCTGGAAATCTGTCTCAGATAGTTTCAGCTAGTCCTCTGGGCTTTCACTCAGCAACAGCACTCTATCTCATTCCTTTTCACCGAACTGGTTGGTCCCACCCGACCAGGCCTCCCTCCACGTCAAGAGCTTGGAACAGGAAAGGGTGTCTTTGTGCTCAGCAGCAGAATGAAACGTTAGACCCAAAGCAGGTCTAAGTGACCATCTGCCCACTCATTCTGTAGATAAGGGGACCAAAAATTCCAGGACGGCAGGAAACATCTCTGTTGTACCCACCTTGTATCGAAAACTCGTATAGTGCCTGATACATAAAAAGTGCTCAATACTTATTTAATATCACACAGATAGTACTGAAATCCCTATGCCCCAGCTCTTGATACTTCCTTGGTGACCCTGGGTAACTAGGATACTGAAGCCAAGAGAACTACCTATTGGTTATTCATGTACTTGTCTATTTTTGTTTGTTTTCTCCAATAGAATGTAAATGCTATGGGCACAATGACTTTGTCTTGTTCACTAATGTCACCTCCAACTGCTAGAACATTACCAGGTTCATGGGAAGAACTCTGGGAATTGTTGATAAATAAATAAATAATGTAATTAAGAAAAAGCTCTAAGAACACAGAATTTTGTTAATCCCCTCCATGTACATTACATAACTTTTTCAGATTTTCTTGGGCCAATACCTAAGCAGAAAAGAATCTAAAATAATACTCGTCTTTGGCTCTAACAGCTTCTCACTAAACCCTCTAAGACATAAAAATAATGTCCCAGTGGACCCGTGTATTTTCTTCAGCTTTCATCAGGTTTCTTAAGTGTTTTCTGTGTATCCACTTCCATTTTTTTTTATTTATTCTACCTCCTTTCTCTCTTCTCAGTACACAGTTCCCCATTTTTCTACTGCTTACTGTGATTAGTGTAACACTCTTCCAATAATCGTGGCAAATATTGGTGGACTGGGAGCCTAGGCTGTCCTTTTTGTTTAATATGTAATTTCAAGGTACCAAGGAATTATCAATTATAATTATTACACTCTACATATACCTACAAAAACAGAAGAGAAGATACAGTATAGAATATTCACTAATGTATTAAAAATGAATTCCCTTGTAATACGTATGTTTTTACATTTTAGAAAGAACTCATATGTATATTTCATGCATTCTCTCATTGGAAAAGTGAAATTTATTCCCCTACTACTCTTTAGGAGTTGTTCTGATATCTTTGGAAGCATTCATTTTCTCTGATCATATGGGTGGGGACATAAAGGAATGACTTTCAGACGGTACTTTGCAGACTCTACGTTGATTGAATTCTGTACATAAAAATATGTCCATGTAATACAAAAAAAGTACAATTTTGAATGTAACTTCTATCTAAATTCAAATACAGCTCTTACACTCAAGATCAGATTCAATTTAAATAACATTTATTGATCTTCTAGCACATGCGAGAAAAATTACATGTATGATTGTAATTGAATTAGGTTATTCCCTAATTTGGAGATGGAAAATTCCCCTTCGGCACAGATTCTAACACACACACACACACACACACACACACACACACACACACACAAGGTCTTCTAGTCGTGCAAGTTTCACAAAGGAAGGACATTCTCTTCTCTTCACAGAGCAATTCCTGTCCTTGCCTCGAGGAGCCTATGGGTTACTCAGGGGAGAATAGTTGCTGTGCACATTTACAGCCACCCTGCCCGTCAATTGTAAAATCATAGGACTTATCACATGGGGTCCCAATGGCCTGCAGGGTCTGGGATGAGAACAAAAAAAAATGAAGCAGGACAGCTGAGGACAGTGCATGCTCTCCTAATGGAGCAAAAGCTATTCAAGTCCAGGTGACATTTGCCACATGGGAGTGCACCCTAGTGTTCTTAGAGCTTTCCATTCTTACAAAGTCCAAAATCTGTTTGTTTTTTTTTAATGAAATTCTTCAATTTTTAACACTGCCAACAGTATGGTGGCTGAACAAAGCGTATGGAACAAATGTGGTTCCAAGTTTGCCAGTTTCTCACTACTTGTCAGGACCCAGTGACCCCTAGGTATCAGTTGCCATCAAAGAAAGCTCCTTACTTGAGTGGTCACTGACCCCTCCCAAGGTTTCGGTTTCTCCGCCAACACTAGGGAAGCAGAACCAGCCTCTATGGAATGTTACAAGAATTAATGGTCCCGTGAAGGACTTAGATCTTGGATAAACTGTACAAATAAACATTGTGATCACTGATGTTGTATTTCACCCTGAAGAATAGCACTGCTTGTCTTGAGCTATGGTAATCCAGTTCTGCATGTTGCACAAACATAGTAGAGAACAAAGTAGTTACAGCCATTTGCTATCAACTTCTATTTTTTTTCTTAAATAATTCACTTTCTTTTTTTGATGCTTTTTTATTTATTTTGTGAGAGAGAGTGAGCAAATGCACATGCAAGTGGAGAAGGGCAGAGAGAAGGAGAGAGAGAGAGAGAAAGAGAGAGAGAGAATCCCAAACAAGACACCCAATGTGGGGCTCGAACTCACAAACCGTGAAATCACGACCTGGCCTGAGCAGAACCCCAGAGTGGGACACTTAACTGACTGAAGCACCAGGTGGCCCTAAATAATACACTTTCAATTTATTTATTTTTAAACTACCTAGAGCAATTGGAAAGGCTTCAAAAGGAAATGCAAATCTGCTTTCAAAAACAGTCTTCATTTTCCAAGGTAAACAAGAATTTATGAACTGCTCATATTAGTTTTTCCACGTCAAAGAAATTGTGGGGACATGAAATGCTGTTTGAAATATTAGAAAAGGGTATTGGTATTAGAAAAGGGTATGTGCTCAAATTCTCTTATGGAACATGGCATACCAAGCTTCTCACTCCCCAAATGGCACTGACTTGCCTGGTGGAGAGATACCAATGGATGAGAACTCCTCTGCTGATTTTCCTGCTGTTTTATGATCCTTGAAACAAGGAAATAGCTACAGCAAAACTGGCTTCTGTAGATTTGCCTGTTCCCGAACAGAAATGCTGTTTTGATAATATTGTTGGTGAGACAAAATCTATATTTACCTGTGGCAATGGATTGCATGCCTTGTTTTGCTGGTTCTACCAGTGCTTGGGAAACAGAGGTGAATGTCACGTGTTGTTTACACTGGTAGCACGAGGTATGCTTGATTACTGGCTTCATTTGCATTCTGCGTCTTTGAATAGTGCGCAATGCCTATTGACGGAGACGTCTTCCAGAGAAATAGATCGTGCACTGTTGAACCGGAAACATAAGCGTGTGTCAGATAAATAACACAATCCAATCAGGTTCATCGTCCAGTGATTTTTTTAAAAGCCTTCTCTCAAATATTATATATGAGGGCAGTAAATTAATCCAGATCTCCTTTCCCCCACGAAATGTCATTGGACAGGTTTGGGGTTATTTAAATCTGGCTAACTGCATATCTGGCTCCAAAGGGTTGTTGGGACCTCTGCCTTGACTGGAGACAATTGTGTCCATCACCTAAGTTATACCGTAAGTGTGAATAGAAGATGTCCACTCTTGGGTCAGACAAACAAAGCCTGGTTTAGCATTTCAATTCAGAGCACTGGGTAGCATTGCTTCCTGATACGTATCAACTCGAGAAATAGATACTCTTCCCCCAAGTGCAAGAAATGTCAAATCCCGGGAAGATGTTGGCCTTAGAAGAACACATATATTATATGGCTACTTTCACTTTATGATAACATGATGTTGGTATTAATTACGCATTTGAAAAGACAAACAACAAAAAGTGTTAGAGACCAAAAATAAAACAATTCTTAAGCTCTTCCAGTACCATTTGTCACATGGTTCAAGATATGAAATATCCAGTCTTGGAAAGACCGTTTAAGAACTGTTAAGACTGTTTAAGATAGTTTAAGAACTATTTTTAAACCTTGCCATCAATGTATGAATATTAAGGTAATTCAAAACTCAGATAGCAACTTCAAAGCAGAGCAAATATGAAGACATTTTTTTCTGTTTTCTCCTACAATAAAATTGCATGGCATAATAAGAATGCTATCTACACTATCTGGGCTTAGGATCAGATGTATTCCAAATAAAATTATTCTCACAGGACTCATTTATTTCATAGTTGCCATATGGTCATGATGGCCATCAAAGGGATGATACGAACTCACAGATAAGAGTACACTGGGATTAAATAAACTGAATTTCATATAGTCAACCCTGACCGTCCTAGCAGTGTTGGAGAAGTAATGTGGGCTTACATTTTCATTCTCAAATCACAAACCTAGCATGTGTTGAAGTAGCTGGTTATAAGTTCATCAAACTACCAGGTATACTATTGTTATTCTTAAAAAAAAAAAAAAAACAAACAGGGGCTCCTGGGTGGCTCAGTCGGTTAAGCCTCCGACTTCAGCTCAGGTCACGATCTCGCGGTCCACGGGTTCGAGCCCCGCGTCGGGCTCTGGGCTGATGGCTCAGAGCCTGGAGCCAGCTTCCGATCCTGTGTCTCCCTCTCTCTCTGCCCCTGCCCCCTTCATGCTCTGTCTCTCTCTGTCTCAAAAATAAATAAAACGTTAAAAAAAATTAAAAAAAACCCAGAATTATTAAAATGCATGACTCAATTAATATTTGAATTTATGTCTCCTCTTTTTTTTTTAATTTTTTTTAATGTTTATTTATTTTTGAGAGAGTGAGAGAGAGAGAGAGAGAGAGAGAGAAAAAGAATGCGAGTAGGAGAGGTTCAGAGACAGAGGGAGACACAGAATCCGAAGCAGGCTCCAGGCTCTGAGCTGTCAGCACAGAGCCCGACATGGGATTTGAACTCACGGACTGTGAGATCATGACCTCAGCCGAGGTCAGACGCTTAACCGACTGAGCCACCCAGGCTCCCTATGTCTCCTCTTTAAAGGTGAGCCTTGGACAACACCTTGATTTGTATCCGGTAATGAGTAGGTAGAATTGATGAATCTTAGCTCCAGAGAAAAGGCTGCTGCCTACTGAAAAATCACAGTTCTTGGAGCCCAAGGGCATTTCCTTGAGAAAGTGTACCGCTATTGTAGTCATTAATGTTTCTAAATGATATAAAATGAAATTTGAGGTGTCATGGTCTTCTCTCTGGTACTTAAACTATTTAAAAAAGGGGGGCCATATGTAAATGAGAGTGAAGGGCAAAGGTGTTTTTTATGTACGGAGAGTCAACCATAGAGTGGGGGTGAGGAATGAGGTGATCGGTAACTTCCACCACTTAGGACTGCTGAAACCTACGATTTGCCAGATGCTTTAAAAGAATTATAATATTAATCCTTGTGACATCCCTCCAAGATAGACATTATCTCTACTTTCCATGTTAAGGAACTGAGGCCCACAGAGATTTAACTATACAGTTACATGAACTCTATATGACTTTGTTAGAACACCAACTGACTTTTACTTCCTCCCCAGACTCCACACTCTTTCTACTTCAGTACACCCAGGCTCCGACCTCAGTTCGTTATAAACAAGCACCCTGAGTAGAATATGCCCTTAAATATTACGCACTCAACTCAATGTCTCAATATCAAAGTCTTAGACAAGGAATGAAGTAATTAAAATTACTTTAAAAAGTATTAAAAATTGTCTACAAAGTATCTGAGTTTTCGATTATGGTCAAATGTGAAGGGGGAAACTCTGTTGGTGTGGTAAAATACAAACAGATACAAACGTAGAGAGAAATGGGAAGAAAACACGAGACTGTGAGAATAGAGATCACAAAAATATAAGCAAGAGAGAGCAAGTGAAACAGAGAGAGAGGGGAAAACATGGAAGCATGAATAGACCAGAAGGAGGCATAATGCAGTTTACCCAAAACCTACCAGCCCTGCTCTAGTGTGTCTTCCTATACTGACAAGGTTGAAGTGTGAAAAATTAGATTGGACACAGTGCTTTTTCAGGTTATTCTGGAAATGATTGAGGTTCCAAAAATTAAATGAACTTGTGTGAACGTGTCTGGAACCCAAGTTACGTACGAAGAGAGCAGATGGTCACAGCATATCCTTTTTGCCGGCATCGGTAGTGATGTTCCTGAAGATGTATTTGTGGTAGTGACTCACTAACATGGAAAGAAACTTCTAGATACTTCAAATTTCACAGCATGACAGAAGTGGTGCCTCCCTTGGTGGCCCATATTTGCTTTGTGGTTCGGGGGATCATTCCTAAAGCCTTAGGCTATAGTCTGTTTGTTTCACTCTATGCAACAGTCCTGTGAGCTGTTTCTTTCTTTGGAAATATTCCTCTGTAGACTGACTGGTATGGATTTGTGAGCCTTCGGTTATGAATTCTGACTAATACAGAGGGATGAGAGGTAAGTTGGGTGGGATAAAAAGCAGAGAGATCCTTTAGTTTTCAATATCAGTGTTGTTGAGTGGGATTGTGAACTTGTTTCCCACTGAGTTTTGGAATGTTGACAAATTAATCTCTGTTCATGAGGGCTCTTTAGCCTATAACGTTTTTGTGGGCTCACTTTATATGTGGTAATGTTCGGTGAACAAATTCATTAGGACTCGTCAATGAGATCCACATCTTAGTCATGTAAAATCAAATCAGTACGCCAAAGTTCCTTATTACTGGTGGACATTTAAAGATTGGTAATTGCTTTTATTTTGTTGTGCGTTGTTTCATTTATAAAGATCATTATGCAATCAACTGGTGTGGGGAATACATTTAGGAATTCCCTGAACTTGCACCAATGGGTTAACAAGGCATAAAGAAATAGAAAGCCATAGGATGTATGCATCCAAGATTAGGTAAAACAGATTAGGTAAACAGGGCAAAGCCCCCACCCCCACCCCCAATATAGGACAAAGATATAAGAATAGAAAAGTCTCAGGATGAAAGCATCCAAAATAAGGTAAAAAGATTAGGTATTCAGGGTGGAAACACCCCCCAATTTAGTACAATAGCAGAAAGTTGCTTTCACAGGAAATAAGGACCCAAATGGGTAAACAGGTAAACAGGGCTATAGACAGCAGCAGGGTGAAATTGCCCAGAGCAGAGCTAATTAGCAAAAGAAAGGTGTCTTGTTGACCCTGTGGTAGCATGCTTTGTCTTTCTTGTCCCCTAGGCAAGTTTAGGTAAATAGACATGGTCCTCTGGCCTGCTGTAAACAACCTTCTGTCCAGCATGGGGATTTTGTTTTGTATTGTCCCAAACCCCTAACACCTCACATCTTCAAAACCCCCTTTCCTCCACACTTGCAAGCCTTCTGATCCTAATAAAAGTGAAGCAAGGACCTTTACTGGGGACTCTTGTCTCCTCCTGGACATTAGCCTCTCTTGCATTTCAATCCTGTGCCTGCTCTCTTGCTGGACAAGAGAGAACTCCAGACCCAGAGTCTATGACAAACTGGTAGTTTTACTGGGAATAGACTATCAGAAAGGAACACGATTGAGAATAGCATGCCAATGTGAATTCACAGTCCGTTAGAATGAGTAAGGAAGAGCTAAGTGCAGTCAGAGACAGAAATAATGAGTTTATGCCAGCCCCATGATGTGGAGGGAAGAAGAATGGATTTAACAATATATCAAGAAATAGAAATACACCAGATGAAATAAGCTCATTAACAAATGGCTGGATAAAATGAATGGAGCATGGGCTATATATTATATATGTGTGTATATATATATATATATATATATATACATATATATATGTGTGTGTGTGTGTGTGTGTATATATATATATATATATATATATATATATATTAAGGTAAACAGAAAAATCATTACAGGTCCATTAAAAGAAAAATACACACATGAAAAGAGAAAAGAGAAGAGAAGAGAAGAAAAAATTAAGAAGGTGAAGAATGCACCAAGATTAAGGACTGGGAAGAGCTGCTCTCTTCAAGTGATATGTAAAAGGAAGGGTCTAAGCAAATCCTCATTAAAAACTCAAATTCTTCAAGTTGAAGTCAGCATGTTCTTCTCTTGGGCATTTTGCTTAAAAAAAAAAAAAGGATTTCCGTGGCCAAAATACAAGTGTTTTGGAAGTTCCAATTTCAGGTGCTCAGTCACTCCGTGCAAATGAATTAAAGTAGATCTCAAGTGAAAAAATCGAGGTCATGTTGAAGTCAACAAAGTCCCTGGCCATTCAACAACAGTGGTAATGGCTGTGGTGATAAAGGGAGAGGATTTACCCCTGGGAATATTGAACAATATGAAAAGAAAAAGAGCAAGATTCCACCCTTGGACTAGTTACAGACACAGTAAAAGTCAATAGGCCCTGAAAGTGGGTTAATATGCCATAGAATTTGGCTTTATGGTTTTATGGTGTGTGAATACCTTTAATTATGGAGAGAGACTGCTGGTCACGGAAAGGGTGAGGAATGAGGAAAGGAGCACAATGTTCATAAAAGGGCGCACCTCTCAGCTCAGGACGTCATGTGATTATGTGACTCTTCCCACAGCTGTTTTCTTGGGTGCAAGCTTAAGCCTCGTTGCCCCTGTGTAAGCCAAACAATATTACACTTGGTGTGAGTTCACACTGACACTCAACTCACTTTTCCCAAGAAGAGAGTTAATAACATGACGTTTAAATTATCACTCAGTGCATCTGGGAAGATGATGCCGTTCTCACTTCCCAGCAAGAAGGAGGCTTTTCCCAGAAAAGGGACTTTATCTCAGTCACTTTCTCATGGAGAGTAGATGGATACTGATTCTCATGAAGAATGTGGAAACAATAGATGCAGTTGAGGACGTCATGTTGCAACCTTGGCAAGGTGAGAGTTTTTCAGAGATATTTGAAAGGAGAGACATTTTCTGTCTTCTGTCTCCCTGTTAATAAAGGGGTGGGTAAATACATAAGCCAACACCAAAATTTAGCACTAAGGACCCCAAGAACAGGACAGAAACTCCTAAGTGATTGATACAAGAACAATGTGGGAAGATTTGCCTAATCACACCTGCTATGGACTCTTGTCAGTTCCTTAGGGAAGAAAGACTGAGGAAGGATTTCATGACATATAGAGCTATATCCTATACAAACATGTAAAATATGTATGTTTTACTGCACACAGAAACAAAGTAAACCACCATTCAAGTGGGCTGGACAGAACCGAGGCTCTATGCCATCATCAAAACTCAAGTAACTTTCCTCATTTAAAAAAAAATAGAAGCAGAGATTGTTATAAAATTAATATTATGCATATGGTTTAACCATGTAGAATCATCAAATTTGTTATAGAATATTAAATTCTAATAGGAGAATGCCCTCCGAGTTTAAAAGCCTGACAGGTATCCTACTAAAAGTTTATCCCACTTGCTTATTCTCTTAACTGTTACCTGCAGAGAAGACAAATTGATATTTTCATTTAAGTGATTCCAAATGAGTAGGGCCCATTAAAAATAACTCACTGATTGGCATATATCAGTAAATCTAAAGATTTTCATATGGTCATCTAGAACATACAATAACCTTGTCAGATCCTTCCAAATCTGAAATATATATATATATATATATATATATATACACACACACACACACACACACATATATATACATATGTATATACACGTATATATATACATATGTATATATGTATATATATACGTGTATATATATGTATATGTATACATATATATATAGAACTTTATGTAATATTACTTTATGTAAATAATTTTAAACTAAACAAATGGGGTATAGCAGTGAATTGCTTAATTACTATTTTCACTTTGCTAAAGCTGTCCTCAGCATGAAGACTATTGCATTCAATAAAATTGTAGTGAACATTTATTGTCCTTTGAGCTTTTAGCTAAAATAAAATATAAATACATGAATAAATACATGAATAATTTATGTATTTCTTTTTTAAACTTATGTTTACTCAAAAATTTGCTGTTTGATGGTCCATTGAAAACACTGTACTTCTTCGGGTCATCCCAACTATTTGTTTTGAAGTAACTTTATTGATTGGGACGGAAAATATGTGTCATCCATGGTAGCAATCATCCTACACCCAAGAATTTGTTGCCAAGTGATTTTGCTTACTGACCTCAGATTTGGCCTTTGAATTTTTTTCAAAATAATTATCTGGGCAGCAGTTGGTTTGGGTTCTAAAATCCAACTGCCATCACTGATCTGGCTGGTGCAAAGCAATGATGGCTGGGAACTGCCTTCCATGGTTAGCAAGTCCCACCATAGGAGAGGTTGGAGGAAGTACCTGGCAGTTCTGTTCGTTAATGGTCAGCAAGACTATGTGGGATACCAACCAGGGTATTTGTTGGGACATGGCCACGAATTCCAGACTTTAGTCTGGAATCCTGTTCTCAGGATCCTCAACATCACCATTCCCACAAGTCATGGGCATCAATATCTCTTGTTATAATTGTTGTCATGTAAAAAAGTCTGTTCTCTCTTTGCGATGCTGATCGTTTCACATTCGTTAATTATCAAAAATATTACAAGGAAATGGGTATCTGTTAACTCTAGTTATTTGGATGGTTATTATCTTCAACCTATGTCTAGTTTGATCTACCTTGTTATGTTTGTATATTAGAAGGTATTGCACCTGATGACCAAAGAATCACAACTCTCACCTGCCAGGGTTAAAGGATCTATCTGTTGGGGCGCCTGGGTGGCTCAGTTGGTTAGGCGTCCAACTCTTGGTTTCAGCTCGGGTCATGATCTCACAGTTTGTGGGATCAAACCCGGCATCAGGCTCTGTGCTGACAGTGTCTAGATCCTGCTTGGGATTCTTTCTCTCTCATTCTGTCTCTACCCCCCTCACGTTCTCTCTCAATCTCTCTCTCTCAAAATAAATAAACTTTCAAAAAATAAATAAAGGATCCATCTGTTCACAAGACATTCTGTCCTCAAATGCAGGGTAGGGGCTGTCCCACAATCATTAAACTGATCTTAAGACACAGAGAGCTTATAAGGTTAGGTCACCTGGCCACGCTTCATTTGCCACATTTAAGTGTATTAAAACTAAACCAAAAAGAAGGCAAGGGCATTAATCCATTTTTAATTAATGGTTGTTAGAAATTAAGTTAGCCAAGTTATGCTTCTATTAGCTTGTTTCTAGAGCCCATTACGTTAAATCACATTTTCTAAAATGATAAATTGTACTTAGAGGTTGTGTAAAAAATAGAGGAAAGTAGGACAGATGGATTCTAAACGTGATTCTAACTTATAATCTATGACTATTTTAGTTGTCTTCTCATACTTCATACCGGCTTAATTAAAAAATAAAGAAAAATTCAGTTTTGACAATAGCTAAAACATTCCACGTTGAAGTAGCTGGGGATTAATCAACATCAGTTCATGTGCAAGCACTGTGTTTTTTCTTACTTGACAACATTGAAGTCCAGTCTCTTTTTCCCTTTTTTTCTTTCTTAAGCCAGGAACGTCATTATGTTCTTATAATTATTTATCCTTGTCAATTCATACCCAAACAACATAGTTACAGGGATTTCTCCTTGATTTTAGAACGTGGCTGGCTAGAATCCATTCATGAGCTACCAGCCTCCTGAGTGGCCTTTCAAATCCTGACACATAATTAATGTCAAACAACTGTTCCTGACCTGAAATGTGACTTTGGTGCATGAGTCAACCAAGTTTGTTCATGGAAACAGATTAGTAGGGTTACTGAAAAATGACTCAGCTTTCAGGTCCTTCGAATGGGTGTGTTTTTCTGAGTACAGTGATTTGTCAGATGAGAAGCTAAGGTGCTATGGGAAGAATACAGGTCTACCAAAGTAGTCTAAATTCTTGAAGTGGTGATTTCTCATTTAACGAGAACCTATTGTGTGCCAGGGTCTGTTTGGATTGAGTACTGATGGTGCAAGGTGACGTCCAGGAAACACGTGAGCAACCACTTAGTCTTCTGAATAAAATTGTTTTATTTCCTTCATTCTCTTAGTAAGTCTATGATATAATGGGATATCCTGGTTTAGACTGGATCCCAGGATTTACTGACGTTTTAATGTCCAGCAGTGGGAAAATTGCTTTCTAAATTTACTAGGACAAGAGTTGTGCTTTAAATATTAAAATGTTTTCCTGAAAGAGGAGACTTGAATTTCCCTTTGAGAGTAGACTATTCCTTTGTTTGGAGGTGGGGGGAAAGCAATAAAACTTTAATGAGAATTTAAGTTAAGGTAAACACTTTTGTGAAATTAAGATTCCAGAAAGAGAGGAGTGAAACTGTTCAACAAAATAATGTAAAAGTTACCTTTTAATGGATGAGGTTGTGTTTTCCAGCACTGTGTTCCTTCTGAGGAAAACTTTTGCTCAAGTCTGTGCTGCTGACAGGAGTTAGGACCTAACTTTGTAGAGAAGTGCTGAAGGGGCATTCATGTGAGGAGGAGAGCCCACGACCACAACAGCGCTCTTGAATTCATGTGCTTTGGAGCCTAAAGGGATGCATGGCTGAGAGAAGGTTCCTGAAGGGCACCATATAAAGACTCTGGGACCTGCATTTTGTCTGTTGGTTTTATTGCTTTGCAGTTCCTTTATGATAGCAAACATACACGCACACACACACGCATACACACACTCTGTTCTTTGTTGTTGTTGTTGTTGTTGTTCTTCTTCTTCTTCTTAGTCATCTGGAGAGGATATTAAGATACTGCCTGTGGTTATGCTTAGGGTGTGTGTGTGTGTGTGTGTGTGTGTGTGTGTGTGCGCATGCGCCCTAAGGACCTGCTTCTGTTTGAAGGAAGCTGACTCAAGATTATGGAGGTATCCTTAAGAAAATCTGAATTCCATTTTGCAGCTAGACAGGGAATGATATTTGGTAGATTAGAATTTCTAGGGGCACCTGGGTGGCTCAGTCGGTTAAGCGTCCGACTTCAGCTCAGGTCGTGATCTCACAGTTTGTGAGTTCGAGCTCTGCATCAGGCTCTGTGCTGACAGCTTGGAGCCTGGAGCCTGCTTCGGACTCTGTGTCTCCCTCTCTCTCTGTCCCTCCCCCGCTCACACTCTGTCTCTCCCTCTCTCTCAAAAATAAATAAACATTTAAAAAAATTAAAAAAAAAAGAATTTCTAGAGCCTAGGGAGACTCCCAGAATATTGAAATATAGCCTCAAAAGATATATCTTATTTCCAAAAGCTTTATGAAGCCTTTTACAGGTAGAAACTAACGTGTAGAGGCAAGAAAGTAGCTAATAAGTGACAAGAAAGTAATTTTCTTATTCAAATATTAATTGTTAATTCTGATTCAGGTTATGTTGGGCTACCCTGCAGCAGAACAATTCTCCCCTAAAAACAACATAATCAGCTGTATTTAAAAAGAAAGAAAGAAAGAAAGAAAGAAAGAAAGAAAGAAAGAAAGAAAGAAAGAAAGAAAAGAAAACACACAAAACACACAAAAACTGTTGAAAGGCATCTGAGAGTTACCAAGGCAGCCAAGACTTGAGCAGTCAATATTCCAGAGAGAAGAGGCGCTCATTAGAGTCGGCCAAATATGACATGATGTTTTCCTTCAGAACATTTGTGAGCTCCAAAGAGGGGTGGACAGAAGGGCTGAGAAGCCGAGCCAAAGCTGGAACTAAAAGGCAAGAATAGCAAGTAGAGGTGTTGACAGTCTCAGGGGTTGGAGAATCCAAATGGTATTCAGTGCTACCAAAATGGCCAGTAATGAGACTCCACAATCATGGAGGGAGAAGAGAAATGGAGAAGTGAGCCCAACAGCTCAGCATCTTCCCCCCCCCACCCCCACCCAAAGCATTCATCTGAACTGGCTCAGGCCAAGTTCAGCAAAATGGCTACTCCCATGAGGCTGAAAAGCTGTGCAGAGATGGTGGCTGTTCTCAACACTGGAGAGCCAAAAGTTGAATTTCCTTGTGGACAGCCTCTGGTAAACCAGCCAGGCTCTAAGTTGGTGCCCCTGAAGGACTGCATCATGGGAGTAAAGGTAGAACATAAATATATTAGACTTTAGAAAGACTGATCCCCCCTGCCAATAGTCTTATCTAGTCTTGCCCTCCCTTCCTAGCAGAAACTAAAAAAAAAAAAAAAAAAAAAAATCATCAGGAGAAAAATAACATCAATGCAAAGGCTCTTCAAAGTCTTGTATTCAGTTACAAATATCAGTGGCCCAGGCAATGTGACAAAGAAAAAAAGAAAGAGACAATAGGGGCACCACCACAGGCGGTCTAATTAGTGACGTGGAAACTGGACAAGGGCACTGAAAAATGTGAAATGACACGCCATTTGCTTACATGAATGTAGTTGTAAAAATATGAAACCATATGTTAACAAATGAAATCTTGCAGTGTTTTAAAAGGCTAACATAACGCAAACAAAATCTGTTTATTCTGGGATGCCAATATTGTTTACTATTTAAAATATAATTACTTAGGTGGCTTAGTTGGTTAAGCAGCTGACTCTTGGTTTGGGCTCAGGTCATGATTTCACAGTTCCTGAGATCGAGCCCTGCACTGGGTTCTGCAATGACAGTGTGGAGCCTGCTTGGGATTCTCTCTCTCCTTCTCTTTCTCTGTCGCCCACACTGCTTACTCTGTCTGGATCTCTCTCAAAATAAATAAATAAACATTAAAAAAAACATAATCACTTAAATTCACAATATACAGAAAAAAGAAGTGGCCTAGGATAGTCTCACTACATGTCATAAAAACATGTTCCAAAACTCAACTCTCATTTGTGGAAAAACCAAACATTGCAAAGTAGGAATAAAAGGTGATTTTCTTAATCCAACAGAGTTTACCTAGAAAAATTCTACGGCAAAATTTTGTTCAATGGTAACCCAGAAATTTTTCCTCCTCAAGCCTGAGACTTGCTGAAGGAAGTTAGAATCAACTCTGCTATTTAATTTTATACTGAAGCGTTTATTCACCATAGTAATTCAAGGAGGAAAAAATATAAGAATTGAGCGGTAATAAATAACACAGACATTATTCAAAATGATACGATTATATATGTAGGTAATCCAAAATATCCTACAGATAAACTATTGCAATCAGTAAATGAACTGAGCAAAGTTACTGAATACAATGACTACAAAATCAATGTATTTCTTTATACCGGCAATAAAGTTTTAAGAAATCGAAGGCTTTAGCCCATTTAAACAAAGATCTCGCTATAAATGTAATTAAAGAAACCCTAAATAAATGGAGGTTTTTGCCACGTGTGCTGATGGCAGGATGCAATACTATTAAAAAGCCAGCTCTTCCCAATTGATCTACAAATGTGGTACCATCTCAATCAAAATCTTCAGATTTTATTTTAGGGATTACCAAGCTGATTCCAAAACTTGTATGGACATGAAAAGGGCCAAAAAGGAGCTAAGATAACATACAGAAGAACTATGCTGGTGGGCTTACAAAAGAAAATACCAATAGCTTTTACAGGGTTATAGTAGTTAAGGTAATGTGGGTATGGATGGAAACATAGATAAGTTGGCCAATGGAAAAAATAGGGAAACTAGAAATAGATTCACATATATGGACATTTGGTTATGACAAAGATGTCACTGTAGAATAATGGAGAGAGAACAATCTTTCAGTCAATGGTCTAATACAACTGGACATTCATAAGGAAAAAAAATTGAAACTTGACTCCCTACTCCACAGTATGCACAAAAATAAATCCCAGATGTACTTTAGATTTAAGTGCAAAAAACAAAATATTACAATTTCTAGAGTGTAAAAGACAGGAGGAATACATTCATGATTTTAGAGGTAAACAGCAACCCTTAAGTTGACATAATAAGCACTAACACAAAGTAAGGAAATGAAAAATGGACCCTACCAAAAATAAGAACTCAAAAAATGCTATTAAATTAGTGAAAATTCACACTTCGGAGCATGGGAAAAGATATTTGCAATGTAGACAAAAGTATATATAATCTTTATTTATTTTTATGATACATACATATAATACTGTCAGAGTGAGAATAAAAAAAATTTCAGGGGCACTTGGGGTGGCTCAGTGGCCGACTTCAGCTCAGGTCATGATCTTGTGATCCATGAATTTGAGCCCCGCATCAGGTTCTGTGCTGACAAGTCAGAGCCTGGAGCCTGTTTGGATTCTGTGTCTCCCTCACTCTCTGCCCCTCCCCTGTTCACACTCTGTGTCTCTCTCATTCTTAAAACAAAAAAAAAACAAAAATACACATTAAAATTTTTTTTTTTTTTAATTTTCAGTAAAAACGAAAGACTCTTCAAACAAGAATGGGCAAAATGGCCACTACACATAACAAAATTCAGCCTCCTCGGTGCAAAGTAAAATGCAAAGAAGAAAACAGACAGGTCTATCACTTCACGCACACACAGCAGAAAGGCTCAGCTTATAGCAAAGGAGCAAATATTGCTGAGCACGTAGCATGGACAACTGGAGCTCTCATATACTGCTGGGCATGTATAAAGTAATACTCCACAAAAATATATTGCAGGATTTACTAAAGCTGAACATGAGCATGCCCGGTATCACAGAATTCTACTCCTAAGTATACACTGCCCAGAGACGTGACGGTATATGTACAGCTTGTGCGGTCATGCTCCGAACAGCACTATTCGCCAAAGTCAAAAAAACCGAAGCCATCTAACTGCCCATAACACTAGAATGCAAAAATAAAATCATCTACATGCAAAGGTACACCATTCAGCGATGAAAATGATCAAACCATATGCATGAATCCTACAAACATAATTCTGAGCAAAAAATAGACTTGGGAAAGTGCATACTTTATATCGAGTTCAAAGAAAGGCAAAACTAATTTATGGTAAAAGTCGGGGCAGGGGTTGCCTTTGGGAAGGATCCGCGGTTGGTGACTTGGAAATTTCTGGGAGACTGACAATGTCTCCTTCGCAGGTACTGGTTACACAAGTGTGTTCATTTTTTGATGATTTATCAGTCTGCAATGTTAAGATGTTTCACTTTTCTATTTTTTTTAAATTGTTTTTTGATGTTTATTTATTTTTGAAGGAGAGAGAGATGGAGTCTAAGCAGGGGAGAGGCAGAGAGAGAGGAAGACATAGAATCGGAAGCAGGCTCCAGGCTCTGAGCTGTCAACACAGAGCCCGGTGCAGGGCTTGAACCCACAGCCGTGAGATCATGACCTGAGCTGAAGTCGGACGCTTAACTGACTGAGCCACCTAGGCACCTGTCACTTTTATCTTTTTATATATTATCTGAGTAAAGATGTTTACTAAAAAATAAATAAATACGTAAATAAATAAATAGATAGATAGATAGATAGATAGATAGATAAAAAGAATTAAATTAAAATCACAGTGTGGTGATTGCTGTAATGCCTTCCACCAAGAAGGCAATCAACAAATTCTTGTCAAATGAAAACCTTCACAAGGAGAATGGAGACCCTGGATAATGTGGGGTTAACCCTGGACCGGGGTGTCTGGGAGACACTGGGCTAATGCCTTAGGCAGGACTGCTGAGTCCAAATCAGTATATTCTCCACACAAAGAGAAAAGGACTGTAAACTAAAAGCACAGCATGTCCGGAGAAACTTTCCAAGACAAAACTGCAAATGTAGCCAGTTCCTGCAACTGAATTAATTGCTAATGTGTTGCGACTTGAAGCCCTTTACTGCATTTCCCCCCTGACTATGAAGCAGAAATGCTGGGGAAAAGTATCTGCTCTTCATGGGGCTGATTATCCATTTCCTCCCTCCCACTGTCTACCTTCTAGACATGTGGCTACTTATTAGCCCCAGAGGGAGGGCTCAGGAACGGAAAAGGGGGAAAGCCGAATCAGTTAATTAAGCAGCCCCGGCCAAAGATTTGGTAGGACGAGGAGGTTGAAACTAATGGCTAAAATGAGACCGTTAGATTTAATGAAACTGTTCGTTTTGGCTTCCCTGTGACTTCATGGAGAAATGAGAATTCGCTTGAATGTGCTTTTTATCAGTGTCCCATCTGACACAGTCTCCTGTACACTTAACTCAACGATCCAAAGTGTTAACGTATAGATGATGCTAAGGGAAATAGCCCATGTTTGAACTTTAGGTATTGATTGCCTGAACAAATAGAAAATATGAAAACGAAAACTACTTTAAGACGTCTTATTCTAGGGACGCCGGGTGGCTCAGTCGGTTGAGAGTCTGACTCTTGGTTTCAGCTCAGGTCATGATCTCAAGGTTCATGAGTTACATCCCCCCCTTTTGGGCTCACGCTTGGGATTCTCTCTCCTCCTCCCTCTGTCTCTGCCCCTCCTTTGCTTGTGCTCTCTCTCTCTCTCTCTCTCAAGGTGAATAAATAAACTTAAAAAAAAAAAAGAAGTCTTGTTCTAAATAACAAACTGCATGCTGTTACAAAGATGCAGTGGATAAATGACATTTGCTTTTCCCAGGTGTGGGCAACAAATGACATTACAAAATGTTTGAACACAACCTGCCAAATTTTTGGTTTCAAACGGCAGGACCAAGACCAGTTTTAAAAATAACAACATCTTGCAGGGCTCCTGGGTGGCTCAGTTGGTTAAGCGTCCGACTTCAGCTCAGGTCATGATCTCACAGTTCATGGGTTCGAGCCCCACGTCGAGCTCTGTGCTGACAGCTCCGAGCCTGGAGCCTGCTTCGGGTTCTGTGTCTCCCTCTCTCTCTGCCCCTCCCCCACTCATAGTCTGTATCTTTCCCCAAAACAAATAAACATTAAAATTTTTTTAATAAAAATAACAGTATCTTGGATCACTCAACGTTAAACAATGCCTTCTAAAATGGAGAGGATTTCATTCAATTGGAACGTGGTTCAAAGCTATCCAAGATACATAGCTACTGCATGCAAATTCATCGGCAAGAGACTTACTGAAAAGGCTTATTTTCATGTGTCTTCAGAGAATAATCATATAAGTAAGACAGTGCACTTCCCAGATCAGTTTGGTCTGCCGACTCCTACACCGATCATCTGGGGCCTCAAGTGTGGTGGCATCCCCAAACGAGTAGGTAAAACATGGAGAGGTGGTTAAACAGCAGCGGTCCAATGCGGAACAAATGGGAGATAATCACAATGGACAGATGTCAGAGGAGGGGTGAAGAGGGTGTATTCTGAGCTAAGAGAAAGTAACCACACAAAAAGTCAAAAAGTAGCCCCATGAAATAGAAGCCATCCGTTTCTGAAATCCAATTAGGCGGCTCAAAAGCCCACAGGAAGAAGTCATGTTGTGCTTGTCACATCCTCAGAGCGTGGCTAAAAACAGACGGTGTTCATATGAATCTATGACATAGTGAGTTGTCGTAGCAAGAGGATGGTAATATACTGTTGAGGGAGACTTTGTGCTTTAAAGTCTGAAGTTTGAGCAAATTAGGACTCAGAAATAAGGCTGAAATATCATTCAGACTCTGAACCAAGGAAGTTACTGGTTTCCCTCACTTTGGTACCGGTGGGTTTGTAAGTGGTCTATAGGGCTGATGAAAGGAGAGCCATGAAAAAAGCGAGGTAATGAGATGCTTATTTATCTCTTTTAACATGAATTTTCAGGACTGGGGTGCATGAATGATGAGCACTTCTATAATCTAGCCACAATTTCCAGGTATTGAATTATCTGATCGATGAGAACGACCATTACATGGGTTTAGTGGTAAAAATCAAGTGGAATTAGGAGCACACCTCATCTACATCCCATCTGTAATTACTTCAGACGCACCATGCTTCCAAGATGATTTGATTACATAGCATCACAGGTAGGAAGGGTATCGTATTAGTTAACCTGCTCTCAAGTGATCCACCCTACCTGTATTAGTTAGGGTTCCCTAGAGAAACCGAGCCAATAAGAGATGTAGATATACGTGTATGTAGATATATATAGAGAGAGTTATTGTAAAACCTTGATTTGTGCACATAATTCATTCCGGAAACATGCTTGTAATCCAAAGCACTTGTATACCAAAGTGAATTTCAAGAACCAGTGGCTGAGTTGTGATCACGTGACACAACTCATATTGCAAGACACCGTTCGTTTATCAAGTTAAAATTTATGGGAAGTGTTTGCTCATCTTGTGGAACACTCGCAGAACTTCCTCACAATCCAAGGTTTTACTGTGTTTTAAAGGAATTGGAAATTTATATGATTATGGGGACTAGGAAGTTCAACATCTTCGGAACAGACTGCCAGGCTGGAGACCCAGGGAACGATGGATGCAGCAGCTCAAGCCTCAAAGCAGTCTGGATGAAGAATTCTTTTTCCTTAGGGGAACTGAGTCTTTCCTTGCCTTCAACTGATTGGACGAGGCCCACCCACCTTAAGGAAGCTAAACCGCTTACTCAGAATTGACTGATTGAAATGTTTATCTCATCTAAAACAAAGACATTCACTGCCACACTTAGACGGATGTTTGGCCACATAACTGGGAAATATGGCCTAGGGAAGCTGCTATAACGTGAACCAGCATGCTAATATTCATACTTCTCAATAAAATGAATCTTGATTCGGTCAGATTGCCACTTTCTAATATGGAGCACTGCCCTGGGGAAAGTTTTTCCCCAAGGTGTTAGAGGCTGTTGGCTTCTTTCAACTCCACTGTATATCATTTACCTTTGATCTTTGCACTGATCCCTGGTACCTTTGATTGTGAACAAAGAACGAGGTGTGGTTCTTCTAGGTGCTAATGAACCGTGACAAACCAGGCAGAGAGGAGGCCACTTTCCCGAGGCAGGCACTTGGAGTTTCAGTGATCCCTCCCATTCATACCTCCAAAACACGCATGTCTGTTTACCATGCTATCAGCGATGCACGTGCTCCAAATAGAAATTTGAGATGTTATCACTGCCTTTTAAATGTCCTCATTTCTCTACCAGGGATACAATGAAATGCCAGATTGTTTTCATTTACTGGAAACCCTGTGAGGAAAAAAATTTCCTCAGGTGTTTTTTTTTTTTTTTTTTTCCTTCTCCTTGAACAAATTGTGTATTCATACTACTTATCCACTCATGTGTTGAAATCTTACAGTTTTCCTGATACATTCGAATAAGCTTTTTATTTTTTTTTTAATTTTTTTTTTTTTTAACCTTTATTTATTTTTGGGACAGAGAGAGACAGAGCATGAACGGGGGAGGGGCAGAGAGAGAGGGAGACACAGAATCGGAAGCAGGCTCCAGGCTCCCAGCCATCAGCCCAGAGCCCGATGCGGGGCTCGAACTCACGGACCGTGAGATCGTGACCTGAGCTGAAGTCGGACGCTCAACCGACTGAGCCACCCAGGCGCCCCTCGAATAAGCTTTTTTAAACATGTAGTGAAGATGTTAACCTCTTTATACCTTTATCACGTCAAATATAAGCACTTGACTTTTGGATGTTTTCCTTTTAGTTTCATGTATTTTAATCACGTTGAATATTTTCAAATCTATCAATCTTACCTTTAATCATTTCTTCTATTGTTTCAAAACCTATTCCTTTATACATCTGATAAGCATTCTGTTTTATTTTTGGCTACTGTAAGTATACTTTTTTTAAAAAAAAATGTTTCAAGACCATCCACAGTC
This sequence comes from Panthera tigris, assembly GCF_018350195.1. NCBI lineage: Eukaryota > Metazoa > Chordata > Mammalia > Carnivora > Felidae > Panthera > Panthera tigris. The sequence continues at coordinate 14,742,225 of NC_056668.1, read as the reverse complement.
TCTTTTAGAGAACGGTATTTAGTATGGGACCAACAGGTTTTTTTCCAGCTATTTCAAGGGAATTCCTAAATATTCCTTTTATTGTGATTCTCCTATTTTTGTAAAATTTATGTAATTCATTCAAAATAACATATATGTATATTCATGTATAAATGTATGTATTTATGTGTACCTATCAACATACATATGTGTATATGTAGGCACAGATATTATTAGTCTCTGTATCTGTTTATGTATCTATTGGGAAAAAGAGAGAAGGAAAGCTATTTCTAGCTGCCCATTCAATACCAGTTTTCAAAATGTATGTCAAAGTTGGAAGCGTGCCAGTTTCTAAAGGTACATAATTCCTCTTTTGTTCTGGGAAGCAACATGCTAAGTTTTAAATCCTAAGCCCCCCATACTTCTCTGCAGTAGGAACAGAGATGTGACCACATTCTGGCTAATGAGATGTAAACAGAAGTCAATAGGTGAGGCACCTGAAGAGCACTTTAAAAGGGGCTGCATTTAGCTGGCATCTCTCTTTTGCTGTTTATCCTTCCTTTCTTCCTCGTTCTGTCTAGAATACAGATCTGCTACCTGGTGGTAGAAGGGCGCTCTCCCTTCCCCTTCCCTCTCTCTCCCCTCCTTCCTCCCTGCCTTCCTTCCTTCCTTTCTCTGTGCCCCCATCATGTCTTTAATTATATTTACTCATTATGGTGTAATTATTTGTTAACATATTTGCGCTTCCAAAAAGTCTGAATTTTCTGCAGCAGGAGACTTTGTGTTATAAGGGGGCTTTTTTTTTTTTTTTTTTTTTTTTTAATGCAGAAGATAGAATCCAATTTCATAACATAAGAGATGGCTGTTAAAAGCCTCTTGAATCTGGGGCACCTGGGTGGCTCAGTCGGTTAAGCGTCCAACTTCGGCTCAGGTCATGATCTCACAGTTTGTGAGTTCGAGCCTCGTGTCAGGCTCTGCCCTGAGAGCTCAGAGCCTGGAGCCCTACTTCAGACCCTGTGTCTCCCTCTCTCTCCCTGCCTCTCCCCCATTCTCTCTCTCTCTCTCTCTCTCAAATAAACATTAAAAATATTTTAAAAAACCCTCTGAATCCTCCATAAAATATTATTAAAAACAGTAACAACTAATATCTATAATAGCATTATTATGTGACAAACCTAATTTATGAGTAACTATTCACAATGCATTGGTTTGTGTGCATACAACTTGGACAGTGATAGGTATTTATAAATACATAATGTATGTAGTAATATCCATGATATAGTAGAACATTAGCAAATGTACAGTTGGTTTTTAAAATTCTCCTAGTTGTTTTTTGCTGAAGTCTGAGTGTTGAATTTGTGTAAATTAATTACCTACGTGTGGTAACTTAATTATGTTTTATTTCATTGTCCAAAATTTGATCACAATTAATTCTTTAATCTTTCTGAAGCGGGTTTAGGGTAGAGAATCTGAGGTAAATCTAATAACGCTATTCAGACCTCATCAACATTTCCCCGGTAGGTTATTTACCTCCAGTGATTCAAAACGGGGCCTACGTCTCCACACTCCTAACATCCGAAAATTCTGCCCTTTCTAATTTCCAGGTAGTAACAACGGGGCTTTTCAATGGCCACCTCCCTCATCCCCACTGCAAACCTTCATGGTGACCTTGATCAAACAATAGTTTTTCTTTGCCCATAGTATCCTGGGCCCAACTCTTAGAAAGAAAAGCACTTCCTTAGGAGCTCTTTTCAGGGCCGTCCATCTCTAACTCAGAAGGCTAGTAACTGCCCCCTGGTGGTAAAATGCACATGCCTTTAGGAAATCAGAGGCTTCCTACCTTTCTAGGGGAAGTAAGAAACACCTTTCATTTCTTCCCCAAAAGGTCACGGCCACTACCCAAAGTTAGATGCAATTCCTCAATGGGTCCCCCTGATATTTTGTCCTCTCATTCACTCTCTCTGCTTTCATTCTAATTCGGTTATTCCAATTATCTGCTTAAACAGCTGCTCCCAAGAATTCCCAAGTTACGTTTGGGACCCTGCCATCGAAAACTTCCAGGGACGACTTAAAACTTCTTTTCAAAGGGCTTCACTGTTTTCCTTTCTGAGATGATGAATTCACAAGGAGTATCAAGAGGTAATTCCCAACCAGGGGACACTTGGTAAAATCAGGAGATAATTTTTTTTTATTTTCACATCTTTTAGGAGCCGGAGTGGTGCTGGCGTCACTGGGGTCCGGTGAGCAGAGAGTGGGGACCTTGTGAAGCATCTTATAATACACGGGAAAGCACCCCCCCTCCAGCCCCAAACAAATGATTCAGTCTAGAACATCATGAGATCCAAGGTTGGGAGACATTGGCATAGAGGATCAGAGATTCTGGAGTCAGTCACACATCCTAACTCTGTTCTCAGGTTCTTTAAAGCCTAAGTGCGTTCACGTATAAAAAAAAGAATAATAAGAAGTCATATATTAGGGTGATGTGATAGCTAAACAAGAGAATCCAGACAAAGCCCTTGCCACGGTGGCCCCAGAATAAGCATTCTCTATATATGTTATTACGATCGCTCTTTTTATTGCCAGATTTCAATTGAAGAGGAATAAAGACCTTTTCAGGTTACAATGAGAGGAACATACATTTAGGAATGCTAAGAAAGATATGTTTATACACAAAAAAGCTTATGTATAAAAAAAGTTTAGGTATAATTTTAATTGTCCTGCATTAGAAGCGGGATCTTTTTTATATTGCCACTCATTATACCTGGAAAGTCGTCCCTCAAGTATTTCTTTTTTTTTAATATAATTTATTGTCAAGTTGGTTTCCATACAACACCCAGGGTTCATCCCAACAAGTGCCCTCCTCCCTGCCCATCACCCACTTTCCCCTCTCCCCCACCCCCATCAACCCTCAGTTTGTTCCCAGTCCTTAAGAGTCTCTTATGGTTTGCCTCCTTCCCTCTCTGTAACTTTTTTCCCCCTCCCCCTCCCCATGGTCTTCTGTTAATGTTTCTCAAGATCTACATATGAGTGAAAACATAGGGTATCTGTCTTTCTCTGCCTGGCTTATTTCACTTAGCATAATACCCTCCAGTTCCATCCACGTTGCTGCAAATGGCCAGATTTCATTCTTCCTCATTGCCAAGTAGTATTCCATTGTATATATAAACCAAGTTGTAGCAAGAATGACTCAGTGTATTTGCAGACCGTCCACTTTAAAACAGGTACCAAGAGGGGCACCTGGGTGGCTCAGTCAATGGGGCGTCCAACTCAGGTTTAGGTCATGATCTCACCATTGTGGGTTCCAGCCCCATGTCGGGCTCTGTGCTGACAGCTCGAAGCCTGGAGCCTACTTCAGATTCTGTGTCTCCCTCTCTCTCTGCCCCTCCCCTGCTTATTTTCTCTCTCTCTTTCTCTCAAAAATAAATAAACATAAAAAAAATTTAAATAGTTACCAAGGATTAGCATATATTGGTTCTGTCCTATTCCAGCTTTACCTGGTCAAGAGTCAGTATCCTTGCAGCTATTAGAATAACTTTCTGCATTGTGGATACAGATGATGCCTTTTTTGAGATATCTTATGGCTGTGCATAACTTGCTATCTTTACGTGCTCACAAAGTCATCAGTGGCTAAGGGTACAGAACATGACAGAGTCCTTTTCCCAGTACTGGGCCACTTTTTGTCACGGGCAGCCGGTGTCTCACAAAGCCTGTCATGAAAATGATTCCTTTATTCTCTGTAGTCCTCGTTTCCTATAAGCAACTTCGTATGTACTTGAAAAAAGTTCCTTTTCACGGTAGCAGGAGAGAATTCAGACACAACTCTGTGCCTACACCCCTTAAAAAAAACCTCTATCCTTTGCAACTTCATCCTAAAACAATAACTCTTGAGATGTTTGATTAAGCGGAAGAATTTATATTCTCAAAAGGCAAAGAACTTGATATGTTCACAATGGACTACTCATAAGGTAACAGAAACTTGTTTTATATTTGTACGTCCAAAGGATTTCTGATTTATTTAATATAAAGACACAGACTGTCCCAAAATCATGGTAAAGTCTTTGTGTCTGAGGATAGGAAGTTGACTCTGATTTCTGTCCTCTTTCTGTCTCTCCTCTTCATCCCACCCCACCCAGTGTCAGAGTCTGATTAGCTAGAACATCGTATTTGTACAGCATTCATTCAGAACACACATATAAATTTTGTGTGTTGTCCTCACTTTTGATAGGCTGGCAGTAATATCCTACTCCACATTAAACTGGCTTACATAATAGAGAGGTCTAAGATGTGGACCTTGAAAACAGAATTATAGAGAAATTGAGTCATAAACACGTACCATCTAGCTCATTAATGTAAGCACCTACCTGCTCATTTAGTCATAAAAACTTAAGTTTAACAAAAGGTCTTAAAGGGGAGCTTCTGGGAGGCTCAGTCAGTTGAACATCTGACTTCAGTTCAGGTCATGATCTCACAGGTGACGAGTTTGAACCCCACAGGGGGCTCTGTGCGGACAGCTCAGAGCCTGGAGCCTGCTTCAGATTCTGTGTCTCCGTCTCTCTCTGCCCCTTCCTCGCTCACACTCTGGCTGGCCCTCAAAAATAAAGGTCTGAAAGGTAATATCTTCCACCCTCTATCATCCAACAGTTAAATACCCTCAGCCACAGGCAGAGGGGATATCCAGCCGCTGTTTTCGAATCACTCTGGAAAAGACGCATTCAGTCAAATATCCAAAAGTCGTCCACTCCCTACCTTCTGTCTGCTGGTGGAGTTCTGATTTTCCAGGCACCTCCTCTCCAGGTCCAGTGGGTGGACTTTGGATGTCTCAGTGTCCCTGCCAGTGCTTGAGTGGGGCATGGGCCCGTAACCCAGGGCTAGACAGGGGGACTGAAGCATAGAGCCGCTGTGAGTTTGGTCTCCGTTTTGATCAGCTGTTTTTACTTGTATGTGATATTTGACACTACGGAAACCATCTCGAAGTTAGAAGGGGATAAACCAGACAGTCAGGCGATGTATCAAAATGATGCAAAAAGCAAACATCTTCATCCTTCATGATATCACGGTGCTGTCAAATGAATCCTGGCAGGGGCGCCTGGGTGGTGCCGTTGGTTAAATGACTGACTCTGGCTCAGGTCATGATCTCCAAGTTTGTTAGTTCGAGCCCCTCATGGGGCTCTCTGCTGTCAGCGCAGAAAAGAAGCCTACTTCGGATCCTGTGTCTCCCTCATTTTCTGCCCCTCCCCTACTCACATACAATCTCTTTTCTCAAAAATAAATAAACAGTAAAAAAAAATCTCTTAAAAAAACTAACCCTGGCAAATCACTACCACAGGAATTCATTTTCAGTAAAATAACAAGCTCACCGCTTTAACCCACCTTTAATTAGCAATTCTATTATTTGTAGACATAAACGCCCTAATTAATATGCCTTCTTATTTTAAGGCTCCTCCTCGTTTGGAAGAGGGCACTTGGAGGGAAGTTTTACTTGTACATAGTTCGGGGCTTTATTTTTCCCCGCTTACTGAGCTGAAATTTATCTCCCTTTGACCTCCACTCATTGGGTCTAGGGAGGTCTGCTGAGGTCACAAAGAACAATTCCAACAAAGCAGATCGGTGGTCAGTTTTGATTTGGTGAGATCCAAACATGTATCAGACAGCATCTATGCCTGAGTTCTAGTAAGAGAGCCAGGATGCACATTTAATATAAAAATGATGTCAGCTATAGAAGATGAAAGATCAAGTGCACTGAAAATTCATGAGTTTAAGGATACTTTCAACCGGGCAATCAGATGAAACTCTATGGGGAAGATAGCGACTGAACCAGACCTAGAAGCAAAGCAGAATTTAGCATACGAGGTTGTGAGTGTGGATGGGGAAGGAAAAAAAAAAGATTCCAACATTTCAGGTATAAGACGAGTGGGTGGGATTGTATCACGTAACAAGAGAAGAAAAACTCTACTTGTTGATAGGGGGGAAAATGAAGAAAACATGTATCAAAGCATAGAAGAAATCATGAGCAGGAAGGAGGGGGAGAGGCAGAGAGACTATGAGAGAGACCATTTCTGATATTTCTGGTTCCATTGGCCCCATGAGGTTCAGCTGTGTCTCCTGTATCTCTACAATAAAGTCTACGTTTTAATCTTTTTAAGCAGCTCAAGGGGATTCTGTTCCCTGTAACTAATTTCACCTTGATGAACACAAACATTTAGAGAAAATACAATTGGTCATTTGGTCATTAAGAGGGTATGTAATGTATATATATGTGTATGCACACACACACACACACACACACACACACACACTCATGTGCTCATACTTCTATAGTCTTTCTAAATTAGCTAATACTTTCTTTTTAAATTAGCTAATTCTTAGCAACAGTTTGACCTCCAGTGTTCCAACATTTGTGGCCAAGTTGCCTGGTTCATTGGTTTAGCTTTGGGGTATAGGCCTGGAAAAAGGGAGCTATGAGAATAAGAAATGATTTGTTATGACTTTATTGTGGTGAGAGACAAGAATGGGGAAATTTTTTAAGTATTAGAATGGTTATAAATAAGCAGTAAATATAAATAAATTGTTTAAAATCATCTTTTTAAGGGTCACCTGGGTGGCTTAGTAGGTTAAGTGTCTGACTTTGGCTCAGGTCATGATCTCGAGCCCCATGAGTTCCAGCCCCAAGTCTGGCTCTATGCTATCAGTTCAGAGCCCAGAGCCTGCTTCAGATTCTGTGTCTCTGTCTCTATCTGCCCCTCCCCCATTTCCACGCTGTCTTTCTGTCTCTCAAAAATAAATAAACATTTTAAAAAATCATCTTTTTAAGACCAAGGATCTTGCTTGCCTGAAAGAAAGTATTCCCAGACTCAGATCAGCTGAGTAAAGTAGATTTTGACACATAGAAATAAGTAAATTATTCTGATTCATGTCCAAACATGCTTTTGAGTCATACATGTGAGAGCATAAATTGTGGGGTTTTTTTAAACCATGACTTAAGTCAAATGTGGAAGTTGATGGTGTAGTTCAAACATAAAGAATTTATATAGATGTTAAGCTGTTTGGAGAGAGATATAAATGTATGTATTGCTAATTACAGATAGTATATAAAAGTAAGGTCAGAGAAGCCATGGAGAAAAAGTGAAAAGAACACTGATATTCTTGGCTCCATTGTAGACTTGGGGAAATTATGTGAACTTTTTTCAGTTACAGAGGCTATTCCCTTCTTCAATGTTCTTTATCAATGACAATCGTCATGGCAGAATGAATAATGGGCTTCCAATTGCTTTGGTACCCTGCCCTGATCACATCTCCAAACATTAGTAGTATCTCCAGGGGAACCTGATGGAGATTATTCCCATATACTAAAACCACTAAATTCTCAACTACTTTTTGTTTTTGAGGAACATACAAAGGCAACATAGGTGAAAGATAATAATAATGTCAAGTTACGTCCAAACTCATATTTAGAATCCTTACAGCTTAGAGAGCTGACTGGAGCCCAGGATGCTGTGTGGCCTCCTCTAAACTGGGTCAGCTTGGGCTAAACAGCACAGAACACAAATAGATCCTAAAGCTTATTTTTTTTTACGTTTATGTATCTATTTTGTGAGAGACAGAGACAGACAGCATGAGAGGGAGAGGCAGAGAGAGACAGAATCTCAAGCAGGTTCTGCACCTTTAGCCCAGATCAGGGCACCCAATGTCAGAAACTGAGGCCACTACTTGAACCAAAATCAAGAGTCCGATGCTTAACCTACTGAGCCACCCAAGCTCCTGGATCCTACGGCTTCTTAGGCCCCTTTTTTCTAAGTCTTTGTTCTATTCTTGGTCTACAAGAATTCATCACATGGCCATTGAAAATAATATAACCTTAAATAATTAATTTCAATTTCTTCATTCATAAAATGGAGATCATGATACCTACCTCATAAGGTTATTGTGTGGAATTAATTAGTTAGTAAATAAAAAGTTTCTGGGTTTACAGTGCATGCTCAATTTATGGCGATTCTAGTATTTGGCATAAGTAGACGTTTAGTAAATACGTATATTTTTTTTGTTTTTCAAAGCAGTCACCTAAATTTCCCAGCTTGGAGTTAGCATTTTTCCTTTCTTTCCCCAGTACTTAATTAACAAGATCCTTTACCAAAATATTAATCACTTTCATTTTATTGGACTACTTTATGCAAGTGTCTAGATCTTTCAAAATTCAACTCAGAATCCATGTATATGACCCATATCTGAGTTAGTGATAGATCCTGATTATGCTTTTATTTTTTAAGTTTATTTACTTATTTATTTTGAGAGAGAGTCAGAGAAATAGAACATGTGCAAATGGGAGAAAGGCAGAGAGAGAAAGAGAGAGAATCCCAGGCAAGCTCTGTGCAGTCAGCACAGAGCCTGATGCGGGCCTCGAACCCACAAATCATGCGATCATGACCTAATTTGAAGAGTTGGAGCCTTAACCAACTGAGCCACCTACGTGCCCCTATCCTGATTACATATTTAGACATACTTTGGAGATAGCACAAATTCAATAAACATTTGAAAATTTTAATCTATAATGAAGTTTACTTGTTTGTATGTTTGTTACCTATTCTCGCTTGTTAAAGATAAAATTCGATGATACCCATCATGACCCATCCACAAGTATTTTTGAACTTGTAAAGCATGGATTTTCATAAGTCTGAAGATTAAACAAGTGAAGAAATGATCCCTAATCTCAAGGACATTCCAGCAGTGCTGGGGTGGGGGGAGTGGTCCACAAAGAACTAGAATACAAGGTAGAATGCTATGAGGGTAAAGATAAAAATCTAGGTAAAAGTAATCACTAATTGAAAAAAAATTATGTTTATTTATTTTTGAGACAGAGAGAGAGAGCATGAGAGGGAGAGGGGCAGAGAGAAGAAAGACACAGAATCTGAAGGAGACACCAGGCTCTGAATTGTTAGCACAGAGCCTGATGTGGGGCTCAAATTCACAAGTCGTGAGGTCATGGACTGAGCCAAAGTCTGATGCTTAACAGATTGAGCCACCTAGGCCCCCCCAACCACTGATTTTGAATGGAAGATCTGCCTTGGGCATTCAATTTCTAATTCTTATAAGGTCTCTTTCAGGTAAGTATTATTAAGTACATTTTTCATAAAAACTAGCTAAAGCTTAGAAAGCTTACAGAACATGCTGAGGCTCACAGTTCAGAGTTAGTATTGTTACCTGGGTGCTTCTCATTGCAAGACCTCCATACATGGGAACATACAGAAAGAAAGAACTTATTCTGATGGTCTTTGGACAACAGACAACATTTAAAAGATAGAAAGAACCTAGAGTAAGAAAAGTGGACTGAAAAACTGTTCTGAAGGCACCTGGGTGACTCAGTCGGTTAAATATCCAACTCTTGATTTCAGCTCAGGTCATGATCTTGTGGTTCATAGGTTCGAGCCCAGCATCAGGCTCTGCAATGACAGCACTGAGCCTGCTTGGGATTCCCACATTTCCTTTCTTTCTGCCCCTCCTCCACTCACCCTTTCTCCCTCTCTCTCAAAATAAATAAATAAACATTAAACGCACACACACACACACACACACACACACACACACACAGAAAAACCATTCTGAGAAAGCTGCATGAACAAATAGAGACAGAGGGATGTGGCAAGAGAAGATACATTTTCTTTATGTTTTAATTTGTCCTATTTCAGTCCAAACTCTAAGCAAACCACGAAAACTCTCAAGGACTTTCTAAGAGAATCTTAGGAAAAAAAGAATGTTCTACAAGATTATTAGGGACAAAAAAACAAAGAAAGGCAAAGGATTCTTGCAAGTTTCATACCCTCCAAAATGAATGATTTTCTATGTTTTGCATAGAAGAATCACACATATGTGTTTCAATTGGCTCAGATTGCTCCCAGAAAGCAAAAATTGGGTCCAAATAATCCTTTAAAGCCACAGAGACTCATGTGCAAGGTAGATCCTTAACAGACAAATGTTCAATCAATATCAAATCAAAACAATAGGGTTGTTGGGTTTTTTTTCACATGTTTTAAAGGTTTTGCATCTCTGTCTGAAAAAAATATTTGAAGGCACGTTAGCATTTTGGAGGCCTTCGTATCACAAAAATTTGACCTTTGTCTATGTATTTTTTTATGTTCATAGTCTTGAACTAACATGAGGACCATAATACTGTTTTCTTAATATCTACTCTAAACTGTTGGGTATCATGGAAAGAGATGATGTGACAATACATCTTCAGTTATGACACGCTTTTTTCCTTGCTTACCCCACATATTTCTGTGTCTGGAAATATGTGCAATAAATGCTTGTTCATTGAGAGAGAAAAACTGAAGAAACAGAAATCTAGGGACAGATTGAAAGCTTTGGATTTTCAAACAAAGTTTTCTAAAACAAATATCTTTACTCCCCAAATTCTAGAAATACAAAAGAAAACAAGCGAATGCACAAGCAAGCAATATGGTTGTTTCTGTTTGTTTGTTTGTTTGTTTGTTTGTTTATTTGTTTTTAATTTAAGGGAGAGAGGGGGGAAGCACAGGGGCAGAGAGAGAGGAAAGAATCTTAAGCAGGCTTCATATTCAGTGCAGAGCCCCAGATGGGTCTCAATTCCATGACCCTGGGATCACAATCGGAGCTGAAACCATGAGTCAGACACTCTATCGACTGAGCCACCCATACACCCCAAACAATAAATAATTTCTAATGCTTTGTGGTCTCAGGTTTAATCTGAGCATTACTTGTCACTTATAGTAAGTCTCCTCATTGACTCTTTACATCTGATGTCCACCTACTTCTGCCATCTTCCAATTATTCCTTTACACTCATGCTTAAGACACAACCATGACTAACAGGTATTTTATGAAATTATCTATTGAGTTTTCAGGAGGCAATTCCATCCTATTAACTGCTGCAGTGAAAAACTTGAGAATCTGTAGGCTCTTTAAAAAGCAACTGATTTAGCGAGGAAAAGACTCATCAATTCCCTTCCTGCCATTTGCCAGGAAAAAAAATATTTGAATAATTTAGTGCCACAGTTTCCGATCAGTAAATCAACACTCAGCATAAACAAGAGATTTCTTATAGCTAGAGTTGCTCTTCTCTTTAGAAATAGGTAACCAAGGTCCTTAAAACTTGGTGGTCAATGCGTGTTGCCCCAGATATTTAACTTCTTAAATGAAGTTCAGTGCCTACTCGCTCTGCTTTGGACACCCTGCCTTAGGTTGGAACACTGGCAGAGAGGGAGAAAATATTGTTAGAAATTAAATGACCCCAGAGATCTCGGCCAATATCCACAATGAGGATCGAGGACAGCCAGGATACAGGCAGTGTTTTAAGATGTCAAATACTGGGTCGATATGTTAATGAAGGCATTATCCCTTCCATGGCAGAATATGTCATATTCTGTCTACTGAGCACTTATTAAAGATGAAGGGATGGAAGGTTGAGTGGACACACGAATCCAATTTGGGATGATAGATTTTTCTATAGAAAAATCACCACCATGAAAGTTCTACATAGACGTAGCAGTGATGAACACAATTTACAAGTTCTTTCAGGCTTTATTTAATACTTTATAATAATGATGCTAGAATTCCTATTTGCAATCTGAAAATTTAAGAGGCAATATTTTTTTTTTTAAGAAAAAAGACAGTGTCCGTGGGGCCATCCATAGAATGTGACCTATTCACACAATCTGCTGAAACTTGCGGTGGGCTCCGGGAAAGTCTGTCATGAAATCAACTCCCTCATCAACTACCATCTAAAAGGAGGATAAATACACCAACGTAAGCTCAATTCCATAGGCAACTGAAATTCTTATTTCAAATCATTCCTTAATAATGTATTTTTATTTTATAAATAATTCATAAAAGTGTTGGCATTGAAATAAATTCACACATCCTGGCAAAGACAGGTAAATTAATACCCTTGCCTCCCACTGCCCCCCCCCCCAAATACATTTACTTCTCAAATCTCTCACTTCTCAGATGCAAACACCATTCTGGTTTGCTGGGTATCCCTCCAGAACTTTATGCATTTTCATGCATATTTATGAATATTTAGAAATTTAAAAATGTTTGAATTTTTCACATCCTCCTTCTTCCTATAATGTGTGTTAACTGCACTTTTCTGCCTTTTGTTTTTGTTTTCTATTACAGTATGTCTTAAAAACTATGACGTGTCAGTATGCATGGACCTTACACATCTTCATCCCTGTGACCTGTTACGATATAAGATGGCTGTATTTTAAATTAATTGTTTACCTCTTTATTTATTTTTTTAAGTTTATTTATTTTGAGAGAGAGCAGCATGAACAGGGGAGGGGCAGAGAGAGAGAGAGAGAGAGAGAGAGAATCCCAGGCAGGCTTTGTGCTGTCGGTACAGAGCTCAACGTGGGGCTCAATCATGACCTGAGCTGAAATCAAGAGTCGGATGCTTTTTTTGTTTAATTTTTTTAATGTTTATTTATTTTTGAGAGAGACAGAGACCGAGTGTGAGCGGGGCAGGGGCAGGAGAGAAAGGGAGACAGAATTCGGGGTAGGCTCCAGGCTCTGAGCAATCTGTCAGCACAGAGCCCAACGTGGGTCTCGAGCTCACAAATGGTGAGATCATGACCTGAGCCAAAGTTGGACACTTAACCAACTGAGCCACTCAGGCTCCCCAAGAGTCGGATGCTTAACCGACTGAGCCACATGGGCGCCCCTCCCTGTTTATTCTGTTATGGAGCAGGAGGTTGAAAAAAAGTTGTATTTCTTAGTTCATGGTATATTACCATCACTGACGTTTTCTGGACTCTTTCTTGTTGGGATTGACGAATCTACCTTCCATCCTGATTTCTGTGAAGACACTGGCCAGGTGTTGCTGGTTCCTTCTTGTCATGGGCTAGGAAATGATCTTTCCAGGACATTTAGGAGGACGAACACTGCACAAATAAATCAATATCCCCTGACCTTTCTCTCTTATTTTTGGCATCCAACATTCTGCTCTAACTTGTCATTTTCCTCCATGTGGACAAAATTATCTTCCTATTTCCCAAGTGTCTCTCAGAGTTTCTACATAATTTTCTCAGTGGCATCTAAATCTCGTCCTCTCTCCAGTTATGCCCCCTGGCTGGCTTTCAAAGAGTTAACATCACATATTTTTATCTATCCTTTCTTATTTTCCTATTTTGATTCCACTATTAATGCAAATTAATCACTAATATCTGATTTCTTACTATTTGCCTTAAGGCTCTATTGAATGAAAGTCCTTAAAGATGTATTCCATGAACATGTTCTCATATTCATCAATAACAGTACTTATAATAACAGAAATAATAGTAACAACTAACATTTACTAAGTGGCTACTTTATGCCTTGTGCACTTAAGAGGTTTTAAAAACATGTGTATTGGCCCATTTAGCTCTTTCAGTCACTTGATGGAGAAGATATCGCCATGATCTCTATTGTTATATTCCCATTATAGACCAATAAACTGACCATGGAGAGGTGAAAAAAATTGTCCAAGGCCATATAGGAAAAACTACAAAACCCCACCTGTTTAGTTCCAAAGACTTTGCTTGGTCTTACCATGCTGTACTGTATCTGATCTGAAGAATTTACACAGTCTAAATTTTAACAGCTAATGTCAAACTGCCCTTAAAATGGCCCTTTATAGAGGTACCTGGGTGGCTCAGTTGGTTAAGCTTCCAACTCTTGATTTTGGCTTGGGTCATGATCTCATGGTTGGTGAGTTTGAGCCCAGCTTTGGGCTCAGCACTGACAGCGCAGAGCCTGCTTGGGATTCTCTCTCTCAGCCCTTCCCCCACTCACACTCTTTCTCAAAAACAAGTAAATAAACATTCAAAAAATTAAAATAGCTCTCTATAAATTTAACTCTCAGCGAAGCCTGAAAACAGTGGTGCTCTCAGCCTTTTGTTCTTGCCTATCTGATCAGAAAAAAAAACAAAAAAATCTCAAGACTGAAAATGTGTATTTCTTCTGGCAAATTGTTAAGTATACAAATGCGTTGAATTCTTCAGAGCATTAGCCTGAATTGTTGACTGTCAAACTTGAAAGAGAATATCGGGATTGTACTCCAGCCTGTTACTTTTTAAATGAGAAACCTGAGTCTGTGAGTTTATGTGACTTCCAGAAATTCCCACAGAGAGTTGGTTACAAGGTTTGGGTGGAGCTCAGATGTTCTGTCTCTCTTTGTTATGCCATTTCTGTGACTCCTCACTGCCTCCTCTAACAATCCCCCTTGGTAATCATACAGATTTATAGGATTCTATGTTGATTATCATATAACTGTATCAAAATACTGCACTGGGCTTCCCATGCTTTATTAAGTACAAAGAAGACCCATGAAAAGCAGGAATTAGGATAATGGTGCTGTCTTCTAACCTGTGGTACTCTCTTCAGGAAGAATAAAATACAAAGAGAATGGAAAAGGAAGGACAGCCCTACCCAGAGAATCAGCCCATGTGTTTCTGGCTGTTCACTAAACATGTTTATTTTAGTATTTGTTTATGCTACGGCCTCCATGGTTACAGAATCATAGATTCTCCACAGCACTAGAGAAGCATGGAGAAGACTCATGAATTGTGGAATTGGAACGGATCCCAGAACCCATTTAGGGTGAGGTCTAGAGACGTCAAATACTTGTCAAAAGAAACATTGCAATTAGTATCAGACCAGAATATGCAGTTCAGTTTTCTAAGTATAAATTTCCATCTAAGAATTAATCCCCTCAGCTCAATCAACCGATGTTTATTAAGTTATTATTAATTGTCAAATATCGCCCTAGGCACTGAAGCTTTGCTAGCACGACAAATATTGTCCCTGTCTCCGCGGAATTTACTGTCCAGTGTGGTTAGACGATGTGGAAAATGCCTTTCCCTCAGTTCTTGGTGTTTACCTCCACATGGTGGCAGTTCCATTGAGGCAGAGCTTCTGGGTTCTATCCGCCCTTCCAGCTGATAGAGGGAAATTTTCTTGGGATTACTGACTTTGGATACAGAAATGGGCACACTTTCCTTCTTTCCAGACTTTTCCTTCTTTCCTTCTTGTCAGGGGGCTTCAGTTCTCCCCTGGTTCTCTCCTAAATATGATTTGGCCTGCCTCCAGTGAGTCAGTGCCTTCTGTTATCGGAGCATCAATCTGTTTAATTCCGGACTTAATGTCAGGAATGCGGCTTACCTTCAACTAGAAGCCCCCTTCTCCAAGGGTAATCATTTTAGCAGTAAACGTGGCAGTTTACTTTCATTTGCTTATCCTTTTGTCTTATTTTTTCTATTGATTCACAAGCTACTGAGAACAGGCATGCTATCATTTGGACCGCTATTAAACCCTAACAAACAAAGCCGGATCGGTTTACTCTGGTAACAAAAGTCTAAGGCCCTATGGAGGGATCCCTTATGTATGAGGGATTCAGAAGGTATGAACCGTGTACAAGATAACTAATCTTAGGTCATACAGTTTTGATTTACTGCCTATGTTTTATTTGTTTTTTTGTTTTTTAACATTTATTTATTGTTGAGAGACAGAGACAGACAGAGCATGAGCAGGGGAGGGGCGGAGAGAGTGGGAGACACAGAATCCGAAGCAGGCTCCAGGCTCTGAGCTGTCAGCACAGAGTCCCACACAGGACTCGAACCCACGAACCGTGAGATCATGACCTGAGCCGAAGTCAGACGCTCAACTGACTGAGCCACCCAGGCGCCCCTATTTGTTTGTTTTTAATAATTGGCCAGTCTTGCTCTAGAAACAAGCTTCTTTTGCATGGAAATGATATCATAATTCATTAGAGAGGCACTCATTATAATATGTGTCTATCCTGATACTCATAAAAGAGTTTCTTTGCTGACATAGCTATGGGGTGGTGACAGAGTTATGGGAAAGACCTAAAATATTTTTTAAGGAAAAAAAATGCAATATTACATGCCCTTTACAGTCTAAAATGACAAAAATGTAGCATAGGCACTTAGAGTTTACTTAGAAAAGTGTAGAGTCAGTCTATGATGGTTATTAAGCTATTTCTCTTAGTTTTAAAGACACCAGTCTTGTCTCCACTTTGGGACGCTCTGGCTGAGATTCTGAAAACCACGTTTCTCCTCTGTGAACTGTTCCCTGTTGGGGTCTGTCAATAGGGGGTGCTGGAGGAAAACAAGGCTGGCCAAGGAAAAAGGGGAGGCTCCTGCCTGTTTTGTCTTTCCATTCCTGTTAACCTCACCGTGGCAAAGGCAGGTGGTTCCAGTCTTCTTCTCCCGCCCTCTGAATTGAAGAGTACCCCCACTGAACCCCACCTCCCCATTCCTCCAAAGAGACCAGCTCTGCTGAGCCCCAGGGCCCCTTCCTGAGAGGTCTGGCTCTGGGCTCCAGGGTCCCCCAAGTTCTACTAGGGGACCAGTGCCCCTCTTCAGAGACCTGAATCTCATGAGTCGCCTACAGCTACTGGGTTCCAACAACCTCAACTTCTTTTCATTCCCTGATCCTAGGGTTGCCCCTGGCAGTTACTGTTACTCACTTCGTGGGTTTAACATTTCCCTTTGCCTGTTCAGCTACCTAATACTCGTTTTACCAATTCTCTATATTCTCTTATCATGGTTTCTGTTTCCCTGCACGGACCCCGAGCAGCCACCAAAATGGCAGTCATTCTCCCAAATAGCCATCCCAAGTTAACCTCCCAAATAGCCATTCTGCAACCATTCTGGGTTCACAGTTGATAGATCACAATGAATTCAATGTCCACCTGAGATCTAGAACACATCAGCGTTATCCCTTCATCAAATCAGTTAATCATGTAATCAGCGTGGTGCGCGGTAACAATTCTAGAGGTAAAATGCGTGAGCAACACAAGCCTCCTCGTTGTGCGGTGCCTACATCTGTAATTAGAGCAAAGGTCAAAAGCAGGAATCTTGGCACTATGACCTGGTCGCTGAGGAATTAGCTTACAGCAATCATACGCTATTAAAACTTGTTTCTCAGGTACATTATTTTACAACTGATGTTGCCTCCAGGCAAGAGTAAATCCCAAGCAGAAAAAGGGAGGGGGAAAAAATCAAAACAAAACAAAACAAACTACATGTTCCTATCTTACTCTGAAATATGCTTAGGGAGAGTGATTTAGCAGCCAAAACTCACTGAACAGTTTAAGAAACTAAGTGAAAATTCTCCCCGCTGCTTCTTAGCCTGTAAAAGATTGCACTATTTGAGGGTAATCTATCCCGGTGGCTTCTCTGCCCCCCTATCTGCTCCTGGGATCAGGTTAGATTCTGATGTCTGGTGGCAATAAACGCTTCGTCCTGGGTGTTCCTTGAGTTTCTCGGCATGATGATTGCATCGGTTCGCATGCCTACCCTTTCGTTGTGTTTTCTTTTTATTTTATGCTTTCAAAAAGAAGCAGATGGTATCTCCAGATCTTCACATGAGCAAAGAATATGCGAATTAGGAATCTTTTTCACCCGCTGTTGGAAGAAGGCCAGGTTCCAGCCCAGCCAAGCCTGAGTTAATATGTTGCTTGAAAACATGTGTCAGACTTTTTATTATTTTACTCTTAAAAGGTTAATAAGTTGTAGAGTTTAAATGGTCAATATTAGTGTGTGCCTTATTATTACCTTATTATGACATTAGTGTTTTCGGTTGTGAAATGTGACTCATCAGACGTCCAGATCTGGCGTC
Source organism: Panthera tigris (assembly GCF_018350195.1). Classification (NCBI taxonomy): domain Eukaryota; kingdom Metazoa; phylum Chordata; class Mammalia; order Carnivora; family Felidae; genus Panthera; species Panthera tigris. Next base: position 14,724,598 of record NC_056668.1, on the reverse strand, counting down.
CAGTGAAAAGCTATAACAATCTGGCCTGAAGGCTGGGGCAGGTCTTACTAGTGTACCTAGGTGGGCATGTTTTACAAGGGGGGTGGTATATCTGCATTAAAATGATTGCAGTTTGCAGCTTCTTCTCAGAAAATTGGCTCACGGAGGAGATTCAGATGTCCTATGGGTATTTCCTTTGTTTTCCTCCCCTTCCAACACAAACTAGCATGAACTGAAGGGCAGTGTCTCGAGGAAATCGGCAGGTTGGATGGAAAGCTTCCATTGGTAACTCTTGGCAATGTAATAATTAGAGTGTACCAGAACTAAAAGCATCTCTCATGAGTTAATGGTTTATTTGCCACATGTAATTAAACTACGCCTGTATCATTAGCACACATTGGCTAGGCTTGGGTGGGTCCTGATCAGCACTTTGGGAAAGGAACAGAGGGAAGGAAGTCATAGTCAAACACCATAAAATTTTTTTTAACACAGATTATATCTAGAGTGATAGAATCACCATCTTTTACAGGTGGAGGGGCTCATTAAATTCAACCTCTTCATTTTACTGGGAAGGAAACTGAGAAAATGCGTTTTTATCTTAGTTACACAGCTATTTAGTGGCAAAATCCACACTGAAGAATGGTCTTCTGACTCCAAGCCCAGTTCCCGTGTATGACCATGTGCTGCTTCCCTTGTCCCAAGCCATCTGTCCAACTCTGCTGCAGTGACAGGCCAGACTATATCCACTTCCCACAACAATGCAAGCTTTCCTAGGCAACCATCCAAATGATCTTTAGTTTTTATACAGAGAAGTTGGAAGATTGTTGACCTAACAAAATTCATTGTGTTTGTGTTTTAAAGACATAGACACACACACACACACACACAAACACACGCACTCATACACTCGCATGCATACACACACACACACACACACACACACACACACACACACAACGTAGACATACGTGACTTGGTTGTAATTGCTTTTTGGCTCACCGTAATGGATAGAGACCATCACGTGCTCAAATGCAGCCGTTTTCAAGTCAGCACACTGCCGCTAAAGCCCTTGTTCAATGACACTCACTCCCCTTTGAGTAGTAACCACAAAAACCCTCTGCCTTTCACAGCTTAGTTTAGAACTCGTTGCCTTGACATTTCTAAAGCTTCTGACAAGTTAATAATGACAAATATCGGTCGATTTTCACGGACGGAATGAGATTATAAAACCTGGTAACCAGACGTTGATGGCATGAAGTCATGTTTTGCAACCACGAAAATAAGATATCTTTAGGGCCTGGGACTCTGGACTTGAGGTCTCCTTGCTGCTCTTGATTAGCATAGAACATGGATTACGTTGGAATCAAGAGAATGAAACTGAGTCCCATATTGACATCAGAGAAGAAGGGTTTGGGCTCGTTTTGTGTCTGATATTTAACTGTCATTAACTGAAATACTTTTTTTCCCCCCAGAGGTGTTTCCTGGGAAGTATTTCTTCCCAGGAATTGTGTATATAAATTTCCCTTCCATTGCTCGGCTGTAGTCGTAGTCTTCAATGCACCTTCGCATTCAAGAGGGCCGGGAGCTTTTTAGACTAATGAGTTCACGCTTCTTCTACAACAAGCAGAGATGGCTCCCTTGAAAACCAGCCCAGTGATTTCTGTCAAATAGAGATATCATACCAGTTCAGTAGGATACTTGTGCTCTTATATTATGTTTCTATTAATATTTTATAATAGTGCTCTATCTTACCTGAAAGCAGCAAGAAATATAGATGTTCTAAAGCCTCAGGCTGGATTGTACTCTTATGCTTAAAATTTCCATTACCCATATTTCAAGAGAGACAAGAAGAAAAGGAAAAATGTATCTTGGCTAAGTCCTCTCTTCTTTATCAACAGTTTTCTAAACTATAGAGAAGACACACTTGTTGTGACTAACATGCCCAAGTGGAAAACAGATAATTAAAACCCAAGTGGTAAATACGGAACATCAAAATATCTGTTACCAAATATGTAGAACTATGACTTCCAGATTTAAGAATCTGTTTAAGAATCCTGGTAGAAATTGGGGGGGGTGGTGTCGGGGTGGCCCAATCAGTTGAACATCTGACTCGGCTGCTTGGCTGCTTTTGGCTCAGGTCATGATCTCATGGTTTGTGACATCAAGCCCCACATCAGGCTCTGTGCTGACAGCCCAGAGCCTGCCTTGGATTCTCTCTCTCCTACTCTATCTGTCCCTCTCTTGCTCATGTGTCTCTCAAAAATAAATAAATATTAAATAAAAGGAGAAGAAAGAATCCGGATAGAAAGGAATAGAGGCATATGTATACCCACATATCTACAAAGATACATAATCATCCACAATCATCATAAGTTAGCGTAATTATTGCCTTTATCTGGTTCCAGGGTGATCGCCAAAGAGTCCCTCAGCTTTAGCAAGAATTCGAACTTTATTTGTGACCTACATTAATCAGCTTGCAGGAGATGAGGGGTGCCTGGGTGGCTCAGTCAGTTAAGCACTCAACTCTTGATTTCAGCCCAAGTCTTGATTTTGTAGCTCATGAGTTCAAGCCCCACATCGGGCTCTGCACCAACAGTGCAGAGCCTGCTTGGGATTCTCTCTCCCTCTCTCTCTACGCCTCCCCTGCTTGCACACTCTCTCTCTCAAAATAAATTAATGAACATGAAAAATATATTTAAAGAAATAAGGTTGCAGGAAATGGGATTCTAGGGGTCAGATGTGGCCCACCATGGCAAGGAGGCCCAGGTCAAGATGAGATTGATAGGTCATGAGTTAGAAGACGTCTCTAGCTTTTGGGTTACTTAAGTTAATAAATTTCATATAAGCACAGGAAGGAGGGTTTCTGGAAAATAATTAAGCAATCCCCTTCCCCTCTCCTTCTTTTCCTATCCTCTGCCCTCTCTCCCTCTTTCCACCCCACTCCTTTCCCCTCTGACAATCCCTCCCTCTCTACCTTCCTCACCTCCTATTCTTATTGTTGGTGGTGACAACACATGCTGTGTGTTCCAAGCCAGATATTAAGACTCTACTGATTCAAGTTAAGTTCCTTCCTCTGAGAATATATTTATTCCCATCCTAGACTCTCAGTTTCCTCAAATTTATACAAGATCAGGAAACTAAGTTCTAAGTTCTATACAGTTCTCCAAAAATTTTACTGTTTGAAATCCAATGTTTAAATTGTTTAAATACTTTTCTTCTGTATAACCCCATTTGATTTATTTCCATGTAGTATCTTGCTCTGTGTGTTATAGATTGTAAATGTATATTAGTCAGTAACTCAGAACAATGTCCTAGCCTAGAATGAAAGATTACATACCACCGGAAACTTGTTGTTCTTGGCATCTTTCCTTTAGTTTTCTCACTTCAAGGCACCAAATGAAGTGGAAATTGAACACTCTGATCTTGGAGTGACAATGTTGAGTGGTTTATAATAATTTTGGTGGGTCTAAAAGTTTTATACTTTCCCTTTACATTTTCCATTCCAACTGCTATGCTTCTGCCCATAATATAAGGCCATGTTTGTATTCTATGAAATAAATATTTCCCAATTTCAAGTACATTTCACTTCCCAAGTATGATAACCATAGTGGGAAAAAAAAGCAATAAAGGAGTTCAGCACTATTATATGATTTTTTTTACACAGTGAACTCTGTTTAAAATAATTGCATACTGGTTATATTCTACAGAACATATCTTCATTAACGAGTTGTTTCTTAGGGTATAAATAATCTTCCCTTAAGTGATAAGCTGTGTGACTTTTTTAGAAAGCACTACTAGGGTTCTAAGAGACTACTTCTTATTACTAAGTGGGTTCTGAACACTTAAAAATTAAAAGTGAAATAAATTGCAGGCAGAAATCACCTATATTTATCACCTTTATTACTGACAGAGGTCAAGTTGTAGAATTAGGTCTGTTAAAACAAAGGGCCTTGCTAACCCTGAACCCTAGAATTTATTTACATCAGGGCAGCATGGGTGTGGGAGGATTTTCCTAGAGTGGAGAAAGCAGGAATCTGGAAGAACTTTCAAGTGGAAAAGGTCAAGGCTGAAAGGCACGTGCCCAGGTATTCGTCCCATGTTTATCAATCACAAGTATTAGTCCACCTCTCCAGAAAAAGGATTTAAAGAGTAGTCAGAGTATTGAGGGAAAATTAATTCCTCACAGGACCTAATGAGGAACAGACTCTCCTGCTGATACACTGGAATAGTACGACAGGAATCTAGATTCTGATTGTAGCTTCCCAACTAACTAGCTAGCTCTAGAGTGTTGGGTTCTGGTTTTCAGTCACCTCATCTACAGAGAAAGCCTGCGGTTCTGATAAGTTTGAGGGTCTCTTTGCTTAGTTACGTAATAAAAATGCCTGCCATTTGTTGAGCACTTTTGCTAGGTGCTGGATCAGGGTGTTTTATAAACTTTTCCACTTAGCTCTCAGAAAGCCCCTTTCTTTGTAAAGGCCTGGAGGGTTAAGAGACAGCTTGACTTTTACAATCTGGAAGTGGCAGATTCAAGATTCAAACTCAAGTTCTTTTGCTAATCACTGTGCTACACTCGTGATGTGTGACTCATGATGTCACACAATAAATACACGACCAAAGAAGCACTGTGTATATAGCTTTGAGTTTTTTGGCCAAAAATATATTCCTCAAATTGACTCAAGATTCGTATGGCCCCCGGTTCTTGTAGTATAAAGCAGAGATCCAATGTATTCCCCAATCCTGAAGCAAAGAGCTCCAAAAAAAAGCCTGTTACTTATTAGAGATACCTGAGAGAAGATGCATATTTATAAGGAAGAACAGATTCTGGGGCAACATGATTTTTAATCCACCGTTCTTGGTGCCCACACTTTAGGCGAGAAATGGTTCACAGTAAAAAGTAATGTAGTGACAATAGTAATTATCTTTGTCATAACTGTTTCTTGGAAGAAAGGATTTGGGACTTAAAAATCTTTATTCTCTCTTTTTTGAAAAAAGTCATCCTGATTTTAGAATTTTTATTCTTTCAAGAAATTTTTAATGTTTATTTATTTTTGAGACAGAGAGAGACAGAGCATGAACAGGGGAGGGTCAGAGAGAGAGGGAGACACAGAATCTGAAGCAGGTTCCAGGCTCTGAGCGGTCGGCACAGAGCCTGACGCGGGGCTCAAACTCACGGACTGTGAGATCATGACCTGAGCTGAAGTCGGATGCTTAACCGACTGAGCCACCCAGGCACCCCATCTTTCAAGAAATCTTAACATCGTTCTTTTAGATTAGAATCTAAATGTAAACTTAGAGGTATATATTAATTAAGAGAATTACTTTGGGGGCCTCTGGGTGGCTCAGTCAGTTAAGCTTCTGATTCTTGATCTCAGCTCAGGTCTTGATCTCAGGGTTGTGGGTGGGCTCATGCCCCCTCTTGAGTGGAGTCACAGAGCTTCAAAAAATAAAAAATAAATAAATTAAAAAAATAAAAAATAAAAAATAAATAAATTAAAAAGGGAAATATTTTGTGTTTTTTAATCACATTTCGCTTAAGTATTAAGACCTTAGAATGAGAACAGTCAAAAAAGCAGCACCTAAAATTTTCAGGACTCTAGATTGTAAGGCACCGAAAACAGTGGTGGGAGCTGAGGTTCCATTCTCTTCCCATCTGTCAATGACCTGATTATAGATACACAACGTGGTCATTTACTGAGTCCCACCTGTCAATCAGATTTAAAAAACAGACAAAAAGAACACGCACACTGAGCATAGTGAGTCGTTGAAGAAATGATTTTATTAGCTCTGAGACAACAGGTACGCATATCTGATCAAGGATTCACCTCACTGCTGATTCACTTCTGAAGTGAATCTAGAAACTGTAATTTCAGTAGGTTCTGTTGTAGGTGGAGATTTTAGCATGGGCAGCACAGTGTTGGTGGTTATGAATAAATACAGAGTTACATAGTTTTGAGATATTCTTTATGATATTTGGAGTGACAATATGGTTAATTGAACTGTCAGGTGAGACTTCTAATTCATCAAGGGCCTCCGGGTGGATGAGATCTGTTTTTCTTAAACAAATCATGTGTACTACACCCATTGTATGTTGAGAATGTTGATAGGCATTTTGTGTAGAACTCAAAGAAAAAGACACAATTGAGAACCTCCATGCAACAGAAGTTTACAAATCTCTTAGTGTTTACACTGGGCTTAGAAATGATGTAGATTTATTTCTTAACCATTAGAAAATATCATAGATGATGGGCGCTTCGATGGCTTAGTCAGTTGTGCGTCCAACAATTAATGTTGGATCAGGTCATGGTCCCAGGGTTTGGGGATCAAGCCTCACATCAGGCTCCAAGCTGCTTAAGATTCTCTCCCTTTGGGCACCTGGGTGACTTAGTCAGTTAAGCGACTGGCTCTTGATTTCAGCTCAGGTCATGATCTCACGGGTTGTGAGTTCAAGTCCGGCATCGCTCTGTGTTGACAGTTCAGAGCCTGCTTGGGATTCTCTCTGTCTCTCTGTCTCTCTGTCTCTCTGTCTCTCTCTCTCTCTCTGTCTCTCAAATAAAAATAAAAAGGAAAGAAAATATGGTAGGTGAAAGAAGGATTCAAAAAGATATTGGCTAATCCTACAGTTTCAAGATAGCAGAGAGAAACAAACAGGAAAAGCATGCAATTATACTCAGACCTTTGATAGCATCCTCAATGCAGTAGCTTTATCAAGCTTTAAAACTTTGTTATAAAGTAAGTTGTTAGTTATCTAAACATAAACTTTTAAGTACGTAAATTAAACGAGAGACTTCAATCATCTATTAAGTCAAAAAGCATTAAATAAATTCTAGGGTAGAATTTTGTTTGATTTATAGAATTTAGGATAGTAGATGTACATGCAAATTCATTGTATTTCTTCCTGTGCCGTTTATGAGAGAGATAAGGAGTAAAAAAAGACTCAAATGCTTATATTTAGATTTGTAAAATGTTTACAACAGTAGAAAGTAGTATTTTAAATCCGTAAGTAGTTTTTTTTTTTTTTTTAACAAAAAAATAAGTCTCCTTTTATTTGGGGAGTGGAAAGTGTTGGTCAACTGTGCAGTGAAATGTGTGGGAAAAGAAGTAATTCATCTGTATTTTTTAAGTGCAAATTTAAGAAGACCTCAGCTGGATTCTACAAATTAGCTGCCATTGGAGCTATGGGCACAGTGTGTTATTTATTAAGCATATGTTGTGCCTAAGTGAAATTAAACAGACACGTATAAATCTTTACATTCTGTGGTTTTCTAGAAGGAAATGTGTGATAGAGGACTGATGCCTACTTCACTTTGCTATTCAATATTTTTACTAACAGTAGCATAGGAGAGGTTGTTGATTATGTCCTCTACGAAGTCATAGAATGGAACCAACTTTATTTGTCAGTATTGTTCTTTTGGTTTGCTTTTATTTTTCTTAATTACTTAGGGAATCAAAGCAGTATAGTTAAATCTAAAAATCAATTTGAAAATCACCAACTACCATTTCTAAAACTCCCCGAAGTAATACAACTTAGATTGTGTTTTTCTAGAGTTTTTGATTTTATTCAGATAGGTAGATAGATAGATACAAAGGTCCATAGATAGATCGTAGATGATTAATAACTTTGAGAAGTGTTCATTGATATGTGTGTTTATACATAAAATGTCACAGCTCATTTATCATATTTTTGTAATGTTATTAATTTTGTAATGTTTTTCATCATACAATTCATATGGATCTATATGTTTATATGTCTGCATGGATCTTGTCTGTATGGATCACTGTTTTAATCTTGTAAAATATATGTTAGTATAACTGCATTATATTTTATTTCATAGTCTCACCTTGATGGACTTTTCCAATGTTTCGAGTTTTTTCAGTATCCAGGCGGAGCTAAAATAAATATTTTCAGACTTGAAAGAATGTTTCTGTAGGGGAGATACTAAGAAGTAGAAGCATCTGGCCATACAATGTGTGCATTTTAAATATTAACATCTATAGCAGCTTTTTCAAATTCTGCTACCAGCGCAAATGTGTAAGAATATGTTTTTAGGGGCACCTGGGTGGCTCAGTCGGTCGAGCATCCAACTTCAGCTCAGGTCATGATCTCACGGTTCGTGGGTTCAAGCCCCATGTTAGGCTCTGTGCTGACAGCTTGCTCAGCTCAAAGCCTGGAGCCTGCTTTGGATTCTGCGTCTCCTTCTCTCTCTGCCCCTGTCTCGCTTGCACTCTGTCTCTCTCTATCTCTCAAAAATAAATAAATGTTAAATAAAAAAGAACCAAAGAAGAAAATAATATGTTGTTAAGTGACTTAAGTAACTTTAAAATCCTTGCCAGGGCACCTGGGTGGTTCGGTTGGTTGAGCGTCCAACTCCAGCTCAGGTCATGATCTCGCAGTTCCTGGGTTCCAGCCCCTCGTGGGGCTTGCTGCTCTCAGGGCGTGGCTCACTTCGGATTTTCTGTCCCCCTCTCTTTCTGTCCCTCCTCCACTTATGCTCTTTCTCTCAAAAATAAATTTTAAAAAAAAGTTTAAAAAAATGTTTTCAGTGTTTGCCAAGTGGATGGTGAAAAATAACGTATTTATAATTACTAATTCCTACTTGGTGGAACATTTTCCAATTTTTTTGGCTACATGTATTTCCTTTACGAGTAATTGCTCATATTCTTTATTTTCTCTTAAGTCACTTTTTTTTTCCTTTTATGCAGTCTTAAATATTTTGAACAGTAATTTTATGGTGCATGTTGTACCTATTTTCTCTCAATCCTGCTTTTTTTGTTTGCTTATTAGGCTTTTTATTATTTGGTTATCATTGACATATAACTTAATAGTTTCAGGCGTGACGATTTTTCACTGGGACTACTTGTTAGGTTGTAGGTTTACAGAAAGTTTGAGTGGAAAGTACAGAAAGTTCTCATACACCTCACCCCGCACACATACTTTTGCCTTATTTAAAAGAAAAAAACGTTGTTAATGTTTATGTATTTTGGAGAGAGAGGGAGACAATGGGTGAACAGGGGATGAGCAGAGAGAGGGAGACATGGGATCCGAAGCAGGCTCTGAGCTGTCAGCACAGAGCCTGACGCGGGGCTCGAATTCACAGACTGTGAGATCAGGACCTGAGCCGAAGCAGGACACTCAACCCACTAAGCCACCCAGGCGCCCCACTTTTGCTTTATTTTAAATTTCTTTATGTCTCCTCTTGTCAAGAGCTTTTGATCTTGATGTCACCACATGTGTAAATCTTTTATTTTATAACCATGACTTGCCTGTTCTTATTTAAGTAAGTCTTCACTGTCCAAGATGTTTATTTAATTCAATGTCTTATATTTTCTCTCATTTTTTTTCCCCACTGGTGAGCTTAAGTTGCCTTCCCTTGGATCAAAGCAATCTGCGTCTCTTTTTTAAATGTATCTATTACTGCCACCACCCTTTGCCCTCATTGCATGCCCATACGCCAGTCAGCTCACCATTCAGGTATCATTTCAGTTCCTTTTCTTCCACCAAGAATTCTCTAATTCTCCTATTCGAGTCCTCCCTCGGATTTATTTCACATTGTACTCCAAATGGTTGAGGCAGTATCATGTGTGTTTCAGTATGTTATTCCTCTGAATAGTTATGGAGAACAGGATCTATAAATCTTGGTATCCCCGAAGAATCTCATTCGATGCCTCAAAGAATAGGCTTTCTATTACATTTTGTAAAGAGAAAGACTGTATGTTTAGTTTGGACACCTGAATACTCAGCGGGGACACACAATAATTATTTTCAAACACTTGAACCCCTGTCCAATGTTGAAGGAATTAAAGTGGTCCTATATGGCCAATGGATGGCTGCTAAGAACAATTTGATTTGTGTCAATATAAAGAAGAAATTGTCAACAAATAGAATTCTCTGAAAATGAAATGAACTCGCAAAGGAGCGACTTGATTGTCCACAGACATATTCAAGCAGAAGTAATGCAGTAAGATTCCTCCTGTAATTCTTTCTTGTACAGAGTAGGCCTACTGAATGAGTACCTAAAAAGGTAGCCCCTTTTGTATGCTTCAAGAGCTTTAATTTTAGACTACTGCTATTGATGACCTTCCATTCTTCCCATTTCCACAGGCCATTTTATTGACTTTAAACATGATTTGCTTTTTACTTACAAAAATCTTAGGATAGATATTAAATTCTACCACTGAGATGGGTGATTTTATTTTCACTTTTTGGAGAACGTTTTAGAGGTTAAATCATTTCTCTCTGGGTTCAATATCAAATATATTCCAAAGCCCAAACTTTATCTTCAAAACCAATAAATACACATATTGCACAGGGAAATATATATACATTGAATGCTTTATATAATTTGTATTAAATTGATTTATTTTATAAATGTTTTCTCCCAATTTTTCTATATACATATCAATCACAGACACTCTAAGAGAAATGCCACTCAATGTGTTAAAAATCTAACAGAACAAAACAAGTAAAAGTCCTAGGAATTCATATTCTATCTTTTTTATGTTTTTGATTAGGCTATTAAACCAAATGACAGGAAACTAGTGTTTCTACAAAGCTATGCATATTGCCCAGAACATTGATAACACTTTAGTGAATATGAAATAAAACATAATGCAAAATCATTATTTCCCAATAGAAGTTTGTTTATTAACTACGAACCAGGACCTTTTCTAAAATCAGAAAGCAATAATTCAGCAGGGGAGGATTATAGCAGAATCATGAACATAGATTATCACTAACCATGAACAGTCTGTAAGAGTATTTTGTCATTCTTTCAACAAACAATTCTTGTGCTGCTACTCCTGAGGCTCTCTTCTCGGCATTGAGAACAAAAGCCAAATGCCGGCCAATTGAGGACTCCAGGCCTTCTTTGGAAGAGAAGATTTGCTGAAGGTCTTCCGATTCTGAGCTGTAGTTGGACATTGCTGCTTGCACATCCTTATAATCAGTCAGTAGGAGATGGGTGAAAGAGCTCAGCATAGCTTCTCTAAGGCAATGCTCTCTCTTAGCTCATTAGCAGGATGCTAGTTAAGCAGTCCACAAAACTATTGATGAAAAGCAAAACGATCTAAAAGAACATGCTGAAATCATTAGCCAAACCAAAAAGACCCTTCTTTATCAAGAAGGTAGGGGATACTCCCACTGGCAGACAATTGAGAGCAACAGTCACAATAAGAAAGCTGGCAATGGTTGTATTTTATGTGGAATCTCTTCAGTGCATCCATCATAGTCAATCGCAGAACAATACTACCTTCAGGGTCAGGTCTCAACACAAAAGACGTTAACAAAGCAACAGGAAAAAAAAAGCTAGCAAGTGAGGATGATTGTGGTTAAACAGTTCTAGAGTTGTATTTGAGGTAATATAGTAAGATTCTTAGGAGGCATGAAGTAATTCAGCAGAATATTAGAGAAGATGACCACTTGGTAGAATATGCCCCACTGGACAATTTCCAGTAGTCACAAATGCAATTGGTTGATCAATAGCAACTCAGAGGTCTGCAACTACTGCATAAATACCTCAGAGGAGGAAAGGTACTTGGTATGTAGCTCAGAGACTGGAAGTTTCTAGAAAAATATCTCAGCGGTTGGCAGCTCATAGGTCCATAACTTGGATATCGGGAACTTCTCATCAAATAGCTTTGGAATTGGCAGCTTCTGGGGATATAACACGATGGTGAGAAGCCACTGCGTATGAAGCCAAGATTTTGATAGCTTCTATACCCCAAGCTACCCAGTCTGCAGTAGTTTAGGGGCCTGAGACTGTTGGACAAGCAATTGAGTTGCCCAAAGCATTTGAAGCCATTGCTGAGGGTCTGGCAGGCTTTAGATGCACATGGGCTGGGTACGTAGCAATCAGATACGTACCCATTGATCTGAGTGCGTGGGCTGCAGCTGGGGTCGGAGCCAATGTTGGTAGTTTCACAGGCACTGCCAACGTTGCCCACTGTCGGAGAGTTGCAGGGCACAGAGGAGTTTGTACAACTTGCAGTACAGGTCTTGAGCTCACAGCTGGGAGATTCACAGCTTGGTGTTTCATCATAGGTTTCTTGGCAGTTATCCAGGAGCCAGAGATTTCCTTGGTAGCTGCTGGGTAAGCAGAGCCCAAAGGTAGGGCTTACATCACTGGAGCAAAGAGCAACAGAAGGAGTCGCTGGGATGTAACAGTGAGTTCTGTAGGATGTTCCATTGCAATCCCCAGGATAGCCCAGGAGAGACATGGAGCCTGACTGCATGCTCAGTGATGGCTGTGAAGGTATGCTGCTACTATGGCCTGCGGACTTTTTATATCCTTCCTGGAGATTGTCTGCAACCTCTCCAGACTCTCTTCCTCCTCACTGCTTGGAAGAACACACCAACATCTTATTATGTGTGTTGTTTCACTACATCTGCTGATGTCTTTGCACTCCTATAAAAATAAGTTTATTTTGATCCTTCAAGGTATTTATCATCGTCACTTTGATCATCACCCAATACTCATTGTCTTTAGACCATAGCTTCAGTGAATAGTGGTTTTAATGTTCATAAGCAAACTCTCATCTGCCAATAGGTGGTTAACAAGAGTTCACATGTGTATGGGCTTCTGCAGCACGGTTATTAAAGGGTGAACAAGGATTGAAGCAAAACAAGCAACCTGTGCTTTTCCATTCTTTTGACTACTGCAAAATAGTGCAGGACTTAATCCTATCTTGTGAGCTTAGCTGAATACTTTGGCTGTCTCACTACTGTTGCTTAAAAGAAAAAGTAAGGCACTGAACTGTTAAGAGAAAGAATTGTTTCCCCAAAATATGTACTATATTCTTAACTGTGCCAAGCCATGCATTGGTGATGATTTCTCATCTGATGTATTTGGAGAATTTCACCTGTAAGACTCACAGCAATCCAAGTGAGACTTAGTGACCTAATTTGTATTTATGGATCAGTGGTTGCTAAGTAACCAAGACTTCTATGAGATGCTTTTCTTTCTTTCTTTCTTTCTTTCTTTCTTTCTTTCTTTCTTTCTTTCTTTCTTTCTTTCCCTTCCTTCCTTCCTTCCTTCCTTCCTTCCTTCCTTCCTTTTCTTCTTCTTCTTCTTCTTCTTCTTCTTCTTCTTCTTCTTTCTTATTTTAGAGAGACAGAGTGCATGAGCAGGGCAGAAGGGCAGAAGGAGAGAGAGAGAATCTTAAGCAGGCTCCATGCTCAGTGCAGAGCCCAACGTGGGGCTCGATCCCACAACCTTGGGATCATGACCTGAGCCTAAAACAAGAGTCGAGTCAGATGTGTGACTGACTAAGCCACCCAGGTGCCCCAAGATTTCTTTCTTAAAGAGTGTCTGCAATATGTAGTATCAAAGAAGACCAATTTCTCAGGATTATGCCTTCCTAATTGACTAAGATTATACATCATACATCTCTTGGTCTGCTGTAAAGCTCAATTCCTGACAGATGTATAACATTTTTCTACATTTCTTGCAAAAAAAAGTTTTATTTATTCTCGATTTGCTTTTTTTTGCACATAGACTTTATTTTATTTTTGTGTTGAAGAGTTATTCTTTGTCCGTACCCACAAAAGAGAATAACTTATGTTTAAAAAACTTATTTGAATAAGTTATATATTTCCTGTAGGTACCGTACTTAGATAACATTTTCACTCCTTATGGTGAAAGATGATGGAAAATTTTTAAGATTTTAATTCAAACTAAAGAATTGACATATTGTTCTTGAAAACATAAACTACAATTCAAACTTAGAGCCTACATTGAATTGGAAACAGGAATGCATTTATTAACAGTGATTAATTCGGACAGAGGACAGAACCAACTTATTGAAGTAAGATAAGTATAGGGATAGTTTTTAAAAGACACGATCCTTACAGAAGACAATTTGATTTCTCCTCCTGTTCTCTGCTTCTCAGCTAAATTTTTAAATGCACACCAGTTTAAGCATGCAGATATTTGCCAAACATTTTTCTTAGTCTGAGTTTTCTCCATCCTTCTCTCAGTATTTATTTTGTAAGGTGATGGGTTTATTCTGTAAACAACTCTTTTTTTTTTTAATTTTTTTTAATGTTTATTTATTTTTGAGACAGAGAGAGACAGAGCATGAACAGGGGAGGGGCAGAGAGAGAGGGAGACACAGAATCTGAAACAGGCTCCAGGCTCTGAGCTGTCAGCACACAGCCCGACGCGGGGCTCGAACTCACGGACTGTGAGATCATGACCTGAGATGAAGTCGGACGCTTAACCAACCAAGCCACCCAGGCGCCCCTGTAAACAACTCTTTAATAAACACGTTTTGCTGTCTTGTGAAAAGGGTCAAGATCAGAGAACCATATTTCTGGCAAATTGTTCGGCTACAGAATGTCCTGGGATTTTGTGCAGAAATGTTAAGTCCTGAGGCAGGCCGAAGAGGAAATAAAATATATAAGGCAGTTGATGGCCAACTTCCCACTGAGTTACTGAATCCTAGTGGTGTATAGAAAAGTCCAGAGGTTGATGGAGCTTTATTTCTGGATTTTTCTGGGGCACGTCTAGTCTTATTTTCAGGCTTCCTTGAGGCAGATTTGAGGGAATGAAAACATAATAAGTCAGTCAGCTGTAAAGCTTACATCCTCCCCTTCCAACCTAGCATTCAATGGTATTTTAAATTAATATCATTCACACTAGTGTAAATCCAACAGAAAACACGTAGAACATCACATAGCATAACCAATATTCAGAGCAGGAGACTTTACAACATCTTTACATTTATGTGGGTACAGTAAGCTTCTACACAATGGAATGTGGACATTTGCAAAAGCAGAGTTAGCTCAGGTCCTCTCATTTTTTAAAACTGAAGTATAGTTTGACATACAGTGTTAAATTAGTTCCGGGTGTGGTATGCTCCATAGTGATTCGACAATGCTATTTGTTACACTCCTCTCACCAGGATAAGTGTAGCTATCATCTGTTACCCTACGGGGTTATTACAATACTGCTGGCTCTATTTCCTATGTTGTACTTTTCACCCCCTGACATATTTATTTTACAGCTAGAAGTTTGTGCTTCTTAATTGCCTTCACCTATTGCACTCACCTCCCCCAGACCCCTCCCCTCTGGCGATCGCTAGTTTGTTCTCTGTATTTATGAGTCTGTCTTTGTTTGTTTGTTCATTCATTTGTTTTGGTATTCAGAGTCCACAGCTAAGTAAAATCGTGTGGTATTTGTCTTTCCCCGTGTGACTTACTTCACTTAGCAAAATACCCTCTAGGTCCATCCATGTTGGAGCAACTCCTTTCGTTTGCATTTCTGTTTTACTTTCTTACGTACCCATCGCAGCCGTAGGTAGCCAGTGCAACCCGTTTACCCACCATGCTGTGCACATGATGCCTCTATAGAATTGTCTTCTATTTTAGTCTTCATCTTGGCAAGACATGGTAAGGATAGTGTCAGTAGCAGAGCAAGTAAGCTCATCACAATGGTTAGTTTTCACAGAAAGTAAAAACCATTAGTCCTGTGGATGCCATTGTCCTCTGAGGGCAGCATGCCCTTTGGAGAGGCATGCAGCTTACTCTGTTTCCACTGAATTACTAAAAAGATCTTTCCTCCATTAATTCCCGGTAGCCGCAGGAAACTAATACATTACGTCCAGGAGCATAGATAACTCTATTAGGTAGTCTTCGTGTAGAGTTTGGGCTTTGTATCCAAGGCAAGTTTAAGATAGGAGGAATAAGCTTTCTGGCCATCAGATAATTCAGAGACATTCCTTTGCCTTCTGAAGAATAAGCGACAAAATCCCTTTATCTAATGAGGCAGCAGATTCCTTGGAACTCATTAAAAAAGAGTTATGGAACTCTTTCCCAATTTTTTCCAAAGGTTAAAAATCCTTTAGGGTAAACACAGAAGATCAAAGAAAGCTAAATTTTCCAGTAAATGGCCCTTAAAGAAAATAATGGAGGTCACCTTCTAGCCTTTTAAGTCATGATAGAATTTTTATCTTCCCTTTTTGCCACCACGTATATATTTGTGTTCTAATTCCACTTGCCCCAGTGCTATTAAATGATGCAACAGCGGTGCCAGGATTTAAAAAAAAAAAAAAAAAAAAAGCAAAACGTACGGCAACCCACCCTAATGCAGCAATTCAACTGTAACTGCTGAGTTCAAACGATCCCTAAATTTACCAGTAGTAGCCTAAAATGGTGGAGACTGTAGCTACATGTACCGTGTTGGTTTCACAGATCACTAAGTGTTTCAGCAGCTGAAGAGCAGATGAGCAAAATTAAAAATGTAGGAAATAGGAGTGAATGATGAAGCACTTTTGAAATGATGACACAAGCGAGTGGCAAGATAGAAACCTGAGTCTGATTTGTGCTTCCTTTTTCAGGAAAACATTGTAAGAATATAATGAGATGCTGGTGAGTGGGAGTTAAACATTTTGGGACGGAGCTGTCAAGACTGTGTCTTCATGAGTTATGAGTCACCCTCTTACTAAGTACTCTGGAAACATATTTATTACCGTGTAACCTTAGAAAATGGTTCTCCCTCGGTACCTCAGGACCTTCTTACATAAAACCAGAGCTAATAGCACCTGCTTTGCAGGACGGTGGTGAGAATAGAATGAGATAAAAAGTGTGAAAATACTGAAGACAGCGCTTGGCACACACAAGATGCAAATCAAATGTTACTTTTCCTTCTAATTTTCTAAAGCTATAATTTAAAAAAATTCCAGTCACACATTAGACTTAAGAAAAATATTATTATTGTTAATTTACTTTGATGTTGCAAATGGACGCCTGCAATAATCCTGTCTTTTTGAAAAGGTAATGCCATAAGTGGACAGTCCTACCCCATGTAGTTATGACAAACGCTTTGCTTCAGAAGAGATCACTAATGGCTCCTCTCGTTTAAACTATATTCTTCTATGCCACGGTTATGAATTAATTCCTAGAAGACTGCATATGCAGTGAAGAATAAAGGCTCGGGGCGTCTGGGTGGTTCAGTCTGTTGAGCGTCCAACTTCGGCTCAGGTCATGATCTCACAGCTCGGGAGTTCGAGCCCCGCTTCGGACTCTGTGCTGACAGTTCAGAGCCTGGAGCCTGCTTCGGATTCTGTGTCTCCCTCTCTCTCTGTCTGCTCCTAACCCACTCGCATTCTGTCTCTGTGTCTCTCAAAAAAAAAATAAACATTAAAAAAAATTTAAAAAAAAGAATAAAGTCTCAATACTCAGATTCCTATCTCTGATGCTCACTTAGAATATCAATTAACTACCAAATGTTTCCATAACTCAATGTCCACACCTTCAAAATGGAGTTAATAATAATAGTATTTTCTCCATAGATAAGTATGAGGATTAAATGAGTTAGTCGGGCAAAGGTTATGAAATATAGTTCATATGTAGTTGATGTTAACTTTTATCATTATCATCAGCCTATAATCTCTATTAGTATTATTATTAAATATTATTACCTTCATTATTATTATCATTGGATCTCTTCTAAAACCTACTGCATTTTCTAAGAGCCCATCAGAGAGAAAGAAAGAAAGAAAGAAAGAAAGAAAGAAAGAGAAGGAACGAGAGGGTGGTGGGAGGGAAGGAGGAAGGAAGGAAGAGAGGAAGAAAAGGGGGAAAGTACTAGAAGTAGGTTACCATCTATATAAGTTATATATTGAAAACACACACACACACACACACACACACACACACACACAATTCAGTTTAGAGAAACTGAATAAGTTGAAGACATTTCCTCACATCTATATAAGAAAGAAGACCCCCAGAGAGGATGTAAGTGAATATGTCATTAAAATGCCATTAAAATGAGTCAGCATCCCAGAGAGAAGGGTGGGGCTGTAGCTGAAGCAGAGAAATAGTTTTGTGTGCAGTTTAGGCTTGGCAGTTGTAGAGTTGCAGACCACGGTTGTCAAGTTATTGACAACTTAGAAGTTTCCAGATTGGTCATTTCTTTTTTTTTTTTTTTTCAACGTTTTTTATTTATTTTTGGGACAGAGAGAGACAGAGCATGAACGGGGGAGGGGCAGAGAGAGAGGGAGACACAGAATCGGAAACAGGCTCCAGGCTCCGAGCCATCAGCCCAGAGCCCGACGCGGGGCTCGAACTCACGGTCCGCGAGATCGTGACCTGGCTGAAGTCGGACGCTTAACCGACTGCGCCACCCAGGCGCCCCATAGATTGGTCATTTCTTAAATGAAAAAGTCTATAGATAATATGGAGAATATAGGAAAGTCTGGAATCCTACTTAACTGGGTCTTTGGGAAAATTGCTTGCCCTATTTGGCTTTTTTATGTGTAAAACTAGGGAAAATAATGTGTTGATAGTTGTGTTCATTGGAGATTACTGACTCTTAGTGGTACGGTGGCATATTGGAAGTATCAGTATGGTAGATACGAGAAGTTGCTCATAAGACGAGCAAGTTCTCACTAATCACATGGAAGAACCGAATAAATGAGTTAATACATATATAAAAGAGAGAAAGAAGTTCAAAGTAACAATGTTCCCTGTGTAAAAATCCATGAGGGTCTGGTGGAAGGACTTATCAGGTTTAATTCAAGAGGGAAAAATAGGGTGTTCTCCAGCGTTCAGAATTAAAATTTATGCAACACTTTGGTGGTTAATCCCAGAAGGCAAACGCGAACACTGTAACTTACTCTGTCCGTGATATATTAAAGGATATATAGAGAGAGTCAGGGGTGATTCTCTATGTTATCCCTGACTCTACTGGCAACATTTACTATTGTGTAGGCTCTCTACTCCCAGATCCCAGAATGAGAACGATTTTGGATATGGAACAATGAGTGTGTTTATGAATGATAAATAAACCACTGGAGTTTTAAGTGTCTGGAATTTTGAAGTTCTTAGTTACTGTGATAAAACACCGTGTGTCCTGACTAAAGAATCTTCATGACCTCAAAAGTATCTATCTTGCTTGCTTTTTTTTTTTTAGACACTCTTTTTTTCTTTAAATATACTTGGTTTAGTGAAACTAAAAGGCTTTAACTTCACGAAGGATAATAAAGAATTAAAAAATACTGTTTTCTGAATTATTTGAAGCAAGTTTATTTAGAGATAACCATGAAAACTTTTTTTTTTACATAAGAACATGTTAATGGCATAGAAATCAAGAAGCCTGATAACATGAGTATTCTAGTGAATAAACAAACAATTAAAATCACTTAGAATTTCATCAAGTAAGAGTACGGGTTAAAACAATAACTAAACTAAAAGCACAAAGGCCATCAACCTAAGAACAATCTATCAACCTGAAGATGATACGTCTTTGTAAAGCTCTCTAGCAAGATGCTAGAATGACAATTCAGCATAATCTTCTAATAAACGGAGATTGCCAAGTCCCAAAGGAAGAACAAGCTGGTTGGAAACTGTTCTGTATGTAGCGAACAGGTTGAAATCTATTAGACACGTAGTTCAGGGGTCTGAAGCTGCTGGACGCATAACTGAAAGGTTGACAGCCATAGGAGAGATATCTCACAGGATTACAGGTGCCAGAAACAAAATTCAGGGGTCGATATCCACAGGAGATGAAGTTCTGTGGCTGATAGCCATAAGAGAGGTGGTTCTGGGGGCGGGAATGCCTAGACAAACAGTTCTGAGGTCTATTATGCATTGACGGTTGACAGGAACTGGAAAGATAAGAGCTGATGGGAAAAAAACCGGTTCCTCTGCAGGACCTGAAGGTACAGTACGTAGTAGAGGGGTAGCGAGAAATTTTATAGTCTCTGGGCACACAGCTGGATGGTTGGTAGCTGGAAGGTTGACCACGTGTCTCTGAGAAGTTGTCCAGTAGCCATGTTCTGTTTTGGCTGGGCAAGGAGAGAGCATCACCACAGTTCATACCAGCAGCATAGAGAGTAGTGGATGAGGTGACAGGAACATGGCAGTGACTCCCAAGATAGGGGGAACCACAGTTTCCAGAAGAGCGAATGTTGGATGGCATGGTGAATCTGAAGTAAAGAGTCCAGACAAGCAGTGAAGAGTACCTTGTCTAGGTCTGCATGAAACTAGACCGCTTTGCTTATATACCTTGGTGGTACATGCCAAGACTCTCCTCCTACTCATATTTTAGATCAGTTAGCATCATAACAACTCATTAGTTCATTGTTGTGCTGCCTGTGACGATGACTTCCCACTCCTCCATAAAATAAATCCAGTTTGCCTGTCCTATATATCTCCCATTCCTAATCTTTCCCCTGTTATCAGGCTTGAGAATGTATGATACAATCACCTGTGTACCTGACCTGTTTTGCTTCTGTTCCCACTCCTCAATAATGCTTGATTACAAGGAGTCCAGTTGAATGGATGTTTACCCTGGTCATTACCCACGAGAAGAAACATGGTTAGGAAGGCATATAGTCTCCATCTTTGAAGAAGAGACCTAATGTTACGACATTTGGAGGAATTATGTAATGTACTGAAATAGACCCTACATATCAAAACTTATTGGATATTGCATATGAAAAACCTCATAGTATTCCCTATTTTTAACACTCAGCTGAGAATTTAATTATGTGGTATTGTTCTCTGTGTATTTGTCCTGACAGCCAGTTTTAGGGAAGCATCTTAGAGTACATTTGAAAGAGCTCCACCCTGACAACTTGATATTCTTCATGTTTAAAGCTGGGTTTGATTTCCAAAACCTGGAGGGAATGTGTGTAATATTTATCCATGGTAACACTGATGACATACTTACTTTTACTAGTAACAATGTCATCCAGGTCTGTTGGTGACCTTCAACTAAGAAGATAAACACTATATAAAAAGTCATCAGCTTGTGTGCCTGCATTCCAGAATTAATGCACATCTTCACCTGAGAAAATTTACTAAGACACCTCAGTCTTCATAGATGTAAAACGAATGAAGGTTAAGAAATATTTTAATGTCACATGAAGAAAGATGTTTGAATAGTTCTTACTTGGGCACCATGTAAGGAACAAACTCTGGGCCTTATTTTGGACTAACCCCCCTAAATGTGAGTTAATCCCTATAGCTATCTTTTTCCTTGGGTCAGTGGTCATTCAGAACCAGAAATATCTTCTTTCAAGCTGCTACTCAGGAGGTCAAAGATGGTGTAGTTGAGAATAAGTGTAGAAAGATAAACATTCCAAGCAGTAACTCGATGATCCTTTTGGTAGATGCTTTCCTATCACACTATCATCCCCATTCCTTTGGGGAACATGGCCTGAGTGAGGCATGGTGACATCAGTGGTCATGACGTCACTTCCACTCTGCACAACCCTTTTTTCCCACCAATGCCCATTGTCCCTGTATTATCTATTGAAGAGTCTAGAGGACTGATGATTTTTTTTCCCTGAGGAAATATATTTTAGAATGCTTGTAGAGCTTTCCAAGTAAAAGTAAAGAGATTTCATATGCCCGTGCAAGCATGCACAGGGGGAGGGGGTGGGATGACCACCTTTGGGATATACATTTTCTAAATATTTTATTTTTTAAAAACATCACAGAAGACACGACATTTGGTGCCAATGAAATGCTACGGTCACTCCCCTGAATTTCAACCTTTTTTGTTTCAGGTAGTGGAAGAAGAAATATTTGACCTCTCATGTGGTCCAAGTCGGTTTACCACATTCTTCCACAAAGAAAGTCTCAGATGACTTCCCATCAGCGTGAGGCCTGTTCCTGGTAGACAATAACAGAGAATATTGAAGTCATCAAGGGTTGAGAGTCTGAGAACTCTATTTGATAAATTGCTTATCTCCTCTAAGAGCTTTAAACCCTTACAGATAAATGAAATCTCTTAAACTCTTATTTGCTCCCCAAAAAGGTTTCTCCTCTCACCCTGATACCTCCCAACCAACAAAATTTGTGTGTGTGTGTGTGTGTGTGTGTGCATCACACCTAAGTTCTTCACGGTTTAATTCAATATTCTCTTTACTTCTTCTATTCCTTGCCAAGTTCAAAAACAAGTGATAACCCCCTATTCTATAATATCTCTTCCTCAGCATGTGGGTTTCAAAAAGGTAACTAAAATCTTTCTTTTTAGTCCACAGTAAAAATAGACTTGGTCTTCATAGAACTGCTATTGAAATGTGTTTGATAACTGGGACACTGTTGAGGTTACAGTTATCAGACTGAATGCGATCCCATCATTAATCGTCGTCAGTAATTAAAATGTAAGTTAGATGTAGGACATGTACCTGAGGGAAGCCCGGTGTCACCAACTAGTTATCACACCTTTATGACAAATGCAGGAGAGTATAATACACCTAGCAGACATGTGTCCTAATTTATTATTTGTAATTCCTGTCAATGTCTACAGAGGCCTTTGCTATGTTTGTTACATTTCTATGTGGTTTCGAGAGCCTGAAATGGAAAAAAAAACTGAAAAATTCTATATTTGTTAGCGATGATTGCTTGGAGATATGATGAAGTAACCAACATAATTAAAATCACATCTGAGAATTTGTGATATTTTCATTCTCACATAATAGTTAATTAACACTTTCAATTAATTAATTAATTTTTATTTAGAGTCCGTAAGTCTAATACATTCTCCATATTTACTTTGGATGTCATTAGAGTGAACTATGTTCATTAGGGTTTCATTAGAGTTCATTATTCTATTCCAGAACCCCCATATTTTGATTTTATGTAAATATTCAAAATACCCTAAACTCTGCTTTTTGAATCCCCGAGACTTGCACACGCTTTTCCTCTCTGGAACACTCTTCTTTATTGTGCCTCCTGGGAATGATAGTGCATTCTTTTTTTTTTTTTTTAATGTTTATTCTTATTTTTGAGAGAGAGAGAGCACAAACATGGCAGGGGCAGAGAGAGAGGGAGGCACAGAATCCGAAGCAGGTTCCAGGCTCTGAGTTGTCAGCACAGAGCTCAACATGGGGCTGGAACTCACAAACTGCAAGATCATGACCTGAGCCGAAGTCGGACACTTAACTGACTGAGCCACCCAGGTGACCCAATAGTGCATTTTTACAGCAGATCCGGAATCACCATCGCACAGTATTTCTGCCTCTCTTTATTCACTTCCAGGCATGATGTCTTAAACATTCCATTTGATTTCCCCCATGTTAACATAAGACTTGGAAGTCATTTTCATATTGGCCTAATTGTCCTGGTTGTGTGCAGATAGGGAAAGAGTCTGCTTTTTCAACCATGGCTGATTCTTAGAAATACTGTGACTTTCTTCATATGACCCCAACATGGAAATTTTCAATTTCTTTGTTCATGTCATATGTACATCAACTTGGCCCAGAACAAACAATCCGGGCTCAAGGATTTAGTAGCTGTATCCAGGACATCATTGCCACATTTTAATGAAATAATCTAACAATTCTAATTCTCATGTATACAGTAGGCAAATAATACGAACTATGAGTCATATCTGGAAATGAATGCTCCCTAAGGTCATTTTCTTCATTTTGCTTTCTTTTTCCTTCCTCTATGGAACTTAATTTGCAAAATAATTACTGCACTTATGATATTGTATCTATTTGCTTAAAGCCTCTCTATCCTGTAAAACTTTGACTTGCTTGAGGTCAGGGTCAGAGAATGTTTTTTAATGCTTATTTATTTTGAGAGAGAGAGAGAGAAAGAAAGTGTGCACGGGAGGGGCAGAAAGAGAGAGAGACAGAATCCCATGCAGGCTCCACACTCTCAGTGCACAGAGCCTGACATGGGGCTTGATGTCATGAACCATGAGATCATGACCTGAGCCCAAATCAAGAGTGGGACACTTAACTGACTGAGCCACCCAGGCACCCTGAAACTATGTCTTATTTTTATCAACATCACCGGTTGCCAGTTTCTTGGACACAGTAGAGGATCAATAAACACTTCTGAATGCTGAATAAATCACTTATTTTTTATATTAAGATTTGTGGTTAATACCAGATGCTCATTTGACATCCTCCCTTTGATGACTTTTCTTTGTCAGCCAGATTTAGAACCCACAGTGGAGACCGTGATTTCATTCCTCAAAATTTCCTCTCATATACTTTCCCATCTTAGTAATTGAAAAATTAGTTACCTGGTGTCTTAAGCCAAAGATCCCCATATCAGCCTTGATTCTTTCCTTTCCCTTACGATTTACCAACAACAAGCAAGTGCTGAGATTTTTTCTTCTAGGTATAACTCACCTGTGTCTGCTTTGATCCGCTTATGCTTCTGCATTTCAGTTTCTCTAAGCTGTCATTATTCTTGCAACTCTACAACTGCCTTACCTGCTTCCACCCCTCATCCTTCTAACTTGTTCCTTACACTTGGGCAGAGTGATAGTTATTCATTCATTCATTCCTTAAGACTCTCCCTCTCTTTATGTAGATCTATATATCTGACCTATATAATTGTCCTTCATTGTGAAGGATTTCTTTTATTTCTTGCAAGGGAATCCTGCTTATGATAAATTTCGTCAATTTTTGTCTGACAAAATCTCTCTTTCTCCTTCAGTTTGAAAGATACTCTTGCTACATCCAGAATTCTAGGTTGGTGCATTGTTTCTTTCAGCTCCTTAAATATTGCATTCCATCTTTTCCTTTTCTTTTCTTTTTTTAACTTTATTTATTTTGAGAGAGAAATAGAACATGACCAGGTGAGGGGCAGAGAGAGAGGGAGAGAGAGAGCCTCAAGCAGGTTCCGTGCTGTCAGCACAGAGCCCAATGCGGGGCTTGATCTCATGAACCATGAGATCATGACCTGAGCCAAAATCAAGAGTTGTACACTTAACCGACCTAGCCACCAGGCGCCCCTACTCCACTTTTTTCCCTCTTGCATAGTATCTGAAAACATGTCTGAGGTAATTCTCATTCTTGCTCCTTTTTCTTTCCTCTAGCTTCTTTTAAGAGTTTCCTTTGATTTTGGCAGGTTGAGTACTATATGCCTAAATTGTAGATATTTTGACATTTATCTGCACTGTGTTCTCTGAGCTTCCTTTATCTGTGCTTTCGTGTTTATCATTAATTTTGGGAGAATTCTCAGTCCTTCTTGCTTCACATATTTCTTCTATTCCTTTCTCTCTTTCTTTTCCTGGCATTCACCTTACACGAATGTTACACTTTTTTACAATTGCTCCACAACAACAGCTTCCAAGCTCGTTCTATGTCAGACTAGAAATTGGAAGTCCAGAATAATATATTTAGAACCAGTGTCATTCTCTGATTTAAAATTTTAGCAATCTTTCCATGTCTGAGAATAAAATGAAAGATGCGCATTCCAGGACCTTGTCTGCCTCCAGAAGCTCATTTCATTCTTCTTTCCTCTTGTTCCTCAACACACTAGCCACACTGATCTCCTGTCACTTTCTTACCAAGCTTACCAAACACTTGTGACCATTGGTCCCGGCACACGTCGTTTCCTATTTCTGAGCTGTGTTTCCTTTGCTCTTTGTACAGCTGCTTTCTTTTCATCGTCCAGGTTTTAGGACTTCACTACTCAGAGAGGATCCCACAGCCCATCCAATCTCACTTGCAACCCCTCTATCCAACTTTTATATTCTCTATGGCTGAACTTAATTAATTTCTTTCATAATAACTATTGTGAGTTCTAATTATATATTCAATTACTTATTTATAAGTTCTTTGATCATCAACTTTACTAGATGTCAAGGTCCGTGAGAACAGGAATCAGTCCTATTTGTTCACTGGTGTATTACAAAAATAGAATAGTGCACG
Source organism: Panthera tigris (assembly GCF_018350195.1). Classification (NCBI taxonomy): domain Eukaryota; kingdom Metazoa; phylum Chordata; class Mammalia; order Carnivora; family Felidae; genus Panthera; species Panthera tigris. The sequence goes on along the minus strand of NC_056668.1, from coordinate 14,698,993 downwards.
TCTCATAGTTTTATCTAATAGATATGTTTTGAATATAGCAATGAATGGAGAAAGTCATCTCTTCTTTAAAAAATTTCCGTAATTTACTTTATGCACCTATAGAATTGAAAAAAAAATTATATGAGTAATTGATTCAGATACTGTTAAGTATGGACATAGCAAAGTGGTCTGAATGTTCTTGGGGTTGACTACAGCATTCCAAGACAGAGGCTTCCAGTAAATTGAAAGGTATTTCACAGCTGAAATATGCTTTTTATATTTATTAGCTAATCACATTTTCCCATACCAGCTTATATTTTGTAAGTAGGAATGGAAAGAATCATTTCAAAATGGATAGTTGATAGAATTAGTGACATATTTCCTATGTTTACAAAGCAAATTTATCATTCCTATAGACTCAGCCATTCAATTCTATTGATTTTCAATTCTCAGCACTGTTGCTATTTGATTTGTCTTCTTTTTTTTTCTCTTTGGGAACACCAACAAAATCAAAATTCAATGATATATCAAACCATCAACAGAGTAATGTTAGCATTCAGCTACATGTAGGAAGAAAAATACTGTTTCGAATTCAAATTTGGACTCTCTCACTTATTAGTAATGAGATCTTAGGCTAGAGCTTTAATCTTACTGAGCCTGTTTCTTCATCAGTAAGGCAAAGGTAAGACTTCTCAATTTGTGACAAAGATTAAGGTTAATATTTATAAAATGTCTGGCAACAGAAATGTGGAATTAATTATATTTTTTCTATAATTTTCCTTCCTTCTATAATTTTTCTATAAATCATCAACATTGCATAAGGCATTTGACATAACCCAAGGGAATAACCAGACATAAAATAAGGTACAGGAAAACTGGAACATTTGAAATTCAAACGATTGCAAAACAAAACGTAAGTTCTACAGCAGACAGATGTGGATTTGAATTTCAACTGTTCCTTGAAACTACACACACACACACACACACACACACACACACACACATCTATCTATCTATGTATATACACTTAGGCAACTTTTTCTGAACCTAAGTCTTCTTGCTTATAAAAATAGTCCTAGTTTTGGCACAAGAGAGTGGTGATGAGGATTAACGTGGTAATATAAAGAAGTGACTGACATTCTCTGTGCCCCCCATGAATAGTGCACACTATATCAGGGCTGATTAAAATCAAGCCATAATGCCTGATTATGGACTACAAATTGATTTAGCAAAGGGTCATATTAGTGAGATATGAGAGCCTTAAGTTGAGATGAGCAATCGAGAAACTGGAATTTTAAATTCCACAGTAATTTTAGGAAACTAGACAGTATTCCTGTAGTTACAGTGCAAGTTGAAAATAATACTGAACACAACAGGATTTGGCACACTGAAACAGGAGCATCAAATATCTGAATTCTGCAAACCATTTTTTTCACAGTCAGAACTTTATTTTTTTATGAAAACATGTTTTTAATGTTTCTTTTGAAGCAGAGAGAGACAGAGTGTGAGTGGGGGGAAGGGCAGAGAGCGAGAGAGAGAGACACAGAATCCGAAGCAGGCTCCAGGCTCTGAGCTGTCAGCACAGAGCCCGACGTGGGGCTCGAGCTCACAAACCTCGAGATGGTGACCCGAGCCGAAGCCGATGCTTAACCCACTGAGCCACCCAGGTGCCCTCACGGTTGGAACTTTAGATATAATGTGGCAGTAGGTGGGAATTTTCTTTTTCTACCCAAATCTATCTCAAATTAGTCCCTGTTCCAGGAAATATTAGATGCTCTACCAATTATATGGACCCTTTTTCTTTATGAATACATGATTATATTTTTATGTAACAGCCTTTCCTGGGGTTATATAAGACCAAGGGACTGAATTCCATACTTAGCTAAAATGGAATATAATTCCTAGGACCATCTTTGTGGTTACATCTTCGAGTCCAGTCTGTCAGCTAACTCTAAAGACTAATGGACAAGGAGTTCTCTGCTGACCTCTTCCCTTGCTCAATATTATTGGAAAAACAAGGATGTGTTTAAATCATTATGTATTTGAGGCCTTATTTATTACAACACTGAAGCTCTTCTAACCAGTAGCGTCCCTCCGAGACTAAATTTACTATCACCTGAAGGATCCTAAAGCCAATTCCAAATACAGCCATATATTACACAAATACTTTGGTAGTCACCAGGTCATATTGGTCCATATGCTTTAATATTTTCTCAAGGTCACTTTAATGAATCATTTTCTTAGACCCTGGACACTTTTCATACTCTCCATCATTAATCCGGAATACAAAAATCATCATCACTGCCTAAAGCAGGTGACATAACCCAAGGAAATAACTAGACCTAAAATAAGGTGCACATAAATGATGACACATGGAAAGTATGATTTGTATGCCAAGCTGTACTTTAATTAGGAAGAAAATAGAGACAAGGAATTTCATCTAGGTGGAAAAGATCAAGCTTCTTTTTCATAAAAGTAAGTGATAACTCCCAAAGCAAAGAAATACCTTATTAAAGAGACTTAGTATAGCACTGGGTGTTGTATGTATGAGATGAACCACAGGAATCTATCCCAAAAATCAAGAGCACGCTTTACACACTGTATGTTAACCAATTTGACAATAAATTATATTTAAAAAAAAATTTTAAATAAAATTCTGGGGGCGCCTGGGTGGCTCAGTTGGTTAAGCGGCTGACTTCAGCTCAGGTCATGATCTCGCAGTCCGTGAGTTCGAGCCCCGCGTCGGGCTCTGTGCTGACAGCTCAGAGCCTGGAGCCTGTTTCGGATTCTGTGTCTCCCTCTCTCTGACCCTCCCGTTCATGCTCTGTCTCTCTGTCTCAAAAATAAATAAACGTTAAAAACAATAAAAAAAAATTAAAAATAAAATTCTGGTCTTATATGAGATCTATAAAATATCCATTGTGCTTCAGTGAACATCTATGCATTTGGCTCCCATGATAAAAGAAATATTGTGAATAAAAAAAAGACATTTAGTATAGAATTAAAAGAGATCCATAACCCATTGATGTGAAGCTAAATAATCTCTCAAAGACAGCAAGCAGGAGGTTGTTTCCATCTATTCCTGATGACATTTAATAAGGATACTGCCAGTCCCTCAAGGAAGAAGAGTATGGTTGAAATTTGCTGTATATATAGTTTATGGGTCTATAGCAGTTGGACATGTAGCTGAGAGGTTGGCATTGATAAGACAGGTAGTTCAGGGGTTGACAATTATAGGAAAGGTAGCTCAGGAGTGGACGGCTATAGGTCAGCTAGCTCAGGGGTTGATGACCATAGGTCAGGTAGCTCAAGGGTTGATGGTCATCGATCAGGTAGCTCCAGGGTTGATGGTCATAGGACTGGTAACTTGGAAGATGAGAGCTCAAAGGGTATCTGCAGGATGCTAGATGGCAAGAACTGGAATCACGGGATGTGATTGGAAGACAACTAGTTCCTCGATCGGATCTGAACACTTTAGAAACAAAGAGCAGCCAGAAGAGCTACAGGCACTGTTCTCACCACCAGTCAGTTGGCCGCTCATGGGTTGGCTGCAGGGCTTGTGGCAATTTGTCATGGAGTGTGTTGCCACCCAGGCTGCTTCTAGAAGAAGAGAGAGCATGTCCACGCTTACCTCAGTGGAGCCTTGATCTCTGGGTGGAGTCATAGAAACTTGACAGGACTTCCCAAGAGAATGAGAAGCTTAGTTTCTGGAACAGCCAGTTGTTGGTATGATTGTTCCTTTCTGGACCTACAGTTTATACATCTCGGCTGTTAGGTGTTGGTTCCCTCTTAGCCTATCCTCCTGCTCATGTTTCGGAACCGTTTCTATGGTATATCATCAGAATATGTTTTCGTTGTTTTCCAAGCAGCCCTCCCATTAAACTATAAAGTATATATTATCTGAATCCCAGACTTCAGATAACTATCATTCCAAACTCAATCTTATCTCCCTGGCTCAATCTCTCTCCCAGTGAGTCAACTGCTTGTTTAGGAATCATGTTTGTTTATAAGTCTTGATAAGTCCTTGAAGTTTCTGTTAAACAACTCTCAAAGTGGGGTGTGGGGGAGTATTCATTCACGGCTCTTTTTTTTTCATAAAACTAAAATATATGTATGTAAATACTCAACAATATTAATATATTTTTAGAAGTGATAAATCTTGAAAATTCCCAATTTGGGAATTGAACTTTATTTCACCTTCTTTGGAGATACTACCTAAACTTAAAATCTAATTCATCTTCTGGAAATGTGATGTCATATTCAAGTATATCTTCCCCAGTGAGGAATAGTGACCTGGAAAGCTTTGACAATCTTTGCGAAGATCCGCACCCAAAAAATAAGACTGTATCTTGTACATTCCATCTTATATTATCGTGAAACTGAAGGTGTTAGCACACCTATATTTTGATAGATGCTACTTAAATAGAGAGCTCATATATCCTTGGATGCTTATGTAAGTGAATTTCAGCATATTATTCCACATGTAAAAGGAACATTTACATTTATAACCTGTTTCTATATTAGTATTTTTCCATGAGCATCTTCCACATATAAGCCCTTTTGAAATAATTTATATTTTATGATGACTTAATTCGGAAAGAAAATCGAATTTATGATTGAATTGTTTTCCAAATTTTCTGTTTCTTTGTCCAATTGATTATTTGGGCTCAGAATGTCTTTCTATATGGCAAGAATGTGGACATTCCTAGACTAGACTGCCAAAAAGAAAAACGTTTTAGCTTAGTAATGTTACTGAACTATATAGCTCAATCTCGACCACATCATTTGGGTAAACGGACTTTACAAGTTCCTTGAGGAGTTTCATTTAGGGAGACTACTTATATCGTTGTGTCTCCGGACGTATGGTTTTGGTGGTACATACTAAGGTGGGAAAATAACAGATTTGTAGAATTGTGTCCTCGCCCCTAATTCTCAAAACTATGAGGATCATCTTTTTGAATGGTGAAGCAGTAAGAGCTAGCATACGGAGTCAGAGCGAATAACCAGAACTCATGAATCTGGCAGTATCTAGTTCCAATAGCCTCACGTGTAACTTTTCTGAGCTTTTCTTTCCTCACACACAAATGGGTGCATTCATTTTACGCTATCTCACTCGTATATTTCAGGATTTAATGAAAAGAAAATGTATGTGAAGGGCCCTGACCATTGCCTACCTAGCACAACGTGAGTGGAATAGGTTTGTGGACACTTTGAGACATGAGGCACAGCAATCATGGTCAAGGTGCATTTGACTGAGCCAGCTTCAGCTTGTACGTTGTTAACACCCTGCTTTTTATTTTATTTTTTTTTTTAATTTTGTAAGCTTTATTTATTTTTGAGAGAGAGAGACAGAGTGTGAGCAGGGGAGGTACAGAGAGAAAGACAGAATCCGAAGCAGGTTCCAGGCTCTTGAGCTGTCAGCACAGAACCCGACGCGGGGCTCAAACCCAGGAACCATTAGATCATGACCTGAGCCGAAGTCGGACACTTAACCGACGGAGCCACTCAGGCGTCCCCAAAGCACACTGCTTTTTAAACTGCAGCTTGTGAAAGAGGCAAACCTTCCCCAAGAGAGGAGGCACTCCTCAGTTAAGAATACACATACAAGAATAATATAAAAACAGGGAAGGGGACAAAACATAAGAGACTCAAATGTGGAGAACAAACTGAGGGTTCCTGGAGGGGTTGTGGGAGGGGGGATGGGCCAAATGGGTAAGGGGCACTAAGGAATCTACTCCTGAAATCGTTGTTGTGCTATATGCTAACTAATTTGGATATAAATTTTTTAAAAAATTAAAAATAAATAACAATTGAAAAAAAGAATACACAAATAGCTGAACAATCCAGATGCTCTAAAAAACTCTCATGGCAGGGTGCCTGGGTGGCTCAGTCAGTTAAGTGTCTGGCTTTTGCTCAGGTCTTGGGGCTTGTGAGTTTGAGCCCTTCATCAGGCTCTGTGCTGACAGCTCAGAGCCTGGAGCCTGCTTCACATTCTGTCTCTCTCTCTGTCTCTCTCTGTCTCTCTCTGCCCCTCCCCTGCTTGTGCGTGCACTCTCTCAAAAATAAAAACACATTTAAAAATGTTAAAAAGTAAACTCATGGCTCATTTATGTGAATTTAGGAATTAAACAAGTGTTCTCCCTGTTTGCAACATCAAAAAACTTCCACAATGGCTTCGAGTACACATCTTCTTCTGTGTACTCATATTCAAAAGTGACATTTATATGGAATCCCTATAATATCGGTAGCACTATAATCACATTTTATGATCTTTTGATAAACTTAAAATGAAGTGAGTCATTCTCTTTACTGGATCGGGAAGTGTCTGTTGTAACTAACAACATAACTCTGTCCTTCTTACATTAACGTTCGGGAAAAATTTTTTTAAGATAAGACAATTGATGATTTAATCTAGCAAAAGGGTACCACAGGAAACATATCTTTTCTAATCCTGGAAAGTGATGTTCTCTAATGATATGTGAGCCTCAAACCAATTAAGTTCCAAAATACACGCAAAAGTTCCAGTGTCTCCATGATTAATGCCATCGGGTGGATTTATCCTTCAAATTTATCAATAACCAACAATTGAACTCTGTTATTGTATTCCTGGATAGAAAATATTCTGGGTTATTATTCTCTATGGTTAGATCCCTGCCATCAGATACCCGGAACACAATTAATTTGGTTTCATTGTAAATAGTGTTATTTACATTATTACATTTATTTTTATCATTACATTTTGTTATTCAGTTGGTGCACAAGTCCATATTTAGTGAATTAAACAATGCTGACTTAACTCTAACATACTATATTTACATGTTTCTCCATGGATAAAATATCACAAGTAACAAAAGAATAGAAATGTTATTGTTCTCTGAGGCCACACAAATACATCAGGAAAAAAAAAAACCAAATTACTATTTCTAGCCCATCCAACTGCCTTCTAAGATGAGTTTACTTAAGATTTGGAGAGGGTTAAATTTCTTTTCAAGAAAAAATAAGATATTGGAGTTCTCCATCCATCCAAATAAGAACAGAATGAGTAAATGGGTGCCAAGGATCTGGTTTGAGAAAGAGATGTGATGTATATACTATTAAATGACCCACCATTGGACCATTCTTCACAGGAATATTATTAATTCATTTTGGAAAGTAGTGACGGGCTGTGTATAGCTTCTGGGCAGATGTTGAGCAAACTGGTGGCAGCCGAAGCAGTAAACAGAATAACAATCCCCAGGGAATTCGTAGAAAGAGCAGGATGGCCCATGATTTTCATAAATCACAAAAGTGGCAAGAATTAGAGTCAGTTACAGCCAAATATGGCAGGGTGCAATTCTGTCTTCTCTCGTAACTCTGTCTATGTTTCAGAATTTGTAAAGCTGGGAAAGAACTCAGACATCATCTTGCTTGTTCATCTTATTTAGTGTGTTTTCTCTCTGTTTCATTCTGGATAGTTTCTATTGCTATGTCTTACAGTTTATTACTGTTTTATTTCTACAGTGTCCAATGTTCTGCTAATGGCATTCACTGTATTTTCTACCTCAGCCATTATAGTTTTCATCTCTGTAAATTTCATTTGGGTTTTTTTATATCTTCCATTTCTCTATTTAACAAGAGCAATCTTTCCTCTAGCTTCTTGACCATATGGAATACAGGTATACTAACTGCTTTAACGTTCGTGTCTAATTATTCTACCTTTTCTGGGTGCGTTTGGATTGACTTATTTTTCTCCTTTATTGTAGGTCATATTTTCCTGTTTCTTTGCATGTCTGGTAATTTGTTCTTGGATGCCAGATATTATTATTTAGCTTTCTGTGTGTTGCATATTTTTGTGTTTTTATAAATATTATTGAGCTTTGTTCTGGGCCACATTTTTTAAAAGGTTTTAATGTTTATTCATTTACTTTGGGAGAGACAGAGAGAGATGGGGAGGGGGGCAAAGAGAGAGCAGACAAAGGATCCAAAGCAGGCTCTGTGCTGACAACAGCTAGCTGGATGTGGGACTGAAGCTCATGAACCGCGAGATCATCACCTGAGCCAAAGTCAGATGCCCAACCAATTTAGTCACCCAGGTGCCCCAAGCCCCACTTTTTAAATCATATACATACATACATACATAATTTTTAATATTTTTAAACACTTTAAAATACACACACACACACACACACACACACACATACATTAGTCTCAGTTTCTTCCCCCCTCACCCACCAAGCAAAATAAGAAGGAATACTCTACCCAGGGTATCTTGGAAGGCAGAATCTGAAAGGAATATAATTTTTCAGATAACAAATATTTAATTTCCTGTTAATACAGTCCAGGATGATGTTGCCATTGTATAATTTCTATATATGCATTGCGTGGTTTCCTATGTCCTCAAGAGATTTCCCTGCTTTTTAACAAAGGTTCCTATTCAATATGTCAAACATGATATCGCATCAAGCATCAAAAACCAATAAACAGGGCTCCTGGTGGTTCAATTGGTTAAGCCTCTGACTTTGGCTGGCGTCATGATCTCACAGCTCGTGAGTTCAAGCCCTGCATCAGGCTGTGTGCTGACAGCTCAGAGCCTGGAGCCTGCCTCAGATTCTGTGTCTCCTCCTCTCTCTGCCCCTCCCCTGCTCGTGCTCTGTATCTCTCTATTTCTCAATAATAAATAAAGGTTAAAAATTTTTTTTTAAAAATTCCTGGATGGGTCCTACCTAAACAACACCTTACTCAGACCAAATGCCCAATGAATGTGCAAGGTTAAAATGCGCCATGCTTAGGTAGAATATAGATGTGTATTCCCACAGGTAACATGCAAGACGAAACTGGAACATCTTCTCTTTCCAGAAAGTAAGAAGTGCTCAAAAACAAGAGTAAACTAAACAACTGCAAGGATATGTCAACGAGACACAAAACCGACTGAGAGAGATCTTCATGCCCGACACTAGAGCAATTCAAACAGCAAAATAAATTACATTAGATTATATCCCAAAGTATAAAATGCACAGGCGTGTGTCCATACTGACATAAACAAGTCATCGTATGAATAATAAGTAGGGGAGAATAGACAAATCTCCAATGCAGAAGGATTCCAAATAACATATGTACATGCTTTTCCCTTAAAAGAGCGGAGGATCGCTTCCTCTTAAGCATAGACTACCCCTAATGACTTCCTTTCAAAGAGCAGTTTATTTATTTTAAGTTTATTTATTTATTTTGAGAGAGAGAGAGAGACAGAGAGACAGAGAAAGCAGGAAAGGCAGAGAGAGAGGGAGAGAGAGAATCCTAAGCAGGATTTGCACTGTCAGTGAGGAGGCCCAACCGGGCGCGAACTCATGAACCGTGAGACGGTAACCTGAGCTGAAACCAAGAGTCCGACGCTTCACCGACTAAGCCACCAGAGCCCCAGGGCACAGTTTAGACAGGGGGGAAAGGAAGTACTTTACAATGGACAATCCTGACAAACACTACTTCAGCCAAGTGATCAAGTCACATCGAACATGATAAATCAGGTTGATTGTATGTATTCTTGATACAGAAATTTACCATTGTGGTCTTTCTCCTTAAAGCCTATAATCCCAGTCTAATCCTGAGAAAAGTGTCAGGCAAATCCAAATTGAGAACATTCTACAGAATTCCTGATCAGAACTCCTCAAAACTTTCAAGGCTATCACAAATAACAAAATTCTGAGAAACTGTCACAGCCCGGAGTAGCCTAAGAAGACATGACAGTTAAATATATTGTGATATCCTGAATGGGATCCTGGAACATTAGAGGAACATTAGGTAAAAATAGCGAGGTCTCGGGGCCCCTGGGTGGCTCAGACGGTTGAGCATCCAACTTCGGCTCAGGTCATGATCTCGCAGTCCGTGAGTTTGAGCCCCGCGACTGGCTCTGTGCTGACAGCTTGGAGCCTGGAGCCTGGAGCCTGCTTTAAATTCTGTGTCTCTCTCTTTCTCTGCCCCTCCCCGACTCATGCTCTGTCTCTCTCTCTCTCTGTGTCAAAAATAAATAAAAACATTAAATTTTTTTTAAATAGGGAGGTCTGAACAAAGTATGCATTTAACTTCATAATAATAAGTCAATATCAGTTCATTGTGACTAACGTAAACATCAACGTAAGCTGTTATTACTTGAGAGACTAGGTGTGGAATATATGGAACTTGCTATATTAGCTTTAGCACTTTCCTGTAATTCTAAAGCAATTCTAAAATAAAAAGATTTATTTAAAATGCAAACTTCGAAAAAGATAAAATAAAATAAAATGCAAACTTCGGGCTAAATTCTTTACTCCTGAAAAATCAAAGAGATTTATTTATTTCCTATCTTTATCAGTTTATGCCATAGGCTTTGGGGTTTCTTTTGTCAAATAAGCTACCATTTAATAACTTACATTGCGGTACCGTTCAGATACCAAAATAAAGCCCTTTCTCCTATTTGCGTTATTTAATTTTTGTGGCAGCTTTCATAGGCAGGAAGGCAGGTTTGTTTCCTGATGAGAAGATAAATTAGAAAATTTAGTCAATTTGTCCAAGTCACAGAGTTATTAAGAGGCTGAACTGAGTCTCTAAGCCAGCTCTTGCGAACTCTGACATGGCAGTTTCTTAGTATTTCCCTCAAGAACAACTAAGCCGTAGATAAAGATGATTTTTTTTCCCCTTTGACTGTGGTCAGAGAGCAAAAAACATATGTTAATATACTGTTTTTGAATGTTAAATAGCACCATTGTAGCCTGAAAAACAATGATGATGATATACTTTCCTAGATGACCACCCCTCATATTACTCTCCTCTCCATTAATAAAAATGGAAACTTACTGTAGCTTTACTTATATATTATTTCTCAGGAATAATATATATTCTCACAATGAGCTTCATGGTGAGAAACCTTGTTATTAATCTCCCAACATACCACCTGGCTGTATCTGAGCAAAGAAGAACTTAACATTCATGACAATTCATGCCTCTATTTGTGATGAATGGATAGTAGATGTAAACACTGGCAGGTGTATTTCAATGTCTTCATGAGTTTTAGAAACTATTACTTCAAAAAACACATGATTCCTTGCTTTTTCACTGATTATAGAATACCAATGCATCGCCAGAAAGTCTAAATGGGACTCTTGTGACATCTTTCTACCAACACATGTGACTAATATATCCATACTAGTGAATGAAATACTGAGAAAAATGTGACCGTCTGTGCACGGTATATACTCCTCTGTCAAATTGTATTTCTATTTAAACTCCCCAAATGAATAATCTTCAGTAACAGGTAAAATTAATTAATTCTAAAATACCGCTTTGTAAATAACTTGAGCATATTTTCCCCGGTTGCCGAAGAGTTGATGGAATATCAACACATACTAATTTATTCTGAGGGATTTACACGTACATTTTATTCAATAACCACTGGGGGTTCTTTCACACCTACACCACACCATGTTTCTTTAGCAATTTTAATACTTTTAATCACAGTGGCCACATGGAGACTCATCAACAAGATTACACAACTTTAATTACCTGTCATCTTTGAGAACTATCATCAAATAGAATAAACCCCGAATACTGTCCTCCTCACGGAGAGCCTATGAAGTACCACTGAATGAAGTTTAATCCCTTCTGGTCCTACGGCCACGAGAGCCTCAGAATTAGGGTTTGAGAGTGACTTTAATCAGATTAGTTCGTAAATGTTAAAAACAAACAAACAAGCAAACAAACTTAGGAGGACCATCATCTAAAAGGATCCTAAGAAAAGGATACAACATAGTATGTGACTATGTGTATGTGACTATATATGTGACAAACCTGTCACAACTTTGAAAACCAATGAATACTTACTGAATAAGACAATGAATAAGCCAGGAAAATCACTCGGCTTGCATTTGCCATTCTTTGTTGAGCCGACAGAACCCTTTCATTAATTAAAAACACTAAAAATTCACTATAATCAAGAAATGAATCTTAGCAAAATCCATATTTGCAGTACCTGAGAAAGCACATTTAGTAGGAGTTAAAACAAGTCTTTTCTCACGTGTTGGAAGACATGCAAACAGAAACTGAGTTAGAGACTGTAATGTCCAGAGTGTCTTGAAACAACTGCTACCAAAAAGAACAACAAAAACCAATCAAACAAACAAAACAAAACAAAACAAAACAAAAAATCTATCATCTCTCTCTCTCTCTATCTACATTTCTTTCTTTCTTTTATCTGTCTACCTTCAGAAGAATTTTTATAAGTGATAGAGGGAAAGACATTTTTAGCAAGAAATCCCAGTCCTAATATTGATTCTGTTCAACCAAACTTCCTGGAAGACAAGTGATGCCAGGTGCTTCAGATGGGACACAAGCTTTAGAAATTACCAGATACCTAGGTCAGAGGTCTAAAGTTACTGGACAATAAAGTTAGTGGATGGCCACTGCTAGGCACCAAATCAATGATTCCAACAACAGAAGTCTTAGATCAAAGGGAAGACACCACCAGAGACATAGTTGGAGACCTAGAAGACACAGGAGAGGTAGGTCAGCGGGCGGCCGCTATTAATTGGGACCTTGGGCATCTGGTGTATGTTGATCTGTTGGATCACAGTGTCCTCAAGAGCTTCCCTGGTGTAATCTGAAACCGGGCTCCATACTGAGAGGACAAGAAGAGACTGAAGAAAGAGGCACAACACTCCAGATTGGTAGGTATCAGGTTTAATAAGCAGGAGAACTTACTTACCAGGCTTGTGTTGAGCAATCACAAGATGAGTAGATTCTCTGCACCCGCCCACAGAAACTTAAGTTTACATAGAGGCCTTAATTGAGTTCAGTCACCTATACTATCTAGATAGTCTCAACACCACATTTCTATCTCAAGGATGTCCTTAGGGCAGCTTCTGGGAGCAAGGAAGGCAAGCAGAATGCACATTCCAAGAACACGGGAGAGAGTGAGGAGCCTCCAGTTGCCCAGATCTGGCTCACAGGTCGACCAGCAGTCATTATTGTCCCTCCTATGTGAAGGCAAGTTGATCTTAGCTATCAGGAACCTGTCAGAGTCCTTTCCATGAATCTCCTCGAAGATGAAATGCTTTTGCAGGAACACTTTTGCCAAAGCTTCAAAGTAAAACAATAAATGTTGGACAGACATTAAATAAATAAACAACAAATGTCTGCAAAGGACAAGAGCCTTAAAAATGACCATGGTTAAAGATCTGGTGAGAGTTCATTATAATGCAATTGACAAGAGAATTTGGTTATTTCTGTGACATACGTTTTGAAATTATAATTGATACTATTATACCAGGACATATCAGATTTTTAGAAATTTTATATAAATATACTCTAAAAGAAGTTCAACATCACTTCTTCTTTGTTTTCCAGGAAATTTAACATGTACAAAAAGTTACATGTAAAAACTTAGCTCTTTTAATAGAAAGAACTCTGTAATCAGAGACCAGATAAAGACAAAACACAGAATCTTTGTTTTCTAGGCAGATTATTTTAAAGGTAAAGAAAAACTTTTGATTAAAATTTCCTGTTAACAGCAGGCCAATAATTTAGAAAACTTGGCCCTTTTTCCAAAGAGAAAACCTAATTCTATTTTGTACCAGTATAGTTTTGATATTAACTCCCCCCATACTGTTTTTTTCTTTTTAACTTAAATAAATATATTCCAATCTTATCTGGGCTACACATAAAATTCATTTCTCAATATTCCTTTTCCATAAACCTTCTGCAACTTTACACATCCATTCAGTTTTTGTCTTATCTTCTTTATCCATTCTGGAACAACCATTTTACTTCAGAACAAAATTACTTTCCTTTTCCCTTTACCAAAAAACCCGTATGTCCTTCTTCTTTCCTTACCCAAAATCACCTTCCATTTTCCTTATCTACTTTTCATAAACTGTCCTTTTCTTTCACCCTTATCATTCCTAGTAGTTATACAAAAACCCTAGCTCTTTTACCAATCAATTTTGGCAATATGCTCAGAGATAGAAAAACATCACATATGCGCAATACATGTGCCCAGATGCACATAACATACAAATACAAACAGGAAGTCCACAGTGTACATTCCAAACTTCAGCCAAGAATCAGGTGCCCAGTCACATGACTAAAGCTATTTACTGATATTTGTGGTCTTATGGAGATTGTGGGCTAGACTTTTTGGTCAAGAGAACCTCTATTGCAGTCTATTTAAAAAGCCTCTTTCTCGATTCCTGTACATTGATTTTATATCCTGTGACCTTGCTGAATTCATTTATCATTTAGCAGTTTTTTGGTGGAGTCTTTGGGGTTTTCCATGTAGAGTTTCCAGTTATCTGCAAAGAGTGAAAGTTAGACTTCTTCCTTGCCAGTTTGTGTGCCTTTTAATTCGTTTTGTTATCTGATTGCTGAAGCAAGAACTTCCAGTACTAAGTTGAAAAACAGTAGTGAGAGTGGACATCGCTGTCTTATTCCTGACCTTATGGAGAAGCCTCTTAGTTCTTCCCTATTGAAGATGATATTAACGGTGGGTCTTTCATATATGGCCTTTATGAGGTTGAGATATGTTCCTTCTAGCCCTACTTTCTTGAGAATTTTTATGGAGAAAACGTGCTGTCTTTCGTCAAATGCTTTTTCTGCATCTATTGAGACGATCATGTGGTTCTTATCCTTTCCTTTGTTAATGTGATGTATCACTTCGATTGACTTGTGGATATTGAACCACCCCTGCAGCCCCAGGATAAATCCCATTTGATCCTGGTGAACAATTTTTTAATGTATTTTTAAGTTCAACTTGCTAGTATCTTGTTGAGAATTTTTGCATCCATGTTCATCAGGGAAACTGGCCTTGTAATTCCCCTTTTTAGTGGGATCTTTGCCAGGTTTTGGAATCAAGGTAATGCACTACTATGTATTTATCCAAAGACTACAAAAATGCCGATTGGAAGGCCACATGCACCCCAATGTTTGATAGCAGCACTATCACTAGTAGCCAAATTATGGAAAGATCCCAAATGTCCACCAACTGGTGAATGGATAAAGAAGGTGTGGGTAATATATATATATATATATATATATATATATATATATATATATAACTACAGTGTATTATGCTAAGTGAGGCAAATAATAAGTCAGGCAAAGAAAGACAAATATACAGTTTCACTGATATGTGGAATTTAAGAAACACAACAAATGAACATGGGGAAGGGAAGGACAAATAAGATAAAAACACAGAGGGAAGCAAATCATAAGAGACCCTTAAATATAGAGAACAAACTGAGGGTTTCTGGAAGGGTGATGGGTGGGGGGATTTCAAGGAGGGCACTTGTAGGGATGAGCACTGAATGTTACATGTAAATGATGAATCACCAAATTCTACTCCTGAAACCATTATTACACTATATGTTAACTAACTTGGATTAAAAAAAAAAAGCAATATGGGAAACAAAGGCAAAAGAAAATACATTTCCTTACAACTTCGAAATAAGTGCCTCTTTCCCTCTTCCTTTTCATTGGTCTCTGTGGACAGCGTGTGGTTACCTGGGGTGTTTACATTTCAAAGACATGATAAGATTTACAGCTTCGAAGGAGAAACAAAGAATGCAAGTTTTCTTCTAGGCCTTTTGGGATAAAAGTCATTTAAAATTTTCTTCTGGAGCCCACAGCCTGGGTAGGCCAGCTGGCATTTTCAGGGTGTCCGCATACTCACGTCGTGGTCCACAAGCATGTAGCATATGGGCCACCCTTCTCACATAGAGATCTTTCACTGATGCCTCTTTCCCAAGGCCCATGTCTTCTGTCTCCTGGCTAGCTCACCAGTTGTTGGTTCCCAGCCTTCATGGGAGCTTCCTGGGTAAAATCTTAAACTGACCCCCAAAAGCAAAGGGCAGGGAGAGGCTAAAGAAAGAAACAGGTGACTCCATATTGTCAGGTAGCAGATTTGATAAACAGAGGAACTTTTGTTTAAGGCTTGTTCTGGCCTGCTGCAAGACGTATAGATTCTCTGCACCTGCCCACTAACTCTTACAAATTTATCTAGAAGCCTTAACTGGGTTCAGTTACATACCCAGTCCAGACAGCTCAACACCACATTTCTGTCTCAAGACTGTATCCTTAGGGCAGCTTCTGGATATGAAGTCATATGAAATGTACATTCGAAAGACAGGGGCAAGGAGGGGAGTCTCCAATTGCCCCCATCCAGCTCGTGGTCAACGAGCAGTCACATCATCTTGATGACCTCATCCAACAGGATGAATGGCCTGAACTGGAGACACAGAAAGTAGCAGAAACCAAGTGAGTTTCTGGAGACACAGAAAGTAGCAGAAACAAAGTCAATGTTCTCAAGGACACATGGCGGGGAGAAGGACATCAAGAGCTTTCACAGTTGCTGGGCTCACAGTTGGCTGGTTGGCAGCTGGTGGGCTCACCACAGTGCTCTTGACGGTAGTCCAGAAGCTAAGTTGGCAACTGCTGATTAATCTGAGGCCACTTCCACAGATTACTCTTCTAGAACAGAAGACAACAGATTTAGAAGGAAAAAAAAAAGTAATATAGCGATGGCTTCCCAAAGGGTAGGGGCTACCTTTTCCAGAGCAGAAGTTGTTGAAAGACTTGAAGTTATCAGAATGAGTTTCAGAAGAGTTATAGAGACTCTCTCAAATGTGATCGTTTCCTTTTGGGTACATTTTCTGTATGTCCTCAGAGCTACCTGGCACTTCTCTCTTGCTGAATTCTTTTACCTGACAGCATTACACGGATAGTTGTCCAGACACAAATGAAAATACCTTTCAACCTTGTCAACAAGTTTTACTTGTATTTTTCAAATATTCTTGTCCCAACGTATTTACCGTCATTCTTATTACTCCCAGCCAAGTGCAAGGGCATAACTAGCGGAAAGGGAATTCCTTCCCCAGAATCTAGTATAAGAAGGGAGAACGTAAGTATATGTATCCATAAGTGGTAAGACTATATATCAAAGAATAGGCTGGTGGCTCACAAAACAAGACTGACTACTCATCTTTGAAGGGTTCACAATTCTGGTTGTCAGCAAAATGAGAAAAGTACACACAATGTGGTGGAATTTTATAAACAAACTCTTCAAGATAAAATATTGCATTTATTCTAAAATTATATCCAGATTATAGCCACATGTAAGTTCCCCCATCAAAAAAAATACTGGCATGTAACATTCGAAATAATTAGAACACTCTCTACCTGAGGTGAAGTGGCTTTGAAAGGCCTGACAAACTGCAAATGTTTCCATAGATTGCCATGGCAACCAGTGAATTCACCAGGATTTGTTTGGAGGCTGCCCACATTTCTGCTTTATTTCTGTTTAGTTTATTATTTTTTTCTTTTCCATTTTTTTATCATTTATTTTTGAGAGACAGAAAGAGCACAAGTGGTGGAGGGGCAGAGAAAGAGAGGCACAGCATCCGAAGCAGGCTCCAGGCTCTGAGCTGTTAGCATAGGGCCCAACGCAGGGCTAGAACCCACGAACCATGAGATCATGACCTGAGCCGAAGTTGGACACTTAACTGACTGAGCCACCTAGGTATCCCTTAGTTTATTATTTCTTAAAATACTTTCTAACCTACCCAAATCACTATATATATACATATATATGTATATATTTATATAAATTTATTTATTTATTTTGAAAGAGAGAGATCATGCAGAAGGGACAGGGAGAGAGAGAGGGAGAGAGAGAATCTCAAGCAGGCTGTACACCAGCAGCATGGAGCCTGTTTCGTGGCTCGAACCCACAAACCAAGAGATCACGACCTGAGCAGAAGTTGAATGCTTAGTCAACTGTGCCACCCAGGTGCTCCCCGCACCCCCCTTATATTTTAAAGGCTTTTGATATGTTTCCAAATCCACATTTCTAACACGGTGGATGAGCATCAGATTCACCAAACGGTAAATGGTCTAATTTACACTTTTAGATGACTGGTGAGGTTTTCCTATTTTGGTATATTAGTATTGATTGTTTAGCTTTCTAGTGTTTGGATCTTGGTTGTCATTTTTAACATCATTTGTTAAACACATTTCTCAAGATGAGATTCTCTTATTCTCTTAGGAACCCAGAAGAAAATAAGCATTTAGAAAGAGCAGTTTAGATTGATTATTTATTGCCACACCCAACTTTGCTTTGAAAAACATGATGAGTTTTTAGGGGGAAAAAATAAAGTAGATTCCTGGACCTATCACTTAGAGGATTGTATTCAGAGTCATAATTGGCCCCAAGAACCTGATTTACTTTGCAGATACCTCTACAAAGCCTGGTTAAGGAGCCGCTGGATAAGAAAATCCCTTTGTCACTCACCAATGCTCAAAGTCTCTGATTAGCCATGCCTACATAAAATAAAAACAAACCCACTGCATTCCAGAGTTTAAGAGGAAAACTCTTTTCCATTTCAAAGAGTTTATTGTTGATGAAAGCTCTCATGGAACTTTCTGCAACTTTTAACTTTTTCAGAAAATGTCTCCCAATCCCCCACACATCAAATTGCTTTGATGTTTGGTGGACAGGTTATAGAACAGCACATTGGATTAAAGCTTTTTAAGAGTTCTGCTTCCAGAAGCATGAACATGCTAACGAAACTGCTCGTTTAGAGGCATACAAGATCCAGTAGTATGGGCACCCACGCAAATAAACCATGCCCAGTCTATGGCAACAACTCAAAAATATTTCTTGAATAAATGATGTTGAATGAATGCACGTGGAGATAGAATTTTAAACCAAGATCTTTGTTGTAGTTCCAGCAACAGTTTGAGATTCACCCCTGGGTGATCTCACTTTCCCTTTTCACCTCTCCTTCTCCCCACCTTTTTTTTTCTTCTTCTCCACCCTCTTTCCACATGACTGTAAAGGAAATAGAAATGTTGTTGTGTTACTGCGCTATTTCCTTCTAGTAATAAATGGCGTAATGGAGAATAGGTTTCTTCTACAAGAAACAAGATGCCAAGTATGCTTTAAAATATAGCCTTCTGTTCACCCTGCAGCCGAGAAAGTTCTGTAATCAATTCATAAATTTGTATTATAGATATATCTTGCAGGCCATCATCACCTCCCGAGATGCAGTTCATGCTGACTTGACAATACTGGATATTTATCAACCAATAAGAATTTCATAAAGAAAATGGAAAGTGCTGCTGTATTAATGGAGAAGGAAGGTTCATCAATACAACTGCTGATGGTGCAAATAGGAACAGGCAATGTGTTATGTGTGGGCCACATAGCATTTCCCTGTGTGTTCTCTCTTTTCCACTGTGTTGTGAGATCTGACAATGGTCTATTTATATCAGCAACCACAAGTGGTTTGCTTGCAGATGGAATTAAAAAGAATAGAAATGCGGAGAGGCAGCAAAATGTTTTTGCGTGTCCTCTCAATGTACCTCTGAAACCACTGACCTTAAGCGTCTAAACAAAGCTAAATTGCTCCTCTGAAGGTTCTATACATGATCCCTTATTGAGTAAACTCCATTTCCTTGGATCATAGAAATTAAAAAAAAAATTAACATTTTCAGCAAAGTTCTGATTTGAGTTCAGAAGAAAACCTAGTCTGCTCATCTAAGTACGTCTTATATTGAAGTCCTTACAGTCTTGTCTTTAACTTCTAAATAATTGTCAAAGAGGCAAGTAATCAAAGGATAACATTTATCATTTTAAGATTTTTTTTAAAGAATCATGGTGTCTTTTACCTCTGGATAAGAAAATAAGACAACAGTAGAGAAAATGCAAAGCTAAGACACCTATGATCCAGTACTCATTCTGAGTGAGGACACTTTACAATTTATGTCTCTAGTCAGCTGATTGAAGTCAACATGCATATCAAAAATGATGACAGAGACTTGTGTCTAAGGAAGTGTGACCTCCCATAACTGGAATTTCTATTGCTTTACGTTTTCGCCTGGGCTTATTTTCTAGAATCATTTGAATGTAAAGGTTTCTGTTTTTAAAAGGACGTGTTACATTTTGCTAAATAGTTGGACAAATGCATTGCGCCAGAGCTGGTCAGCAGGGCTGTGATTAAGAAAACAAGGAACAATGTTTTTAATATTGCTTCCGTTCACAGGTATAATTTAAAAGGCGCGACGCTGTTTTGCAATATAGTGCAATGCAATATAATATAATGCCACAGGCATGAAATAATGATATGGCACTTATTATTAACTTCACATTTATATTAACTTAGCATAGGGCATTAAGGAATTTACTACGTGGAATTAAATGCACTTTTTGAAGGGGCATAGAGTTCAATAATATTGTGATTAAATTGCTATAGAAAGTATGTTTGGATTAATTTTCTAATGCTGAAAAATTCTAACACCTGATTGAAAGATTTATCTATCAGATGTCCAATTTGTAGCATTGTTTCTCTGGATTCAAGTGAGGGACCTTTATCAGAGTGGCAAGTTTGACATAACACCATCTACAAAAGTGCTGTTCTTAAGTCCACCTTGTTGGAATATGAACTGGGAAGATTTTCTGTTAGTTCATCCTACAGCTTCTCAATGACAGTTTTTGTTGGTGGGGGGGGGGTTGTTGTTTGTGTGTGTGTTTTTGTTTTGTTTTGTTTTATGAATGACACAACATGCAGGTTCCTCATGTGATTAAGTAAACTAACTGCCTTCTCATAAGATCCTGAAGGCCCAGGTGTCACATAAAGGGCACCTCACCCACTTAGAAAAGGTCCCTGTGTTCCACAATATAAAAATATCAGAGTATGCATAGGACATGGGTGCTTTCATTAACCCACAGGATTTTTCTTAATTAACTGTATTTATCAAGGCAATTGCTAGATACCCAAAGTATAAATAACTTCACGTTTTATTTTGTAAGTAAATTTTAGTTTTCCTTTTTAGATATTTCCCAGCACAAATTAGGCAGGCAGAGATAAGAACACCTGCCTTCATTTCAGTGCACAGCCCAAACTTTCAACATCTGTCTTCCCAATAAAAAAAATACAAAAATGGTCATGACAAACATACTAGCAATAATGAATATTCATTAATGACACATGTTTGTTTGGCCAAGAAAGTATATTAAAATATGCTGAGCAACGTCCCATACAATAAAAGGTAATGCAATCGATAAAAAGGAGCAGAAATATCAAAATAGTTGAGAGAAGAAAAGTCCTGGGACCTTTATATAAGCTCATAACAATATTTAAGTGTTGCCATGGTAATACATCAGAAAAGTTATAAAATTAATATTTCCTTTGAAAAATTTTTGAAGCTTAAAATTAGGGTTACCGTAACATCTTGATGTATATATTTTTCGTGAATGTTGACCTTCGCAAGATGTTTATAAGGTCATACTTGAGTAGCTTTGTACTGAAGGTTATGAACCACAACAGCCAAGGGTGTTGGAAGGTATTGGACACTGTAAGAGAAAGGTAATTACACTTTCTTACCTGGCTAAGAAGGGCGCTTCCATATGGTGCCCTTCTGATCTCAAGCTCACTATGCTTCTCATTTCCACCATTTTGAGAGTTACCCACATGATGGATTGTTCTGTGACAAAATAACTCTGACGGATCTCTCTGAAAGCTCAAACCTTGTTGTACATAGTTGCATTCAGCCAGTTCAGTAAACATATGAATGAGAGGAAGATATGGTGTTAAAACATCTGGAGAAGAATGTTGTCACCTATTCCCGCATGGTCGCTGACACATTCCATACAGCCCAAATTCTTAACCAGCCCTCTGCTCCTCTTCCTCAGGGTCTTTTACCTTACAAAATCTTAGGTTAGAACCCAGGGTTGCTCCAGTAAAACGCCAGGCTAATGACTGACTAACAAATGCTAAAAATTATAGTTTAAAATTCTTTTTAAAGATCTTCTTGTTCTTGTTTTTATGTGATAAGAACCACTCTGAGTCTTACTGTCCCGAAAAGATGCTATGATTCATTGCTAATATAGGCGAATTGGCCACCCATCTGGTTGTGTTCACTTCACTTTTGGCAAACAACCAAAGCTTGTTACACACAGCTTGTTTCGCTACACCTGATGGAGTTGATGACCCTGTTATCAGCAAGAGTGTCTAATATATTGAATATATTGGCAAATTCTGGTGCTGCCTTTGATTCACTGGCCGTCCTGCAGCCATACTCACCTCCTTCTGTTCCGAATACTCCACAAATGTGTGTCTTTGATCTTGCCTTCCATGCCTGAAACATACCTCCCTCAGTTCATCACAAGGCACTCTCTTTCTAATCCAATCAGTTATAATGCATATGTAATTTTTTAAAAGACAAAATGCCTCTATGTTGGAAATATCTATATCCCCCTGTTTATAAATACCCTTTTCACTCCCTTTATACCACTTTGTCCACTCTAACATCACCCTATTCCTGATCACTCTTTACCATCTATTTCTGTCCCTCCCCCAGATTGAGTGTAAGCTCCAGAAGGGAAGCAATAGTATCATGTTTATCACTGTCATGTTTATCACTCTCGTCCCAGCACCCGGAAGAGAACTTGGCACATGATAGGAATTCTTTACATATGTACGAAACAATGGTGCCCACTGAAATAACTTCCGGGTGCTTCTAACGTATTAATCAAATGATACAATGAAATATTGACTGACTTGTAAATCTGAACCAACTCTTAAATTGTTTAATTTCAGCTTAGGTTTGAGCTTCCTAAATCAGTGGTTTGCTGTTTGTCATTAAAATTTGCAAGTTCTCAGCCATTATTACTTCAATTATCTCTTTTTCTGTTTCTTTTTCTCTCTTTCTATTTATTTTTGAGAGAGAGACAGAGACAGAGACAGAGCGTGAGCAGGGGAGGGACAGAGTGAGAGAGAGAGACACAGAATCTGAAGCAGGCTTCAGGCTCTGAGCTGGCAGTACAGAGCCCAACACGGGGCTCGAACTCACAAACCACGAGATCATGACCTAAGCCGAAATCGGAAGCTTAACTGACTGAGCCATGCAGGCACAGTATTTAAGTAGATTTTCTCAATCATCTCAGAGGAACTATCTTCCCTACTACCTACCCTCCTCCCCAAATAGCAAAAGACTTGTTTAATGATCTGAACGATGAAAATAACAATAGCTAGGTAGCCATGCCACTGCATATGTTTTTTTTCAGATCAATTAACAATGGGAAAAATGAAAAAGGTTATTTTATATGCTTATTTCTTCTCCACTCTTCTTTCTTTCTTTATATGGAGCAGAGTTTCTGACATGTAATTTTTTTTCTCCCCAAAGAACTTCTTTCAACAATTTTTTGCAGGGGACTTCTGCTGGCAATGAATCCCCCAGGTTTTGTTTGTCTGAAAAAATCTTTACTCTCCTTCACTTTTAAAGGATAATTTCATTGGATATAGGATTCTAGGTTAGTGTTGTTGTTGTTGTTGTTTTTTTCTTTCAACGTGTTAAGTATTTCACTCCACTCTCTCTTGCCTATGTGATTTCTGACAAGAAGTCCACTACAGTTCTTATTTCCTCTCAATAAGTTGTTTTTTCTCTGGCTTTTTTTCAAGATTTGTTTTCCTGTAGATTGATTATGATGTGAGGGGGTATAATGTTCTTTTTGCTTCGTTTTGGTTTTAATGCTGCTTAGGGTTTGAGCTTCCAAAATCAGTGGTTTGCTGTTTGTCATTAAAATTTGCAAGTTCTCAGCCATTATTAACTGAATTTTCTCTTTTTCTGTTTCTTTCTTTCTTCTCCCTTTGGTATTCTAATTATGCCAATCACGCCAAAAGTCTGCCATACCTTTTGAAATTTTCCCACAGATCTTACAAGCTCTGTTATGTTTTTTGTTTGTTTTTTTTTTTTTCATTCTCTTTTCTCTTTGCACTTCAGTTTGGGAAGTTTCTATTGACCTATCTTCAAGTTTACGGATTCTTTGCTTGACCATGTCCAGTCTACTGTTAAAATGGTCAAAGACATTCTTCATTTTTGTTACAGTGTTTGTGATTTCTAGCATTTTTTACTCTTTCTTCAAACTCTATCTCTGCTTATATTAGCCATATGTTCTTGAATGTTGCCTACTTTTCCACTGGAGCTTTGAAAGTAATAATAAGAATTACTTTAATTTCCTGTCTGATAATTCCAATATTTACGTCATATCTGAATTTGAGAGTTTTCGTTTGCTTGTTTTCCTTTTTAAATGTTTATTTATTTATTTTGAGACAGCGTGAGCCAGGGAAGGGCAGAGAGAGAGGGAGGGAAAGAATCTTAAGCAGCCTCCAGGCTCAGTGCAGACCCTGACGCAGGCCTGGATCTCATGACCCCAAGACCAGGACCTGAGCTGATATCAAGAGTCTGATGTTTAACCAATGGAGCCATCCAAGCACCCCTGAATCTGAGTCTGATACTAACTTTTACCCTGGAGACTGTGGGTCTTACGGCTTTCTGGTGTGCCTTGTAACTTTGTTGAAAGTCAGGCAAGTTGCATTGGATGTTAGGAACTGAGGTAAATGGGCCTTTGGTGTGAGGCTTGCAGTTAAGCTGCCTAAGATTCAGGCTCTATTTGATATTTGCTACAGCTCTAGGTGCCAGAAGATTAAGATTTTTCTAGTATGTATGTATGTATGTATGTATTTATTTATTTATTTAGGGGTCTCTGGCATTGGGCTTTGTATGTACTCCTCCTCAGAGAGAAGCTTCACCATGTACTTCTTTCAGTTGCTATCCACTGTTATTATGCTGCAGGCCTGTTAGTATGGCCACAAAATAGGGGGGAGGGGAAGCATTCTATTATAATTAAAACTCAATCTTTCAGTGGGCCTGTGTCCCTGAGCTTGACTTTCTTAAGTGCTTCTTCGTTTCTGCACCTCCTGCCTGCCACTAACGTGAGTCAGGAAAGCTGGTCACTTCCTCAGGTTGGGTAAAGCTCTGGTAAAGTTTTTCTTCCAGAAGAGTGGGAATTTGCTATGGAGGAAGTAGATGTTGGTCTTCTTCACTAGGATTACTCCTTCCTTCCTTTGAGGGCATCTTCCTTGATTCTTCATTATGAGAACGTGTGGTGGGGTCCTTGGTGGTAAAGCATATGAAGTGTGGGGCATCCCTAAGACTGTGGCCCCCCCGGAGGCCCTTATCCTCATGTTGGTTCACACTCAGCCCCCAGCAATTCCTCAAAATTATGGAACCTTCCTATCAAGTTATGTTTTCAGCATAACTTTCTGCTCTAGGTAAGCAGGCTTCAGCTGTGATTCTCTGGGTTCCCTTGTTTCTCCAAGTTTTGAGATGGCACTTTTCCATGCAAATTCATTTCTCTGGTGGGTCCAGGAAAATTTATTGGTTTTCAAGTTGTCCATTTTGTTTTTGTTTTTGTTTTTGTTTTTGTTGTTTGTTTTTTAAGCTTACTTATTTTTGAGACAGAGAAAGCAAGCAAGGGAGGGGCAGAAAGAGAGGGAGAGAGAGAATCTTAAGCAGGGTCTGCCCTGTCAGTGCAGAGCCCAACACGCGGCTTGATCTCATGGTTTGAGAGATCATGAACTGAACTAAAATCAAGAGTCTGATACTTAACCAACTGAGCCACCCAGGCTTCCTAAAGCTGTCCACATTTTTCTTGTTATGAGAGAGAAGTGATGATTTCATGCTCTTTACATGTTGGAACCAAAATTGGAAGTCCCCAGGGGCGCCTGGGTGGCTCAGGCGGTTCAGCATCCGACTTCAGCTCAGGTCATGATCTCACGGTTCATGGGTTTGAGCCTCACGTCGGGCTCTGCGCTGACAGCTCAGAGCCTGAAGCCTGCTTCTGATTCTGTGTCTCCTTCTCTCTCTGCCCCTCCCCTGCTCATGCTCTGTCTCTCTCTGTCTCTCAAAAATAAATAAAGGTAAGATAAAAAATAATACTTCAAAATTGGAAGTCCCCACATTCCTTAAGAGTTGCCCCCAGTGGCTTCACCTTCTCCAATTTTCTAGAAAATTACCCTATGAGAAATTATTCCTCAGTGGAGAATGAAAAAACTACTGTTTATGTTGAGAAGTGATTATACACAATTAAGTCTTGAGAAAAAAAAATACTCAGTTCCAAATTCTACCCTCAAAATATCTGAACAATCTGTTACACTAACACTGCATTTTTTCCCTCACGTATGCCTGATTTAAAGACTTAGCTAATCATTATTCTAGTTTAAATATTTATTTTCCCTTAATCTATTTCAGGCAAGATAAGAAACAAGAAGATTCTGTCTGATTTTGAACTTCAGGGACAAGCTTCATAATTAGTTATGATGACGACCTAACATGCATTCTTGATTAGAGTTCATATAGGAAGGGCAAAATAATATTTGAGCTCCTGGTTTAACAAGAGAAAGCCAGTTCTTGTGACAGCCAGTTTGACGACGACTATATCCGGAGGATTAATTGCAATCAACTTGTTGGTGCTTAGATATTAATAAAGAATATTTGTGTGTGTGTGGAAAAAAAGCTTAAACACCTATTCTCCCCTTATATTAGCCAGGGCAGATGTACCTAGGAAGCCAGAAGGCAATAAATATCAGCTAATATATTGACCTGAAATTAATCAAATAAATTTTTGTTCTGTAATCATAATGTAGCTTACTAGAGAAACATGGGTTTGAGAAAACTTCAAAAATAAATCCCAGATCAGTAATTTACAATGTGTATGATCTTGGGTAAATTAGGAACAATTATAACTACCTTGCTGTATATTAAAATAATTAAGTTAATTTAAATAAGAATCATGATCTTGAGCTGGCAATACAAAATTATCACATGTGAAACAATCTATAAATATTAGCAGGTCCTATGTAGTCATGAGATATTCCATATGGAATTTTTCTTAAAATGCAATTGTTTGAATTCTATACTATGGGGATATGAGAAGTGAATACAGGTTTTCAGCCAACCTTGGGAAACACAGCACACAATAAAACTCCAAAGGAAAAACCCCAACATGTACAAGTTCTCGTCAGTACTCTCCCAGATTTAAATACTTCTTTCCCTGGCCTCCTCAACCATCTGACCAAAATGTAATTTATTTAAGTTAAAATCAACAAACATTTTCAGAGATCCTGGTCATTACTGATACAAAGGCAGCCTTCAAAGAATCGAAAGTCTAGAGAAGAGTTTAAAAATGCAAATAAAACAATGAAAAATTAAGCATGATATTGATGTAAGAATAGACAGTGAATAGAATAGAGTCTAGATATAGACACATCCATATACTTGATTTATGAAAACAAGGGCACTGAAATGCAATGCTGTAAGAAAAGGGGGCATCTTTTAGAAGATGGTGGAGGTTCACCTGGAATTTTGGCCCCTACTACACAACACATATGCACACATCAATTTTATATTGATGGTATATTTAAATGCTGAAGGCAAAACAAAAAAGAAAAAAAATTTTCTAAAGTTACTATGTAGAATACTCATTAATTTGGGGTAAACAAAGATTTCTTACAATCGGTAAAAGATTTTAAAAGATCAATACACTGGATTAACTTAAACTAAGGAATTTCTATTAATTTAAAGACACCAGTAAAAACATGACAAGATAAGTAGGGATATGGAAGAAGATAGTCAAAATATATCCACTCAACAAAAAGCTAATATAGAGACTACGTAAAGAATTCTTTCCATCCTTAAAACAGACATATTAAAAAATCACCAAAAGACACAAATGGTTACTTTACCAAAAAAAAAAAAAAAAAAAAAAAAGAAGGACATTCAGATGGCAAAGAAACATTTAAAAATGTTCTCAATATGACGAGTCATCAGGGGATTCAAAATAAAACCAACATTTTTCATAACTACATACTCACAAGAATAGCTAAATGCAAACATACTGACCATTGCAAGTATTGATGAAGATATAGAGGAACTTAATTCTCATGCTCTGATAGTAGAAATCAGTACTGATACAACTGTAGGGCATCGCCATGTTCTGGTGTAGAATAAGGCTGAACAGGCACATCCCATATAATTTATCAATCCCACTCCTAAATATATTACATATATATAATCCATACCTCCATAATGTATGGCAAAAGATAGGTGCAAGAATAAAAAACTATTCTCTACATTCTTTCTTTTTTTTTTTTTTTTTTTTCTCTACATTATTTCTAATCTAAACTGGAAACAACCCTGCAGAATGGATCAATAAATTTTGGTGCTTTAGTACCTTGAATATTATACATCAAGAAAAATAAACTGACTACTGGTATATATAAAACAGCATGGAAGAATCTCACAAACACAGTATCTAAGAAATGACACTAGAGATAAGTGGGTACATACTGTATTATAATTTCATTTTAAAGTTCAAGAACAGGCAAAACTCACATATGGGTTAGATGTCAGAATAATGGCTACCTCTGTGGAATAATGATTTGTGCACAAGTTAGTATGTTACATTTCAACTACAATTCCACTTAAATTTATCTTTTTATGTTAATTTATTTATTTTGAGAGAGAGAGAGAGAGAGAGAGAGAGAGAGAGAATGAACAGCAGAGGGGGCAGAGAAAGAGGGAGAGAGTGAATCCCAAGCAGGCTCTGTTCTGTCGGCGTGGAGCCCGATGCAGGGCTCAATCCCACAAACCATGAGATCATGACCTGAGCCAAAATCAAGAGTCAGACGCTAAGCCACCTGAGCCACCCAAACACCACCACTTAAAATTGTTTTTAAAATAAGCAGTCCAGAAACATCAACAATAGAAGTATGTTCAAGATAATAGCAGGCTAAGTCAAGATGTCATTTACTCTTTAGGTTAAGAAGTAAGGAAAGGGTTAGGAAAGACTTCAAAAAAATAAAGGGCACAGGGACACCTGGGTGACTCAGTCAGTTAGGATTCCAAGTCTTGATTTTGGCTCAGGTCATGATCTCATGGTTCATGGGATTGAGCCCCGCATTGTGCTCTGCCCTGACAGCATGGATCCTGCTTGAGATTCTCTCTCTCCTGTTCTTTCTCTCTCTCTCAAAATAAATAAAAAAACACTTTTAAAAAATAAAAATTAAAGGGTGCAGATGTCACAAACTCAAAATATCTGGGAGAGACAGGCAGGTAAGGCAAAAGAATAAACAAGAATGGATTTTACAATAGCAGCATGAACCTGAATGGGAGGGACCGGCATTCAGCTGTATGTCAGAAGGTCCATAAGGAGGCGTGGGTTCCGAGAACCTGAGACATATGCCTTGTCTAAAGGAAACAGCTACTAGTTAGTTTCTGGAAAGCATTGTCTTTCCTGCATGCTGACATAGTTTCTAGATAGTCTGCTTCTTCAGAAACATTAACATCATGCCTTGACAGTTTAGTTTTATTTTAATTTGTAAAATATATAACTATACACATTTTGAGAGAGGGAAAATGTATTTTAATACAGATATGCCCCACAGTATATGCCTTTGGTAAATACTGAGATAGTTCAGGTTGATCTTGTCCAGGTCTCTATCTCTGTGTCTGCACAGGGCAGTTTAAG
Organism: Panthera tigris; assembly: GCF_018350195.1. Lineage (NCBI taxonomy): Eukaryota > Metazoa > Chordata > Mammalia > Carnivora > Felidae > Panthera > Panthera tigris. Next base: position 14,669,649 of record NC_056668.1, on the reverse strand, counting down.
TTATAGTAGGTAGGTAATGAAATTGTTGCTGGATAAATCAACAATTTAATAAATGAAGTTGAACTGTGCTTTTATTTTATTTTTAATGTTTATGTATTTTTGAGAGACAGAGAGAGAGAGAGACAGACAGACAGAGCACAAGCAGGAGAGGAACAGAGAGGGAGGGAGACACAGAAGCCTAAGCAGGCTCCAGGCTCTGAGATGTCAACACAGAGCCAGAAGCAGGGCTTGAACTCACAAACCGTGAGATCATGACCTGAGCTGGAGGCAGCCACCTAACCGACTGAGCCACCCAGGCTCCCCTGACCTGTGTTTTTAAAAGTGAGTACAAGTTTTCAAAGTAGATTGATCAGAAGTACATCCTGGCTTTGATGACGAGATGTGCAGAAGGGTAGATAATTGTAAAACACAGATGTTCGAAGCCTTACATGTAAGTCAGAATTGCCAGAGCTTGGTGTTGGCAATGTTGAGAAGGGGATGAAGCCAGAGAGATGGGACGGGGAGGAAGGCAATGAGGGAAAACAGATTCATGATCAGGCATTTGCATTTTTATTATATGATAATAGAGCATAGGAAGCCATCAAAGGCTTAAGGTTCAGTGAAACATGGTTCAGTTTGCAATTAGAAGGGAGATTTGGATGGAAGTACGTTCATTGGGTGAGAGAGATCAGTAAAATGTTCCTGTTGAGAAGTCAAAATAACTTCCACCAAGGGCTTTTTGGGTCTCTTAAGTACATAGGATCAGAGATCTAGAAAGAAGCTTGAGGAATAAACCATCAAGCTATTCCCTCAATGTCAGATAAGAGCATATGGTTGAGAAACCCATGTACTATTCACTTATCGTACAAGCAGTTTTAGTTGGTCGTTTCTGTGTTAAAATGAAATTATGAAAGGGGTGCCTGGCTGGCTCAGTTGGTTAAGTGTCCGACTTCAGTTCAGCTCATGATTTCCCGGTTCATGAGTTCGAGCCCCGCATCAGGGTCTCTGCTGCCAGCGCAGATCTTGCTTCGGATCCTGTGTCTCCCTGCCTCCCTGCCCACCCCCCTCAAAAATAAATAAACATTAAAAAAAGTATTTAAAAAAAACCAAAATAATGAAAGACAAACTGAAGAACCAGCTTCTTAATTTTGACTTAATCCAATTTATTTCAACGTGAACCGAATAAATTCTTCCCGCATCTGAATGACATTGAACCGCGTTGTACATCAAATAACTTTATGCCAAGGAGAGATGAATAAAAAGATAAAAATATGAAAGGAGGGGCTTGAACTACATCAGGCACAGTAAAAGCAAGGAAAGGCACTATTAGGAAAGAACCCAAAGTCCCCAGAGTTTGCATTTTTGTCCTGGATCCTTAGCATATGATTATTAAGTGGAACAAGGAAGCTACTGGCCTCCCAGGGCAGAGCAGGATGGACGGCAGGTGTTGTACACGTGGGTCAGAGGTTGGCACCCACCGAGGAGAGGACGCAGAGGTCTGAGGCCACTTGGCACAACGTGAAGCGATTGAGGATTGCAGGGCAAACAGCTCAAGGGGCGGCATCCGTAAGTAGGGAGGCTGAGGGGTCGGCAGCTGCTGGACACATAGCTCAGAGGCCGGTAGGAGATGGGGACACAGGAGCCAGAGACGTAAGAACCGGCAGGAAGAAAAGTGGTTCCTTGGCAGGGTCTGGACACGTAGTAAGTAGTAGAAGGGCAGCAAGAAGTTTCGAAGTTGCTGGGCTCGTGGGGGGCTGGCTGGCCGCTGGTTGCTTCATTGCAGGCCTCTTGGCAGTTGTCCAGAGGCCGGAGATGGCCTTGACAGTTACTGGGCAAGCAGAGGACATCGCCACAGCTCACGCCCGTGGAACAGAGGGTGATGGAGGACGTGAGCGGAAGATGGCAGGGATTGCTGAGGGATCCCAAGCCGTAGTTGGTGGAGCAGTTGTGACAAGACATCGCGAGGTTCCGAAGGTGGGTTGTGGTTGAGTGGAGAGATGCGAGTGTCTTCGGGTTTCACCGTGTCCCTCACTTGGTTCCACCCTTATATATCCCTAGAAGGTGGCGATTGTGTACACAGACTCTCTTCCTCCTCCTTGTAGGAAGCTGCATCGGAACTCTTCATTATAGTCCAGGAAGTGGTGTCCCCAGCGCCCATAAAGCTGGACGTTCCATCCATTGTGATTAAGGAGATCTAGAAAGAAGTGCGACTGAATTTTAAGAGGATCGCGACTTCTTAAATTACCCAATGAAAACAGACGCGTTTGAAGGTCATTCGCGTAATCCAATTACAACCACCACTACACAAACATTCCTACAATTCCTCCCTTGGAATTGCCTTTCGGACTTGAAAAGTTGTAGCAACATCCTCTGGAACAGCAGCAAATGATCTCTCTTTGAGGGGCAATTCTATTCTTTTTGCAAATGGTCAGCAGTAAGAAACGTGAAAGCAAGTATGTGGCAAAGGAATGTGAAAAATTCTATAACCTATATGATTCGGAGCAGAAAAAGTGTAAATGTGGTATAATATGGAAAATTTCAACGTGCCTAAATTGGTGTTTTGCTTTATTTTAGAACCCTGGTAGAAAATGGCTTCCCATCAAAATATTTTTATTTGAAATAGCCATACTCATATTATTCATTTTAATTAACAGAGTACTGCTAAAACTTAGTTTATGTTTAAAGTATTCTTAATATAGATAAATAAGATGGGCTCAGTTAAAAATATGAATAGTTCTGTGAACAAAAGCAAATAAAGGAAACAAATCCCTCAAAGAAAGCAGAACAACATGACATTTTTAATACTTAGTATAGGTTTACATATTTCATGCTTACGTTCCAATTGAAAACTAATGTTCTTAGTAAAAAACAAACAAAAAATAAATAAAACAAAACAAAACAAAAACAAAAACAATAGAAATAATGACTTAGACCTGGACATAGGTTTAGTTTTGCTTCTTACATTGATTCTGATGTCCATTTCCACAAAACAGCTTCTAAACTATTTCACACAGGAAATAGTGTCAGAATAAATGTACAGTTTTTCTAAACATTAGTACTTTTTTTTTGAAGTTTTATTTATTTATTTTAACAGAAAGCATGAGCAGGGGAGAGGAAGAGAGACAATGAGAGAGAGAATCCCAAGCAGACTCCGTGCTGTCAGCATAGAGCCCGATGTGGGGCTCAAACTCACAAACCATGAGATCATGACCTGAACTGAAACCAAGAGTAGGATGCTTAAGCGACTGAGCCACCCAGTTGGCTAAGTAGCATTAGTACTTCGAGGGCTATTTGGAGATCTATTTTCCGGCAAAAAATTGGTTTAAGGATGCTCAATTGTGTTTAACCCCATCCATTCCATGGTATTTTTATATACCAACATATCCAGTGGCTCCAGTGGCCATTTTAATGGAAATTTGAATTATCTTGCTGGATCTACCTTCCAATTCCCTTTAGCTAAAAATTCAATGTAAATCACAACAATTTCTTCTATTTTAATGTTCAAGGGATACGCCCACACTTAATAAGTCTCCCTCTGTTCAGGAGGAGTCAAATCTCTGAAACAGAAGACTGGTTTCTCTATGAGCCAATACAGGACTATTTTACTACCAGGGATAGAAATACAAAAAGAAAATGATATGGTCTCTGAGGTTCTGTACTAACACGTTAAAATTATCCCAGTATTTTAGGCCAGAGAACATCACCCTTTGATGATTTGTACCTGATGAGTTTGAGGAGTCCCTCCAACCCCAATCTCCACCCCTCCAGCTTTCATCACCTGATACTCTGTGTACACATTGCTAGAGACTTCTTGTGAAATACCGGAAACATCAGCTGAATGGCGTTAGTAATAGGTACAGCCACCATATTTAACTGAACGCTTATCACATTTATACGCTGATGTTCTTTATGCCTGTTCTTCTCTAACGTAAACAAAAGTCCAACCCTGTATCATTAGTACATCAGTATATTTGTGTTTAAGCATACATATGCATTGTTTAGGTAGTATGTATACATGAGTGTTCTTCCATGAAGAGAAAGGGTGTGGAATGAGAGGAAGCTAGGATTCATTTAGTGTCTACAAACCTTGTAATGTGGATACCAACACGTGTCAGCTCACTTTATCTTCACAACCCTTTCTGGTCAATTTTACTATGTCAAGTATTCATGTGAGAAAACTTGAAACATAGAAAGTTACAGTGACTGATATGAAAAGCATTTGAACAAAGTGGGTTCAAACATTTGAACATGTGTTTGGGGGTCCTCAACCCATAAAATGTTTTTTCTCCCATTATCCAATATGGCATTATATAGAAATATATTTACAGCATCATTTACTAATCATGTTCGATTAGCATAATTGCTCTGCTCCCCAATCGCTATCAGTATCATTTTATGGAATTATTGGAATATTAATGATAACCTATTTTTCGGTGTCATTATTAGGTTGCATTGAGATGTAAGAAAAACTTAAAGACACTATAATAGAATAATTTATATTCTTGCTGTGGCCTTCTTAACCCATTCCAGAGAGTTCTACCTTGAGTCTAACTTGTTTAGAGCACTTCTACAGAATCTCATTTTTTCCGTTATGGGTAGGCAACCCTGCAAAAATATTCATGACATCTTAGAAAATAGAATTCTCTGAATGCAAGTTGTAACTTAGCACGGTAAATGTTGAACTGACATTATTTGGTAGTGACTGTGCCACAGAAAGGGAAGAGCTCAGGCGGGCATAAGAGCAGAGACCTCACTAGCAGCCTCTGGAATTATAAACACGTTTCACACTCTTCTGCTGAGGAAGTCCAGACGTAGACTGAGGACCCAGGCAACCTGTGTGCGCCTCCAGATTTACCCACATTGTTGCTTTTGTTTCAATGAACCAGGGGTCCTGACCTTTCTTACTCTATAGGAACAACCCTGAATTTCTCTCTCTCTCTCTCTCTCTCTCTCTTCAGACACAAAGTATCCTCAGAGCATTGCAACAATGCAGTTAAGGCAGTAAATGACATATTTTGCCTTCCTTTATTCAACCAATATGTATTGAGTACTTTGCATGTGCAAAACATTATGATGGATGCTGGCAATGATACCAAGATACTACCGATTTTTGCTCCCAGACACATCCAGTCTGGTAGATGTGATAAGACAGGCACCCCATCCATTCAGTGTTTACTAAGTTCTATGAAATGGTGTAGAGAGAAGAGCAAACATTGCTCATTGGCTTTACCTAGAGTTTGCATTTGATGTTAATTTTGAAGGATGGGAAGCGATGTCAGGGGGCCTTGGGAAGGGGGAAGACACTTCAGGCTGTGGACGGCTTGAAGACAGAAAAAGCAGCAACAGGTTGCTTTCAGTAGAGGATTCTTAGAAGCAAACTGTAGCAACTAAACTTAGATTCACATGCTGAATTTAATTTAATCATCAAAGAAGCAGTTAAGAGTTTGTTCTACAGGCACGGTGCCCTTGTAACTGATTTCGAGAAGAGGGTGCTGTGATTAAATCGTAGCCCATATTGGAAAGAGGGAAAATCTATTGTAATGCTTTTCTCCCTTGTTCCACTAAAATTATGTCTTTTCATCCATTTCCCTTTCCGTTATCACTTCTATCACTCAAGTTGGGCCTTGTTCCCCTTTGGTGAGTACATACATTTCTTACCGCCATCTTGACTCTTAATCACTGTTGACTTCTCTTTAGCATAAATACTATATTCAGATTAATACTCCCCAAATCAATTTCATCATATGACTCTCTTACTGAAAACATTGGTGACTTCTTTTTGAACACAGAGAATTGTCCAAACACTTGATTAGCCCTCCTCTGCTTCCCAGTGGGGATTTTCTTCTGTATTTTAGGGTTGTCCATGTTATTCTATATCCTCCTTCCTTTCACATCACCTCTTCATCCATCCTTTCTTCCCCTTTGGAATAATTCTTTAATGTTATCAATCATTCGTACCTCAATTAAATTAGCCCCTTCTTTGTAAATATTTTCTTACCAACATAAATCTCCTTGGCCTTAAATCTGTATGACTATCATTACCTAATTCACATGCGTGCATTAGCACACACACACACACACACACATGCACATACACGGACACACAAATTCTTTTGCGTTGTAAGCAAACATTCTTTCTGTATGTGCTGTAATGTCTTATATTTTGACTACATTACAGAACCCTTACTAGCTACTATTTACTGAGTCCTTATTCTAGATGAGACACTATTCTATGTGTTTTATATGTATTTAATCCATATTCAAGTAGGAGTGATCATATACATGTGAGGAAACAGTCGATCCGTAACAAATGTTTGCTGACTAACATGAAAGCATTCACAAAATATAACTTAGGTTTTCTTCACCAAATAAAAGTTGACCTTTACTTAGTCAAGTCAATAATCTCTTTTATATACTTTTCTCATCATCTGCTCGTTTTCGCCAGGGAAAGTCAACTTTCAAGGAATATAAAAGAATATGAAGATAGAAAGAGGTTGAAGGGGATTGAAACCCTTTGTCAAGTTTTTATCTTGTCCTTTCTAATATCCTTGATTAATATTCATCTTAGCTTGGCTTAGAGGAGACAACCCATTATCTGGAGTCAGTCCACTGCAACCTACAACATAATGAAGTGGTCTAATTATAGCACCCCCTGTTGGATGCTGTGTGTAAAAGCATTAATTTATAATCCCCTGAAAGAATTAAGTTAATTCACTAATCAGCAATGTAGAGTTTTGGGTAACTGATAAGGTTGTAATCTACTTTCAACTGAATCTTTGTATCTTGTAACATTCTTGAGTGTGGAAACTATGGTTTACACATGATTTGCACAAAATTTGCTCCACTCATTCCCACTTCATTCATTATAAAAGAACTTCCCCCAGATGATGTTAGAAAACTGTTTTCTATTAACACATCCCTTCATACCTGTATTAAAGATAGTGTAGGGGGAAGTATCCCTTTCACTCTTCACAGTTAAGCCCTTGAATTGTGTCCTTTTCACCTTTACAAGGTCTGTTTCAATCTCCTCCCTTTGCCTATATATTTTAAGGCTTTAGTAAGGTATAATTGATATAACAAGCTGAACGTATTTAAGGAGTACAATTAGTGATGTTTCGACATTTGTATATATCAAAACTCAAGATAACAATCATCTTCATTACCTCCCAAAATCTCCTCATGAACTTTGTAGTCCCTCCTTCCTACCCCTCTCCACCTCCCCGCTCTCCTATCTTTGTCTCTACAACCATCTTCATTCAGCCATTTTGGATTAGCTTGCACTTTCTAACATTTTATTAAATGAAATGAAATGGCACAGAATATACTCATATTTACTGTAATAGTATTCTTATATTTAATTCATCCAAGTTGTAACATGTATCAATTGTTCATTCCTTATATTTCTGTGCTGTGTTCCACCATACACATATAATGTAACTTATTCATGTATATGTTGATGGACAATTGGACTGTATGCAGGTTTGGGAAATTGCAAACACAAAAATGCTATGAACATGAGTGTACCCTACAAGTTTTTGAATGGACATGTGCATTCATATCTCTTGGGTAAATATCTATGAATGGAAAGATTCTATGACATGATAGGTCAATGTTTAACTTTTAAGAAACTCTCAAATTGTTATCTAAAAGGACTGAATCACTTTATATTCCCACCAGAAGGGTGTAAGAGTTCAAACTCTATCATGCCTTTCAACATTTGGTGTATTCAGACATTTGGTATAGTCAGATTGTTATTCTATTAAGCATATCGTGGTATTTCATTGTAGCTTTAATGTGTTAGGATTGATAATGCCAAGCATATTCATTGCTTATTCTCCATCTGTATATCTTCTTTAGTAAAGAAACTGCTCAATGTTTTTTCCATTTCTTCTTTAGTTGGGTTGTTTGCTTTCTTATTGTTGACTTTGGGGAGTTCTTTAAATATTTTTAGATACAACTCTTTTTATTAGATATAAGATTTACAAATATTTTCTACCAATCTGTGGGTTGTCTTTATTCATGCAATAGGGACTTTTTGAAAAGCAAACATTTTTAATTTTAATGAATTTCAAGTGATTATTTTTAAGTTATTGTTTGTGTTTTTTAGCTAGGAATCCTTTACCTAACCACATTCGTGTCTTCAAAAGTCTTTCCCTATGTTTTTGGTTCCATATTTTTGAAATCTAGTTTTTGTCCTCACCAATTTTGTATGCTGTGATCTTCAAAGATCACCAGTGATGAATTCCCTGCAAAAATGGCAATTTTGCCTCAGTCTTAACTCCATGACAGGTGCCATTGCTATCCATACTCTCTATTTTGATACCTTGTCCTACTTTTATTCGGCAATCCTTTAATCTTATGGTTCTGTTTCTTTCTTTTTTTTTTAATTTATTATTTTTATTTTGAAAGAGAGTGCACATGCTCGTGAGCAGGGGAGGGGCAGAGAGAAAGAAAGAGAGAAAGAGATTCCAAGCAGGCTCTGTGTTGTCAGCATGGAACAACGAGATCATGACCTGAGCAAAAGCCAAGAATTGGATGCTTAACCAATTGAGCCACCCAGGCACCCCACATGGTTCTATTTCTATTACACAGACCACCCGTTCTGTCTTCATATCTACTTCTTTTTCTTCCATTCTCAAAAATATAGATTTTTCTCAATTCTCTTCTTTTGCATTTTTGTTAATCTGCATTTCATTAATTACAAGAGTTCAATTAATAGCTCTACATAAATTCTTCTGTATTTACAATGACAGCCTTGCTCTCTTTCCTGATCTGTATTCCTGCATTTACAGTTGTCTGCTAGATCATTCCACTGGGACACCTTACCCTTCATGCTAAGTATTTATATATACATAGTGCTTTCTCCAAAGCTGGTTTCTCCTTCCATGGAGTTGATTTCTACTTATGGTACCATATTCTCTTAGTCACATAGGCTTCAACTAGTATAAAACTATCCTCACCAAAACTTCTATCTTTATCATATTCCCAAGGACAAGATTAGTAGTAAAATATAGCTCAGGCAATGCCTCTCCTTCAGTTGCATTTATCTTGAATACCTCCCTGTTGTCCACATAATAAAATCAAATGTCCTTAAGTTCTCACTCAAAGCTATTCAGGACATGGATCCCCACATACATTACCAAGCCTGAGTCCTTTAGTTCTTCTTTATATGGAACTCCAGATGACCTTATTTGCCATTCCCAGCGAGCATCTCACTTACTTTGCTGGTTTCCTCTTTGCTGTCTTGAACACTTTTCCTCCCTCTTCACTTACCTGCATCCCACTTACCCTTTACGGCTCTCAACTCAGATATCATCACTATGAGGAAGTCTTCATCTCTGTCCAACCAGAAGCCATTTCTTTTCCTTGGATCTTGATTCCACTTTGCCTATCTTCTATTGCACTAATCATTTCATACTTTCTATTTATTCAGTTCAAGTCTTATTTTTTGCTGCTTGGTAATAATTATATCGAAGACATTATAGCCTGTTTATATTGTTTAATTTATGTAATATAATTTGTATTGTATAATTATGTTGAAGACATTGTAGTCTGTTTGTATTGCTAAAAATTCCCAATATCCTGTTTTTGTGAACATTGATTCAAACAATGAACAAAAATGCTTTAGTCACTGTATTCATCTAGTTTATGCATTTTATTTTCTCTTCCTTTATCTCAAGTATTTCTCATGTTGTAATGAAGATGCTCATGTAGATCAATATACATGATGGTAAATAGCCATTGAGAAGAATTGATAAGGGGTTGACAGAGCCCCATCTGTCTTAATTCAAGTCCTTCTGACTTAAAGGACTCGACCTATTCACTTGGTCGTAGATGTATATCTTCAACCCTTTTGCCCCTTAGTTTTATAAACTAGAACCAATTTGTCTCTGGTTCTTTGAGAGCCTTTCATAGCCAAGGCAAAGATTTACTATAAACCTCCTAAAAAATGGGAGGTTTAGGTCTATTATTGTGCTTGTCTTGGATTTTTCACATAACACACTTTACAGCCAACGGAAGAATGCAGTTCACCTCCAGGTCACAGAGGATCCTTGCTCAGTTATTTTCTTGCATAACAAAACACCTCTCCTGGCCCCTTTTTTTATTCCAGACTCCGTGGGCACACTGAAACTCTGGGGAAAGACTTTACAATAAGAAATATCATTTTAGAGTATAAAGAGTTTCTAGGTTTTTTTTTTTTTTTTTTTAATAGAACATGGGATCAAAATGTCAATGCTATGACTTGTCAGCAACTCCACAGTCACACTAAAATCAATAGATGCTCTTGGGAGTTTGGCCCTAACAAACCCTTATCCTGCCACATAGAAAGGAACTCAGGGCCAATGAAGACTGAGTTGCCTAACACATATGTTTCCTCTGAAGCATTATTTTATAACAATCCATAAAAGCTAGAGAATCACTTTTCTTCAGTTGAAAGACTGACATTTAAGTAATTCAAGTCTTTATCTTAATCTTTATCACAGCCTACTCCCAGGTTCCCATAGAATAGTGTCATCCCAAGTGGGGGAGTTTTTGTGGGTTTTTCCCCCCTTATAAGTTTTCTCATAATACTTAAAAACCTTTTATCTCTTTTCTTGACCAATTCCTCTAGAGACATTGTTATTTTTTATTTAGGTAAGTTAATCGTTAATCGGTGGTGAAACACTCTGAAAACTTGGGGATTGGTTACCATAAATGATAACTATTCATTTTTCATGTTGAGAGTTAAAAAAGACTGATATTCCATTCTCATCTACCTTATCTCACCAGGAGTTATCTGGAGGAATGCAGAGTCTGAAAAGAATGGAGAACTCTTTCCTATCTGAAATGCTTGTGGATTGGATTACTTAGCAAATGGTATTTTAACTTAAAAAAAAAATAATAAACTAGTTGATATCTTGAAAGTGAAGTGAAACGTCACTAAGGCTGTACAAGACTTAATTTTATGATAAAAAATAATTTCTTTCATAGTAACCATCCACTGCCTTGCAGTTCAATATTAGGCTTAGGTATGAATGAACTGACTTTAGGCTTTAATGGTCAAGCATAAAATTGAAGTAATGAAGAAATTGGAGAAGCTCCAGCTGGAGTGACCATGGGTCTTTCAGAATATTTGCTGACTACCTTGCTTGCCCCAGTGATGACTTTCTTTTGATGTATTGACTTGGAAAGCAGAATGCTGAGACAATAAAGTATTGCCAAACCTAAAATCTAAACCAGAAGCGATTGGTTGGTTTATTCCATAAGAAGTTTAAGGAATTTTTACCCAAATGACAACAACAACAACAGCAAAAGAAAAGCAAAAACAGGAAGTGGTAATGGGTTTGATGTATTAAGTAGTCACAAGAATGCTGTTAATCCCCTGGATCACTTATCCATTCATCTGCCCCCTTCCTCACAGAGTCACCTGCATTGTCATTTTTCCCCTGGCAACAAAGATGGGAGTTGTCAGAGACAGAGCTTTCTGGAAGAGGGAAGAAGACCTCACAGGTTGATGAATTGAATTTGAGGGAAGCTCATTGGAATCAAGTGAACATGCTGACCAACTTGCATGGTTAATAGGGCATCATTTTATTGTCTGTTAATAAGGAGGAATTGGGCAGGCAAATTAAAGGCCAACTCCTGGGAGACAGATTCACAAACAGCTGACCAACAGTATCTGATTTGAGCAGGAGGAATTTTTCTATAACCTGGAAGTCCATCCCAAGTTCTCCTTCACGTAATAACTGGTACATAGGTTCATCTGAATGGGGAGAAATTTCCACCCTCTTTCAGACAACAGTAATAGAGATATACACCTACACTGAGCTTGAAATGAAGAAAATTCACTAATGCTAAGATCCAAAACTCGTTAAATTGTTAAAACTTTGACTGGTTGTTTTGGAGGATTAGAAGGTGGTGTGCACCTTCCTGTGAAGGAAGAGTGAACAGTTGAACCATCTCCCAGCTCAGCCCCTCCTGCAGCCTGACCTCTTTATATCCATTTAGAGATAAATGTAAAAGGTCAGAGTTTTTACATTGGGTTCTTTTCACTATAAGGAGGCTTTGGTTTTCTCAAGGACATTTCCAAATACTCATACTCTTGTGGGACACCATAGATGAGACATTGAGTGCCTTGGATTGGGTTTATAATGCTGCTAAATGTGACCCACTGTAGAATGAAAAACTGACTTTAAGAATTCTGAGTGAATTCTTGCAGTCCACCCACCAACTTGGAAATCTCCTTTGGCCCTTGTGTTGAAATTGGATGAGTATAAAAGAGACATTATCGTAATAATGGGGCAGTAGATGTCCCAGGCTAAGTTGTATTTAGCTAAGTTAACAAATAGCTGCTATTGTGTGTCTCAAATCCAAAGTAGCCAAAGGTACAAGCCTTGTGACCCACAGCTGGAAGACAACCTGGCTGTGACTGCTGAGCCAAAAGATTCCCAAGGTTTAAATAAATGGAGTGAGCACGATTATTTTTTGCCTAATATAAGACATCGGATGTAGAGGTCACTTTTAGACAATAAGCTTGAGCAATGGAAACATGAACAAGGCAAAAGGGCCCATGGCAACCACTGAGCTGAATGAAAATAGGCTCATTCAGACACCCACCTCAAAATAACCAGAGGTCTAACTGACCAGTTGCAACCACTCACAGCTCCTAAGATTACCAAAAAAGAGGAAATTTCATATTGTCCCATACACCCTCATTCTGTCCCATAACTGTGGCCCCTCACCACTACCTTGTGGCAGGCAGTTTTTCCTTTGTTGTCCCATCTGCCACTCCCTTGCAGTATATTCAATAAACTTCTTTCTCTTTTGTTGTGTTTTGGGTGAATTCTTTCACCATCCGCAGACATGCATCCAATCAAAGCACTCCACATTGAACGTACTAAAATCATTAGAAGATTGTTTGAGCCCCTAGCTGGTGTCTCACTGTTAAGAACCAAAAGTAAAGCCACCTTCACTATTGGTGCTGATATCCATTATCTCTCTCTCTCTCAACACCTGATGATTCTTCCCTCCCCCATACCCTGACATCAGTCACTTTGAGGAGATGAATTATTAAGGGTAGGACCCATAAGACCTATGTGTCTCTTTCCACAAGGAAGACAAAGGCCCAATGAACTCCTTTAAATGTTCTGTGAAGTTTCTGGGAAAATGCATCATAAGCAGTGCAGTATAGAAATAAGGGTTATATATTGGGTGGGAGGAAGGTCCCTGTAGGTCTACAGCATTTCTACATGTCTTGAGAACAAAGTCACTGGTTCCTTCTGTTCTGAATTATCTTTTCAACCATGTTTGTATAGTAAAGAGTTTTAGAAAATAAATATAGTATTTCTCTCTAGGGCAAAAAACAGGTATGCTTACTTCCCATTATCATATTGATGATCTAGGTTTATGTTTTCTTTTTAATAATCTAGGCTTCTTAATCTCAGGGTTTCTTTCCTATTAAACAACTCACTGCAAATGTAAGTATCGTGAGGCTTCCTATTCCCTGTGGGAATTGAGGGTCAGAGAATTGGTGTAATGGTAATATTCTGGCTTCTGCTACTGCCATGAATAATAAACCATTTGTCTCTGATCCATAGGTGTCATGTCTTCTGCCAGCTTCCATGAATCTATGCTAAGCTAACTTGTTTGCTTGCAAGCAGGGTAAAAGCTCAGAGTTTTCGTGGTTCTCATTGTCCCTTTCCAAAGATTTCTATTTTCTAGTTGAAATTGTGGCATTGCAGCATCATAATTACCTCTATTTGTTTCAACAATCATTTAATAAGATAAATTTTAGTAGAAGTACAATAATTATAGTAATACTGAAATAATTATGAAAAATTATGCATTTATGCAGCAGTCACTAGCATAGATTAATCAAATTTATTTGAAGATAAAGAAAACAATTTGATGCCATATTGAAAACATATTTCAAAGGCTTAAAGAGCATAAAAAGAAGAAGAAAACTAACAAAGAAAAAGAATAAATACGGCTTAGTTAACAAGCAGTCTTAAGTCTGAATAGTATAGCAATAGATGGGTATGCTAGATTGGTCTTTCTTTCTTTCTTTCTTCTTTCTTTCTTTCTTTCTTTCTTTCGGTGGGGGGTGGTGGGACAGAGAGAGAGGGAGAGAAAAAATCCCAAGCAGCCTCTATGCTGTCAGCACAGAGCCTGATGCAGGGCTTGATCTAATGAAGTGTGAGATCGAGACGTGAGCTGAAATCAAGAATAGGATGCTTCACCGACTGAGCCACCCAGATACTCCACTAGATTTTTATTTACAACAAAACAGTCATATAACATAATAAGAGACTGGCCACCCCTTCCAACTAGGCTAGGTAGAAATGTGTATGTATTTTATTTAGGAATCAGCAACTAATAGGGATTACTTAATATAACCCAAGGTATAAGATATGGAACTCAGGGACAAAAGCTATTGAATATGTAGCTCATTTGTTAACAAGAAAAGAACTCCACCAGGGGTCAGCAGCTGCTAAATCCAACCATGGATGAGCCATGAGCCATGTGAATTCTAGGACAGTAATTACTGTCCATGTAGCCCAACGTTTGAGTGCAGGCTGCCAGGTGGTAGGGACTAAAGACTTCAGGGGAAAAAGGTGGATGATGGTTATGTGGTAAGCTCTGGACACACCACAAGCAGGGTGGTGTAGGGGTGGCTTATAGGAACTGGGCAGAGGCATGTTGGTTGGCAGTGAATGGTTCCCTTCTGGTTTCTTGGCATTCCTTCAGGAGCCGGGTTCTGTCACAGCTGCTGCTGGCTAAGCAGAGGTCACCTCCAAGGCTCACGTGGAGGAAAGAGTTATTTGAGGAGATGACAGAAACACAGCAATAACTCCTGAGGGAATCGCAGTTGTGGTTTGTAGCAGAGCAATTATTTAAAAAGACAAGATGACCTTAGTGCAGATTCTAGGCAAAGACCCCACACTTTGTGCTGTTCCCCCTTTAGTGCTGTGTCTTCTAGAACTTTTTAGTAATGAGTATTGGTATCCGGTGCAGGCTTTATTCTGATTCAGAGTGTCAAAAATGGTGATAAACATAATCGAGTCATTTAAATGTCAGAGAAGATAGCTACTTGCAGCTGTAGAAAAGTACTCACTGAATCTCTAAAACAAGGGACTTATAGCTTTATTTACCATTCAACAAACCATGCATTTAGAAAAACAATATTCCAACCTTTGTTAAACCATATTTGGAATTCTGGGGATAGATTAATGTTTATTACAGCTGGCATATTAATTTAAGATAGGTCACATTTATGATCCAATAAAGGTTTTTATGTGTTATGTGTGGCCTTTAATGCACATACAGGGCTCATTAAAAATTATTGTGCTTAGTACATTTAAATATTTTTTAATAAACTTCTCATAAGGGACACTTTGGAGTACAGCCAATGGGGCACTGGAATGGGAATCACTAAGTTGGAGTTCTAGCTGTGACCCTGCTTGAGTAAATCACATACCCTTGGCAAATATATTTGCTCAACTATATGAGCGAATCTCACTGAAGATCTCTTACACATTTAGAAGAAAATATGCTTCTATGAAAATGTAACTGTGATAGAAATGAGGAAGCATAAGACGAAACCATGTAAAAATGGTCCGCTAGCCTTTGCTACAAATGCTTAGGCCACCAGCATGATGCAGGTATGGCAAACACTTAACTCTGATTGGACATTTTTCAGAACAAACACAGTTTGGGATGATATTTGTCCTTCAGAGGAAAGCTCAGTGGGCTGGAATGTAGCATTTTTTTTTTTTGATTGCCTAGAATTCCATTTGTAGCCTAAGGGTCCCCAACCACTGGCCTGGCATTAGGAGTCCCTCCAGGACCACTTCAAGATCAATACTTTGATTGCCATACTCATTTACTGCAGGAAATTGAACCAGACTCTTGGGGATCAAGCCCCCCACCAGCTGCAGCCCCAGGGAAACAGGACACAGGAAACCGGGAGCAAACCCACTTTGAGCAACCTGCTGAACAAACCTAGAGGTGAAAAGTGACAGAACGGCACTAATGTCTGTTTTTGTTTCCTGAGAATAAACTTTGAAAAGTATTTATTTCAGTAGTAATGGGTGTTCTACTATCTGGTAAGTATATCTGTGACTATTACAAACCTTGACTGAGATCTACTATAAATCTGATCATTGGATAAATACGTTCTAGCACTTGAGAATATTGATATGCTAAAATTTAAAATGTATTTGGTTCACGCTCTCCTGCAACCTAATTTAACACAATATGAAGTCTAGAGGATAGTTCTTTGTTTTTGGGACTTTCAAAATGCATTATTACATAGGTTTCTTAACATGGAGAGTGTCAGAGTGAATGAGGCTCCTTTCAAGGGGAAACATGAACAACCGTTAATAACCCTACTGTAAAGGTTGAGAGGGTCTATAGTGGAAGAGGGCTTTTTAATCCATGTGTTCCACTCTGCATATTCAATTTAAATAAGTAGCATGCCACTGTCCACAAAGCACTAGTGGTAAGCAGTGTCCTGATAAGGGAGGTGTTATACTTAGCCTTTTCTTGGCCTTTCTGTCTCCTTTTGTCACTATCTTCGTCAATTAGTAGTTCCTGAAGGGGAATTGGTCTTGCACTGGAAGCAATATCATATTGAGTAATGGAAGAATGGCAATGACCCTACCATTTTCAGTATTGAGATTCCTTTGTTCTTGTGACTGGATTCCAAGCACATTGGTTTTGCCTCTGGGCTCCAAGGAATAACTCTTTTTGAATCCCATTAGTGAATTTCTTTCTATCAAGTCAGGGGGTTGGAGGGGCACCTGGGTGGCTCAGTCGGTTGAGTGTGAGACTCGATTTTGGCTTGGGTCATGATCCCTGAGTCATGAGATGGAGCCCCATGTCAGTATCTGTTCTGACTGTGGAGCTCCTTGGGATTCTCTCTCCCCCCCCCTCTCTCTCCCCCCCTCCCTTCCTCCTTCCCTCCCTCCCTCTCTCCCATGTTCATATGCTGTCTATCTCTCTAAACTACAATACAATACAATACAATACAATACAATACAATACAATACCAGAGAAAATTATACAAGTGCCAGCAATTCTTAATACTACGCAACCACAAAGATGTGTTTTTCTAATTCAAAATTTCATTTAATTTTTAGATCTTTACCCTATTTGTGTCTATCTCCCTAGAGTATATGTTATTGCTAACCAAAGCCATAGCTCTGATATAACCAGTATTAGTGAGTAATCAATTGTCTCAAAAAGGACTCTTGCTTTGTGCTCATTGTTCCGTTTTTAGCTATTTTTGTAATTGATTATCGTTATTTCCATTTGGGTTCCAGGGGAAGAATACCAATTGCAGTGAATGAATTTCAAACTGAGGGAGTAACAGGAAGTTGCTGAAGGTAGAAACAGGAACCAGAACTAGGGAAAGATATTCTGGCTTCCAGAAAGGTGTCAGTGACTCTGATGCAACATGGAACAAAATGCTGTCCTCTGGGCACCTGAGTGGCTCAGTGGGTTAAGCCTCTGACTGTTGGCTTCCGCTCATGTCATGATCTTGCTGCTTCATAAGTTCGAGCCCTGTGTGGGGCTCTGTGCTGACAGTGGGGAGTTTGCTTAGGATTCTCTCTCCCTCTCTCTCTCCCCTTCTCCCATTCACACTGTCTCTGTCTCTCTCTGGATAAATAAATAAACTTAAAATGTTCTCATATCCCCCTAATGTCTAAAACAGGCTCAGAGTTTTGAAAAGGAACATATTTAACTAGAAAGACATAGGGACTAAGCGTATGAAAAACAGAATTGCTAACAACATCAAGACAGTCAAGCTTACATTGTAGAAACATCTGACTCCATACTGTCTAAACACCTTCTCTTGTACTTAGATTACATAATTTCACATGATCTGACGTTCATGTTCTTTTCTAAGATATTGAAAATCTATAATATTTCACAAACTCCAATGAAATATGCCTAAATCCTTTCTAGCATTCCTGGTTGTAATTAAGGCATCCAATCAGCTATATTTAGTTCCCTGGTCATTTCATCCACAACTTTGTTTCTTTCTCGCCGTTGTTTCTGTAGATGACATACAATTGTACAACAATAAAATATAACCAGACTAAGTTTCGATTTATTTATTCAGAACCTCTATAGGACACAGAGATCTCCCCCATATTTGGGTTGCTCTGGGGACAAAACATACAATGTCATCTGGTAGTCAGGATTTATACCTCAAACTCTGAAGTCAAACTCACCGGATTAAAATCCTGGATCCACCATTTCCCATCTGCATGATCTTAGATTTCTTAATTTATATGTGTCTTCATTTATATGTGTCTTTATTTATATGTGTCTTCATCCGCATTGAAAAAAAAATGAAGATTTAAAAAATTGTACTCGTCCGACTAGGTTGTTTAAACTTAAAGTTGAAAAGTACATATACAGTGCTTGGTAAACAATTAGGACCAAATTAATAAGAGTCATCTTATGGCTTTTGGCACTGTATTGCATAAGCAAGAAAATGTTCCTGAAATTCATTATGCTTAGCTTCCGGGAGAAAAGCATGCTATTAAGCTATTGATGTCTTGAAGAGTCTAGGGTAGGTGATACCAATGACCAAATCCAACCAGAGCCTTTCTGTTCAAGCAGGAGGAATTTCCTTGATCTATGAGGAATGTTCTGTAGCATGTACCCACTGAGTCACTTCTACAGTTTTTGAGAGTACTGCACAGACTATTTGGGTTATGTTCCATACTGTGTGTAACCTTTGTACCTATAATGGAAGGGCTTTTCCTGGCCTCTGTCTTAAAATTCAAATCCGGCGTAGAGAAATCATGAGAATAAATGGAGGCTGAGGCCCAAGAAGCAAATTATCAGATGAAATGTCAAATGATTCTTACATAAGTTGACACAAACACTTCATTAAGCATTTAATGTCCATGATGTCATGTAGTTGTCACAATCATTCAGTGATTTAGGCATTATATCCATTTTATTTTATTTTTTTAAAATTTTTAATGTTTTTATTTATTTTTTAGACAGAGCATGAGCAGGGGACAGGCAGAGAGAGAGGGAGACAGAATCCAAAGCAGGCTCCAGGCTCTGAGCTGTCAGCACAGAGCCTGATGCGGGGCTCGAACTCACGGACTGTGAGATCATGAACTGAGCTGAAGTCGGACGCTTAACCTACTGAGCCACCCAGGCGCCTCTATCTCCATTTTATAATAGAGGAACCGAGTCTTTGAAATGTTACCTTGTCCCAGGGCACATAGCTGGTAAATGGCAGAATTTGGGTTTGAACAAGTTTCGGTATATTCCAAGGCCAAGAGATGGCCTACAAAGCATATCTTTCACATTATCACACCATTATCTATTCATTTTTTTAATGTTTATTTATTTAATTTATTTTATCTTTTATTATTTTGTTTAAATTTACATCCAAATTAGTTAGCAGATATTGCAACAATGATTTCAGGAGTAGATTCCTTAGTGCCCTTTACCCATTTAGCCCATCCCCCCTCCCATAACCCCTCCAGTAACCCTCAGTTTGTTCTCCATATTTATGACTCTCTTCTGTCTTGTCCCCCTCCCTGTTTTTATATTATTTTTGTTTCCCTTCCCTTATGTTCATCTGATTTGTCTCTTAAAGTCCTCATATGAGTGAAGGAGAGAAAGAGAGTACAATTCTGGGAGGGGCGGAGAGAGGGAGAGACAGAATCCCAAGCAGGCTCCATACTGTCAGTGCAGAGCTCAATGTGGGGTTTGAATTCACAAACCGTGAGATCAAGACCTGAGCTAAGATCAAGTCAGACTCTTAACTGACTGAGCCACCCAGGTGCCCTACCATTATCTATTCCAATACCAAGAATCTTTAGTTCCTGAATCCACACAATTTCTCTCTACAATGAGTTCCAGTGTGCTCCATGTTGGGTTAGATTAGATAGATACTGACCCCTTCTTCAGCTAACTTCTCCTTAGGGGAGTGATCACATTCAGCCTGGAAAGAATGAATTAAGGTCTAGGATGATACACAGAGTATGTGGAAAAATGAAAACGCTTTTTAACATTGCTGTTCCCTTCTCCTGTCTTCCCCTGCTCACCATACACACACACACACACACACACACGCACACCACACTTAGCCACTTAGCCACTTGGCACCAATATCCTGTCTCCCAACAAGCCACACCCATTAAAGGAACATATACTTGGAAGGCAAATGAAAGAGCTGGTTTTCCTCCTGTCTTCAGAAACAGTGGCCAAAATGAGTTGTACTCTTCCCAGGCCCTCCCATTTGAGTTGCATTAGTAACAACCTTCACTGTGCATGAATTTCAACCGTGTTTTCATGATTGGCTGTGACAGGAATACTGAGAAGCTTCCACGCAGATGAAAGCTCTCCTTGACGTTGACAGTGCTCTGCCACTGCCGGCACTGCTCTGCTCAGAAGCTCAATGTCAAGGTCCCCTCCTGCAGGAAGGCTCTGCTGTAGTGGCTGCCATATGCTCTGTTAATATTGATGAGACCAAACAGTGTTCATTCAGCCTCTTTCAGACCTGCCTCAGCTATCTATCAACTCCACCCCTCTATGGCAGCACCTCCGTACGTGGTAGTTTATGGATTTTAGGCTTAAATCACCTCCGTTAGGATAACAGATGCGCAAATCAACATCAGCTCTGTCATAAACTCAGATACTTGCCAGCCCACCTACACGAGGCATGGAGTATGTTTTCTTAGGATTTCCTTTGGTGGAAGGTGCTACCTGCATCATTCAAGATCCAAAACAGCTAGCCTTTCACTCTTTGGACGACTGGCGTTCCTAATCTGTCAGAGATCTTTGGGTTTCTCTACAGATCGCTGCCTCTCTTCGTATGGAGTCTCCGAGCTAGCTAATCATGTTGGGAAATCTTACTGAGCATTTCCTATATACAAGGTCATGTGCTGAGCACTTTCAAATTATTAACTTATTAAGTCTCACAGTGGAACTATCATTAACATCGCAGTTTTGAACTTGAGGAAACGGAGGTGAGAGTCGTTAAATAATTTGTACAGAGCCTCACGGTAGGGTTTCGAACAACCCTCACCCGGCAAGGCTGAGATTCAGACCCAGGAAAATCTGACTTCAGAGTTCATGCTCTTCACCACTCCCGTATGTCACTCCGAAAACCGAGAACTCCATTTAAGAGCACACCCATAGCTTCTCAATAGCCAAGCTATTCTAAGCAAAATTAATGTATCTCCACACATTCTGGCCCCACGGTTTTATGATCTTCATACTGAGGATGTTCCCTTTCTGCTGCTGACTACCACAACCATGTTCTTTTATTCTGCTTGATACTATACAAACAATTGTAATGGAACATATTCTCTTTTTTTTTTTCCTTCCAAATAGTTATACCATTTTCATCTGGTGAAAAAGAAAACCCAGTAACGTAAAACCCACAAAAGTGTTGAAGAAAAATAATGTGACCATTAAGTTTGTAATTCTAAACGCAGTAAATTTATTTAACATGAAGAGTGTTTTCCCAACTCAGAAAACACTTAAGAAATAGTGAAAAGAAGAAGACGGATAGCAGAAATGCAGTGGATCCACTAAGCCGGAGCTCATTATATTCAAAGCTCTCTGGCTACTATGTGGTTATGAAGTCCATGGAAGTGAAATTGAAAATTCTCTTGCACTTTTCCAGCAATAGATTCAATCTCACAGTTGACTACAAGAGAGTTGTGATACAGCAGATAAAATAGTGAATGGACAGGGGGTAGATACAGATTTCAACTGCGGTTCTGATGTTATTAACAACACGGACAACGTCTGATAGAGTTGAACCCATCAGATTCATGGGACTAGACAGGGTTCAGGGTCCCTTTAAACTACAATATAATCTAGATTTCTGAGATTAGGTGCACATTACATTTATATATTATAATAAACCAGATTCAGTGCTAAGTGTTTCCGCTGATAATAACCAGTACTCATGTTAGTTACTGGTTGCAACTCTAAGTGCTCTGCGAATAGTGTCCTCGTGACCTAAAATATTTAACACGCTTCCCAATCCCAGCTTCCTACCAGAAATGCCCCAAAGAGCAAAAACCAAAATCTTTTCTCTTTGTAGACAGCAAAAGACCTGTCCATTCACTCACAAACACACAAAACATAATACGTATTTAGAGAAATAAAAGTTCCTAGATACCTTGGAAAATCAATTTATCTGAATTAGACTATGTTATCTCCTCTACACATTCTCTGCATTCTTCACTTACTAGGCAGTTGCAAACCACCAGTAACACAGCAGGTTGGCTCATAAGTGTTAGAAGAAGATTCCAGGAGTTGTGGCCCTGGTGCGACGTAGACCGGAGGCCTACAGGAACCGGATTCAGGGCTCTGAGATTGACATTGGCCAGGGTCACATTCCAGAGTCTGACAACTCTTAGACACATAAGTCTTGGGTGGACAACTCTTTGCCACGTGGCTCACAGGCTGGCAGTTCTGGACTATAACTTTCTGGTTGCTTCCTGACTGGCAAGGCTGAGAAACACACGCCAACATTGCTGAGGAACGTCCTGATTGGCATATTGTCTTTTCACGGGGCCTGGAATTAGAGCGAGTTGTTTGGAAAACTCTGGGGAGGCAAGCACTTTGCATGCAGCTCTGCTCTGTGCCCAGTTCCTGTTTACAGTTGGGCACTTTGCAGCTGGTAGTTTCACTGCAGGTTTCTTGAAAGTCGTCCAGGAGCCAGGTCCTGCCATGGCAGCTGCTGGGTAAAAAAAATCCATCTTCAAAGCTTATGAGCTTAGACCCATGTACAATGGCAGAGAGTGGTGGGACATTGTAGAAGTTCCTGGGCGAGTGGCCTTGGCTCTCGGACATACTGTTGAAACCCTTGATTGAAGTCGGTCTTAAGGACCCAGCATGCCAGATCTGAAGATTCCTTTTTGGCGAGATTATATACTCAGAAAACTGGGTGTTGGCTTCTTCTCAAGACTCCTTTCCACCTCATTGCTTAAGCTAATTTGAAGTATAACATCTCATTAGCACTTTGTTTAGTAACATATGAAGATAATGTCCTATTAACAAAGAAGCTGATCAGTTTTGAGTCCTCAATATAGCTTTCATGTTGGCCCCAAAGCTGACTCATACGGGTGGAGTTTGTCAAATATGAGTCCCAACATGCCTCCCAAGCTAACACTCTTTTTTTCTTAGTCACCATGACTCTCCATATTGGTAAATGGACAAAACAAATGTATGTGGAAATAGCCAACTGTGTACTAATCAGTATTCAGCACTAGAGTTTTCAGAGAGGCTCTTTTGGCAAAAGAAAATAACGTGATCAAGACATTTTCAGTCAGAAGCCAATCCAATTAAACCAACCCTCATTCTACTCAGATCTTTGTCTGTCCAATTGATCAGGATGTGTGAAGGACTCGACAATGAGATCTTTTCTTACTGTTCACCCAAAGTACTGACAGTGACCCTTGTCCTATGAATGTCTTTCTCTTTGTCCACCATTTTGTTTCCCTCCTCTTACTCAAGGTCAAATATAAATGTTGCCTCTTTATGAAGCTTTTCCCGGATCTTCCTATTTGCAGGTTACTACTTCTTCTGAATTATCAATGGACTTTGACACATTCTTTATGATGACTGTATTTATACCAAGTGGTGTCTTTACTTCTATTTGTGCTTCTCGACGGGTGATATTTGCCTTTGTAACAATCCTCTCTCAGATATGCTTTTCATTTTTGTTTATGGTGCCCTGTTTTTTGACTGTAGAATGATTGAGTCTTACATCTATCACATTAGCCACTGTACTTAGTATAGTGTCATACTCATAACATAGGGCCTACGAGCACAATTTCTATGGCACCTTCTATAACTCACTTAGCTCAGCTCTTAACAGTGAAACAATAGAAGTGCCTTCTTAGCACCATTCTCTGGCTCCTTTTCTTAGGTCTGAAGAAAACCAAGAACATTCAGGAACCTGATACAAGTCCTCCTTAATATGTGATGGCCTGGGGATGTCATATATTTCAACGGACGCACCTGAATACATTCAGCCTGACAAGCTGCCTGCTCAACTTGTGCAAAAGGCCTTCATAGCACATGCAAGCTATTTATGATTTTGAATGACCAGTCTTGTGTGTTTAAAGATCCCAATATGCTGTCCACATGGCCCCAATAACCCATTTAAATCTTATGCATAGTTGTATTTATCATTGCATGGAATACTTCCACTGTAGCTTGTATTAAACGGATTTCCATTGCCCTGAGACTAAGATCCATATTCCTTAGTCTGGCTTACACAGCACCTTGCAAAACCTGAGTGCTGCCTGTTTTTTCTAACTCCAAATCTTGTCATCTCCCTCTGCCCGACATCCTCCATGGCACAGGCCTCTACTTGGCCTTTGAGCATGTCTAGCCTCTCTTTGCCTCAGCACTTTGCACGTGCCTCTGCCTGTCTGTTTCATCCCATTTCTGCCCTCTCAAACTCGGCATACAGATTCTTCCGTCATCTTTTGTGTCTTAGCTTAAGAGCGACTTCCAAGGGTGGCTTGCCTTCATCACCCTGTTTGAGAAAAGATTGCATTCTCAGAGTCTGTTTTTCTTCCCTCATAGAACTTATCTTACTTTATAATGATTTTATTTGTTTCTTCACTGTGCCTTTGCCCCTACACTATGAGTTCCATAAAGGCAAAAAGTGTGAATGTCTTCCTCACCATTCTATCTTCAGCCCTGAGCCCAGAGCCTGGCTGGCACATAATAAGAGCTCCATTGATGTGTTTTGAAAAATTAATGAATAGAAGCTGCTAAATAAATGGAAGGTGCTAAATGTATTCAAATTATAGTTAATGTCTCAAGGGATGGAGTTCTGAAACCTTGACATACACAAGATTTTCAAGAATTGGCCAGGGTACAGAGTTTAAAGAGAAAAAAAAAAATAACCATTGCCTACCTTTCAGCTACTCCTTTGTGAAGTAAGAGCAAAGTCATCAAGAAAGCCACTTATTAGCGTGGCAGAGGCTGAGTCAATTATTTTAAAATAATGTTTGATCGTATGCAGGCATGTTTTAAAAAGCTTTTGCCATGGAAAAAGAGCACCACTTTTCACTGTCAGCATGACAAAGTCCTATTGCCAGATTTGGAGGGGACAGAGGCAGGGCATCATAGAGGCCAGCATTCACACAACTGGCTCCAGCAGAGTGCCTTCTCATTAACCTCACTGTGTGTAGCAAATTAGCAAATACCTGTGCGGTTCCCAATCTCCAAATGTCAAATAGTGATGCTGGGTCTGTCATTTGTGAATAAGGCCACCCCATGTGTCCTTTTCTCTTTGGGCTGAAGCATTAACTTGCACATTCTATTTAACTGAGTGCTGAATTAATAGGTGTTTTGGCATGCACTTTTGGTTCAAGGAGTAAATACATATTTTCACTGGTGCTAGATTTATAAAGGGAGTTACTTGGCTTATTACTGTGGAATGACGAATGCTAGGACAACTGGTCACCTTGAGATTGTTTCCATGAAACCTACTAAAAACTAAATGTTAGTTTTGTAAGCACTTGGATAATGATAATTATACAGTATATCTCCTAGTATTCTTGTGAAATAGGTAGAAATAGTCACCTTATTGCTTATGGTGACTGGACACTTTGCTACCAAATGATTGAATAATTCCTTGGTCTCTCCTGGTCTGGAAGGATAAAAATGATTGCAGCTGCAGTAGCACGTCCTTACCACCAGAGGGTGCAATATCAACAATCCTTGTGGAAAAGAAATTAAATACAAGGATTCTCCAGTTAGGGTTCTAAGCCAAGATCTACAATCACAAACCTTAAACGCTTCTCTTAAATGTCTATGCCGTGGCTGCTTCGTTTTTAAAATGAAAACTGTAAGAGTATCAATCTCATCAAGTGGTTTTACAAATTAAATGAGATGATATATATGATACCCAATTGCCTGCCACATATTGACTGGTAAATGAATAAAAGTAGTAACTGTTTCTCATCAGGTTACGGATGTTTGTGCAAACCAAAATGTTGTTCGGATGGCAACATAAATCTTGGATTGATATAAAACTATAAGGTAAAATAAAAGCAGTATCTCTTTTTGTGTGTTTGAGATTATGTTGTTTGTATCTATAAATGTTGCACATTTCATTCTTTTAAGGATCAGATTGGGAATGGATTCATTCCCATTAAAGATCTAGTCAACCTGTTTCTGTCTCTCAAGGGCTTGTCACTTGATGGTTATAAGGTTGAACAGTTTATATTACCTTCATATTTGATTATGTGCCTATGTTGAATTTCTAATCACTTGCTCAGCTCTATTAAAGTAAATAAATAAATAAATAAATAAATAAATAAATTAGAGTCACCCTTGAGTAACATAATTCAGCTCAATTCTCCCACAATTTATTTCCTCTATCCTTGCCTTAGTTTTATCTCACCAACCAAATGACCTAAGTTAATTTAAATCCATTCCTCTTCTCCAACCAGAAGGTCACTCATGTAGACAGATTGCATAGCAGTTTAAGAATACTAGACCAAGAGTGAAGAGATTTGGCTTCTAGCCCTGGTTCTATTAATTCACTGCATGAATTTGGACAAGTCACTTTGCCTTTTTGGATATCTTACAAGATAATGACTTTAGATGAGAAGATCTCAAAGGTCCTTTCTAGCTGTCACATTCTATGATTTTCTATCAGAATCTTAATATCTTAGAGTTGAAAGGACATTAAATGGCATCTTGTCAAATCTTCCTACTGAATGAAATCTGCACTTTCATTTAAGCCATATAATTTTTATTAAGATTACTTATGAAAATTTTAACAGAACAAAGACTGAAGTTAGTAGACTATTAGTTGCCATGCATGCAGATAGAAATCTATGACTTAAAATGAATAGTTCTATTGTATTTGGGAGCAACTCTGAGAGTAAAGAAAGTGTACGTTTTTCATTGGTCTACCTCAAAAAAGTGTGCCAAAGGGAATGACCAGCTTCCTTTAAATATACCATTTTGTAAAGTGAGTCAAGTACCATATAATGCCTCTCAGACACTGTAACGCATAAAGAAAAGATTTTTTTTAGTCTCTGGAATACTCAGAGTTATGACATTATAACCGTAATAATGATCCTATGTGGAATATGGAAATGGTCTCTTGCCAGCTTTATATGTTTCTAATGATAGATTCTCTTAGAACATGATAATAAAAGGATTCACATGTGACATCATTTTTTTTTCTATGAAGATATCTCTAAATAATTTTGCTTCTTGGGATAATTCTTGGTCATTTTCAATTCAATGATATCAGACTTTGATTCAAAAGAAAGAAAGAAAGAAAAAGAAAGCAAGAAAACAAGAGAGAAAAAAAGGCAGTAGTACACAGGGTGTATGTAGTCATTAACAAAGAGTAATTGAAAAAAAAAAGAATGGACCACAGTATCTCAGCCATTTGAGTAATAACTTCCATATTTCCTAACCCCTTGTTCCATTATGTCTTGAATGTGAAAGTGTCATAGTTTATTTATAGTAATAAATAGTAATTATACACTTGCTTTTGTTCCTTTTCCCAGATGCACTTACTCTGGCCTGCCTCTGAGGTCAGCTTTTGGTGAAGTTATGTTTCTGCCTTTGTGTGATCCAGAAGTGGGAATTAATTTTTGAGTTCTCCCACTTAACACTATGGTTACTGCTGTTGTGAAAATACGTCATTCAGATGGTGCTAAATCATTCTTGATCACAATGGTGAGCAGAAAATGAATGACCCTACTGACAACCAGCTTATCCCAATTGAGTTCAACTAGCAAAAATGAATGAATGTTTGTTGCCATTGACATGATGCATCCTGGGAATTGTAACCCTAGCTTGATTTCATTCATTCATCTACCAGATTAACCTTTATCGAGTATGTACTACTTTCGGGATTTCATTAGGTAAGATCCCATTGTGTGCATCAAGGATATAACAAGGGTAGACAAAACTGTACTGGTTAAACCAAATAATACTTGAAATAAAATATAAAACAGTGACCTTGTAATTAACAAAAATATAAGCATATTTAATGCTACCATTGTGTTGGAAATATCAACTCTTTTGACTGTGGAGTCTACCTAAAAAAAGTGAGAGGAGAGATAATATTTCTGTGGGTTTTGAAGAGTAAGAAAGACATGACACTCCTTCTAGAGGGAGAAGACTGTACTGCACAATGTGTTCGAGGAAAAGAGTAGGTGGCATCGATGGAGTGCACGTTGGTGGAGGGAATGCACGTGGGGTCGTATGGAGAGGGATTGGGACAGGGCAAAGGTGGCCTGCAAATGGTCTTTAACATAGACAGACCTCAGGGCACCTGGGTGGCTCAGTCGTAAAGCATCTGACTTCGGCTCAAGTCATGATCTTGCGGTCTGTGGGTTCGAGTCCAGTGTCGGCCTCTGTGCTGATAGCTCAGAGCCTGGAACCTGCTTCGGATTCTGTGTCTCCCTCTCTCTCTGCCCCTCCCCCACTCATGCTCTGTCTCTCTCTCAAAAATGAATAAACATTAAACATTAAAAAAAAAAAACTTACACGGGCTGTTCTTGGGAAGGCGGGGTGGTTTCAGCCTTTAAATGAGGGTCTCATTTGCCAAAGCGTTAACTCCAAGTCACAGAAATTGTTTTCCAAAATGGCTTAAGTAAGTGAAACTCAGTGGCTCATATTGACTAAAGTCCAGAGACAGTCTGGGCTCTACTCCTTGCATTTATCTTGCCTTTACTGTCTTTCAGGTGATGGTGTAATTTTCAGGCCGCATACAAGATGAATGCACGTGATACGACAAGGTCTAGACGAAGAGATGGTTGCTCCGCAAAACTCCACAAGAACTTTAACCGGAAGAACCTGTCCACATCACTCCTTGTTTCTCATTGGCGTAAGTCAGAGCACGTGCTCCATCCTGAACCAATCACTTCCAGGGAAGATTGAGGTGCCCCCTTGTACTGGCCAGATTCCATCCTGAAAGTGGGAGCATAGCAACATTCTTTCGAAGGACTGACTAGACTCAGATAAGCAGGGATACATAAACAAAGCATAGTTCTTGTGGGGGGAGGGAAAAGAACGCCTGTGAGGGTGATGACAATGAGTACCCAGATCCACTTACACATTTTTTCTTCCTACTTATGTATTTTCAAATGTACATGGCTGTGTTTGCCCAAACAAGAGAGTTTAGTAGACTACCTGGGTATCACATCCAGATCTAAGCCCAAGATATCAAGGGGTCCAATCTTCCTGCTCAGTTAATATTATCTATTCATGATAGGGCTACATTTCCAGGAGCTCCCAGGGACTTCTTTGAAAACAGATGGTTGTCCAGTGACCAAGGGAGGAGAGAGTCAAGCATCAAGTTGAGAAAGAACTCTTAGAAAGTGAATTAATTTTATTATAATAAAATGTATACATGTTTAGTTTCATTCATACTTAAGATGTTTGTTTCATCATACCCAGTTACTGCTGTTAGTATAATATCAGGACCTCAAAATTCCATTGTTGCTTGTAAAAGTGGGTGAAAAGAGCTCATGAAAAGTGTTTTGACATTTCCTCATCTGATGCAGCCAGGATAATACACTCGAAGCATCACTGCTGTCTCTGGAACTTTTCTTCTTGGATTAGACCCATTAGTAGTTTAACCAAAGTAAGGTACCTAATAAGGCCGAAATGATTATAAGCAGAAGAGTTTAGAATAACCTCCAGCCCAAGCTGTGATTCCACTTGCCAAAAATTCCTGGGAACAAGCAATGTGTTGTCAGAGAATTCTGCCTACCCGGGAACCTGTTTCTTAAATTAAACATTTCTTTTTGGAGAAAACATAGTAGGTTTGAAATTCCCAATGGATATCTTTTTTTTAAAATTAACACTGACTTATGATCCAATATCAAATTACATGAGTTTATTTGAAGGGAAAAAAAAAGACCACTTGGTCCATTTTGAACAAAAGAAGTATGAAGGAAAATAGAAGAAAAATAGAAGGAAAAAAGAATAGGTATTCTATGAGATAAATGGTTTCACATTAATAGGATTTGTTTTAATTATCACTTTTCTAGCTAGTAGAATATAGACTCTAGCCAGATAATTGCAGAGACTGACTTTGAAGGGCAGTGAAGTCCAGGTCCAGAATCCTTAACAAGTTGGTTGGTGGTAGAAACCAGATCTACAGGTTGGTTGGCAATAAGAAGTTTGACTGCTCTTAGAAGCCAGGTAGGTAGGGCGGTAGACGTTGGACCCATAGCCCAGGGAAGGGAACCCATAGACTCCATAACCCGGGGATCCAAAGCCCTGGGATTCACAGCCCAGGGAGTAGCAACTTCTAGGTCCATACCCCAGGCAGTAGCCTCTGATGGATCCATAGTTCAGAGATCCAGGGTAAATTGACCTGCAGGGACCACAGAGCACAGAGGTCCTTGGGCGGGAGCAGGACATCTGGCAGGGGCCGGACACCACACAGGACGTCCGGCAGCTGGTGGGCTCACAGCAGGTCTCCTGACAGCCGCTGTAGAGGGAGGAGCCCAGCTGGCAGGTGCTGGGAGAGCAGAGGTCAGTGCGGTAGACCAGGTTGCTGGGGTAGGAAGAGCCACAGGAGAAGCTTGGGTAGCGCAGGTAGCCCCCAAGGGAACGGGAGGAGAAGTTTCCAGAGCAGCAGCTGTAGGCCATGTTGATGGCAGATATGGGTTCAGCTGAGTTACAGTGAGAAGATATTGTGATATCTCCCAGGCATGTTTATATGCATATATATCCCCTCACTGCACTGGGTATGATGCAGACCCTTGCCACTCTTGTGCATGTCTTGTCATGAAAATAACTAATTATCCTAGGCTATAATTATAACTGAACACATTCATGTGTTCTTAACTGCTATTTAATTATTCTGATTTATAGAAGGCACTCGTCGCTTTTTTTTTTTCTGGAAATAAGGTGTGGTTTGCCTTCAAAGATATTTGTCATGATGCAGATAGTGCCCTCCCTTCTTCACGAGCTTGACCGTGGGCATTTTGAGCATGAATGTATAACTTGTTACCACCAATGCACTCCTAACAGTCACCCACACCCCCCTCCCAAATATTTGTGTATGTTTTATTGAGCATTTACCATGCATAAAACATTGAAAATCGTGGCATCATCTAATCCTTGCAACAACCTTATGAGATAGGAATTGTCACTAATTTAGTGACCCCCGTGTGCCTTTCTTCAAAGCCAGAAGGAACCACAATGGTATGCTAACAACTTGAGAAGCTTGTCTTTTTCACTTCGAGTATCATGTGAGCAATGAATGTCCACGTGAAAAAATAACATTTCAGTGTGATAACATTTGCATTTTATCCGTTGGGCCTCCGTATGGAGTCTTACCTCTTTTATGAAATCCCTAAATGCCGCCACTGAAGGAACAACTTCTTAATCATTTTAGTTCTGTTTTCTCGTATGCAAAGTTACCATGGAGATGGTTGTTTCAAACTGCCTTCTATTTGTCCTCTCATTTAGCTTATCATCAACAAGCAACTCATGTTTTATCCAGTATGGAGTTATTGGATTCTTTTTCCATGTGAGGCAGAGAATTCTTTGGCAAACACTTAGCCTATCGCTGAGAATAATTGCTAAAAACTGATATACTTTGAGTGACTTGACTACCGATGAAGCGCATTTGCAAAAACTTGAATTTTTAATAGTGTGCTAACCTTTGCCAACTCAGTTGGGAGTGAGAAATGAGACACCTCGGAGAGTGATTCATTTCACTCCCTGCTGAGCTTCTCTTTTGCTCATCGTTCTAGAAAGACAAAGAAGCATAAAACGTACCTTCATACCAAGTAGTTAAAATCATCCTTATGACTATAAAAAAAAAAATCAATGGTATAAAGAAAAGTCCTGGAATTAGAGATGTCTTTTTCCCCCCACTTACGATAATATCCAACTTCTGCCTGCAAGCATCTTTTAGAAATTGGAGACAAAAAGCTATTTATGTAATTTGATCTTTCTGTTTGTTTTGCAGGTGATTTGTTTTCTAATCTCCTATAGTATTTGCTTATCTGGCACCAATGGAAGAGTTTGCTGGTTGTTTTGCTTACAAATTTCTGCCGAATGTTGTGCTCACTTCTCTAAATCCTTTTCATTCCTTAAAGGCAAAATCAAATCCCTCCTATCTGACAGGTGTTCATCTCAGCTGAGCTTTGACTCTTCTGACATCAGAATCTTAGTATGTGATAAGCTATCCATTTGGTGCACACACGCACACACATACACACACAGAGAAGGAATTGCAAGGGATGCCTTTTGATATGGGTCATGCAGAATGAGTTAGACTTCAGCCTTCTGAATTTGCAGAACAGCCACATGCAGGGAAATACCTCAGGGTCAGCAGCAGTAGGACTTAGTCTTCTTTGCCCCAGCGACTGGCACATGGTGGTACTCCTGAGTTATTTCTGAGCTGAAGGAATATATCAAATCATTAACTTTTTATTTTTATACTTATCCAAAATAAATATATGCATATGAACTAATTGGTTTTTTTTCTTTTAAAACTTATTTTTATGAAAACTCTAAGTGAAATAAGTCTCTTTCATGATTAAATATAATCCCCAAGTATAAATTCAGTGCGGGAAGTGACCCGAGATATCTATTCCCCACCCCCACTCTACACACAGCTGGCCTTGGGGCCTTGATTAATTATTATTTCTTTTCTGTTTCAAACCGCTTCATTCTCATCCATCCGTTCAAATGGTTCTGCTTTCTCAGCCTTATGACAAGGTCAACTTTTCTCCCATCCAAAAATGTCACACGGTGTCATTTCCTTCGTGACGATATAGCTCTCCTAATTTGTTAAGGATAGCATTCTCTAAGAAAGTGTGCCTTCAGTCTGTCAATGATCTTACTTCTTTTTCTCTTTTCAATAACCATAGTTTCTCTCTCTGGCTTACCACTCTTCCGAAATCTCACTGGCATCGCCAGCAGTGGCTCTATGCTGCTAAATGCAATGGACGTTTTGGGGCGATCTTATGTGAACCTTTAATCACATTCAACACAAGTGACTGACTGTGCCCTTGATCTTGAAACATGTTCATCTATGTAGTTCCCTAACGTCACACTCCTCATTTTCTAACTGCCACCTAATTCTCTGTAACCTTAGTTGGGTTCCTGCACATAACAGGTCCTGAGGCGTGGTGCTCACCTCTTGACACATGCTGCCTATAGAGGAGGCACGTCCCCATCATGGCTTAAAATACTATCCATATTCTGTGCCATTCAAATGTATATTTTCATACACGCCTCTTTTTATTTTTAATTCTAGGCTCCGATATCCAATTACTTACCAGACATTTCAATTTGGAGGTTTCATAAGGGTGTCAAACGTTCATGTGTGCGCGATTGAACTTTTGCTCTTCCCTACGGAGAATGAAATATTTCTTTTCTTATCTGGGTAAGCAGCGTTTCCATCCATCTAGTTGCTTAACTCAAAATGCTTAGGATCCTCCTCATATATGCAATCCTTCCCCAAAGCGACCCGTCCTGTCTTCCAAATTCATCATAAATCCATCTAGTCCTACCTTTTAGTAGAGGGTTTGTCAACCTCATCATCAGTGACATTTTCGGATGTGTAATTCTTAGTTGTGGGAACTGTCCTGTGCATTGTAAGGCAGGACTCTTGCCCTCCAACCACTAGAGGCCAGTAGCACACCTCTTCCCCCCAACACTCACACACACACACACACACACACACACACACACACACACTCATTAGGACAATTAAAAATGTCTCCAAAACTTGCATGGGGGAGAAAGCAGTTCTGGGAAAGAACACCTGCTCGAGTTCAAGGTGGTCTTCTTTCTTGGCGGGCTGTGAAAGAGTTCCAGCGTGGTCCGCCTCATCTTCAGAAAACGTCTCCTCCAATCTCTTCTCCCTATCCCTGCCTGACAAATCTTAAGGTGAAAAGCCGGTCATATCACTCTCTTGATTAAAACTTTCTCATTGTTTTCGAATACATGTGCGATAAAACACAAATCGTCCACGTGACTTGCGAGGCTGCACAGTCGTGTCCCTGCCCATGGCTCTAACTTCATTTTCACACTGTACCCTTTCCCTCTCGCACCATTAAACTCTCTCCAGCTTTTTCCTACCGCAAGGACACGCTATTTTCTCTGCCTGCGTGTTCTTCCTTCGCCTGGATAATTAAGATAATTAAGCTTTTCCTCACTTTATAACCACTGGATCCCAGGATAAATTAGGCTTTCCTATTATGTATCTATTACCCTTTTACTTAATTCTATCATCTTTATAATATATACATATACATATATATATATATATATATATACATACTTTTTAAAATATGAAATTTATTGTCACTTGCGGGAGGGGAAGGAAAACAAAAGAGGTTAGAGAGGGAGGGAGCCAAAACATAAGAAACTCTTAAAAACTGAGAATAAACTGAGGGTTGATGGGGGGTGGGAGGGAGGGGAGGGTGGGTGATGGGTATCGAGGAGGGCACCCGTTGGGATGAGCACTGGGTATTGTATGGAAACCAATTTGACAATATAATATATTTTTAAATTGCCCTGTAGACTAGAGCAGTGCTACTGAAAACAGCTAGTCCATGGAGTTTGTTACTCTCTGCCTTGAGATAAATGGTGTATGCCAACAGGTAAATCAATGCATCACTTCCTTCATTAAGAACATTAGGAAGTCTTGCATGATTAAAATTGTTAGCCTCACTAAATCATAGGTTTGGTAACATCACTGATTTACCGTGGTCTATGACTCATTTTTTGGAGTGGCACATCTCTGACTATAATCTCTGGGTGAGGGGTGGGTGGTGGGGGAAGCAGCCAATAATTCTACTCTTTCTCGTTCAGCACTGAATCCTCTGCTCAAGAACGATCAAAGTTGTATAGTTGTTTTTCTTTTTTTTTTAATGTTCATTTATTTTTTGAGAGGCAAAGAGACAGAGCACGAGTGGGGGATGAGCAGATAGAGAGACACAGAATCCTAAGCAAGCTCCAGGCTCCCAGCTGTCGGCATAGAGTCCGATGCGGGGCTCAAGCTCAGAAACTGTGAGATCATGACCTGAGCCGAAGTTGGACGCTTAACCAACTAAGCTACCCAGGTGCCCATGTCTAGTTCCTTAATGGATAAATTAGGAAATGGATGGCTTTATCACCACCTAAATATCTCCTATCTCATTTTGTCTTTAGACCTCCGAACTTTCCCTTGTTCCGCCTATCCCCCTGGATGCTTCACAAAAACAGCAAAACCAGCAGAAGTTTAACTGCCTTCATAAACAGAGTCTCCCGGCTCAGATCTGCTTCTATGCCTTTTCACCCACCTAAATTATAGTACACCATCCACGCAACTCTGAAAATGGGATGTCCGGGAGACATCTAGAACCGCCCCCCCCCACCCCGCCCCGCTTCCTCACTTCCCATCTCCCATCTTGGATCAGCATGTCTTGCTATTTTTTTTAATCTCTGAAACATATTAGAATACTTTGCTTTCCTTTCTTGCTGTGTCTCAGCTTTCCTATCTTTGCGACCGCAGGTGGTTCCTCAGTGTGCCCGCAAGCCTCTGGGCCTACCTGTCTCAACTCTGTATCTTGTGCATTTTTTCAGAATGTGCTTTCAAAAGTCTATGTTGACCTCTGCAAACTTGAATTCATATCTCTAAGTATTTTATGCATGTCATTCTATGATCTGACCCCCACCATTATCTTGCACTGGATACCTCTATTCCCTAATTTTATCTTCAAAAGATAGCACACCTCTCCAGCTCAGTTTAAGGGCTGAAGGCAGAGGAGTTACTCAGGCAAGGGGGGTCTTGTTTCAAGAAGCTCGGCGTCGGGAAAGAATGTCAGAAGAGAAGAGATGAAAGGTGAAGCTGGAGACAGACAGGAACCAAATTACGAGCGGTTCTGTCAGCCGTGGTAGGGATTTGGACATCCTTTAAAGGTCCCGAAATCTCTGCAAAATCAAAAACCCTTTGGAACCAATTTGGAGGACGAAGATGACGCAGTATTTATTCTTCTTAGATGGAATCGCATGGCTCAAACTAATGGAAAGTATGCAGATTAATTTTTTCTGCCCTTCTCCGTGTGGATATCTTATGCTGTGCCTCAGAAATAAATCAGTATGTTTGATTATGGGGCATTGTCCTAGATACTACCCGGGGTATGGCTAATCCACCCCATTATCTTTCTGAAATCTGAAAAACTCTGGATTCCCAAACTCATCTGTCCTTGTTGGCTTAGACAAGGGAATATGATTCTGAAGCATTGAGAAACCATCTGTAACCATCTGTAAACATAAGTAGAACTAGATCAAATTTGCCTCCTACAAAGATGATTCTAGCTACAATGTGAAGACTGGATCAGAGGGTCTCCTAGGAGTATGAAATGGGTCCCAGGGTTCAGACCATGGTAGTATGATTCAATCGTCTATATTCTTAACCACAGTGCTTGGCTGCCTCCAATAAAAATGATAAAAGCCCAGGAACACATAGAATGATATGAGAAGGGGCCCACGTGGCACCCTGAGAAACTTTTACATTTAAGGAATTTGCAAAGAGGAGGCTGCAAAACACGGGAGTTAATAGCCAGTGAAGTAAAATGAAACTCAGGAGTGTAACAAACAAAATCAATGTAAAGATGTGTTACAAAAAAAAGGGAAGTAGTCAAAAAAGTATCAAATATTGGAGAAAGGTCAAATTAGGTAGATATTGCCCCTGGATTATAAACTTGTCATGATCAGAGACAACATACATTCATTTCTTTCTTTTTTCTTTTCTTTTCTTTGCTTTGCTTTGCTTTGCTTTGCTTTTCTCTTTTCTTTCTTCTCTCCTCTTCTCTTCTGTTCTCTTTTCTTTTCTTTTCTTTTTTTCTTTTCTTTTCTTTCTAATTTGGAAATGACCACAATTGCAACAGTGCCTGCCTAGCACATAGTGGATATTTCAAAAGTAATAACAGCTAATTTTTTTAAAAAAATTTAATGTTTATTTTTGAGAGAGATGGGTGGGGGAGAGGCAGAGATAGAGGGAGACACAGAATCTGAAGCAGACTCCAGGCTCTGAGCTGTCAGCACAGAGCCCAACGCGAGGCTCAAACTCGTGAACCATGAGATCATGACCTGAGCCAAAGCTGGACGCTTAAACACCTGAGCCACCCAGGCGCCCTTCACAGCTGAGTTTTAGGGTTCTTCCTACATGCAAAGGAGTCTGCATACATTATTTCGTTTAATCCTTAAAAGAGCCCTGGGAGGCAGGTGCTCTTATTATCTTCATTGAGAGACCCAGAGAGATGAAATATAGGGCCCAAAGTCACGTGGCTAGTGAGCAGTAGAACCAATATGTGAATCTGGTTTGAATTCGGAGCTCATGCCCTTAACCGCCGTCCTGTCCTGCTTCTCCAAGGGACAAAAGACCACACATCTGTAGACCACAGGGGCCTCTTGAGCCTCAAATTCAGTTCTAACCTTCTTGGATGCCGAAAAGAAAGGGAAGCAGTGCATAGTACTAATGTCCTCCCATCTTCCATGTGTTTGCTCAAGGGTCA
The DNA here is from genome assembly GCF_018350195.1 of Panthera tigris. Taxonomy (NCBI): domain Eukaryota; kingdom Metazoa; phylum Chordata; class Mammalia; order Carnivora; family Felidae; genus Panthera; species Panthera tigris. The sequence continues at coordinate 14,632,162 of NC_056668.1, read as the reverse complement.
CTGCTTTTTGGTTTTTTGTTGTGTGCTGTTGAGTATACTCAACACAAAATGTTACATTACTTTCAGGTGTAGAGCATAGTGATTCCACAACTCTATACATTAGGCGCTGCTCACTGCGAGTGACGCTTCCTTACAAATGGACGGTCCTTACCGATTTTATAAAATCAGCAACCAAAGCTACCCACATAGTATTTAGCAATATGAGGAAGTGCAACCCCAGTGGGCCAATGACTCTTAAAAAACATCAAAGGAAAACATGAACAGGTTCAAAATCCATAAAAGTTTAGCTGAGTAGACAGAAACATTTCTGCACATGATGGTAGAAAAAGAATATCAAATAACTTATGGTGTCATTTTTTAATGTTTCTTTTTGAGAGACGGAGCGTGAGTGGGGGAGGGGCAGAGAAAGAGGGACAGAGGATCCAAAGCGGGCTCCTCGCTGACAGCAGTGAGTTGGATGCGGGGCTCTAACTCAGGAAATGTGAGCTCCTGACCTGAGCAGAAGTCAGATGCTCAACCAACCGAGGCGCCCCAAAATTTATTTTATATTTCTCTTAGTATCTGGCAGTTTCCCCACTTTGACTATTCTTTGTATAATGATGACAGAACATGTATCTCTGAGAGAAACTAAATAGTTGGTGGTCAGTCAATTCTTGAAGTGAGGGGTTGCAGCTAAGGAATATAATAGAAAGAAACAGTACCTATAGGAGTATGAAGAGGCAAAAGCCAGTCCTATGGGCTAGTCTGTATTCAGTGGTAAAAAAGTAGTTTTCACAGAGGACGCTGGGATGACAGTTCAGGTTTCGGGAATTGCAAGATCTACAATTTAAAGAACGGAAGGCTTTGAATTCATAGTGTTTGGAAAAAGGATAGTTCCTAGCTGCTGATGGGCTTCTACAAACTCTGTCTCAAGTCACTACACCTATCTAGGCAGAGATCGGGAGAACAGAGTTCAGTGGGTTGACACTGTAGCTGGGGTAAGTGAGGCCACAAGATAAGACTTAGGTAGACCAGGAATTCTGTAAAAGGACGAGAAGTTTCCAACCCAGCAGCTGTAACCTATTATCACATTATCTAAGTCATTTGTTATCATGTCAGGGAGTATCTGAACATTCCCTGCTGGCTTAGATGGCTTATGTGCTCGCCCTGTGGGTGAGACGTTCTTGACAGCCGACTTCAATATCCTTCTCCAATTTACATAAGAGTATCTCCTCAGTGTGTTGTCTAGCTTAAAACAACTAGATCAACACTCTCATAAATATGCTTCCTTGTATTTTGTAGGTGAAAGCCAGCTTACAGTTTTGCCTTGGATTTCAGATGATTGCTGTGTACTCAGAACAGTGGGTCACCATTGCTGGTGTAATTTGTGACTCAGAGGGTCATTTACAGGATGCCGAGATACAGTCCTTCTCTTTCCTCCCTGCTTATGGTATTATATTTTGTTGTGGTTCTTTTCTCAATCATTCCTCATGTGGTGTGCCATATAATAAAGCATGTACCTATGTTCAGTAGCAACTAATGTGTGTGACAGAAATGGTTCATAAAAGACAAAGATCATTCCATGATCATGATACTCCATGAGAATCAAATGAGTTTTGTGGAAAAATAATTCTTGGCTCTCTTTACCAGCTGGATGAATATGGAATGTCTCATATAAGTGGACTTAAATTATATTAGCTAAGAAATTGGAAATTTCAGCCCAAATTCTTTTAAAAAGTAACCTCCCATCAAACTTATAGCATGTAAATTTTTAATGGCCTCTTAGGGGCTGTGTTTAGAAGCAGTAAAGCAAATACCAAATTATTTTCTTCAAGCACATTGAAAATTGCGGAACAAATAAAAATTTCCAAAGCAATGTTACAGATATCACATTTCCATGTTATGTGAGGACGGGTGTTACATCTAAAAAGCCCCGATTAACCTTGATAGAGGAATGTTGTGGCTTGAAGGCCAGACAAGCTCTGGAGGGAAGACCAGGACTGAAAACACTGCCCAGTGGGATCACAGTATAAAAGAAATATTAAAAAAAAAAAAAAAGTCGTTGAGGTGCCTGGGTGGCTTATTCAGTTAAGCGTCCGACTTCTGCTCAGATCATGATCTCCCAGTTTGTGGATTTGAGCCCCATGTTGGGCTCTGTGCTGACAGCTCAGAGTCTGGTGCCTGCTTCAGGGTCTGTGTCTCCCTTTCTCTCTGCCCCTCCCCCACTTGCCGTCTCTCTCTCTCTCTCTCTCTCTCTCTCTCTCTCTCTCTGTCTCTTGCTCAAACATAGACAAAAAATAAAAAATAAATTAAAAAAAAAAAAAGGAGTGCCTGGGTGTCTCCATTGGTTAAGCGTCCGACTTTGGCCCAGGTCATGATCTCATGGTTCATGAGTTTGAGCCCCGTGTCAGGCTCTGTACTGACAGCTTAGAGCCTGCTTCGGATTCTATGTCTCCTTCTCTCTCTGCCCTTCCCTGTTCACACTGCATCTCTCTCAAAAGATAAACATTAAAAAAAATTTAAAAAGATGAATAGAAAAAGCATTATAAGGGAATTCTGAATTAGGTTGACCCAAGATAAAATGTGTGTGTGTGTGTATACTATAAAAGTATTGGCTTAAACTATGTCAAAATATATTTCTGATGTTTGGTAGGGAATAGAGCACACTATTATGTACTTTAGTGGATATTTAAAATGCTTAGGAATTGAGAGTATAAATGTTTGGTTTTAGGCTATATGAAATAATGTGATGTTTATGGCTCATGCAACCAGAGAGTTATGTCAAGGGACCCACGTGCATTTATTTTTTGGACATAAGTTCTATACATTTATAATCTAATAATAGTTAACATTTATAGAGTGCTTTCTATATTCAAGGAACTCTTTTCTTTTCGTGGCTTTGGATATCTTATCATCCGTTCCTCATCATAAACCTGTGATATAAATACTATCGTTATCTCTCTTTTACATTAAAGGAAATTGAATTTTTGAGAGGTCCTACAGTATGTACAAGACAAATAGCTAATAAGTGTGCGAGTCGTGGATTCAAATACACATGGTGTTTCCTTAGGAGTCACATGCTTGGATAGCTTAAATGGGTTCCCTTGCACAGCAGACAGACTAATGCACAAGTTAAAAAAAAAAAAGTGTGATCATCTAAATGCTCAAATATTCTAAGAAATGATTCTGAAGCACAAAAACTCGGAAGATCTTCTAGGTGGAAAAACGAAACTAGGGATCCCGACTGTGGTATTCTGATGATCAAGCAATCCCATTGATTGGAGGGTGGCATGGGAGCCCAGGCACAGTTTGGGTTGTTGGTTGGTTAACAGACAGGAGAGCCCCGACTCTGTACCTACTGCTAGAAGGAGCTATCCTAATTCCATTGCGTTTGGGGAAGAAGGAGTTTCTGGTAATAATCAAGTCATGAATTACAAACAAGTCCCATCATTCAGGAGTCAAAGGCCTATTAACCGACCGGAGCTTTGGGGACAGCATCAGGTTCACATGGATTCAGCAGCTTGAAGGCACTGCACCTTCATTCTCTATCCATATTGGCAAAACTTCAAAGTTCAACAGGCAAAGATAAGATGTCTGTTACTCATCCACTTTGAGTTCCAAGACTATTAGTAATTTTGTTTTTGTTTGGCATTCCCAACAAAATCATTAATAGAGTAATAACTTAAACTATTGTCCCCAAGAATGGGATCTGGTGGGTTTGTGGGTGCCAGGTGGCTCTTCGTTCCAATACTCATGTTTTGTTTGTTTGTTTTTAACTTTTCAGTGGCTGTCATCACACGCTGCAACAAGTTATAGAGGTTTATCCAAAGCAGTACGTCAGTAAGTAAGGGCTCTTTTAAGGAAGGTTTGCATATTTTTGCCTGAAGAATGAAACAGCGAATGAAGATTTAAGCAAGGAGATATATTAAATGAGTTACAACTAAACCTTAGAACACAAAATTGGTATTTCTCCATTGTTGAAAAAAACAACCATTATTTTGCTTCTGTCTGCAAAAGTGATGCTCTTTGCATATATTTTGGTATCTCAGTGATGAAGACCAAAGTCTATTCTATGCTTTCCCTACTTGCTAAGAGACAATTGACATGTGGATGTTAATTGCCATGTAAATGATAAGCACATCGTATATCAAGGGGGATGTGCTCAGAACAAAGATGCCTGAAGCACAGTGCCCTCAATAAATTGAAAATCTAACCTTCTACTCTATATTCCATAATTCTCATATATATTCCTCATAATAGCCCTGTGAGTTAACTAATATTATTTTCATCTTTTGTATAAAAAAAGTGTATAGTGATACATTAAGTCATGTGTTAAAAATTATTTTAATAGGGGCGCCTGGGTGACTCAGTCGGTTAAGTGTCTGACTTCGGCTCAGGTCGTGATCTCACGGTCCGTGAGTTTGAGCCCCACATCAGGCTCTGTGCTGACAGCTCAGAGCCTGGAGTCGGCTTTGGATTCTGTTTCTCCTTCTCTCTGTCCCTCCCCACTCTCACTCTGTCTCTCTCTGTCTCTCAAAAATAAACATTTTTTTAAATTAAAACAATTATTTTAATAAAAATTTTATACAGCCAAAAACCTAAGACTGGGTCTCTCTGTCTCCAGATTTCATTCCCCAGCCTTACCTTCTACATTGTTAAGCCACACTATCAATCTACAAATGTAGAAGACCAATGCATGATGCAGATGAGGTAAAGCCCTCTTACTAAGCTTTTTTAGCACCTAAGACCCCTCAGAAGATAGGATTAAAACGGAGAGGATAGGAGACAGTCCCAGGCAGAGCCTTAACGCACGTACAAAAGGTATGGAGCAGGAAAGTAAAAAGTAAGCCATTTGAAAATTCACAACCATATTCTTTTCCCGTCGAGAATCTGAAAATGAAAAACTGAATAGAGTTCCATCTCATGACTTCAGGAAATGCAGGCTTGCTGTACAAAGCATTCCCCTTCATGTGTTGACAATCGATTAGGAGAACATTTCCACATCATTCTCTCAGAATGAAGTTTGCGGCTCCCGAGGATGTGCTAAATGTGGTTTGACTGTTTGTTTTTCCTGCTTTACCTAGCGCAATAATAGACCGTGAGAAATCACCCTCAAATTGTTGAAGCTAAAGCATTTTTCCAATTTGGCTTATAAGCTGGAGAAAATGAACAGTCACGGACACCTCTTCACCTTGCACAATCCATAGGACACAGAAAGTGAAGTCCTCTGGAATCAATTTTATAGTCAAGACATTAACCTCTGTGGTCATTTGCCCGGCAGGAAGAGTAAGCTGTTAAAAACACAGAATCAGCCACTATTCACTCTTTTTATGATTATGAGTGTGATAACAGCTTCCCTTTCAATTACATGACTGGGATTATTTTGCTGGTAAAGTATCAAAAAGAGAGTGCACATCAAAGACAAATTTAGATGCTAACCATTTGCAAAAATTCCCCGAAATAGGGACAATGCCTCATTGTCCAAGGGATAGATTTTGACCAAGACTGATTTTGACTAAAAATTACAATATTATCTGGCCCAAAGGACTTGGGAAAAAACTCACGTAGGGTCTCTGAAACTCCACCATGGTGAGGGTGGGGGGACTATAATCTTCTTTCCTTTGGAAATTTGCAATATGCTTCAGTATAGTTTAAAACTTGGAAAGAGGAAGAAAGCAAACTTGTTGAATTTGGTTAGTCCAATATTCATCACATAAATGTACATTTGTTTCTAATCTGTTACGTGTCCCTTAAGACCGATGGTCCAAGTGATAAACATTGGGAAGTGGGGCTTTAGTCATTTGGAGTAGAAGACTTTCACTGACTCCATCAAGAAGCAAAAAGGAGATTGATGGGAAATCTTACAATTTCTGAGATAATCACCTGGTGAACATAGAAGAAAAGGAAAACTTTGGGCAATTTGTAATCCTTTGACTTTTACTCACGACCCCCATATCCACCCTTGGCAGATTAAGAGCTTTCTTATATCAGTGATGACTGTGTCTTGTCGCTTTAACTCACAGACGTTAGCGTGCCCATATGAATCTTCCAGAAACACCTGTTATAAACCGTATATCACATCTAACCAATTGATAGTCTACTTAGATTGTCAACATATGGTTAACTTTCCTTTGACTGTTTCTTTTTTTCAATTAATTATAGACCCACAGCAAGTTGCAAAACTTGACCATAGAATCCCTTGAACTTCACCCAGTTTCCTTCAATAGTGACATCTTAACGAACTGTTCTACAATGTCAACACCAGGAAATTGACATTAGTGCAAAACTGTCAGTCAGACTACAGGCTTATTCAGTTTTACCAATTTAAACATATACGCATTTGTTGTGCATGTGTGTGTGTTTGTATAGTTGTGTTTTATCCCATGATAGAATTTATCCCATGATAGATTCATGTAACCACTGTTGCAATCAAGGTGGGAGCTATTGGTTAACTTTTTCATGTTAGAAAAATTAAAAAGGGTAATGAATCTGAAAAATGGACCACCTGTTGCGGCTATTACATTTACATAATGTTATTTAGTTTAATTAAATCTGAGGTTTTAAAAGAGTGAATCTTGTTTTTCCTAAACAGTGATATCAAGCAGTGGTGTAGCAATTGAACTGAGGTGAGGGGCAGGGCAGGGCAGGGCAGGAAGAAAATGTAAAGTCAAAATATCACACCCCTGTGTCCCTTTTCCACACATCACTATAGCAGACACAGTGCCATCAGAAAAGCAGAAGTTGAAAGGTAGGTCTTTCCATGCCACGGTGTATATAATTTCCCTCTCTTCTTATTTTCTATATTAAAGAAAAAAATATTGTTCACATGGATTGCATGTTTTAATATGTTTTACAATTCACATTTCTGATTTCACATACTGTTGTCAGAAATCATGAAAGACTTTGAGTTAGGGGACATGGGAATGAATTGCTATGTGGTTTGTCTCACTCAGCTTTCAGGATATCTCCACTTTATATTGCTTTTCATCTGTTTTGTTGCAGAAAATTGATAATAATGCGAATTATTCTCGTCTGTAGAAATTGAAATGATTTCCATCCAGTGCCATTGACTTCTCTGTAGAGTGACCACTTTGTAGCTGTCTTTGTAAATTCATTTCAGCATTTCCGACAGCCTTCATAATTGTGTTCTTTGAATTCTCCTTTGAACCAGTTGTAACTTTTTATTCATTCATTTATTAATGAGTGAACTAAGATGTTTCAGTTGTGTTTGTTTTTTACTTACGTGAGAATCATGATTTGACTATTTGAGAAGTTCTCTCTTAATGCTATTATGTTTTAGATCGTGTCACATTTTATATATTTGCCTTCCATTCCTCCCTTTCCAGGCCACAAAGAAGAATTTAAACTGCGGTAGGGGCATTAACAGGCTCACCTCCCACATGATACTATTACCATATCACATGAATTGTTTTTTAATGCTGAAAGAAATCTTAGAGATCACGGATCATCAAGGACCATCTCATTTTACATACATGGAAGACAAAACCCAGAGAAGTGAAGTGATGTATATAAGATCAAAATCTAGTTAACAAGGGAACCAGGAATAGAACCTGAGTCCCAACACATGTTTTACTTGCTCTCCTTCCCTATACATGGTACCATACAAGGGAAAAGATTTCAAAAGCCTGGTCTACCTATAGTAATCCTACATATAGCAACATTTTTCTAAGCTAAAAATTTGGTGTATATTTCACAAAAAGATCAATATTTCTTCAAAACCCAGAGCATCGAAAAGATACACCAGAACATACACACTAACAAAAAATAATAGAGTGCCCAGTTTGGGTTCCATTGAGTTAAATATCCACAATCTCATTTCTCCTTATTATTTTATGCTTGCTTATGAGGATCTACATCGTTGCAAAGGATGAGGCTTGAAATGGAACATTACTAAAAGTTTATAATTTTTAGTGGATTAATCAACTGGAAGGAGTGATGGACAGAGGTTATTTTTCTCCAGGTTGCTTGTCCAATTACAGGGGCTATCTTAGAACAAGTACAGTTTATCCAGGGAAAGACCACAGTTCAATAAGGGAATACTCATTATTTGATAATAATAATGATTGTGTACAGAGTGCTCAACATCGCTAGAAGCCTGTGTAGTCTGCACACACAAAAAATGCGATCATGCAGCAGTTTGATGAGTCATTTACATACACAGACTGGCCGGCAAAATACACAGTTTACAGAAGCAGGTAGGTTGGGTGGCAGAAACAGGGTCCACCACCCAGAAGTGGCAACTATTATGTCCCTAGACCCAAGACTCCGTGTCAGCAGCATGGTGGGGCCCGCAGGAAGCAATAGTTCTCGCCTGGCGTGCATATGACAGTCAATACACATCCTAGTTACAAAATAGAGGTAAATGCAGTCCAGAACTGGGGCTTGGGGAGAGTGGGTGGAAGCCTGGGGTGCAGCATTTAAGGAGGCAATCCCTTGCACAACCCTGACAGTGAGTGGCCTCTTAAGAATGAGACGCTGCAGTAAAGCAAATCAATGGAATGAGGATAGACACAGCAGAACACTAGGAAGTCAGAAAACCCCTACAGGGACAGTATGGGGAACTCCTGGAGGAACAGTAGGTAAGGCATCGTGAGAGGTATGATTTCCTGTTGAATAGCTGCCTAAAATATTTGGAACTTGAGAAGCAACTCATGTTCCCTTAATTGGGAGTTCAGTGCCTTCTCAAGTTGTAGTGTGCATCCCTGAAGTCTACCCTGTGTGTGTTAGCATTTTATTAGACTGTTAATTGCAACTGAATGAGTCCCCAGTCACATAAATAAGCACATTAATTTTGCTTCCCAAGAATGAGCCCACAGGACCACTCCTGCATATCAAATGTGAAGGTTGTTTTTTATCATTGACATCTTGTCACGCCAGACACAAGGCTCAGGCTTTGTCAAGCATGGGTGTCGCTTCTGTCTCGATTTCTGGACCCCTAGGGCTGCACCATCTCACTTTTAATTATTATGTAATCTCTTAGCTCTTGTAGTCCACATATTATAGTTCAATGAAAAGAACTCGCACTCTTCCTCCTAAAACCCCACACAATATTCTTCCAAGTGATTGTGCCATTGCTTAGCATTTACCTCTTTCTGAGGTTCCTCTGGTACCCACTTACACCCACCCTTCACACCGAGATCATGGGAGGAAGTTTGTCTCTTTCACTACACGTGAACTAGCCCTTTACAGGCAAAAGTCCTTGTCTTTTCTAAGCCCCCAGCATTCCTCACAAAAGAATGTCATGCAAAGTTGTAGTTCAAGATATATTTAGTGAGCTGACTTCACAGCAAGGAGCCGATGTCATGTTGTAAGGGCATTAGAAGTGGGGTAGTTATGAGTGAGCAGACTAAGGTTGAAAGGCCAGTGCCCCTCTTCACTCTTAGCTTCTTCTTAGGCAATGATAAAGTCCAGCTTTCCATTACACTCTGTCACCATCATCCAACAGTCATCGACCGGTGTTACCTGGTGCCCAGACTCATGGGACATCAGCGGGTGGATGTGGAAAAGAGCAGAGTGCACATAAGAGGTAAGCATTATGGAGAGAGAGCGGGAGGGACAGAGAGAGCAAGAGAGAGAGAGAGGAGGAGGAGGAGGAGGAGGAGGAGGAGGAGGAGGAGGAGAGGGAGAGGCAGAAGGAGGAGAAGGAGGAGAAAAGAAGGAGAGAAGGAGAGCAGAGAGGTGAGGGAAGAAAAATAGGAAGATGGAAATCAGCAGCGATGAGAGGCCAAGAAAAGTACCATGCAGAGAATGAAGGGAGCAAAAGGCATTCGTTTTGCCTGATCCCTGAAATCTGCATCTTCATACTATACTTGGAAATGGTTACAGATTAGCGGTATGCGGATGTATGCATTTCCTCTCCCCTCCCTTGCCTCTCCATTTCAATTTTTAGCATCTCACCTCAAAGATCCCCAGTGGGGAAAAAATCTCTAAGAGTGGGGGAAATCGCTTAGAGTGGGGGAAAATCTCGAAGTCATTCCAGTACTAGATGTTCCGTGTCACTGGATGTCCCTTCCTTCCATCTTGGAGTTGTTCTCTGTTTAAAACATTCTCCGTACTCATCACTCCTTGTGGGGCCTTCCTTGTCTCAAGTTAGAAACTTCTAGTTTCACTAGGCTTGCTGAATGTGTCCCCAGGACTCTCTCACTGGCTAGGCCACTGTGACCCCTTTGAGTTTACTTTCTCAGAAGCTTTCTTTACTCTACCTTCTACTCGTCCCACGTTATACTGGGAAGAATTACTAGCCCCTCCTCACTGCTAATGATGAAATTCAGTCTCACAGAATCTTGTTTTCTTACTGGGAAAAATTTTTAAGTGTTTATTTGCACCAAAGTCAATGAGTAACTCTGCACCTAGATGACACATTTTGATTAATTATAACTCTTTAGAGGTGAGTGACAGAAATCTTCTTTTATTTTAATTATTTTAATTAGTTTCAACCAAAAGAAGGCTTTATTGGCTCATATAATCCAAGTACAGGAAGGGCTAATAAAGCTGGCTTAAGGGATGATGGAAACCGGAGTCTCCTGGGTCACTAGGAACTTCTACATCCCTCTTCTCTATTCCTCTATTTTCTGTCTCTTGGGTGGGTTACTGGGCCCAGAAGACCTGGTTCTGATGCCTCCGTGCTTAGCCCATCATTGCCTTGGATATAAGAGAAAAGAAGCTCTCTTTTCTCAGGTTCAGTTAGAAAAAGCTTGGGGAAAAGGGATCAGGGAAGACAAATCAATACACATTCATGGCACATGATTAGAGTAAATGGTAAATCTTTGTTGGTGTCTCTCCCACTCATGATGAGTTTTCACTTAACATGTCATGAAAAAGTTTGAACTGAATTCTGACACTACATTTAGCCTCTGAGACAAAAACTTGCTCAAGCTGAAAATAAACACAAAGGGTGTCCTGCCTGGGATCTGCATAGTATCCTACAAAAATGTGTTCTCTTCTCACTGCCACTACTGGGCAGTGGATCCCAAGGATACTTATGTGGGTTATAAGGTTCAGAACATTGAAAGGTATCTAACCATACCTCTAATTCAGTGAAGAAGTCACTAAAACAAACAGACATGGTGGCTATTCATTTTCTACTTGTTGAGAAACTGAATAGCTTCAGTGTACCCAGGTCATAATAATTTTGTAAATTTATAATTCACAAATATATATTTCTTTATAACGAGCCAAAATATTTCTCCCTATAACTCTTCCCATTGCTCATTTTAAACCTTCAGACTCTGTATATCTTTCTCTCTCTCTCTTACACACACACACACACACACACACACACACACACACACTGAATAACCCATATTACCATATATTTAAAGACAGTCACGATGTCCTTCAACCCCTAACACTTCATATTTTCTCTTTTTCATGTCAATATAGCAGATTTACTCAAATAGTTTATATATTTTATGAATGCTTTTTCACCTGGTTGACATCTCTGGACAAACTCTAATTCAATACTGCTTTGAAAATGTAAACTCAAAACCAACTATAATTGGCAGAAGAAGGTGTCTTCACTAAAAACATGATGAGAATATTGGCTTTATATGGACATACTCTCAAAAATAAAAATCCTTTCCAGCTTTGATGGTGGAAGACATACACACTTATTAGGTCTTAGGCAGTGGAGTGCCCCCCAAATTTCACCATACACCGGCTGCCTTTTCCTAGGGAAATCCAAAACCATTTCCTAGGTGTTCTGAAGCTCTGGAGCCCCAAAGATAGATCGCAAATCAAATTTTGAAAATCAATAAGGAACAATGAGAACGTATCAGATGCAAGAATGAATGAGTTTATTAGGTCAAACAGAACTGACTTCCTGCAAGAAGAATTTATGTAATTCTGAGTCAATTGTTTCAAAATTACACACATGCACTTAATATTTTGGTCATTCATTAATTTCACCGTCTGAAAGAACTAGACAGTCAGCCAGTACTCGATGCTGGAGAAAGGGTGAAGAGCGAGGGGTGAGAGGGGTTAGCTAACATTACTGAAACCCTTTGAGAGCAGCTCTAAAAAGAGACTGAAGTATTTTGCTCAAAGTGTCTGGAAGCTCAATAAGTTGATCTACAGAAGGCCGATCTATAGGTTGGCCTGTAACATGATGACTGACAGCTCCTGGAGGAGAGGTAGGTTGGGCGGCAGAAACTGGATCCATAGCTCAGGGAAGGGAAACCACAGACTCCATAACCCAGGGGTTTGAAGCCACTGGATCCACAGCCCAGAGAGTAGAAGCTTCTGGATCCACAGCCCACAGACCCAGAATAAGTCGTCTGGAAGGGACCGCAGAACGTGGAGGTCCTCGGGCGGGAGCAGGACGTCTGGCAGGGGCTGGACACCACGCAGGACGTCTGGCAGCTGGTGGGCTCACAGGAGGTCTCTTGACAGCCGCTGTAGAGGGAGGAGCCCAGCTGGCAGGTGCTGGGAGAGCAGAGGTCAGTACGGTAGACCAGGTTGCTGGGGGAAGAAGAGCCACAGGAGGAGCTTGGGTAGCGCAGGTAGCCCCCAAGGGACTGGGAGGTGACGTTTCCAGAACAGCAGCTGTAGGTCATGTTGGCAGGAGATGGGAGTTCAGCTGAGTGAGCGTCAGAAGATGCTCTGAGTTTCAATGCCATGGTCGGGACTCCATGTTATATATACTCTTAGACCTGGGTGTGTCACCGTCCAGATGTCCCTCCTCCGCGCTTGTCATTTTATGCAAGAAGGCCTCTCTAGGTTATTGCTTAAGTCTCATTTATCACGTCTTCACATAATTGTGCTTCAATCACTCTGATACACTTAGGAAGAATCTACTCAATTTAATTCCCCAGAAATTCTCTGTGATTTGATCTTTGAAGTTATATGTCATCATATTCCCAAATAGCCTCCGCCTTATGGTCCATGTGGATGGTGAGTCCTTGCCCTACCAAATGGAATTGCATAAGCTTCCTCTTCACTTCCACGAAGTTATCAGGAGAATCAGTGGTTTGTCCTTTGCCTCACAAGCACGTTAGAATGGATTTCTCCAAATACTAACTGCATTCAGCAGCACCGATAATCAGTTGAACCTTTTACTCTTTTTCTATTCGAATTAATCCATGTAATTTCTGATATCCATTAATTTAGCTTAATTAAATTGTAGATTCATTGGCAAAGCACTCAGCCTGCCTTTTTCTGTGATATGCCTGGCGTTCTCATGTCTTGTGCTTGTCACTGGAATTAAAGGGTATGGATATTACCCTTGGTGTTCATGCCCATGGATTTCCTTAAAGGGAATACAAGCTTAAAAGCCTTCCTTAGAGGATCTTCTTTTAAGAGGCAAATACAACACTTTGAGTGAGACTTTAAATAGAAGTGTTGGCTGGAACTAAGTTTCTGCATATATTTTCTGATGAGTCGGTCTTGTAGCAAGCATTGTTTTCTGGTTTTGCCCAAGTCAACATACAGTTTTGTTGTTGTTGTAAAGGACATATCCTGAGTTGCAGTTATTAATTTTCATCTAAAATAATATTTCAGGAATTAACATTTAACATCTTCTGAGGCCACTAACTTGAAATATTAGAGCAACAGGGGTTTTTAGTATCTTTGGTCAACCCACACATTGAAAAATTATGCCTCAAAGAGGTTCAGTAAATTTCTCCTAACTGCTAAGAAATACAGAAGCTCGAACCACGGTCTCCTTATGCAGAGTCAAGATTCAAATACTCTGCAAATATAAAAGCAAATTTAACTTTAACTTGTCTCAGAAAAGTATCTATTAAGCTTATTTATACTACGATATAAAAGCCTAATAAAAGCCTTATTTACCTCTCCTAAGAATATTTGCATTGAATAGTGTTCAACAGTAGAATTCCATGCATCACTGATCTGTATGCATTTGAAGTATATTTTACTTTCTAGCTCACGAAAGAGAAAAGAACCTGGATAACCCATACTTAGATTAATGGGGGAAAAAAATAAGGAAGAAGAAGAAAAAGGGCTGTTTCTTATCTGGTTTGTGCCCATTCGTCTTCTTTAGAATCTGACATTTTATTTGGTTTAACTAAGAGGAATGGCATTTACAATTGTCATTGAAAAGAAAGCTCCTTAACTACCTGAAAATTACCTTGCTGAATTCCAAAGCACGCTGCTTCAGAGCACTTAGTTACTTTGTTTTATGATTATCTCTCCCATGCAGAATCCAAAGTGTGGCATGCATCACATGAAGTGCCCTTGTGCAATATTTAAACCATCACTCTGATTCACTGAAGGAAAATAAGTTATGCTTTATGAATGGACACCTATTAAATTTACTAAAGAAGTATGTACCACCCCCAACACATGGGATGCCTTAAAATGCCAGACTTTAACTCCATTACAATGCATAATCTTTCTTTCTTCCTCTTAATCCTTGATTCTACTTAAAAAAAAAAAAAAAAGACTTTCTAAGACTTTCTAACATTCAGAAGTTCTTGCTTTTCCAGGCCAGATCCCTAGTCCTGGGAATTAACATTGAAATAACTCTGGAATAAGTCAATTCCAATTAACATCTCCCACACCCATTCCTAATTAGGCTAACACTTTTCATTAGTCATTTGTGCACTTTGTACAGATACTAGTGAATAGCTCATAAATGCTAATAAATGCGTCTCTCTGAAAGGAAGAGAAAAACAAAATTAAACTGAAGTGACTATTAAGTTCAGAGGTAGATCCTGGACTAATAAAACACTCCTATAAGCACAGGCAAAGTGTTTAAGGAAAAAAAAAAAAAAAAAAAAAACATCATCTGGATAGGTCAGAAGAAAAATGCTATATTGCAAAACATTTTTTTTGAAATGAAAAAATACCAATACTACATAGAATAACCAGGCATTAGAGGACTCACTGGCCACAAGTAACTTAATGACATGAATTCCTTGAGTAGTGATTGTTCTTCCAGGGCACTGCCTGTCATCAGGTTCAGTCTTTAAGACGACGATCTCTTTCGCAACGTTTTCAGATATTTTTCAATACCTTTCAAAGTAAGCAGATGTTAAAGGTTGTAGTAAAGTACGGGCGGAAAGACCGATTTCTGGGTAAAGGATGAGGAAAATCACTCCGTCTCTCTGCCCTGGCCTCTGTCTCAGGCACCAAGCAAGCTGGCCAAGGTAGCAAGCTGCTACTTTGCCGGAGGCCACCTGTCTCGTTGGTCGACTCTGCTGGCGCTGGCACTCCTCTTAGATCACCACAGCCCCTTCCTGCTTCATACTGACCATTTTAAGTCTATACTCTTACTTTATTTTTTAAATTTTTGTTTATTTTTGAGACAGGGAGAAAGACAGAGCGTAAGCAGGGGAGGGGCAGAGAGAGGGGGATCTTTCCAGTGGAAACCCATTCAGTCTGCAGGAATCTTCCAGGAAATTTTCTGCACACATATTAATAAGTGTATGCACTTTGTTGTTTCGTTATTATTGTTTTAAGTTCTAAGAACGCAGTCTTATTGCACATATATTTGTAAATACATTTTTTCATTAAAAACTACCTTTAAAATATATTCATGTTGATATTTATATATTTCTATCTTCACTTCAGTAGCACGTTCAAGTCCCAGGCACTGTTCGAAGGACTTTGTTACAAATATCAGCTCATTGAGTCTTCCTAATAATCCACTCAGCACATACTGCCATGGTTCTTATTTTAGAGAGGGTGAGAGCTGAGTGACTCGCCCATGGCCACTCGTGTAGTCGGTAGCAGATACAGGATTTGAACCCAGATACTGGTTCAATCGTCAAGAGTTTGTGCAAACAGCCACTTTATTATAATATAATGAGCTGGTTTCTTTCTGTTGCTACCATATAGAATTCTTCAGTATAACACTATCACATGTTACTTATCTATCTCCTTATTATTTTTGATTCCTCACTATCGCAAATCATGTGGCAAGGAGCGTATTTGCGCCCACGCCCATGTCTAGAGTTTCCATCAGGTATATACGTAGAGGTAGAGTTGCTAGGAATTTTCAGTTCCGTTTTCAATTTTAGCGTAGTAATTAGGAGCATGGCCCTGCATTCAGAGGGGCTGGGTTTGAATCCTGACTCCATCATTTGCCAGTGATATGACCAAGACTCATTCAAGTTTATTTTTTTGTTATTACCTTTTATCAATGGTTCCATAGAGTTATTCTGCTTTTTCAGATTATTTTCTTAGGAGTTCTTTGTGTTTTCTTTATTTTATGCCTTCATCTTTGGTATGTTGCAAATAGACCCCTCCACTTGATTGTTTCACTGTTTTTTTTTTCACTTTTTTTTTTTTTAAGGTCAGCTCTATTGAGGTAAAATATACACATAATGAAATCCGCCTCTGTTAGGCGTACAGCTCAATGAGTTGTGACAGACATATGCAGTCATGTAACCACCAACGCAACAGAAATACAGAAGCTTTCCATTATCACCCAAGGTTTCCTTGTGCCTGTTTGGGTCGATGGCTGCCCACCATGTATCTGCATTTCTGTCCATATAGGCTCTTCTTTTCAGAAATGCTCTCTACATGGAATCGCCCATTACACAGCTTTTTGTGGCTAGTTTCCTTTACAGAATACACTGCTTTTGAGTGTCATTCGTGTTGTCATAGAGTTCAATAGCCCCTTCCTTTTCATCGCTAAGTGGCATTTCACTGTATGTAAGCTCTCCATTCACTATCCATAACATTTAGATGATTTCCAATTTGGGGCAATTATGGAGAAAGCTGCCATGAACACTTATATGCAGGTTTCTTCATAGACATGCTTTTTTTTTTTTCATTTTTTCTAGATAAATTTTTGGGCGTGGGATTGCTGGATGATATGGCAACTGCGTGTTTAGCATCACAAAAACACTGCTACCCTGTTTTTCCACGGTGGCTGTGGCATTTTGCATTCCCAACAGCAAAGTTCCAGTTGTTCCAAATCCTCAAGAGCACTAGACCTATTATCATGATTTATCATTGCCATTATCCATTATTATTTTGCCTCCTCTAGGAGGCATGTGGTGGTGCGACATGTGATTTTAACTTCCATTTCCCCAATGATGAATAATACTGTACATCTTTTGATGTGTTACTTGCCTTCGATGTCTCTCCTTCAGTGGTATGTAGTCAGAGTTTTTAAATCATTTTTGAGTTGTTTCGCTTCATATAATTGAGTTGTAAGAGTCCCTCATATATCCTAGATCCAAGGCTTCTATCAAATATGTGTTTCTCCAATATTTTCTCCAAGGTTGTGGCTCATGGCTTGTCATTTCATTTTCTTATCAAAGTGTTTTCAAGAGCAGATGTTTTTAATTTTGACTAAGTACAATTTATCAAATAAATTTAGTATTGGGGGCAACGTTTGAGTCAAGGAATTTTTTTTTTTTTTTTGTCATAAAGATGTCCAATTACCCTAGTACCATTTGCTGGAAAGACTGCCCTTTGCCCACCGATCACCATGACACTTTTATCAAAGTCAATCATACATGTACAGATCTATTTCTGGAGTTACTCTTCTGTTCCATTAATGTGTAAGTCCACCCAATACTACCATGCTTTAATTACTACAGGTTTATAGTAAGCCTTGACATTAGACTGCAAATCCCCAAACTTTGTTCTTTATTTTCCAAATCATTTGCCTGTATGAGTTCTTTTGTGTTTCCATATAAATTTTAGAACGAGTTTGCCAATTTCCACAAAAACCTGATATGATTTTCATCGGGATTTTGTTAAATCTGTGTTCAACTGGGGGAGATTCAAAATCTTCATTTTCTTTGTTTCATGAACATGAACTGTCTCTACACTTATTTAAACATTCTTTAATACTTCAGGGGTGCCTGGGTGGCTCTGTCGGTTAAGCGTCCAACTTCAGCTCGGGTCACGATCTCATGGTTCGTGAGTTCAGGTCCTTCATTGGGTTCTGGGCTGACAGCTCAGAACCTGGAGCCTGCTTTGGATTCTGTGTCTCTTTCTCTCTGTGCCCCTCTCCTGCTCGTGCTCTGTCTCTGTCTCTCAAAAATAAATAAACATTAACAATTTTTAAAAAATAAACATTCTTTATTATCTCTCATGAAAGGGTTATAGTTTTCAGTGCACAAATCCTGCATAGGTGTTGTTGGATTTACAGCTAAATATGTTGAGGGTTTTCATGCTATTTTAAATGGCATTTTAAAATTTCAATTTCTATTTGCTCATCACTTTTACGTAGAATTACATTTTTATGTGACTTTGTATCCTGCAATGGTCTGAAATTCATTTATTAGTTGTAGCAGATTTTTGTGAATTATTTCAAGTCTTTTGCATAGGCTATCATGTCATCTGCAAACAAAGCCAATGTTCTTCTTCTTCTTTTTTTTTTTTAACATTTATTTATTTTTGAGACAGAGAGAGACAGAGCATGAACGGGGGAGGGGCAGAGAGAGAGGGAGACACAGCATCGGAAGCAGGCTCCAGGCTCCGAGCTATCAGCCCAGAGCCTGATGCAGGGCTCCAACTCACGGACCGCGAGATCGTGACCTGAGCAGAAGTCGGACGCTCAACCGACTGAGCCACCCAGGCGTCCCATTTCTTCTTTTAAGATAAGTATGACTCTTTTCTTTTGGTCTCATCATGTTGGGTAGAACCTCCAGGGCATTTGGGTGGCTCAGTCAGTTAAGAATCTGATTCTCAATTTTGCCTAAGGTCATGGGATCGAGCCCTGCATTGGGCTCTGCTCTGATTCTGGAGCCTGCTTAAGACTCTTTCTCCCTCTCCCTTTGTCTCTCCCCTGCTCATTCTTTCTTTCTCTCTCACTCTCATTCTCAAAAAAAAAAAAAAGAAAGAAAGAAAAAGAAAAAAACTTCAACACAATGCTGAGTGGAGTGGGCAAAGCACATGCTTGCTTTATTCCTGAACATTCAGTCTTTCTTTGTTAACCATGATGCCACCAGTGTGGTTTGTAGATGCCAATTATCCAAGTAAGTTCTCTCCTAAATCTTGCTTGCTGAGAGCTTTTACCATGAGTGCATGCATGTTGAGTTTTTCCAAGTGCTTTTTTAGGCATTTATTAGATTATTGTGTAGTTGAATTTTTAATCTTCTGATATGGTAAATTGCACGGGGTAATTCTGAATATTGAAATCAACTTTGCATTCCTGGGAAAAACATCTCTGATCATTTTATCATTTGATCAGATATTATGCTTTTAGCATATACTGGATTAGACTTACTGATGTTTTTTCTACTTTTTTTTAATGCCTGTTATGTATGAGGGGAATTGGTTCGTAATTTTCTTATAACATTGTCCATGTCTAGTTTTCTAAAAGGGTAATGTTGATCTTGTAAAATTAGTTGGGAAGTGTGTATGCCTCTCTTTTCTGAAATATTTTATGTAGAATTTGTTTTTGAATATTTTGAATAATTTTCCCATGAAGCCACCTCAGCTTGAAATTTGCTTTATAGGAAGGTTTTCGGTGGTCAATTTAATTTATTTTATAGGTATAGGGCTACCCAGGATGTCTTATTATTCTTGCTTGAGCTCTTAGTGTTTATGTATCAAGGAATTTCCCCATTTTACCTAAGATATCCCAGCAAATGACCTCAGAATCCAGCAACAGTGGTCATATAAATATGCTTGTGCTGCGACAAAGGCAGAAGTAGTGGTGACCTGTCTCCCGACCACATGGACTGCATAAGCCATTGCTGGGGCCACTCTGGCTGGAAAGCAAACGAAGTAAATTCAATGATACTTGTTGGAGCAAAACATGAATCCAGAAGGCGTAAAACCAACAATCTCCTACTTATTATCTCATTTGTCTTGTTTTATTGCTTATCATTTCCACCAAAATAGCCACAGACCTGTCCTCTCTCAGATGTGCATTCAAATGAAACGTTCTTGCTTATCTGTAATAAAAGTATTTTAACGAAACCAAACATCTTTTGAATCGTATTGAACTTGATCCCCTCCAAATAGAACACATGCTCCCGTTGAGCAGCTGCCCCAGTTTTCTCCTCTGCGTCATTTCGTATGGACACACATGGCCACTTTTCTACCTCACTTGCTCTCAGCACCTTATTTAGCAGTGCGTTACTAAGGTGGCAGGATATGGTGACAGGTTTCACCTTGCATTGGAAGTAAAGATCATTCCCTGGGTGCTGGGTGCGTCATTAACCTGCTGGAGGTTCACTCTTCAGTCTGCTTGTCGGCTGATAAACTCTGCTGATTCTTCTAAGAGGATTAGAAAACACTCAACTCCTCAACTGTTTCCAAACCTTAGTTCTGAAAGCCCCATCTTGGAAATTTTCAAAGATGTGCACCATCTCGCAAAAAAAAAAAAAAATAATTCAGGGACCAGAAAGGGCGTTCAGTATTGCATTCAACTTTTATGTTCCTTATTGCTTTGTTTGTTTGAATTCAGCACTGTAGCCAAAACAGAAACAGCCTAACTAGGACCTGAATAAAGCAGAGATATGAACTAGATATTAGTAAACATATCAAGGAAATGCTAGTGTATGAAACCACAGATTACATCTGATTTCTTATGCTGACAAAGGTGAATTCTAGTGTATTATGGTGGAAATAACATTGAATTATAGCAGTTGACTTCAGGCTGTTACATAGATCAGAGGCAGGACCAGATGGCTGCTGAAGGTCCCGACAATTGCCAAGTTCTATGACTCTAAGGTAAAATTTACTTTCCGATAATTCAGTCTTCATAATGAGTTTTCATATGACCACAGTTTGTTGTTTAGTTTTTGCTCTTTGTCCGGTTTTGAAGGAAGGGTACATTTCCTCCCTGGTTAAGTTCAAGCAAGATTCAAGAAGTACATGATCAATTTGGTCAGAGAAGATATGGATAGCAAACATGAAGACCATCATTCATTTCTTGGAGAGCGTAAAAGAGTTCTCCAGAAAAACAGAACGGATAATAGGTGCAGGTGGTTATAGGTACAGTACATTTAAATAAATTTACATAATAGACACATGTATAGGTGTAATATGCATCATATGTGTGAGTGTGTGTGTGTACAGAGACAAAGAGATTTACTTTTAAAAATAGGGTTGTGTGTGGTTGTGGGAATGACTAGTTTGAAATCTATAAAACCAGTCAGCAGACTGGAAATTCATCCTGACTTGGCAGTCTTGAGTCTGGGTTCCAGACCACAGCAGGATGAAAACTCAGGCAGGGTTTCTATGGTGCAACCTTGAAAATTCCTTCTTCAAGAAACCTCAGTCTTTGTACTGATTGGATAGGGCTCACCCACATTATGGAAGTAACCTGCTATGTTCAAAATCTATTGATTTTTGTAATAATCATCACTACATCTCGATTGGTATTTGAAAACTAACCGGACACTGTAAACTAGCCAAGTGGAAATGTTATAGTTAACTATGACAGATTGTTATTAAGGCATTAGAAAATACTAGAAAATAAAGAATTACCAGACATTAAAGTGTTAGCAAAAAATTCTTTCATCAGAAAAGTGTAATGATTTGTCACTCTGCTATTTACTTCTGTTGATTTATTGTTTCTTCATTTATTTCAATAATACTAATAATATGAAACTTGTAGATATCTCAATATCTTTGGGTCATTCTGGATTATGTTATATTTAAAATCACAAGCTTTAAAATCTCAGTAACATTTAAAGGAAATCAAAATTTCTCTCAACACAAGTGTTTTGAAAAGGTAAAGCACCGTCTGGGAAAGACATTAGTCTTGTCTTTTTATAAAAGAAAGAATGTTAAAAATAATTCATAAGCCAGTACTATTCAATGTAAATTAAATCTGTATATACTCTATATCTCATCACAATGACAGATGTATTCTATGTATTTATTTACCAAAAGTACAAGTTGATTTCCTGTAATATTGAAATGTTTATTATAACAGTTTTAAGAACTCTTGACTTGAAATATGAGACTATGAATCTTTGTTAGGAGAAACTACATTTGTTAAGATGTATTTGTTCACTTAAAGTTGCAAACCACATTTGCCATTTGCTGTAAAATGTGAGTTTTCACACACTATACTCGTGATTATTTACATCTTCGTTCTGACGTCACTGAGTTTGCTATCATTAACTCTCACTCAAGTTGCGTGAAAGTCCTGACGAGTTCTTTGGAACTAGAAACACACCTAAGAGCATTTCCAGTTGTTTTGTTTGTCTGTTTGTTTGTTTGTTTGTTTTGTAACATGCAGGTAAAACAGAGAGTTTAGTGATTATTTTTGGAATACAATGCAGAATCTTCATTTTCTCTCTTAATAATAGTGGATAATATTTAAGAAGCAATTTATATGAACCAGGCATTGTGCTGGTACCTGGTCCATGGTACATAAATCATTCTATTTAACTCACAATGGGGGCAGGGTAAAGACTGAAGAACTATTAGGAGCACAAAGTGAGAAATATTGGAATGATCAGGATTAGGGCATGCTCAGTACCTGTTTTGGGTTTCAGTTTTTCTCGTTTCAACAATTGTGTTGAAAACAAATTCAATTTTTTTTAACGTTTATTCATTTTTGAGAGACAGCGCGAGCGGGGGAGGAGCAGAGAGAGAGGGAGACACAGAATCTCAAGCGGGCTCCAGGCTCTGAGTGGTCGGCACAAAGCCTGATGAGGGGCTCCAACTCACTGACCGCTAGATCATGACCTGAGCTGAAGTCCGGCGCTCAACTGACTGAGCCGCCCAGGCGCCCCTGTTGAAAATAAATTTTAATTACACTGTTGTCTATGCTTACTAATTCAAAGCAGAAAATCAGTTCTTAAGATCTACTACAACTTTATGCCACCACCCTAAACATCAGTGATACTCAAAATCTATCTCCCCTAAAAGAAAATATAAAAATATAAAAAAAAATCCACCCTGGGGGCGCCTGGGTGGCTCAGTCGGTTGAGTGTCCAACTCTGGACTTTGACTCAGATCATGATCTCATGGTTCATGGGGTCAAGCCCTATGTGGGGCTCTGCAATGGCAGTGCAGAGCCTGTTTGGGAATCTCTCTCTCTCTCTCTCTCTCTCCATCTCTTTCTCTGTCTCTCTCTCAATAAACATTTTATTTTAATTCCACCCTGATTATATAACCTTTACAAATCCTTATGTCTTTTCAGAATATATCCTTCTTTTGACTCAACTGCAACTCCAGAGTTGCAGTCTAGGTCCCCCTCAAATAATGGCTCCCATGAAGCCTTTTCTAACTTTTCTCTGAAAAGATCCCCTTTGGTTCAAAAATGTTCATCGCTTTTCTGTGAGTCAACCCTGAAAATCACTTTAATTTCTAATTAACATGCCACATATCATGAGCATACGAAGCTATAGGAAGACAGGTTGAAGACTGCTAATAATTAAAAGCAAACTCATATCGGAGAAAGCACAGATGCAAATACTAAGAAGTTGAAAAAGTTTAGCCCAAAAAGTCAGCCTGGGTAAGAAAGAGATTTCCTGGAAGAGAGATCAGAACAAAGGGATATAGAATAACATAGAAGTTACATGGAAAGGAAAGGAAGTAGGATCAATGTGTTTGAAAAAAACCTATTCCAGGAATTTACATATATACAAACTAATTTAATTCTCCTAAGAAATACATTCCACTGTTGTTTACACTTTCCAGACACAGAAGCAGAGCAAACAAAGCTTACATAAGATAATTTCACCTAAGTAATGGAATCAAGATTCACATTCATGTTTGTCTCACTCCAAATTCCCTTTGTTTCCAATTTTTTAAACATTTACGTATTTTGAGAGAGAGAGCAAGTGAGGGATGGGCAGAGAGAGAGGAGAGGGAGAGAATTCCAAGTAGGCTTTGTGCAGAGCATGACGTGGGGCTTGGTCCCACGAACCATGAGATCATGACCTGAGCCGATATCAAGAGTTGAACTCTTAACTGAATGAGCCACCCAGGTGCCCCCAAATCCCATTCTTTTCATTCATTCATTCATTTACTCATTCATTCACTCGCTCACTCATTCTATTCATTTCATTTGCTCTCATAAACATGAGTTTCTTACACAAGATAGATATTTACTACTTTTGAATAGATGAGTTAATATATAGATAAATAAACATAAATAAAAAAATGGGCAAATGAATAAAGTCTATGAGATCATTATAGTCTGATTCTTAGCACCAAATCCATTCTCAAATTTTCCCCAACTGACTCTGTTAGGGACCTGGAATATATTTCTGGATGATAAGAGTTAGGTTGGATCCTGTTTCTTTGAGACAACACAGGTCTCAAATGAAGCAGGTAGAGCAAAAGAAAGATCTTTTCTCAGCACATTTCTTAAGCTGTACTCTTTGCTTTATCTCATGAGGAATAGGGAGAAGCTAATCATTGTTTTGGCTTTTTAGAAAATATCTTGCTTGGGGCTCCAAGTTTGGATAGAGACCAAGAAAGAGAAGCAAAAAGAGAAAAAGGAGATCTAATTAAGAATCTAACTGTAGCAGTGATTTCAATATCTGAGGCACCTGGTTTGCATATTCTTCAGAAACCCTATACCTTACATTTAAATGGTTAGCATACCTTAAGGGAAGCAGAACCAATGCATTTTCATGCCAAAGAAAATTGATTAAAAACATATAAAACACACTGAAATAAATAGAAACATGAGCCAAATTTCTATGTTAAGTAAATTATTGTAACATAAGGTGGTATCTTTCTATTCCTTTGTGACATACTAGAAAGAGATGATCCAGAAAGTAGTGAAAATAAAATGTGTCCTAAGAAAGGGAAAGGAAGGGGGTTGGGGGTGAGGTCGGGAAGAAAGAGAATTTTGGAAGTAGCAACTTGCATATTTCTATTTGTGGCATAGGTTGTCAGTGAATTAAAATAGGTCTCATTTATTAGAAATGGATAGGCAGTTCCTGACTTAAAAGATCTAGTGCTTCCTTAGTAATAAAGTTTTTAAAAATTCATTGTTTGAGATCTTAGAAATACAACATGCTGATTTATGGACCTCTGAACACATTTTGGTGAAGAAAAAGGAGACAGATCTCTCCTAGAGAAACAACAGGTGTGTCAAGAGGCCCAATTCAACATGAGAGGTGAGGAAGTTCTCAGATCCACAGATCCACAGCCCAGACACTGGAAACTAGAGTCCACAGCCCCAAGCTCATGGTCCCATCCTCTGGAAGGACTGGTGAGGAAGCGTGATAATAAGTGGGCACACGATAGCTGGAAGGTTCCCTGGTGACCGGCAGAAACTTGGTAGACATGGGAAGATGGAGTCAATGACCGTGGTCACTCAATTCCTGGGAAGACAGGACCCCCCTCTGACAGATGAAGGATGTATTAATTTGACAAAGTGCCACAGACTGGGTGCTTAAACAACAGAAATGCATGGTCTCACAGCTCTGGAAGCTGCATGACCTAGATCTAAGTATTGGTTCCTTCTAAGGGCAGTGAGGGAAGGATCCCTTCCAGGCTGCTCCCCTTGGCTTGTAGGCACCCCTCTTCTCCCTGGGTCTCTCAGTATCTCCTTCCTTCTATGCATGCACGAATATCTCTTTGCCCCAATTTCCCCCTTTTTATGACAACAGTCATATTGGATTACAGTTCATCACAATAACCTCAGTATTGAACTCGATTGCTTCTCTAGAGACCCTATCTTCAAATAAGGTCACATTCTGAGGTAATGGGGTTTAGGACTCCAACATATGAATCTTGAGAGACACGATTTAACTCATAACAAGAGACAAACAGTCATTAAAGTGGGAAAAAAAGGCATTTCAAAATTTTGATTAGATAGTGTCTCCAAACGTCAATTTTCTCTAGGTCTAATGAGGACTTGGGGTGAATTGTCTCCTCAGGAACTTTATAAACCCTTTCCATTGGGTGTGTGTATGAGGAAAACAACTTGGTAAAGTCCTCCGGGGTTTCACTAAATCAGTTATCTAATGAAAAAGAAATTGATTTCCCTCTGCACAGACATGGCTGAATATGTTTTATTCGTTTGCTTAAGAGACACAGATCATCCCTTTCTCACATATAGGACGAAGGTGACTATTTTCATGGCCAATAATCCAGTAATCACCATCCATGCAGCACCACAGCGTGCCTGCCACTCTTCACTTCCTAGTGTCTCATACTGACAAGGTACCAGACTCTTCTATTTATGTTTCCTAAGGAACCAAACAGCAGAATCTGGGTTCATGAACCGAGGATCACGTATTTTCAATTGTCAACAAGTAAAAATAATAAAACCATTAATAAGACTGCCTGCATCATCTTTTTAATAAACATTACTGCAAGTCTACGGTGACACAGCAACTGAGGGGAGGAGGGTGGTCCTTCTTCTAGGTCAACTCTATCTGGGAAATTAAGATGGGATGCATGAAGCTGGCAATTCCTAAAATACTCTGGAAAAGCAACAGACTAAGAACTGTAAAGGCCAGATATGTGCAGCTGTGAACAGTGTCATCAGGGCCACATTTGCAAATCATCTTGAAATTGTTTGCCTTTGGGAATGTTTGATTAAAAAGGCATTATGACATGGAGATTGCGAAATTTTAAATGGGAGCTAGAAACTTTTTGTTCAAAGACGTCTGATCTACAATGAAATAACATACGGAAGTAGCAACTTGCATATTCCAACAAAACTAATTAAACCGCAAGCATTGTAAGATAAATGAATAGAAATGCTTAACTACTCTTGGAAGTAAGTATAGAGGAGGGTCAACATTAATCAATGGGACACATGGAAACATTTCTTTGGTCTGACAGTATTACTAGTCTGGTCGGCTCAACCAAGATAAGTGGTGCGTGAAACATAAAGATGGGGGAAAAAGAAAAGGAAAAGGAAGGAAGTAAGGGATGGTTGGGAAGAGAAAGAAAGGGACATTCGAGACGGATAAGAAACATAGCATGTGAGCACAGCATTAAGCCATTAACTTAGGAGATCACTTATCACTGGTTTTGCTGATCAGTCTTCTGAAAATTTAAAACAGCGCTTTCTATAGAGGGTTGCAGTTGCTATACTCTTATTTTTAAGCAAGTGTACTTTTGGAAATCCCAAGTTTCTCATTTAATTATAAACATTTTGCTCTTTTGTTAAAGAATGACTCAGGCAATAAAAAAAGAATGACTCACGCAATAAAAATGTATTTAAGGTATTTACAGCAACGATTCTCAAATTCGATACCTCGGAAGCACTTGGGAAATGGTTTCTTGGATTATTTGAGCAAAGATTCACATATACTCTATGCTAATTGCCAGGCAATTTTGTGGGTATTTTACCTATATTATCTCTTAATTTTTATAATATTATAATAACCCGATGCAAGAGGTACCCTTATTCCCATGTCACAGATGAGAAAAGTGGGGGCAGAGAGAGCTCAAGTCAATGGCACAAGATCATAGTCCTGGGAAAGGCAATGCCAGGCGTTGCTTTTGAGTTTTCACATTACCTTCTCTCTCAGTCATGAAGGCCCCTTCCCCACAGCCACCTCTGTGCTGGTGGGATTCTGACCTGCATGTTTTAACAGGCATTACTTAAACGCACCAGAGTTTCAAATCTTGAGTGATCAAACATAGTCCATTCTACAATGCCCCGAGATTACCTTGTTTATTTATTTGGAATTCCAGATCTCTACAAACAAATCAGATCCTGATATTAAGATGAGTTAAAAAGTCAATGTCAAGAAAGGTAGCCAGCAAGAAAGACGTAACCCGTGGACAACACTTCCTGAGGAATACGTGAGCTAAACTTTGTTTTACAGCCTTTATCCCCTCTCATTGAAACCTGAGTCTACTTTGAATGAGGCAGAACTTGCAAAGGAATTAGTCTCTGGGCACCGGAACCAAATTTTAGCATCATAGAATTTAAGCACTGAAATGGGAAAATGAGTCAGTGGAGTTAAGCAAAGACACCAAAACAAGACCCTGGGTTGGAGGTGTCCCTGATGTTGGCGCTCTCTCCAGTTGCCTCCAACAGACACGGGGAAACCATGACCTCTGCTATGTCTGTGCCTCCAGCCAGCCACCGTGACACAGCTCAGTCAATGAAGCAGTATTAAACAAGGTCCTCTCTAGAGAAAATCAGCTGTCTTTCTGTCTAGGGCTCCTGCCTAACTATAAGAGTAAAGGAGCCTTGGGGACCAAGAAACCTCAAGTACCCTCTACTTTGAAGCCGCTGAACATCCAGAAGTGCCCTGGAATAACTTCTTCCTCTACCTTTCTTGTTCCTGCTCCCCTCTGCATGCCACGACCCATGCCTGCTCACGTACCGTCCCCTCTCACCCCTGCACTGGAAAGGGAAGAAATTCATGAACAGAGAGCTCACCTAATCCTATGTCACTTTCCAGAGGTTAGATGAATAAATGCAGAGTAAATATGGAATTGCCTTCTATATGCCACTCCTGTGCTTTCAGTCAGCAAAGGCTTGGGAGAGAAGGAAATGAAGCAGGAGACAGGGACACGCCAGCCTCAGGAAGAGGCCAGACCTCCACAAAGTAGCAGGAGAGGAAGGTGTTCACACACACACACACACACACACACACACACACACGTCTACTAGTCTCTACTCTTTCTCTTCATTTCACTACTTTCCACTGGGTCAAAACTTGTTATCATCTGGAAAACATTAAGCCTATGGGTCTTAGTTGAGCCGTGGCCTCGGAGTAGAAAAGCTTCTGTGTCCGATAGATACACATAGTCAACCTTCACTAAGCTGCCCAATCAAAGAAGGAACAAAAATAAATATTTACATAACACTCTTACATGATTTATTTTGCTTAAGACATTTAAAACATGAAGACGATTTCCCTTTACATGCAATCAACATATGTCTATGGAGTGCCTACATGGATGTACTACAGGCCATTGCACTTCCTTCCACTCATACATTCCACATCCGATTTCTAATGCAAAAGCCCTTTTTATTCTGCCTTCCATTTTAGCTATCACAGTCTGTCACAATTGCTATTCTTCTCTCCTGTATTTATAGTGAGTCATTACTACTCATCATGAGGCCATCTGCACAATGTCGCTGGGTAGTGACACGTAGCCTTTGTTCAAACCCTAGGGTGCTGCATCTTGCAGGATGGATATTAATGCTACTA
This sequence comes from Panthera tigris, assembly GCF_018350195.1. Lineage (NCBI taxonomy): Eukaryota > Metazoa > Chordata > Mammalia > Carnivora > Felidae > Panthera > Panthera tigris. The sequence continues at coordinate 14,603,183 of NC_056668.1, read as the reverse complement.
AATCCATCTTCAACATTTCCAAACAACAGCATTCGTAACAGCTATTATATCTGCACAGTAGCAAGAAGAGAGGGTGCAGCGGGTTATTAGCAGCAACTGCCCATTACAATAGACTTATGATGTTATAAGCAGAAAATAGATTTCCTTTTCTCTCTTTGTAATGTTGTACTTTATATTCTTGGAAAGACAATCCCTGCACAGAGGTGGTTACAGTTGTCAGGCATGTAGTATGATGTCACGCAGCTATGAGCATCTCCTGTGGGCTCCTGGCTAGATGTTAACCCTTTAATTTAATTTAATTTAATTTAATTTAATTTAATTTAACTTGGTTAACCCTTTAATCTAACCATGGTGGTACATCAGAACCACATGTGGAACGGCCTGAGGAGCTCAATCACTTGGTTTTTAAAATTGTTCATTTTGGGGGGTACCTGAGTGGCTCAGTTGGTTGAGGGTCCGAGTTCAACTCAGGTCATGATCTCACGGTTTGTGAGTTCGAGCCCTACATTGAGTTCACTGCTGTCAGCCTGTTAGCACAGAGCCTGCTTTGGATCCTCTGTCCCCCCTCTCTAACCCTCCCCTGCTTGTGCTTTCCCCAAAATTATAAATGCATATATACATACATACATATATACATACATACCTAAGTCAATAAATAAAATTGTTTATTTTCTGCTTGGTTCGTATGTCTAAAATGGCCCTTTGTTAATTCTGTTGCATATTCAGAATTAAGACACCACAGGTTTAAGTTGTTGCCCAGTATTTAAAGTCCATGTCAAGTTCTGCTGGTGTGTGAAGTATTTAAACATAAGTGAGGTGGTCCATCTGACCTGTGATTTGTTTCATGATCGATGTTTTACGTCCCAATCCGCCAACGTGGACACATTATATTTCTCTATTAAATATGGAAGACTATCCTTCAAGTGCCCAGGCAGTGTGTTTTCACAAAATGTCCTAAAACCCCAAGTATCTCCATTTACCTCTCCTTCTCCCACGTGTGATAGAGACATTAACTAACACAACAAAATAATAGTGCGGGCTTAATGACTAATGGCCGCTGAAATTTGGCCCCGGAGCTGTTAAATAAAGAGGAGTAACTGAAGTTGTAAGGAAGTCGGGGGGGGAGCACATCTTCTCTGAATGGGGCAGTTTGTAGTCTGTTCCAGGGAGCCGCAAGCAAGGGAGCCCAGCATAACCAGAATGTCAGAAATTTAGAAGATGTCAGACCTCCATATTCTGTGTGATTCCCTTTTGATTTTTAAATATTGGCGACTGATTTGGAGTCTGATGAAAAGCCTATGGGGACCTATACCTGTGTGATGAAGAAACTTGTGTGTGGGCTGGATTTGGTAGAGGACCTGACAGTTTGCGATCTGTGATCTCAACCAGTATAACACTCCTCCTCGACGCGAGGAGAGTCAGATGTGTGGGGAAGAGAAGGGCATCCTTGCGTGCCTGTGAGGACAGCTGGAGGGTTGTGTCACTGTGGACAATTTTTGCTGACTTTATTATTTTGGTTAACAACTGTCCTATATCCAGTGAGCAAAGGGTCACTCTTACTTGAGATAAGACAACCGTTTTGAAGAAGTTCTTTGAAAACCAGTATTTGAGAAAAGCATGGTGCTCACAGCACTGTGTAGGCTAGGACTCTTGTTTCAGTAGTTGGAAGCTCGTAGGAAGAAAAATTCAAAATGTAAAGATCATAAGATAAACTTTTTAAAAGTAGCTATTTGATGTGAATGTAGCTACTTCATCTTTCCCTGGACTTATAGAAGTCCTGCAGAGTGCTTCTTTTTGTAACGCTGCAATGGAACCTGCTTTTACATGAGGAAAGTTGTTAATTTAAACATATACAGTAAAATTGTACAGTCATTTTATCAAGTAGAGTTACAACTCAATGCCATAAGCCACCGCACTATACTTTCTGAGTGTCTGACACCACATATTTGACTTTTGGTGTCTGTTGCATCAGTTCATTGGTCTTGAAATTGGCATGAAACGGCAAGAGACTCAAACGATGTGATATTTCTATCAGATATTTTCCTTTGTTAAAAAAAACTTGGAGTCAAAGAGGACCAGCGAAAAATAACAAAAGCAACAACAAACCACAACAATGCAATTATTGAAAGTTAGGTTGGGACTCTGGACAGAGACGTTTCCATGGAAGGTATATTGAAGAGAGACCTGGGCACTGCATGCGGGTTCCCAATATCTCAGACGGAATATCACCAGCACATGTTGAAGCATTTTGGATAGAGCAACTAAGGTAAAGACAGAGACATATTTAACCTAATGAAGCGTGAACATGAGGGTCTTCTTTAGGGTTTCTTTGTCTGACCTTTTCCAAGGCTCCACTCCACTCCTCTAGGGAGGCTCGGGGGAACCCACCACTCTGGCTGTGCTGCCATAGTCTGGGAGTCAATCATTTGCCCTTGTAGTAGTTCTGGGGCTGTAGGTGGATCCAGAAGGCTGCCTGTGCTACCACTGGCTTCTAGAATCAACCTGATGAACCTCAGAACTTCAGGGAGTTGTGGGGCACCTGGGTGACTCAGTCTGTTAAGCATCTGATTCTTGACTTCGGCTTAGGTAATGATCTCATGATTTTTGGGATTGAGTCCTGTGTCGGGCTCTGCGCTAACAGCATGAAGCCTGCTTAGGATTCTCTCTCTCTCTCCCTCTCTCTCTGCCTCTCTCTCTCTCTCTTTCTCTCTCAAAACAAATAAATAAATTGAAAAGAAATAAAAGACATTTAGGGAGTTTTGAGTTCAAGAACGATTAGAACCAAGACACTACTTGGCTATCCAGTAGAAGATCACTAAAATTGAGGATCCATAGCTGATTGATTCTCACACAAGTCAGCAGCCTCCAGGGCCGGCAGACTGGGATGGGGAGGTGAGGCAGGGACACAAGGCTGAGATAAGCCTGATCCCAGGATTGAAGCATCAGCTGAGGAGAAATGACACAGGACGTTACAGATGTGGCGTTACTAATAAATAGCAATGTTGAAAGGACCTTTTCTGTGTCATCAAAAATAATTTGAGTATTTTTTGGTACATAATTATGGAAGAAAAAGTGAGTTATAGTCTATTCTTTCTACAGAAAACGATGTTGACAAAATCATTGTCATATGTGAAAGTGATCAAAGACTATGCAGGCCATATAGAGGAAATGTTACAGAAGATAGTGATGATTTTGATATCATATTGTTGTCTTGATTTTGTGATATTTGTGTTTTTATTGTCATCCTGTAAGTTTGTATTTGTTAATATTATTTTTATTCTAAATTAGCATTCATGTTTATATCTACTACTATATTCATAATGTATTCTTTTTCTTAAAGAGGTCCCCCCAAATTATAAACTTCCAGATTGCAAGCTGGGGTCCTGTCTAGTTAGAAAGCAGGGACAGAATCATGTACCAAAATCAGGGAGAAAAACAGAATCTGCCATGACTGGAGATACTCAGAAAGCATTCAAAATTTTAAGTATTATGGGAAGGTAGACCCCCGGAAATTTTGCACATAAATGTATCATATAAAAGCCATGAATTAAGTTCATTTTGAACCAATATGATATGATTGCACTAAAAGACAGAATATCCACAAGTTCTCTCAGGGGATAGAAGAAGTTCCAGACAGTCCTGTCCCTCTTTCTACCACTGTATCTTGTTTCTTTTTCTAAACAGTAGATTTTTACAACATATTTGTTCAGGATTATGCCCATTTCTAACTTCTCTTTCAATCTCTTTGGCTTCCTGTTATAACAGCCCTCTAGACTGGACATAGTAAGCATCGTTAATAGTAGGTACTGGATGCAAAATTCTATTAGAGAGTGTAAATCAATGGCTTGATGTAGGGGCAATCTTTAGAAGGTTCCTCATCAAGACCAGATTTCTGCTTCTCAGACACTGACACAAAGCAGAGATGACTTCCTCGAAATCCCCACCTTAGGAAGAAAGCATTCCTCGGCCAAATCTGAGCACATGTACAACTAGTCATGACCAGAAAAATAAGAGGGGCTTCCTTGGCCATGACGGAGTACGCATTAATTACATATCGTCATAGCATTTGTAACATGGATGTAATTCTTTGACATAGAGCTATAAAATGAGTGCACCCATAAATATAAGATGAAGAGAATTAGTTAACTCCAATTACAAAGAGGATTACTGAGTTACATGTATGCAAATGAGGGACTCCAAATCTGGAGAAGACGGCACTGTAAAGTGCCACACCCATTGCTGAGAGTGTATAAATGCCTTACTTGAGGAGCAATATTCAAGCACAGAATCTTCTGTCACTCAGCTGAACTCCCATCTCCTGCCAATATGTCCTACAGCTGCTGCTCTGGAAATGTCGCCTCCCAGTCCCTTGGGGGCTACCTGCGCTACCCAAGCTCCTCCTGTGGCTCTTCTTCCCCCAGCAACCTGGTCTACCGTACTGACCTCTGCTCTCCCAGCACCTGCCAGCTGGGCTCCTCCCTCTACAGCGGCTGTCAAGAGACCTCCTGTGAGCCCACCAGCTGCCAGACGTCCTGCGTGGTGTCCAGCCCCTGCCAGACGTCCTGCTCCCTCCCGAGGACCTCCACGTTCTGCGGTCCCTGCCAGACGACTTATTCTGGGTCTGCCAGCTTTGGATCCAGAAGCTGCTACTCTCTGGGCTGTGGATCCAGTGGCTTCAGACCCATGGCTTGCAGAGTCCAAGGTTTCCCTTCCATGAGCTATGGATCTCAGTTCTGTCACCCATCCTTCTTGACTTCTAGGACCTACCAGTCTTCTTGTTACAAACCAATGTGTAGATCTGGCTTCTACTGATCACTTTACTAAATTTCTAATCTTATTGTTCATCTCATCAATACCTCTACTCATAACCTTTATTCTCTTCATCACTTGCAGGAAGAATTAGCTTCTTATTCTTCGATTATCAAATTCTCACCTAGTGTCTGCCCCCAAATACTGGCTGACAGACTTTATTTGAAAAATTCTCCAGTGAATATACTCCCTGAACATAAGGTCTAAAGCCTGCATTGCAGATAAGATTCATGTTATTGGATTTTCTTCCAAAATTGTATGAAAAACCAAATGACTATAATCTAATAAACTTACTGCTTCTGATATCCAGCTGTGTTTATTGTTGTTAGTTGTTTATTGGCTAAGTTTTTTTACTGTGATAGATAAAGAAGATATTATGAAACTATCTATCTGCACCTGGAAATAGATTGGAAATCTTGAGAAATTGGGGACTTGAACTAATTTTGAGGGACCTCAGAGATTTTTCTTACTCAAACTACAGGTAGTGGAAGACTATTTTGCGAATGGAAATCTCAGATTCAGGAATGGGATTGATTCCCTCACAAGAAGTGGTAAGGTAGCAGACTAGCTGATAGTTATATAAGGAATGCAGAGAACAAAAATAATGTTTAGATTTATATGGTGAGGCTTGCACATGAAAGAAAAATGGAATCGAACACAAATGAAAATGACTATGTATTAATTTTAGGTAGTTTGGCTTGAAGTCACCCACCCTTTCTTGGTAAAGGTGATAAGCACCTGTAGTGTCACTGATGAGTTCTCAATATGATCTTCTCTACGTATGTGTAATGAGTGATGCCTTAACATTAGAGTGAAGAATCTAAATTCCTAAGGATGATTTCCACCTTGGTTTTGACTCATGTTTCAAACTAAAAGATAATAAGCATTTGGTACCGTCAGGAATGGTGATTTAATGCGTATTTAAACACACAGAAACATAGGCAAATATTATCTTTCATTTTCATGATATCATTCTCTGTTTTTTTAGGCAAAGTGTTTCCAGGAATATCAAAATGCAAAGATAGGGGCGCCTGGGTGGCTTGGTCGGTTGGGCGTCCGACTTCGGCTCAGGTCATGATCTTACGGTCCGTGAGTTCGAGCCCCACATCGGGCTCTGTGCTGACAGCTCAGAGCCTGGAGCCTGTTTCAGATTCTGTGTCTCCCTCTCTCTCTGCCCCTCCCCTGTTCATGCTCTGTCTCTCTCTGTCTCAAAAATAAATAAATGTTAAAAAAAAAAATTAAAAAAAAATGCAAAGATAGATAGATTTTGATAAGGAACCTATTCCCGACTCGGGCTGTGTGCTAACAGTTCAGAGCCTGGAGCCTGCTTCAGATTCTGTGTCTCCCTCTCTCTCTGCCCCTCCCCTGCTTATGCACTGTCTCTCTGTCTCTCTCTCAAAAATAAATAAACATTAAAAAAATTTTTTTAAAGAAAAGAAATTATTGAAAATTCAGTTAACTTACAGTTGAAGGAGATATTTATGAGGTGTGTCAATGGAATACATGGTTAAAAATAGTTGATGAATGGAGCACTTGGGTGGCTCAGTTGGTTAAGCGTCCAACTTTATCTCAGGTCATGATCTCACAGTTCATGGGTTTGAGCCCTGCGTCAGGCCCTATGCTGACAGCTCAGAGCTTGGAGCCTGCTTCGGATTCTGTCTCCCTCTCTCTCTGTCCCTCCCCCCGCTCACACTCTGTGTCTCTCTCTCTCTCAAAAATAAACATTAACATTTTTGAAAAAAAGATAGTTGATGAATAACTGTCACTCCATCATTTAGAGGTATTACATTTTATTTGGTTTTTTTTGGAGGTACTACATTTTAAACCACAATAATTCTTGTTTCCACCCCTTTCCATTCAAACCATTAAAATAGTTTAGTGCTCGGATAAAGCAAAATATATGTGACATGTTCGGAAATTACCAGGGACAAAACATCAGGGAGGTTTCAACCACCACAGCAACAAAGTCTCAGAATTTGTGACTATTTTTAGGTTAGGAATATTGCTGAATCCAAATGAGAGGCTGATGCAACTCATGAGCTTAGGTAACCAAAACTGAAGGTTACAAACTTCTAATGATTTTGACAAAAATTGTCTGAGATTCTGAACAAAACCTTAGGACTAGGGTAAGCCTCAAATATTGACCCCTTCCTATGAACTAAAGCTCAGTTCCAAATTATTTCAATGCTTGATTATATTAGCATGGTATAGAGACGACTTTCAATAATTTCTTTACAGAGACAGATATAGATATAAATGTAAATGCAGGTATAGCTTTATAGGTATAGATATAATTATAGATATACTTTTATATAGATATGGATGGATATATAGATGATAAAGATAGATGATGTAGATAGAGATCATCTGATACCCTTGGGAAATTCACCAGGCTTTAAGAAGTTAAGAAATGATTAAATCCAAAATATGTATCATGTAGTAGAAGTCACTTTAGGAAATAAAAAGAGAAATTTAAGATTTTAAGAGAGAGAGAGAGAAACATATTAAAATAACCAACTAAAAATTCTAAAATTGAAAAGTGCAGTAAGTTAAATGTAGAATTGTTGAATGGATTAAGAAGAAATTAGACACAGCTGGAGAGACAATTGGAGATTGTTCTGGAGAACATATTCAAACTAACAAATAAAGAGAATGCATCGGAGTCAAAACTGATGAACAAAAAGGAAGAGAAAACTTTAAAATCACCAACAGAGAAAGAAAATGCAAGTTACCTTCAAAAAAGCCGCAGTAAGATTGACAGCTGCATTCTAAACAGATAGAAAAAGGAAAGCAGGACAATAATTAAATATCCTCAAATTTCTGAAGAAAGAACACTTTAAAGCTAGAATACTTGACTAGTGAGTATTTGTTTCAAAACTAAAGGAGAAATGCAGAATTTTCAGACAATCAAAAACATAAAGAATCTGTCGCTACCTTTCCAGCACTAAAATATATAATAAAAGTTATATATAGTCAGAAGCAAAATAACCCCAGAACATACAAAAAAAGATCTAAAAAGAAATGAAGAGTAAAGAAAAGATATATATTGGGTAGATGTAAGCAAATTTGGGTCATAAAAACAAGGAAGCAAATACCTATCAATATACATAAGCATAACTGAAATTATAATAATGAATATCCTAACATAACAATACACGAATTGGGATGCCTGTGTGCCTCAGTTGGTTAAGCATCCAACTCTTGATCTCGGCTCAGGTCATGATGGCTCGTGGGATCCAGCCCCACATCGGGCTGTGCACTGACAGCTTGGGAACTGCTTGAGATTCTCTCTCTCCCTCTCTCTGCTCCTCCCTTTCTCATTCTTTCTCTCTCTCTGTCTCTCAAAATAAACAAATAAATTTTAAAAAAAGAGAAGCTGTCATTAAAAATAATAGTGCATGAATTGGGGTAAAGATAACTGACCCTAAGATTTCTGACATTCTTGGGGCGCCTGGGTGGCTCAGTCGGTTGAGCATCCGACTTCAGCTCAGGTCATGATCTCTCGGTCTGTGGGTTTGAGCCCCGCATCAGGCTCTGTGCTGACAGCTCAGAACCTGGAGCCTGCTTCAGATTCTGTGTCTCCCTCTCTCTCTGCCCCTCTCCTGCTCGTGCTCTGTCTCTCTGTCTCCCAAAAATAAATAAACACTAAAAAAATTTAAAAAAAGATTTCTGACATTCTTGCATTGGGCAGGAAATAGTAAAAGTGTTCATTTATATTAGCAAGTCAACAAAGCATGCTGTGAACTCTAAGGCAGCTGTGTCCAGTAGAATCTCCTGTGTTGTTGAAAATATTTTTATCTGCATTTTCCAATATATGGCTTCCATCAGCCACGTGTATCTATTGTGCTCTTGAGACGTGGCTAATATGACTGGAGAACGAAACTTTTAATTTAATTTAATTTTAATTGATGTTAATTGAACTTGATATATGTGGATAGTAGCTAGTCTGTTGGATGGTGTGGCTTTAGGGTATCCTCTAAATGAATTACAAAGTCATGGATATCATCCTGAAAGGCTGACAGAATGATTGTGAAGAAATATCTTGTATTGCATCTAATAATCTTCATGTCTTGTCATACAGCAAACTTTGGGGTTAGTAAAACGGAGGTAGCATTTTTTGTTTCTTTTTCCTGATGATTCTTTTTACCTTTTCCCTTCTCTGTTTCCTTATATTGAAGAAACTCTATTTTAAGTAGACAATAGTTTTGGTTTTTAGTCCAATCTGATAGTCTAAGTCTTTTCTACAGATTATTTAGTCTATTATAGTTAACTTAATTATTGATAATTTCAAATTTCTCCTTACACATTTTCTCTGTGTAATAATAAATTTTCACACTTTTCTCACTTTTGGGAGAGGTAATAAAATGGTTAAAGTTAGAATTTTAGCCTTTAAGTTGTTTTTTTATAATTTCAAAAATTGTTAGTAAGTTTTCAAGAGATTTTAATGATCATTCTTAATTACTGTTTACTTCTACCTATATATTAAGAACCACAAACCACTTTATTAGTGTTATGCACAGTGAGTATTTAGACAATTCACTTATATTTCAATCTTTTTTATTGCCTCCTGCAATTACAAGTTCCCCTCTGGGGTAATTGTCTTTCCAACCGGAGAAAATGCTTCAAGATTCATTTTAGTTAAGTTTTGCCTGATGTGGAGAACTCTACAAAAGAAAATATTTGGATATTTTACAATGGAAAAATAATCTTAAAGAAAACTGAAGTAGGGAAGAACGTTTTTACAATGAAGGAGATAATCATAAGATAAGAACCTAAAGATAAAAATGACCAGAAAGTATTGTGTAATAAGACTCGTCCTAGGAGAGCAGGATTACTGGACACATTGTAACTACAGGTGACAAAAGGGACAATGTGTATATGAAAAGCCATAAACTATATTAATACAGAACCTGTTTTTATTGAAATTACACACAGATGGAAAGACCCATAGTGTCACTAGTTACCTTCCTTCACCTCAACAGTATTTGACTCTGAGTTTCTTCACACGTGTACAAACTGGTCTCCACTGAGATCTTTGTCCCAAATTAATCTTGCTTAGTCATTTTGCCTTTAAACACTTTTCCTGATTTCTCTCTGTGACCCATCATATTTCTCAATCAATTTATTGTATCTATTTTCCCCTTTCCAATGGATTTGAGAGGTATATATATATAATGTAATGTAATGTATAAGAAGTAATTTTAGGGAATGAAATACATTTATAGAAAGAAAATCATTGGTGACAAATAAGGTGCCTCTATTCCACTGAGGTAGATAAAAAGTGACTTCATCTCAATCCCTGCCTTTAGAGCTAAGCATTCCCCAGCCAATGTACAGGCAAAAGGCACAACGAGTCTCAGCCAAGGAGAAGAGTAGGGGGTTTCCTGGTCGTGATTAGTTGGCATTAATGACATACAGTCATAGCATTTCTGACATTGGGATGGTTCATTGGCTTGGTGCTACATCACAATGAATTCTCCCACAAATATGAGATGGAAGGAATCATCTGCAATTAGAGAAAATATCACTGATGTACATATAGGAAAACGAGAGATTCCAAGTGTGGGAAAGGTGACTGTAAAAAATGCCACACCCATGGTTGACCCTATATAAATGCCCCAGTCTAGGAGGCGACATTTAAACTCAGAACCTTCTTGGGGCGCCTGGGTGGCGCAGTCGGTTAAGCGTCCGACTTCAGCCAGGTCACGTTCTCGCGGTCCGTGAGTTCGAGCCCCGCGTCAGGCTCTGGGCTGATGGCTCGGAGCCTGGAGCCTGTTTCCGATTCTGTGTCTCCCTCTCTCTCTGCCCCTCCCCCGTTCATGCTCTGTCTCTCTCTGTCCCAAAAATAAATAAAAAACGTTGAAAAAAAATTAAAAAAAAAAAAATAAACTCAGAACCTTCTCACTGTAACTCAGCTGAACTCACATCTCCTGCCAACATGCCCTACAGCTGCTGCTCTGGAAACTTCTCCTCCCGCTCCCTTGGGGGCTACCTGCGCTACCCAAGTTCTTTCTACCCCAGCAACCTGGTCTACCGCACTGACCTCTGCTCTCCCAGCACCTGCCAGCTGGGCTCCTCCCTCGACAGCGGCTGTCAGGAGACCTGCTGTGAGCCCACCAGCTGCCGGACGTCCTGCGTGGTGTCCGGCCCCTGCCAGACGTCCTGCTCCCTCCCGAGGACCTCCACGTTCTGCAGCCCCTGCTGGACTGCTTACCCTGGGTCTGTGGACTGTGGATCCAGAAGCTGCCATTCCCTGGGCTGTGGATCCAGAAGCTGCTACTCTCTGGGCTGTGGATCCAGTGGCTTCAGACCCCTGGGTTATGGAGTCTGTGGTTTCCCTTCCCTGAGCTATGGATCCAGTTTCTGCCGCCCAACCTACTTCTCCTCCAGGAGCTGTCAGTCATCTTGTTACAGACCAACCTGTGGATCTGGATTCTACACATCCACTTGTTAAGGGTGCAGACATTTTGAGGAGTGTGTCGAATCTCTAAACAGGGAACCTATCATCTTCATGATCTTCAGGAAAAAGTCTTCAGTCACCTTTTCTCCAGCCACAAAGCACTGACCAAAAAACCTGTCTCTAACATATACTGAACTTAATGATTAATTTTATTGGATTAATTGATAGAATTGGAATTAAATAAATGGTGAGATCAATTAATGGAATTGATGTTAATAAACATGAATTATCATTAATGAAATAGTGGGATTCTTGTTCATGTGTTTATTTTTTATTCTTAAAATAATTTTTAAATGTTTTATTTATTTGTGAGAGAAAGAGGGCGAGAGAGAGAGAGAGAGAGAGAGAGAGAGAACGAGTGGGGAGAGGCAGAAAGAGGCAGACACAGAATCCGAAACAGGCTCCAGGCTCTGAGGTGTCAGCACAGAGCCCGACATGGAGCTCGAACTCATGAACCGCGAGATCATGACCTGAGCAGAAGTCAGCTGCTTAACTAACTGAGCCACCCAGGCACCCCTCTTGTTCATGCATTTTATTCACAAGAGATGAAAACCCAAATGAACATAATGTAATAAACTCATTCATTCTGCCTTCCAAATATTATGCTAATTTTATTGTTAGTTTTAACTGGGTAAGGTGTTTGAGGTTTTTTGTTTTTTGGGTTTTTGGTGTTTTTTTTTTTTTTTTTGCTTTTGCTTTTTTGGGGGGTATTTAATAAGTCAATTTTTACCATGTCTGTGGGAGCAAACTTTGTAAACCTAATAATAGATTGATGAATTTGAGCTAATTTATTTGGGGCTTTAGACATTTATTTCTTTAAAACTTTTTTTCTGGGGCACCTGGGTTGCTCAGTCAGTTGGGCGTCCGACTTCGGCTCAGGTCATGATCTCACTGCTCGTGAGTTCGAGCCCTGAGTTCGGCTCTGTGCTGACAGTTCGGACCCTGGAGCCTGCTTCAGGTTCTGTCTCTGTCTCTCTGCCCTTCCCTTGCTCATGCTCTCTCTCTCTTTCTCTCTCTCAAATATAAAATAAAAGATAAAAATTTTTAAAGACACTTCCTTTCTGTAATCCTTTTTTATGCATACCTAAACTTTATATGAATAATAATCTCAAGAGCAGTATAGAGCATATTTCCTCCAAAGGATGCAGGACCTTGGTGTTGGCTGACAAAAGGAAAAAATACATCTGATACATCTAAATTCCTGGACGGTGGCAATTGACCCGGTCAGCTAATTAGGGACCTGGAAAGGAGAATATTAGAATACTGATACAAAGGAATCTGGTGTAGAGGCATGTGGATAGACACATGCAGTGGACACACAGTGTGTATTTCTTCTTAGTGCCCACCGGAATGCAGCAACCATGGAAGAAACAATCAAGTAGACAAAATGACTCCGCCGGTTGACGTGAGCCTACCTCCATCAGCAGTCCCTACGATGCTGGCAAGATGAACAAGTGCACAAAATGACCCAGAGGCTATGAATGGGTACAGTAACATAAGCAGAATCTACTTACATAGCTGATACAATTATGCCACCTGTGACTGTCCAATCTCAGTAACGGAGGCTAATGCTAAACTCTCACCATGACATTAGTGCTCAAGGAGACCAACTGGCAGCTTGGTTGCAAGTTGAACGTGGTCCTCTTCTGCCCTGGAAAGATCAGTGTTCATTCTCAAACGTGTAGATATGTATTCAGAGTATGAGTTTGCTTTTTATGCTTACCACAGCAGCGCCGTTATTCAGGAGTTAATGAATAGCTCCATCTGCCAGCATGGGACTGCTCCCCCTGTAGCGACCAATCAGGAAATCCACTTTACAGTAGGGACAGTGTATGTCGAGATCCACAGGTTTTAGCAAAAACCACAGCAGCCTGAAGCTACCTGCCTAATACTGCGTTGGATTAGTGTACTGACTGCAAAACTGAGCATGGAGGCAATGCCTTCAAAAGACTGAGCTCCAAATATCCACCTACTATTACTTTCAGTGACTCATTTAAAAACTTTGTGCTTCCTATTTCTACAGCTGGAATTTTCAAGGATGGAGACCCAGTTCTCAAAGGCAGACTTCTTAAGGAACACAACAGGCATCTCGCGGAACCGTAGCTATGGCTGCTGCCTGAACCCTTTGGGCTCCTTATTGTCAGGAACCGAAAGGCAAATGAATGAATAAATAAATAAATAAATAAATAAAATAAAAAAGAGTTGTCATCCGTCTATCTCTGGGTAGGTGACCCTGATCAGTAGAAAGTGCTAATGTTACTGTTACACAGTGAGGGAAGGGGGAATATGTGTGCAGCTCAGTGAATCTACTTGAATGGCTCTTAGAACCTCCCATCCAACTGTGGACATGATTTGTCAAATGCAGTGATTCTCGCAAGAAAAAGGTACAGTTATCAGTATTCATACTTCTCAAGAATAAGTCTTGGGTAACACCATCGAGAAATCCACCATGACCACCAGAGGCGGTAATGGAGGGCGAGGCAAATGTTTCATGGATGGTGAACGAGGGCGATGGTGAGCACCATCTAGAGCCACAAGATCAAATGCAGTGCCAGGGACTGTGTTTCATGCCACGGCCTTGCCCTTTTATTATTCCCCTCAGGAATAGAGGCCTACCAGAGCCATGGAGAATCTCTCTCCTGACACGTCGACCCTGAAGGTGCCACCAGCGGACTGTGACGGGTACAGATCGGCACTGGAACTCACATCACAGTGCTGCACAAGAGGAATAGCTCTCTGGCTTTGACAAGGGAAGCCAGCTGACAGGCTTTCTCTGTTGGCTTCTTTGGGCTCTGCCTCCCCTTTTAGCCAAGGTCAAGTTTTTCTCATGGCAGTCAGTGACTGAAAGAGGTGGTAGAATGGCTTTGTTCATTCACAGGTGCTACTCTTTTATAAACGTTTTGTCCTTCTATCCCTGTCTCAGTGCCTGCTTCCTGAAGAATACAACTACTAAGTTGTTTCTCTATTTTTTTTGAAATTTGTTGTTTCCACCTAAGATTATTTTCCTTCAGCCCCCACAATCTCTCTTAGTATTTATTACAGTGAAAATTTATCTGACATAGTGAACCCATTGGAAATTAAAGCTCAGTTATTTTACTATTCAAAAGAAAAAGTTGTTCTAGGAGGTGAATCCCAGGTTCTTTTAAAATTTGGATGATGCAAATGAAAACACAGTAAAACCTTGGTTTGTGAGTATAATTCATTCCAGAAACATGCTTGTATTCCAAAGCACTTGTGTATCGAAGCAAATTTTCTCATAAGAAACAGTAGAAAGTCATGTGATTTGTTGCACAACCCAAAAATATTCATATAAAAATGATTATAATACTGTAATAGAATACAAAATAATAAAGAAAATACAAATTATAAAGAAAAATAAACAAATTAACCTGCACTTAACTTTGAAAACCTTCATGGCTGGTGCGAGGGAGATGAGAGAAAGGAGGGTTGTTGTGTAGGATGAGTTTCGCTATCACTAATGGAATCACTGCTATCTATTGGCTCAATGGAATCTTTTTCTTTTTGTGCAAATTTAACAAAGAACCTATCCAATGACACTTGCTTTTGCCTCCTTTTGAAGATTTCACAGAAATGTGACATTGCATTGATGATCACCCACAATCTTGCAGTGAGAGAGAGAGAGAAAGAGAGGAGAGAGAACCATTGGCTCAGTTGTGATCATGTGACATCCAGCATCACATACTACTTATATTGCAAGACATCACTTATTTATCAAGTTACAATTTAGTACAAATGTTTGCTCATCTTGTGGAACGTTCACAGAACAAGTTACTCACAACCCAAGGTTTTACTGAATGTGAAAATACATTAAAGATATTATTTGTTTTAAATGGCATTTAGATGAAAAGATCTCCATAGGCTAAAAGTAGGTAGAAGAGATACCTAAAATCCCTGTCTTTTCCTTTTTCCCAGATTCCCACATTGTCACCATCACCCCCACTCCCTCTTCTAATGGCCTGAGTCAACCTCTTCTTGTGACACCGTCTCGAGTCAGTCTTTTTGAGTCTCTTTGCCTTTAAATGTTTGCCTGGCTCCTTCCTATTTCTAGCCACTTCTCATTATGTGTTATTTTTCTTCCCTCCATTGGATGTAAGAAGTACTGTATAATAATATGTGATAGATGGAGTATGTGATAGATGGAGAATAAATTTGGAGAATGTAAATCAGTGGTGACAAGTAGAATCAATCATTAGAAGCATCCTTATAAAAAATAAATCTATGTCACTTATCACTTGGCACAGTAGAAAAGTGACAGCAAGAATCCCGGAGCGAAGCAAGAATAGATATACATGCAGTCATAGCCAGGGAGAGAAGGAGCTTTCCTGGCTGTAACAGGTTGAGGATCGCTGACAAATAGTTCTGGAATTTCTAAGATAGGAATGATCATTGGTTTTGTGTTATAATAACAAATTATAGCACCCACAAGTACAATAGGTACGAGTCTAGTCAAGTGCAATGACAGAGAAGATTGATGATTTACACAATTGCAGAAGAGGGTATACAGATGATATAAGAAGATTGTACCTACACTGTGACTCTGCCATGCCAATTGATGAGTATAAGATACCCCGTGCACAAGATCACCTTAAACCTCAGAATTTTCTCAACTCTCAACATGAGTCACAACTGCTGCTCTGGAAACTTCTCCTCCCCCTCCCTTGGGGCCTCCCTGAGCCACCCAGGTTCCTCCTGTGGTTTTTCCTACTCTAACGATCTGGTCTACAGCACTGACCTCTGCTCTCCCAGAATATAGGCAGTGCTCTTCTCTCTGCAGTAGCTGTCAGGACACCTGCTGTGAGCCCAACAGCTGCCAGACATCCTGCATGGAGTCCAGCCCCTGCCAGACATCCTGCTCCGCTCTGCAGTTCCTGCCAGTCAACTTATCCCATTATCTATGGACTTTGGGTCCAGCAATGACTTCTTTCTGGGTTATGGATTTAGGAGCAGCCATTCACTGGACTATGGATCCAGTGGTTTCAGACCCTTAGGTTATGGAGTCCATGATTTCTCCTTCCTGAGCTATAGACCCAGTTTCTGCCACTACATTTTGCTTCTAGTAGCCTCCACCCATCTCGTTTTCAACCTATCTATCTATTTGACTTCTAATCAACTTGTTGAGATCTAGTACATTTATGCAAAATCATCAAAATGTAGTTCCATCATGCTCATTATTTCCAGTGGCAACTATCTTAGTCTTTGATCACCAGTTCCATACCAATCTTTTTCCATCAATCATAGTCTAACAGACTGATTCCTGCACCCTTTTAATTTAATGATTTAATTCAAAAATAAGCATAATATCAGCATTACAGATTGAATTCATGAAAATTTGTTTCCAAATGGATAAAAAGTAAAATAAGTATAACCCAATAAACTAATGCATTCTGGCATTGAAATATGTGTATGTTATTATTTATACATTATTGACCAGAGTTTGTGTTAAGTTTGATTTGGCTGTTTTAATAAGAGCTCAATTTGCATCTCAGAGTAAATTTTGGAAGTCTGGATTTGATCTAATTTCTTCCGACTATGGATATTTTTCTCATTCAAACTATAGTTACTGGACATCCATATTTTATAGTTTTGTTTTAAGTTATTTGTTTTGAGAGAGAGAGAGCGAGCAAGAGAGTGTACTCAAGCAGGGGAAGGGTACAGAGAGGGAAAGAGAGAATCGTAAGCAGACTCTGCACTATAATGACCCGAGGCAAAACCAGGAATCAGATGCTTAATCAACTGAGCCACCCAGGTGTCCCAATATATTTTACAGTTTTAGGTCTTATGAATAAAGTTCTGAGACTTAGGGTATATTTTGTGTTTTTCAAAAAAATGGATTTTATCTATGTGTACAGAGAGAATGTGACTAGTTGACAGATTCATCAGGAACTTCATTAACAATAATAACATTTAGGTTTACGTGGTTAGTATGATAAATGAAAGAAAAACTAAAAGCCAGTTTAAAAAGATGTAAGAGTCTTAAATTCTAATGAGCTTACTCAAATCTTATTTTAAAATGGCCAGATTCATGCATCTGATGACGAGGGTCCAATGTCATTCCACTTTTCTATACGTATGGAAAGATATTCTTGGTGGGGAAAATGTGTCTGATGCCCTATTAGTGCTTTAGTCAAGCCCAAACTAAATATAGGTGAAAAAAAAGCTTTTTATGGCAACAGACTTGACTGTTTCATTTGGATGTCACTATAAAGTTGGGGACACTATATGTTTACTCTTTGGGTAACATTCTCAGCTTTCACAGGCTAAATAGCTAAAGAAGCCCCTGTGAGACTAAAACAGCAGCAGGTTACCAAGGAATAAAAACAAGTTACAAAAAGACATTATCCTTATCTAGTGCCATAATCAGGGTTCAAAGAATATCCTACTCATTATTTCCTTAGACCTTCAAATAGATCTACGAAAAGACTATTTTTAAAATTCAGGTGTTTTAAGTAGGAGGAAAAGAATACAATTGAGGTGTTTTAAGTAGGAGGATCAGAGACTTCGCTAGTCATGACAACCCAAATTGTCTCTCCAGATATTGCCCAGTATTCCTTGGAGGATAGAAGGCACAACTGCTCTTGTTTGAGGAACCGTTTATCTAAACTAATGCATGGAGAGAGACAGAGGTGAAAAGAATTTATGCAAATATGGACCACAGTGAAAAGATTGAACATACTTGTCTTTGGAGTCCTAAAACAGGTACGAGAGAGAATTGGGGAGATGATATGTTGGGGAGAAACCGCTAAAAATTTTCCAAAACAAAGCCAATAAACAGTGCCAACTAAAAGTTAGATAAAAATCGAGAAAATACATCTACACGCTAATAAAACTCATGAACACCAGTGACAGGAATGTTTCTAGGAAACCTGAGAAAGAAAGCTAATTTCCTTCTAAAAAGGAAAAAAAAGTGATGATGGGACTAAAATATGAATTATTTACAAAGATAATTGAATGAAATATTCAAAATTCTGAAAGAACACAGATGTCATCCTAGAATGCTATGCTCAATCAATGTGTGCTTCAAAACTGAAGATAATTTCAGACAACGAAAAATTCAAGAGAATATCTAAGCAGCAGACTGGCAAAAAAAAAAAAAATATGTACTAGATGTTGTCTGTTATTGAGGAGGAAAAAGTCTGAAATCCAGATATGAGCTACATTCTTCTCCTTTTTTAAAAGCCATTATGTTTTTTTGGTTACGGTATGGCTTCCCAGTGGAGATAATGCCCTAGCCAACATTGGGCAAATATAATAAAAATACCTTCTAGATAACCCATAGACAACACATCATCTGATGGCATAAATCTTAATATCCCAAGTCATGGTTTTTAAGCTCCTGGCTACTTGTTAAGATGATTAATTAGAGTTGAATCTTCCAGATGGTTAGTAACAGGATGAAAAGCAACTCCCATAAAATAATTAGATGGGTGGCAAAAGTAGTATCTAAAGTATATGATGGGAATCTGTTGGTTCCACAAACCACAGATAGAAAAAAAATTAGGTAGAAAACAGAGATGGGAATCAAATACCTACCTATTTGGAAGCCATTAGTTCCCCAACTCAGAGCCAGCATTTTAATATAAAATATCCCAATAATTTTAAATGTGGATAAATAATTCTACTTTAGGGAAAAAAAAACTAGCGTGGAGGTGTACATTGTGCCAATATGATACCTGAACTGCATTTGGTGCATGGGATTAGCCCTTTGAAGAAGAGATCCCAGATGGCACTCTGCCATTGAGGTTAGGTGAAAAGATGATCATCTAGGAAGTGGATCTCATCAGACACTTAATGTGATGATGCCTTGATCTTGGATGTCCCTGCTTCCAGAACTGTAAGAAATAAATGTTTGTTGTGTATAAGTGACTCAGTCTGTGATATTCTGTTATAGTAGCTGGGATGGACTAAGACAAGTTATCTATCTATATATATCTATATATATCTATATATATCTATATATATCTATATATATCTATATATATCTATATATATCTATCTATATCTATCTATATATAGATAGATATAGATATAGATATATATTTTTTCAAATTGGCAACATTTGGAGATGTTCTAGTTATGTTCTAGCATTTTTCACTACTTTATAAGCATCTGATCCTTGATTTTGGTTCAGGTCATGATCTCACGGTTCATGAGATTGAGCATTTACTTTTCCCCCTCACCTCAACTGATAAATACTCTGATTCTCTTGTCATGGGCTCAAATTGGTCTCCATCTGTAACTCTGTTCTGATGTACTGTTCTTTTATCTTGCTTCCAAATACTTGTCCTGGATCCTTTCTGTTCCAAGCCTTTCTCCATTCAACTTGTAACATTGTTAGGCCTTCATCCAGTATGAGATACTCTGCATTAATATTTAATACTTGGAAAATAATTTTTGGATAAAAATGAATGAATTAAAACAAGTAGTTTTTCGATTTTTAGAAGGTTTTTTGGCAAGGTCAAAGCTATGCCTATAACCAAATGAAAGAAAGAAAGAAAGAAAGAAAGAAAGAAAGAAAGAAAAAAGAAAGAAAAAAGAAAAGAGAGAAAGGTGATGTCATTTTAATCTCCACCCTTAGAAGGAACTCATACCCCAGCCAAACCAGAATCAGATACAGGTACAGCATATACCAGGAAGAAAAGGAGGGGCATTCTCGGCCAAGATGACATGGCCATTAATGCAAACGGTCATAACATTTCTGACATAAGAATAGTTCATTGGCTTTGTGTTATAACAAAATTTATTATAGTCCTCATAAATGCAATAGGTGCGAAACTACGCAGCTGCAATTACAGAGAAGATGATTGAGTTAATACTATGCAAATGAAGGAGTACAAACATAGGGATGATGCTCTTGTCACTTTCGACACCTGCAGCTGAGAGTATATAAATGCCACCGTCCCGGAGATAGAATAGACCTCAGAATATTCTCAGTGTGAATTCAGGATTCTCTGTTTTCTCAGCTGAACTCACATCTCCTATGAACATGGGCTTCAGCTGCTGCTCCGGAAACTTCTCCCGCTCCCTTGGGGGCTACCTGCGCTACCCAAGTTCTTTCTACCCCAGCAACCTGGTCTACCGCACTGACCTCTGCTCTCCCAGCACCTGCCAGCTGGGCTCCTCCCTCTACAGCGGCTGTCAGGAGACCTCCTGTGAGCCCACCAGCTGCCGGACGTCCTGCGTGGTGTCCGGCCCCTGCCAGACGTCCTGCTCCCGCCCAAGGACTTCCACACTCTGCAGTCCCTGCTGGATGACTTATGCTGGGCCCAGAGGCTTCAGACCCCAGGGTTGTGGAGTCCGTGGCTTCCCCACCTTGAGCTATGGATCCACATTCTGCCACCCAACCTATTTTGGTTTTCGGCATCTCCAGCCATTTTGCTACAAACCAATCTATGGATCTGGCTTCTACAGATTAACTTGTTGAATGTCTGGATCTTTTTGCAGAATGTTAACTATTTTTTTTTTCACAAGAAACAACTCTCTATGGTCTCCAGAGACTAATTCCTCACCCTTTCTGTGGCCACGAGCTTAGCTTTCAGACTGGTTCCTGCAATATGTAAAACTAAGCAATAAACATAAGATTTCAATCATATAGCTCTATTGGTGATGGAAATCATACAATTATTACATACACAATCCCTGCTTGGGATTCTCTCTCTCCCTCTCTCTCTGTCCTGTCCTGCTTATTCTCACTCTCTCTCTTCCTTAAAATAAATAAATAAACTTTAAAAAAAAAGCTTTAAAGTTTTTGTCTTTAGATATTTTCCTTTTTATATAAACTGTATAAATGAGTATCTCAAGATCTATAAAAATCTAATCTCTTAAATCATGTGAGACCCTGTATCTCTCTTCATAGGAGAAGAAAAGCACAAAAGTTGGTAGATATATGCAAAATGCAGAGGGAAAGAATAAAATTTAGATACAATGGTAGGTTTGCACATGAAAAAAATTAAATGTAAATCTAACTTGTGACTGTATATTTTCAGGAACTACTAAATATAAATGTTGAATAACTTCCATGAGACTCATCCAATATTACTTGGGGAAAGTAACCAAAGTAACTCACTGAATCCCAGTGAGTACATTTTGATTGAATTAATTTCTTTATGGTATATAAGAAGGAAACCAATCATGCTTGGTGTAAAGATTTTTGGATCAGCTTGTGTGGGTATTTACCCTAATGTTCTCCAATGACTTAAACTACATAGCTGAGAACCACAGCTTTAATGTCAAGAAAAAATGGAGATCCTTTATTTCTATTTTGTTATAGACGTGTGCTAATCTTTTTTAGGCCATGTATTCCAGAAAACAATATGTTGATATGTGAGACACAGTTTGATAAAAAGATAAATCTAATAATCAAAAAGAACTATCTTTGAGTTATGCTAAATAAATGTTCAAGTAGATTTTCAAGTCATTGCTTCTTTAGAATCTTGAACAGCACTCAGAGAGAGATATAGTTTATGTGCTAAATTTCTTTTAAACATGAGGCAATGGAAGCTCAAAGTAAGTCAAGGTCTGGCCAAAGATCTCAGGTTTATGGAGAAATCAATGTTCACAATTTCCTGAAAGTTGGAGCATACTATGAAAAGCAAAAACAGAATTAGTATGGGTTGGAATAGAGGAAGTTTGGGAAGATAAAATGAAATGAACAAAGCAGAGATCTATAAAGTTAGCTGGTATGTTTATGAATAATTAATAATGCGTGCACATTACTCTGTCATTTTTCAGTCTGAGTTTTGAGTGACAATAATCCTAGGTTTCATAGTCACCTGTTAAATTTACTTGAACAGATTTCTAGTGATAATCTTCCATGTTTATTGTCTATTCTAAATAATTTTGCATATATCACAGAATGAATATTCTTACCAATCACCCTCATATATAGAAACTTAACGTGATATTTATACCAATATAACTTTTGATAGCATTAAACTAGATAGTTTAATCACTCTTATGAATAAAAACTTTAGTAGGACTTAAGAAAGTAATCTATACATAAACTCTGGAGTACTATCAGCTAAGAATTGCTAGATCGAATTAAGACAAGTTTTAAGTCAAAGTAAATGGTATTTGGGCTACTTTCTTCCTGAGTTGTCCACTGAATCCAAAAATGTTAATGAGCTATTGGTGTGAATGAATAGAATCAGATTTCAGGGCTTCATTTTTAAGGAGCTTGGAATACAGGTAAACATTCTGGGCTTTGAAAGATTCTACCAGAATTTTATGAGTATGCAAACATAGAGTGTGTTTCATAGGAACTGAAGGCAACCTTCAACTTGCATCAGTGTTTATGATATTGAGAGTGTTAGTAATCTTACCTCAGCTTGGCATAACCAGAATAAATCCTTGCAAAAATAGACCCATTCAGAGCTTCAAATTACCTGTGGTAATTGATTAAAATTTACTAAGGCTACAAACAGGCAAAACAAGACCAAACCAAGAGACAACACAGAGCATAAGCAAACTTACAGAGTATCTAAATAATGTACATATTAGAAATGTACAGAAAAATAACTGTGGTTATTATTTTTAAGCAATTAAAGACAAGAGTTAAGAGTTTTGGCAAAATACTAGAATATATAAAAATGAGCATAAAAATACTAAAACTGGGGGTGCCTGGGTGTCTCAGTCGGTTGAGTGTCTGACTTCGGCTCAGGTCATGATCTCACAGTTCATGGGTTTGAGCCCCACGTCGGGCTCTGTGTTGACAGCTCAGAGCCTGGAGCCTGCTTCACGTTCTGTGTCTCCCTCTCTCTCTGCCCCTCCCCTGCCTACAGACTGTCGCTCAAAAATAAATAAATGTAATTTAAAAAACATACTAAAACTGTAAGATACAATAACTAAAATGAACCAATTCAAGTGAATTCAAAGGCACACTAGAACAGTCTGAAACTCTGCGCCAGCCTCGTCCTCAGCTGAAATAGAGAATAAAATAATGAGCAGATATCAGAGTGTCAACATATCTGGTTGGAGTGTGGGCAAAGTGGAGATGCATTCAAGCTGGTTTAAACTGGGGACAGTCCTGCTTAACTCAATTCTTTAATGAAGCTTACTGTTAAGTCCTTTGCCTTTCTAACATGCAGAGGGAAGGACTTACGTTCTCTGGAAAACAATAAAGGAATATAGTTGCATATGTTTATTTTGTGTGTGCATATGTATTGATCATATAATCATATGTGTTTATAACTACAATTGTGACTCTATAAATATAAGTATCTCTATTTCAAAATCCACTGGTCTTTTGTTTATAATGTCTATAATGTAATAAAGCATTATAAAAAATTTCAAGGAGCATGTAAATGTTACCCAATCAAAACTATCCATGGAAGCAAGTTCACATTTACTACAAATATTAGAATTAGTTGGCACAGACTTGAAAGAGACTATGATGAACATGTAAATAATTAAGAAAAAGATGGATGCAATTAATAAACACATGGGAATTATAAGAGATGGAAATAATTAAAAAAAAAACTAATGGATATCTCTAAACAGAAAGTTAAAGGCTTAAAATTAAGTAAAGACATAAAATTAAAATAGGATTATGAGAATATTTGACAAAACGGAAGTAAGGATAAGTGAACTTGAAAATAGGTTTTTAAAAACTATGTATTATCCAAACTAAGCTACACAGAGAAATAAAGATTGAAAAAGGAGGCAGAGTAAAGATTTGGAAACTTGTTGAAAAACATAGGCAATCTAAAAACTGTGTAAGAGAAGTCCCATAAAAAAAATTGAGCAGAAAAAAAAAAACTATAGTAAAAACTTTTGTACATTTGCCTAACAACAAACAAAATAACAGCAAACAAATCAATAAAACTTCCAATTTACAAATCCAAGAATCTTGGGATACTTGAATCAAGAGCCACACTAGGCACATTATAGTGAATTGATTAAAAGCAAAGATAAAAAGAAAATCATAAATTAGCTAGGGGAAAAGGAAACATTACATATGGGGAATAGTGATAAGAAATACAGCTAATGTTCTTAACAGCAGAAGAACATGGAATGATTTTTTTTTTCTCTAAGTTTATTCATTTTGAGAGAAAGAGAGAGAGAGCATGAATAGGGGAGGGGCAGAGAGAGGGGGAGAGAAAATTCCAAGCAGGCTCCATGCTGACACAGCACAGAACCTGATGCAGGGCTTGAACCCAGGAAGCGTGAGATCATGACCTGAGCTGAAATCAAGAGTCCGACATCCAACCCATTGAGCCACCCATGTGTCCCTGGAATGATATTTTTAAAAGGCTGAAAAGAAAAAGAAAATTCAGCTTCCTAGAATTTTATATCAGTTCAAAATATCCTTCAAAAATGAAAGAAAAAGAAAAATATTTTCAGAAAATTTGTATCCTCCAACCATAAAATCATTAATTTTGGGGCACCTGATTGGCTCAGTTGGCTGAGCATCGGACTTCAGCTCAGGTCATGATCTCACGGTCCATGAGTTCGAGCCTCGCGTCGGGCTCTGTGCTGACAGCTCAGAGCCTGGAACCTGTTTCAGATTCTTTGTCTCCCTCTCTCTCTGCCCCTCCCCTGCTTGTGCTCTGTCTCTGTCTCTCTCAAAAATAAATAAACATTAGGGAAAAAAATCATTAAAAGTAATTTCTAGAAGTGTGTGCAATTGAAAAAATAAGTACTATAATCAGTGCATGACACTGCTCAGATCAGAAACAATTAGCTCCATATCTCAAGAATGCAGACTCAGGGAAAAGAAAAAAAAAAAAAAAAGGATGCAGACTCACAAACAAACAAAAAATGCAAGTCAATATTTCCATAGTAAACAGCACACATAGTTTGAAACTGTCCAGTTGTATAGTGTTGACAAATAATTTAGGGTTTTATTTTTTTCTTAAAAAAAAAAAAGAAAACTCTCTCTGGAGGTCAGTAGTGTGCAGTCTTGATCAATAAACAAGCAGACCAGGATCTGAGTACATGGGAAGTCTCCTTCAACTGGATTCCATTCAATCACTTATATGAAATAGAATTAGAGATAAGAATTAACTGGAAGGGAATGAGGTTACAAGCCTCTATGGTGCAGAAGATCTGGATTAAGACTTGGTACTCTTTGAAAACATATTTATTTAACTTTCCATTTTGTCTAAGAGTAGTTCTGAAGCCTATTCATCTTGTGGTTAGCAACTCCTAAGTTTGTCACGAGGGCTATTGAAAAAGCATTTGGAAGTCAGTAAGAATGAGAAAGACAAAGACACATACCTTAGTTGCTGGAGAGAAAGGAAGGAAAAGTTAATTCTGCTTTGGAATACATAAAAATAAATATTCTTCCAAATGATTATATAAATTTTCTGAAGGTATTTGTCACCTATTTTCCTATATAATTTTTAAATGAAATAAATAACTTTATTAGTTTTCACAAAATCCGAATTTTGACCCTGTTGGCTTTGTCTGTTTCTATTTCACTGACTTCTATTCTTGTCTTTATAATTTCCTATCTTAAAATTTCTTTTGGTTTAGATTTTTATTCTTTTTTCAAGCTTCCTCATGTAGAGTACTAAAATTTTATTTCAAACTTTCTTGTATGTTTGTATATACGTTAAAATTTAAATGTATCGTTCTTTGCAGCTGTATCTCCCCAATTTTACTGAGTTATATCATTGTTATCATGCATTTCAAAATATTTCCCAATTTCATTGTTTTTTTTTCTTCGATGTTTGGATTATAATCAATGGTATTGATTAGTTTATAATCATATGAGGTTTTAAGTTAAAAGTTTGTTTTATTTGTGCCTTATCTCTACTGATTTTTAACTTTTAAACAACATATTTCCAGCACTAAGCTGAATAACCCAAATTTAAACTCTAAATCCAGCCTTTAAGAAATAATTTTAATAGATTAGCTTCTCTAAATGAAATTTACATGATTTAAATCTAATAAACGTCTTAATCCACAAATAATATGGTGGTTTCTTATTTGTTTATTTTCTAATTTTGTTTTGTTGTATATTTGTGAAATTGAAATGAAAGATTCTATTTTTCTGCGAAAGGGCTTTGAAAGGTTGTGTATGCAAGGTCTTAACTGATATCTGTAGAGTTTTCCTTCTCTTAACATAGTAATTTCTTGGAAGTTCATGGTGTGAAGGTGCAGGTTTCTCTGACAATAAATCTGAGGAGCAGAGGAGAGTTGAATTTACTCAATGAACAGTTGACCATGTATCTGTGCTGGCAGAGTGAAGGAATTAAGAAGTTGCCACATAACACCAGGAATATAGAAAGCAAGGAAATAAGTTTATATGGTTTGGTCCATTAAAAAGAAAGAAGTAAACAGAAAACTGCTATGTGTTTGTAAAATTGAGAGAAGGCTACCTATGAGCTTTCAATAACTAAAACTGAATTTATCTCATTTTGGTTAAAGGCGTCTGCATTTTGCATTCCAACAACCAGTTTCAAGCCTGATTCATTTCTCCAAGCGTGTATGACGTTATCACTGAAGCCAGGTGAGAAGGTCAGGTTCAGAAGACATGGATTCCATCTTGGTGCCTTGCCAAATGGGCTTCTAGAACGGCCCAGATGTCTGCTTCCGTTGTATCTCAACCTGAGGTTCAGTTATTTTATGATTCCTTCCTAAACTTTTATAAATATAGTATATCAGGAAATGATAAGCTGTTAAAAATAGGGCTTGTTGTAAATGAGCCGAACCTAAAAATAAAGTGATAACTTTGCACAGAGCCAGGGAATCTTTAAATAAATTTTCTGTGCGTTTTTTCATCATACCCACAAGCATCCCAGTGTGGAATTCACTCATGATAGTCTAACGTCCTTTTAGCATATGAGAAAATAGAAGCTCGAGGAGAAACATAGACTTGCCAAAGGTGCCATTTCTTTGAGGAAATACAAATGTCCCACTCTCTTCCTGGATGCATTAAATATGAGAGGCATAGTGACTGTAGAGATCACCACGTCAAACTTAACTTGTTGTATACACATGGATCTTGAGACCTACAAGAGTTAGTTTCTAAGTCTCACAGAAAGTTAATGGCAGTGCTAAGGATAGACCCCTGGTTCCTAAGTTTCATTTTAATGCAATTTCAATTGTGCCATGTAATCTCATCTTCTCTCTCCTCCAGCCATCCCTCTTCCTTCTCCCGCTCCCCATTATCATCATGAGTTTCTGGGTCCTAATCTCCTCTTAGAAGGACACCAGTCATGTTGGATTAGAGCCCACCCATTTAACCTCATTTTCCCTTAATTACCTCTTTAAAGGTCCCATCTCCAAATACAGTTACATTATGAGGTTCTTAGGGGTTAGAAATCCAACATGGGAATGTTGACGGGAGGGGCACAAATCAGCTCATAATACCCATTTTGGACAATGTTGTGACCATGCAAGACCATGAGGCAACAAACACAAGACTCAAAGTCATCATGTTGAGGACAGTGGAATAGAAGAGGTCAAAAAGACTCGCCATTAAATTGCTTGAGAAATGATCATGGTTTCGACACTGTCACTGGGAAATCTAAAGGGATTGAAATTTTGAGAGAAAGTGTAGAAAATTTCATTTGGCTTTCCCTGACAGAAATAGAAAGGGCAGTGTCCAGTACTCTTCTATGAACTTAATTTTATTTTGCTTATAACTTCCACGATTTTTTAAAATAGAATAATCCACGTAATCCCCACATGCACATTCCCACATGGGGGCCACAGTCATTCTAGAAATACAGAACACGGACAAAATAGCCTTAACACGGAGGAGTATTTTTTGGCTAAATCGGAGCTATCGCTGATGATTAAAACCATTACCTGGTTAAAAACGTAAAAGTGGTTTTCTGGCTCCGGGAAATACTCTAGTTATTTATTTAGAGAGAGAGTGAGAGTAGGGGAGGAAGGGAGGGGCAGAGAGGGAGGGAGAGAGAGAGAATCCCAAGCAGGCTTCCTGCTATCAGCGCAGAGTCTAACACAGGGCTAGATCTCACAAACCGTGAGGTCATGACGTGAGCTGAGAACAAGACCCAGGTGCTTAATGACTGAGCCCCCCCCCCAAGTGCCCAAAAAACAACCTTCTAAAGGCAAATCAGGGAGAGATTCAATAGTCATTACACCGCAATATAATGCAATACACACAGCTGGCGATTACAATGTTGAGGCAGTACATTTGTAATAGCACAACTGATACTTAGGTTAAATACAACATTCCATTTACGGATATCAGCATCAAAGTATAAAAACTATCGTTGCATATCAAGAAATTGTCTCAATCCCATATAAAAGCTGCTCCCGAAACAGCCAACACCTATGTCCAAGTCTTCTGCAACATTCTGAGTTTACCAGGATCAAAGTAAGGTTCCCTCTATATTCCAGCAACAATTATTCTAGGTCTTGTTTCCAGCAACAATTATTCTAGGTCTTGTTTCCTTGCAGTCCTGCTCTCTACCAAAGTGCTACTAGATTTCCTATAGGTCCTACCCCTACCAGACTTCCAAGTTTCTCTTGCTGTATTTCGTGCCGATCTGTTACACCCACTGGCTGTTTATATTTTGAACTCAAGAATTCAGTTCCCAGGTTCCTGCTGCCTAAGCAATTCTATTTCCAGGAATTGGCAGTCATCTTTTTTACCAGCCAGCATGTGGTTCAGATTTCTAGGGATTGATGTATTTAGTTTCCCAGGAAACTCATCATGAGTCATTTCTATGCAATTGATTCCACCAATTCCTATTTATTTATTCTTGTCACATTGGTGATTGCAGATAACAGCTTTGTTACCCTTCAACCTTGACTCCCATATTTTTTATTAGTCATGCCTCGGTACTATGTTGTTAAACATCTTGTCGATACCAGTCAGTTCTCAAAATAATATTCATTTGACTCTGCTCATAGGAAATGTATGATCAACAAATGTTCCATTATATTTTTTTTTCAAAAAAGACTGCATTCATTTATCTGCTACTGTGTAGTGAGACATTTTAAAACCAATATTCAAAAATGTGGTTCCTGTTTCTTTGAACTTACCATCTAGCAAGGTTAACCAAATAACAGTGATTAACAGCTGTAAACAAGCAAATCGTCAACATAGACATGAATTTAACAATGAGAACTTAACTATCTTAAGAACTTAACAGAGCTTCCACGAGAAAGTATTTTACAAGCTGTGGCAGGAGGATGAACAAAGATTGCTTGATCAAGGTAGAAACTGAAGCAAGGATATCCAATGGGAAGATGATTGCACTAATCTGAGCAAGAATGAGAAAAATCTATGATAATGAGGTCCAATAGTCAGCATATCTACATGTATACAACCCGTATTGTTTTTTTTTTTTAATCTTTGTCTCCAATTGCTATATAAATCCTCCCTTTGCCATAAACCAGCTGAACTTCAGTTATTCCCTGAACACACAGCAAGCATTTTTCTATCCTGCTTTGGTCATTTTACACCCTCTTCCTATACTCCCTCTTATCTGTTCTCATAGTTCTCGTGTCTTTGATATTTAAGATCATCCTACCTTTTAGATTCATTGCCCTTTTTTTTTTTTAGATTCATTGCTTTTTAAGTTTATTTATTTATTTTGAGAAAGAAGGCATGCACACATGCAAGTGAGGGAGGAACAGAGAGAAAGGGAGAGAGAGGATTCCCCAGCAGGCTCCGTGCTCAGTGTGGAGTCCAACACAGGGCTCAATCTCACAAACCGTGAGATCATGACCTGAGCCAATATGAAGATTTGGACGCATAACCAACTGACCCATCCAGGTGCCCCTAGACTCATGTTTAAATGCCATTTCCTTTATGTCGCTTCCCTATCAATACGTGTTATCTCTCCATCTTCTGAAATTGGGCTAAACTGAATTACAGTGAAATTTAAAGAGGGAGGTGTTAGAGATGGGATGGTATCATGAGTATGCTAATCTTAATTAGAAGTTCAATTAGTAAATTTCTATGTATAAAGTTCCCATTTCCTGATGTGAGGAGAGTTTGCAGTTGGAGTTCCCAGGCTCGTGGAGGATGAGAAAGCAGGGATTTTGTTGCAAACGTCCTCTAAATGGACTCAATTAATAATCAGTCAATTTCGGCCCATTTCCATGGTTAGATGTAATCTGATCCCATAAACAACAAGCTCTTAAAACTTAAAAGATACATATTTATTAATGTTGTGAGCAGAGAGGGTAGCACACACCTACACACTCATATATGCACACAAAATCAGCCACATCATCGTATCCCTACATTTCTAGCCACCATTGCACTACAGGTGTTAGCCACAGCAATAAGGCAATAAAAACACATAAAAGGCATAAACACTAGCAAGGGAACAGGAAAACTTTCTGTATTCATAGGTAGAATGACATAAAAAAAATGTAATGAATCTATAAAATTACAATTAAAATCTGTTTTATTTCTATATAATAACCAAAAATATGTGAAAAATCCA
This sequence comes from Panthera tigris, assembly GCF_018350195.1. Taxonomy (NCBI): domain Eukaryota; kingdom Metazoa; phylum Chordata; class Mammalia; order Carnivora; family Felidae; genus Panthera; species Panthera tigris. The sequence continues at coordinate 14,572,517 of NC_056668.1, read as the reverse complement.
AAGTATGTTATATGAATAACAAAACATATAATCTACATTTCAAGATTTAAGATTTGTATATTTTATACTATGAAATACTGCAGAAAGAAATTAAATAAGATCCAAATAAGTAGAGACACATATCATGGATTGAAAGACGTTTAGTATGCTTAATTTATAAATTCAACACATTCTGAACAAAACTGCCAGGAGGCATTTTTATAAAAATTGAAGAACTGATTCTAAAATTTATATCATGCAAAGAAGCAAGAAAAATCACAATCATCTTGAAACAGGAGTAAAGTTGGAAGACTTTCATTATCTCATTTAAAGAGAGATATATAAAGGTATATTAAAATATTGTAGTACTGAAATAAGTATAGATAATTAATCAGTGAAACAGAATAGAGTTCTAGAATGGATTCACATGTATACTGTCAAATTTTTTTAATGGAGATGTCAAATCAACATCTTTGTAAAAAATATCTTTTTGGGGAAAAATGTCATTTCAAAAATTATATTAGAACCAGTGGTTATCAGGGCACCTAGGTGGCTCAGTTGTTTGAGAGTCCAACTCTTAAATTTGGCTCAGGTCATGATCCTAGGGTTAAGGGATCAAGGACTGTGTTGGCCTCCTTGCTGAGTGTAGAGTCTGCTTGGGATTCTCTCTCTCTCTCTCTCTCTCTGCCCCTCCCCACACCTGTTCACACTTTCTCTTTCTCTCTCTCAAATAATAATTTAAAAAAAGAATCACTGATATAGGTAAAGAACTTAAGAAAATATATGTGTTGATACCTTTCATAGACATATATAAAGACTGAAGTTTTAAAGCTTCTAGCAAAAATAAGGATATCTTTCCAACCTGATGTGAAGAAAAACTTTTCTTGAAGAATACAAAAAAAAAAAAAAACAATAAAAGAAAAGTAATTGATAAGTTTGATTTCATCAAAATGAATTTTTTTTCTTATCCAAAGTTGTCACTAAAATGAGAGAAGTCATAACTATGAGATTATTAGCAGTATATTTATCAATGGACTGATTTCCAGAGTAAATAAAGAATTCCAATATCCTAGTAAAAAAATTAATATGGCAAAACACGAATAAACACTACACAAAGAAGTCACAAGGATAGCCAATGAGCACAAGAAGGGGTGCTCAAAATCATTATTCACCAAGTAAATGCAATTTAAAATCACAATAAAATACTACTCACATCCAGCAAATGGTTAAGAGAAAGAATGATGTCAATATTGATGAGAATGTGAAACTCCCAGAAATGTAGAACATCACTGGTGGTAGAATAAAATGATAAAACTAACTTTGAAAAACTGATCAGCAATTTTTTCTTTAATTTTTTAATATTTATTTATGATCAACATTTTCTAATAAAGTTAAACATATGCTCACTCTATGACCCAGAAATTCCATTCAGAGGTCTTCCTAAAAACAAACAAACAAACAAACAAACAAAACACTAAAATCATAAGCCCACAAAAAGACTGGAACAATCAATGTTCATTGCAGCTTTATTGATTTAAAAAGTTTTCTGTAATCTTGTAACAATTCAATGTCCATCCACAGGTGAAGGACTAAACACACTGTCATCTATTTGCACATTTATGTCCACAGAAATAAAATGAATAAAACATATGTATCATGGAGAATCTCAAGAACATTATGTTGAATGAAAAAAGATGGACACATCTAAGAACATACTGTATGGTTTAATTTTTAGGAAATGCTAGAGGCAAAATCATTTTACAATGACAGAAATCGTTACAATAGTTGGCTCGAGTTGGCAGGGATTGGTTTAAAAGAAACATAAGGATACTTTCTGCCATGGGAAAATGTTCTATATCTTGATCGGGTAGCTGTAACTAGTTATAAGTGTATATATTTGTCAAAACATCAAACTCTACCATTAAAATCTGTTCATTTCATCGTGTGTCAATACTAATTGAATAACAAAAACTATTTTAAAAAACTAACAAATCGGACAATCTCATACCTCTGCCTAAAACCATTCAATGGCCCTTGCTGCTTTCAGAAGAAAGTGCAATTCTGAGCTAGACCACTGAAGACAAAGAATGGCCCCCAAATCTTTCTGGCCTAATTTCAAGGCATTTTTTCATTTTCCTTCAATGACAAGACAAAATGTCATTCGGTGTTATAATGTACATCTCAAGACTGGGTCCTCAAGATACTCTTCTCCAAGCACTATCTATCCATTCCCTACTTACTCTTTCAAGCTATTTCAAATTCTATTCCTCTGGGGAACTTTTCTTGAGCTCTAAGACTAGGTGCATATCTCTCGATGTTATTTTAGTATCAGAAACTCATTCATAGCTCATTGTTACTATAGTTAAATATTTCTTTAGTATTTGCTTTCTCTATTAATTTTCAGGCCAGTTAGAACAGAGACCCCACACCTTTTCTTACTATATTTTAAATTATGGAGTAATACACAAATATAATCTAAATTAAAAACATATTCAATAATACACATTTCCATTTCACAGACTCTGACTCATGGAAAAGGCTCAGTGAAAATGTCACGAAAACTAATGATACTGACAACATGTTTGGCAATGTGTTCTGAGGCATGACTAATTAGGGAAAAAAAAAAAAAACAAGTATGAGGGCAAGGAGTTGGGGAGGATCAAGCTACTGTCTGTAATCACTAATGGGATAAACATTAATAAATAGAACTTGTTGAAATCAAGTTCCTAGAAAGGATTCATGGAAGCATTTCCTGGGAAACTGGTTACACTTATTCTTGGAAGTCAGAATTGGAAACCAGTTGGCAGACAGATGATTAGCAGCTTCCGGAATTATAGTTGTGCAGGCTGCGGAAGCCGGGACCTAAACCCCTAGGTTCAAAATCCGAGGTGCTGAGCATCTCCGTCAAAGGACGCAGCAGGAGGAAGCCAGATAAGTGCCAGCTGGTCTCTGTCCATTATGTGCAGTAGGATTAACTTGGTGAAAACTGGAAGATCACGATTCACTATACTCTACGGAAGTACAGAAAGAAGAAAGTCTGTGCTCTGGGAAATTTAGTATGTGCCAGAGACATGGTATAGAGAAGGGGGTAGTTTCCTGAATGGTCGTGGCAAGACATCAACTCAGGAGTTATGTTTCTTGTAGAATATTACAGGTTTCTTACCTTGGCTATCAGTGTGAAATGGGATATGGTTATAACTTCAAGTGTAATTGTGGTGTTGCAAGTTTGCTATCCTCACCGTTGAATTTTGCTCTTTTTGAGCACTTCATAATATTGCTATCTATTCACAGTCAATCAGTCTTTGAGTTTTTTTTTTAATTGTTTATTTATTTTTGAGAGAGAGAGACACAGAGCACAAGCTAGGAGGGGCAGAGACAGAGGGAGACACAGAATCCGAAGCAGGCCCCAGGCTCCGAGCTGTCGGCACAGAGTCCGATGCGGGACTTGAACCCACAAACCGTGAGATTGTGACCTGAGCTGAAGTCGGTCACTCAACCGACTGAGCCACCCAGGCGCCCCAAGGGTTTTTTTTTAAATATATAAATTTGCTTGTTTATTAATGTTCGTAGATAGAATAACAGTTCCTCAAATACACCCATATTCTAAATCTTGGAATTTGTGAATATGTTACTTTATGCGGAAAAGGTTAGTAAGGTAGCAGATGGAATTAAAGTTGCTAATCAGTTGACCTTAAAATAGGGACATTGCCAGATAGGCATGACATAATCTTAAGCATCCTGAAAAATGGAAGAGAGAGGCAGAAGAGTAGGTCGGAGTGAGGCAGAGTAAGATCGACTTGACCCTCATTGCTGTATCTGAAGACGGAGGAAGGAGAAAATGGGCTAAGGAATGCATCTGGGCACCAGAAACTGAAAGCGGCAAGAAAGTAGATATTCCCATAGAGCCTCTGGAAAGGAATGTGGCTCTGCCAGCATAGTGATTTTAGCCCAGTGAGATTGTACCTGACTTCTCACCTATGGAACTATAAGATAATAAATGAGTATTGTTTATTCCATGAATTTGATGTAGTTTGCTTTGGCGATAACAGAAAAACTAAGACACTAGTATATTTCTGAAAACCAGAAAAATTTCCACCACTACATCTAAAATCTGGAGCCATTAACAGAGGAGACATTTGGCCTCAGCTTGGCCAAAAAAGTTTTGGCTGCTCCCCATGACTGCTATGCCCTTGCTTATGTTTTGGGGTAAAAATTGGATTCTTTCTCTTGGTTGAAGATTATGGGCATGATAACAACTTGGATCGTTAAAATTCACGAGCAGGACCGTTTACAGAGGAGTTTGCTGATTTTAAATTTTATAACGCGACGGACGATGAATTTTTTCCCCCAAATCTTCTTTCGTTATGCCTTTATGTGTTCCTCTAGCCATGTAAGTGTCATGACCATTTCCTAAACATGATGGGGGAGGAGGGGAGAAGATGAGGAAGAGAAGGAGCATATAAGGGAAGACAGGATCTGAGAGAATGCATGGAATAAAGCAATTCTACTAATAACTCTACAATAATCTTCTGTGTCATCTAGTAAAATTCTATCTGGCTCTTCTCTCAGTTTCCTCCTCTATAGAGGAAGTAGGTTGAACGTGATGAACCCGACAGCTCCTTTTACATTCAGATTTTATTCTGTAGGTAGGAAAGGAGGAAGTAAATAGAGCATGGTGAGATATACTGAGATCAACTTAGCAGACTGGGTGTTTTCCAAGCTTCGAGTACCCTGCAATCCGTTTCCTAATTTCGACATGTTTGAAGACCATAGCAAATAAAAATAGGCAAAAAAATATTTAAACATTGCTTGTTCTGTGTGAATATAATGTCTCTGGTTGCTATCGTGCTGTCTATGGTAGTATGTTATGCTGTCCGTGTTATCTACTATATAGTTAGTATCTACGTTACATGTTAGCACCTTACATTTATAACACTTGGATGTAGGAGAGAATCTGGTACAAATAAAGAATATCTCATTTCATTTCAATATGCAGCGGAAACAATCATTTTCAATGATAATAAAGGTTTCATGTATAGAGTTAGATTCACTGTGTATGTTGGCAAAGAACCCAGGTGCAAGTTCACACTTGCTGAGCCTAGTTCCTTCCCAGCTAGGTTTGTTCCCATCTAAGTTGTTCTTATACAAATGGAGATAATTTGAGCAGATTGAAAACAGTAATTGGAGTACAGAGATTTAGTCAATTAAGAAAAATACGTGACATACCTTCACTGTGATTAGCTAAAGCTCATAGGTGCTCTTTTCTGAAATTTTACACCCACACCCTAGTCTTTCATTTGAATAACCTGCATGCACAGCTTCATCATGTAAATCTAAATTTTGTTCACACATTCTTCAAATTTCTCTGATGCATAATGTCTCTATGATGTCTTTTTATGCATGGTCTATATTTATTGTCCAAACAAGACATTCAAATCTCTTGAGATATCATTGAGAAAAAGGCTGTACCTAGAAACTGTCGGCATCCAAGGAAGTCCTGCTTCAACAGGAGAAAATACCCAAGCCCAACCAAAATTAGCGCACAGCCTTTAAAATCTGAGATTTCCAATGGCCATTACCCTCAGTAATGATAACACAATTCCTACTTGACACATCACTAATAAATAACAACATTGACAGAAGATTTAGACAGCAGAAAAAAGAGTTTATTAAAATAAAATCATTTGACTTTTCTTCTATTTTTGAGAGAAATGCAAAACCATAAATTCTATCAACATGCAATTTGAATGACTAATTAATCTTGTAGTCTGACAGGGTTCTTCTATCAGCCGGTGTTTGAGAGCAGGCAAGGTAAAGTTGGTGGCAATCAGGGAATATTAGATGCTTTCAAATGGAGAAAATTAAGACAATAGATAATCTCATCACAGAATCTGCCTGTTTCAAATGGATTTGGCTCTTTGACACACTAATCAGTAGAAGCCGGATCGACAGAGTGCGCATTACAAGACGGATGGAAACTTCTCAAAGGAAAATAGATTGGCGACAGAAACTGGATCCATAGCTCGGGGAAGGGAAACCACAGACTCTATAACCCAGAGGTCTGAAGCCCTGGGATCCATAGCCCAGTGAGTAGCAGCTTCTGGACCCAAAGCCCACAGACCCAGGGTAAGCAGTCCAGCAGGGGCTGCAGAACGTGGAGGTCCTCGGGAGGGAGCAGGACGTCTGGCAGGGGCTGGACACCACGCAGGACGTCCGGCAGCTGGTGGGCTCACAGCAGGTCTCCTGACAGCCGCTGTCGAGGGAGGAGCCCAGCTGGCAGGTGCTGGGAGAGCAGAGGTCAGTGCGGTAGACCAGGTTGCTGGGGTAGGAAGAGCCACAGGAGAAGCTTGGGTAGCGCAGGTAGCCCCCAAGGGAGCGGGAGGAGAAGTTTCCAGAGCAGCAGCTGTAGGACATGTTGAAGGGAGATGTGAGTTCACCTGAGTTACGGTGAGAAGGCTCTGAGGTTGAATGTCACCTCCTAGACTGGGGCATTTATATACCCTCAGCAGCAGGTGTGGTGGCCTACATGGTCATCCTTTACGAATTTGTGCGTCTTCATTTACATAGGTGTAACTCGGAAATCTCTGTAATTGCAGCTGGATAGTCTCCCACATCTTGTATTTATGGGTGCTATAATTTTGGTGTTACAGCCAAAGCCAATGAACTGCTCCTATGTCAGAAATACCGTGACCATTTGACATTAATGATCATCCCATCTAAGCCAGGAAAGCCTTTCCTTTCCTCTTGTCAGAATCAGAATCTTCAGGTATTTTGTTTCCAGCAATAATGGGCACATACTTTTCTCAAATGGTAGGAAATAAAATATAACTATTTTCCTTCTTTGTCAATTGATCAGAGGCATAGTTTTGGCTTTAATAGGAACATAGTAAATACTGACCTTACTTGTCACCATGTTTTCTCATTTTCCAAAATTATTGTCCATCTATATCCACATTCTCTTACACAATATGTCTCAGATCCATTGGAAGGGGGAAAAGATGCCAGCCAATCATTGACTGTTAAAGGCACAGAGAGAAGCCTGGACATTTATTTGGAGACATGGCTACAGTGAGGGACAGTACCAAAACAGAATTGCAAGTGGAGATCAGTGGGGGCCTTTAGGAGGAGAATCAAAGAACTAAGCAATATTTAAATGAGGGAAGAAAATAATTGGGTTTTAGATTCCATACATCTGATACGAAGCCTGTAGTCCTAATAGATTCTCATCCATACGTGTATCAGCCCTGAGAATTTCCTTCTCAGATCCTCAACTGCAGGAGGCTTAGTTGACTAAGGGCCCCATTGTGCTATGATACAGCAGAGATATTAGAGAAACTAGGTCCTAGGACACATGGGATGTCTCTGATTCCAGTTATGAGCAAAGTACACTATTAACCTATGTTACATATGCCTCTTAGACTCTTTTCTCTGTTTTCATTCTTTTTATGACTTTATGCTTTAGCTTGGGAATTTCTTTCTACCCCATCTCCCAATTCATTCATTTTCTGTTCCGCTTTGTTCCCTCTCCTGATAAAACATATCAGTTAAGTTTTATAAATCAGATATATTGTAAATTTCCAATATTTCAATGAGGTTCTGTTGTGTGGCTTTTAGTTTTCTGCCAAAATTCTCAATCTTACCTTTACTTCTTTAAACGTAATCATTCCTTAATAATACCTTCCTATTTCCTATTGTTAAATTCTTCTTCACATAATTATTTTAATGTCTGATTTTGAAAAGTAGACCATGTATTTCAGATTGTGTTTTCTGGTGTTCTCTTTTGTTTGTCTTTTCTTCTCATATTCCCACAATATTTTGAGAGGTTAATAGATATATATTTGTGAAACACACACACACACACACACACACACACACACACACCCCAGAATGATGTACCCTCTTCCAGAAAGAATTGACTTATGCTTCAGGCAGCCTTCTAGGATAAGGTCACAGCACCCTGGGTCATTTTAATCCAATCAGTGGTTGAGATAGTTCATACCTGGGCTTCAGTCCGTATGAAAAAGCTGTTTATTAACAATTCAATTTTACTTCTAGGAATTGGCTCTCCAAGGTCTGGGATATTTGCCATGACCTCAACTCTGGTAGATCCTGAATTCCAATATTATTTCTTAAGCCCAGTGAGTTTATGGAATTCTCTTAGCCTCTCAGTCAGTACTTTCAAAATCAACATACAGTTTTAAGCGAATGGCAACTCCAGATGTAGGTTCATTTCTTTTGACTTAGTTCTGGCCCATATAGTACCTCTGGGACTCTGGCATACTTAGGTATTTTCTATTCTCATTGAGAGAAAAGTTTCAATATTTTAAGCAACATTAACTTGCTAATTATATGTAATTTTGAAAAATTTTATTTTAACGATACATAGGAATGATTCAAATAAGTGAGTTGCTACAGTGAAGATGACCATTTAAAAGTCGTGTTATAGTAGTTTCAATGGTAGTAGACGACACCTACCAAATCCAGGAGATTCAAATGCTACCATTGTGAGCGTCCAGCCTTTCTTTCCAACTCTGTCTGCAATTTCCGTACCACGTACACACACTTTACCCTGCGTTGCAATATGGCCTAAATTGACCATGTCCCTTCATCCCTGCCTGCTTTTCTCATCCCATTTTATTTTCCCAGATCTTTTCATATTTATTGTATCTAGTGACACCCCATCCCTAACCAAAGCTGTCGTATCCTGCCTACCTCCCCTGGGTAATCATCTGTACGCTCCAAAGTGTACTGATTACTGGGGTAGCTACAAAACTCTACCCGAGGATTTGTTTCACTCCATAAGGGCTTGGTGAGCCCTGTGCAGGGAATTCTCCACTAAGATTGAATTCCAGTCGTCCTGGCTTGGTAACTCGCCTGCATTGCTTTCCTTCCATTGTCTACCACACTTCGCACTCCCTGCAGGTAATTACCAGATCGACTCCCAGAGGAACAACTTGCATTTGAATCCATGTTCTCAGCCATTGCTTCTGGATAATTTATAGAAAAAGAAAAAAAACACATACTTGGATACCTCACTGATATGCTTATTGAGAAATCTTCAATGTTGCTCCGCTGTATAAAATTTAAATTAAATGATCCCTAGGGAGAAATACCAAGAATATATTACAGACAGAAATGTGCTTGATAACTGCATGTAACACATATAAGAAAAGCAGCCATGACATCTTTGTCTAATGAACATACTTTCAAGAATGCAGAATTCAAATGCTTCTAAACTATCTTGGAAAATAACCATACATTTTATGGCTATAATTGATAATACATAGTGAGTCGAGAGAATCTTTAATTAAGAAGTATGGGTTTTTGCTTATTGAACTTCTAACCTAAAAAATTAGTAAAAGAAGCGTCCCTAGCATGTTAGTGACTGGTCACTTGAAGAACAGCAAGTCGGTGCCAAACGTTGTAACTCTCAACTACGGATGAGATTCTGTTGGAAACATGCCTCAAATACGAAATCCATTTTATTCAGAGTTTCATGATGGGACTCTGCTATCAAAAGATCAGAAGCCACTACAGGTACAGCCCCGAGTGATAAATTTTATGTGAAGTATCACAATTTTTAATTGCTGATAAATAAATCAGTTCAAAAAAATGTGGAAGTCTATGCTATATAAAACAAACAATATAATCTCTGGGTCCAAGGTTAAGGAATTAGCCCAAGGTTGGGGAATTGACAAATCTTTTTGAAAATTATATTAGCTTAATGTGGATGAAGATTTAGAGATTTAGAGGCAAAAGGATGAGAAGAATACCTCTTGTTAAGAAGGATACTTGAACAAGGAACCAAGAGTAACTGAAGACAAATTCATTAACTTTTGCAATTTGCCTAATACATCTATGCTCCCTTTTAACCCACAAGTTTTATCTTCAAGATTATTTTGCTTTTTTCCAGCTTTATTGAAGTACACGAGACAAATAAGCTATATGTATTTAAGGTGTATGATGTGATATTTAGATATAAGTCTACCTTGTGAATGATTATCAAAATCAAACAATTTTTGATTTTTTGCCATTCCACATGGTTACAATTTTTGTGCATGTGGTTAAAACACTTGAGAATATCTTTCTTAGCAAATTTTAACTATATTAACATGTTCATGTTAACTATATTAACATGGTATTTGTATTATTAGTAACTACAGGTACCATGTTGTACATTAGATCCTCAGAATGTATTCATCCCACACAACTAAAACCTTGTACTCTTTGGCCAACACTAAGATAATTTTAAAGAGTTATGTTTAAAAGCAGAAAAAATTGGGAAGTAATAGTACCCACAATACTGTATCAGTAGGATACTTTGCCCATTTGCTGATGCACAGAGCAAGGAGAAATTCCAATTTTGAAGGACGGAAAATCAAGGACTCACCAAGTAGCAGTTTGAATTGAGGTCATTTACTTCTCTACTCAGTCCTCTTCCTTCTAGAAGGTCTAGATGATGCTACTTTTAAAATGGGTACAAATTATTGAGAAAATTCGATAGTTGTTATCATTACCGTTGTGAGTGTATTAGAGTTTTATTAGAAAGTAAAATAAGAAAATATTGACATCAACCATGATACTACATTCTCCCGGGTCTAAAATATTATTTCACTGGTTTCATTTTATTTATTTATTTTTTAACTGACATTACTTTAACATGGAACTTAGAAAGCAGTTGGTTATACTCTAAGAATACGATAGATTATCAAACTTAAAAAACACTTTCAATTTCTAGTTCAACAATGGCAAAAAAGAACAAAAGAAAGAAAAAAGGAGATAATCAAACTTAACACAGAAAAAACAAGAGTGGAAAGTGGCGGGGGCACAGATTGAGTTGGAGACAGAGAGGGACAGAGACAGAGACAAAGAGAGAGATATTCATGTACCCTGAGGAAAAGGGACTGAAAAGAAACATTTAGGCAAGAAAACGTAGGGAGGTACCTGGCTGTGCAACTACCAAAATAACATTCAAACCCTGTGCCGTAAAAAGCTAAGACATTCTGAGATGGTAGAAGACCTAGATATTTATAAATGAAGATGATAAAAAAGGATAGCACATCAAAATTCATAAGGTACACTACTGTTGAAAGTTTTTGAGTATAAAGACATCAGGGTGTAACAGATCATCATTTAAGAATGCGCTAGAAAAAAGGCTAAACTCCCTAAGCTTATAGGGTTCTCTTTCCGCTCTTCCCTGCCCTCACCATAGTGGTGTGTTTTTCTTGACTGCCCGGAGAGGGACTTAGATTGATCCTCCCCTGGGTTGTTTCAACCGCGCCCTTTTGTTGTCACCCCATCTTTAGGTATGTGGCAAGGTGCCCATCAATGTCCGGTCATCTCTCTCGGTCTTTGTTTTACGTCTTTTGTCTCTCTTCATTGGACAAGAGACGCAGTGGGTAACTAGTGCTTGGTGCATCTCTCTCCATTGTTGGCATAACAAATCCCCACCAAGTAATTTTGGAGCATGGGAATGAATGGTGACAAGGGGGATCTTTCAAGGAAGGCTCCATCTAGGTAGAAACTGTGCCCCCGATCCATGCACCAGAAAAAAAAAATTGATGTGTCTCATTCCCCACTCTTAGGAGGAAGGCATCCATCAACAAAACCAGATGTTGATACACAAGAAGCAGATGCAGGAAGCACAAGCCCGAGGAAAATCTCTCCTGGCTCTGGTGCTTTCCTCATCATGATGGGATGATCATTAATGTCATACAGTCACGATATTTCTGACCTAGGAGCAGTTCATTGGCTTTGGCTGTAACACCAAAATTATAGCACCCATAAATACAAGATGTGGGAGACTATCCAACTGCAATTACAGAGATTTCCGAGTTACACATATGTAAATGAAGACGCACAAATACGTAAAGGATGACCATGTAGGCCACCACACCTGCTGCTGAGGGTATATAAATGCCCCAGTCTAGGAGGTGACATTCAACCTCAGAGCCTTCTCACCGTAACTCAGGTGAACTCACATCTCCCTTCAACATGTCCTACAGCTGCTGCTCTGGAAACTTCTCCTCCCGCTCCCTTGGGGGCTACCTGCGCTACCCAAGCTTCTCCTGTGGCTCTTCCTCCCCCAGCAACCTGGTCTACCGCACTGACCTCTGCTCTCCCAGCACCTGCCAGCTGGGCTCCTCCCTCTACAGCGGCTGTCAGGAGACCTGCTGTGAGCCCACCAGCTGCCGGACGTCCTGCGTGGTGTCCGGCCCCTGCCAGACGTCCTGCTCCCTCCCGAGGACCTCCACGTTCTGCAGCCCCTGCTGGACTGCTTACCCTGGGTCTGTGGGCTTTGGGTCCAGAAGCTGCTACTCACTGGGCTATGGATCCCAGGGCTTCAGACCCCTGGGTTATAGAGTCCATTGCTTCCCTCTGCTGGCCTATGGATCCAGATTCTGCCGCCCTACCTACTTTACCTCGAGGAGCTGTCAATCCTGTTACAGGCCAACCTGTGAATCTGGCTTCTATACGTCAACTTGTTGAGGGTCCAGATGCTTTTGAGGATTGATGTCAAAGTCTCTACTTGGCACAGCCATCATTTTCATTTCCACCAATTACTACTAATCTTTTATTCCTAAATCATCAGTTTCTTGCATCATGGACTTCTGGCTGACTCTGAACTTAATGCGTATTCTCAAATTAAGTTCTAAATTCTGTACTAGTGATTGAATACATGCTTCATTGAAATGCAATTGAAAATGAAAATTTTAATCTAATAAATGTATGTAATCCGGCACTCAAATATATTGTTCATCTTCTTTTTATTATTATTATTTGCTTGTAGTTGTTTGTATTTTATGGATTTGGGAGATTTAGATGAATATCAATATGACTCTGAAACCAAGTTTGTGAACTTACCACATGATAGATTTGAGCACATTTCTGTTGACATTGGATATGTTTCCTGTTGGGGGTAGTCATTTCCTGGATGTCTATATTGTACGTGTCTCACTGTCAGTGACATTTGCCTAAGAATAAAGGACATGCGTTTTTGCTGATAAGGGAACACAAAGAAATTGGTGCATAAACTAGAAATGCAGACAACAAGAATATGATGTAATTTATAAGGTGAGGCTACACATCATCAGACACATATCTCAAAGTCTAGAATCTGAGTGTGGATTTTCAGCAGAAAAAAAAAAATGAGCTCCCAGGTCAGGTGCTATGTATGCTCTCTGTTGGTTAGCATAAGTGCCAGGGTCTCTGCCTGCCACAGGTGAAGTGTTCCCGAGCCTTGCCTATAAACATGTGTAAGATTCACAGTGATCTTAGATGGGTAGTAACTGGGTTAAGGAAGTGTGGATAACCTCCTAATGCTTCTCCAAGGTTCAACCTGAATCAGGCAAAGAGAAACACACCCAAGCAATGTTGAACAAGCATTTATGTTTATGAGGCTTAACTTCAATCTCTGTCTCCCCAAAATAAGCTGAAGTCAGAAACCTGGGTGCAGGTGGTTTACTTGGCACAAGATCCCAGGGAGCAGGTTTGGAAGATCATGGAAGGTGAAAGAATCAGAGAGGAAAATCTCATTAAGGGACATATTTTTAGTTGTTATTACAGTGGGCAGTGGGGACCCAATCTTCCTGGGGCTTTTTAGAAATGTATAGAATGACTCTTGGAATTGTCTACGCCGGGATCTGATCGATAGGTGGAAGCATTTATTCAATAGCTCCCATCTCTACCATTGGTTTGAGATTGTCCCAGATGTGTGTTAACTTCCTAGAACTTTATTCATTGTGCAAAGAAGGATTCACCGTGAGCTCCATTTGTTTTCCTGGCTGTAACCTCAGAGAAGCCCAGGTCAAGAACGAAAGATGTGCTGTGTTCGGCAGGGGAGGAACTGTCTGGGCAAAGAGGGTTGAAGTCTGCATGAAATTGTTCACCATATCTGTGCCTGGATCCGAGCGAGAGAATGAGGATATAATGGAGGACACAAGAAGTATCAGATATACCACTTCCATTTAATGTTCAAACATCCCTGTGAGAAAGATAAACATTGTCTTATAGACCTTTCCAGAGATAAGGGAATAAAAACTCCAAAGGATTAGAAGCTTGCCGAAGTTCATAAATCAAAGATCTAGCAGAATTTGATCTCCTGAAGCTACTTTATTGTTCTTTTCTGATTTTTTTTAATATGCAACCCCTTATTTCACCAGAGTACCTCTGTACCTCACCTCAGTACCTCTTGTGCTACAGAAATTGTTTTATATGAATAGACTTCAACTCCTATGGCATCTTGTTTCATTAGCCTCATGAGCGATATGCATAATAAAGAGTAAAACTGAAAATAAATTTAGAGTTTAGAAGAAGAACCTGTGGGAAGGATGAGCTAATTTCTTTTAAAAATATGTGTATTAACTATAATACCTAATAATACACTGAGAGAGAAAGATTTGATTTCCTCTCAGGAAGATATCGCTAGAAATCCTGAGTGCTATGACAATTCAGTTTAATTACCATTATTAGTGTCACATCATGATATGATGTTCCCTTCCTCAATACCCAACGCTATGAACACTTAAATAGTTAAAAAAGAACAAAAAAAAAGCTCCCTTACATCTCACTTGGTATATTCAAGTTCAATACCAGCAGCTAAAAACTGGAGATAATTAGCTTCTTGTTGAAAATTAAAAAGATAAAATAAACAAGAAGAGGAAGATAATTCTTATGCAACTTGACAGATTTCTTATCTTCCCTTCAAATTCCCCAACGCAAATCCTGTCACCCCCTAGAAACTTTTCTCTGAAATTAAAAAAAAATTAAATCACCAAACTCTTGTGACATCTCCCAGATACTGTAAACTGTATTCCCATCTTGGTGAGTCAGGTTGAAGGAGACAATCTGAGAAAAATCACGGGAAAGTCCTTGAGTAGAGAAAACTATATTATAGATGCAGAAATAGCATAGGTGTAGGAAAAAAAAAAAGATTTAGAATCCAGCATGGCAGAGTACTTAACCCAAGCAAGAAACAAAAGAAAATTCTTTGTGTGTGCTTTGTCAAGTAAAAATAACGTACTAATAACCTTAAAACCAGCAACACAAAAGCACAAAGATAATTAATAATACAACAGAGGTTACAGATGAGGTGAGGAAAAGCATTGATTGCCGAACTAACCTTCTGTGGGTACATATGTGACTGCTTTTAAAGTTTTTAAACTACTGCTTCCAGTTTGATTAGCAAGATACTGAAGCTTTTTTGGATACAATTAGGAGTCATTTGTTTACAGTACTTACAACTATTGCTTCTCCACAGGAATCTTACTCATCTTTGCCATGATGTTGCCCTTCACCATATTTGTATTTTTTATTATTACTGAGGCAACAACCAATGATTTTAGCTTCAGGGTTGAATTATTTTTTTTTATTTTTTTTTAAGTTTATTTATTGTTGAGACAGAGAGAGACAGAGCATGAACGGGGGAGAGTCAGAGAGAGAGGGAGACACAGAATCAGAAGCAGACTCCAGGCTCTGAGCCATCAGCCCAGAGCCCCACGCGGGGCTCAAACTCACAGACCGCGAGATCTTTACCTGAGCTGAAGTCGGCCGCTTAACCGACTGAGCCACCCAAGCGCCCCAGGGTTAAACTCTTTAAATGGCTTCACATTAACATTGTCAAATAGAGCATCATGAATTTTCGATAGCTTTTCATCCTTGGATTCTTCACATGGTGTTGGGAGAACATTTTACTCTCACTCTTCAGGTTCTTCGGCTGGTCTAATAATTAAATTGATATGAAACAAATGAACAAGAGTAAAACAAACACAACTCTAATGGAAGAGCACATCAACAGCTATTGCTTTTGCGTGTGTGTTCTTTTCGAATGCACGAGAAAACTTAGGGTTTAACATGCGTGAAGATCATTAGCATAGTTATTCGACCTAAATAAAAATGTGTGTATCCGAGTGATATGTTAACACATCTTTTGCAACTGCTAATGATAATCATCTTTGGAAGCATTTGGTGATGCAGATTTGCCAGCAAGAACTCTAATATAGAATGAAAATAGAGTCTTACTCAAGCCCCAATTAGGACAGCTGCCCGGAAAACACAATCTTCACTGGAAAGAAAGTGCTCCTGAGAATGAACAGTCTTTACAGGGTTATGTACTTTTTTACAATCTTGGAAAAGTTCAAAAAAATTATAGATTGACAAATAGGTAGAAATCATGAGTTGTAAAATGAAGGAATGCAGGAAGTAGGAGCAATGATCGATATCTCAAGGACAAGATGGTTTTCCTTAAGGCTCCTCATTCACAAAGTAGGTATACAATGCATTATGGCGGCCATCAATCAGGCTTTTGGTTTGAACAAAGTTAATGTACAGTCAGGCTGACTTAGAAGTAAGTCTAAGATGGCTTCCCTTGTGTATCAGGCCTTTAGAGAATTTTTCTCTCCTCACATTATCATAAAAACTACCTTTGGGCACCTGGTTGGCTCAGTAGAAAGAGCATGTGACTCTTGATCTCGGGGTCATGAGTTTGAGTCCCACGTTGGGTGCAGAGATTATTTAAATAAAAATATAAATAAACTTGGAAAAAACTTGTACTTTGAAGTAGCTACTGATGCTTCTTCAGCAAAATTGTCTCTAACTTTTCATGTGGTCAGTGCCATTGCTGACCTCCATAGTGGATAGTAAATAGTTTCAAATTATGGTTCAGATTATATATTTACCGTCAACTGCTTTAATAACAGAAATTCTGTATTTACCTTTTTCATTGCATATGAACTTTTCATTTGAGTAATTGCTCCTGAGAATAAAATTTTGCAAAGTTTAAAGAAGAAAATGTTTCCAAACAAAACTAATAGCTGCAGATTTAACTAATATAATATGCGGTCAAACGACGGCAGCAAGGGCATGTAAATTATTCTTTATATGTGGTGTGGCAGCCTCAAGTGCATGCTCACATTTCATATACAGCTAATCAGTAATTCTCAAATTTCTCACTAACTCCACCCACTGGCAACACGATATATTGTATTACAGGTTGTGCACCATCAAGAGAGCCAAAGCAGTCTGACCAGGTTAGAAAAACAAATGACCCTCCACCAAGATTTGAATGTGTGAGCTGTCCTACCATTTGTATCGGAGTGTAATTGTTTCTCAGCGATCCCTTGGCACACTGTCTTCGAAAGAAAAGCAATAATCCGATTTTATTCAAAAAGGGTGAACAACGGAAGGATAAGAAAAGGCTTGTCTTCTTTCCGATTTAACATTGGTTAAAGCAAAGACTCTGTTCACTGTATATGCATCTTATACCCTACTAGATGAAAGCATGACCAAAGTAAAGTGGAGGCCTCTCAAACCTATCTCACTTATGTTAATTCAATGATCACTCATAAGTAAAAACTCTAAGACCATGAAAAAATGAGACTGGATGCTAAGCCAGACAGAATAAACCAAGACATACGGTTACCCTGTGGGTAAGAATTTAGCTCTCTGTGCCTTCAGTAACATTGCCCTTGACTGAGAGGGTAAAAATCTGGGACAGAGGTGCTGATTCGAAGGTTGTCATCTGCCCGGATGTTTGGCTGAATGCTGAAACAGAATATCTGCATTGGCTTTGGGTTTTGTTTTGTCCTTGGTGTTTTCCAATGAGTGTTATCAACCAAACAACCGCAAAGCAGGAGCATGTTGGGACTTCACCAAACTTACAGGACTGACTCTGCTGTGCTTACCTACTAATAAATATTGGAATGTGTTAGATATTTAATTTAGAGACTTGGTCTTTTTTTCCCATTATTATTAAAATTTTATTTTAATTCCATTGTAGTTAACACACAGTGCTATATTAGTTTCAGATGTACAATGTAGTGATTCAACACTTGAGACTTGATTTCTTCTATGTCAGCAGAATGGGGTTAATGGAAGCCTCACCAAATCTAATTCACTAACGTCTAACTTACTACTGGAGAACTTCAGTCCACTTTCTCTTATATTTTAGGATACAGTTATTAGAGTAATCTTCTTTCTAAAATTATGTAGTATGTTTAATATCCTTTACAATTTATAATTATTCTGCATAAAAACATTGAAATTTCTCACTCCATACAGAAAAAAAGGCCACAATTGTTTGTTTTCTTAAAAATATATGTCTAGGGGCACCTGGGTGGCTCAGTCAGTTGAGAGTCCGACTTCGACTCAGGTCATGATCTCACGGTCTGTGGATTCGAGCCCCGCGTCGGGCTTTGTGCTGACAGCTCAGAGCCTGGAGCCTGCTTCAGATCCTGTGTCTCCCTCTCTCTCTGCCCCTCCCTCATTCTCACTTTGTCTCACTCTGTCTCTCAAAAATAAATAAATGTAAAAAAATTTTCAATAAAAAATATATGTCTAGATTTTATCATGTGAAGATATGGAGTAGACATTAAAGATGAAATCATTTCTTTCAAACCAAAAAGACAGGTGATGATTTGACTTAAAAAAAATGTTTATTTATTTATTTTGACAGAGAGAGAGAGAGCATGAGAGAAGGCGAGGGGCAGAGAGAGAGGGAGAGAGAATCCCAAGCAGGCTCTGCACTGTCTGCATAGAGCCTGACATGGGGCTGGAACTCACACCCTGTGAGACCATGACCCAAACTGAAATCAAGAGTCTGATGCTTACTCAAGCCATCCAGGTGCCCTGATGACTTTACTGGCTAAAATAAAAAAATTTTAAATGATAAACACAAATATCAGAAATATCCATTCAGATGTTTAAAAGTAGTTTTGAAGACACAGAGTAAACAAATAATATGAAAATCTTATATGTGAAGGCCATATAATATATTTTTATTTAAACTTATATTTTTCCATTTTGTAAAATTTGAAACAAATGCACTAGAAGAAATAACTAGTTGATATTAAGAAAGAAACATGCCTCAGTACTACATCTATATAACTACAAGAAAACTGCTTCAACATCTTTCTTCAATGAATGTATTTTCCAATTACTGGAACTCAAGTTGTTTCTAATCCATAATAGGTAACAGTATAAGTCAAATTTGTAAGCTAATGATAGGACAGGAGATCAATAGGTCGCATGGATCTTGATATAGTAGTTATTGCGTTAAATTTCTAGACATAGGAGGTATTATGTTCAACCATAAGATTAGTAGAAGCCAGATCCACAGGTTGGTTGGTAAAAAGCAGACTGGCAACTTCTAGAAGAGAAGGACATTGGACGATAAAAGCTCGATCTACAACTCAGGGATGAAAAAGCATTGGGACCACACCCCATTGATTGGAAACCACTGGATCCAAAACCCAGAAAGGGAGAGCCATAACCAAAAGATTGAAAGCCATTGGAGCCAAAGTCCAGAGACCCAGAATACATTGTCTGGCAGGGGCTGTAGAACATGGAGGTCCTTGGTCGGTAGCAGGACGTCTGGCAGGGGCTGGACACCAGGTAGGATGTCCGGAAGCCGGTGGGGTCACAGCAGGTCTCCTGACAGCCACTGTAGAGAGAGGAGCCCAGCTGGCACCTGCTGGGAGAGCGGAGATTAGTGCTGAGGAACAGGTTGTTGGGGTAGAGAGATCCACAGGAAGATCCTGGGTAGCGCAGGAACCCCCCAAGGGACTGAGAGGAGATGTTTCCAGAGCAGCAGTTGTGGGACATGGTGACAGGAGATGTGCTTTACAGCAAGATTCTGATTTTGAATGTCACATCTTGGACTGGGGCATTTATATACCCTTATCATTGGGTGTGCCGTTTGCATGACACATAAAAACAGGTTACCTTCTGCTTTTAATTGAATTGAAAAGATCATCATAATCAAACGCATGTAGTTTTTGTGGTTTTACAACTGGAAAGCACAGTAATGTTTGTGGCTTGGAATTCAGGTAATAGCATTGAATCTTCAAAGCTATTAGTCATCTTCCTCTACCAAAGGTCACCCAGCAGATCACTCACAGAACTGCTTTAGAGGTAGACAGTGTCTGGGAGGAGGAAAGCTGGCTTAATTAAAAATAATTGATACCCCTTTCACAATGTGCCTCAAATTGTTGCCATCTGGATGGCAAAGTTGCTAACTAACTGATCTATTCATAGTCATTTCTTTTAAACAAAAACATACATTGATTGTTGCCAAGCAAGTTTCCTTAATGAACGGTGCCATCAGGAAGCAGCAATGGTAATATGCAAGATGTATGAGGATTTTTTAAAAGTCAGATCTCAATTTGAATGGCTTCAGTGAAATATTAACCGAGATTCCCTTATTTCAGGGAATTGAGGAATTCAGGGTTTGCTTAAAGTGTATGAAAACTAGTAAGAGTCAATCTTGGGGGCGCCTAGGTGGTTCAGTCAGTTGAATGTCAGACTCTTGATTTCAGCTCAGGTCATGATCTCACAGTTCATAGGATCGAGCTCTGTGTCAGGCTCTGCACTGGCAGCATGGAGCCTGCTTGGGATTCTCTCTCTCTCTCTCTCTCTCTCTCTCTGTCTCTCTGTCCTCCCCCACCTGCTCCCTCTCTCTCTTTCTAAATAAACTTAAATATATATATATATATATATATATATATGTATATATCAATCTTAGTTTTTCTTTCTTGTGTGTGTATGTGTGTGTTTACTGTGGTATAAATTAAATATTATAAATTGCTTTATGCTATTTTGCAATGTTAGAGGTGATTCATCTAGGATTGCTGAAAAAGCATTAAAAAACCAAAACGTGGCAAAAATGCCCAATGTATTTCTATCTTTAATCAGAAGTAGTGTTGATCATTAAAAAAAAAAAAAAAACTCCCCAGACTCTGGAAAATGTTCTTGTTCTAAAGAAAGTTTATAAGGTAATTGCCTTGAAGTATTGGACCAAAGGAGCCATCTTAAGGAGATTCTTCCTTGCCTCAGAAAGCAACATACATCACTTTGACTTAAATTGTTTTCAGGTGTTTCTGACAAGCATTACAAAATTTCTAAAATAATGGTCATATTTTTTCTTGTTCTATGACTCATATTCCACCTCAATGTAGTAGGGTAATGAAGATTGATACCTTGAGGAAGTAGAGAGATTGAGAAAGTTTATCTTCCTGTGGCTTCTGTGCTGTTTGATTTGTTCATTTCACCGTAGAGCATTTCCTTTCCACTTCTGAACAAAAGTGTTGGAGTGCAAAAACCTCCATTTTGTGGAGGTAAGAATGTAAAAAAAATTCCCTAATACCTGACTTATAGAATATTCTTCCACAGAAACAGCTTATATAAGAGCAGATGACATCCAAACAAGCAAGCAAATTCGATTTAGGTGAGTTGAATACACGGATGTTTTGGTGTTCCATATTTTCGTTTTTGTTTTTATTTTTGTTTTTGAGACAGAGAGAGAAAGATTGTCAGCGGGGGAGAGGGGCAGATGGAGAGAGAGAATCTTAAGAAGTCTCCACGCTCAGCATAGAGCCTGCCACAAGGCTCATTCTCACAACTCTGGGATCATGACCTGAGCTAAAATCAAGAGTTGGATGCTCAACTGACTGAGTCACCCAGGCACCCCAATGTTCAATATTTTATACACAAATAAAATAGGAAGGTTTGGAATATAGTAGAATGCTTTCTGCTATTCATAATTAAGAAGTCTAATAAATAAGATTTGCTTATTTTAGAAAGAGGACAAACTATGTTGGGTAATATATGAAACATTCTTGAAAACCAATTCATCTACTCAAAAAGTTCAGACCCATGAAGTCTACAATTTGGAAGGGAGTTTAACAATTATCTCCAGTCCTCTACCAGGTTGGAATCCCATTGACAACATCCTGATAAGCTATTCCCAGTGCCCTCAAGATGGAAATCTCAGTACCTACAACAGTGGCTTGTCTTAGATTTTTAGCTGAATCTTACCTTAAAGCTTCCACCTAGTAATCTCAGTTCTTTCTAGAATGAGTCTCAGCTCATTTCCACTGGACAACATTTCAATTTTTGAAGATGGGCATCCTAGGAGGTTTGCCCATTCCCACAGGATATTTTAAGCCATTTCCTGTAACCATGCACTACTCCACTTGCAGTCAATGATGACCTTGGCCGGAGAGTCTAGAAAGATACTAATGATACTAATTCTCTGGGCAGAATCAAAGGCATTCATTCTGAATTTCACATTATCGTCTTTTCTGATTTCCCCCACCCCATTTCAATTTATAAAAGTCATTTGTAACTATGAATTCTTCAAACATTTGTTATTTCTTTGAAGTCTACATAGCATAGACACTTTCCTAATTTCTTGATTTCCTTTACCTTCTATAGTAAAATTCCCACCCTATGAGAGGAAACTGTGAGGCTAAAAGACCCATTTTTTTTTATGTGTAGTGCTTATTCTCTCATTTTCAATCACATCAACACCACCAAAAAATTACTTAAACTTTATAGGGATGAAGAGTTTTTGACAATTTATCGGTGACTCTAACAGGAAGCAAGTCAACTTCAGGGCAAGGATTCCCCGACTTCAGTATTTTTACAATGTAATCTTCAAAGTACTCCTGCAGATATTAGACCCTCTATTTTTAAATCAAATACTTATACACACAAAAGCAGCTTGGGCACTTGTGTTGTAGGAAAACCAAAATCCAAATGTGTAGGATATTCATTTAGCTTTTCCATCAATTAGGAGTGCATAGGGGTTTATTTCTTCTATAAGGGCCACAAGATTTGGGAGAGGAAACAGAGAGTACGGATTTTGTTGTTGTTGTTCTCAATTGGGTTCCTAAACTTGGAACAAAATAAATATCCCCTCCAGCCTACAAAGCACTTTTTTGAGAACTTTAAACATGGCAAATTTCTGACTGTGTTACCCATTCGATACAATATCTTGAGGGGTAGATGAATAAAACACCAATCTTAAAGGGACACTTACCATACAATTACATTCATCCACCCAAACCAGGTGAATGAGAGGTGACATTTTTACCTCATGAACAATCGCTTTGAAAAACTAATGAGATTCTTTCATTTAAAAGTCTTTGTTCATAAAAAAGGGCTTTGATGGTTAATGGATTTCATTTTGACTGGAGCCTAATTAAGCATTCTTATTAAAAAGGGCACATGCTACTACCCCATTGCTAGGGTATATAATAAGGTTCCAGTAGAAGGTAACAGTCACACTCACCAAACCTCTCTGCAACTCAGCTGAACTCAGAACCCCCAACATGCACTACAACCGCAGTTCCGGAAGCTTCTCCTCCAGCTCTCTTGGAGGTTACCTGGGGCACCCCGTTTCCACCTATGACTCTTTCTACCCCAGCAATGCAGTCTACTCTCCCAGCACCTGCCAGCTGGACTCCTCTCTCTTTGGTGGCTGCCAGGAGACCTACTGTGAGCCCACCAGCTGCTGGACATCCTGTACTGGGGCCAGATCCTACCAGACATCTTGCTTCCATCCAAAGAATTCCATCTTCTTCGGACCCTGCCAAACAAATTACACTGGATCTCTGGGATGTGGAAACATTGGCCTTGGGTCTTTTGGTTATGGGAGCACTGGTTTCCAATCTCTGGGCTGTGGGTCCAGCTTCTGTCGTCCAACTTATTTTTCTTCCAGGAGTTGCCAGTCAACTTGTAACCAACCAGCTTTTAGCTCTCACTTTGTTAGGTCAGCTTACTGAATATCCCCCATTATCTCACGGTTATGTTTGTACCTTATGAAATGTTAACATGCAGCTTGTCCAATATCTGCAATCACTGACCATCTCCTTCAGCAGGACTTGCAGTCACAGTCCTCCCAGAAGTTTGTGATTCACTGTGGACAAAGTGACCTTTTTTTCTAAATCAGACATATGAGATATATGTTGAAGTTTCATTCTTATGTCAATGCCCAGAATCCCTTCTGTTACTTTCTTTCTAAGATTTTTCTCTTATTGTTATCTTAGAATTCTTTCACTTAAATTTCAAATAGAATTGGCATTTAAACAATTTTTAACGTTTATTTATTTTTGAGAGAGAGAGAGACAGAGTGTGAGCCGAGGAGGTACAGAGAGAGAGGATGACACAGAGCTCGAAGCAGGCTCAGGTTCTGAGCTGTCAGCACAGAGCCCGATGCGGGACTCGAACTCACAGACTCATGGACCATGAGATCACGACCCGAGCCGAAGTCAGCTGCCCAACCGACTGAGCCACCCAGGCATCCCTAGAATTGGCATTTAAAATAAACTTTTTTTCTACCATGAATTATGGCATTCCATTTTTTTTATTCATATGGTACATGTATTGAATGCATCACGCACCTTTGACTGTCTTCATTAGGAAAGCATCTTTTTGTTTTGTTTTGTATTATCTGTTTCATATGACATAAGTTACTCAATAGGAAACAAGAAATTTAAAGCACAATTCAAATACATGTCATATATTGCATGTTAAAAGGTTTATTTCCCCTGGTAGGTGGATTTGTTCATCTGATTGCTTTAGAGAATTATTTTAGTTAGGCATTCGATGGAAAAATATTTATTGATTTCTGATTATAGACAAGACATTGTTCTGAACAAAGGCCTAAATTCCCTGCCTTCATGAAGTTCACACACATACAATTCTAACTCACCATCATGTAGCAAGTGCACTAATGGAGACAAAAAAATTTAAGTTTCAATAGTAATAAAACAAAAATGATTTCAAAAAACATGAGTAAATCACACAAAACTCATTACTGACAATCCAAAGAGTAAGTTACCACTTCATATAAAAAAATAAACAAATCTTGGGGTGTCTGGGTGGCTCAGTCAGTTAAGTGTCTGACTTCGGCTCAGGTCATGATCTCACAGTTCAGAGCCTAGAGCCTGCTTCAGATTGTGTGTCTTCTTCTCTCTCTGCCCCTACCTGGCTCATGCTCTATCTCTCTCTCAAAAACAAAAATTAACATTAAAAAATTAAAAAAAAAAATAAACAAACCTGGTTGCTGATCCAATGTGTTAGTTGTAGTCCTTTGATAAATAGATGCCAAATAGGGTTTTCCCTAAAAGGGATTTATTGGTGGGGCGCCTAGCTGGCTCAGTTAAGCATCCGACTCTTGATTTCAGCTCAGGTCATGATCTCACAGTTTGTGAAATGGAGTCCCAAGTCAGGCTCTGTGCTGACAGCATGGAGTCTGCTTGGGATCCTCTCTCTCCTCTTTCACTGCCCCTCCCCCCTCTCAAAAAAAATAATAATAATAAACACTAAACAAAATTAACTACCATGGTCTCCATTTTCTTGAAAATATGGGCTGACAGTACCTATCTCCTAAAATATATAGTTTAAATTCATGCCCAAGACTTTAAGCAAGATTAAATTAAAATTTTACTTATAAAGAATCTTCCTCTCAGTTTATAAAATTATGTTCATAGTTTTTTAAGATCATTTTCTCAGATACTCATGTCTAATTTGTAAGAGAGATTTCTAGCAGTTTTGTGATGGCTCACTGGAATATTGAAACCTCTTAATACACATTTATGTGTATTCATAGGAATAATTTCCTTTCTGCTAATGATCACCCCACACTCTCCAGCATAGTACTACTAAAAACACAACTCAGGCCTAGCTCGGCACGTGAAACATATTAGAGCAGAGGGCAACGTTCGGAGAATTTATTTTCCACGATAAATGTTAATCTGTTTGCCCATCTTGTGCTATTTCGCATCATCATATTTCTCATGTTTGCTCTATTCGCTTACTTTGTCATGATCCACACCCCCCCCTTTGGTCATGCCCTTCTCTTATCATTCTCTACCTTTTTGCTTTGTTTCTTGCACTTTAACCAAGCATTTACTGTCTCCGTGGTTTGCAGGGCTCTTGGCACTATTCACATTTGGGTTGGATCTTTCTTTGTTAGGATAGAGCTGTCTTGTGCGTCCTAAGATGTTTAGCAGCATCCCTGGCCTCTTCCACTAGATGCCAGTAGCACTGCCTCCCCCACCTTCCCCACACACACCATACTCTGTTGTGGCAATTGCATATGTCTCCAGACCTTGCCAATTGTCCTCTGGAGGCAAAATTATTCTTTTGTTTGGAACCTCTGATTTAGATGGGTATTTGGGACGTGAGCTGCTTGGGATAGTTCTTAACGGTGAACACTGGACCTATCACCCAATTGGGATGGAGGTAGGACAGTGAAAATACAATATTGTATTGCTCCCTGCATGAATAAAGTATTACGGGTGAGGACTACTGAATAAATGCATGGATATTTCATAAATCTAAAATAATGTTGAGCTACTCACTTGGTAAATATTATTCCACTGTTGCAGATGAATGTGGTAATTGTGATGATGTTTATAATTTCAATGACTGGTTCAACTGCAATTAGAGGGGGGAAATGGCACTGTTTGTGATGAACTTCTCGGTTCCAGAACATCTAAGTTGTCTGTTAGGATCACACCCGTTCTTTGATCATCCTAGACCTAGAAGAAATAGCAAGACTTAGATTACCTTTTTACTTTCTTTCAGGTAATTAAGACCAATTGAGACCAATTTCTGGTTTATGGACTCTGCTTTAATACCTTTGGGTATTCTGAGAGCATTCTTCAGTTGGTCTGACCCATTATGCACACTACACACACACACACACACACACACACACACACAAAACAAAACAAAACACCTTCAATTCTTTTAGTATCTACCAGAAGTGATGGAGCTGATCATAAGCTACATTTCTTCATTTTGAAGCTTTGAAGCTGGTACCACGAGCTTTACTCTCTAAGTATCTCGACACCTCATTTCAGTTCATCATATGGGCACTTTACTGTCTATGAACTTCTTCAGGTGTGTCTACCAAATATTTCATGCTAACAAGCATCTACTCAAAGGGATTCATATTTCAAATACAAGAAGACAAGCTCATTAAATAAATATTTATTTGTCCCTGCTACATGCCAGGGTTTATGCTAGGTCTTGGAGGGTACAAGTTTAAGCAACAGTGTAATGGAATTGACACGCAGCTATCAACAACATTACAAACTAACTATAACTGTAGTTAGACTGACATAATCTCATGAGAAAAGAAATGAAGATCGGAGGACTTTTTCCAGAAATGTAAAGCTCAGGTTGGGACTTAGAGGATAATGCGTTTGGACAGGCAGAGCAAAATCACAGGAAAGAAAATAGGACAAGTTCAATGTGCAAAGCACTTGTTTGAGGAAGTTCAAGGGCCCTCCTTTTCCCTTTGCAAGTGGAAGAGAGCTGGAACCAGAAAGGTTATCTGGCCATGGATATCATGCTAACAAATTTATATTATGCTGCATAAGGAATTGGAGAACACTGGAAATTCCTGAGTAATAATTTTAGAATTTCCTTCTGTCACCTAAATTGAATATGCTTTGGGGGGATATAATTTAAAATGAGAACTTTCATTTGATTGTTTTAGTCAATATTTCATTTGCAATAGGATTTTTAGTTCACTTTTTCTTTTTTCATGTTTTGTTAGTAGAATCCTTCTGGTCAGGAAGGTACTGGAATTATTTTGTGGTTGTGGGCTATAACTTACTTTCCAACTCTTGCCAGCTTGTCTGAGAGGAGCCCTCATGACAGGGACGTTGTCTTCCACATAATTTGTTACTTTCAGGGTATTGTTTAATAAAATGTTAGCAATTGATCCATCCTTATACCTAAAAATAAAAATTAGCTATAAAAAATTGAAATCATTAGCCTATTCACTTTTATGTTATTGCTAAAAGCAGTGGTCAAAATTTTGTGGGCTTTTATTTTTAATAATGCATGCTATAACAATATATTCTTATAACCCATGAAGCCACATAAAGAGTTGGGTTGGGTATCTGGTTTTGTTTGTTTGTTCGTTTGTTTGCTTGTTTGTCTGTTTTTTTTAAGACATGTGAAGTACGAAGGAGTTTATTTGTCTCTAATCACACAGTTAGTAGTATATTATAAACTCAGTTCTACTTTTAAAACTCTATTTATTTTAAAACCATATAACCCACTACAAGGAGTAAAATAAATAAAAGAGTACGCATCCTGAGAACGGTGAACTGTCACAATCTTCTAGGTACTAAAGTAGTATATATTTTACTTATTAACATTATCTAAGCATTTGACATCAAGGAAATACTGAGCAGTACTTTTTCAAAGATCTTAGATATTGGAGTATTTAGTTATTAGCATTTTGTGCCATTAATAAATTGCATTTCTACAAATTTATTCTCTGGAAAAGGCAAATGAATGCTAAAAAAACATTCTACAAGGATGTGGCAGGATATATGATGAAGTATTTAAGAATATTTATTTGAGGGGTACCTGGGTGGCTCAGTCAGTTAAGCGTCCAACTTTGGCTCAGGTCATGATCTCGTGGTTTGTGGATTCAAGCCCCACATCAGGCTCTGTGTAGACAGCTCAGAGCCTGGAGCCTGCTTCGGATTCTGTGTCTCCCTCTCTCTCTGCCCCTCCCCTGTTTGCACTCTCTCTCTCTCAAAAATAAATACACAATAAAAGTATTTTTAAGAAGAATATTTATTTGGATAAGTAGAGCACAAATGGAGGAATGATAATAATAAAAAAGAAATAGTGTGGAGAAGTAGATGATATTGCATGCAACTGAAGAGAAATCCCACCTAGATTTACATCTCTGTGCGAAGACAGGAGTGTTCATGCAGAAGACGTAAGCGAAGAGCAGCTTTTCTTGTATAAGATACACTGCATTCTCTATAAACCCATTTGGCTACCACATTCTCATAACTACTAAAGTAGAGATTTCTAACTATTATGATATTGACTTAAGTAATTGGATTTTACATAATTGTACAGGGAACACAAAAAGAACACAAAAAAGCAAGAAAATTAAGAATAGGGAACATTTTAATTTTCCTCTTTCATATGTCATGCTCAGAATATTTTTGCTGCATATTGAAACAGAGTAATGGAAGTCTATAATGATAAATCTAAATTGCTCAAGCTCATACTACCGGGCTGCTGTGAAGCTGTGGTCAATTAATTATAAATTCATTTCATTTCCTTAAAATATGCCAATTTTGTACAGAGTCTATTATGAGAAATTAGGATTTATTTAGTTTTTCCACTGTTCCCCTCAATCCTCAAAGATACCCTATATTTCAATGGGTATATATAACTATTCATTACTTCTTTATATTTTTTATTCTGTTGCATATACAACCATTTTTTATTTCTTGTTTTCTTTCTTTAATTTCTTTTTTTAATTTACATCCAAGTTAGTTAGCATATAGTGCAACAACGATTTCAGGAGTAGATTCCTAATGCCTCTTACCCATTTAGCCCATCCCCCTCCCACAACCTCTCCAGTAACCCTCTGTTTGATCTCCATATTTAAGAGTCTCTTATGATTTGTCCCCCTCCCTGTTTTTATATTGTTTTTGCTTCCATTCCCATATGTTCATCGTTTTGTACCTTAAAGTCCTCATATGAGTGAAGTCATACACTCATTTTATGTACACAACCATGTTGTATTTGATATACATAATGGGATCTATTAAAAATAAAACTTGACATGAGCTCTATTAAGAAGAAAAATGTTTTCCTTTTTTAAAAGTGTTTTCTAAAACCACTAAGACCAAGTAACTGAAGAGAGTGAAAGAGACAAAGAGACAAAGACAGACAGAGAGTATTTATTGAAAGGCTGAGATCCTGAGCACCCTATGAGCTGGGATGTGGTAGAAAGATGACTTAAGATCCCATTTCTTAGTTTCCACACATTCTTGAGAAATCTAACTGTTTTCCTTCCATTTTTTAAATGTTTTTATTTATTTTTGAGAGAGAGGGCTCGCTTGTGCATGTGCGAAGGGCGAGGAAGGGGAGGGCCAGACAGAGGAAGAGAGACAGAGAAAGAGGGAGACCAAGAATCCCAATCTATGCTGTCAGCATAGAGCCCAGTGCGGGGCTCAAACTCATCAACCGGGAGATCATGACCTGAAGCTGAAAGTTGGATGCTTAACCAACTGAGCCATCCAGGTGCCCCTGTTTTTCTTCCTTTTAAACTTAGTTATCACAGACGATTTTTTCTGGCATGCGAGCTGGTGAGTTTGGTGACTTACATTTTTGCCTCAATTTCTTCATTTTTTACCATTAGATTAAATCATCTATTTGGCAGGATTAGTCTAGGGATTTAAAGAAGAAATTATGTGGGGCTCCTGGGTGGCTCAGTGGGTTAAGTATTTGACTTCAGCTCAGGTCATGATCTTGTGGTTTGTGGGTTTGATCCCGCATCAGACTCTGGGCTGACAGCTCAGAGCCTGGAGCCTGTTTCGGATTCTGTGTGTGTGTCTCTCTCTGCCCCCTCCCCCGCTCGCACTCTGTCTCTGTCTCTCTCTCCAAAATAAATAAACGTTAAAAAATGTTTAAAACAAAACAAGACATTACGTAAAAACAAAACAAAAACAAAAAACAAACAAAAAAAAACACTTGTTAACTGATGGAAGGCAGCTGATAATCAATTCTTCCTGCTATTATTTTATTAGTTTTGATTTGCATGTCCTAAAACATGAAGATTTCATTAGAGGATAGGTAGCAAACATTTACTGAATGTCAACTGTGTGGTCGTCACTGCACTGCTCTTGGGTCTACAAAGATGAGAAGACAGTTCTTATCCTCAAACAAAACACAGGGCAGTTAAAAAAAAAAAAAAAAAAAACAAAAAAAACCTAAAGTAGTAGAAAGAAAATCCCCATGTGTATTTAAGTACATTAGAAATAATAAGTTTTATCTTGCTAAGGAAGAAAATAGTTTTCAAATAGTGTACAATTCAAATGGACACTTTGAGTAGGAATTTTATTATTTCTCCTTCTATGTATGTGAATCTTTAAAAATGTATCCGGGACAACTCTTCTCGCAGAATGTCCACACCATCCCTGACACAGCCGGCCTCACCATGCAGTTGGGCAATGCGCCCAAAGGAAGATTCTCACAGAGCAGAGGCTTTCCAATTTGTGTCATCCTGTCCCATACTGAGAAACAGATGTTACTTCACAATCTATGCACTTCTCTCCCTCTTCCCCTCTTTCAAAAACCAAACTTTCAGAAAAAAAAAAGTGTATAAGGCGACGGTAACATTTTCTGTCCCCTCTCATCCCATCCCAACCCATTTTATTCTATTATTTCTCATTGAAACAAGTACTGATGAACCATCAATAAATAGATTTCATGACCCACTAATGATACAAGACTCACATATTGGAAGCTTTTGCAATTGAGATTATCCAGATGGGAGTTATTAAAGCAGCAAATTCCATGCCTTCCTGCTCAAAATCATCTCAAAAAATTATATTTCTTTATATAATAGCCCACTGTCTCTCCCCCAGTAAGTGGAACAAAATTCCTATTAAACCATGGTTCAAACACAGGTCACTAGATGGCCACTGAAGAAATTTTAGATTGCTGGACACTTTTAATGAGATGAAATTGCAGACCTTGGACGGGGAGATAATTGAGGACAAAATCAGGGTCTCTGCCCTAAAAGGGATAAAAAAACAATTAGGAAAGTATATTGATGCAAGTTTAAATAAATGTTTTTTTTAAATAACCCACATATATCTCTGCTTGTATTAGTGATCCAAGAAAGATATTAATTGAGTAGATACTCAAGTTGAGGTCTTTCAAATAATACTCAACAAAGTTTAACGTTTACATAGTGTTTTATTGTTTATATGGTACTTTAGCACATACACATTATCTTATGAGAACCATCTATTGTATTATAGAAGATATTTACTACCTTCACAAAGATAATGCATTATAATTTCCTCATAATGGAAGCCTTGCAGGTTACTAATACCCATGACTACAAGACTTCTCAAAAGAGAGCCAGGCCACTGACCAGTTTCAGGGGACCAGTTTCTCCACATGGTGGGATATCAGAGGTTTTCATAACTTAATGGTGGAACCCAGGGGATCCTCTGCTCAGATGATAGAACCCACTCTGATAATCCCAAGATCTGTTCTTTGCCAAGGATGGGGGAAGGAGAAAGTCTTGGATGGAAATACAGGGAACTAGCACAACACTGATACCAGTGGCATCGCTGAAAGAATCATGACAGTCACTGTGGAATTGGAAACTATCTTGAAAGGTACCAGAAAAACAGGAGATAAAGTGGCTTGGATAGGAAGACTTCAGGAGAGAAGCTAAAGGGAGCCCCCGCGGCCCTGACTGAGGCTTCCAGAATGACAGTTGATAGTGGCTGTGATGAATTTGTTTTTAGAAAAGTGGTCTGAGAGGCACCTGAGTGGATCAGTAGGTTGAGCATCTGACTTCAGCTCAGGTCATGATCTCACGGTTCTTGGCTTTAAGCCCTACGTCTGGATCTGTGCTGAATTTGTCAAAAATAAATAAACATTTGAAAAAATTTAAAAAATTTAAGAAAAGAAAGTAGTCTGAGATAGAGTCTATCACCTGGTATTCTCACCCATAAAAGGTTATTAGTGAGTGTAACGTCTAAATATGATCATTTGGATGAATCTATCACAGTAATGAAATTTCTGGCAGGAATATGTCCCATGAATTAACATTTAGTGGAATTTACTACAAGTTGGTGGTGAAGAAAATCTATTTGTATGTTATAAATCTTATAAAATACTTCATTTTTTGAAATCTTTTATCTTTTTAAAGAAATAGTTCAACATAATTTCAGCTATTAATACCCAAACACTGAATTAGAGTCCATGGCTAAGCATCTAGTACAACCAGAGTTAACTGGGTGCCTAAAAAGTAGGCCTTTAAAAATACTCTGATAATACAGCTTTATGAGAAGAAAAACTATAAACTAGCTGCCACCCACCTTTCTTGAAAACCTTTAAAGAATATCACATGTATTCAAAGGAACTGTGAGAAACCAAAAGAATTAAAAGTCAATACCTCTCACCGTGAAGATAGTAGAACCTGATGGCAGGTGGGTCAG
Organism: Panthera tigris; assembly: GCF_018350195.1. Lineage (NCBI taxonomy): Eukaryota > Metazoa > Chordata > Mammalia > Carnivora > Felidae > Panthera > Panthera tigris. Next base: position 14,539,740 of record NC_056668.1, on the reverse strand, counting down.
AAGGGACTTCCACATCGATCAACCTATCAGTCAACACCCTTTGACCCATTGTGTCAGTCAAGTGCTGGGTACAGAGTGGTGAATGAGGCAGATGGGTATATACCTAGAAGTGGGATTTCTAGATCATATGGTGGTCCTATTTTTAATTTTTTGAGGAACCTCCATACTGTTTTCCATAGTGGTTGTACCAATTTACATCCCCACCAACAGTGTACAAGTCTTATCTGTTCCCATATTTTCATCAAAACTTATTATCTGTTGTATTTATTTATTTGTTTGTTTATTTATTTATTTTGAGAGAGAGACAGACAGACAAAGAGAGTGAGTGCCCTCACACAAGAGGGGGGAGGACAGAGAAAGAAAATCCCAAGCAGGTTACACACTGTCAGGGCAAAGCCTAATGCAGGGCTCGATCTCATGAACCATGAGATCATGACCTTAACTGAAACTTAAAATTGGATGTTTAACTGACTGAGCCATGCAGGTGACCCATTATCTGTTGTCTTTTTTTAAAAAAAATTTATTACATTTATTTATTTTTGAGAGACAGAGTGGAAGCGAGAGAGGGGCAGAGAGAGAGGGAGATACAGCCGAAGCAGGCTCCAGGCTCTGAGCCATCAACACAGAGCCCAATGCGGGGCTTGAACCCACAGACCATGAGATCATGACCTGAGCTGAAGTTGGACACTTAAATGACTGAGCCACTCAGACACCCCTGTTGTCTTTTTGGTAAAAGTCTCCTTAACAGGTGTGAGGGTGATATCTCATTGTAGGTTTGACTGCCATTTCCTGATGAGGAGTTATGTTGAGCACCTTTTCATATATCAGTTGACTCTTTGTATGCATTCTTCAGAAAAAAAATGTCATTTATATCCTTAGTAGACTCTAGTTACTATTTAGTGAATTTGGATAAATAAATGAGATGAGTCAGTCAAGAAAGCCAAAGCCACAATGGTTGATTCATCTAAAATATTGATAATGGAAAAGAGCAAATTATTAAAGTCATTTCTGTTTTCTTAGCAATCTACAGCCTCATTTGGAATTAGTTTTACAGAAAAATCTAGGTGAGAGATCACTGTATCCATAAATAATCTGTAAGAATCCACCATTTCAGAAGCATAAAACCACAATCAAGAGTGCAGCCTGTCTTTGAAGAATCAGGGGATGTTTGAAGAAATCCATTATATTTTCACCATTTGCCCTATCTACTAACCCTGGAACTAATTTTTACAAAGAGTACTCTAGTTTTATTTTATTTAAAAAAAATTGTGGTAGAGTTGAAATACCATGTTACATTCGATTCAGGTATAGAACATAGAGGTTCAACTTCTGTATGTGTTATGCTACGCTCACCACAAATGTAGTGACAATCCATCATCATACAATGCTATTACAATACCATTGGCTGCATTCCTTATGCTGTACCTTTTACTCCCGTGACTTATCTATTCCAGGACTGGAAGCCTGTATCTCCAGCTCCCCTTTATCCACTTTGCCCATCCTCCAACCCCCTTCTTCTGGCAACCATCAGCTTGTTCTCCGTATTTATAGGTCTGATTCTGCTTTTTGATTGTTTACTTATTCATTTGTTTTTCAGACTCCATAAATGAGCGAAACTGTATGGTATTTGTCTTTATCAGTCTGGATTTATTTCACTTTACATAGTATCCTGTAGGTCCATCCATGCTGTCACAAATGGCAAGATCTCATCCTTTTCTGTGGTTCCACAATGTTCTTGCGCGTGTGTGTGTGTGTGTGTGTGTGTGTGTGTGACCACATCTTCCCTATCCATTCATCTATCAGTGGACACTTAGGTTATTCCCATATCTTGGCTACTGTAAATAAAGCTGTAATAAACATAGGGGTGGATATATGTTTCCAAATTAACGTTTTTATGTTCTTTGCATAAATACCTAGTAGTGGAATTTCTGGATCATTCAGTGTTTCTATTTTTAATTTTTGAGGAACCGCTGTACTTTTTTCCTCAGTGTTTGTACCAATTTACATTCCCCTCTTACACCTGTCAGAATGGCTAAAATCAGAAAGACCAGAAACAGCAAGTGTTGACAAGGTTGTGGAGAAAAAGGAATCCTCAAGAACTACACTAGTTTTAATCTAATACATTGGGAAGTCACATCCTATGACACTGGACCTTCCTCTCATTCTTTAAGAAAGAAAGAGACACTGCTTTTTTTATTGTTTTAATGTTTTTATTTATTTTTGAGACAGAGAGAGAGACAGAGCATGGCAGGGAGGGGCAGAGAGAGAGGGATACACAGAATCCGAAGCAGGCTCCAGGCTCTGAGCTGTCAGCACAGAGCCCGACACGGGGCTTGAACTCAGACTGTGAGATCATGACCTGAGCCGAAGTTGGACGCCCAACTGACTGAGCCACCCAGGCCCCTGAGACACTGTTTTTATATTACCAGATCCCTGAGTAATTGCTAATAATCATAGATGTAACCAGAATATTCTACCTCATACTCTGGAAAATAATTTGAAAGAAAACGCCATTGTTGTTGAAAACTCCCAAGAACCATCACGGTAAAATCTACCAACTTGTAACAACAATAACAACAGCAAAGTGGTGTAGAGTTGGATACTTAGATCTATGGGGACAGAGAATAAGTGAACAGAAACTGATGACGTCTGCTTGCTACAGCCCCTTTCCCTGCCTTTGTTCTAGTTACACGGTCCAGCCCAATTGTTTGCCTCTGTGGCTCTTTACTACACATAAACTCTATATTTGATGTTTGCTCATCTTTAATGTCTGCTCATTCTTTAATATGTGTATATATATGTGTGTGTATATATATACACACACACACATATATTTGTTTAATTTTATTAAATAAATTTAATTTATTATTTAATAAATTTTATTAAAATTCTATTCTACATGTATTTAACATTATTAAAATAAATATATATATTTACTTAATGTATATAATAAAATATATTTATTTATTTATATGAGAGAAAGAGAGAGCAGGGGAGAGTGGCAGAGGGAGAGAGAGAATCTCAAACAGGCTCTGCACTGAGCGTGGACACAGAACTAGATCCCACGACCCTGGAATCATGACCTGAGCCAAATTCAAGAGTAGGACGCTCAACTGACTGAACCGCCCAGGTGCCCTGTATCTGCTCACTCTTTCCTGGCCACCACCCTGCCCCCTCTGCTGAAGTTCTAGGTGAGTGGTCACCGATGCCGTACTAATCATCCAACTCAGTAGTTTCTTCTCATTCCCTAAATGTCCCTGCCCTTTCTGAACTGCATGCCTTGGGGCCATTTTATCACTCTCTACTTGAAACTCTCTTCAACTTCGAACTGTTTGTGAGAATGTTTATCTGATTCTGCACCACCTTGGATTTTTCATCGTGCATCTCGCCTTAGGCCCCATTTCTTTTTATCCAGTCCTCAGATGTGGGCACCCTTCAGGGTAGAGTAACCAAGCCCTCTTGTTTATGCTCCATAATCCCTCCCAGGATGACTGCATCTACTTTCATATTTTTCACTACCAATTTTGCAGATAATTTTAAAACATGAATTTGAAATTGTACCTATTCTTCCAGAGAGTCCTGAATGGCAACTCATCCCAGGTCTCTCTTACCATACATATCAACCATCAATATTTCCAGTGTAGCTTGTTAAAATTTGACCTCATGGTTATATCTCCTTATTGCTTTTAATATAAACCATTATTTCAATCACCATGACTCAAAATCTTGGTGTTGGTTTTATTTTTATCTTTCTCTTAACCGACATGACCAATAAGATTAACCTATACCTCTAGAATGTTCCACATCGCTGCTGTTTCTTTCCACTTCCACACTCCTATTTTACTGTCTTGTGCAGGCCTTTGTGACCCCCCTGTGAAGTAACATTGCAACAAATTTCCCATATCTGATTTCTTTCCATACAAATCTAGTCTTTGCTTTGGATAAAACAATTGGATCGATAAAACAGAATTGAATACTAAAACAGAGTTGTCTTCTTAAAACAGTTTAGATAATATAATTTCTCCTGTTAAAGACATTCAGTGGTTTGCCAATGAGGATAACGGTGGTCCCAGTGCTGGGACATAGGACACCTACTTCACCCCAGAAGCCCAAACATTGTGGGCTAAATTGGACCTGCTTCACTTATTCAGTCGGCTATTCGGCCATTCAGTTATTGAGAACCCCTGCATACCAATGACTGCTCTCTGTTTTGTTCCACTGACATGTATTGATTGCGCCCGTATTTCTTCTTCTTCTTTTTTTTAACCTGCACAAGCTTCAAGATCTTAAAATAGAGAGGTTAAAAGGTAACTTGCTACTCCATTTTTTCTTTTTCTTTTAATCTTGTAAGGCACATCCTGGCTCCAACAGGGCAACAACCTCCTGAAGGAAACCTAGATACGTTCCTTTCCACCCTGGGGTAGGTCCTCTGCTTGCCTGCAGTTCACCACTTCTTTTGAAACTGACCACTATCGTGATTAGAATTTTTCAGTGAACTTGCACTACTTTCTGTCTTAAGGTTCAAAAGGTATGAAATAGTTCTTGAACACTAGTTTCCATTAAAAGTGAACAAAGATTCTGAGAGGGCTCTAAGTTTTAAAAAAAATACAAAAGGTCGTGTTCCCTTGTGAAAGAAGGCTATTTCAACATATTGAATACGCTAAGTGTATCTGTGTGAAAACCTAACGTAACAATCCATTTTTAACTTTTTGAGAAACTTCACGCTGTTTTCCAGAGTGGCTGCACCATTTTGTATTCCCACCAACAAAGAGTGCAAGAGGGTTCCTCTTTCCTCACATCCTCGCCAATACCTGTTATTTCTTGTGTTGCTAAATTTAGCCATTCTGACAGGTGTGAGGCAGTATCTCATCATGGTTTTGATTTGTATTTCCCACTATGAGTGATTTTGAGCATCGTTTCATGTGTGCACTCAGATACTAGAATTTAAATAAAAAATTTGAAAAGAAAACAAAAACAAAAGCAAATGCAACCTAAGGTAGTGTTTGAAATGCAATGTCCTGAGTCCTTCCGGGTAGCTCTTATACTCATTTACATAAACTGCTGGGCTCTCACTGCTGTGTGACTAGAGTCTGTTCTTTGCATGAAGCATCTTACCTAATTCTTACAACTCTTTGTGGTAGGTACCCCAAGTCAGAGAAAATCAGTAACATGCCCAAGGATACATGCCTAATGACTTTTAAAGCCAGGACTTAGGTCTGTCTGATTTTCATTCGGTACTGTTCTTTCACAGAAGAATCTTCAATATAGTCCCAACCTGCTTTTGCAGATTCATTTCTTACCACACTCCCAGTTGTTCATTAATGTCCTATCAACGCCGTGCTTTGATACACCTTTGTTTTTGTTTGGGATATTGCTCTGTTTTTATATGTTGAAATGCTGGACATTCAGCCTGTTCACACTTTCACCCTCTCTGAGGAATCCCTCTGCTTGATAACATGGTACTTACCATTTTTCTCTGGTATCATGACCACTCATGCATGTTTATTTCCTACCGTTTGAGTATTACCTTCATTAAAAATCTAATACAACATCCAGCCTAGTTTATTTTTAATCATATACTAGATATTCCATTAGTTTTTATTGCATCGTACTTACAATTAGAAAAGGCTTCCCGGTCAAACAATGTTTTAGACACTGATGCCTATAATATTACTCTCATTGTCAACTTTCTAACCATTAACAGGTATGGAAATACTCTGACATAGTAATCATTTTCTTTGTCATCTAATACTTCTCTAAGAGATAGTAGATGATGTTCTGGTGAGGCCAGGATGGACATCACATGGGAGTACCTACTTAGTTCGTAACAGATGTTCCATAAAATGTGAATTATTGCATAAGGAAATAAATATCATAACTTCATGTGTAAGCATCGCTAGTCCAGCATTGATAGCGGGGTCAAAAAGAACTTAGGCCTTTATCCAATTCTCTCACCCTTTCACTAAAGGAATAGGGATATGGTATATTCACGGCGGTGACTTTCTGAAAACTCAACAATTGGCTTTCCCTTATGAAAACCATGTTGCTAAGCAACCCCTGTGCATTGGTATATTTCTTTCCCAAACCTTCTACCATGAGAACCGTCTGGAATTTTTTCACTTGTAATTATCACAGTCTCTTGAGAAATAAGCCACAATCCAGCCACTAAGCCTTGCTTTGTAGTTTGCATTGAATTTAACAGATGAGTGTTCCACCTGACTTCTGAAAACAGAGGTCACTGCCAGCAGACATTTCCAGAATGCAAATGGAGTATGATTGATGGCATGCCTCAGAAACTACGTCAGTTACTGCTCTCCATTATGTTCCCTAATTCTGATCTGTATGAGGTACTTGCCTTACAAAGGCTGTGCTCGGCACCGCACCTAGGAAATCATGTTTTCTGGTATTGAGCCATAACCTCTGTTTCCTTCAGGTTCAAGTGTTAAAAAAAACAACTGATTGACAAAGCCCTTTCTCTAGAATACTAGTGTCCAACACACTAAAACTCTGAAAACTTTCTTCAAGAAAGTATAAGTTTTTGTATTCACTTTTACATTTGCCATGTGTCTTGAAATTATAATAAACTATATATATATTATGACATATATAAACCATATATAGTAATAAACTATATATATTATATATAAATGTATATATATAGCTTTATATATAAACTAAATATATATAGCAATAAATTATATATATACATATAGTTTGAAACTCTATATTCTTTAATAACTAAAAAGAAAGGACTTTCACTAATGAATAATTTTTATTTTAGAGCCATTAAACAACATTCTAGGACATTTTTCTTATCCTAATCTGGCATAGATTTTTAATGAGAATTGTTCTAAATCCAAAAGATCCTCAGCAAGCTATCATTGGAGTACAACCACCTAAAGGAGAAGTTATGGAAAACTAGGTCGTGCCCATCCTAATTTGCACCAGTTTCTACCTCAACAGAAATGTCAGGCTTCATAGAGCAAAGAATTCAAACTTGGAAAGAAAGAATTGAGAGTTTGAAAAGTTTTATTCCAATCTTAAAATGGCTCTCCGTTGGCCTATAAATGATACTTAAAGTAGAAACTGGCAGCCTACATCAGGTCGTTGGGCTCCAGAATAATATCAGAAAAGACAAGGATAAGTCTTGAAAACTATCCATATGATCAATGAGATGGCGAGGGAACGAAAGAGTGAATGAAAGATCTCTGAAAACTTAGAAATCTCCAAAGCGGTGAGAAAACAGGGAACAATTGTCATACGCCCCCTGGTGTACGAAGGCACCACTGCAGCCATTTCGTCTTCCTCAACAAAAAAGGACGTTACAAACATCTGTATCAGGGGTTTCTACAGAATCTTGAATTGTGAGAAAATCGTACAGACTCGTGATTGTTTTTAAATTTTAAAATGTTGTTTTCTTTATAACCCTATCTACTCAGCACCTCATTTACATTACCTCTGCTGTTCAAATCATCTGCCCTCTAGTAAAGTCCAATCACCTTTAGCATAAAAAAGTTAGACTTTGTGTGTTAAGAGATATTTTGAATTAGGAAAATGTTCTGTGAAGGAGAGACTCCTTCCTTTTTTCAGAATTTTCCATCCCTCTGGGTTATCCTTTTAAATTTCGTCCTTCCAAGCACCTAGCCTATCTCCCATGAAATGTCTTGTTTTCCTGGAGCACTTTTGAAAATGTTTATCTTTCTTAAAAGGTATCAGATAGAGTTTGAGGTGTCATATATTCCATGGTGAAAGGGGCAAGGACAAGAGGAGAATGAGGAAAGATTGGCATCGACTACTCTTCCTTTACCATGTCCCATTAGACTGAGTCCCATTGTTGTGGTCTTAGCCTAGAGAATTTTCTTCAAATAAAGTGACCTTTCTGTCCATTCTCTACTTAGGATTATGGCTTTTGTTCAACAGCCCTACACAAAGTATTACTGATATCTATTCCAATTAATCTAAAATTACGTATGGTAAAAAAAAAAAAAGGAAATAAAAAGAATGCTATGGAGAGCTGATTACAGTCGGCCTCTGCTGCTAGAGTCTCCTTGATTTTATCTAGATACGCTCCAATCAAAAACTTGTGATCTTAAACAAGACCCATTTTGTCCCTTTGTTTTTATTCTGGTTTCTAAAACTCTATTATGTTTCACCAATTTACGATCAATCTAAATTGACCAGGGATGACTACCTGTCAATCTGCCATCTGTCATTTGTCCACATTGAAAGTTTATTTCAATACCACTACTCATGTGCGCTCTCTGACAACAGCAGGGTGTAGTAAAAAGAACAAACATGGGTTTTGGATCCAAATTCAAATCCTAGCGTTATCACCTACTAGCTGTGTGGTCTTGAGTAAGTCACTTAAACTCTCCGATTCAATTTCTTTATCCTTGCATTTGGGGATTATAATGTTTCCAGAGTTTATGTAAGGTATTCAACATTCCTGGTTTAAATTAGGTAGTGAATAAGAGAAGGCTATACTATTTTGGTATATTATATATCTATTATTATGCTTACAAATTCTGAGGTTCTTAGTATCTTTAATGTTAGCTGATCTCATTTCTCTTTTCTGCAACCACTTTTCTCCTTATTAATGTTCTTGTTTAAGGCCAGTGCTTTATAAAGCCACCCATGGAAACTTTAGCCGAAATAGAAGCAACAATATCTGCACTCCCATGTTCACTGAGCATTATTCACAATAGAAAGACACACAGGCAAACTACGAGTTCACCAATAGACAAATGGATTTAAAATGTGGTATACACAGACAATGGAATATTATTCATCCTTAGAGAGGAAGGAAACGCTGCCATTTGTGACAAGACGAATGAACCTGGAGGACATTATGCTAAGTGAAATAAACCAGATACAGAAGGACAAACACTACTTGATACACTTGTGTGAAGACTCTGGCCCAGTAAATACCATAGAAGCAAAGAGAGAATGGTCATTGCCAGGGATCGTGGAAAGGGGGAAATGAAGAGGTATTAGTCAAAGGGTACAAAGTCGTGGCTATGTAATACGACAATCCCTGAGATCTATTGTATGTCGTAGTGCCTGTAGACAACAATGCTGTACTGGCCCATTTAAAATTTTGCTAACAGGACAGATTCTATGCTAAGTGTTTTCATGACTATCATCAGCATTATCATCATCACCATCATCATCATCATCAAGAGGATGGGAGGAAGCTTTTGGAGGTTATGGATATGTTTATGGCATAGATTGTGGTGTTGGTTTAGAGATATGTGATCTCCAAACTTATCAAGTTGTATGCATTAAATATATACAGCTTTTTGCATGTCATTCATATCTCAATAAAGTAAGTTTGGGAAAAAAGTAAAAGAAAGAAGTAGCAAAGCAGGGAAGAATTGCACCAAGTAAGGACAGACAGAGATATATAACATTTTTCTTAGGTCTAGAAATGTACACAAATTTTCAAGTGCCAGTCATAGTACCTAGCAGTTTCAGAAGAACATTGTTTGTATAAACAGGAGTTTATTAAACTTACCAGAAGCAGTTTTTTAATCACTAGAGGAAAGATAAATGTTATGATTAATTTCCAGGGAGCAATCAAGTATATATGAGAAACTAACACACTCCTTCCGACTATGATACATTTCCCAACCTTTGTATAACAAGACTAAAAGCAATTTAGCAAAACATTTCTATTTTCTCTGCACTTCTCATTTTGATTTCTGAAGACTCAATTCTCTTCCTTCATAAGCTTTAAAAAAAGACATAGAAGGGGACGCATCTAAAATTATGTCTTCATAATTTCAGTGACACTAGCTGATGAACACTCAAGCCGAAACAATCAACTTTAGTACTTTATCAACTCATATAAAAAGTACTTTTTTTTCTGTTCTTAGCTTGGAGTCTCAAAAAAACTTTCAGCCATCCAAAATACTCCTAATATTGATTCAGGTGAAGATTAATACAAATTTCCCAGTTAAGTAGTCTGCCGGGGATGGTCCTCACATATAGGGAGTTCAAAATCAAATATAAACATACAGATGTATGCAAATGCAAACACATAATTGATATTTACCAAAGAGGGAGTTATTTTTGATCCTTGTAGTTTCTGCCTAATCTGTCAAGAAATGTGTTCGTTGATTTTGTGTATTTTTGTATTGCTTTATTTTAGAGATACACTTTAGGAAGAATTTAAGGAGGCAAATATGTTGGAAAAGAATTCTTTTGTGTCTGTTTCAGTAAAGAAAATGCTTAATGGAAATGTTTAGGGGAAAAAATAGGAAATTTGGACCAAGGTGATAAGATAAAGTGATATAAAGAAGCTATAATGAAGACAAGAATCAGACAAATAAAAGAAAATTGGTGAACCCCAAAGCATTTTGAGAACTGTTGCCTTGTGGTGAAGGGGATACAACCTGATGAGTTTTAGAAGCAAGGGGGCCTTCTGGCTTCCCCTTCCCTGTTGATATATACGATGAGGATGGAATGTTTAGCGAAGAACTGCGTGTTTAAATGGTGGATTTTTTCCAACTACTTATTGAGGTGTAATGAACAAATAAACACTGCATATGTCTAAGGTGTACATCATGATGTTTAGTGTATATACACATTGTGAAATGAATACCATGGCCAAGCTAGCTAACACATGCATCGCCTCACACAGTTACCTTCTTTTTCGTGTGGTGAGAACATTTGAGATTTACTCTCTTAGCAAATTTTAAGTACACAATCAATACATTACTATTAATCATAACCACCATGCTGTACATTAGGTCTCTAGAACTTTCATCTTTTAACGGAAAGTTTGTACTTTTTGACCAACATCTCACCATTTCCCCCAACTCCCAGCCCTTGGTAACCACCCTTTTATTCTGCGTTGCTATAATTTTGATGTTTTTAGATTCCACATATAAGGGAGATCATGTAGCATTTTTCTTTCTTTCTTTCTTTCTTTCTTTCTTTCTTTCTTTCTTTCTCTTTTGTAGCATTTGTCTTTCTGTGTCTGGTTTATTTCACTTAGCATAATGCCCTTAGGTTCATCCATATTGTTGCAAATTATTCAGCATTAAATGGTGGATTTCGTATTAAATCCAAATGAACTGATCTCAGGTGATTAAAGTTGAAGCCAGCCAGACTAAGTGCTGAGCACTATAACTCCAAACTCATCAAAATGCATATGTTCACTTGTTTTATTTTTAGCAATAAACATCAATTTATGAAGCGAAAGAAAATGTCTTGAAAATAAAAATCAGTTAACCCAAGTTATTTCAAGTCATGAATTTCAACACTCACTAGATTCTTCAGTAAACACTGAAGAGCAGTTACGTTTTTACAGCTTTGTCGAAACTTTAGGTAAAGCTGGAAACACATTTTTCTTGAAAGTTGTAGCATTTCCCCTCAGATCTTGAAGGCTACCTCACAGATAGTCAGACAACCAGTTAAGACAGACAATCAACATTTCAGGAAATTCTGTTCAGATAAGATAACAAAAGACCCAAGCATATGGGTTATGTAATAATTTGTGGTAGTAATAAGAATTCTTAGCCATTTGTCCTGAACCACAAGGACGTCTATATTTTTGAAGGTATTTGTCTTTATTTTCTAAATAAGATTTTAAGTATTCGAAAGAAACTCTGCTCCGTAGCAATAGTAGAAACAAGAATCACAGAATGTCAAAATACCTTGGTCATGGAACTAGTACAATACATGTATTTAGAGATGTGAAGATTGGGGTTCGCTGAAATTGGGGTTGGCTTATACAGGTGTAAGCATGATGTATAAATTATGTATGATGCTTATATTGGGCCATTCTTTGTAATAAAAGTTAAAAAAGGTAACTCCACAGATAAAGTCACACTTAAAGTTACCATGGACTATTTATTGCTGTTTCTAAATGGGAAACATGTTAAGAGTTCAAAGTTATTATATCAGCTACATCATTTCAATTGGCTTTGGAAAACACTGGTGTCTACCTACTCATTTTAATCAGATGTCTATGGGAACAACATATATTATCTCTAAAAATAAGAAATCATTGCTCATTTAGAAGATCCAGTCGACACTGAAAAAGCATGATGCTCAGAAATCACTGTTTTTTATGACAATAATAAGTAGATTCAGATTGAAAGTACAAAGAGAAAAATAATGCCTTACCCAGTCATTGTGAAAGATAAAAACTGGATATCTTTGGGGTCAAAGTTTGCAAACATTACAAAGTTACTGCACAAATGCAACCACAAAGTCAAGTCAGCTGTGGGTGAAGCCAGCTTTCTCAACTGAAGAATTGGTACAATAAAATGGGTCAAGTAGGTCGTAGGCAACGCCATGATGTTCTTTGCTATTAAATTTTCTTTGCGATTAGGGTGCCATATCTTATAAATCTTTTGTCATACAGGCCTTTTTTTCTCCCAGAGACTAAATGTTTAATGCATCGAAAATACTAAAGAAAGATAAGAAATAAATAACAGTATTGTTCCACATGTTGCAAAACCAGCTTGCTTGATTGTTTCCTTGGACTGATTTGTTTTAACTGGTATTGACTTGGTTTTTCATAATGTCATGCTTTAAAGATCTTGGTCTACAAATGATCAAAATAGGTCCCAGTGATGGGACAAAGATGGCGTTAACTCAATGAATACAGAATGTTAGCACCAAGGTTAATGAGTGCTGAATTGATCACTAAGAACATATACCCGCCATGACCAGACAGAGGCCAGAATATTATTTTTACCTCGTCTTCCAAAGTCTTCATCTCCACCATCAAAATGAGAGTGGCGACCAAAACCGTGAGGTCACAATAGCCATTGCAAAATTTCTGGATTTTCATTGACCTCAGTTTACTCTCTATTACAGGAATGAATTCAGTTGGGTAGTAAAAGCTGAGTTACTTGAGCTTAAATGTCACTCTCTGCACAGGGGCTTTACAAATCCTCAGAAGTGAAGCTGGGAAAGTCTGTAGACTTCAAAGTTGAAAAGGCATCTGAAACCCCCCCAAACCCTTTAATATTACCTTGATTCCAGCAAGGGAGGGCCTCCTACATGTTACCATGCTTTTAGGATTCCTTTAATCAACTTTGTGCCTATTAGAGGTAATTTTTCCATCCTCAAAGCCTTAGCTTGTATCCTACCTTGGTTGAGATTCCCATAAACTCACTCCATGACATAAGGTGATACTCCAACTGTGTTTCAAAAGATTATTTTGGTTCACTAATTATATATGACTGCTTCGGGCACTCTCTGTAAGAACATATATTGTGTAAATGTCATGAGCTGTCCACCATTCTTTAAAACAAGCATCTATTGAAGGGTTAACGACTTCACCTGAGAACCTGAGACAGACACATCTGTCACCTGGGTAATAGTGATGGTAAGAATATTAAGTGTTTATTCATGCTTAATTTGTGCCAGGAACTTTAGATGTACTAATTCATTTAATACAATCATTCTGTGATATAGATGCTGTTCTTGCTCTCAGTTCACAGATGGTATGGAGAATTTAAGTAATAACATGCCCCAAAGCATCACAGCTATTCAGCACACAGGTTGGATATAAACTTAGCTGAGCCTTAGACCCAAGAGCCTATGTCTTTTCTATTAGCCCATACTGCTGAATTAGAGAGCTCTCCAGAAAAGGAGTAAGATAGACACTTGATGGTGTTATCTACAACACATTTAGATCAATAAAAACTTGGGTCATAATTTTTGTAGAGATAATTGATCTTTGCTGACCCCTTACCCTTTTGGTATCTGCCCCTTACCCTTGTCACATCTATTCTTAGAGCTCACTCACCACGTGCTCCCTAGGTTCTAGGTCTTTCGCTGTGTCATTCCACGTGAGCCTGTCCTCTTGACACCACATCTCTTGCTACAGATTTGTCTCTTCATTTTATCCTTTTCTTCTTTGCTTTTCCTCCCAAGGTTGTTGCGTGCAGTGTTCCAGGGACAGGTTGAGAGCAACGTACAGTCTGTCTCCCTCTCAACCCCAGGAAATGAATTGACAGGTTTTTTTTTTAAGTTTATTTATTTATTTTAAGAGAGAGAGAGAGAGAGAGAGAATGGAGAATGTGGGAGCAGGGTAGGGGCAGAGACAGAGAGGGAGAGAGAGAATCCCAAGCAGGCTCCATGCTGTCAGCCCAGAGCTCAGTCCCAAGAACTGTGAGATCATGACCTGAGCTGAAATCTAGAGGCACTAGAGGCACGGAGCCACCGAGGCACCCCTGAATTTACAGTTCTAACTATGATCACATATCATAACCTTAAGTGCTGAGTGGCAATTTGATTTGATTTAGGGGAGTTTTCATCAACTATAGAAAACTGGAGGAATGTTTTGGAAGGTGTATCAGAGTCTGCAGATAAAATGAACCAATATTGTGTGTGTGTGTGTGTGTGTGTGCATGCACTATTTTAGTATGTATATCTATTCTTGTATATAGTACATACTACTACTGTATATTGTATATACTGTCGTAAAAAATATACATGGATATATATACACATATATATCCATATGTATATGGATATCCATATATATATATATAGAGAGAGAGAGAGAGAGAGAGAGAAAGAGAGAGAGTATGTGTGTGTGTGTGATGTCATATAATTAGATGAAGAGATTTACTTTAAGGAACTGGTTTACATGATTGTGGGGGTTGGCAAATCAGAAAGGGGAAGGAATGGCCTGCAGACTGGAAATTCAGGCAGGAGTTGAGACTGCTGTCTTGAGGCAGAATTCCTTCTTTGGGAAACCTCAATTTTTTTTTTCTTTTAAGGCTTCTAATTGATTAGATTAGATTCACCTCATTATGCAGGGTACTTTCTTTTACTTAAAGTCAACTGATTATAGATGCTAACCACATCTTCAAAATACTGTCAAAGTAAACCTGACAGTTGTTTGTTTTTTTTTTTCTTTTTGTAAGGCGAGTACCTAACTTCAGCTTTGATTGCCACACTTCAAAGAGGCATCCACTTCAAAGATGCTTATCCTGAATAAACACATTGCCAGCCACACACCAAACAAAAAGCCAGGCTACCTTCCTACACTGAGGCTTCTTGGTTTTAGAGATCTTAGTTGATCTCAATAACTGACCATTTTGGCCATTGTTTTTCTTCCTAGCTTTGTATTCCCTCTCTTGTGTTTTAAGTGTATCAACAGTGATCTGTAAAACCTGAGGCTCTCACCCTTGACCCCAATAAAAGCAGAACCCCAGGCCCATGCACTGTCTCTCTCCCTCTCTCTACCTATGACCTTGCTGTGTGGTTCCAGGTGTGTTGTGTAATTTATAGGTCTTATACGTAACAAACCTTTAGTTTTTCGAAGTTTCATGATGGTTATTGCTGAAGGCATCTTACAGTCTTAATAAGAACCACAAAGTCTGGTCCGGTCACAACAGTGGTTTTTGGTAGGCTGAGACCACACAACATGCAGTAACACCTAGATCAATGTTTGATAAATCACTGAGTACCATAGCCCATCCAAGCTGACCCATATAACAAACTATAACAGGAGGTCCGATTGAGGGATTGAATAGCTTACTTAGCGAAGAGGACCATGTACTTATTTTCTGGGCTGAATCTGGTATGAAGGAAACCATGCAGATTCGTTTTAGCTCTATGTCACCGACATTACTTTTTTGGGAGGGAGAGAGGGCTACTCAGTATTTCCGCTTTGTTCTGGAAGAAGGAAGTATTGCAATTCCCAATACAGATCCAAGGAAGACTAGACAGTTCCTTTTATTATTTCTAGTAGTGATGTCTTGGATGCATGAATTAAGAACTAGGATGTCACCTGGTCCTCGATCTTTGACAAAGTGATGCAAAGACAAAAGAATAATTCAGAATTTATCCAGAGTTGTGGTGTTGAGTAGTGGCTAAAAAGCAACTGTGGCTGAAATGGCTAAAAATGATATCATAACAAAGCCATTGCTACAGTGTGGGCTTGGTTGCTATTCCAGCAGTCTTTACAACCCTGGGTCCTACACAGCTTGTCAGCCCCATCTCCCAGTGTACCAATAGGTTCTTTGAGTTACCCACATTCTCAATAAGTTTCTTTGTTTTTAAGTGATTTCCATCTCTTTCAATGAAGAACAATGTCAGATAAATCGTCTTTCTCTTCATAGTCTTCACTTCCTGAAGAAAAGCACACAATGAAGACCATGATATTTTAGTACCTATCTTTCCTTTAACTACTTCCTTGCTAATTAAGTAGAGCTATCCTAGGATCTCTAAACAGAACCTTGGAGTAGACAGGGAAGGAGAACTTGGCTTTTGGCCTCTTCATGTAGTACAAATGACTACTGGGATGGGGGTTCTAATAATTTATTGCACTTGCCTTGTGCGTTTACTATCTGCCCTGGAGCAATCTGGTGTTCCATACGGGATGTTTAAGATTTTTTAGCAAACTATTTCCGTTATCATTTCAATATAAAAATATAACATGAAAGAAATTCAACTTTCAACAAGATCATATCAGGTTTAATAGCCATTTAGTATTACATCCAGGAGTGAAATAAGAAAGTAAGACATTTCACTGTATGAATCTGTAACAAATTTCAACGTAAAGGCAGTAAAGCTGAGTAAATCCAGATTTCAATGAAGAAGCTCACTACTGAGAGGAGGAGAAAAATAATCAAACGTCACATTGTATAATAAAGTTTGTTGTGGAAAAAAGAAAATATGTGAAAGAAATATAGTTGAGGATAGGCTCTTTTTTCCTTTTCTGGACCATGATGTAAACGTGATTTTTATATATAGTCCTTATAGGACTAGAGGTGTTTCTATGGAATGAAATTCAGGAAAAAAAAAAGGTATTGTAAGGAGATAAAAGTATTAAGGTAATAATAATAGCTATAGTTAATGTCTGTTGTTTAGTCCGTGTCTGGCCTTTCCTTTATGCTTTACCAACCTTAGCTCATTTAATCCTCTCCACATTACAGGAGAAACAGTGAAATCATGCCCAATATGCAGATAACAAAAGTGAGACTTAATGAAGTAAAATCAATTGCCCAAGGTCTTGGAATCAATCAACATTGATATTGCAGACAAAGGAATCTGACTTCAAACTTTGTGTTTGAATAACATATGGTCATCCTAAGATGACCACGAAGAAAATGGCACCTTAAGATGTGAATGGGGTAAATGATGAATTAGGAAGACTTGGGTTCACCAACCGTGAGATCATGACCTGAGCCGAAACCAAGAGTCAGACGCTTAACCGGCTGAACCACCCAGGTGCCCCTGGAGTAAGAAATTTTGCTTATTCCGTCCATGTCTCAAAAAATGACTCTCCCTCCAATTCTATCTTTTAACATTAATCCTCCTCCCTAAATTATGTGATCTCCATTCACTAGCACACAAGGGGTACCCCTAACACTATCATGTCTTCTTCAAACCCTTTATCTTTAATCGGGATATTTTACCCCTACTTACATTCAGAAGAATGTATGTTCTAACATCTTATTGATATAAGAGATATAAACAAAGCTTCTCCCACCAGAACTACTTACTGACTGCAATTTAGAAATGTGTTTCATGTTCCCGGCTTCCAAGTCTCTAACAATTTAACTAAGAACATCAACATAGCTTTTGCAATGTGCTTCTAAAAGCCATGACATTCAGGAGAATCACTAATTACGTTTGGCCACAAATCAAATTTAATAGCATCTGGACAGTTCAGATCAAAAACCGAAACGACCTTCAAATAAGGGCAACATTTAAATCTGATATGCGTGTTATACAAGGTCATACTTAG
Organism: Panthera tigris; assembly: GCF_018350195.1. Lineage (NCBI taxonomy): Eukaryota > Metazoa > Chordata > Mammalia > Carnivora > Felidae > Panthera > Panthera tigris. Next base: position 14,522,015 of record NC_056668.1, on the reverse strand, counting down.
TACAGGGTACTGTCTGTCCAGAAGCAATTATGTTGAACAATCACATATTCTGTATTCCAACTAATGTCTCTTTAAAAGCCCTCTGATTTTTTTATATATGTTTATCAGGGCAAACTCTATATATACTTACACCCCTTATAGAGCACATGTAAACGTGCAAACTAGTTTGTATTTTGTTACATTATAGACAATGGAAAACGAAAAATTCAAGTTGTAAATCATATAGGATAATAACTCCAGTTATCATTACTATTAATCTACAAGGATCATTCCACTTTATTTTTGTTAGTGCATAAACTAATTACCTAAAGAATTCTTCTATTTTATCCCGGGGATTTAGAGCACACTAAGCTTTATATATGAGCATACTAAGCTTTATGCATCACTAGCAAGATTAAATGCATGCCGAAGGGATTTGCAAGAGGTCCTTTGAATTGACACTTTCCAGTCTAATAACACTTGGACATTCACTCTGGTTCTCCTGTCCTCCTCACAAAAATATTTAAGGTAAATTCTGTGTAAGTCACCAGACCCTGACCCATGAATTCTCCTCTTTCACTTTTTTTTTTTCTCTTACTTCCCTTGTTTGGTTTTCTGATTTAAAATCTAAACTGCAGTGTAGGTAAAAAGGTAACAGTTTTTTTCTGTGGGAAGCTGTTCTTACAGTAATGTATTTCCTTTCAGTTTACAGAAGGATAAAAAGAATTTCTCAAGACAGAAGTCATAGGGGTCCAAGTAGGAGTGTGAGTGAATTCACACATGTCTGGTCATGTCAGACAAACTGGTGAAGCAGGCTATTCCGGCCACTTACAAGTTGGCTCAGAAACCTTCTAGAAGAGAATCCAATCCGTGCTCACTGTTGATGTTCCAAGAGGCTCCTTCCAAAGGGTGAACTGATGGATCAAGCCTGAAAGAAAGTTCCTCATGAGTAATTGAGGAACTTTCTGGGAGAGAATACATCGTGAAGAAAGAAAGAGCCAGGTCGTTTGGCCTTGACTGAGCAAGGCCGCCAGGGTTGCCAGCCAGGAGACCCTGTATTCAGTAAAGCATCCAGTTGTGTGACTCAGTTGCGTACCATTGTTCATTCATGAGAAGATCTATATAATATTAAGAGATTTGTGATAGAGTGTAAAAAGAAAACAGAAAATAACCCCCTACACATTTATTTTCCATCGAACACTGTACCTCTGAGGTCCAGTGCCCCATGGCAATGCCAGGTGGATTGGCCTTATAAGAAACAGTAGCCCTCAGAAGATGCCAACTATAGAAGCATAGTTCCTGCCCGGAAAATGAGTGACACTTTCCACTCTCCTCCACTGCTCAAAAACAAAATTTGTAAGAAAGCAAAGGCATGTCTGGCCAGACTGGTGATGTCAGGAAGATATTCAGCAAGGGAAGAGATGGAAAGGAAGACCATAGAAGATATACAGGGATTAAGGAGTGCACCTATTGTGATGAATCACTAACTTATACACCTGAAACCGATATTATGCTGGATGTTAACTGACTGGAATTTAAATAAAAACTAAAATAAAAGAAGGTTTGAAGGCAGTAAAAATACTCGGTATGATATAATGATGGATTCAGGTCATTGTATATTTGTCCAAACCCATAGAATGTACTATACGAAGAATGAACATTACAATATGAGCTGGGTGATTATAATATGTCAATGTAGGTTTATCAGTTATAACCAAAGTACCACTCTGGTAGGGCATATTGATATTGGGGGATGCTGTGCAGGTGTGGGACCAGAGGCTATGCAGGAAATCTGACTACCTTCATCCTGAGGATGCAGTGAAACTAATAAAAGGCCTTACAAAAGAAAAAGAAAAAGAAAAAGAAAATGTTTAGCTAGTAGCCATTTCACACACAAGAATGCACTTGTTTGTAAATATGAGAACGACACAACCCTTAGTAGTTCCAGGAACACTTAAAGGACTTTTGAGAGGACTGATATATATTAAGAGAACAGACAAGGCAAGTTATTTTTATTAACTGTTCTATTACTCCCTATGTGTTCTCAAGCTTGTATAATGTGGTGAACGAGACATTTTTGCATCATACTGTATCAATAGCCACAGACCTTACTGCTTCACAAGTAGAATCTTTATCCGAGTTGCAAAAGAAGATGTTAAAATAGTAAAATTAAAACATCAGACAAAACCAAAGTATTTATATTCTGAGTAATCATTTTATTAGACAATAGCAAAACGCAAATTTTCTTCAAGATCTTCTAGAAAGATAACATTAAGGCAATCGTGACTAGAAAAGTAAACCAACATGAGGACATCAAACAAGGGGCAGTTTTATATATTGAATATACATTTAAGATGAGGGGTTCTGGAGGGAAAAAGACACCAAATATTTGTAGAAACAGTTTGACCGTTGACACATAGCTATCACTTGGTCCTGGAGGATATAGGACAGATGCTCTGGAAATCAAAGCACAAAAATACGACCAAATAAATTTGGAGGCTTTCCCTTTGCTTCCAATTTCAACAATGTTTTCAGCAGAAGCTAGAGAACCCATATCCGCCATAGCACAGTGGGCGGCAGGAGCCATGTCTGAGGCCTCCCCAGCCCCAGCCACAGCCCAGTCTTCGGAAGCTGCCACATCCCCAGCCAGAGCCCCAGCCCAGGCCACCGAAGCCTCCACAGCCGCAGCCCAGGCCTCCATAGTAGTTGCCGTAGTATCTCATGGTGTTAAGGGTGTTGAGTTGCGTTTGCTATTCAAGGCAAGATCCTGAGTGTGAATGTCGACATCTTTACAAGGAGGCTTATATACTCTGGCCAGTGAACATGACGCTACATGTGCCCCTCCTTTGGTGACATTCCATGAATTACATTTGCCTGAGACAAAGTCTTAATCTATGGTCCCCTGACCACACTCATAAGAATGTCGGAACCTGCTTGGCTAGTAGTTAGGTTGTTCCGGAGTTTGCTGCTATAATTTTCTTAGAATGAATTGCTGTTTCTTCAAAGTATCAACATACCACACCCTGCGTAGAATACTTGATTGCCAGTCACTTAACATCAGTTACATTAAATATTGTTGAATTTTTAATTAAATATCTTCTCATCACAGAGTTGTAGTAATCAGTTTTATAAAAATAGCAAAAAAAATAGTAAAATCAAGACTCCTACATTGATCAATTTCTTCAAAAGTCACACATGTTTTGCATCATGAGGGGCAAATGATGCATCTTTCTTCAGAATATGAAAGAACACATGAAGTCGAGAAAGATTGGGTTCACGGCCGCGTGTACGAGAAAACAATCACAAAAGGTCACGTGATTTCTAGAGTTTTAAAACTTTGGCCCGGTACAGTTAATAGATTTATTTTTGGTTCTATATGCAAGCATACTTGTTTGGGTTTAAAAACACAGCAGAACTGACATCAATACTGGAAAGACTCTCACAGTGATCAAAAATCCATCTTGAGGGGATGCCTTCCCACAGTACTTTTTTTTTTTTTTAATGTCCTGGGCCCTTTCTCCAAGAAAGAAAGACATAGCTATTATAATGCATTTGTCTCTGTCTTCTCTTTGCCTAGTCTGTGTCCATTTTTTGTCTTTAGGCAATTGCTAACTTGTCTTTCCTAAGATACCGACTCGAGCTTTCTAGATATTGATAATGTTGTTAAAACCCCTAAAATCATCTTACATTTTAAAAGGACTTGTATTACCTGGAATATTTAAGAAATTTTCTACATGTATGGCATAATTTTAAAGAAAGACCAAAATTAAGGAAGCATTCTTTGGAGACAGTTGGCCTGATATTCAGAATCCCTCACCTCAGCCCAAAGAGTTAGCTACTAATACCTAAAGCCCTATGTAAATATGTCCATACCTTGACCCTTGGGACTCAAGAAACTTGTTTTATATGGCAATAACCATTTTGCTGAGCCTTTACTGAGATTTATAAGTGATATTTGGATGACACATTTTTGGATGGGATTGTTCATTGACCTGACCTAGTATCTAAACGAAACCTAGCACTCAGGTGGCACTTAACATTTTTTATAAGAGTTATATGACTTTCACTGACATTAAAGCAAAGACCACGCATATCATAACCTGAGCAACTGATTTGCTATTCTAGGAAATATATTAAGGCTGACCCGAGTTGCAACAGGCTTTCTGGTTTCAGAGTGGCATTAAACCCAATATTAGCCTTTAATCTCCGAAACATTCTGACCCAACTGCATTCCATTTGTATTCCTCATTTCAGAAATAAGTCAATTTATAGAATGAATATTTTCATTTTTAATGAATCCTTTAGAAGTATGAATAAATTGCATAACATTAAGGATTCCACAGTCTCCCTCTGTAACTCTGTCACAGAATGTGATGATTATTAAAGAATTAAAAAAAAATTTTAATGCCTAAGACTATCTGTACCTTATAGATGGAAATAATATGGGGCACAAATGCAAAACTTCAGTAATAATAAATACTAAATGTGTTTTCAACATAACTGTGGTATGCATCACTTATAAATGTCCATTCACTGTAAAAAAAAATTGAAAATATGGAATAAATCTGTTTTTCTTCTGTGCATAAGTGAAAATTTTACATTGGAAATTTCTTTAGGGCTTACTATTTTTGTGTCCATTCAGCAGATCAAAGGCAAATGTGGATCATTATTAACTTTTAAAAAAATTTTAACTCATGACCCAAGTTGCTATTCATGTTGATGGATGGAAGACTAAAAAATGTTCTCACATTTCCCCTGGAAGTGAAGAAATCTTTCATTGCAAATTTCAGACATTTTTTTTTCTCACCTCAGATACAGATGCATACAATCTAAGCAGAACAAAATTATGATAATATTGATTATACTAAGAATGTCATCTGCAGCAATAATTGTATTGATTACTGCTTGTCGGTCCCATAGCACCTGTCCCTGGAGATATTAACCAAATGAAAAGGTAATAGAAATTCCGTTCTACTGGGTCCAACTACACAGTGTGATCCTTCGATAGAGTAACTTGGATCTATTCCCCTGGTCAGCCCACTGTGATGCTATATACAGCCCCTAGACAGTATTGACTGAAAGAAGAGGTCATCATGGGTTTTTATGTTTGTTTGCTTTGTTACCTAGAGTTGAATTTTAACATTGCTCATTGTTTAGTTATATTCAAAACCGGATAACTTGCAAATTGACAGGTGCAATTCTCTATATCAGAACAATAAAAATGTTGAAGGAACAGGTGTTAATCTAAGTAAAGGGATCAGTCTCCCTAAAATCAGTTGTGATAATTTAGCTTTTCTTATAACCATCACCAGAATTTTCAAAATGGTTTACTTGACAACATTTGAGGAGAAAATACATAAAGAGAGAAACATCATGGTCCACTAAAACAACTGGGACTACTAAGGACATCAGTGTTCTGACTCTAGCCTTAAGATCCCTTATTCTGAGGTTCCCTGCCTACAAGACTATGGGACAGCAATACAGAGTTTGATATCCCTTTCAGATCTTTAATTCTGTGATTTTGTTTTGTCATTTTTCAAACTACATTGGCCCAGCTTATACCAAGTATCAATAAGTTCATACCATTACCTGAAGTTGCCATTCAGTTTTAGGAAAACAGTTTAAAAATTCTGATATTTTACCTATTTTATTCCTAATTCTTACACAGTAGTTCCCCCTTATTCACAGGGGATATGTTCCAAGATTCTCAATGGATGCCCGAAACTGCAGATAGTAACAACCCCTACAGGTGCTATGTTTTTTCCTACACATGCATCCCTGTGCTAAAGTTTAATTTATAAATTAGGCACAGGAAAGATTAACAGTAACGACTAAAAATTAAATAGAACAACTATAACAATATACTGTAGTAAAAGTTATGTGAATGCAGTCTCTCTCTGAAAATACCTTAGTGTACCCATCCTTCTTGAGATAATACAATGCCTACATGTTGAGATGTCATGAGGTGAGTGATGTAGGCACTGTGACGCAGCGTTAGGCTGCTTTTGGCCTTCTTACAATACACATGAAGGAAGATCATTTACTTCCTGACTGTGGTTGACCACGAGTAACTGAAACCACAGAATATAAAACTACAGATAAGGGGGGTATTACTGTCCTATCAATAAAATGGCCATTTTTAAAGGGATGATGTTTTGCTAAAAATCACTTTGGGACACTTGGGGACACCTGGGTAGCTCAGTTGGTTAAGCGTCACACTTTGGCTCAGGTCATGATCTCATGGTTTGTGGGTTCGAGCCCTGCATCAGTCTCTGTGCTGACAGCTCAAAGCCTGGTGTCTGCTTCAGATTCTGTGTCTCCCTCTCTCTCTGCCTCTCCTCAGCTCATGCTCGCTCTCTCTCTCTCTCTCTCAAAAGTAAATAAACCTTAAAAAAAATTTTAACTCCTCTTTGCATAATTTTCTTTTAAATTATCGAATGGTATGTCTGGTCAGTTGAAGCCACGCAATGTTTTGCTTCATGGTGATGTTTCTGTTTGTATATTGTTCTTACTGGACTACAAACACTTCAGCATAATGATGATGATGATGATAAACACTGTTCCCATAAGAAGACAAGCGAGATGAGGGAGTTGAATGGCCCAAGTTCATGTTTTATTAATCCAGTTTATCAATATCTTTTATATCTGCATTATTTTACATGCATAACAAAATAACTGAAAACAGGCTCTGAATAAAGGAAGATAATATATATCACAAAGATCTACAGAAAAACAGAACTTATTTTCTCTGAAAATTTAGCAATATGGATTATGAGATTTGTGGAAAGAAAGTTTGCTCTGATTGCAGTTTTAATGATTATGGTGTCTAGTAACTGTAAAAAAAAATAGATAGATAGATAGATAGATAGATATACATATATATATATAGCACCGTTTGTTTTTATAAAATAAAATAAAGGGAGACAATATAAGTGAAAGATTAGCTGCAAATTTTGAACTCCATTAAGAAATAGAAACAGATAGAGGTGCCTGGGTGGCTCAGTTGGTTAAGGGTCCGACTTCGGCTCAGGTCATGATCTCACAGTCCGTGAGTTCGAGCCCCACGTCGGGATCTGTGCTGACAGCTCAGAGCCTGGAGCCTGCTTCCGATTCTGTGTCTCCCTCTCTTTCCCTGCCCCTCCCCTGCTCATGCTCTGTCTCTGTCTGTCTCTCAAAAATAAATAAACATTAAAAAAAGAAGACAAAAGTTACACAGATAAATACGAAATATGTAAAATGACTGTGTTCTTTAAATGCAGGTAAATTTAAAACTCTTTTTCATTTTTTGCTGCCAAATTCAATTCTGAAAGTCACATAACTAAAAGAAAGGGAAGGAATAACATACTATTGTTTTGAATTACTATGTCTCAAACTAGAGTTCTTTTCATTCGTTACTGTGTACACATGCATATGTAATTGTGTGTATTGTATTTCTAATTGTAAACAGTAAAACTTACATATAAGTAGGCACACATCATGGAGTTAAACAATGCCCCCCAAAACCATATTTTCTATTTCAAATTAGGTTATTTGCTGGTATTCAGCATACATCATCTGTTAGTTCTCAGTTTCAGGAGGCCAGAGGATATGATGCAGACATCTCTAAGTAATACATTGTCTGAGATTCTTAGATTTCTCTTACTAGAGAAGCCCAGGGTAATCCCAGTGCATTGACTGAAGAATGTGGCAAATACGCTCATGGGAACAGATTTGGGGTTACTACAGCAGTGGTTTAGTAGAAGCTAGAGAATCCATATCCTCCACAGCACGATGGGCAGCCGCAGACATATCCGTGGCCTCCACACCCACAGCCCAGTCTGTGGAAGTTACCACGTCCCCAGCCACAGCCCAGGCCACCATAGTAGCTGCCATAGAAGCTCATGGTGAGAGGGGTGGTGAGTTGGTTTGCCATTCAAAGCAAAATCCTGAGTGTGAATGTCGAACATTCTACAGCTATGTTTATAACCCCCGAGCAGAAAGTGTGATAAAACATGTGGCCATTCTTTTGTATAATTCCAAATTATTCATTCACTTGAGGCAACTCATTAATCTGTTTGCTGCCACAAAGAGAGGTGCACTCTCATTAAAATTTCTGAGCTTACTTAGCTGCCTCGTTAGAACACCCTTGAACTCATTACATTCTTTCTTGTTTAATGAGAAACAAAATCTGTCTTCAAAGTCACAAAACAAAAATTCCCTAAATAGAATTCATTACTAAACATATTGCATCATTCATATTTGATGGTGTTTTCTCATTAACTATTTTCTCATTTCCCGTTTTCGTATCATTCTTTGGATACTTGTATCTTACTGCCATCTAGATTAAAAGACAATGATCACGCTTAAAATTCTTAAATCCATCAAATTCTCCAAATGCCAAATTTATTTCTCAAGTTGAATCCACACACACACATGCACAAACACACACGCACACACACATCAGCTTGCAAAACATCCTTTTTGTTCATCAACGTAGTAAAATTTATTTCAGAAACTGAGGGACCATCTAAGAGACCCAACTCACTTTTATAACCAATCTGTATGCGGTTCAAAAATATTCTCTTTACACATTGCTCATTTTTCCAGATTAGGTTATACCCAAAGTATTAGCTAAAAATGCAGACGATCTTGGCTCTATGCTTTACAATGATCATTTTTGTTCTTTACTTTTCTTTGTAATCCATGTATCAAACCTCTCCTTGAAGCCTCTCCTTAAATCTCATTCTGCATTCATCCCCAATTCATACTTGCCCCATCTAGGTCTTTGGTTCTTATCCATTTTTTCCACTCAGTATTTCATCCCTCTACCCATAATCCATCACAATATTTTTGTCCTTAAATTTTCTGTACCAATTCTGGGTATCCCGCCTCCTATTTTCCCTTAGACAATCAGGAAGCATTTTCTTTTTGTATGCTATTACTTATTTATTAAAGTTTAAAATTTTTTAAGAATATATACTCTTAATATCATGTAATATTTTTAATAGAATCTCTTAAAATCCTGATTCCTTGAAAATCTCCAAGAATGAACAGGCAGTCATGAAATGACGGAGGCAAGAGACAAGGATACGAAGGCAAATGTCTAGTCCTCACAGGTTGCTCAGCTGACTCACTCTGTAAAGATAGTAAACCAAACCCCAAGTTTAAGTCCCACCTGAACGTGACCATATCTTGACTTGGGTCTTTAGCAATATATGTACCGTACATGCCATTAAACATGTTACTGAATATTTTGTTTCCTTCCGTTATTATTGTATTGGTTGTGTTCTGTTTTGAAATTTATAAGCAACATTTGATTTATTGACATATAATTGACATATAATATTATACTAGTTTCAGTAGACAACATAATGATTTGATATTTGTATATATTGAGAAATGAACATCACAGTGAGTCTAGATAACTTTCATCACCATACATAGTTGCAATTTTTTTTCTTGATAATTCTTAAGGTCTACTGTCTTAGAAAATTTTCAAATATGCAATATACACCTTATATTACATCTTTACAACTCATTTATTTAATAACTGGTTTTTATCTTTTGATCCCTTCACACATTTTTTCTAGCCCACCCCCAGCCCTTGCCTCTGGCAGCCGCCAATCTGTTTTCTGTATCTATAAGCTCAGTTTTTAGTTTTTGTATTTTTAGACTCTATGTATATGTGAGATAATACAGTATAGATCTTTCTCTGACTTATTTCACTTAGCATAATACCCTCAAGATCCATCCATGTTATTGTAAGCGACTAGATGTCCTTATTTTTATGGCTGGCTAATATTCCACCTAGCGTGTGTGTGTGTGTGTGTGTGTGTTATTCTTTCTTTATCCATTCATCCATCAATGTACACAGGTTGCCTCTATATCTTGACTGTTGTAAATAATGCCGTATTGAACATGGAGTTCATATAACTTCTTGACTTAGTGTTTTTGTAAAATTTTTGTTACATTTTATTTTGTTTTTGTTTTTTTAAGTTCATTTATTTTTGGAGAGAGAGAGAGCAGGAGAGGAGCAGAGAGAGAGGGAGAGCGAGAATCTCAACAGGTTCTGCACAGACAGCATGGACATGGGGCTTGAACTCATGAACCATAAGATCGTGACTTCAGCTGAAATCAAGAGTCAGATGCTTAACTGATTGAGCCACCCAGTCCTCTTGTAACATTTTTGATAATGTATTTTCCCAACTGGATTTGTTCATTGTTCTTATACACAAAAAATATTTGTTGAATTAATAAAAGAATGAATTCTGCCTTAGCAATTCTCTAAAATGGATTATGGATTAAAATGGCTTTCAAGTTTTAAAGGAATATTTAACCCAGTGTTTGCCTTGGCTATTAAATCCTTTTTCCTTCTTATGAAAATTTATTCCATTTCTACTTTTTGTTGTGGAAAAGTTCCAGAAATCTGGAAAATTTTTTAATTCTCAAGGAGTCATTTTGAAGCCAAACAATCACGAATAAATCTAGCAAGTTTAAGAATATCATGAATGGTCAAGTAAATCTGGTAGATTTTTTGACTGTGTGATACTAATTTATGTTCTTATTTCCGAGGCAAATAACTGCGCGCACAAGAGATAAAACCAATATATTTCACAATTTTTTTTTATAAACTCAATGATGAAATGTACCCTTATTTATGTATTTTCAAAGAAGAGTGGTATATAATTGAGAACATAACGTTGTGGAATAATACTGTGAAATATATGAATATATTTTATTTTTTTTTCTCCTGAGTTAAAAAATAGAAAAAATGGTAATATCCTCTGGATACTAGTTATCCTTGAAAACTGAGAAATTTATATTTTTTTGAGAGTTGTTGTTTGTTTTTCTCTGATGTTCAGTGGACTCAAAGACTTAGACAATTCTTTGTCATTCTCTTCTCAGGAACTTTTTACGAGAAGACAATGACGGTGTAAAAGTCAGATCCTGTGTTTATGTGTGAAATGATGAGGATGCATTCTTCCATTGGTCAAGTTATAGCTTTTATTTGGAAGGTAAGGGCACTTCTGTTATAAATTCAAAATGTATTTCCTTCACTCAAAAATATTAATGAAACCATGAAATAAGATATAATAATATATGATAATGTATTTGGCTAGGAGTGTCATACACAGTGTTTCTCAATCTAATAGTACAGATGACTGTCTTCACTGTTAGCCCTAGAGGGCATGTTTAAAGACTGTTACCTGATCAAGTGTGAAATAACAGAGTCATATAGCTGTATCTCATTTGCTTTGTACATGGAGAGTCTACAACACCCAGACTGGAGCAACTAAAAAGCTAGGTTATAACTGATGGCTGAGCAAACTTATCTTTAGGTAGACTGAATAAGTCTGTGCCTTTTGAAGGAAGACTTCCATCTCTTGAGAGAGAGAGACAGAGAGATGTATATAGATATAGGTGAAATCTAGATAAAACTAACACTGAAATTAAGAGTGTTAATTCTCTAAATCATAACCACAATATGTTGTAGAAATGGTGATTCTACCTAAGAAAGGTAATCCTTCTGCATATGCCATCAATGCAGCTGTGCTCATGGAAGCTCAGAGGACACTGTGACACCTGAACTCAGAAGACCTTGACCTTGGTCCTGATTTGGTCACTAGAGCCTACATAATTCTACAGAAGCCAGTTACTTTTCTGAGGGGTGTGTGTGTGTGTGTGTGTTTCTTTTTTTACTTGAAAGATAAGTTGCATGACCCTGCTGTCATTTAATGTCTTGATTTTGGCAACTTTATGACACTACTATTTGACTGAATCAAACATATTTGACCAATTTTGACACATTTAAACAAAATATCTTAATTTTATATTGTTCCCCGAACACATCGTTTGATTTTAGGAAAAAACATTGGTATTTCCTTATAGCTTCTTCTTAATTCATCAGTAAAATGTCTCTCTTCCTGCCCATTTTCATCAGGGACAATTCAGATTCATAAGAAGGCTCTGTGGATTCAGCTGTGTTGAGCATCAGCTTGAGCTGAAAAATAAATTCGTTCAAAATTATGTCTGGTTGTTTGTTTCCCTTATTGGATTGAAAAAATTCTTTTTTTTAATTTTTTTAATGTTTTATTTATTTTTGAGACAGAGAGAGACAAAGCATGAGCAGGGGAGGGACAGAGAGAGAGGGAGACACAGAATCCGAAGCAGGCTCCAGGCTCTGAGCTGTCAGCACATAGCCCGAGGCGGGGCCCGAACTCAGGAACCGTGAGATCAAGACCTGAGCCGAAGTCAGTCTCTTAACCGACTGAGCCACCCAGGCGCCCCTGGATTGAAACAATTCTTATGTCTGGTCATGAAGATGCAATGAGAATATAGGAAAGCTAACTAAAAATTTTAGTTAACATATTTTGAGTTAAATGACCTCACAGGAAAAACCTTGCCCCAATTCATTACTGAGGTATAGATATCAGCTCCTTGATGCAAATGTCAAATGATATAATGTGCAAAATAATACGACACACGGGGTGAAATCGTTCAAAATACAAAAATTCTTGGAAAGGTGGTTTACTTTCATAATGAGCCTAGTGATATGGTTTGATCTATTATCATTTGATTATGCTTAAAATAAAACAACCAAATAAATTTCTAAATAGATGGAATTATTATGCATTGTACTAAATTGAAAAATGTGAGTTGAATAACCTAAAACACATATATTTGATAAATAGATATGATGCTGTTACCGACTTAAATCTAAATATTATCAAAGTAAAAGCAAGAGATTGAAAAATATTAAATTGTTAACCTTTTGCGACATTTTTTTTCATTTTGGTCTAGAATTGTTAGTTTTTAAATTTAGCTGCATCCATGTTTGTGAAGTATATGAAAAAAAATTTTTTTTATTCTAAGCCAAGCTACCCTCATTGACAATTTAGTGCAACTGTCCTTTCAGTCAGTCCCCTCTGAATCTTAGAGATTCTCAATGTGTACAGCAGGTAAAATCCAGTTGTCAGGCTCTATCGTTTCACACTTAATCGGGTAACAGTCTACAGTCTACTGACATGTCTTATAGGGCTAAAAATTAAAACAGCACATCGCTTCCACATAACTGAGTTCCATGAACAAAACAAAAACCATATTTTGTTTTCAAATTTAACATTTTATTAGCAGGTGAACAGATAATCCAATGCGTTATAAGAGCAAAACAGAAGAAGATTCTAGAGTTATGTTGAAGATGTAGGCATTAATTGAAAAATTCAAAATTCTGAGAAGCCAAGTACTTTCGTGCAAATAATCCCACCGTGATATTGGAAGTTCATATACTGAACATCAATTTGGGGAAGTCCCTTATAATTTCAGATGTTGGTTTACTGGCACAGTCGTTTAGTAGAAGCCAGAGAACCCATATCCTCCATAACACAGTGGGAGGCAGCAGCCATATCTGTGGCTTCTCCAGCTCCAGCCACAGCCCAGTCCAGGGAAACTTCCACATCCCCAGCCACAACCATAGCCCGGGCCCCCAAAGCCTCCGTAGCAGTAGCCCAGGCCTCCATAGTAGTTGCTGTGATGGTTCATGGTGTCGCGGGTGATGACTTGTTTCTCTGTTCAATAGAAGACCTTGAGTGTGAATTTCAGCATGCGTAGAGCGATACTTACACGCCCTGAGCAGACCAGGTGATAAAAACACATGCTACCTAGTTTTGTGTCATTCTGTGTGTTACCTGTCTGACACGATCCTGACATGAAGAGGCCCTCGAACTCATCAAAGTGTTTGAGCTTGCATTGCTATGTAGTCATGGTGCCCCTTAAACATACTGCATCCTTTTTATGAGAAAGGATCGCTGCACTTTCAAAGTCTGAACATCCCAGGCTAAATAAAATTCCTCATAACCAGACATATTGCATAACACAGTTGCTAGTGTTGTGTTTTAAAATTAAGGATTGCATCATCTCTGGCTTTCCTTGAATTGTCGTTCTTCACTTATAATTAAATGAAAGAAATTGGTTAAATTCAATTCGGCACAATTTATTATATCCTTTTAAAGGCACCTAATACCTCATGGTAAAGTCTTTTTTCAAAGCCAAAGAAGAGAAACATTTGAAAGCCTGGGAGTATCCGTTCACCTGCTGTGAACATCAGTAGAGAAGTTCAGGAAAAAAAAAAAGTTGAAAGAGAGTCGTCTTCGTTCTATTATTTTATAACATGGAACATCATACAAAATATTCTCTTTTTTGATTTTGCATACTAGCTTAGAAAATCAGTATTTGGGTTAACAACATGAAGTAATATTATTCAAATGTTAAAGGCAAATCAGAGTAATCAAAATGTATTTCATAAGCAGCATTAAAAAAATAAATTCAAAATTCCTTCTTTTCACATCCCGAGCCCCTTTCTTGCATATCATCTACCCAAAAATATAGATTACATCTGCCTCTCTGCCTCATAGACACCTTTTCCTCCCTTTCCACTAATCTATTATTTACCCTCTTATTCAATCAATTTTCCAGTATCACTTGCCTCAGTTCCTCTCAATTCCCGCTAAGGTCTGAGCAGTGAAATAAGGAAACATATACAATTTATCTTTGGCTTCCCTCCATTTTTATCCAATTTTTACCTAAATTCTTCTATATATATCTTCACTCTTACTATAATAGTTTTGTCCTTGTATTCTCTTTGTGTGTTTATTTTTTTTCTATTTCAGAAAACAGCTAACTTGTATCTGCTAAGATATGAAATGCTTATTAAGATCTTAGATGCTGAGAAAAAAAAATGCCTAATTCTCCATGAAATTCAGTAAGAGGCTGTTAACATTTAGAAGGTCTTCAGGGGCGCCTGGGTGGCTCAGTCGGTTGAGCAACCGACTTTGGCTCAGGTCTTGATCTCATGGTTCCTGAATTCGGGCCCCACATCGGGCTCTGTGCTGACAGCTCAGAGCCTGGAGCCTGCTTCAGATTCTGTGTCTCCCTCTCTCTCTGCCCCTCCCCCCTACACACTCAGTCTCTCTCTGCCTCTCAAAAATAAAGAAAACTAATAAAAAATTTTTTTAAAAAAGAAGGTCTTCAGAATCTCCAAAAATATAGGTATAAAAAGACAGAGTGGAGAAAGCATGAAGCGAAGCAAAAAGTCCTTCAGCTTACTTGGAGAACTGAATCACCTATGTGCAAGGCTGATTCAAATCCTGGTTGAGTCCTGCCAGATACGCTCTTCAACTGAGCATCTAAATTCTTTTTCACCTTTCGTGGCATCAAATGCACTGTTCAGCTTTTGTGGAGCTTATAAGCAATTATCAGATGATGCATTTTCCCAGCTGGACTTGTTGACTGCTGTGCAAATACTAGCAGGAAGTAGAAAATCAATGAGGAAGAGTCAAATGGATGAATGCACTCTAGGGTTCTTATAGGTAAGGATCATGCCTTCCGCAGACATGGGTATCTCTATGAATGTATCTGAGGATTTAAAGGAAGAACCGGCTCAAATAGTTTTCTTAGTTTAGAGAAGCTCATAAGCCATCATTTCATTTGCTTTTTGTTGTTGTTGTTTAAAGCATATTGTAAAATACTCAAATCTTAACTGTACAAATTAGTGATATTTTGCTTTAATTCACAGACTACCTAGATCGATTACACCCAAGCTGCCCAGATTTTCTCTTGACCCACCAGTTAGTATTCCTGCCTAGAAGTTTGCCTGTTTTGGATGTCATATGAATGAAATCATAAAGTATACCAGCACTTTTCTCCCCTGAAATACTTTGTACATCACTGTCTCTGTGAGATAGATGCATCTTTCTTGTTGCATGTAACGTTAGTTTTGTTGTTTTCATTGCTGCAAAGTAGCCCATTGTATAACTAGAGCACAATTTATTTACTATTTTGCTCCGGTAAATCTATATTTGAGTAGTTTCTCTTCCTTCCTTCCTCCCTTCCTCCCTTCCTTCCTCCCTTCCTTCCTTCCTTCCTTCCTTCCTTCCTTCCTTCCTTTCCTTCCCTCCTTCCCTCCCTCCCTCCTTTCTCTTTCTTTCTTTCTTTCTTTCTTTCTTTCTTTCTTTCTTTCTTTCTTTCATATGAATCAAGTCTCTATGTACCTTCTAATAGAGACCTTTTTTGTAGACCTAAGCATTCCTTTACTTTGGGTATACACAGGAAACACGTTGCCAATTTATACTATATATATTTAGCTTCAGTAGATTCTGCCCAAGATTTTCCAATACAGTTGCTAAATTTACTGTACCACCAGCAATCTATGACAGTCCCAGATTTTCCACATCCTTACCCACATTGACCGTTTCAGAGTCTTAATCTGATCATCCTTAGGGTCCATAGTGTTATCTGAATATTAGTTTAAATTGGTTTTGCTTGATCAATAATGACACTGGGAATTTAACATATCTTTACAAGCCACTTAGATATCCTTTCTTTTGAAATGCCTGTTCAGTATTTTGTCCATTTTTAACTGGGCTTATTTAATATTAATCTATTAATCAATATTTGATAATTGATTAGTGGGAACTCTTTACATTTTGGGGTAGTGGCATTTTATCAAACTTACACATTAAAATTATTTTCACCTGGTTTGTGGCTTGCATTTTTCTAGTTTACATTCTGTTTATAAAAGAACACAATGTTGTAATATAACGATGTCTAATTTAGTCATCTTTTTCTTTTATGTCTAATGCTTTGGGTTCCAATTACATTTTTTACTACATCACACATTGTTATTTAATTCTTTCTGACTGCCTTCTTCAGAACTTGTTCCGTTTTCATTGATCATTCTAAACACGAAAAACAGTCAATAACTTGAATATCTCATTCTCATTAAGTCAAGCTGAGGCTATAAAATTACAAATAAATCAGACAGGTTTCAGTGTGTCAGACTTTGCCCATTTGACCCTGCCAGATGTGCATCAGTTGTGTGATGTGTTGTTCCCAACATAAGCAATAGCTTTTCCCTGGAAATAAAGATGTGCTGGAGAATTTCCCTAACTCCAGCACAGACCCATAAAGGCAGTCATTTCAAATTCTAATAATATAATATTATACTAGGAATGTCAAATACCTGCTCCAAGCCATGGTATGGATTTTTCTTCTTTAGAACTACAGAAGGCCTTTGTTCAAATTCTGGAGAATTACTATTAACCATTAAGAAAATAGAATAGTTCTTGAACCCTGTCACGCTAAGTAGCATAGTCATCCAGTGGAGTCACCAAGCTATTACTTTCTCTGATCTGGCCAATCTAAAGCTAATATAATATGACTGGGTTGACTAAAAGGTTAGGTCTTACCATCTGAATCTGACTGAACAAATGTACTTTTGTGTTTAGCAAACAAGTCTGAGTCTTTCAAAATCCATCCTTAATATCAGAAATAGCATTTGAACTTGACACTGCTTGCTAGTTAATTTTTTTCAGATCCAGATAAACCAGAAATTAATAGGTTCAAGATTCGAAATCAAAACTAACACCACTGAGCAAAATTAGGTGGCTATTGTGGAAAACGGATTAATCTTCATAAACTCTGTGTTTATATTGCTATGATCATTGCAGGGACCGATAACCAGGAGTTTAGGACTGTTTCTCTGAAAGGACACAAGAAGAGAAGCACACTGTGAAAGGGAAAATCAGAATTGAGTTAAATAAATAAATAAGATAAGCCATAGCTTCCATTTTAAGTGAGGATAATTTATTGCAAAGGAAACAGGGAAATTCCACAGTTACAAAAGTGAAAATAGGGGGCACCCGGAGCCATGAAGCAGGCAAAGAGAAGATGATAATTATTCCTAGACTCTAAGATGCTAAATCCGTTGATCTTGGCTTGGTCCCAGCTGATACTGTTCGGTTCGAATTTTGGTTGATTTGAGTTATGAACCTGTAGCCTCAGATGTTCGAATTCCGGGGCAGGGTCTCAGTAGAAGCTAGAGAACCCATATCCGCTGTAGCACAGTGGGCGGCAGGAGCCATGTCTGAGGCCTCCCCAGCCCCAGCCACAGCCCAGTCTGCGGAAGCTGCCACATCCCCAGCCAGAGCCCCAGCCCAGGCCACCGAAGCCTCCACAGCCGCAGCCCAGGCCTCCATAGTAGTTGCCGTAGTATCTCATGGTGTCAAGGGTGTTGAGTTGGGTTTGCTATTCAAGGCAAGATCCTGAGTGTGAATGTCAGCATGGATGGAGGGAGGCTTATATACCTTGGTCAGAGCATGTGATAAATCACGTGTGTACCCTCCTTTTGTGTCATTTTTCTAATTGCCTCCCTGACAACAATGTATTCATTCATTGTCCCCTGACACAGGGAGAGGCCCTAACACTCAATTAAAATGTTTGAGATCGCTTTGGTGCCTCGTCAGGGTGGCCTCTAAATGTTATTGCATCACTTTATCAAATTATGTTCCATACTTTAGACATACGTAATTTTATTTGTCAATTATACCTCCAGAAAGCTGGCACAAAAAGTTATGGGATCACTTCATATGAAGGAATGAAGTATCTTCAACGGCAGGATATATCAGACCCCAAATAGAATTCTTCATAGGTAGCATGCCAATCATATTTCATGGCGTTGTGTTTTTCATTGAAATATTTCTTCATGTCTGGTTTTCTTTAGATTGCTATGCTTCATCTCCAAATTACATCAAAGAAATGGGTCAAATTCAAAGCTCTACAATCTATCATGTTCTTTCAAAGCATCTTATTCCTCAGTCTAAAAAAGTGAGGTATTTATCTCTTTCAGTGCTGACGAATGTAAACATTTGAGAGCCAAGAACAATCAGTCTGACTGTTGTAATACCGGTAAGGAATTCTAGAAAAATAAAATAAATAAAGGATCTACTTTTTTTTCTGTAAGTTTTAGAACGCTGGCCATCACTGCTGACCTACTTTATAGTTCTCACATTTGAAAACTAAAAACCGTTTTTGCTTGCTACAATTGATGAATCAATATCGATATATAATCATTAACTAAAATGCATAGTTTAAATTTCATTCTTTGTGTTGTACAGTTCCATGGGCTTTGGCAAGCGTGGGATAAAATTGTTCAGAAACCGAAGGCAAAACACGGTAATCAAAAATTTATTTCAGAGTAGCTTTAAAAGCTGATTAAAAGTTATCCTCCCAAATCCTAACCCTCTTCTCTTAGACATCTCTCCAAATTGCCTCCCAAAATACAGATTATATCTCCTCTCTATTTTTACATTCACTGTTTCCTCCCGTTGACTCGCCCATATATCTAACATACAATCTCCTTTTTTTAATTAATGCACTATTTTTAGTGCAGTTTTAAGTTTACAGAAATATTGAGCATGAAGTACAGAGTTTCTACAGTCTCCACACATTTCCCCCTATTATGAAACATCTTGAATTAGTATGGCGTGTTAATTACACTTAGTGAACCAATATTGGTATGTTATTATTAACTGAAATTTAAAGTCTAGGTTAGGGATCACTCCTTGTGTTACACTATGCATGTCATGTCGCCACTGGTCCCATGCGGTAATTTCACTGCCTTAGCAATCCTCTGTGCCCCACCTATTTCTCCCTCCCTCCCCCAAACTCTTGCTGCCACTAATCTTGTTGTCTTCATAGCTTTTCCTTTGCCAGAATGTCATTGTTGGAGTCATATAGTATGTAGCTTTTTCACATGGACTTCCTTCACTTAGCAATAAGCTTTTATGATTCCTCCATACCCTTGTGGCTTGAAAGCTCATTTCTTTTTAGCACTGGATAATATTCCATATTGTCTGGAGGTACCACAATTTGTTTATCTCTTCCTCTACTGAGGGAGTGTTGATTGCTTTCAAGTTTGGGCAATTAAGAATAAAACTTCTATACACATTTTTGTTCAGGTCGTTTTGTGTGAACATAAGTTTTCAACTCATGTGGGTGAAGACGGGGAGAGTTAGTGCTGGATCTTATGCATAAGACTCTGTTTAGCTTTGTACAAAACTGCTAGACGGTCTTCCAAAGTGGCTGTACCATTTTGCATTTGATCAGCAATAAATGAGAGTTCCCATTTCTCCACAACCATGCCAGCATTTTGTTGTCCGTGTTTTGATTTTAGCCATTCTAATAGGTATGTTACAACCTCTTTTAGAATATCATCCAGGTTCTGTCCCCCATTAACCATTAGGCTACAGTAGCTGCACAATATTGCAAAGTATGTAAAATTTCTCTTTGCCACCCATCATTCAGTCTATAGTCAGTCCCTTCTCTTCCTTCCTTTTGTATCTTTACTTTCAAAATAACAGTTTTCCATTTATGTGCCTTTTGCCTATTCTGTGTGTGTGTGTGTGTGTGTGTGTTTTCTTCTCAGGAAATACCATACTACACTCGACTAAGATGTCAAATGTATGTTGCTAAGATTTCACTATTTAAAAGATAATCCAAATCAAAGGGCTCAGTCAAATTCAATAAGATAACA
Source organism: Panthera tigris (assembly GCF_018350195.1). Lineage (NCBI taxonomy): Eukaryota > Metazoa > Chordata > Mammalia > Carnivora > Felidae > Panthera > Panthera tigris. The sequence continues at coordinate 14,501,689 of NC_056668.1, read as the reverse complement.
TTATACATGGGCAATGTCTTCAGAATCTCCAAAATGTAGATATAATGTTAAAGGATAAAAGGTAGAAGAAAGAAAATTGTGAGCAAAAGTTCCTTCTGTGGTGCCCTTAATTTTAGGCTTTGTCTTTAAGTTCTTGAGAATTTTATATGACCTCAAATATAGTGCTCAGGTTTTCCTCATTTTATACGTAATTTTCAAATAATGCAATTTCCCAACTGGATTTGATTATGTCTCTTTAACATCTACTATGTAATAACAATTAAAAAAACAGGGGTGCCTGGGTGGCTCAGTTGGTTAAGCGTCTAACTTTGGCTGAAGTCATGATCTCACGGTCCATGAGTTTGAGCCCCGAGTCAGGTTCTGTGCTGACAGCTCAAAACCTGGAGCCTGCTTTGGATTCTGTGTCTCCGTTTCTCTCTCTGCCCCTTCCCTACTCTCTTTCTCTCTCTCAAAAATAAATACATGTTAAAATATTAACAAAAAATAATAATAAAAGTAAATAAATAAGTAAATGTTGAAAGAATGAATGAATTCTAAGGTCTGTAAAAATAAACACCATGTTTCTCACACGTATGCAGTCAACTCTCTGACTGCATCTTAACAATAGGGATTTAAAATAGGAATAAGTTCTGGGGCGCCTGAGTGGCTCAGTTGGTTAAGGGTCTGACTTCGGCTCGGGTCATGATCTCACAGTTCATGAGTTCAAGCCCCGCGTCAGGTTCTGTGCTGACAACTCAGAGCCTGGAGCCTGCTTCAGATTCCATCTCTCTCTGTCTCTCTCTGCTTGTCCCCCGCTCACCCTCTGTCTCTCTCTCAAAAATAAATAAGTACTAAAAAATTTGAGAAAAAAATAAAATAAAATAGAAATAATTTCAAACGGCATTCTGTCTTTAGAGCAATGTATAACCATCCTTTCATTTGCATTGTTTTTCAAGCATAATAATGAATTATAAATTATATACAAATTTAGGCATAAAATCTAATGAATCCTTGGGGCACCTGGGTGGTTCAGTCGGTGAAACATCCAACTCTTGATTTCAGTTCAGGTCATGATCTTACAACATTCGTGAGTTGGAGTCCTGAATCAGGCTCTGCCCTGACAGGGTGGAGCTTGGTATTCTCTCTCTCCCTCTCTCTGCCCCTCCCCTGCTCTCTCTCTCTCTCTGTCTCCCTCTCTCTCCCAAAAATAAATAAACACTTAAAAATTTTGATGAATTATTGCAAATGTGCATACACTTCCTATATCAAGCATACCTTAATGCCTAAAATGTTTTTATTATTACTTTTTGGTCAATATCACACTATAAAAATAACCATCCTTCTAGATTTTGACAAGAGCCTCAGTAGATCTTATCAATAATTTCCCAAAACTGTTGTTAGGTTTATAGTCACACCAGCAATGTAAGATTTTCAGTTGCTTTACATCTTTGGCAATACTTGTCAAGCTATTTAATTTGATCATTCTTGTGGGCATGTAATAATATCTGAGTATTGTTTTAATTTGTTTTTTTGATCTGACAATTAATAATATTGGGTGCCATTAAGTATGCTTTTTGATCATTTAGATATCCTCTTTTGTGAAGTGTCCAAGTATTTTCTTCATTTTTAGTTCAGTTTATAATATTTTAGTGTTGACTTGTAAGAGCTCTTTGTAGACTTGAATACTGACATCTTGTCAGATCTATGTTCTGGAATATTTTCTTCCTGTATATACCTTATTTTTTTAACTTTAACATGATGTCTATATATGAAGAGAATTTCTTAATGTAATGGGTATGGTATGTTAACTTTTTTAAATGTTTATTTATTTTGAGAGAGAGGTTGTGTGAGCGGGGGAAGGGGCAGAGAGAGAGGGAGAGAGAGAATCCAAGCAGGCTCCGTGCTGTCAGTGCAGAGCCAGATGCAAGGATCCGTCTCACAAACCACGAGATCATGACCTAAGCCAAAGTTGAGAGTTGGATGCTTAACCAGCTGAGCCACCCAGGAGCCCCTGATGCATTAATTTTTAAAAATCTTATGTTTTATGCATTTTCGTGTCTTAATTAAGAACGTTTTGGCTGCCTCACACTTATTTAATTCCTTTGCTCTCTTCAGAATTTGTTCCATTTTTATTGTTCATCCTAAAGTAAAAGACAGTTGTAATTTGAATATTTCATTCTCATGAAGTCATTGGAAGCCATAACAACACAAATAAATCAGACAAGCTTAATGCTGTCACACTCTGCCTATTGGATCAGATAGCTCTCTCAGTTGTGCAGCTGATGATCCTGTGATGGATTTCTTCTGGACCAAGTGACAGCTTTCCCTGGAAGGAAATGTGTTCTAAAGTTTTTCTCTTAATTCTAACACAAATCAATGCAATCTAACAATAAGAGGTATGCTAATATGCAAAAGCTGCATTATACTAACAGAGTTAGTTTCTCTGATTAGTTATTGATTTTTTTCTTTAGCTATATAAAGTTTTTTTCAGACTATGATATGATTATCCAGTTAGGGGGGGAATAGTTTCACGTGAAATTATGTTTCACTCAGTGAAACTAAAGCATACAGTCCTCCAATGGTGACCCTAAAATATATTTACCTTGATCTATACACAGTGACACTCCAACACATCTCCTGAATTCACTGAAAGGATACAATCTGGCTGAGCAAATTCATCCATATATTCAGTAAACAAGTCTGAGATTTTCAAATGCATTATAATAAGTTTTTTAAGGAGAGTTTGGATTTTGCCCTATTACTAGTTGTTTTTACTTTGATACAGCTAAATTAGAAACTGATAGTTCAATCATATGATATTTGTGTTTCTGTGCCTGACTTATTTTGCTTAACATAATACAGTCTAGTTCCATCCACATGGCTGCAAATGGCAAGATTTCATTCCTTTTGACGGCTGAGTGACATTCCTTTGTATTTATATACTGCATTTTCTTTATCCTTTCATCAGTCAATGGACATTTGGGCCCTGATTTCACTCGTAAGTGGAATTTAAGAAACAAAATAGATGGACATAGGAGAAGGGAAGGAAAAATAAAAATGGCAAAACAGAGAGGGAAGTAAACCATAAGAGACTCTTAAACACAGAGAACAAACTGAGGGTTGCTGGAGGAGAAGTGGGTGGGGGGTTGGGCTAAATGGGTGATGGGCATTAAGGAGGACACTTGTTGGGATGAGCATTGGGTGTCATATGCAAGGGATGAACCACTGCGTTCTACTCCTAAAACCAATACTACACCGTATGTTAACTAACTTGAATTTAAATAAATAAATTTTAAAAAAGAGAAATTGGTAGTTCAAGATTCTACATCAGAAATTTACAAATCAAAATAAATGGGTGTGGTCAATCAGCTGTGATAATTAAGCTCTTTAAAGATGCATGACCAGAACAAGATGCTTTATTTGAGAGCCCTCGGGAAGGGAAGTATGCGATCTATGTGAGAGTAGGCACGGCAAAGTAGACTGCCTGGTGTTCAGTGACATTTGTTCTAGTCTTAGGTTCTATTTCTTATGCCATTCTTGATCCTTAGCAATCCATTTCACTTTTTGGAGTCCTTTCCCATCCAAGATGGCATTACGGTGAGCTTTTTAGGGATCCTACCAGCTTTAAAAATCTACTGGTTTTATTGAATTTGTTTAACTCAAACAAGGATATTCACTTTTTTTTACTACCTATATATATAAAATTGGAGAAGGGGGAGAGAAATGATGATATTATTATGTCTTTTTCATAGGCAAGTATTTATTTGAATTACTAACAAGAAATGTCTCACTCTTTGAAGGTCAACGTTACAAGACACTTGCTATAATGCATAAAGTTGAGGTCGGTCACAGCTTTACTACAGATTACTTTACAAGTGATGACAGTGATTTTTAAGTTTCCATGATGAATAACAAAATATTTCAAGGTGCAGAAAATATTGAAGAATAATACCTTGTCCCACCATGGAGGACCATGAGGAAAATAAGATAGAGCTCCACAAAAAAATGTTTATTTTCACTGTATATTTAAAGATATATTTTATTCTATCACTGTTTTTTTTCTTATAACTAAAAGGGCTAAATAAAAATAAGTTAAACTAAACAAAAAACTAGTTATTTTTCACATCGGCCTTACTTTAGCCATGAAAATATGTAAAGTTAATAGTTCAGTACTAAGTTTAAGTACCAGTGTTGTCTAACTAAAAGCTTTGGATAAGATGTGGTGTAGTGTTACAAGGAAAAAATCCTCATTTCAACTGAGTATTATGGTTTGCACATATCTATCTAGCCATATCTAGCCATATGGGTAAAAGATGTATTATATATATAAGATATATAATACATATATTATATATCTTATATATATATTACATATATACATATATTACATATATTATATATATATAATATATCTTATAACTTGGGCTTTTCATGAAGTACTTTATTTCTTCATTGTCAATTGTGTGCAGTTACAAATAATCACCTTGATATTTTGAGCTCCATGTATTCTGTTTTAGCTTAGGATAATTTATTGCAAAAGGAATAGAAAAATCCCACAGTTATGAAAGCACAAATAAAGGCCAGCAGGAGGCATGAAAGAGACCATTACAAAATGATAAACATTCCTAACATCATAGATGCTAAATGTTTTTGATCTTGGGTAAGTCCTAGATGATCTTGTTTGGTTTGGTGATTGTAGTCAAATTTGGATAGTCCTTCTATGGCCTCAGATGGTGGGCTCCAGGGCCAGGATTTTAGTAGAAACCAGACAATCCGTATCCTCTGTAGCTTGATGCGGGGCAGCAGCCATATCTGTAGCCTCCCCTGGCTACATCCCCAGCCACAGCCACAGCCCAGCCCACTGAAGCCCTCACAGCGGCAGCCCAGGCCTCCATAGTAGCTCATGGCACCAGGGACGGTAAATTTGGTTTGTTGTTCAAGGCAAGATCCCGAGTGTGAATGTCGGCGTACCTAAAGGGGTGCTTATATACTCTGAGCAGAACATACGAAAAATCACACGTGTAACCTTCCTTTGTGTCTTGCTGTGTACTATCTGTAATATTATAGCTCACAATTCTTCCATCCCCTGACACACAGAGAGGCCCTGATTCTCATTAAAATACTTCCGCTTACTTAGCTTCTCATTTAGAATGTCCTTGAGCCTTGCTGTTTTGCTTTTATGGGAAGAAATGGCTGACTCCTCAAAATTTGTACATTCCCACCCCCAAATTGAATTACTTATCACCAGGTGCATTACATCATTCACATTTGATGTCATCCCTTTCGTAATTAAACATTTTGTCTGTTCTGTCATCTCCCAGATGGATGTATCCATCTTCAACTAAGTTCAGGGATATTTGTTCAATTTACGGCTGTTAAATTAATATTTTTCAAAAAGCAAATTTATTTATCAAGGCAAGCACTGAAGAAAGAGCCTCTGTACGGAAAACATTTTTAAAAAGAAGGTACATGTGGATTTTTAGCATTTTAATTATAATAATCTTTATAATATTTTTGGCTTTGAGCACTAGTTTCAGAACCTTTTGCTTGCAAAACATGGAACAATTAATTTCAGAAACTGAGGGCACAAAGTCCACCTCAAGTGCAGGCTTATCAGAGTAGAAGTTTAATTTCCATTTCAAATCCTAAAAATCCCCTCCGTAATTGATGCTTTTCAAAGCCTTACTAAAACTGTAGATTGCCTCTGCCTCTATGTTTTTGCACACACCAATCTCTTCCTTTCATTACCCTACTTTAGTAATTCATATATGATCTTTATTGCCCTTCTCATTTTAGCTTTTATTCTTCTTCCCTTCCTCTCAAAACCTACTAGGAACTACCAGTTAAAATCTTAAAGTTTACTATATTTCCCCCCCACCCCAGGCTTATATTGGCTTAGTCTAGTAAATAGTTCTTTTCATGTCCTTTTCACATCCTCCGTAATATCTTTCCCTTTGTTTATATGTCTATTATCTTTTTTTTTATTTTTTTAAGTTTATTTATCCTGAGAGAGAGAGAATGAACAGGGAAGGGAAAGAAAGAGGGAGAGAGCATCCGAAGCAGGCTCCAGTCCGTCAGTGAGGAGCCCAACATGAAGCTTGATCTCACCAACCATGAGATCATGACCTGAGCTGAAACTAAGAGTCAGAAGCTTAACCAACTGAGCCACCCAGATGCCCTGTATAAGTCTATTCTTTACCCATTTATGCTCAGGCAATGTCTAACTACTTTGTACTACCTTGTAAATTGCTCATTAAGGTCTCATTTAAAAAATTAAAAAAAAAAAACACAATAACTCAGGGCCTTCTGAACGCTAAAAGAGGATTTTAAGAATGAAGCTATCTTCAAAGTTTTCAAAGTGAAGACACAGTGGTGAAATGAAACAGAATACACTTAACTAATCTCCATGTAGCTCCTGTCTCTTGATTTTTTTTAATGTTTTTTAATTTATTTTTGAGACAGAGAGAGACAGAGGATGAGTGGGGGAGGGGGAGAGATGGAGAGGGAGACACAGAATCTGAAGCAGGCTCCAGGCCCTGAGCTGTCAGCACAGAGCCCGACGCGGGGCTCGAACTCACGGAGTGTGAGATCATGCCCTGAGCTGAAGTTGGACGCTTAACTGACTGAGCCACCCAGGCACCCCTCCTGTCTCTTGATTTGGGTAATATTTTTAATTTACATGATTTTGAGTAAGTGGTTGAATTTTTATGACATTCCAAGTATTTTATCAAAGGTGAATTTCCACAAATGAGTGTTTCAACCCTAAACAGCAGAATAGGGAATTAAACACCATTTATAGAACTCAGGAAGAAATTGTAAGTAAATTATAAGAAATTGATAATTAACTATCATGGTTACCACAATCTGTGCAACGCTCTGACTACACCTTAGCAAGCTACCTTTTGAAGGCCAAAATATGGTTCAATATGTCATAGCCCAACCTATCCCATGTCTCTTTTTTCCAAACATTGTTCCATTGTTTCTTATCCTAAACTAGAAACAGTCGATAAGCTGAATTTTTCATTCTAAGTCTTTTCAAACACATGGCATCACAAATAACTCAGACTGGATTAAATATATTACGTTGTGTCCATATAACTCAGCCACGTCACGCGAAAGTGATTAATGGCTAATTTTTGTTCATTTGGATTTGAAAGAGATGTATCCACCTAAGATAAGACACTAAACAAGATATAAATGAAAAACCTCACTAGTCAAATAAATAAAAGAAGTTCCAAGGAATAAAATGTGATAGTTTGACACAAGACCAATTTTACCGCTAATAAGCAGCAGGATATTGACACTCAAATATTGTAGTATTAGTATATTATATTAATTAATATTATATTTGTCTTGTTTTTTTACTAAGTGAAAAAAATAATAAAAACAAAAGTATCCATTGGAAAATGAAGAATATATATTCCTTTGTAGAAGTATTGATTTATGTTCAGTTGTTAGACACAATGTAGACGATTTTTTCTTCTTTTCACTTTTAGGAAGTTTCCTTTGAAATGGATGTTAAATAACACTATAATAATGGGTAGGAAAGAATGAAATGCATTTTCCCTTGGGATAAATAATAGTCTTTACATATATATAAAGGAAACTTTTGTTATAAATTCCAAAGGTTGTCCTGTAACTGAGACACAAATCAATAAAATATGAAAATGTAGGTCACAGAAATATACTATATTATACTAGGAATGTCACATAGATTTTTCTTCTCATTTTCATTATAATGATAATTATTTTTCTTGGTAACTTTGGAACACCTTCCTCAGGCTGTAAAGGTACTGACCTGTGTGAGAATAGAATCGTTTCAAATGAAATTTAGTTATATGAGTAAAAATTCTGTAAAGACATGACTAAAATGTATCTCCAACATCCTCTCCTGTGAAAGTACAACATTTGACAGGACAAGTGATAGGAGCTGGCTGATTTTATTTTTTTTCTCTCTTCAAGTTGCATAAACAAATCCAAATCTTTCTAATAAAAAGCCACGATCTTGAGAAATGAGTTTTAACACTGTTCATTCTTCATTTGCCTTGCAGTACAACCAAATTAGAAATTGAGAAGGCAATTATATACAATGAAATAAAATTTCCACAATAAAAATGTAAAAGAAAACACAATAAGAGGTAGTTAATCTAACAGAGGGAGCTATTTCCCACAAACTCAGTTATAAAATTGTAGCTGTTCATAGGGCAAGAAGTTTCCAGATGGTATTCAAATTTGTAAAAATACAATGAGAGTGAGTCAGCATGATGGGGCAGATCACCAGGATTCAGTGAACTGGTTTGTGATCTTGGTTCTGACAATTGTGGTATTGGTGACTCTAGGTTTCACTTAACCATCTGGAGTTTGGGCACCTGAACTATAAGGGGCAGCACAACATCTTTCAGTCTATGTCAGCTCTCACTTCTGCAGTGGCCCTTGTATTATTGGAGGTCACCAACTCAAACAGTAATAAAAGCTTTACTTGGTTCCATTACCTGAATATGCCATTCAAATTTGAAAAGGTAATATATTTCTATTACCTCTTTTATATACTCTATTATGTAAAATACCAACAATAAAATTCTTGCTTTTGGTGAGTGGTTATTGATTGGAAATCCACTTTTCAATCTTTTGGGGGCGCCTGGGCGGTTCAGTTGATTAAGCATCTGATTTTTGATTTTCGCTGAAGTCAGGGGATTCATTCAGCTCTACGTCATGCTCCACATTCCACAACATGGAATGTGACTGGGATTTCTCTCCCTCTCTCTCTCTGCTCCTCCCCACCCCTCAAAATAAAATAAATAAATAAAATAAAAATAAAAATAAAATAAACCCCTCAAAATAAATATGAATAAATAAATAAATAAATAAACATTTAGAAAAATCCTTTGGATGAGTGATGGCTCTAATCAAGTAAAGCTACAGAGTAATTTATTTTCTGGCTGTATATAGGTGTTTGCATTTCATATACAGTTGCAAAAGGCTTTAATGCCATGATAATGATGATGGCAAAAGTAGAAAAGAGTATCATTGCATGCTACAGAGGAACAGTGAGATAATAAAAATCTAAACCAATTAATATGCTTGATTCTACATATATTTTAATTAACTTATTTGAAATAGATTTATAAAATAACTGTCTATAAAATAACTTTTCATGAGAATGTCAAGTAGGGGAAATAGAGAAAAATACTATATATGATCAAGAAATTCATTTAAAACAAATGCTTTTTTTGCCTAGAAGTTCAGAGAAATATTTTGATCTATCACTCTTCTTTTCTTACCATAAAAAGCTAAATAAGGACAAATTTTCAAAGAAGGATAAATTTTATTTATTTTGGACTGCATTGATAAATGGAATTGTACAAAATGTTAAACAATATAAATTCTTTTTTATTTATTACAATAAATACATAGTTCAAAATTGTTAGACTTGATTTTTTATTCTTATTGAATTTAAATCTAAGCATTATCTAATTAAAATAAAGAAAAAATCAATGGATATTTGAGAACTTATTCATTTCAGTCTAAATTGAATGTTCTTTTTATATGTCTGTGAAATATTTAATACAAAAGAAAGTACATTGAAACCTTTGAAAGTTGTGTAGTCTCTACGCTTAGTTACATGTATAATTGAAAATAAAGAATTAAACAAAAGCTGCATTTATGCTTCAAATTAAGAGACTTTATTAAAGAAATCAAGGAGACAGAGACAAATTTGTGTAATTATAAATCTACTGAAAACTTTAGGTGCTAATTATTTTGAATAAATGGACCCACGCAGTCTTCATTGATCCAGAGGTTGAAATCAGATTCAGCAAGTCCGCTCATGGAACAATATATAGATTCATGAAGAAGAATTTTAATAGAATCCAGAGAATCCATATCCCTCTAGCACAATGGGCAGTAGCAGACATATCTGTCGCCTCCCCAGCCACCGCCACAGCCCAGATCTCCAGAGTAGCTGCCATAATACCTTACGGTGTCAAGAGTTAAAGGCTTGGTTTGTTCTCGAATGTGTGCTTCTTGACTATGAATCTTCACATCTGCTCAGAGGCTTTTATGCCCTAAATTTTATGGATGTGGTAAATCATCCAAACACACCTCATTTTCCTTCCTCAGAAGAAATTTCATGAAACAAGTATTTTTGGCTCTTTTGTTTAATATGCATGGAATAATCTTCCATCCCGGTAAAAATTTTAAGTTGATCTTTAGCTCATTTAGCTCAATTCCTTTTATTCAATTATGTTTATAATGAGAAATATTCATTTGCAACTTCAAAGACTATTCCTACATCAGGACTTGCATAAACTCCACCTCATTTAGATTTCTGAGGGTCTCTACAGCTCAGTCAAGTGACTATCTGACAGTTTCATCAAGATGATACTACTTTACCACATATGCTCTCTATTTTTTCATGGTGATGACTACCTGTTATTATTTGAGCTACACAGGGCACTAATGTTATTCTTAAATCCATGCCCTATTTGAAACTGTAGTCCCTTAGACATCAAATACCTAAAAATACTGAGATACAAACAAATTTTACCTGATTTTGTGTGGTTCAGGGCCAACATAGAACCAATTCTGTTGACAGTGTCTCAGACATATTCCTTAATTTTTAACACACGATAGTTAAAATCTTGTTGCTTCCTTAAAGAAGGCACTTCCAGACCTGAAAAAGGACAGAGAGAAGAAGAGGAGAGAGAATATAACAAATAAATGTTCCTTTGCTCTCTATATTTAATTCTAATCAAAACTGATGGAGCCTCAGTTTAAATAAATGTTAATAATCTTTTACAATTATGATCTGAAAGAGGTGCAGAAGGCATTCTGGCAATTTAGGTCTTCTTTCTGGGATCCAGGATTACAGTATTATGCTAGAATAAATACATAGCTCTATTGATCTTCTTGTGCAGGAAGTGAGAGGAGAAACAAAAATGTAGACAATGTGAGTCAGAGTGATTTCTCTCAGAGATTAATCTAAGGATATCTTTAACATTGTGTATGTGTTCTTAAAATTTCGATACTCATTTTAACTCCATCACCCCAAATGATGAGAAAATTAAAGAATTATTTGCTAATGGTTTCCACATAATACTAATTGGATATTTGATATTCTACTGCCTAATATCCATGTTTCATTTTTTAAAACCTGTTATTTAATGACTAAGGGCATAGATAAAGTTCTTTTGAGAAGAGATTACCACATAGCTCTAAGATAATTATGATGATTTAAAAAGTCACAAGGGGCACCTGAGTGGCTCAGTTGGTTGGGGGTTGGACTTCGGCTCGGGCCATGATCTCACGGTCCGTGGGTTCGAGCCCCACGTCAGGCTCTGTGCTGACAGCTCAGAGCCTGGAGGCTGCTTCAGATTCTGTGTCTCCCTCTCTCTCTGCCTGTCCCCTGCTTGCACTCTGTCTCTCTCTGTCAAAAATAAATAAACATTTAAATAAATAAATAAATAAATAGTCACAAAATACTTAATGTCATTGCTTTGTTCTACGATTTAATTTTAAATTCTACTGAACTATATTAATATTATAGTTATATGTATATTGACCACTCAGTCAAAGCATTAGTGCTGGTTCCACCCCAGGCAGGAATAATTCAGTAGAAAATAAACTAACCTGATTTTCCAAAGACTTTCTCTTTTTTTTAATGTTTTTTTTAATTTATTTTTGAGAAACAAGGTGGGTAAGGACAGAGACAGAGGGATATAGAGGATCTGAAGCAGGCTCACGCTGCTGTCGAACTCATGAACTACAAGATCATGACCTGAGCCGAAGTCAGAGGTTTAACTGACCGAGCCACCCAGGTGCCCCTCCAAAGGCTTTCTTTATATCAAGACCGAAGTCAAATGCTCTGTACTAATTTCTGTACTGAAATATTCTTGTATTGCATAAAAGTCAACAATTTCTCAAATTAAAAGTTTACTAAAACTGACACGAGAAGAAATAAAAACCTTAATGACTATATCTCTTAAGGAAATAAATTCTGTATTACAAAGGAAAAAAAAAAACAGACTTCTAACAAAGAAAACTCCAGATTCACATTGTTTTAGTGGTGAATTTCAGCAACTTCTCAAATAATGACAACTATTGAAGAAATAATATTAATTTTAGACTAATTCATTCAGAAGATAAATTCAATCTACAAATCTAGGATTCAGTTATATATGAAAATTTAGAAAATAAAGTACAAGAATATGATTAAGAATATCAGAAAAATAAAATACAGGTAATTTAAAGAAAGATGTGAAAGACTTAGTTTTTGATAGTTACAAATTAATGGTAGAAGCAATTACTAAAGATATGTATGTATAGATATAGATATAGATATAGATATAGATATAGATATAGATACACACACATTTAGATATATATAAAATGTTTATGTATGGACAATAGAAAGAATATCTCTGAAATTATATATTAAATAAGATCCTCATTGAAAGTCCAGTATGATGTATACATATTTACAAAAGATTCCAAAGTGTATAAGGAAATCCAAGAAACCTAGAATATCCAATGCAATCTTTAACAAGGAAAAAAAAAGCTTTACATTGACTGATTTTAGCACTTATTAAACTCAAATAATCAAGGAAGTGTAATATTGGTATGAGGATACACAAGTAAGTCAATGAAAAATGTTAGGGAGTCTGGAATCAGAGGGTTTTTTTCCTACAAAGATCCCCCCCCAAAAAAAAAAAACTTTCATCACATGGTACTGAAATAATGGAATATTTATAGGGAATGAGAAGAAAATGATCTTAATTTCTGCCTCGTATACACAAAAATTAATTCAAATGTATGATAGGACTAAGCATAAAAACTAAAATTTTAAGGCTTCTAGAAGTTTATTTGTTTGTTTTGTTTGAAGACATAAAAAGTACTAACTGTAAAAAAAGAAAAAAGAAAAGAAAAAAAAAAAACATTGTGAAGTGAAATACATCAACAGCAAGCCACAGACTGGAAAAAATAGTATAGCTATAGATATACAGCATAGATGATAAAGATAGGTATAGCTATAGAGATAGAGAATAGAAACGATAGAAATAGAGATATCTATCATATGTAAAGATCTCTTACAATTCAAATGTCTAAAGACAAATATACTCCCCACACCTGAGAACATTGAAAGGAAGATATACAAATAGTCAATAAACAAATACATTGTGTGGCATGATTAGTTATCAGAGTTATCAGGGAAACACAAATTAAAAACACAATTATATAACATTACTCATCCACTACATATGCCAAGGTTAACAGAAAAAAATTGTGTTTTCTTACCCAATAGACTGTGATTTAGGTTAATTGTTATTTACAAAAAATTTAAGCTAATTTAAAAATGTTTCTAACTTTCATTAGTGTGACTTCTAATACAGTTTCCCATATAATGTCTCCATTGGAATTATCATCTTATGGTAAATTCCCAAGAGAGTTTAAGCCTAAGGTTTTGGTACATAGTACCACACTTCAAAAAGTTCTGCTAGCATCCTTAATGTAAAGCAATTTTTAAAAGTGGAAATAGCCAATATTTGCGCGGGCAGGGTGGGGGGGGGGAATGTCAGGCTCAAAAAGTTCTGGGTGATAAGCAGATTAAGTAGACCTTACTCTGCAAATAACTCATGAGGCAGCTAGTAAAAAGACAATGGATAACAGGGTCTGTGTGATAGGATCGTTAGACTTCTTGGTTCAGTGGTTCACCATGAAACTCTCACGCAGCTCCTTGGTATCAATTTCTCTCTGATGATCGAGAATACTGTGAATATAACCAGTGGCGAAGTGGCCAAATAAGTTAAAATTATAACGAAGACTCTTTACAACCAGAATCTTAGCCAAGGGGTTTTAGCACCCAAAATCACTGCCATAAATTAGAGTTTGCTCCAATACAAATGTTTATTAATAATTCAAAAAGCCATCTAAAGCATATTTACCATGTAATAAGCTCCTCCAGTGATCACTGACAAGACCACTTGGGACTGAAAAGTCTGCATTCTGACTCACAGACACAGAAGAGGGAAGAAAAATAACAAGCTGAGAAAGACCAGGAACTTCTCCCTCTCGAGCTAAATCTATATTTGGTTTTCAATGATTTAATAATGGAAATAAATGATCTCCTCAGGAAAAGAAGCAGTTGCCTTCATTTGAAATATCATAAAACAAAGGGAAATTATTAAGATAAATGACTAAAGTTAAGACCATATTGTAATGCCACATTAAACACGTTTATTGGAAAATGATTATAGAGATCTCTCCCAGTGTAAAATACACTAAAGAAATTTCAGATGAAAAATGAGTGTCTTGAGAGTGAAAGGAGAAATAAGCGCTGTGGTAAAATATCCAATATTTATAGAATAAGTTTGAATTGCTACTGAACAGCTGTACATACACAGACAGCTCTTAAATCTTATGCCAACAAGTTTGTAAGCCTTCGATTCATCTTCTCTGCCTGATATAAGCTGGAAATAGATTTGGTAAAATTAAACATTTAAGAAGTTGGATTTTGTTGTTGGATCGTTCTGTCAAGTATCTTAGGTAGAAACCAAGTATCCAGCATCTTCCACAAAAAAAATTGGATGACAACATTTATATCCACAACCGCCCTTACCTTGTTTCCAAAAGCCGTCACGTCCAAGGTCATTGCAGCAGCCCTGACCATGGAAGCTGGGGTCAGTTACCTCATTGTGTAGAGTAGATGTTCAAAGACATTTAAACTTCTTCAGTGGTAACTGTGACAAGTCTAAGTATTCTATGTATAACATTTATATCAAAGGACATATGGATGAAAACCTCAGTAATTTGTTTTCTGTTATGGGAAAAGGGGGCCTCACATCTTTTAAAACTAGGATTTCTTGGGGCACCTGGGTGGCTCAGTCAGTTGAGTGTCCGACTTCAGCTCAGGTCATGATCTCACAGTTTGTGAGTTCGAGCCCCACGTCGGGCTCTGTGCTGACAGCTCAGAGCCTGGAACCTGCTTCGGATTCTGTGTCTCCCTCTCTCTCTCCCCCTCCCCTGCTCATGCTCTGTCTCTCTCTGTCTCAAAAATAAATAAAAACATTAAAAAAATTAAAAAAAACAAACAAACTAGGATTTCTTTGGTGGACTGGATCAATCAACATTTTCCAATTAGAGCTATTAGGTTTTGATCATGTTTACCACCTATTCACCTTCAGTATAGATTTTATTTTTTTGTGTGTTTTCGAGGGCTTCCATGTTTTTTAATAATATTGTATAGTTCTTTCTAACAAGATATCTTCAGTATATCTCAGAGAGCAGAGCAAGAATACCAGGCTGTTGGTAATACTGAATTTATGTATTGGGGAGAATTAGTGCTTGCCCTATGAATGATGTCATCACTGTGTTTTTAGGGAAAAATACCTAAAGATCCATTTAAATACCCATTTCAAACTCTGTCTCTACCTCTCATCTACCATTGACTTTTTCATGTTTTGTTTTAGATATTTAAGTCATCTATTAGTCATTTGTAAACATCAGCTAAGATCTGTTAACACTATATAGGCTTTATCTTTTTACCCATTGAATGCCTGGCACATAGAGTCTGTGTTCAATATCTTTCTGAGTGAATGTGCCTTCATTTGATTCAATTATATACACAAGTCTCCATCACCATGGTAGTGTATATGGCACTCTTAGAGGCAATGAGTTTCTGCTTTTTACCCAGAAGTTCACTAATGCCCACTTAGAAAAAGTCAAACTTCCTTCCTCTGGCATTGTAAGGATAACAGGTTTTCATCCAAATTCAAGCTGCTGTCCTCTTTCCTACTCATTAAACTTCAAACTGGGAGGCGGGGTGGGGGGGGGGGATCCTGAAAGAATGCTTCCTTGAATCTGCTAAGAGTATATACCAAAAACAGAATCTTTTAATGCCACAATTTTCCATTTACTCTTATTTTACCCAGGAAGAAGAAAGCATCACCTAAACCCCAATGCATTTGGTAAGAGTCTATATTACTATTACTTTTATCTAAAGACATGGAAATGTTAGCACTCTTACCTTGTAGTTCTTTTAAAAGATTAAGTACCATCAGATTAGCAGGTCCAAATATTCCTTGGAGTACCTTGGCTCAGTCATCTGAATGGGTCATGGATAAGGAAGCAATCGTGAGGGGAAAAAAATTCCCACCCTAGAACGGAAGTATTTTTTTTTCCCTGATCAGATATGTTCTTTATCAGTTTATCTTTAATCAGTTGGGGGTGGTGGGAGGAGAGGAGAATTTATGATGTCACAAAAGCATGGTTGAAATCAACCACGGAATCCACAGTCTTGCTGGTGATGCTATTGCCAGTCCCAGTTCTTGTAGAATGTCCCATCAAGGTTATGAAAGCCTTTGATAGAATGCAAGAAGAACATATTAGAAAACCCTTTGGAGTAAAGGATCTGGAGGTCAAGCTTTCTGTTTCTAGAGTCTAGAAACATCAATAGGTTTTTCAGTAGAAGTCAAATCCATATCTCCTCAGGGCAGAGCCAGGACCATAACCTCCATAGCTAGAGCCTAACAACAGATGGAACCAGGGGGGCTTCCACAAGCACAGCCAGAACCAGAATCCAGGCCACTGTTGTCAAAACTCAGGCCTCCACAGCAGCACACGGCGTCAGGCCTTGTGGGTTTGGTTGAAGGTTGTTCAAGTTCCTCTGCATGTGAACGAACACCTGCAGAGAGGCTCATACCCTCCCTCAGCGGTACATGGGGCAAACCGTGCTGATTTACTTCAAGTTTATTCAAAACCAAGACTGTTCTACTATAGAAATCCAATTAAAGTATTCTTTTCTTAATTAGAAAAGACCCAATTAAGGAAGCTTCAATTTTTAATTTGACTTTCCTGCTGAGCTTGCTTTCCACAAAACCTATTGCCCATAATGAGAAGAGTTCATGGGCCCTGCAAAGCCAACCTTGACTTAATCCTCCAAGAAGTCAACTCTAGGCCAGGCTTGAAGGCCTCAGGCAGCTCTCTGATGATGTCACCTGTGATAGTGTCTCCTTCAGTTCATTTCGTTGGCCACTTATTTTTCACCAAATTTAGTTGTATACATTATTTCTATCTCTTCACTATTAAGATATTTCTTACCTATTGCTCACTGAAGTTGCCATACTATAAAAAATTGTTATTAATTTAACATGACAATGATCGTTTAGTAGCACATATGTCTCTAAAAACTTTTTTTATGTTTATTTATTTTTGAGAAAGAGAGCGCACAAGCAGAGGAGGGGCAGAGAGAGAGAGAGAGAGACAGAGAATCCAAAGCAGGTTCCGTGCTGTCAGCCTAAAGCCTGACCTGATGCTCGAACTCATGAACCCTGAGATCATGACCTGAGCCAAAGTCAGATGCTCAACTGATTGAGCCACCCAGGCACCCCTAAGAAACATGTATTTAAAAACCTTTTGCCATTCAAATTTTGTAAACGATCTCATGTTAGATTTTAGCACTTATCTCCTGAATCATGTTTAATCTTTTGGTAACACAAAAGTATTTTAAAGGTGAAGATTTTGAGGTTGGCATTTTAGTAGGCAATCAACAAGATCGCTATTTAATATTTGTAATTTATGGTCCAGTAATAGCAAGAAATAATATATTTTCATACTCTTCTGTCAATATCACTTTAATTTCTTATATCAAAAAGTAGTAATAAATAATTAAAATATTTCCACCAAAATCTTTCTTTACATTTGCAAGGCCAAAGAATTTTATATTTTTTTTACCAAACGTCTTATTTGGTTATTAAAATGGAAATTGTATTTCATTTATAGTCCATTTACATAGAAATATCCCTTCCTTTCTTTCTCCTTCCTACCCTCTTGCTTTCCACTCTTGCTCCTAACCCCATTCTAATGCCAAATATATATATGCGTTTCCTTCAATGTTTAGAAACTATACAATATTTTAGGATAATAAAATATGAATCATACCTTACTCTTATAGAATTTATTATTATGGAAAATAAATAGAAAAAGGATATGCAATATAATTCTATATGGTCACAGTGTAGTAAAATCTAAAATCTTAAAACTTTGGAATATTAAATTTCAATATTTAAAAGATCTGTAGACAACATGGCTGGGGTGGCCAACTGACCTGGTTTTCCTGGGACTGCGCCAGTTGGGGCCCTGAATTTGCCAAACGTTGGGAAAATTCTCAAACATGAGTAAAAAGGAATGGTTAGTCACTCAGAAGTAATTCTTATCTAAGAGGGTCAAACCAGCAAAACCTCCATAAACATGAATGTATATATATTGTATCTTCCGGAAAAAGTAAATAAGAATTAACAGGTGAGGGAAAAAAATGAAAAAGAACCTTTTATTCTAAGGGCACTTTAAGTGGCATGCTATAGAACCACGATAGTACATAACGTGTACGTAGAATAGAGTTAAGTAACTCTAAAATAAAAAGGGCGGGGCGGGGGGGATTTGTATGAGGCAAAAAAAACCCAACATTTCTAAAAACCTAATATGCCCATTAAAGTATTTTTGTTTTATCCTCCAGGTCTGAGGTCAGAAAACTGCAGCCCATGGGTCAAATCCTTTCAGTGCTTATAACTGTTCATGAAGTTTTATTGGACAAGCACACTCTTCATCGATATATTGTCTGTGACTGCTTTCCTCTTACTACAACAGAATTGACTAGTTGTGCTAGAGAATAATTGGCCAGAAAGCCTAAAATGTTTATTATCTGCCACTGACTCCTCCCTTAGGTATAGCAAAGCTCACAGAGGTATCCAAGAAACAGAGGGACATGATCAATCTTATGCAGTCCTCTTTTTTTTTTTTTTTAAGCAAAAATGCTGCTAACACCCCAGGAGATTATTGACCTGAGAGATATTTAAGCTGCACACGGATTAGTTATCTTTTTATCCTTTAACTGACAGCCATCCTGGCAATAACTTACCCCTTCTAAACCATGGTTCCATTTTTTAACTTATTCCAGACTCCTGTGAAACGTGCAAAAGTGAGATCAGAGTTTGTGGAGAATGGGAGAATGAAGTCTTTTTGAGATGTCAGAAGAGAATTAACAATGTCTGTTTGTTTGGTGAAGGCTAGGGGAAATAGAAGTGATTTAATAAAGTAACCCAAGTCTATCATTTAGTATCAACAAGAATGAAGGAAGCTAATTTGGAGTTTGGAGGGGAAAATGTATCAGAACTTTTTTTCTAAGTTAATTTCTGTGGGAGCAAAAGGCATGTGCATATCCCAACTCAATGTGGGAACCATTTTATCCTCTAAAGGGAGAATAATTACATAAATATAACCCAATCCTAAGGGTAAGAATCTAGTATTTTTATGATTGACAATAGATTTTTCCTACCTGTTTTTCATCAAGCTAAGGAAGTTATCTGTTCTTAGTTGGAGGAGAGTTTTTAACATAATAGGGATGTGGTTAAGTGCCTTCCCTACATCTAGTGGTATGATTCTATGATATTTTAGCCAACTGACAGGGTATATTATGTTAATTGATTTGCAAATGTCAAACTAGCTTTCTATACTTAAAATGAATCTACCTCATCATATAATTTTTTTGTAGATTGTTGAATGAGATTTCCTAATACTTGGTTGAGGATTTTTCCAAAAGAAAATCATGAGAAACATTGTTCTTTAATTTTCCTTTCTACCAGTGCTTTGGTCTGATTTTCATATTAGAAGAATGTCTTCACGGGATGAGTTTGTAAGAATTCTCTCAGCTTCCATTTTCTAAAAGTGATTGTGGAGAACTCATATTTTTTTTTCCTTAAATGTTTGAAATTCCTCAGTGAAACTGGAAACATCATAAACCAGGTGCTGTCTTTTTTTGGAAGGTTTTTATCCATTGCTTTAATATTAATTTAACAGTTATAGGGCTATTTAGATGATCTATTTCTCTTCATGTGAGTTTTGATAGTTTGTAACTTAGAAGTATTTGTTCATTTTATCTAAGTTATCTAATTTATGGGTGTAGAATCATTTGTAGATTGCTTATTATCTTTTAATGTCCATGAAATCAATGGCCATGACCTCCTTTTCATTTATAATATTAGAAATGTGTCTCATCTCTTTTTCCTGGACTAGAAGTGATAGGAGTCTATCAATTATTGCATCTTCTCATACAGTTAGCTTTTGGATTTGTTTATTTCCCCTATTTTTCTGTTTTCCAATTCATTAATTTCTTCTGTAGTGTTATTCTACATTTTCTTTTGCTGGATTTGGGCTTAACTTTTTTCCCTTTTCTCTAGTTTCTTAATATAGAAGTAAGGTTATTGATTTTAGACCTTTATGTTTCTTTTCTGATATATACATTTAATGCTATAAATTTTCCTCTAAGTACTGCTTTTGCTGAATCCTGCACAGTTCACTAAGTTGCATTTTGTCTCATTTATTTTAAAATATCTTGTAAGCTTCTCTTCAGACATTTTTTAAATGTTATATATTTTTGAGAGAGAGAGAGAGAGAGAGTGTGTGTGTGTGTGTGTGAATGGGTAGGGTGACAGAGAGAGAAAGAGAGATGGAGAATCCCAAGCAGGCTCCACACTGTCAGCACAGAGCTCACTGTGGGGCTCAGTCTTATGAACCGTGAGATCATGACCTGACCCCGAATCAAGAGTCAGACTCTGAACCAACGGAGCCACCTGGACACCCTGAGACATGTTTTTAATTTGTGTGTTATTTAGAAGTGCGCTGTTTACTTTCCAAACATTTGGGGGATTTTCCAACTATCTTTCCATTATTGATTTCTATATTAATTTCATTGTGGTCTAAGAGCAAACTTTGTATGTTTTCTCTCTCTTTTTAATTTTTTTAAAGTGTTAACAAATTTGTTAAATTTTTTAATGGCCCAGAATGTGGTCTTTCTTGATAGATGCTCCTAGCCAGCTTTAGAAGAATGTGTATTCTACTCTTAGTGGATGAAATGTTTTATAAATGTGAATTCTTCCTGTCATCAGTATCTCTGTTGATTTTTTGCTTAATTGATCTGTCAGTTACTAACAATGTGTGTTGAAGTCCTCAGCTACATGACTGGGTTTGTCTATTTCTTTCATAAGTTTCTTCTGGCTTTGTCTGTTTTTTAGTCTTTCCATTCTTCAGTTAAGTGCGTGCCGTTTAGAATTGTTTTGTTTCCTTTATTTTTGCTCATTTTCCCTTCTTTGAAGTATTTTTATCTAAAATAAAAACTTTAGTTTTCTTTCAATTGGTGTTTGCATGGTGTATTTTCTCCATCCCTTGATGGAGAAATGCATCGGAGTCTTGATTCTTAGAGTTTTTCTTTGTAGGTAATACGTAGTCGAGTCTTAGTGGTGTTTTTATTTATTTGTTTGTATGTTTTTAATCCATGCTGACAACATTTGTCTTTTTCCCTAATGTATTTAAACAATTCACATTAAAAATTATTATTTATATAATTTATATAGTTGAATCAATGTCCATGTTTTCTGTAACTGTTTTCTAACCATTGCATTTGGTCTTTTTTTTTTCTTCTTGTTTTTTTCTTCTTTATCCGGTATTAAAGAGAATTTTATATGACTACATTTTTACTCCTCTCTTAGAAAGCATTTCAAACTTATACCTTGCATGTGTGTTTTCCCTGGAGTTTACACCACACATTTTAAACTAACCTAAGTTCAGAGGCACCTGGGTGGCTCAGTTGGTTGAGCCTCCAACCTCAGCTCAGATCATTATCTCCTGGTTCATGAGTTTGGGCCTCGTGTCGGGCCCTGTATTGACAGCTCAATCCTGCTTCAAGTTCTGTGTCTCCCTCTCTCTCTGGCCCTCCCGTGCTTATTGTCTCTCTCTCTCCCCCCCCCCCCTCTCTCTCTCTCTCTCTCTCTCATCTCAAAAATAAACATCAAAAAAGATTTTTTTAACTAACCTAAGTTCACTTTCAAGCAGTAGTGCCATCTCACAAATACTATAGATACCCAATAACAGTGTTCCAAATTCCCCCTCTCCTGTCTCTTATAACATTTTACTTATCCCTTTACTATTTCACTAAGTAGATTGGTTACCATCATTGCTTAAAGTGAACAGTTACATTTTAAATCGATTAAGGGTAAAAAAAAAATATTTTACTTCACCCTCTGATTCTTTCTCCATTCCATTCTGTTTCCTCCTCTACCTTTTGTCAACTAAGAAGACAGCAAGGCTGTAAGGCAACTGAAAGTGTTTATTTATTTAGAGGTTGCAAACCCAGAGATAGTCAGCTGAAATCTAAAGTGTGCTCCAAGTTGCAAGTAGGGAGTGCAGGCTTATAAAGGCAAAAAACAAACAAACAAAAAACCCCACAAGATTATGTAAATTTGTATTGTAAGAATTATGATTGATGCTGCAGATTTTAAGCTGACTATACGTGATTGGTTCTTTGGCTAACAGCTGTTACGTTATCTATTTCCACCCAAAGTAGGAAGATGTGTTCTAGCAGGTGGTCGAGCTGCAAATGACAAAAGTCAGAAGTTCTTGGTGTTCCCATAATTGAAACAGGAGACCTGACTTACCCAATAACGTTCTGACTCTATTCTGACTCTCAGCAATTCTTGCTTTATTTTGGAATCTTTCACACTTTCTTTGTGTAGATCAAAAGTTATTTAACATCTTCTTCGTGCTTAAAAAATTTCTTTTAGCATTTCATACAGAGCTGGTGATAGATTCCCTTAGCTTTTGTTTGTCTTAGAAAGTATTCATTCTCCTACTTTGAAGGGTGATTTCTGGTAATCTAGGTTTGTGAAGGTTTCTTTCAATGCTTTAATATTTCATGTTACCCTTTTCTGTAGTTTGAATGCAATATATCTAGGTGTGGGGGTCTGCTGATTGTTTTATTTTGTTTTGTTTGTTTTATTCTGGTTGGCCTTCTTAGAAGAATCTAGACATGTGATTTGGTGTGTTAATAATGTTGGAAGTTTCAGCCATTACTGCTTCAGATTTTTTTTTCTATTTTGTTCTCATTTGACATGACAATTACACATATAAGACACATTTTTGAGAGAGAGAACACATGTCAGTGGGGGTGAGGAGCAAAGAGAGAGAGAGAGAATCCCAAGCAGGTTCCATGCACAGCGCAGAGCCCGACACAGGGCTCGATCCCATGACCCTGGAATCATGACCTGAGCCAAAATCAAGAATCAGATGCTCAACCAGCTGAGCCACCTAGGCACCCCACATATAATACACATATTAATATTGCCCCACAGCTCTTAGATGTTTTGTTATTTTTTTTTTTCAATTTCCCCCCCCCCCCGTTTATATTTCATTTTGGTCAGTTTGTATTGACCTATCTTCAAGCTCATTGATTCTTTCTTGGATTGTGTTTCTTCATTCTTCATTTCTGAGGCTACCTTTTCTATTTGCAGCATTTATTTTAGGTCCTGTCTTAAAGTATCCACCTCTCTGCTTCCATCCCTCACCCATTTTTTTTTTCAACGTTTTTTGTTTTTTTTTTTTTATTTTTATTTTTGGGACAGAGAGAGACAGAGCATGAACGGGGGAGGGGCAGAGAGAGAGGGAGACACAGAATCGGAAACAGGCTCCAGGCTCCGAGCCATCAGCCCAGAGCCTGATGCGGGGCTCGAACTCACGGACCGCGAGATCGTGACCTGGCTGAAGTCGGACGCTTAACCGACTGCGCCACCCAGGCGCCCCAATCCCTCACCCATTTTTATAAGGCATTTACTTTTACCATTAGAGGTAACATTTATTAATCACAGTTATTTTAATGTTCATACCTATTAATTCCACCTATGTCATCTTTGGGCCTGGTTCAGATCATTGCTTTTTTTCAGAATGTCCTTTTCCTTGCCTTTAGACATGGCTTGCAATTTTTTGCTGAAACTCAGGCATGATGTCTTGGTTACTAACTGAATTGAGGTAAAGAGGTTTTCAGTGTAAGGATTTACGTTAATCTTGTTGGGGGGTTGGCTTTTTGAATGTTTACTGTGACAGTAGGTAGCAAAGCCTTCAAATTCCTCTAGTATCCTTTTTGTTGTTATTGTTGTTGTTGTTGTTCTCTTGACTTTGGTTTCCTAATATATTACCCCTCAGAAAGAGTCTGTGTCCAGGCGTGTGGAGGGCTCAGTTGGTTGGGCATCCGACTGCATTTCAGCTTAGGTCACGATCTGGTGGTTTGTGAGTTCGCGCCCTGCATGGGGCTCTGCACTGGCTGCACAGAGCCTGTTTGGGATTCTCTATCTCCCTCTGTCTCTGCCCCTCCCTGGCTCTCTCTCCCTCTCAAAAATAAATAAACATTTTTAAAAAATATGACTCTGTGTCTTGTAACTGTTTCAGTTTGAATCAATTTAAATTTATTATATTGAAGCCCTATAGGTTTGGTGATAAGATCTGGGAAAAGGGGCCATTCTATAATTTTCTGATTAAATAGCAGGTTTTTTTAATGGGGATTTATCTTAGGTCCATGAGCTTCATAAGTTTTTCTCCAGATATACAGTTTGTTAACCTTAAAATAAAACTGCCAGTTATTTTGCCAGCAATAGTGGGTTTATTCAGACATAACAGAGAATTGCAATCCAGAATAAAGAAGCTATGACAAAACCATAGGCAAGTGCAACACACAAAGGAGAGGAACATTATCTTGTGCAGAAAGAGGGATATGGGAGGGGCTGTTTGGAACAAAAGTCCATTGGAGAACAGCAAGAGTTCAGGGTGATGAGGGTTTCTCACTGGCTGAGTTGGTCTATTTCTTGTAGAAGATGCAATGCACATTTTTCCCTATTGGGGCCCATAATTGATGATTCTTTCCTATTGAGATTCTCCTGTCAGAGGTCTCTAACTGGCAAATCTTGCTATAATTGGCATTGAGTGGTAAGGATCCCCCTACCAGACTCTGCCTTTAGCTTCCCAAGTCCACGTTAGTGAAGTTTCCATATGTTAGTTTTTCACAAGCCTTTCCCACCTTTCCCCTATTCCTTGGCTGCAGCATTCTTCATGGATTTCCTTGGAGCCCTTGTTTTTGTGGTCAGTGTTCCTCTCCCACATTCCGTGAGACAGGAAGACTGAAGGGGTCTGGATGCTGAGAAATTCCCTTTCCTCAGCTCTGGTACGGTTTCAGAATTACATTCTGGCAAAATTTTTTGGTTTCAGGTTTTTGTATTTTCTCCTGGAGATTAGGGATATCTGGCAGTGCTTACCCTTCCCATCTTCCTTCCAAAAGCAAGAAGAGACCTTTCTTTGATGTTCACAGGGAAAATCTGTCCAGTAAAATATGGGGACTTTCTCACATTGTTTTCCTAGGAATTTCTCTTTCATATGCTTGCCTACATTAGGCTTCTAAATTTCACATAAACATTACCAGTGAAAGTTCTTACCAACTGATGATTCAAGCAGCTTCTCCTGAAGGTAAACAGATATTGAGAGCTCTATCTTCTTAAATGTATATTTACATCTAATTTGGGGGTGGGGGGTTACCTAATGACCTTAGTTCTCTGATGCATTCAAGAAAATTCATTGATTTTTTTTTTTTGTCTAGATTTTTCTAGCCGTAAGTCGAGCAGTGGAGATTTCCAAGCTCTTTACATGGCAGGGCTGAAGCTGGAAGTCCTATATATCACCTTTAATATATGCTACAGACGTCTTCTAATAAGCTCACTGGAGGGTCATCTGACTCTTTAGAGGAATAAAACTTTATTTGCATAATGGATTTTGGCTCAGCCTTTTCCAATTACAAAACTGAGGAAGTGTGATGATGTTCTTTTCACAAGAGAGAAAATTGCAAAGATTATTGTTTATTGCCCATTTGCAAATTAATCAGTCTTTTTTGTAGATGTCTCTTCAGTTCTCTTATTCACTGATAATGAATATCCCGAGTTTTCACATTTTCCTCTGACCCATGTTTGTCATCCTGCTGGTTCCCGGGTTAATACATCAGATAAAATTTTGCACATGCTTACAATCTCTTTTTATAAGAATTATGATTTTGATCTCTGCAGAACCTATGCTTTGATGGTGCCTTGATGTCAGATTGCAGAAAGCTTTATAATATCATTCAAAAGATTTCTGATTTTATGGTGTAGTATCCATAATTATACAGATTATACTATAATTTGCATTGTTCATGCCTAGACATCATTTTTCATGCCTCTAAGCACATCTTGTTTCTTTCAACCTTCTTATTTGTCAAGGATAAAATACAACATTCAATACTTACCTGAGATCTCACAGCTTCTGTGAAAAGTTTTTACCCAAAGCTGAGTTTAATAATTATTACACTAAAACTCATAGTTCTGCTATGTATTTTCTCTCCTCAAAGATGACATAATATTTCATCCTCCCTGGAGAAATGGATTTTAGATTGTTCATCCTCGTAGTTCTCCTTGTTACAGTCTCTGGAATGTTGTGGAAAAAAGTAATGTTTACTAAATTGACTAGAGTAGAAAATGTCTGAACTATGACCCAGTCTCAACCCATGTCACTCTGAATGGAGAGATAAATGGAGAATAGCATTTATTTTAATAAATGGAACATGTATATGTTTAGGGATAGAGGTATAAATAAAAATATACCCAAGTGTAGAGGAAGGTGTCACTTATAACAAAGAAAATACTTAGAGTTCATTGGGGAAGCAGATATTGAGCTGTGTTGTGAGGGGTTTAAGAGATTAGTAGACACTGAAAAGAAGAAAAGTCATTTGAGAGAAAAACATGAAGTAGCGAAGTGCTGAGACGCTTAGGGAAGATACATGCGAGACAAGAATGTATTTTTCCCAGTTCATTCTTTAGACCTAGTAGCTTTAGAAAACGATGATGAAAAACGACGCAAAGTAGGAAAATAAAATCCATACAAACTTTTTAAAACGGCATTGTATTCAAAGTCCGTTATCTATAAGAATTTCACCTAGAAGAATTAATAATTTTTTTTTTTTTGCTATATGAGCTAAGGGCTTTTATTTATTAATAAGCAGAAGTCACTCATGGGACACCAGTGATTAGAAACAGTTTGACAGTGATGGAACAGCAGAGCATTTTCCTGACGGTGCAATCCAGGAGGATGGTTGAGGCTTGAGATCCTGCTAACACGGTCCCCGCTGACACTCATTCGAGAGCATGAGTTCTCCTCATTAGACTTGCTTGTGACAGATTCTCTCCCTGACCAAACTTTATTGAGGCTCTCTGAGCTCTCCTCCAAACCGGCCTCAACCTTGGCCACAGAAACCTCAACTCTCAGCCCAGCCCCTTAAATGCCCCGAGAAAGCTCAAGGATGCCAGCATTCACTGCTTGTTCCAGCCAAAACCTGACTCTAGGC
This sequence comes from Panthera tigris, assembly GCF_018350195.1. Lineage (NCBI taxonomy): Eukaryota > Metazoa > Chordata > Mammalia > Carnivora > Felidae > Panthera > Panthera tigris. The sequence continues at coordinate 14,474,475 of NC_056668.1, read as the reverse complement.
CCCTAACTTCACTCTTCTCAGAAGCCCTTACTTAAATGGCAGCCCTAAATCCCTTCTCTGCCCCTTTGAGATGTGCCTTCTACAACCCAGGACTGCCTCGAAGATCTGGGAGTCATCTCTTTTCAGTGCAGGCTCCCAAAGTTTTGTACTGCCTCCAGTCCCTGTGGGAGGGTAAGGGCCTAGCTTCACTGGGTGCCTTGCTCTCATTTGCAGAATTACCTTCTGTCCTGAAATATGACAAGTTTGCTTCTCCTCCAGATAAACACTAACGAGCAAACCCAGAAGGCCTAATCACATTACCTAACCATCCCTTCCTGCTTTTTGGTAATTTTCTGCAACTCTGATTCTGCTCCAGCCCGGACTCCTTCACCACCCACACCCCCCGTCCCTCATTCTCCCTCTGAAACACCCAGTCACCTTTGCGCAGAGTGAAATTGAGCTCAGTTCTGTGAAGTCTCTTTTTCCTGAAGTCTCCTTCCTCTCTTTCCTAGTACTGAGTAGTCTTTAACCTCTGTCCAGCTCTGTTTCTTTGACACTGGATGCCAGATAACTAGCTACAAGCCAAAGACGATAAATCCGATATGCCACTTACGGCGCGGAACGGACAAGTGCAGTTAACCCAGGCCTGTGTGCGCTTTCTGAGGTCCGGGGAGTTCAGCGAGTCTTACTGAAAAAGTAGAGCCCAGAGGCATAGACTCTTCCATCGGCAGAGAGGAGCCACAGTTAGAACTGCCATAGCTTCCAGAGCCATATCTGGAGCCGTAGACATACACAGGCCACCAAGATTAAAGCTAAGGGCACTGAGGTAGTCACCACAGTAACTCATCTGTCAGGAATTGAAGTTTTAATTTGATAGTGAAATGAATGTTCCAGCAACGAAGATTGCAAAGAAACGAGTACATTTTTAGATTCGCAGTAAACGATGTAGCAAACCATAACACATGAGCTTCATTCTCTGTGAAAATAAATCTCTGGTGAAAAAGAGTACCATTAGCCTATGCTTTTATTATTTAAGGGTAGTTCTAAGCATGCCTGAAGTCAAGATTTCCTCTGAATCTATTTGTCATGTCTAAGAATCAGAGAATCAGTCTTTATATGGAAAAATTAGTTTTATGTTCAAAGCTAATGACTATGCATATTTCTATATTTAAAGTTTATGATCATAATCCCTTGGATCAGGCCGCTCTTTCCTGCCATGGGCTGAAAATTTGGATTTGTCAGACGATATTTCTTTCACTTTGGCTACAATAGAGTTCAATTTGTGCCAGATATCATGTTTTCTTCCCTTTTAAAATTCAGTGAACTAGCACAAAAATTATAAAATTGTCATGCATAATTGTATAACTCTGAAACAGGCAGAATTTATTTAGAGAAAACAACAAATATTTGACCATCCATTTGTCTGCCTATTCTGCGAAACAACATATTAACTTCCTGCAAATCGTACTGGTCAAATTCTATTAGATTATATTCAAGCCCTGTTCGGACACAATGCAACTTACTTCCCATTAGTACCTTTCACAAAACACCCATCCTAATGAGAAGGGTCATCCGATTGTCTCTAAATTTTAAATGAGTGCAGACGCATTCTAAGCTTGTTCTCACACCTTTCTCCTGAGCATTCTTACACTTCCTACACCTGTGAAATATATTCTCCTTATAGGCTCCTCCAAACTTTCCTGTCCACAGTCATCTACTGAACTACTCTAACTCTTTCTATACGACTAATTAAATCCTTATTATAAAAAGGTAATTTGCTATACTTTTAGACAAGAAGATGATAAGTGAGAAGGAAGAAAATGATCACTCCATAGTCCTATCAAGTGATGCTCCCATTATTGTCAGAATGTGTGTTTGCATGTGTGTGTGTGTGTGTGTGTATTTCTACATGTGTATGGGTTGTGTGTACAGGTGCAAAGCTGAATATATGGAAGTACAAAACTAGCAGAAGTTAAAATTACTTGAGAAGTTTTTTTCGAGAAAGCAAAGCTGTCGTGGGCTGTGTTGTCCTGCGAAATAAGTTCTAGGGAAGGTTTACAATAGGCTGCAACCGAATTTATAAATATTTAACAGAGAAGATAAGAGAAGACCCTATCAAGAGACAGTGGTTTTAACTAACGCTAAGGGACAATAGAAAGCAAGATGTGCATGTAGACAGGACAGAAAACTTCTGCAAAGAATAATTGAATTTTGAGAAGTCTGTTGTCTCCAGATCAGCAAGGGTCTGTACATATTTCCTGTTGTTTATGAAAAGTTGATTCTTCTATGGTCTTATTAAAGGTACTCCCACAAAAGATATGACTTATTAGAAATGTTTTTTGGGAGGCGCCTGGGTGGCTCAGTCAGTTGAGCGTCTGACTTCGGCTTAGGTCATGATCTCGCAGTTCGTGGGTTCGAGCCCTGCGTGGGGCTCTGTGCTGACAGCTCAGAGCCTGGAGCATGCCTCAGATTCTGTGTCTCCCTCCCTCTCTGCCCCTGCCCTGCTCATGCTCTGTCTCTCTCTGTCTCTCAAAAATGAATAAACGTTAAAAAAAAATTTAAAAAAAAGAGATATTTTTGATGTCAGGATAATTTGTAGGTTAAGATCTAAAATAATTTGGCTAGTTGTGGTCTTTTGTGCTTCTGTATGAATTGTGTTTCTTTTTTTTTTTTTTTTAATTTCTGTAACAAACACCCTGGTGTTTAATAGGGAATATATTTAATATGTAGATCACTTTGGGTAATATGGACATTTTAACTCCAAATGCTACATTTAGCTTAATTTTTAACATCAAATGTTGAGCTTTAGGTCTTAATTTTTTCCCATAAATGTAATGTATATTTTTACATGATCAGAAACAACGTCTATGTTACTTTCATCATTTGTTATGCTTTTGATCAACTAGTTCATATCTCAACCTTTTTGTAAGGTTCTGGTAAAATATTATCTCCTTTCTTATTAGTTCCCTATGATCTATCTTTCCCTATTCTTTAAGCCCTGTGGTGTATGTTTTTCCAGGATAGACCTTTCACTGTGGTACAGTTTTGCTATATTTGTGGCATGGAGAAGTGTAGACATAGGTAATATAATGAGCCCTTAGCTATAATCAATTTGTTGCCAGTGATCTTTCATTTACACCTTTACTAATTCCTTATTTTTGAAAAAAAAAATCAGATATTCTGCCACTTTATGTGAAGATATTGTGACATGTATAAAACATAAAAACATAATATGAAGAGTATAAGGACACATTAAAAATAATGGAGCCAATTTTAGCTGTATTTTATCTTTGCTATTTATTGGTCAAACAGGCTTACTTTGGCAGAATCACTTTTTAGATTCACCACAGTCCTGTGTAAATGCTTGCTACTGAATTGGCTGAAAAGCTTACATTTTCTATGAAACTGGTAAGTACCACTCCTGTAATCATCCCTAATTTCTCTAAGTTATCAAGAGGAATCACCAATGCCACTACATGTTTTTCTCTTGGATGCATTGCTGAATTATTTTGGAGAACCAATCATGAAAATTGAAAATACAAAAAAAAATTCACATGAGCAAGTCAGGAAAAACACTGTGAGAATCAAGCATAAGAAGACAGATAGATACGAGGGGGCGCCTGGGTGGCTCAGTTGGTTAAGCATCCAACTTTGGCTCAGGTCATGATCTCGTGGTTCTTGAGTCTGAGCTCTGCGTTGGGCTCTTTGCTGTTAGCACAGAGCCCATTTCAGATCCTCTGCCTCCTTCTCTCTGCCCCTCCCCTGCTTATGCTCTCGCTCTCAAAAATAAATAAAAACATTAAAAAAAAAAAAAAAGAAACAGATATGAGGAAACCAAACATGAGGTAGAACTTAATGGCAAGTGTCATGAGTAAAGGCAAAAAGCCAAATACAGTATCTGGAAAATCATTCCTCTCAAGGTTTAAGTAATGAGAAAACAGCAGTAACCAAACAGCTGGAAAACAGTAGAAGAATCATCCTGACTTAGAACAGAGGCATTGGGAATTAATTAATATATCATAATGCCTTTGGTTGTTTAAAAGACACATGGCATCAAAGTATCCTGAACGCAAAGCGCTTGTCCATACATACCTATTTTTTTTGCACACTTTAGTAATTCAACAATATCTGAGGTGACTAAGAAGGACAATCCCCAATCCCCACCTGACAGCACTGAAGACTTTTAGTAATGTATATAATGATATTGAAAATAGAAGAGGCGTCAGGTGGAGCTATGCATTTTTTAGTGGAAAAATATCTTCATTGGAATTGAGTGTCTAAAATTATGTGATCCTGTGGGATTTGAAATCAAACAGAAGCATGAACCGTGCAAAACACACACCACTTGAAGGAGTGATATGTAACCTTAGTGTATCAGTAAGTGCCAAGTATGAGGGAACAGGGAAGGGAGCAAATAATTCGATGGGAAAATTGTTTGATGCAAAAACATTACTAAAATTTTGAAAAACCCGAAAATCAATTGTGTTGAGATGAATGAAAAGAAACAAATCCATTTTTATGTTTGTGGAAAATGTTTATTAGAGACTATGCCCCAAATTATCACAGAATAGATACAGAAAGATGTTATATATCAGTAATGTTACAGGATTGAGAATATCCAGCCTGACTGGTGAAACCATGGCTCAGGAACATATGTCTCCGCTCATTCAAGGTGTCAGTCTGCATTGCAATATCTTTTTCATTGTCCTCTCAAAAATTTCACTGCTGATTTTGAAGCAAAAGTACTAATCCATTAAAAGTTATAAAAAGTAATGTGAGTAATAAAAAATATTAGAAAAATCCATAGGACCAGTATCTTCTATAGAAAGTGGGATGAAAGTAGCCACAGCCGCAACCACCGTAGCCTCCAAGGCCGTAAGTGGAACCATAACCATAGCCCAGGCCACCGAAACCACCAAGGCCATAGCCAAGGCCACCATAGTAGTTGCCGTAGTAGTAGTTCATTGCATCAGGGCTTGAGGATTTTGTTGGATGTTAGGTGAGTTTCTGGGAAATGAATATCACCACTTGTGCCTGGACTTTTATACCCCTTCAGTGTGGGTGTGGTAAACCACAACATATGAGTTTCATTCTTTCTGAAAATCCATTTTTGGTGAAAACAGTCCTATCGAGCCATACTTTTCCTATTAAGGTAGTCCCACACATGCATGGCATACATTCTTCCTTTGAATTTAGTTTAATTTTCACTCCTCAGAACCAGACTTTGAATTGAATAATTATCTTCATGTCTTCAAAGCTTATGTTTCACATATTTCTGTATCTACATCATAATAATCAAGCTTCCCTACTTTAGAGAACTTAAGATTTTGATATTTGTCAATGATATCTCCATTTTGCCTCAGATAGGATTCTCTTCAATGATGGTTTATTCTTCTCGTTTGTGATTTAATAAACTACGGTAAGTTTATTGAATAATCATAAATGATTGCAAAGCCATATTCTTCAGAAAGGAAGTAGGAACAAGTATGGGCTTTTTCTTTCCTATTTGCACATTTGTATAATAAACTTCTCAGCACCTTCGTACTTGTAAAGATAATACTCATTATTCAATACTCTTGTCATAAAATAATTCAAGCTTTCTTTCTCAAGTTTCTTCCTGCTACAACTTGTATTAAACCTCCACTCTACCTAGATGAGACTCCTAAATTGTTTTTCAAAACTTTAAATGCCTTTCTCACTCTGAGCTTGTTCTCAGATGTTCTCTCTCATTCCAAAGTGACCCCCCATCTCCTTATAGCTTCTTTCAACATATCTATAGCTTAAAAACACCTACTAACAAGCCACTATTGTTCTATATACTAACACTGGCTCTTGCAGAATTTTTTTTCAATTTTTAACTGGTTACTAGGACTGGCTTAAAAATACTTTGAGGGCATAGACCTGATGCTTAATGTGATGATTTGTAAATATGTATTTGTTGATTTTTTTTAATTTCCTTTTTTCCTGAAGTGCCAATTTAAATTTTTGTAATCTTTTTTTTTCTACAGAGGTATTTATGTCAAAGTTTGCTTCATATTTCAAATTGCAAAACAGAATCACAATGAAGACAACATGCCCAATAAGATGTTCATGTTTATATTTTATTATGAGGAAAAAAAAATGATAATGAGTTTTGGGGCAGGGAAATGATAGGTGATACATATATAAACGATCGCTCCATGTACTTTATTTTTTTTAATGTGTATTTACTTTTGAGAGAGACAGAATGCCAGCAGGGAAGGGGCAGAGAAGGAGGGAGACACAGAATCTGAAGCAGGCTCCAGGCTCTAAGCTGTCAGCCCAGAGCCCGACGCGGGGCTCAAACTCACAAACCATGAGATCATGACCTGAGCCAAAGTTGGACGCTTAACCGACTGAGCCACCCAGGCACCCCAATGATCACTCCGTGAACTTTAAGTCCCACAATTTAATTAAGCTCACAAAGGAGGGTGCATGCACATCTCTTCATATTGTATGTATGTGTGTGCGTGTGGTATTTGGTATGTATGAATGAATATATACGTGTGGTTTTTTTTCTTACTTATGAATAAAGCAGTGTATGGAAGAGTAAAGTGATGGATAGTTATACCGATTTCAAGACTGGTTCAGAGGAGTTAACTATTCTACTGCTGTCATGTCTTATAAATAATTATGGGGAAGTGGGAGTTGCATCAAAAAGGATGTATAAGAATCCTACAAGTGAGAGAGGAGGAGGTTCCAACAAAGAAAACAATTTTAGCATTTGATCAGAGACAAGGGTAAGCAAGGTATGTCCTCAATGCGAAAAATATTGGGGTTCATGCAGAGTTTAAGTAAAGAATAATTGGTGGTTGGGATGCATAGTAACTTAAGACCAGGATGGGTCATACATTATATTCTACAGTTTTGTTTAGGGCAATGGCATCAGAGAAGTGATGTTTTAGGAAGACATATTTTCTCTGCAATGTGGATTGTAGCATGAATTCTTGGAAGCCAGAGGACCACTGGAGAAGCTCTTACAATACCCTGTCATAGAACGAAACAAGAAAAATGGACTGAAAAGGATGAACATAAGATGCAGTATTAACAATCAGTAGCATTTGTGCAGATAGAGACAAGTATAAAACTTACATGCCATAGTTATTATTTTTCCTTGTTTAAATGTGTTCTGTTACACCTCTTCAGGTCAGCTTTATTAAAAAAAAAGAATATCAAGTTCTAAGATTGCTCAGTACATTTTTTAATAATGCATAAATTTAAATAATTATGATGAAATTAATTTCTTTGGATTTCTAGTTAGTCATCAATCAGTTGGAAGGGAAATACATTGGTGAACAGCCAGGAATAAGAACTCATCCAAGCACCTTAATTATAATAATTAAAAGAAAATCTTATAAAACTAAATATTTTGGTGCCAAAACCCACTTTGGAAAGCCACTTTGGTTCTTTTCCTCAGAATTTAAGATGCAATTATCTGCTGTGCAAAATGTAAGTTTTGAGGTGTTTCTTGGTAATTATAATTAATATATAAGTAGAGATTACCTAAAAGTATAATGAGATACAATCAACCACATAATGTTTTCTTAACAAGGTATTTTCACCTGGAAATCAAAGTGGCACTGTAGGTGCAGATAGTATGAGATCAAACTTTTGTTTTTTGTGGTCACATGTATATCTATTTCTCTGCTCCTATGACTGAGGGCAGCACTTTTATTCAGGCCTCTGACTCTGCAAACGTGGACTCCACATTCCTTTTCCTATCATCACTCATATAATCAGTCTGCATGGCATTTTTTGAAATTTATCTCCTTAAACTCCTGCCCTTTCTATTCTAACCCCCACACATGGGCGCAATATTTGAGTCGGGACTTCTTCAGCATATGACAAGATTCTAGCATTTCATCTGATGTTCAGTGGTTTTCTTTGAGACTCATTTTTGTTCTGTGCCACTCCTCTTTTTAAAATCTGTGGTCATATGAAATAAATATAATTTCACTTAGTATTTAAGGATGTCCATGTGCTATATTCACTCTAAATAACTCAACACTGTCCCAAAATCTCCAGTTCCTACTTTATCCTCTGGATCATATTTTTTTTTTCTTATCCCCCATGACAGTGCACAAGCTGTTCTCTTCTTTGACTATGCTTTTGTTCTTATTTGTTTAAAATAACACCGGAGCAAGGTGCACATGAAGTACAATTCTATTCAATACATCTCTCCACGTTCTTTAAGTCCTGTAAGCCTTCTTACAAAATAAAACAGTTAATTGGTTTTGAAATTCTAGAAATGGAAAAAATTTTAAAGAGAGAAATATAAGTAGTACAATAGAAACAAATTCCATAAATAGATCATTTATGTAAAAAATGTATGTCAATTCAAGGTCAAATATAGCTTCACTTACCTGCAGCATCATTTTTGATCTTCTGTTCTTTGGATCTATAAATATTTCAATGTCTATCTGGTAGGTGTAAATATTCCTTAAAACAAAGTATAAAGTGTGTGATTTTTAATTATTACTTATTCCCTGGAATTTCAGACCCATTATTTGAAGTTTTCTGTCAGGCTGGATTTAGCGTTGTATAAGTAACTACTAATCACCAAATTGACGAGTCCTGTTTCTAGCATGAAACAGTGAAACACATCCAAATCATTCCTCAATTCACTAAGTCATAAAAAAATGTCAGCACAAACTTTTATTTTATGGACACATTACTGAGGCACCAGTGAGGATCACTGGAGATCCATGAAGACTTGTGTAACTTACCTAATTAAATGAGCATCATATTGCTAATCACATCACGTTTAAATTAAAAGATGACGATTAGGGAACTGAAGACACTAAAATAAGATATAAAGATGAATAGCCAGTCTAAAGTTGGAGGAAAGACTCCAAAGAAAACACATGCAATAAAATTCCTCTCAAGACTTAAATGAGGAACAAATACCAATAGTCACCCTGAGTTGGAAAAATGATACAAACCCTGATTCAAGCTTCAACATAATTTTTAAAAAGTATGACTAAAAGTGGTAAAACCCAAAAAGTTAAACAGTCACATATCACAATGTCAAAATAATAAAGTCTGAACATAGAAAACAAAATTTCCCAGGCTATTTCTTTTATAGAAACAAAAGCTAATGGTGTGGGCAGTGTGAATGTTTGGGAACATGGGGTGCTGGGTGGGCAGGACTCAAACAATGTATAATACTCCTGTCATTGTTTTCCAAGGAGGTGCTAAATAAAGGCGTGCCCTGAACAGAGACTGAGCAGAAAGGTATGCACAGCTCTTACTCACACATCTGTCAAAAATAAGTTTTCAAGAGAAAATGTGCTCAAAAATATTTTTTTTCCCTGAAGTCAAAGTAGTTATTAAATTAAGCTAATAACTTTTCAAAAGAAGTGTCGTTCTATTCATAAGAACAGGTTATATCTAAATATGTGTTTCTACAGGATGTCAAATCAAAAAGAAGAAATACCTGAACAAGTTATTGCATGTGATATACAGTGGACTTCCTGGCTAAAAGTTAATAAGATCATTTCTAAGGAAGTAAATAAATGTATGGGGAAAATATGTTTCAAAGAAATACATTGTTCAAATATGCTCAAATTATGAATAACAAGAGCCTTTAGGTAGGCAAATATGACCGAAACAAGATTTAGAAAGTTTACAAAGTTTATTGGAAAATATGCCCAGAAATATCACAAAAGAGATAAAGAAGGAAGCTGTGTGTCACTAACAGAAGAAGAGAATGGGAGATAATAGCCAGCCTGGGTGATGAATTCTGGGTCAGGGAAATAGATCATTGCAGATGGACAGTGTTCAGTAAAATCCAGAGGACCAGTATCTTCCATAGAAAGAAGGACGAAAGTAGCCACAGCCGCAACTCCCAGAGCCTCCTAGGCCATAGCTGGAACCATAACCGTAGCCAAAACCAAACCACCAAGGCCACAGCCAAGGCCACCATAGTAGTTGCCATAGTAGAAGCTCATTGTGTTAGGGCTTGAGGATTTGGTTGGATGTTGAAGGTGACTTTCCAGAGAATGTGTATCACCATCTGCACCCTGACTTTTATACTTCCTCAACGTGGGTGTGGTAAACCACAACACTAGAAGTTCATTCTCTTTAAAAATTCATCTCTGGTGAGAAATGGTACTATTAGGTTAAAACTTTCTTAGTAAGGGTAGCTTCAAAAATGCATGGAATGTTTTATTTTTCCTTTGAAAATATTTCAACTTTCATTTTCCTTTCATCAGAGTCTAAAATTACTCATATTTCTACAGTTAAAATATAATTATCAGGCTTCTTTACAATACATTGACCGCTTCTGGCATTTTCTGAGATCTTTGTCATTGTCAGTTATCTTCATGTTTTCTCACACTCAATTTTTGTCTGTTTTAAATATGGTATTTCTATCTCTTTTTCTCTTTGGCTTTTAATAAGCCAGGGGGCTTAGTATTAAATAATCATGAATGATTGAAATTAATCCAAATTAATCCAAATTGAAGACAACTCAATCTGAAGAAAAAGGGAGAATATTTTCTGGTCCTTTTTGTTTGTTTTCTGTGTGATCACATTTCAATATTTTTAATTTGTAAAGACAAACTCTAGAGGAGAATATTCAAGTCATAATATAAGTAATAGTCGTTGAGTTAGTTTTTCTTAGGAATGCTATAATAAAAATTACCACAAATTTGGTGCTTTAAAACAAGAGAAATTTATGTTCTCACAGTTCTAGAGGCTAGAAATCCAAATCAAGATATTGGTAGTGCCATGCTCCCTATGAAGGCTCTAAGGAAGGATCATGCCTTGTCTTTTCCTAGATTCTCAAGGTGCTTGCAATCGTTAGTTTTTCTGGTCTTGTTGCTACATCACTTTATCTCTGCCTCAATCATCATATGATCTTCATCTTTCTGTGTGTGTGTGTGTGTGTGTGTGTGTGTGTGTGTGCGCATGTGTGTCTAAATCTGTCCTCTTATAAAACACCAGACATTGAATTCTAATCCTAATTCCTGATTCTAATTCCTAATTCAGTATGATCTCATCTTAACTTGATTATGTCTATAAAGACCCTATTTCCAACGAAGTGCACATGTACATGTACCTGAGGTAAAGACTTCAAGATTTCTTGGGGATGTGATTCAATCTCTCAACATTGCCTTTCCTACAGAATATGCCTCTGCTGTCAGATGGTACTGCAACAATTTAGATGACTTGAAATGAGTTTGCAAGAAGGGCCCTCCCTGTATAATTCTTAGTTACCTAGGGTTGAAAGAAAAAATTTGTGTGAGATTGTCTGAGAAGACAGAGATTTAACAAAAGCTTCATTTCACAGCCCTGCCTTTTGTGAGGCAGGAAAACTAGATGGGGTTGGGTATGAGAAATGGCTTTCTTCCAGGGATCTAGAGCAAGGTTCTGGTAGTCTGTTGCCCTTGGTCTTGACCTATGGGGAAGGCTCTGGGTGTATTTCTTTTTGTTTTTAATTTATTTATTTAGATTCAAGTTAGTGAACATCACAATGTGGTATTGGTTTCAGGAGTAGAACCCAGTGACTCATCACTTACATATAACACCCAGTGCTGATCCCAACAAGTGCCCTCCTTAATGCCTATTTAGCCCATCTCCCTAGCCACCTCCCCTCCAGCAATACTCAAGTTTGTTCTCTGTATTTAAGAGTTTCTTATGGTTTGCCTTCCTCTCTCTTTTTATCTTATGTTTATTTCCCTTCCCCTATATTCATCTGTTGTGTTTCTTAAATCCCACATATGAGCGAATTTAGATGATATTTGTTTCTCTGGCTGACTTATTTCACTTAGCATAATACACTCGAGTTCTGGCCACAGTGTTACAAATGGCAAGATTTCATACTTTTTCATCGCCAAGTATGTGTATGTGTATACATATACATATATATATATGTGTATATATGTATATATACACCCATATATATATGTATATGTATATATATATATATACACACCCATATATATATATATATGTATATGTATATATATATATACAGCCATACATACACCACATATTCTTTATCCATTCATCAGTCGATGGACAATTGGGTTCTCTCCATAATTTGGCTATTGTTGATAATGCTGCTATAAACATTGGAATGCATGTGCCCCTTCAAATCAGCATTTTTGTATCTTTGGGATAAATACCTAGCAGTGCAATTGCTGAGTCATAGGGTAGCTCTATTTTTAACTTTTTGGTGAACTTCCATAGTGTTTTCCACTGTGGCTGTAGCAGTTTGCATTCCTACCAACAGTGCAATAGTGTTCCCCTTTCTCCACATCCTGGCCAACGGCTGTTGTTTCCTGAGTTGTTAATTTTGCCCATTCTAACAGGTGTGAGGTGGTATCTCATTGTGGTTTTGGTTTGTATTTCCCTGATGATGAGTGATGTTGAGCATCTTTTCGTGTGCATTTCACAAGCATAACTCTTCTTCTCCCCCAGCCAAAGAAAAGAGGGAATCTTTCTCAAATGTTTGCAGTGAGACCCCAGTGGAGTTCCTATAGATAAAGTCCATAAAATTGTGAGCCCCTCTGAGAGTAAAGTCCCGAGGAATTTCTCACTCTCACACTAACCTACACTCAGCCTCCAGCAATTTATGAAAATCACATTTTAAGTATTTATACCAGTTTATGACTTCTGTCGGTAAGCAGATCTCAGCTGTGACTCTGAATCCTCTCATCTCTAGATTTTAGGGCGAGGGGGTTGTCCTGCAAACTCAGTTTTCTGTTAGATTCTAGAAAAGCTACTGCGCTTTAGTTTGTCCAGCTTCTTCTTGTTGTGAGGACCAGAGTGACAATTTCTGACTCTTGCTATGTCATAGCTAAAATGAGAAGTCCTAACCTTTTATTTAATAGAAAATAGAACAGTTATTTGTAGCATGAAAGACTTTACATCACAGGTTGTACACAAAAAGGATTACAAGTGAAATGAAGATTCATTCAACCAAACGACACGTTGTATTGAATATCTGAAATATGAAAGTTATTTCACTTTGCTTTGGAAAAAGTAGATCATAAAAGGGAAATATATAAATGGCTGCTCATGGTGTTAGAAAGTCTGCCTGTTAGCTGTGATCTCAAAATGTGTGTGCCTGGGGTGCCCAGGGTTTTCTGAGTATTTTAGGCTGTAGTGTGGGAGGAGGATAGTTGGGGGTACAGATTGGACCACAGGAGGGAGTATGGAGAAATGCAGATAGAGACCCCTATTTCAAAAGCAGTTTAAAAGAGCTTAAGATTTCCATGGGCTAGATTCACTCATCAAAGAATTCTATAGAAGGTGGGACACACTGGATAAGAAGGATGTCAAAGATTCAATAAAACATCAAAGGGAGAGGGATAAACCGGAAGGAGGCAATGACTTGAGCTAATGCTGGGAGGCAAGACTAGGCTCCATGTATCCTCAATGAGCAAGTCGGTATAGTTGGAGCAAAGGTGATATAAAAACTACTAAATTGGGGAGGTATACAAGTTCCTGTACAATAAGGGAGTGGGCAGATAAATGATCTCATCTGTAAGTGGTATTTCACTGTATGTGACATCATAGAACAGAGAGCGAAATGGTGGCTCCTGGGGCTTCAGGCTGTGGAAAATGAGGAGGTCTTAGTTGACCATAAACTTCCAGTTATAAGATGAATAAGTTCTGGGGATCTAATGTACAGCATGGCGATAGTTAGCAGTACTCTATTAAATACTTGCAAGTTGCTAAGAGAGGAAATCTTAAGTGTTCTCACCACACACACACACACACACACACACCACATACAAGGTAATTATGAGGTGATGTAAGTGTTAACTAACCCTATTGTGTTAACCATTTCACCACATATACTGTATTAGGTCAGCATGTTGTACACCTGAAATTTACACATTGTTATATGTCAATTACATTTTAATAAAGCTGGGAAAATTGAAATAAAATGAAAAAAAAAAAGGTTTGAGATTTGGGGTTGCAAAGCTGTTTTTACATGGAAAGGCATCCTCTAATTTGTGGCCAGCAAAGTACTACAAAAACGTTGAAATTTTAGATATACTTATTTTGGTGCAAGTTGGATGATGTGGGAAAATCTGAAGAGTAAGGAGAAGAGTTAAATAATATGGCAATCATCATGGTGGGGTATGGTCAGAGCTGATATTAGAGCTTCCATTAGGGGAAGGGCAAGGAAAGAAGGGGCAGAAGATGCATTGTGGTAAAGAACAGTACTTACATGGGGTGTGCCTCGGTGGCTCAGTTGGTTAAGCGTCCAGCTTCAGCTCAGGTCATGATCTCACAGTTTGTGAGTTCAAGCCCCGCGCCAGGCTCTGTGGTGACAGCTCAGAGCCTGGAGCCTGCATCAGATTCTGCGTCTCCCTCTCTCTGCTCCTCCCCTGCTCGTGCTCTGTCTCTCTATCTCAAAAATAAATAAACATTAAAAAAATACAAAAGAATAGTACTTACATGCTTCACTGAGGAAAAATGGAAACATTACCAAGCTACAAGTTTTTATTATTTGTATTATTTTGTTTTCATCATAAAAAGATAACTTTTAAGTAAATATAAGCTCATAAAAACTGACTTCCTATCAAAAATAAAGAGCATTATGACCAAAATTTGCTTTTTAATAAATGAATAAAATTCTTAAATGTGTAGTAATACATATGCAGAAGCCCATTACATTTTACGTCTATTCAATAATTTTGGAGAGAAACATATTTGAGAACAATAAAAACAAAAAAATTGTAAAAAAATTATACTTTGCAGAAGTTACCAGAAGGCAACTTTAGAGGTTCAGCTATTTAATGATAAATAAATATGGTATCCAACTGCAGTTTTGGAAGGTGACCATGACTCCAACGACCTATGCTCTCCTCAGCTTTTGAAGGAAAATTCTGAGATGTTTGCTAGTGAATTAAATGAATATTTAGATAACAATTAAAAACAATACAGCAGTTAAATATTTTCCGATAATGACATCATACCTTTGAAATCTAAGAATGGTATAACTATCATATTTTCGATTTTTAAAACGCCTTCCTTAATATGATACACCCAGTATATCCTGTAATAATTGGAAAAATAGTTATAAGGGCCAGAAATACAATATATTCTGAAAAATGTTGTCTTAGTAAAATACATGTATAAAAATTAAATAAATCATTGTCCATTAACTATAAGTAAATTTAAACAAAAATAAAATACCTGTAAAATATTTGTTTTTTATCAAACAAAAATATTAATATGTAGTTTTGCACTATTACATTGTTCTGAATTTGAAACACACACACACGCACACACACACACTCCAACAGGGTCATGTTACTATGGATCTTTCTTTCTTCCTTACTTTCTTTCTTTCTTCTTTCTTCCTTTCTTCTTTCTTTCTTTGTCTTTCTGTCTTTGTGTCTTTCTGTCTGTCTTTTTTACTAAAGAAACAATATGCGTATCAATGTAATGATCTAAATCGAGTTTTTCTTCAGTATCTTCCCCTCAAAGTCTACAAAATATGAAGGAAACAAATCTCATTACCACTCAGTTAAAGCTCCCAGCAAACTGTATCCTTTTTGTAATTCAATACTTCTTATCATATGACCATTTTCCTATTATTTCATAGAATCTATATTCTGCTCCTTATGCCCATGACAGTGCCATACTGTTCTCTTCTTCTGATATTCCATTTCCCCATTAATTCAAGTGCATTTTTAAGTGAAGATGCTATACATTTCCTATGCACACAATAGAACATTTACTTATGGTCATATTTTCTAACTAATTTTAATACAGAAAGAGGTAATATAAGAATATACAGTATGGTAAAAGGGACCATCATATACATAACTCATCTTCAGAAACGAGGTCAATGGTGACAAACGGTACCATGAAACCATACCTCCCTTACTAAAGGTAGGTTCAATGACACACAAAAAAATATTTCCTTTGAAACTTTAATTTCTCAGAACCAGTTTTTGTGAGTAATCAGTGAAGTTATTGTTTCACTTCAAAGCTCACACGCATATTTTCACATCAAAATCTTAATGTTTAGACTCCTGTTTCACATAGGCTGGGTTTTTTTTTTTCAGTTATGATTATAAGTTTATTGTGTTTATTTCAATTCCAGTATAGTAAACATACAGTGCAGTATTGGTTTCATGTATACAACACTTCCCTACAACACCTAGTACTCGTCACAACAAGGCCACTCTTAAATCCCGATTACCCACTTCACCCATCCCCCCCACCCACCTCCCCTCCGGTAACCATCAGTTTGTTCTCTGTAGTTAAGAACCTCTCTCTCTCTCTCTCTCTCTCTCTCTCCTTCTGCTCATAGACTGAGGTTTTTAATCATTAGTCAAATTATGTCTCCTTCACTTTGTCTTAGAGTGGGTTTTCATTAAACACAAGATTTTCTCAATATTTTCTTTGTGATTCAATAATCTAACATAATGATTGTAAGGAAAAACCTCAATGAATGTTCTTACTTTGACAGCACAAGAATGTATTTATATAAAAACATGTTTATGCAAAAACACGAGTAAGTGCTTATCTTTTCCTCTTTGCTTGTGTATATTGAGGGATAATTTTCTCAGTACCTGTATAGTTCGAGACAATATTCAAATCTTGTCAACATAGCACCAAAGGCTAACTTTTCAACACCTTTTCTCCTACAACCTTATGTGAAACATCCATTCCTAGATGAATTCCTTTCAAATTGTTTCTTAAAACCTCAACTGGTTTTCTTTCTCTCTGCTTTTCCTCAGAACATTTTACTCACCATGAGGTTTTTCCTGATAGCGCCCCTCAGTAATTTTAGCCCATAAATACCTGCTGGCCCCCTTCAGTTCTTCTAGGTGTTACTCATTTGACTTTGCCACCTTGAAAAACAAGTTTTCCATTTTGTAATCATTATAAACTCTTTGATTTCAAGGATTCAACATTTACATTCCTGAGGCCTAATATAATATCTTATAAACGTAAATACAATGAGTATCTGTGAACTTTCCAAATGTTTGTTTCCTGAAACACTAATTTTATTTTATTATTTTTAATTTTTTTAATGTTTATTTATTTGAGAGAGAAAGAGAGAGAGAACGAGTGGGGGAGGGGCAGAGAGAGAGGAAGACACAAAATCCAAAGCAGGCTCCAGGCTCTGAGCGGTCAGCACAGAGCCTGATGCGGGGCTCAAACTCACAAACCACAAGATCATGACCTGAGCCAAAGTCAGATGCTTAACCGACTGAGCCACCCAGGTGCCCCTCCTGAAACACTAATTTTAATATATAGTATTATTTTATAGAAGACATATTAGGTGTTTACATGAAGAAACATCAACTTTCAAGTTTCAAAGGGAAAGGTTTATGGAAAAAGATTGATATTTGATCAACAACACAAAGTTTAATTGAATTTTTACTATATTGAAAAAGTATTTGAAGGGCCTTAGGGCTGGGATATGGTTGATAGTAAATACAAAGTACTGCTCTATTAACGAGACAAGCCCATCATTTAATCATAGTAAAAAAAATGTAAATATAGGTGCATTATATGTATTGTGTGTGGTTTTGTATAAACGTGGTATGGCAGTTTAGAGAAGAGCAAAATAAAGAGTAGCTACACTCGTTCTTTTTAAGATTTTACTTTTTTTTTTTTACTTTGTGGGGGGAGGGGCAGAGTGAGAGAGAGACAGATGGACAGAGAATCCAAAGAAGGCTCTGCATTGACAGGCTGACAGCAGAGAGCCGGATGTGGGGCTGGAACTCATGAACCCTGAGATAATGACCTGAGCTGAAGTCAGACGCTTATCACCTGAGCCACGCAGACACCCCTATACTGATTTTAAGTGTGGTTTAGAGGAGTTGACTATCAGAGTGAGGGCTGAATTGTCCCACAAAATAAATTTGGAGAAGATGTAAAGATAGCAGTATGGGTAAAAACACAGCAAAGTAAGATTCCATCAAGGCACAATGGCTTCAGCGAATAATTAGAGATGAAAGCAATCAAGGTTTGTCTGCAATGAGCAAAACACTACGAGCTTGGCCCTGAGTTTATGAAGAGCTGATGACTGACAAATCAATTAGGTTAGAATCAGGGTAGACTATGAATTACATTCAATGTTTTATCAGGACACTGAGAAGAGTGAGGTGATAGTTTAGGAAACCTTATTTTCTGTGCAGTGTGAATTACATACAAAATTCTTGAAAGCAGAAATCCTACTTTCGGATGGTAAAGGCTGAAATTAAGTTGCAGGAAAAGTAGTAGAAACACACAGACAAAAGTAGCAGGCGCAAGACGCATGATGAAAAGTCAATAATACTTGCATGATTTTGTTTTAATTTACATCCAAATTAGTTAGCATCTAGTGCAACAATGATTTCAGGAGTAGATTCCTCAGTGCCCTTTCCCCATTGAGCCCATCCCCCCTCCCACAACCCCTCCAGGAACCTTCTGTTTGTTCCCCATATTTAAGAGTCTCTTCTGTTTTGTCCCCCTCCCTGTTTTTATATTATTTTTGCTTCCCTTCCCTTATGTTCATCTGGTCTGTGCCTTAAAGTCCTCATAGGAGTGAAGTCATATGATATTTGTCTTTCTCTGACTGATTAATTTCACTTAGCATAATACCCTCTAGTTACATCCACGTAGTAGTACTTGCACGATTTTTATGAATAAACAGAAAACTTTAAAAACGCCAGACATTCTTTTATTTGTTTCTGTTCCTATTTAAAGGCAATATTTGAAATCTATGTAGATTAAATTTATATCAAAGAAGAAACAGCATCAAACCCTAAGATTTCTCTTTGCTTTTATTTAAGATGTATGTGTTTCAACGTTCATGTTGAAGTTCACTGCTTGGAACATCAATATGGTTGACAATCACTTGGGTGAGATGAATATTTGGAAACATAAAAATAGGACTCTTTTTTTTTAATATATGAAATTTATTGTCAAATTGGTTTCCATACAACACCCAGTGCTCATCCCAAAAGGTGCCCTCCTCAATACCCATCCCAGGACTCTTAACTATAGAGAGCAAACTGATAATTACTGGAGGGGACATGGGTGGGGGATGGGTTAAACACGTGATGGGTATTAAGGAGGGCACTTGTGATGAGCACTGGGTATTGTACATATGGGATGAGTCACTAAATTCTACGCTTGAAACTAATATTGCACTGTATGTTGACTAGCTGGAATTTAAATAAAAACTTGGAGAAACGAAAAAGGAAACACGTAAAAATAGGATTTAGCAAAACTAGTTTTTCATAGTGTAAGCAATCAATGTAAAAATAAAGAAAAAATGAACAAAATGAAAATTTATTATTTTGTTGTCAGAGCCAGCATTGGAATGTCACTTTGACTCCAAAATTAAAATGCTTCATCAGTAGAACAAAGGCCAGCCTTTGATAGGTTTCTATCAAACTATACTGAATCCTATGTATAGTCCCAGATTATTTAAGAACAAAACAATCCTGTGCACACTATGAGTCTATTTGACAGTAAAACTGAAATAATTGTGAATGGTCTGATATCAAACTTCCACTAATTTCAATTCAAATGTGTGCCTACTTGTATCTTTTGGTTACACTTGTAGGAGCACTGTTCAGTCCTTGAAAACATGCACACATCTGGTGTTCTTTTTTCTCATCACTTGTATTATCTGTCTACTTGACATCTTTGAAATGTATCTCTTTAAACTCCTTTTGTTTTCATCGAGACCTCCAAACCTAGGCACAGGGTCTGAGTTGGGCGTTCCACAGCATGTACCAAAATTATTATGTCATTATACATCTGACTTCTAATCTTTTTTGCTTAAGCCTAGTTTCCTTATGTGCTATAATTCTCTTTAAAAGTTAACACAGTATGAAGCAAAAATCATGTTTCCTTTCATCTGAGGGGGTCTACACGCTGTATTCACTTCAGTAATCCAAAACCAACTCTTAAACTCTAATGTCCTTATTGTTCCGCGGGTGACATTGCATTCTCCTTTTCCATGGCAATTAATATGAAGTTATCATTTTCTTTACACAATTATCTAACTTGTTTAAATTTTTTGCAAGGTGTATCCACCTCTGCATGTTCTTTAGTTTCTACAGTGTGGATATTTTCCTTTCCACAAAATAAAATATTTAGTTTGTTCTAAACTTTCAATTGTGAAATTTTCAACATATATGAAAGTGAAGGGGCTGGTATAATAAATGCCTATTACTTATTATTTTTTAATTTGTTTTAATTTACATCCAAGTTAGTTAACATATAGGGCAATGATGATTTTAGGAGTAAAATCCAGTGTTTCATCCCATACATACAACAACCAGTGCTCATCCCAACGAGTATTCTCCTTAAGGCCACTTGCCCATCCTCCCACCCAAAACCCCTCCAGCAACCCTCACTTTGTTCTCTGTATTTAAGAGTCTCTTATGGTTTTTCCTCCTCCCTGTTTTTATGTTATTTTTGCTTCCCTTCCTTTATGTTCACCTATTTTGTATCTTAAATTCCACATATGAATGAAGTCATATGATACTCACCTTTGACTAATTTGCTTAGCATAATACACTCTAGTTCCACCCACGTTGTTACAAATGGCGAGATTTCATTCTTTCTGATTGCCAAGTAATATTCCATTGTGTATGTATATAACACATCTTCTTTATCCATTCATCGGTTGATGGACATTTGAGTTCTTTCCATACTTTGGCTATTGTCAATAGTGCTGCTATAAACATTGGGGTGCGTGTGCCCTTTGAAACAACACTCCTCCTGTATCCTTTGGAGAAATACCTAGTAGTGCAATTGCTGGATCATAGGGGTTATATTTTTAAATTTTTGAGAAACCTCCACACTCTTTTCCAGAGGGACTGCACCAGTTTACATTCCCACCAGCGTGCAAAAGAGATCCTCTTTCTCCACATCCTCACCAACATCTGTTGTTGCCTGAGTTGTTAATGTGAGCCATTCTGACAGGTGTGTGGTGCTATCTCATTATGGTTTTGATTTGTCTTTCCCTGATGATGACTGACGTTGAGTATTTTTTCATGTGTCTGTCAACCATCTGGATGTCTTCTTTGAAAAGTGTCTATTCATGTCTTTTGCCCATTTCTTCACGGATTATTTGTTTTTGTGGTATTGAGTTTGATAAGCTCTTTATAGATTTTGGATGCTAACCCTTTATTCTATATGTCATTTGCAAATATCTTCTTCCATCACGTCTGTTCCCATTTAGTTTTCCTGATTGTTTTCTTCACTGTGCAGAAGCTTTTTATCTTGCTGAGACTCCAATAGTTCATTTTTGCTCTGGTTTCCCTTGTTTCTTGAGACGTGTCAAGTCCATGAGTTTCTTTATGTTTGTGATTAATTGATTTATACATTTGAGTGCTTCTAAACATTGGGGGCATAAATGTTTACAATTGTCAGATCTTCTTTGTGGATAGATCCCTTAATTATGATATAATGCCTTTCTTCATCTCTTGTAACTGTCTGTATTTTAAAATCTAGTTTGTCTGATATAAATATGGCTATTCCAGCTTTCTTATGGTGACCATTAGCATCATAGATGGTTCTCCAACGCTTTACTTTGAATCTGAAGGTGTTTTTAGATCTAAAATGGATCTATTGTAAACAGCATATAAATGGATCTTGTGTTCCTATACATTTTGATATCCCATGCTTTTTTAACTGGAGGGTTTAGTCCATTTAGAGTGAGTACTTAAAGATATGAATTTAGTGCCATTGTGTTGCCTGAAGTGTTTGAGTTTCTGGTGATGTTCCTTGGTCCTTTCTAGTCTTTGTTGTTTTGGTCTTTTTTTTTGCTTTGTTTCATCTTTTCTCCACTCAGAGAGTCTCCCTTAAAATTTCATGCAGGGCTGGTTTAGTGATCATGAACTCCTTTAGTTTTTATTTCTCTTTGTATCTTGAATGACAGCTTGCTGAATAAAGAATTCTTGGCTGTATATTATTCTGATTCAGCATGTTGAATATGTCCTGCCACTCCATTCTGGTCTACCAAGTTTCTGTGGATAAGTCTGCTGTGAACCTGATGTCTTCCTTTGTAGGTTAAGGACTTATTTTTCCTTGCTGCTTTCATAAGTCTTTCCTTGTCTGTGTATTTTGTGAATCTACTATGATATGCCTTGTTGATGGTCAGGTTTTGTTGAAGCTAATGGGACTTCTCTGTGCTTCCTGGATTTTGATGTCCGTGTCTTTCCCCAAATTAGAAAAGTTTTCCACTATAATTTGCTCACATTAACCTTCTACTGGCTTTTCCCTCCCTTCATTTTCGGGGACTCTTATGATTCAGATGTTATTCCTTTTTAATAAATCACTGAGTTCTCCAATTCTTGTATCTTGCTTTTTTGCCTTAGTTTCCTTCTTTTTTCTGCTTTATTATTCTCCATAATTTTGTCTTCCATATTGCTGATGCGCTGTTCTGCTTTGTCCATCCTTGGGGCCATGGTATCCATTCAAAATTGCATCTTGGTTATAGCATTTTTAATTGCAACCTGACTAGATTTTACTTCTTTTACCTCCACAGTAAGGGACTCTATGCTTTTTTCAACTCCAGTTAGTAGTCTTATTATTGTGGTTCTAAATTATAGGTCAAATATCTTCTTATATCTGTGTTGATTAAGCCCTTGGCTGTCATTTCTTTCCATTCTTTCTTTTCAGGTGAATCCCTTTGTTTTGTCATTTTAGAGGAAGAAAAAGAGTTAATGAAATCAAAAATTAAAATTAAAAAATTAAAAACAACACAAAAAATCAAGTAAAGGAAGCTAGATCCTAGGTGTGTTTTGGTCTGGCTATTGAAAGAAGCTTTATAGAATAGAGGAAAGGGGAAAGAAAAGAAAAAAAGAAAAGTAAGAAAAAGTTTAAAAAATTTTAAAAATGTCTATAATAGATTAAAATGAAATGAGAAAGTGAAATAGAAGAAAAATTAACAAAAAAGTAAAAACCATAGTAAAAAGAATTTGATTTTTTTAAATAAAAGGAAAATAAAAATAAATTTTTCTCTTTCTGTATCCAATAAAAAGAAAAGAAAGGAGAATAAAAAGACAAAAATAAATAAACAAAAGCAAAACATTAACAATAGCAAATGGATGAGCCAGTAAACAGAATGAACCCAAATGAAGTTACATCCAGTCTCCCTAGTACTCAAACTATGCAGCACTTTATAGTCCATACACTAAGCAAATGGAGAGACTTATGGTGGTCCTCTAGGGCATGTGCTTGGAGGGTACAGTTGGGCGGGGTTTCATGTAACAGCTCCATTCTCCACTAGATGGCATTGCTTAGTTTACTGAGGTGGATTGGTGTGGCACGTGGGCACATGTATGCCTGTGTGCAGGAAAGGTGAAAGTGGCTTCACCCAGCTTCCTAGTCTCTTTCACAGGAACTTTGCACTGTCATTGACTGGCAATCAAGCACCGTTCCTTTGTCTCGGGCTTCTGCCCACTCCCCACTTCTACCATGTCTGGGCCCAAGCCATCAGCCTGCCAGGCGGCATCTCCCCCACAAATTTTTATCTCATATGGGTCTCTGTTTCCAAACCCCTCAATTGAGAGAACCCTGAAGCTTGGACCCACTCCAAACCTCTGGGAGGTCCTCAGTGAGCAATTGCCAAGTGCCAGCTTGTCCCAGAAAACGTTTGCCTGATTGCACAGCAGCAAAGATTCAGAGATTATGGAAAATCACAACACACAGCCAGCACCAGGTTTCCCTGCATTCTGGTGTCTTTGTTCCAATACCAGCAAACGTGGCTACTCTCCACAGTCTGCTGGGGCTTTGCCTGTAGAGAATCCATGTAGTCTCTACCAAAGGCACTACAAGCAAGGGAACATCTTCTCCCATTGTGCCCCATAAACCCCTCAGACCTCACTGCCTGCTCCTGGAGATTCACCCTTTTTCATCATCAGAGCACCACCAGGTATTGAGTTGCAGAATTTCTGACTCTGCACTGCACTGTTTATAGAGCCTTAATGGTATTGAAACCCTCTCTTTTCTCCGTGTCAATGTTTTTGAAGGGAACAGATTTCTTGTTCAGTCCCTTGTGAGTGTTTCCACTTTTTCTGTTTCTCTCTAACTACTTTCAGGGGAAGTACTTTTCCTGCACTCTCCTGATTCACCACACTCTCCCTGACTTTCTCTGTCCCCTCCTGATAAAAAGAGCTTCCTACCCTCCACGGCTTCTCTCTCCCCCAGTTCACTTTTCTGCACCATGTACCTGCCAAGTTCTGTGGCTTAAGTTATGCAGATTGCTGTGTTAATCCTCAGATCATTTCCTAGGTGTACAAATGGTTTGGTGCTAATCTAGCTGCATTTCAGGGAGGAGAGAAGCTGGGAACTTTCATGCTGGTCCACTATCTTGGAAAAAAGGACCCCCCATTACTTATTTTAAACAATATCAACAGAATTTAAATTGTGCTTAATGTATACCTACACCCATTTGTCCCCTTTGGTATTATTGTGAAGCCAGTACATGATAACATATCATTGCATCTATAAATTTTTCACTACATATCTCTAAAATATGAGGTCTCTAAAAAAATAATCAGTTCTAGTTGAATTGTTGAATCTCATACCTCCTTATTGAGTGGATAAGGCCCCTGGATTCATTTTAGGTCACAGTAAATATCTGACACATGAAGGGTTGAAAAATGCTGATTTTGGATATAATGCTGAGAATCATAAGTTGTCTCTAACATCACCATTATCTAGAACAAACAATGAAACTATTTATATGATATATTGATTTATATAATATGACATATGGTATATGAATACATGTTGATACACATCTCTATATGTAGATTTATTGTTATCTGTCAGTTTTTACTGATATCCACTGTAGTTCTTGAACACATCATTACCAATACCTGTGAAAATCACTTGAGGGCCATTAGGATCAATGTAATTCACTAAATTAACTAAGAATTATATCACATAAGCGATTATATCATATAAAATCAAAAAATGATTTGAAGTCTGAGGAAGTCAATACATGAGTTATAAGTCAGTAATGAGTCTCATGCTTGAGTGAAGGAGACAAAGAGAAAATCTGCATAAAATCTTTTTCAAAATTTAAATGAAGAACACATATAATTACTGAATTTACATTGGGAAAACAACGGAAACATTAATTTGAAATTGATTTCCATTTATTTAAGCAAGAAAAAAGGTAAAGGATAAAGTCTGAAAAGATAAGTATTATATATAGCATTGTTAAAATAACCGAGAAGTTATGAACACAGACAAAAATTCTCACACTCCCTACCTTTTTGTAAAATAAGGAGCAGGAAGACAGAGTCAATCAACCTGTACCCTTGCTTTTGGCTTCCAGGGAAACGCTCGTAAAGAGTCACACTGGAGACAGCAACAAGCAGCGGGCCACTGCATTTTGCAAAGCCCGCTAAGTAACAACTCATAGGTCCTAAGACAGATTCTTCTCCATAAATGCACTTCATTTATTGCTCAAATTCATGTAAAGATCAGAATACATATTACATTAAACTCATAATTTTGTATATTCATCAAAATAACAATTAGAGTTAAGAAAGTCTAAGTTTATCTAGTAAGATTTATCTAAATTTATCTGGGGCAGCAATTTCTTTAACTTTGATGTTTATAAAGCAATCTCAAGAGCTCCCTCCCCCTAAAAAAATGGGCAATGAGAAAGAAAAACAGGGAGCACTGTGTGAAAATGAAGGATTTGCTGGCTAAAATTCTCTGAGTATTATTTTTAAGAATGAAATAATACTCTAGGGATATGTGATCAGTGAGGTATGCCAGATGTCAATGTTATAAATAAAATTTCATTTAGACTAAAAGAAGTACACCAAGATTTTATATTTTATGAGTTAAGTTTATTTTGAGATATATCCACAAATATCACAGAAGGTATAAAGACGGAAGCTGCATGTCATTAATGGAGTAGGAATGAGGACATCCATCTTGAGAGGTGAAATTCTTAATCAAGAAAATGGTCCCCCGCTGATCCAGAAATTATTGTTAGATGTCTTCTTCAATGGCTATGACAGTATCTCAAATGTGTCAAAGATCATAGTGAAAAAATCAAAAGAACCATTTGATGAAAAAGAGAGAATATCCACGAATTTTTATGTAGCGGACAAAATTTTTAGTAAAATCCAGATGACCAGTATCTCCTATAGAAAGTGGGACAAAAGTAGCCACAGCCACAACCACCATAACCTCCAAGACCATAACCATAGCCCAGGCCAGCAAAACCACCAAGGCCATAGCCAAGGCCACCATAGTAGTTGCCGTAGTAGTAGCTCATTGTGTCAAGGCTTGAGGATTTGGTTGGATGTTGAAAGTGACTTTCCAGAGAATGAATATCACAACCTGAACCCTGACTTTTATACTCCCTCATTTGGGTGTGGCTCACTCCATAGATATTTCTCATTCTTATTTCTTTTCACAAATATGCTAAACATCCCAATTATATCTTTGTCTTGTGATTTTAGAAATTTTAACGCTACTGATGCATAATTTTATTTACTTATCTGCTTCATCTACATTTCTTACAGCCAGAGTCTTTCAATAAAAGGTAATTACTATGACGTCTTCAAAGCTCATGGCTGATTAACATAATCTAACTGGATTGCTACTTGCAATGTGCCCTCTTCTTGCATCATATTAATTTTACTGGTCTTTGGATCTCATTATCCTCCTTTAGAAAGAGCCAGAGCTCTCCTCCCAAGCCAGAAATTGTTTTCCCATTTACTCAGAATGAGCTTGAAGATGTTAAAGCACATTGGTTAAGAGCCCAATATATGGAACCATACAGGCTTTTAGTTCAAACCCTGGTTCTGTCCATCACACATTATATAAACTGAGTTTCTCAATCTCTTAAAATATCAATTTTTACACATGTGCAAAGACAATAATAACTTCCATCTATGTTTTTTACCTTTGCATCAAAGCTCCCTAAGTGTAGAACAACATGCCATGCATACTTTATTCCATTCTCAGCACACAAAAGTAATTATATCAAAGGAATAAATATAGCATGGAAGATTCCTTTCTTATATAGCTTTGAAGATACTTAAAGGCACCGAGTGAAATCGAAACACCCAGAAAAAAAAGGTGTACTAGAATTTATATCTGTTAAATGAAAGGGCAATATCTATATCATTTGGGAAGAAAACCATGCTTAATTAGTTCTTAAGCATTTGAATTACAGTGAGCTTGTATCATTCTAAGAAAGGATGATATTGCATTAGGAAGTTTAATTTAAGTCTTTCATAAGCAATCATTAGTAAATATAATTCAAAATAAAATATATTGTTCTTTGTAAAAATATTGGCAAAGCCCAAATGGAAAAAGTCCACGTTGATGAATAAATTAATATTATTGGAAACAGATATCCTCTTGATGGAATAAGGAAGTTACCACAATGTTGATAAAAGTTTTGATGGTGAAGGTGTGCCTTTTGATTTCAAAGGACACTATCAACCTGACTATCCTGATTCATCCTTAAGAAGAATAGCTAGCATTACCAAATTATTCTTTTTATTAATTCCCTAAGAAAATGCACAAAAAATATGTAGCTGCTTTATGACTTCAAGCTATGTTTAAATTTTATTAGTTTATTACATTTAAAGCTTTTCATGGTTGACATTCCTCAGTCCCAGATTCTTTCAAACTCTTGCTACTGCTGTATCCTTGCTATTTGACCTTGATAAAGTACTTAACCTATTTCTGTTTTCTTATCTCTGTGATGAGAATAGTATTTTTTTCTGAAAGATCGAGTAAAAATTTAACTAAATAAAATGGATTCTCAAAAATTAGAACTGAAGGAAAAAAGCAACATATATATGAATTTTCATTAGTGATACACAGTTGCAATGTATTTGGCAGTTATTCCCAAGGAATTTCCAAAGATATTGCAAAACAGTGAGGGCAATAGGAACAATGAAAAATCCTTGTTAGCCAAAGTAGCCAAAATAACAAATTCTATCATCATGTTTGCCATGAGGTAGTGCCAGAGTTTGCAGTCCTGTGTAATTTATATGGAAAAGGAGAAGAAATTATGACTTAAGCTACAGGAATGCAAGTCAGGGAAAAATAACTAGATTCAAGTTTTAAGGCAGTTAGCCAAGCCCCATACCTAAAATTAGCATATCTATCAAGGGTATAAGAAGCACTGAAGAGTCTTAAAAGCTCTCTTTCAAGAAAGTATCTTAGCTAAATTATTATGAAAATAATTTCTAAAGAATTCTTCCTAAGAAAAATAATCCCAGAGGAAAAATAGTCGTTCAGTATGAAAATATATTGCTTAGACATTGCAAAACTTACGTAAAACATGTTCATCTTAATGCATGGACGAGAAACCAAATTTGCAAGGGCAATAAAATTAGTTTATTGGAAACATGACCAGGATTATTACCATAAATAAGGAAGTTAGTGCCATGTTAATGAGCCACAATAATAAGGGAAATCAGTCCTTAATATTAAAGCTAGTCCCAAGGGAAGTGATTTGGGTGGGTTTTTACCTTTTGTGGCCAGAGGTGGGCTCCAATAAAGTAACTGAAATTAAAGAAATCCAAAGTGAAAATAACATTAACAAGATTGAAGAACTCAGTAGAATAGATTGTACTAATAATATAAAAAATACGAGCTTCCTTATTTTGAATTCACATTATTTATACTTACATTCGTATTTTTTACTTTATTTAAGTGTAGTTGACAAAGAATGTCACATTAGTTCCAGATGTACACCGTTGTGATTCAATAATTCAATAATTTATACATTACACTACGCTTACCACAAGTGTAGCTAGCATCTGTCACCACTGAGCTTCTTAAGAAAACAAGTGTTTCCGTACAATAGAGAACACAAATATGTTCCATAAAAAGAAGGACAGTGGAAGCCACAGGTATAGCCACCGTATCTATCAATCTGTAGTTAGGAGCAGAGAAAGAACCAGGACCATACCAAATCTACCACAGTAGATTTATAGAATCTCATAATGCCACCGCCTACACGGGTCTTCTTTATAGTCTTTCATGGAAGGGAGTGGCCAATTCCACATTAAAAATTCTTATTTAATTGGAATAACTTTTAAGTATCAATATTTAAAAAAAAATTTTTTTAACGTTTATTTTGAGACAGAGAGAGACAGAGCGTGAATTGGGGAGGGGCAGAGAGAGAGGGAGACACAGAATCTGAAACAGGCTCTAGGCTCTGAGCTGTCAGCACAGAGCCCAATGCGGGGCTCAAACTCATGGACTGCGAGATCATGACCTGAGCCGAAGTCGGACGCTTAACTGACTGAGCCACTCAGCGCCCCTAAGCATCAATATTTTTAAAGGATCCCCAAAGGATTCTAGAGAATAGCAAGGGTTGAGAACTAATAATTTAGGGACATAATAGTGATCCCAATTTGGGATTCGGTTGTTCACCAACTGTTTACTTAGATCTCTCAATTTTCTATGTTTAGAGGTAAAGCTTGAAGCAAAATTCGTATCTTCATGATTTACACAAAGGATACAAGTATAGATTCAGAGGATTACATGCACCTTATTGTTTATAGCAGCATTATCAACAATAGCCAAACTATGGAGATGGCCCAAATGCCCACCAAATGATGAATGGAAAAGAATAAAATCCTGCCTTTCACAACAATATGGATGGAGCTAGAGTGTATTATGCTAAGCTCAATAAGTCAGTCAGAGAAAGATTAATACCATAAGATTTCACTCATATGTGGAATTTAAGAAACCAAACAGATGAACATATAAGAGATGGGGGAAAGAGAAGACAGGAAAACAAACCATAAGAGACTAGAAGGGAGAGAACAAACTGAGGGTTGATGAAGGGACGTGGGTGGATGGTGGGCTAAATGGGTTATGGGTAGTAAGGAGGGCACTTATGATTATGAGTGGTGGGTGTTGTATGTAAGTCATGAATCACTAAATTCTACTCCTGAAACCAATACTGCATTGTATGTTAACTAACTAGTATTTAAATAAAAATTTGAAAAGAAAAAAAAACCTATCTTTATTAAGATTATATTCCAGGAAGAAGATAGTAAATAGATCTATTGGATATATCTATTAGCTAAAATGTAGATGAAGGAAATAAGAGAAAATAATTACATACAGAGTGGCAGAATAGGGGGAAATACCATGATATAAGAAAATCAAGAAAAAGTCTCTTTGAGGAGATGATATTTGAACATAAGAATGAAGGAGACACATGTACATGTCTAAGTCAAAGAACAAACTGAATAGAAGGAAATGTACTTGTAAATGTCTTAAAATGGGAATTATTTTAGTATGATGATATGGAGAGAAAGTTAATGTGGCTAGATTATAGTTAATGGAAGGATATAATGGTGGGAGAGAAAGTCAGAAAGTTAGGCAGATTACATACAATCTAATGTATTAGATTATACAGAGCCTTCTGGACCTTGATGATTTTTAATGGAATTATAGGTGTAATGGAAATGTATGGAAGATGTTTAAGTGAAGGGGTGATCTGACAACTTGCTGCTATATGGTTTGTGAATTGCAAAAGCTCAAGAATGGAAGCTTGGAATCTAAATTTATTGCAGTAATTAACACAAGAGATGGTGGTCGGCTCTATAGGGGTATGCTGGTGGATAGGGCAGAGATGGTAGGCATAAGAAAAGGAGGAATAAAGGATACCATCTTGGTATGGGGCTGAAGGAATTTGTTGAATGCCTTTGGTGTTATATTTGAGGGGAAGCCTGGTTGGAGGCAGGATATAAAAAGATCAAGATCAAGACATCTGATGTGAACCCAGAAATATTTGTTTAAAATATTGAATAGGCAGTAGGACGGGCAATGTGAAGCTTCAGGGATGGTGTCTACAGCATAAGACTGCATGGAATAATTGGAAAGAGTGTAGGTAGATAAGAGTTCAGCCCTGGCATGTAAAGGTAGGAAAGAGACCGGGAATCCAGCAAAGGAGTCTGAGATGGGGTGGTCAGTATCATGGGAAGAAAGTGGCATTGTGGTGATCAGATCAATGAAGAGAATTTTTCAATAGGAGTAATTAGTAAATTCAGTGTAAATGCTGCTGATGGGCACTTGAAAAATAAGAGACCTGACTGGGGAAGAGGGGGTGGCTTCGAGTACACAAGTGGAAGAATGGCTTTTAGACAGAACAAGGATCATTCACGCACTGTAATATTCAGAAGGTACATTGTATGTTTGCTGAGGAATGATTGTGTTAGGCAGAATTCTAAAGACATTCCATCAAGTTTTCTGTCTCCTGGTTACTTAATCACAGATGGATCTATGTACCACTGAGGGGAGTTTCAGATGCAATAGTTATTAATCAGCTGACCTTAGAATAGGGAGATTGTTCCTAAATCATCCAAGTGAGCCCAATGTAATCACATGGGCATTTTAAAATCAGAAAGAAAGGCAGATAAATTAGATATGTCAGAAGAGAGCAGCAGAGGGGAGCCTGGGTGGCTCAGTCGGTTAAGCCTCCAACTTTGGCACAGATCATGATCTCGCAGTTCGTGGGTTTGAGCCCCGCATTGGGCTCTGTGCTGACAGCTCAGCCTGGATCCTGCTTTGCATTCTGTGTCTCCCTCTCTCTCTGCTCCTCCCCTGTTCATGCTTTGTCTCTCTCCTTCAAAAAAAAATATAAACATTAACAAACAAAATTTTTTAAAAAAAGAAGAGAGCAACAGAGAGATGCAGAAATGGAGGTCTAATATTAGACCTGTAAGAATTTGACCTGCCATTGCTGGCTTTGAAGATGGAGGGACAGGGTCTATGAACCACGGAATATCAGTGCCATCTAGAGGCTGAAAAGGGAAGTGGGACATCAGTCCCGCAACCATAGGAACTGAATTCTGCTAACAACTAGATGGAGCCTGGAGGCAAATTCAACCCCAGAACTTCCAGAAACAAATGCAGCCTGCCAACAAATTTGTTCTGGTGCTGTAAGACTAAACAGAGAGTCATCTGAGCCATTTTGTGCCTGGGTTTGAGTTGCTCTGAACCACGAGGTTTATGATAATCCATTACAGCAGCAACAGAAAATAAATAAAATGATGATTGGTAGGTGTTTAATTCTCTATTGTTCTTACTTTTTCAGTGAAATTTGAAACAAGTCACAAGTTGGATGAAGAGTAAAGCAGATAGTGTCAGGCATTTAAAAAATGATAAAGACTGTAATCATTATTTTAGTCATTGGAAAAGTGAATTTAGTAGGAAAATGGAGAATTTCTGGGCATGGCCGAATGCCTAATTGAGACTTAAAATTATAAATGTAATATAAGACAATTCAACAAGGCTAGACTTCTCTAGACAAATACCCCTGTATGTGAGTAAGCATGGAAAAAGCAGAGTTAAGCAAGGATTGGAATTTTAAAAGTCTGATACCACCAGTAAAGTGAGGTGAGGGATTTAAGGGTGTAGCAAAGCTGTGATTGGAATACTAGACAATTGATAATACTATCCCAGTAAAACTAGAAATAAGAACAAGGGAGATGTACAGTAGAAATTCGATGAGATCCATAGTTTATAGTTGAAAGAAGGGACAAGAGTTGTTTTTAAAAAATGAATATAGTAATATAAACCCCTAAAAATGGGAAGTAGAAAACAGAACAGTTGAAGATTGAAGGCAGGGACCAGGGCACAGAGGAAAAAGAGTATGAGGAGAGGCAAACACCAGGGTGTTTGAGGTGAAAAGAGGATTGATTGTCTAAATCCAAATGTATGAATAAGAAAAGGTTTCTTTTTTTTTTTCACTATATGAAATTTATTGCCAAATTGGTTTCCATACAACACCCAGTGCTCATCCCAACAGGTGCCCTCCTCAATACCCATCACCCAACCTCCCCTCCCTCCCACCCCCCATCAACCCTCAGTTTGTTCTCGGTTTTTAAGAGTCTCTTATGCTTTGGCTCTCTCCAAGAAATCTCTACCCACTGATGTGGCAGAGACAGGATTCTAGACAGGATTCAGTCAACAAGCAAACACCCACGAAGACAAATACCACACAAGCCCACAGAACAGAGAGCAAATACCTTCCACTTAGACGTGTCGTTAAGGCAAGGAGATTATATTTACGAGAGAAGAGCCCTCTCCCATTTAGCAATGAATATTATTAATGGTCACTAATTCTATTACAGATAGGGAAGTGATAAGTGAAATTTTATATTTGTGGGTTGAGAGGTCAACATTTCGGAAGATATTAGGAACATCAGATTTTGTTGATTCACTTGCATGTCCTTGGAATCATTCTGAGCCAGATCAGATACAAGTGCTAATTTTAAACCTGTCTGTCGGCATAATTTTAAAAGAAAAATTATTATAAAATAATTGTGTCAATGGACAAATATTGGCATATATATATATATATATGTTTCAGAAAATTATTATTTAGGCTTTGCAAAAAAAAATACACTGGTGTGTGTATGAAATTCTTTAACATAAATCAAAATGAAACCAAGTTTGTTATGTCAATGAAGACACTTTATGGGAAAACAGACACAGAGTTGTCTGTGAATGAATGAAGTAGCAGCAGTTCCAAAATGCAACCATTCTGAAAAGAACTCCAGTGTCTTTGATGATATTCTTCTGAGAGGAATGAGTCTTCCTTGCCCTGCTTTCTTCAAAGCGCCTTCTGTAATGGTGTGTGACGTTAGCCATCTTTGCAGGTAATGAGGTTAACAATAGGCTTGACTTTGAGGACCGGAAGGAAAGAAAAAAAAGTTCACCATTTACAATGAGAGAAAGTTTCTACTGTTTTAGTAATTGACAGATTTTTCAGTGGAAGCCAAAGGAGCTATATCTTCTCCAGAAGAAGGGACCAGAGCAGGTCTTAGCTGAATTTATCATAGTCAATATAGCCAGAACGATTGCCACAGCCACATCTCAGGCTTCCAAAATCATCAAGGTTATAGCGAAGGCCACCAGAGTAATTGACATGGAAACTCGTTGCTAATAGGATTTCGGAATTAAATTTGTTTGTTTGTTTGTTTGTTTGTTTGTTTGTTTTTCTCAAGGGCCAGGAGCTTTTGGACCAACTCCTGTGTTACTCTGAGATTCTTGGAGCATCTGGGGCTATTCTCAACTGTCACATTTAGACATAATATCCTGCTCTTGTGGTATTTTACTGGCATTGGACCATTCAGGCCCAAGACTCTTCTCTATTGGGAGCAGTGACAAGTAGCGATGTGCCCTACTCTTTGTCCTCACCTCACCTTCAAATTTGGACGGTTAGGAGAAGATGAGACCTATTTTCATAAGTTCACTGTAACATAAGCTTCAGACACATCCCAAAGATTCTTCTTTATTTCTTATCCCTAGGTAGTTTATAAGAATACATTAGTTTTCATTTTCATTATTTTACTTCTTTGTGTGTTAGTATCCCTGCAATTGGGCTGCTGCACAACTGAGAAAAAGATCTGGGGAAATATGATATGTCTAATTTATTTATAGTATAACTTTATGCTTTGACCTCCTCAGAGATCTGCTTTTGTTTACACACTATAATCTGTAATCTTGCTAAACTCACTTATTAATTCTGGAAAGTTTTCAGCAGATACTTTAGGATTTTCTGCATATATAATCATATAATCTGTGAACAAGGGATAATTTTATTACTCTTTTTCTAACATACATGCCTTTTATTTCTCTTGTTTGCCTTATTTTACTGATAGGCCTTCCTGTTTGATGTTAAATATGAATACTCAGAATAGACATATTTCCTTGTTTTCCATCTTAAGAAGAAAATATTCAGTCCTTCACAATCGAGTATGATTTTAACCAGGTTTGTCACGGATACCTTGATCAGGATGAAGTTGTGTTCTACTATTCCTAATTTGTTAAATGTCTTTTTTAAATTTTATTCATTTATTATTTCTGTGAGAGAGAGAGAGAGAGAGAGAGAGAGAGAGAACAAGTGGAAGAGTGGCAAAGAGAGAGAGGGAGACACAGAATCTGAAGCCGGCTCCAGGCTCTGAGCTGTCAGTACAGAGCCCGACATGGGGCTTGAACTCACAAATTGCAAGATCATGACCTGAGCCGAAGTCGGACACTTAACTGACTGAGCCACCCAGGTGACCCAAAGTCTTTTTCTAATATATGTTGAATTCTGTCAACTTTTTTTTCTGTATTAATTGAAATGATCATGATGCAGAACAATGGCACCCTTCCCCAAACCACCTTATGCTATCACTTTCTAGTGATACTAACCTCCTGTCCATAATCCTTGTCAACTGCTGATCTGTTTATTATCACTATAGAGTTCAGTTTTGAAGAATATCAAATAAGCGGAATCATATACCACATAATCCTTAAGATTGGCTTCCCTCAGAATTATGTCTTTGAGATTTCTGCAATTAATTGAATGTATCAATAGGTCTTTCTTTTTCATTGTGAGTAGAATTCCATTGTACGTATGTGCACAGTTTTTTTTTTTAATAAATAAATATTTGAAGGCTATTTGGTTGTTCCAGCTTGGGGCCACCACAAAATAATGTTGTTATGAACATTCGTGCATCTAAATTACTTTTAAATATTGTCAAACACCAAATTTACCCTTACTGGAGAAACATAGCTTCAACTCTGAAAGCAATTCCAAAGATGTCCCAAAATTATGATTACAGAAGAGGCTAAAATCACTAGCTACATATCTATTTAGCACCTCAAAGGGAAAAATTATTCAGAAGTATATAAATCAGTATGTATTTATAAAGCCACTATTAATGTGACTTTAGAGTCTAATTTTGTATGCCAAGTGGTACTTGTGGCTGCAGAAAAAATGACTTCATGCCGGTTCTATCAATGAGCTCTCACTTCAATTTTGTAAATTACACGTACATTCTTTTTATGATGATTTTCCGTATGACTCCCTGATGCCAAAGTAGCCTCTTCGCCTTTAGTCTCATTATTAAAGCAGCCAGCTAGACACTCCTTCTCACCCATTAGACTCCACAGATCTGAATCAGATCCTATAGTCCATTGTGCACATAACTAAAGAAAAATAATATCATTCATTATGAGTGGTCTTATTAGAACCCTACTCATTCAAGTAAGGCAGAAAGAATATTCTACTTCTCCTCAGGATGAGGACTCACAGGACACCAACGTATTTCTTTAAATATAAATAGTCTTTACAAAATTCACATCAACGCTTTCAAACCATCTGTATCTTGTGTATGGTTTGTTGAGCTGTTTAACTGATTCTCAGATGCTAATACTGAAATTCCTGATACTTCCTTGAAATAGCACATTTATTATATGGCATTCCTTCAATAGAAACTTTTAATCTATCAATTCCATCATACAAGGCTGGCAATAGCTGTCATATCCGCAGTCACCCAGAGCTGTACCTGTAGCCAGCAGAGGAATGACCCATGTCCCTAGGCTAGCATATCCATAGCTACAGCCCAAGAGATCATAATAATTGTTCCTAGTAGCTTAATTTGTCAGGAATAGCAAATGAAAATAATTTGTTGAAATAAGTAAATGGAAGAAAAATCCACGTTTGTTTTCTTTTATACACACACACACACACACACACACACACACACACACACATATATATAATATATGTATATATATATATAAGGGGTCATTCTTATTAAAGAAATGAAATTAGGGCACCTGGGTGGCTCAGTTGGTTGAGCTTCCAACTCCGGCTCAGGTCATGATCTCACCGTTCGTGGGTTTGAGCCCCACCGTCGGGCTCTGTGCTGACAGCTCAGAACCTGGAGCCTGCTTCCGATTCTGTGTCTCCTTCTCTCTCTGCCCCTCCCCTGCTCACGCTCTGCCTCTCTGTCTCTCAAAAATGAATAAATGTTAAAAAAAGATTTTAAAAAAAAGAAAGAAATGAAACTTACAATTCGTTTTTAAGTCATGTAAACCACGATGTTATTTAAAATAAATGAATCAATCATTGAAACATCCCACCTCTATGATGAGGAGTCACCTCCATTTCACTGTCAAAATCCCATGAGATGGGCACTAAACACAGCTTGCAGAGGCGAAATGAAAGCATACAGAGATTAACTTGTTCAAGACCACAAGAGGTAAGGAGAAGTGGAACCCAAACTCAAACCCAAGGCTCTTTAACACCAAACCCCGATGATGAAGTGCGAATCTATTTTCTTCTCAGCTTTGAAGAACAAGTAAATGATGTCTGAAGACGTGATGTTAGCACAACTAGAGAATAATTTGTTTCAGAGATGTAGCTGTTGAATATTTGGCTCTATTAGGCTAATGGTGACTTAGAAGCCCGCAATCTACTTTTTTCAAGTCCACATCTTATACCCAGTTACCAGTTTATCAAGACAGTAATTCGGCAGAAGCCAGAGAACCAGCTACTAAATGGGTGATAGCACCATACCCAGAGCCACATCTACAGACCGGTCCATGGAAACCGCCTCATCCACATCCACACTCACAGCCCAGCCTTCTTTAGTGATTTCTGTTGCAGCTCACCACGTCGGGAACTAAGGATCTCACTGGGTTTGCAGGGCGGTCTGCATTATAACTACCTATGTAGTGACGTTCAGATCCCTTTAAGAGTGGGATTAAGAAAATTTGAAGACGTGCCACATTCTCCTTCTAGATAAAAATTGCACAGACGAGTTGATAAAACCATTCTTTTCATATTTGAGAGAAGATCTGAACTTGCGTGTAAAGCCCTCCATTCATTTTCTTTCTGTTTAGCTTTCATTCTTCAAGGCAAAATTGTGGCTACGATGAAATGATATTTACATCTTCAAAGTACTCCTTTCTACATTTAAATCTCAAAAACAGGTTTCATAACATTAAGTCGTTCTCTTATAAAATAATGCTTTCTAACCATTAATTATATTACCTTGCTAATGTATTTCTTAAATCCCATATGGTATCCACATTTCTTTCCTATTATTATTAAACTAATAGCATAAAATTTACTCAGGAAAATGATGAAAAACCATGATCCATTTTAATAAAAGTTGTGAAAATGTATCAATCTCTTAATATCCTTTTATGGTCATTCAGTAGTTTTTAAAGCGTAATTTTTATATCATCTCAAATTTTTCCAAATGTAAAAAAACAAGTGAATAAATACATGACAACACCAGTCTTGAGTAAAAAAAAAAGTTCAAATGATTTAAAAATAAGTTTGCAAAATAGAGTATCTGCAAATCAATAAATATGCTAACATTTATTAGACAAAATCAAACGTCCTTAATAATGGAAACATTTGCAAAATTGCTTCTCCCCTTGCCTCTAGCTTTCTCGAGCAAATAATAAAAGAATGAGAAAGTTTTGTTCTTCCCTAAAGTTCTTAAGATCTATTTTCATTAACATTAACAAAACCTAAGAGCTTAATGCAAAAAAAAAAATGATAAATCTGTGGAGAGAGTGCCTTTAAATTCAAGACTGACAAAATTGTTGGAAATATTATCAATTAAGGGCACTAATGGCCTTCTACATGGGAAGCGGATGTAAGAGATTGTTTCAATCAAGCTGTAGGGCAGACTGGTTCTGCAGTTTCTTCAACTAACCAAACACATACCCAGCAAGAATTTGTTGAAACAGTAGAGTTACTCAGGTATATGGAAACAAATCTCTTGTGCTAGAAAGCTTACCCTTCCCCCTCCTTCATCCCAAACCCTGAAAAGACTAACTTATATTTTTAATTACCTGAATGCTTCTAGAGGATCATAGAATGTTACAACCAAAAAAAAGCATTGTAATTTATTTTTTCCAATTTTTCAATTTCACAAATCTTGTGAGTGGTATTCATGTGTAAGAGAGCAGTAAAAAATGTTGCTCAAAGGCCCCAGACATGGCTTTACCCATTTACTTCCTGTGGAAAAATCAAAGAATAAGCTGAGAAATTCTTCCAGAAATAGGAAAGTATAATGTTGATGGGACACAATATTTAGTTTGTTATTTCTAAGAATAGACATTTGAAAAGAGCCTAAAGTAGGCTTTTGTCCAAGAGCAGAAAGATATAGAGGAAAGTGAACATAATCTTGAAAAGCTGAACTCTCTTTGGCAATGAAAACAGAGAAAGATCTTGATTTGCATAGTTAATTTGAGTAGATAGTAAAAAAAATCACAAACCAGTTCTCTGAAATCAATTATGAGCTGCCTTGGGCTAATGTCTCCATGTTTGTTTATGAGGCTGTTTGGCTGTACATATTTATGAGAGGATATAAATTAAAACCGCAAGCTCCCTAATGGGCAGTTATAAATGACCTTCTAATTGTCAATTGAAGCACATTCCATTCAAAATCCAAATCATTGTCTTCTCTTCTCAAACCTCTCAGTTACAGAAAGAGAAGCTTATAATTGTCGAAAGGATTTTAAGACTGCAGTCAAAACTCTAATGTTGAATCATCTGTTAGTTTATATCATTGAAATAAAGTAATATGAAGCACGAAATATTGATTGATGCTTTGGGTTGAACTGTGCCCTCACAAAAGATATACTGAGCACCTAACCTTCCCACCCACATGGATGTGAGTCATGTGGCTTCAGTCGGAAATCAAGTCTTTTAGGGCACCTGGGTGGCTCCGCCAGTTAAGCATCCAACTCTTGATTTTGGCTCAGGTCATAATCTTACAATTCATGAGTTCAAGCCCCACATCAGACTGGGTGCTGAACATGGAGCCTGCCTGGGATTCTCTCTCTTTCCGTCTCTCTCTGCCCCTCCCCTGCTTGCTCTTTCTCTCTCAAAATAAAGAAGTAACCTTATAAATAAATAAATAGGGTCTTTTAAATGTAATCAAGCTGACATGAGGTCAACACGACATCTGTAGGGTGGGTTGATTATTAATCACGTTGATTATTCAACATGACTGGTGTCCATTTAAAAGGGAAATTTTGGATACAGAGCCAGACACTCATAGAGCCAACAGGACGTAGTGACACTGAAGGGACATACAGTGTGACAATGACTGCAGAGACTGGAGTTCTGCTCCTCCTGGAGCAGCAAGCCAAGGAATACCAGATTACCTGCCTACCACCAGAAGCAAGAAAGAGGCAAGGGAGGATTCTCCTACAGTTTTCAGGTGTATAACCTTGCTGACACCTTGAGTTTGGACTTCTAGGCTCCAGAACTGTGAGATAATAAACTTCTCTTGTTGGGATGCCTAGGTGGCTCAGTCACTTAAGCTTCCGACTCTTGATTTCTGCTCGGCTCATGATTTCCCGGTTCACGGGTTTGAGCCCCACATCAGGCTCTGTCCACATTGGCAATGGGGACCCTGCTTGGGATTCTCTCTCTCTCCCTCTTTTTCTCCCCCTGCCCCACTCGTTCTCACCCTAAAATAAATAAACTTTTAAATAAATAAATAAATAAATTTCCCTTTCTCTCTTTTTTTTTAACGTTTATTTATTTTTGAGACAGAGAGAGAGACAGAGCATGAGCAGGGGAGGGGCAGAGAGAGAGGGAAATACAAAATCCAAAATAGGCTCCAGGCTCTGAGCGGTCAGCACAGAGCCCGACTCGGGGCTCGAACTCACAGACCGTGGGATCATGACCTGAGCCGAAGTCGGACGCTTAACCATCCGAGCCACCCAGGCACCCCGTCTTTCTCTTGTTTTAAGCATCCAGTTGGTGGTGCCTTATTACAGCAGCCCTAGGAAATTAATACAATCACCTACTGTCTTGTACACCATAATATATACTTATTTGTTTACATGTCTATGCATGTAGCGGAGGGTAGGCTTATCTTACAACAGTTCTTGAAAGTAAAAATTATTGTCAGATGTACCTGATTAAAATTGGATCAATGAAGTTAAGAAATTTGCTTTATGTCATACAGTTATTAGTGAGGAAGGTATACAATCCCAGCCTCTTTGTCTCCAGATTCCACATTTTCCAACTATTCTAAATACTCCTTAGAGTTGTTTGAAGATTTAAAAAGCTTTTCACACTTTAATTGTTATGTTTTGGAGTATTGAGAAAATTAAATGATTATATATTGATTATATATATATATATATATATGACATGTTGCAAAATATCTGGCACACAGTAGGGCAGAAATTTTAATTACCTTCCTCTTTTCTCACTAATTAGTTCCATTTATGTAACAAATATTTTTTGAGCTCATGTTATGTGCTAGGCACCTGTTCATTCCTAGAAACCTGTTCATTCCAGGTTAAGATGCAAAGCAGCTTAGCCTCAAAGTTCTTGCAAAGGTTTTCCCTTCAGTCTTTGGTTTTTCTTTAGTTCAATAACCCTTCAACTAACTACATGTAAATCTCTAGGGAAATAAAGACCAACAGTCTCTCTCATTGTTCTCCTTCTCCTATTATGGCTTATGAGAAAGAAGGAATGAAAAAAAAAAAAACAGTCACATATGATAAACCGTCTGGGACAATCTTTTTCAAATCTGTGTTCTCCTTTCTTGCTGAATCCAAAATTACTTCAACTTCCCTTGCTATCCTTCCCTTGTCTGGTAATTAGAAGCTTTCTGGTTGGCTCTGCAAAGAAATGTCCAACTTCCAAGCATCACTATGAAAAAATATATATTTGTTTCCCCACAGGATGATTTATGTTATAAAATAGGGAGAAATGTCTAAAGAAAGCAGAGAAAAACTGAACTTTTAAACCTGAGGTCAAAAGAAGAGATTATGCTTTGAACAACAATATAGTACAAAGTCCTCTGAAAAGGTGATCCCTGAAAGAATATTCCTAAAGCAGAATAATCGGTCCATTTGGTAACTTCAAAATTGGCAAACATCAATACGAGATCATGTAGAAGAAATTATGCCCAGTTTGTCATCCAAAGAAAATAACTTTATTGAAAATTGAACACAGAGTTGCCACAGGCAACCCAATCTGTAAAATTCCCAGTCAATTCATGGAATGAAGACTGTTGTTGATTAATTTCTGGACTCCAGTGTGAGTTTTGATCGTCTTCACTGTACACGTGGCCAGATGGCCAGAGCAGCATCTGGAATCCGATGGAAATACAAAGACGTGAAAGAATTAGCAGTAGGGTGATTGTAGGGTTCTAAAGTCCCAAAACACCAGTCTTTTCCTTTTCAATAAAAGCTGGAGAATCCATATCCTCCATAGCACGATGGGCGGCACCAGCCATATCTGTGGCCTCCCCAGCCACACCCTAGGCCTCTAAAGCCACCACAACCACAGCCACAGCCTAGGCCATAGCCATAACCCAGGCCTCCACATCTATAGCCCAGGCCACCATAGTCATTGCTGTAGTAGTATCTCATAGTGTCAGGAGCTGGGGTTTCTGTTTGGTAATTGGGTGTGTTTCCCAAGTATGAATGTTGCCATCTGCCCAGGGACTCTTATACCTCCAAAATAGGTGTGGCAATAAAAACAAACTTGCATAATCCTCATTCCATGGCCTGAGTAGCATGAAAAACAGACTCATTAATTTCTTTGTTTTCTAATTTAAGACAGTTTGCACAGATTCCAATGAAATACTCCCCATGTTGACAATGATTGTGGTACCTTCAAAGACCATGCATGAGATATGACCGTCATCCATAAAATCCTCTAGCCAGACATCATAGCGTCTCATTTCTGTTCAAAATAATGGACACATTCTTTACTGATTGAAGCCAATATCATGGGAAATTATAGCTAATTTTCCAGTAAGACTGAAAAAATATTGATGATCCTTATTCAAAATCCCCAAATATGCCATTTATTCACTCTATTCTAATCAAGGTCTTAAGCACTCTATTCCATTAAGATCTTGAACAATTTATTTTTTTCTCACAAAAATTGAGTTGCTTAAAAGTTTGGCTGTCATGAATTTTCTATCCTTTTTGTAAAATGAGTTGTGGGATCTTTTTTCACAATTCACCCATCAAATAATTCCCAAAGACCTGTCAGTGAATTTAGCTTGAATGTC
Organism: Panthera tigris; assembly: GCF_018350195.1. Classification (NCBI taxonomy): domain Eukaryota; kingdom Metazoa; phylum Chordata; class Mammalia; order Carnivora; family Felidae; genus Panthera; species Panthera tigris. The sequence goes on along the minus strand of NC_056668.1, from coordinate 14,431,681 downwards.
CATTCATTTTACACCTGACTGGCTGGAGTCACGTGAGAATTCAACACAATTTTTTCATTTTGCACTCGATCCTGAATTTCCAAAATCATCAGCAAAGAAAAAAGATTAAAAAACAAAACAAAACAAAAAACTCTCCCCAACTCAGGACTCTTGTTTTGATTCTTTAGGAAAATGTAACAGGAATGCTTTGTCCCTTTACCACTGTGTGCTACTTATGTAGAACATGTTGGATTTATTTGAGTCAAAAAAAAAAAAAAAAGAAAGAAAGAAAGAAAGAAAGAAATCAATGAAGATTCAATGTCTTTAGGAATAGTTAGATTCCCTCTGTTAGTTGTCTCCAGATAGGACCACAGTTCCAAGATTTATTTTATAATAAAAACATCTACAAGACAAGCAGCTAAATTATTCAATGGATATTAATCATTAGCACTAAAAAGATAACACAAAACAACACTGTCATTGCTGATGAGTCAACAGGAATCATTTTTACACTCAAACCACTAACTGTGAATTTAAATTATGCACCAATTATTTCATAAATGAAATAAATATTCATTATTCCTTAAAGGGTATTCCTTAAAGTGTCAGTATCAGAAAGCTTCATATATCTAAGATATCTGTGAGCAAGTCCTCAAGCAACTTCAACCTTTGAACCTCTAATGTGAAAAGTCCTAAAAAGACACCAATTATATTATTTCCCGCAGGAACTTTTAGACATAGATTTAACTTAAGGTGAAATACATGTATGATAAAAAGCTAATCTCTTTGACCTACCAGGAAATCGAAAGATCAGGATTTGCATTGTTAAAGGAAACACAATTTCATTTGAAAGTTATACTCAGTACATTTGGATTTTTTGTTGGTTTGCTTTTTTTTTTAATAGTTATATATTTTTTCTGAATAAGCTACAGCAAAAAGACTCTTGTAAAATGATTTATTTACATGCAATTAGCAATTTGAACTTTCACATACGTATCTTCCTCTGGTCCTATTGACAACTCTGAACTTTTGCTGGAAAATGTTGCTTTCTTCATTTTATGTGTACTTTGCATTCAGAAGTAGAGTTAGGCAATTTTGTGACTATTTTTGAAAGGCTAGGAGATTTTCACGAAGTTATATATAAGCAAATACATGAGACGTTAGCGTGACTCCTATCACTTTACTCCTACTTCAGTTCATCTGGAAGAAACGTATCAAAGATGAACTTTTAAGAATCAAAATATAATAGTTAAAATACAATTTTGTTTCTAAAGAGGATTTGGAAATGAATTGCCAATGCCTTGCCCAATTTCAGCTGGCACTTCAATTCTGTCATTGGAGGTCCCAGTCAGTCCTAATCGATAACCTCTTCGGATCAAAAAATTCTACTAAATTGATGTGTTTTCTTCTGACCAATATTCGTTGAGCATCTGTCTGTATTGGGCAATGTATCAATGCAAGGGGAACAGACAGAACCTGACCTCAAAGTCAGTACAATGAGAGAGATACTATTTGTTCTTACCACCAATTCACAGCCACTAACACTGATGGGCACTAACAAGCCTGATCCCAGTTCTCCATTCCAGCAAATAAGCATGGGATGACTCATTTTAGACCCATCTTAATTTTCTCAATGGAAAAGGGACTATTTTATTTCACAACAGTTTTACACACTGAACCGGTATGGGCATAGTTCATTTTATTGTGCTTCACTCTATTGAACTTACACAGATAACTGCATTTTTTACAAATTGAAGGATTGTGGTAACCCTGCGTCCAGCAATTTATCAGAGCCATTTTTCCAACAGAAATTATTCGCCTCGTGTCTCCCTGTCACATTTGAGAATTCTTGAGCATTTCAAATTCTTTTCATCATTATTGTATTTGTTATGGTCATCTGTGATCAGCGATTATGATCCACGGAAAGCTCAGATGATGGTTGGCATTTTCGAGCAATAAAGTATTTTTTAATTAAGGTATGTATTTTTTAAGACATGATACAATTGCACACTTAATAGACTACAGTATTATGTAAACATAACACTTATATGGGAAACCAAAAAACTCCTTTGACTTACTTGGTTGCCACATTTGCTTTTTGCAGTGGTCTGGAACCAAACCACAATATCTCCAAGGTATGTCTGTAATTAAAATAAAAGAAAAAAAAAAACACAGCTTACATTCTTCAGCATCTAAAGTTTTAGAGAGGGGCTTATTTATTTTCTTCAAGGTAATTTCCTTATCTTTGTACTTGAAAAAATAATAACTCGCTGTAACAGGAAATCTGCTTGATAACTGATGAATTTTTTTGTCAGTTTTATTTTCAGTCCTATAAACTAAAAATTTTAAGACTAAATGATTTGCAAATTTCCTGGAACCGTTTCCCCAGCAAGGGTGTGTATGTTAAAATTAAAAACCAGGCCGATGCCTCTAAGAAGGTTATCAAATGACCATAATGTAGGAAAACACAGCTAAACAATAAAAAATAAGATATAAACCAAACAGTACCATTCCCATCATTCGCAAGAACTTGTTTGAAATAAACACAACATGAACTATCCAGAGGAACATGGTGTAATTTCAGTTTATTATTTCATCTTTTGATGTAATTGTCATGTCACCTCTCGCCCAGATCAGATCTTCCAAGTGCATAGAATTATTGTACCGATTTCTAGATGATGTGGTCTGAAGAGTGCAAAGCATCCAAAAGCTACCACAACAAACATTGTTGGCTGAAAAGAGAGCACAGATAGAAATGGACATCAAGCATTTTGCTTTAACATAGTTGAGACGTTGAGTACCATCTAGCAGTGATTTTCCAGGGAAAGTTTTGAGTAACGAAAAGTTTGGGGGCCTATAACAAACCTATTAAAAACTAATTATCTCAGAGTATATACCCCAGGAAACTAAATTGGTAATGCACTCCAGGTATTTTTAATTCAGGTAGACTTTATGCTTACTTGGAGACAAACAGTGTCTTTTAAAAAACAAGACCCTCTTTCTACAGGCAGGAAACAGAAAAGTCAATTAAGTAAATTAATTACTCAAAGAAGCAAAGTATACTTTCATATATATGTATGTATGTATACATATATGTATGTATTTTCTTTTTATATATTTATTTTGGGATATAAAATTGACCTGGTTATAATAAATAAAAAGCATTAGAAATTTGAAAATTCAGTGTTGAGTACAGGGCTTTTCTATTACTTGCAGTATTTTTTGTTGCTTACATATTATTATACATTTTATTTTGTATCAGCTCAATGTTTTCTTTAAAAATATTTTCTTTACACCATAGATTTATGGTCCCATAATAAACCGCAGAATACAAACCATGTATATTGAAATGAAGTTTGCAATTTGTTATTTTTTAAGTCATAAAAATAATAGCTTCTAGGATGACTTTATAAAAATGAAATTACATTCAAAAACCACTGAAAATAAATGAAAGGTAAGATATATGAAAGCATATCAAGGTTTTGTTCATCTTGTTCTCCCACGTCCTCAAGACCTCGAACACTACCCAGCACATCGGGACATGCAGTGAACCTTTCTTGAATCAAATTATTTACTGAGTCAAAACACCGTTGAGTCAAAACACCTATTCAGAAGAAAGAAGAGTAGCATTCTGATTGAAATCTCATTAACTCATTAGAAATACACTGAAATGAATTGAGAAAGCCGCATCCCCTACGCCAGTTAAATACGTGTATTAAAAAAAAAAAATTAAGTACAAGTTACGCAAGATCACAACAGATACTAGTAACTAAATAATAATGGGTGAAATCATGATTCAATGGAAAGATTCCAGATTCTTCTAGAGATAGGAACGACTAATTCCTTTTGGAGCATGTAGCCAATAGATAGATGTTTTCTCTACCTTAAGAAAAGTGATCACATCACTGAAGCATAGGGGCAGCAGCATAGGGACAGAATGACACTGAGGATCTGTAGGCTTTTAGCGGAAGCCAGTGGAGCCATAGCCTCCAAAACACGATGGGCGGCAGCAGACATATCTTTCTCCTCCCTTAGCCACAGCCACGGCCCAGTCTGCGGAAGCTGCCCCATCCCCAGCCACAGCCACAGCCCAGGCTACCATAGTAGCTGCCGTGGCAGCTCATCCTCATTGCGTCAGGGGTTAGGGATTTGGTTTGGTGCTGAAGATGATTTTCCTCAGGATGTCTCTAGCTTCCTAGAACGTTCTTACACCCTCAGTAGCTGGTGTTGTGAACAAGGGGCAGATGGTCTCCTTCCTATATGACAGAATAATTTAAAGTCTAAAAATTAATTCAAATTTTTCTTTTCTTACTTACAAGAGAGTTCATAATCTTCTCAAAGGGCTTTTATTAACTAATGGTTATTTTTTAATGAGTTTGTGTACCAAAAACCAAATGTTTCCAAGATCAAAAGTGATTATCGCCTCTTCAAAGGCCATGCTGGTGTTCCAATTAAAATGGTCTAATCTGGTTGATAGTTTCCAGTAGCCTTGTAATTGTATAAGCTCAGATTGCTTTTTTTTTTTTTTTTTTTGCATTCAATTGTCTTAGTTACTGACTTTCCCCAAACCCGTGATCTCTTCTCCATGGTGGCCAGGGCATAGTCGCCAAGTCATTAGTGATTTCCAGATAGTCAAATGAGATGAAACTTCGGTTTCTTACTTCATTGTTTTGTTTTTTAAACTTTCCTTGGCATTTGGCATTGCTACCCTCCCCACCCATTGGTTCTTTTTGTCAGGTTTTCCGTCCTTGTTTCCAGTGACAAATTTTCAATTAGTTTCCTCTCCCAATATGGTATTCCTTCACTAACTTTAAATGCCCCTTTTCCATCATATTCTATGTATACACTTTTCCCATGGAATTTTGTCAAATGTTTTTAATTGCGATGCTTATACTGATGAGTTGCAAAGGGTTCCTCTAAACTTCAACTCCATCAATCTTGTTGTTTATTGCATATCTCCCATTTGAACTACATTGTGATTCCATGTCTGGTAGGAAGCTCATTTCTCCCTCAAAAAACTGTTTTTCCAGATTACCAGTTACTCAAGCCGCATGGCCAAGACGTGATCTTGGAATCCTCTTTCATATGGTCTGAATATTTCTGCACCTCTGACCATCAACATTATGCACTTAATTGATCACCAAATGAACCACATAAGTGTTTTTTTCCTGAATATTACTCATAAGTACTCATATTATTTGTTATTATTTAATTTAATCCTCTATCACTTTCTCCTGGATTAATATAATAGCTTCCCCAATGGTCACATTGCCCCAAGCAAGGGCCCTCATCTGATCTGTTCTCCATACAGAGTCCAAATGAATATTAAAAAAAAAAAAATTTGATCGTTTCATTTTTTAGCCCTTATACCTTTAAGTCATTATAGGAAAGATTAAACTCTTAAATTCAAAAACAAGGTTTTTTATCACTAAACTTATTTTTTCTCTATCCTATTTACTTACAATTGACCATATACTTCCATTTATGCCATATGTAACAATGATGTTGACCTACTACATGCTTTTTGGTACTTCTTTACCGACCTTATTCCAACTCATCCTTCAAAATATAGGTCAAGTGTAACCTTCTCCAAGAAAACTTCAAAGACATCACAAGTTATTTCTACTTCTGTCTGACTTAGAAAATGCTTGAGAGTGCTGCCATATGCCCTAAACAAAATGCTCTATCTTAGCATTTCATCAGATTTTAGTACACTAATTAATTTGTTTACTATCTTTTCCACTATACTATCTACTCCTTCAGGGCAAGAACGTTTATTATAATCACATTTTATAACTTTTGTGGATGGAATAGAGTAGGTAATATATTGTTAGCTGAATGCATAAATTATGAAATGAATAGATCCACAGAAACAAATTATGTACAATCCACGCTTTTTTGAATCTATGGGTTTTCCATTCTTCTGTGGTCAATACCCTGAACACCAAGTTTTATTTACGTCAATGTGTTTACATGTGTTTATATTCTTCTACTCTATTAAGTGAAATAAATTTAAATTAAACAAAAATTCTGGAAATGTTTCTGTTTATCATTAGCCTCTTAGATTTACTGGGTGGGTGAAATAACAATTCCGGAGGTCCGTGTCTCCTAATGTATCTCCTGACAAATACACAGAGCTACAAAAAGAAAATTATAAAATCACACAAATGCTATGCTTTCAACATAACTACAAGATGGAGGGGACTATATAAAGTACAAATTAGAAAAAGAAGTGGACAGAAGAAGCATCCATTTCCAGTGGAGACATTTCTTGAATTTTCCTCCTAACTCTTTGTAAAGAACAAAGCAATGTCAACAGAGAAACAGAATACCAAAGACTGATCAACAATAACAAAAATCCCCCAAGAAAAAGAAAACCTTCTCCCTAAGGAGACATACTGTTTTTAAAAAAATTATGCTAAATGAAATAAGGCAGTCAGAGCAAAACAAATACCATAGGGTTTCACCCATACGTAGAATTTAAGAAACAAAACAAACAAGCCAAAGGGAAAAAGGAAAGAGAAGCAAACCAAGAAACAGACTCTGAAATGTAAGGAAAAACTGACGGCTACCAGAGGGGAGTTGGATGGGGGGATGGGTAAAATAGGTGATGGGGATTAAGGGGTGCATTTGTCACAATGAGCCCTGGGTGTGGTGTGAAAGTGTTGAATCACTATATGGTGCACGTGAAACTAGTATTGCACTGTATGTTAACTAACTGGAATTTAAGTGAAAACTAAAAAAATAGCAGATAAAGTCAAACTGCGCAGAACTGCTTAAGAATGCAGAAATAGAGTACCAGTCAGTTTTGGAAAGGCAATGGATTTGGAAAGAATAATTTAAGCCGGGAGAGAACAATGAGGAAAACAAAGTGTGAGGAGAAAATAGAGAATCCTAACAGAGAAAAGAAAAAGACTGAGGGATAACTACCAACTGCCTTCCAAATAAGGTGATGCAATTCATTAACAATACTTGATACACCAAAACGAGAGGACACGCCTACACTAGGAATATCATAATGAACTTTACCAGCCTTATCTACAAATACAGAGGTGCAAGAATCTTTTTTTTTTAATATGAAATTTATTGTCAGATTGGTTTCCATACAACACCCAGTGCTCATCCCAACAGGTGCCCTCCTCAATACCCATCACCCACCTGCCCCACCTTCCCACCCCCCATCAACCCTCAGATTGTTCTCAGTTTTTAAGAGTCTCTTATGGTTTGGCTCCCTCCCTCTCTTACTTTTTTTTTCCCTTCCCCTCCCCCATGGTCTTCTGTTAAGTTTCTCAGGATCTACATAAGAGTGAAAACATATGGTATCTGTCTTTCTGTGTATGACTTATTTCACTTAGCATAACACTCTCCAGTTCCATCCACATTGCTACAAAAGGCCATATTTCATTCTTTCTCACTGCCACGTAGTATTCCATTGTGTATATAAACCACAATTCAACAATAGCCAAATTATGGAAAGAGCCTAAGTGTCCATCAACTGATGAATGGGTAAAGAATCTTCATCTATACAAAGTATAAAACAAAACCAATAAAACAATTATTATTAAAACATTCAGCTTAAAACTTCTCCACCCCCCACTCACAAATATAAACAAAAAGGCAGAAGAAATTTTTAACAAAATACTTTATATGAAAAAATTATATGTACTAACGATAGGAAAAAATAAAATTTGCTGAAAAACTGAGAAAACAAGTAAAAGAAAAAGACAAAATAATTTCAGAATGAAAAGAAAGTTCCAAGATGCCTAAAGAAGTATGGATTTAAATGAAAACAAAAGATGGTGGGTGCCTGCATGGCTCAGTCCTTTAAGCATCCAACTCTTGATTTTGGCTCAGGTCATGATCTCACAGTTCTGTGGGATCAAGGACTGTGTCAGGCTCTGTGCTGTCAGCTTGGGATTCTCTGTCTCCATTTCTCTCTGCCCCTCCCTGAAAAACAGGGGAAAAAAATAAGGAATTAAGAAAAAGCAGAAAAATGATCAAGGTTAATGAATATGTCGCTAAAAATGAAATAAAAGGAGTCAGAGAGAAAGTGGGTAAAACGAGAGACAGGAAGTCAACTTACATGTAAGTAGAGTTTGTGAGAAAGGAAAAAAATGGAACAGCATAATATTCAAAATTATACTCCAAGAAAAATGCCAAATTAAAAGAAAAGCTCTCAATGTACATATGTTATAGCCATTTATTACCTGGAAAAATGACCCACAATGAAAAACTTCAAGATAGTCTAGTTAAAAATTCTAGAGATGGATAGTGGTGGTGGTTGCAGACCAACAGGATTGTATTTAATGACACCAAACTGTACACTTAAAAATTATTAAACTGGTAAATTTCAGTTATGTATATTTTATTTATTTTTTTATTTGTTTCTATTTTAGAAAGAGAGAGAGAGTGCAAGTTGGGGGGGGGGGGCAGCAGAGGGGAAGAGAGAGAATCTTAAGCTGGTCCATGCCCAGTGAGAAGCCCAATGTGGGGCTCAATCCCACTACCCTGGGATCATGATCTAAGCCAAAATCAAGAGTTGGACGCTGAATGAACTGAGCCACCCAGGGACGCCTAGTTATATATTTTTTAACACATAAAAAAAATTGATTTTATAGATAAAGAAAAAACCTTCAGGGCATCCAGGAAAAGATCAAATAACTTACAGTGATAAAAGAATTAGATGCTTGTCAGACTTCTTCAAGGCAACTTACAAATCAAACCAATAATTTTGCAACATTTTCAGAAACCTCAGGAAAATAAAATTTGAACCAAAGATGTTGTATCTAATCATTCAGTCCTTCAAATATACTGGTGATAGAAAGGAAAATTTTAACTGTGCAAGAACCTGGAGAATATTGGACTCTTAAGCCTTCTTTGATGGATCAGCCAAGGATCCAAGAGAGATATCTGAGGAAACTTTGCAAACGACTGATTTTGAAAATTTAATATACTTAATTTTTTTATCTAAGACTGAACCAAGGATGGAAATGAGTAAAAGAGTATGTAAACACTATATGGTATGAAAAAGTAAAACTAATACAACTATAAATAAAAAAGAGGGGAGGGGAAAGGGTAGAAAAAGTTATGTGATAGTTAAATAAGATATTTATCATTCAAGCTGACAAATGAGACAGCGGGGCACCTGGGTGGCTCAGTAGGTTAAGTGCCTGACTCTTGACTTCAGCTCAGGTCATGATCTCACAGTTCATGAGTTCAAGCCCCATGTGGGCCTCTGCACTGACAGTGTGGAACCTGCTTGGGATTCTCTCTCTCCCTCTCTCTCTGTCCCCGCCCCCCCCCACACTCTCCCTTTCTCTCACTCTCAAGAAGTAAATAAACTTAAAAAAAATCAGATACTGAAGGTTTCAATAAGAAAATGTTTATCATCCAATGTTATCATTCAAAGCTGGCAAATCAGATAGTAAAAGTTGAAAGCAGAAAATGAGGGGCTAAGGACTTTTTCATGAAAAATACATAATTAACAACTAAATAACCACTAAAAAAGTCATCAAAGCATTTCTAAATATCAAAAGAAGTGTATAAAATATTGAGTAAACAAAACACAATATATAGAGAAAGAATCAGAGCAAACATAACAATATAATAGTAATTATAAAATATTTTTCCAGAGTGACACTGAACCTCACAGCAACTTAATAAATATTAAGAAGCTTAACTTTACTAAAATAAAATATGATTTGAGATCACGAAGAATCAAATATTTGTGCTTTAAGTTTATTTATTTATTTTGAGAGACAGGGAGAGAGAGAGAGAGAGAGTGCAGGCAAGGGAGGGGCAGAGAGAGGGAGATGAGATCCAGAGTCGGACATGTTTAACCAACTGAGCCACCCAAGTGTCCCAAGAATCAACTGTTTTCAAGAAAAATATTTAAAGCCAAGTGATCAAGAAAGTTTAATAATAGAATTATATGTAAACTAATGATGAGACACAACTAGGTACTTATGTACTTATTAAAATGGATAAAATCCCACAAACTTACAATTCCAATTGTTGGCAAAGGTCCAAATGTCAAGAACTCTCATTCATTGCTGGTGAGAAGACTAAATGGTTCAGCCACTTTGGAAAACAGTTTGGCACTGTCTTAAAAAGCTAAAAATAATTGTATCTTAAGATACAGCAGTTGTTCTCCTTGATATTTACCCAAATGATTTGAAAATTTGTACCCACCCAAAATCTACATGTCAATATTTATGGCAGTTTTATTCACAATTTTTATCAACTGGAAGCAATGTCCTTCACTAAGTGATCGGCTAAACAACTGCAGTATATCTATAGAGTGTATTCAGCAATAAAAATAATTGAATTATCAAGATGAAAAGACATAAATAAATCTTAAGTGAATATTACTAAATATATTTCTTGCAGGAGAGAAGTTTGGCAAACATTACCTCAGCCAGTTGATCAAGGTCAATATCAATGGTGAAAAAGATATGTTGATAGTATATATCCTTAATATGATGTGATGAAAATGGCATTTTACCCCTGTGATCTTCCTCCAAAAAAACATAATTCCAGTTTAATCAGGAGAAAAATATTGGGCATATCCCAATTAAGAGACATTTACGGAATACCTGACAAGTACTCCTAGAAACTTTCAGGGCCTTTGGGGCTAGAACAAATCTGAGAAAGTCAAGAAGAAATTAAAGAGCTCTGATGACCAAAAGCAATATGGTACCCTGGACAGTATCTTAGAACAGAAAAAGCACACTATATAAAAAATTAAGGAAATCTGAATAAAGTATAGGCTTTAGTTGGTAATAATGTGTCAATATAGATTCATTAGTTATAATGAATATACCATGCTAATGTAAGATGTTAATATTAGGAAAAATTAGGTATGGGATTTATGGGAATCCTCTGTGTTATTTTCACAATGGTTTTTTTTTGGCAAATCTAAAACTGTCCTACAAAATAGATGGTCAATTCTTTAATGTATAGGCAAAGGTATAGCAGATAAGTGGGAAGAATGAGATGGCACTGGTTGTGGCTCTGACGTTAAAGCACAATCTAACCAAATGGTAAAACACACCAAAGGAGGCCATCTTCACGATGAAGGTTAACACGAGGAAGAAATAACAGTTATTTTGGGGATGAAATAACACAGCCACCCCCTTTACAAAGCAAAGTATACTAGAGATGTATGGAGGCATATAACACACCAACCTCAGAACAAGACATAAAATGGAAAAATTCAAGTAAGAGTATGGAGGACCAAAACATATTGATGAGCCATACTGACTCCTTTAAAATTGTATATGACTTTACATTTTGATAATGCAAAATAAAACTTATTCTCAAGCATATAAGGAACATTGCGATATTTTATTATTTTATATCATGAAGAAAGCATCAGGAAGTTCCATGAAAGATGTTACAAAAAAACTCCTCTAATGGTGCAGTGCAACATGCAGTTAATAAAAATTAAATAAAGACCTGATGAGCCCTTCCACCTAGAAGTTAAAACAAACAAAAAACTATGAACTCATGAGTGAAAGAAGAAATAGAAAACAGATGACATAATTTGTAAAGTTTATGTATTTATTTTAAGAGAGAGAAAGAGAGAGCACAAGCAGGGGAGGGGCAGAGAGAAAGAGAATCCCAAATGTCAGCACACAGCCCAACGCAGGGCTAGATTTTACAAACTGTGAGATCACGTCCTGAGCCAAAAACCAACTTAGCCACCCAGGCACCTCCAGATTATGTAATTTTTAAATGGAGATAAGTATAGTGAAAATAGTACATATCATAATATGCGGTATAAATTACAAAGATTGAGGAAGATTTCATTATAAGCGCATACATCAGTAAAATACAAGAATACAATAATTGCATTAAGTTTCCAATTTAAAATTGAGGAGTACAAACAAGTAAACTAAGAGAAGGTATAATTAAGGAATTATAACAAAAGATAATTATCAAAGCAAAAAAAAAGACAGGAAACAATACAATAATCATGTAAAATCATGGTTACTGAATACAACAAAATAGAAAAACTACCAACTAACTTAATTTTTAAAAAGAAGAAGAAGAAAATTGTAACTAAATTTAACTAAATAATACGTAAATATATACACTATAAATATATAATAAACACAAATGTGAGTATAAATATATAGAGAGTCTACTTTATAAATTTCTATGCAAATAAATTTGAAAACCTGGATGGGTTGCATAGTCTTTTTTTGTAGGAAAAAAGATTTACTACAATTGAACCCATTAGAAGTAGAAATATTAGTACTACTTTTTAAAAATATTTACTTATTTATTTTGAGAGTGAGTGTGAGCAGGAGAGGGACAGAGAGAAAGGGAGAAAGAGAATTTCAAGAAGGATCTGTGCTGTCGGCACAGAGGCCCACGAGCAGGGTTCAATCTCACAACTGTGAGATCATGCCGTGAGCCAAAGTCAAGAGTCAGATGGTTAACCAACTGGGCCACCCACGTGCTCCAAGACTAACTTTTGAGAAGAAAACGAGAAGGAAAGCAAACATATACCCCCCGCAAAAGCCGCAAGTCCCATTATTTCAAAGGTTATTCTACCAAAAATCCAAAGACATAGTGTTTATGCAACATACATAACTTGTTCCAGAGCACTGAAAGTGAATGAAGATTCCAAACACTTTTTATAAAGCAAAAACATTTATCGAAACTCACTAAAGATATCACACACACAAAAAGCAAATTACAGACCAGTATTACTTACAAGGATGTATGCAAAAATGCTTAAAATACTAGACAATTGAGTCTAAAACCATAATAAAAAAATAATACATTATGGGGAGATGGCATTAACTTAAGAATATAAGTGATCTCCTTCTAAGGACCTTTATTAATATAATGCATCATGTTAACAAATTCAAGAAGAAAAATCATATTACTATTACCATAAATGCTGAGTAACTTTTGACGAATTTCAACACTCATTCCTAATAAAAGTACTTAAGAAAATAGGAATTGATGGATTATTTCTTAATATAGTAAGATTGTTTTAAAGTCAGCATCTTCATTAATTGTGAAACTTTAGAGACATTTCCATAAAGATCAGGAGAAAGACACAAATGCCCAGTATATTCACTATTAAATCTTGTTCTGGAGATATTGGCTAATGCAGCTTGGCAAGAGCCCAGCTCAATAAAGGAGCAAAAATTAGAAAAAAAGATAGGGGCGCATGGGTGGCTCAGTTGGTTGAGCGTCTGACTTCAGCTCAGGTCATGATCTCGTGGTCTGTGAGTTCAAACCCCATGTCGGGCTCTGTGCTGACAGCTCAGAGCCTGGAGCCTGCTTCAGATTCTGTGTCCCCCTCTCTCTCTGCCCCTCCCTTGCTCATGCTCTGTCTCTCTCTCTCTCTCTGACAAAAATAAATAAACAAAAAAAGAAAAAAGGTAAAAAGAAATGAAACTATCTCTACTTGAAGGCAACATAATAGCATACCTGGAAACTCTTGAGAATCAATGATAAAACCAATCCAAAAACTAAAATAATTCATTAAGCAGCACAATATAAAATTACCACAAACAATCAATACTTTTCATGTACATGAAAAAGTAAATGATATCGTGATAAAAAAAATCTCTATTTACAAAAGTAACAAAGAATATAAAATACTTGAAAATATACTTAGCAAAAAAATATGCAAAATCTATATTAGGTGTTTTAAATCCCAAAAGACTTCAAAGTAGACTAGAATAAGTGGGAAAAAATCCTCTCTTCATGGAATGAATAATTCAATAACATGACAATGCAATGTTTCCTCAAGTTAATTTATAAACTTCATTTAATCTCAATAAAAATATTTACAAGTTAAGGGGCGTCTGGGTGGCTCAGTCAGTTAAGCATCTGACTTCGGCTCAGGTCATGATCTCACGGCTCGTGACTTCGAGCCCTGCATCGGCTCTGTGCTGACAGCTCGCAGCCTGGAGCCTACTTTGGATTCTGTGTCTCCCTCTCTCTCTGCACCTCCTCCACTCGCGCTCTGTCTGTCTGTCTCTCTATCTCAAAAATAAACATTAAGAAAAAAATATTTACAAGTTTATTTTAATGGAGATAGATAAATTGATACTAAACTTCATGTGGCAAAATAAACAGATGAACATAGCCAGGAAAATATTAATTTTAAAAGGCTGTGAAAAAATTGTAGCCCTACCAGATATTAAACAGTAATATATACTCTAATGAACACCATTTGGTACTGGTTCATGAATTAAAAGATACAAGAAATAAAATTAAGAATCTGGAGAGAGAGCAAAATACTATGAAAACTTAGTGTATTCAATGGAATACAACTTTACAATGAGAAAGAATGAAATCTGGCCTTTTGTAGCAACGTGGATGGAACTGGAGAGTGTTGTGCTAAGTGAAATAAGTCATACAGAGAAAGATACCATATTTTCACTCTTATGTGGATCCTGAGAAACTCAACAGAAGACCATGGCGGGGAGGGGGGGGTGGGGGGGGGTGGGGAGGGAGAAAAAAAAAAGCTAGAGAGGGAGGGAGCCAAACCACAAGAGACTCTTAAAAACTGAGAACAAACTGAGGGTTGATGGGGGGTGGGAGGGAGGGGAGGGTGGGTGATGGGTATGGAGGAGGGCACCTGTTGGGATGAGCACTGGGGGATGTATGGAAACCAATTTGACAATAAATTTCATATTAAAAAAAAAAGAAAAGAAAACTTAGTGTATTGATAAGGTGGGTAAAATATACTTTATAACAAATAATATTTGGGAAACTAGATAGGAACTTATAAACCCATAAAAGACAATGTAGATCCATATCTCCTCAGAACACAGAAGCAACTCATTCCATCTCTGTGAGTCAAAGGCACATAAAAGAACCATATAGCACTAGCAAAGCACATGAGTGAATTCCTACACAATCTGGTAATAGGGAAAGGCTTTTTTTTTTTTTTTAATGTTTATTTTATTTTTGAGACAGGGAAAGACAGCATGAACAGGGGAGGGTCAGAGAGAGAGGGAGACACAGAATCCGAAACAGGCTCCAGGCTCTGAGCTGTCAGCACAGAGCCCGACGCGGGGCTCGACCTCGCAGACCACGGCAAAAATTTAAAATACGTGACTGCATTCTTTTGGTGGAGAAATAGTCATTCTTGTACATTCCTGATGGTAGTGTAAATTGGTGAAAACTAGGTGCAGTATGTGGTAGGGAAAATAATGCCTTCTCCCCTCCCCCCCCAGAAAAATGTCCATATTCTAGTTCCATAATCTGTAAAACGTTACTTCACACGGCCAAAGAAAGTAGGCAGACGTCACGTCGGTTATGGAATGTGAGGTGAGATTACTATAGGTATTTAGGTGGGTCCAATGTTATCACAGTAGTCCTTAAAAACAGAACCTTTCTCTGCTGCAGAGAACCAGAGGGATAACAGCATGAGGAGGACTCCATGTTCATTGCTGGCTTTAAAGAGGGAGGAAGGGGACATGGGCCACAAAAGGCAGGCAGTCTATAGAAACTAGAGAAGACAAGGAAATACATTCTCCCGGACAGCCCACAGAAAGCAATGCAACCCTAGCCAGTGTGTGCTTGCTGGCTGACCTCTAGAGCTGTAAGATAATGAATATGCATTGTTTCAGCTACCAAGATTGTAGGAATTCATTAGAGCAGCACTAGAAAACTAATATGTAAAAGAAATTGGCAGTAACTTCAAATGCATCAATTTGTGAATCCGCAGGTGCCTCTTAAGGAATTTACCCTGAAGATAGCAATGTAAATATAATGTGGACAAGGGTGTTCATCGCACCATTGTTTGTAATTACAAACAATGATGAAACCCAAGTGCCCACAAAAAAGGGCGGTTGCGTCTATGCCCAAAATGGAGCATTACACAACTTGAAACTTTAAAAACTTCTAATGAAGAAAGACCGTGTCTTGAAATGGGCCCAGAATGATTTCCAGGAAACACTGTTAAGTGAAAAAAAGAAAAAAGCAAGGTGTGTCTTTTGTGTAAAAAAAAAAATACAAAGATAGATAAGAAAATGTACATTTATCAGATTATTTGGGCATGGGAAAGAAATATAAACCACAAACCAATCAGGCTGATCACCAATTGAGGAAGATCTGGACTGAAGGGTAAAGGATAAGAGGATAGTAACAGGAGAGAAAGGATGGGTTCTGAGCTTCAATATGATATACTTTTCTTTCGACCTTTCCTTAAAATATATTTACGTGTATTTCATATATTTATTAATTATTTTATTTGCCATTAAACATTATATTATTCATTAATATATTACATATCTTTAATATAATCATACAGTAGGTACACTTTTCTGTATGGCGTCTTTAGTTCAGTTATATGTCTGTGGAACGCACCCACATTACTGAGGGAAAAAGTGCTTCATCCCTCATCACTGCTGTGTGATAGCACTACCATGAATGTCCTTTAACATTTATGTTGGTGGGCATGTTCACTCTTCTCCCTTGGACACGTTCGCAAGAGGGGAATCGCAGTGTCGTAGATGATATGGACGTTCAAAATATGAGACACACGGGGCACAAAGCATTCGGCCGCTCATTGGTGAGCCTCTCTTCTCAGATGACTCCCAGACTTACACTTGGGGATATCAGGTAGCAGTATCATCTCAGATGCATTTCTCTCCAGAAACGACAGAGGTCGGTGAGCCCAAAGAGCATTTTGTGTTTCCTCGGAAAACGTCCTCATCAGTGAGAAACACAGACCAGACCAGACTCTCAACTGCTTGAGTCGTTTTCCTGAAATTGTGGGTTCAGTTTCTAAATGCTGTGGCAACCAGGAAGGAGGGGCGTCAGCCTCTCTGCTCTATGTCATCTCACGTGTTCAAGTTTCTAACCCCCTTTTCCATCTCCAAGAATGGGGAAAGTGGAATGTACAGAGCAAAGTAGAATACGGTGTGGAGATACAACAACCATTTGGGCTTCTGTTGTTGTTGAAGCTAAACGCTCAAGTTTTCTACCTTCGTTTTTAATTTTTACTTCATGGTGATACTGAAAATCAAAAAGCGTTTAAACATAAAGACTTCTTATTGCTAAAGAACACTTTAGAAATGGGAGCTAGCACTTAGAAATAAAGTTGTTTCTGGAACGCAGATCTGTAATTGGGTATTTTTTTAAAAAAAGCATCATCTAAAGTCTCCAAAAGATGATAGGAGTTAGCTTGTTAATACAGCAGTTAGCAGGGTTAGTATTTCAATTCACTATTTAGACTTCCAGGTCCTTCATCACTACACTATGGAAGGCAGCATCAGTGCGGTCAATATGGGTGACATCACACACCTGTGATGGGTTTCCCATTGGAGCTCAGGCTGAGCGAGCCCCTCCTATTCACTCACTCCAGTGAGCTGGCTGGCACTTGCGGAGGGAATTGGGTTGCACCCTACCTACCTCCTGTCATGTTGTCACTCTTTCTGCTTTTGTGGTGGTTTATTTGATGCCTTGTTGGTTTTAATGTACTGATAACTGATGGTGTTGAAGAGTCTTGAAGGTGGTTAAGGGGAATCATGCCTTTGCTCAACTCTCCCACCCAACCATAGGGATAGGTGGCCATTCTTTCCAAATTGTGGATGACTCCCAAAGAATGTCATGTGACATTTGAAGATATGGGTTCTAAAGACGCTCGATAATGATGATGATGATTTTATTTGAATATAGTTGGCCCACAATGTTACATTAGTCCCAGGTGTACAACTTAGTGATTTGACAGGTTTCTAAATTATGCTATGCTCACCACAAGAGCTACCACTGTCCCATTACATCACTATTACAATATCATTGACTGTATTCCTTATGCTGTGCCTTTTATTCCCATGACTTGTTCATTCTATAACCAGAATCCTGTACCTCCCACTCCCCTTCACCCATTTTGCCCAACACCCTTACTCCCCTCTCCTCTGGCAACCACCCATTTGTTCTCTGTATTTATAGATATGATTCTGCTTTTTGTTTGTTTACTCATTTTTTTTAGATTCCATATATGAGTGAATCTAAGCCTGACTTATCTGACTTAGCACAATACCCTATAGGTCCATCCATCTTGCCTCTAACGGCATAATCTCATCCTTTTTATGGCTGTATAATATTCTTGTGTGTCTGTGTGTGTACTATATCTTCTTTATCCATTCATCTATTGATAGACACTTATGTTGCTTCCATATCATGGCTATTGTAAAAAATGCTATAATAAACAGACATGCATACATTTTTTAGGATGAATGTTTTCATTTCCTTTTGGTAAATACCCAGGACTAGAATTATTGGATCATATGGTATTTCTATTTGTAATTTTTTGAGGAATCTCCACACTCTATCACGGTGGCTGTACCAATTTACATTCCCACTAACAGTTCGTGAGGGTTCCTTTTTCTCTATATCCTCACCAACACTTGTTAATTGTTGTCATTTTAATTTTAGCCATACTAACTGCTGCAAAGTGATATATCTCGTGATTTTGATTTGCATTTCCCTGATGATGAGTAATGTTGAGCATCTTTTTGTATGTCAGTTGGCCATCTGTATGTCTTCTTTGGAAAAATGTCCTCTGCCCATTTTTAAATCAGATTGTTTGTCTTTTTGGTATTGAGTTGTATGCATTCTTTATATATCTTGGATATTAACCCTTATGGGATATATCATTTGCAAATATCTTCTCCTATTCAGTAGGTTGTCTTTTTGTTTTGTTGGTGGTTTCCCTGGCGGTGCAGAAGCTTTTTGTTTTGATGTAATCCTAATAGTTTATCTTTGCTTTTGTTTCCTTTGGCCTAGGAGACATAGCTACAAAATAGCTACCTTGTTATGGCCAATGTCCGAGAAATTACTGCCCGTACTCTCTTCAAGGATTTTTATGGTTTCAGGTCTTCCATTTAGGTCTTTAAGCCATTTTTAGTTTATTTCTGTGTATGGTGTTAGAAAGTGGTCCAGTTTCATTCTTTACATGGAATTGTTGAAGAAAATCAATGACTGAAAATTCCAGAAGTTCTGAATGAAAGTGGGTATCTTTAATCAACACTGGCAAAAACTACATACTGTGCAGGTTGAAGCCAAAGGTCAATGTTGTTACACTGTTAGTGGAGTGAGGGGAGCACTGGTACCTGGTAGTGTAAACAGTCCCTCACATTCATGGGCTCCTACACACACAAAGATGAGGTCTTAGGTACTAAATTTGAAGACTTCATGCACTCAAGAATCTCCACAACTTGTATCAGACATATTTTCTTTTCAGGAATGAAGGGAAGTTCTCCCATTTTTAAAAAATATTTATTATTTTTGGGAAAGTGCAAATGAGGGAGGGGCAGAGAGAGAGGAACAGAGGATCCAAAGTTGGGTCTGCACTGACAGGCTGATAGCAGAGAGCCCACTGGGGGGTTCGAACCCACGAACTGTGAGATCATGATCTAAGCCGAAGTCAGATACTCAGCCGACTGAACCACCCAGGCGCCCCGAATTCTCCTATTTTGGAGTCACTTTTATGCCAATTCTATAAAACTGTAAGTAACTGTATAAATTTGCTTTAAAAATGTAGTTTTGTAAATATTTAACATTCTTCTAATTGGATTTTGAATTATAATTGTCAAGTACCATGTTTGGGGGGTTATGTTTTATTATACTTTGTTAACAAAGGAAGATTATACACTTTAAAATTGTTTTATGAGTAAATTTAATATACTCATGTTAATCAGATGACTTTTGGGATGCCCCTAGGTCACCTAATGGGAGGCCGATGGTCAGGGAAACCGACCCTTATGATTGGAGGGCTGGAACTTTCAGTCCTTCACTTCCACCTCCAGGAAGGAGAAGGGGCTGCAGGTTGAATTGATTGCCCTTGGGCAATGATTTAATAAGTCATGATTGTGTAATGAAGCTAACATTAAAAAACCCAGAAGGATAGATTTCGGAGCATTTCCTGTTGGTGAACATGTGGGGATTTGGGGAGAAAGGTGCACGCTTCCCCCATACCTTGCCCTACACATCTCTCCTACCTGACTGTTCCTGAGTTATATCCTTGTGTAATAAACTGATGATCTAGGAAGGAAAATGTTTCTGTGAGTTCTGTGAGCCACTCAAGCAAATTAATTGGCCATAAGGAGGTGGTTATTGGAGCCTCCAAACTATAGCCGGTCCATCAGAAGTCCAGGTGATAACCTGGACTTATGACTGGTGTCTGAAGTGATGGACGGCAGTCTTGTAGGACTGGTCCCTTAACCGGTGGGATATAACATTATCTCTGGATAATCAGTGTCAGAATTGAGTTAAACTGTAAAATATCCAGCCTGTGTTGGAGAATTGCTTGTTAGTGTGGGAAACCTTCCCCTCCACACATACACCCACATGTTGAAGTTGGTGATCACAACCGTTCATGTGCCTACTAGACTTGCGGGTATCTTTTGTGAAATGATTGTTCAAGCCTTTTATAAATTTTTTAAATTATCAAATTTTTACTTATTGAGTTTCTAAGTTATCTAATGTATGCCAGTGCCACATAAATGCATGTCAAATATTTTTTTCCCAGTCTATGACAGATCTTTTCAAATTTTTTATGGTGTCTTCTCATAAACAGAAATTTAGAAACCGCCACCGTTTTTCTTCCTCAAGATTTTCTTGGTTATTTAGGGTTTGTTTGTTTTTTCACATTTCTAGATAAATTTTAGAATCACCTTCTAATGTCTATAACATTTCTCCTTGGATATTTTAATTGCACTGAATTTATAAATCAAATTTGTCAGAACTGTAGATAAGGAGGATTCTTCCAAATCACAATTTTGACAGATCTTTCCTTATATTTAGACCTTCTTTAAGCTCTAAGTAGTGTTTTAAAGGTTACTAGGAATTGGACATTTTTGTTGGATTTATTAATAGATGGGCAATCACAAAGGTTTGCATTGTCAGATTCTCACGATGAGTTTGCAGAATGAGTTTGCATTAATGAGTTTGCAGAATGCTGCTTACCACAACAAAACAATTTTTCCTTTCCAAGTGAGGAAAACTAATGGAATAAAGATTCAGTTAACATGGGCTAAATAAGATTTAGGGTGGGGGGCCTAGGTGGCTCAGTCAGTTGAATCTGATTCTTGATTTCTGCTCAAGTCTTAAACTCAGGGTTCCTGAAATTGAGCCCCACCCCATGCAGGACTTTGTGTTGACAGCTTGGAGTCTGCTCAGAATTTTCTCCCTCTCTCTCTACCTCTCCCCTGCTCTCTCTCTCTCTGTCTCAAAATAAATAAACCTCAAAAAAGTTTTTAAATAAGATATAAGGTATGTAAGATCTCAACTTTGCTACTCACATGGGCTTCATCTGGCTACATAGCTAACTTCCAATCTTTCACAGAACAGTAGAGCATTTGGGGTTTATTTATAGTAATCTACCTAGGTAAGCCAGGTATACACTGCGAAAAGCACTCCTAGCACCGTCATCTACTGGACAGAACAATCCATTCAAAACCCTCCTCCATTCATTTTCATTTTTAGCCACTAAACTCCATGAGTCTAGAGGCCATGCCTTACTTACCTCTTAGGAGAAGATGTGAGAGATTTCCCATTAATCCTTTCCTCTCCACTGTGTATTTAAGGTTTTGATGCTGCTGGAAATTCCATTGATTTTTAAATTTGGTTTCTAGTGCTTCATAAGTAGAAATGCAATGAATTTTTACAAATTAAATATACCGGGGAAATAATAAATGTCTTATAAATTAAACATTTTCCAATGATTATTACTCTTATTATTACTACTGCTCTCATTAATATTGTTGCCTAGTGGTAACTGTTAGGAACAACAGGACAATATTGAATAGAAGTGATGGAGGAAGAAATTCTTCCCAAGCTCAGGAAGAAAGCATTTAGTATTTTGTCAACAAGTAGCATATTGATTGTAAGTGTTATCTTTTTTGTTGTTGTTTTTTAGATGCGTTTTATCTATTTCTGGTTTCTGTTCCAGCATGCAAAGCACTGGAAATCATCACTTCCCTCTTTAGAACAAAAAGAGCAAGGGGAAAAAAAAAAAAACAAAAATTAATGACTTCCATTGGACCCACCAGGTAACTGAAGTTCAGAACAAATCGCCTCCTTGAGTCTGGACAGATCTTAGAATCACAACTTAGATCTGCTTACCTGGGACAGAAGCCCCTGTCATCACAGACTGCAGGAAGAGCTTGCATGAGAATTTTAAGAAATTGCCAATCAGGTGAAAAATAATAAATTCTTAGGTCTAAGGGACCAAGGTGTTAAGGGGATTGCTACACTTTACTGGGCTTTATCTCCAAATTTCCTTCGGTTTTCATGACAAAGATCCAAGAAAGATCCCATTATGGCTCTAGAAGGGAAAGAAAAGAGTAATCAGTATGAAATACATCCAAAACCTCCTCCATAACAAAAACTAATGCACCAGAGAAAAGGGAATTACTTCCACTCCAACCCCTTTCAGCCTCTCTATCTCATCTAAAAGTGGGAAAAACCCAAAGTCTACAGGGGTCGGGACTTAATTAAATATACAGGGAGCCCTACATCCAAGGAAGACAGTAAGGGCTGTACCAACTGAAGAAACAATTGTGAATATCAACCTTGAGACACTATCCACTAAGAGACAGAGATTTAATTCTAAGATTATAGAATGACTCTTTTGCCTAAATCTTATCATGATTCCAATGGTGCTCCAGGATAATAGTGGATTATAGCAGAAAAAGCCGCAAGACACAGACTCCTTTTGAAGAAAACTACTTAGGAAAGTCTTCAGTCAAAAGGAAGCAAACCTGTAGCTCCTACAGCTATAACAAACATTTAACACAGCCCTACTCCCAACCACATCAACATAAATTCTCACACTAAAGGCTTTGCCTCTGTCCCAAGTATCTAATAAAACACGGTTGACTTTCAACAACAGCAAAAAAGTACAAGGGATGTCAAAAGGCACAGAAAAACACACGCAGAAGAGAAAATCATCAGAACTAGACTCAAATATAACAAGGACATTGAAACTAACAGTCTGGGAATTTAAAATAATCTATGGATATGACATAATGCTTTTCCATTTACTCTGTTAATATATTGGCATATGTTTCTAATTTTCTAATGGTAAACTTTTCTCGTACTCTTCAAATAAAACTCATTTGCCCATGATGTATTGTCTATTTCATATGTTGTTATATTAAATTTGCTTCTATAGTCTAAAGAATTGTACATATATGTTAGCGAGAAACACTGGTCTGTAATTTTCTCTGCTGATGATAATATTTTTTATTTTGAGATATTGCTAGCTTCAAAAAAAAAAAAGTAGGGAAGTGTTTCCTTTTTTCTTATTCTTTGGAAGAGAAAGTGTTTAGAATTTACCAGTAAAACCATCTAGGTTGAAACTGGCATTTTTGACAAGATTTTTAATTGTGAATTCAATTTATATGCGAGATATAGAACTCTTCAGATGTTTTTCCTTCTTGGGTCATTTTTCCTAAATTTAATTTAATATGATAATGTATATTATAGGCCATGATAAATGGTTTTCACCTTTATTTTATGAAATATTTTCAAAGTATCCAAAAGAAAGAAGAATAAATATTACAACAAATATCATATACCTAACTCCTAGACTTACCAATTGTTAATATGTTGATAAAATTCCTTCATGTTTATTGTCTCAAGTATTCTCAAATAATTTGCATGCAAACTAAAGTATTTCCTTATTATTTTGCTTTAGGATTAACAAGATAATTTCCAAGGCGAAATGAATTTCAAAAGTGAACCTAAGTTTGAATATCATGACAGAACCTCTTTAACCCAACGAGATAGAATTCTTACCTTCTGGTAGGGAAGAAAAGGTAGATATTGAAGATGATGAGAAAGGAGATAAGATGAAGGAGAAGAGATAGTCACGAAATAAGTATATTGGTAAATTTCTTAGATGGAAGAAGCAAATGTTGCCATAGTTGATGATTATATTAGTGCACGGCAGCAAATTTACTGTGATTAAAAAAAGAAAGAAGGAAAACAAAACTGAAGCTCCAAACACGTTTACTCTGTCAGAAAAAGATTATTATAGATACCAGATATAGAAAGGCAAAGCCTGGGGCGCCTGGGTGGCTCAGTCCGTTAAGCCTCCGACTTCAGCTCAGGTCATGATCTCACGGTCCGTGAGTTCAAACCCCGCGTCGGGCTCTGGGCTGATGGCTCAGAGCCTGGAGCCTGCTTCGGATTCTGTGTCTCCCTCTCTCTCTGCCCCTCCCCCGTTCATGCTCTGTCTCTGTCTCAAAAATAAATAAATGTTAAAAAAAAAATTTTTTTTAGAAAGGCAAAGCCTGGCTAGGGTACAATGACTCTCCATCCTACACAGAAGGGGATCCTTGAAGAGCATTACTAATGAAACATCTGCTGAATCAAGTTTTCATCACATTATTGTCAGAAACCAGGGGGTCCAGATAACAGTTTAAGTCTCAAGACAGGATAAACAAAGTACGAGGTTATGAAATACAATTTTCTGGGTGAATCAGAGACAAGCGCACAAATTGTAAATTTTCAAGTATTTATTCAGTAGAAGCCAGAAGACCAGTATCTTCCATAGTAACAGGGACGACAGCAGCCATATCCGCAGGCTCCCCAGCCACAGCCGCAGCCCAGGCCGCCGAAGCCTCCACAGCCGTAGCCCAGGCCTCTGTAGTAGCTGCCGTAGTAGCTCATGGTGTCAGGGTGGTGAGTGTGGCTCGGTATCGTGGGGCGGTTTTGTGACTGTGACAGCACAGGGACATTTATATATATACGCTGAGGGGTGTACAAGGCCACACCTCTGAATGTCATATGATAGAACACATTACTTGGAAACTATGTCAACCATCTTGTTTCCTAACACCCAACAGTGTCTTCCGCTTGTTTGTGTCACTTAGTTATTTAAAAGTTATGCAACAGGCCTGATTTTCTGCTTCATTTGAATGCCTAGAGAAACATTGGACTGTTAATAAGACGCTATTGTGTTTATAACCGCCATACTCTGGGTTTCTTGGCTTCCCCTCCCGTCAGCAAATCTCTGTAGCTTCAGGCATTTTTCAACTCGGCGTCACAGGAGATTGCATTTTTTCTCCTTTGACAATTGTATCTTTTCCTCTAATTGTATCTTTTCCTTTGACAATTCATGCCTGTTGACTCTTTTCTAAGCCAAGGGTGTCTTCTTTACCAAGAATTCACATAAAGTGAACCAGAATCGTTCCCTGAAATACTAGTCCTGTGACAATGACAATCAACCGTGATGTACATCTAAATACAATGTGCTTTTAAAGTCAGCTGAGACCCAGGTTTCCTGGTGCAAGGATGATATTTAATTTTTAGAACAGCCACAAACTGGGAGTCAAAAGAATGCCTCAAGCGTTATGTCTCACGTTAGAGTAAGCCTGCCTGGTAGATTCCGCTGAAGACTGAATAAAAAAAAAGAGTTCCTGCTGATTATTATAAATAGCTCTCTGCCCAGGAATACATTCTTATTTCAGGATCTGAATTCCATATTATCATGGGACCATAAGATTTCAGAATTCAAAGAGACTTGGGGCACCGTTGATGTCAGTGTCCTTTATTGATTTGTTTTCTTAACCAATGAGAAATTACAAGTCAGACAACAGAGTTATGCAACAATGATTTTTTTTTTTTTTTTTTTAATTATTGAAGCATGGTCAACACACAATGCTACATTAATTTCAGGGTCCAACATAGTGACTCCACAAGTCTGTACGTTATATATGTTCCCCCACAAGTGTAGCTACAGTCTGCCCCCATATAACTCTCACAATACAGTGACCGTATTCCCTGTGATGAGCCTGTTGTCCTCATGCCTTATTCATTCCATAACTGGAAGCCTGTATCTCCCACTCCTCTTTCCCCATTGTGCCCATTGCCCACCCCTCCCCTCTGGCAACCACCAGTTTGTTCTCTGTGTATGTGTCTGTCTCTGCTTTTTTCTTTGTTTGTTCATTTGTTTTGTTTTTGAGATTCCACATGTAAGTGAAATCACACGGTGTTCATCTCTGTCTGACTTATTTCACTTAACGGAATGCCCTCTTGGTCCATCCACATTGTTGCAAATGGCAAGACCTCATTCTTTTTTATGACGGAGTAATATTCCATCGTATTATATATACCGCATCTTTAACCCTAAGTGCTCCAATTCAACCTTAGTTTGTCAGATAAATTTGAAATTGAGGCTATGCTTGCAGGTGAGGGAGTTGAATCTCCCAGGTGCAGAGCTGCCTCATATTTGTGGTTTATTGTTTATTCCCACTATTATTAGAATAAATGCAAGTGACATGAAACCAATTAGCACGTTTATGTAGTTAGTTCTTCTGAAAAAAATGCTCAAAATATTCAAATATCAGAAAGTGTATAGATGATTTTTGGACTTCATTTAAGCTTATTACGCTTGCTCCCTCTACTAGTTTATTAATAGTACAATGTGATTAAATGGCTTATTATTTCCATACTGATGGAGCTTTGCAATGTACCAATTGAAGAGAATTATTAATGGTAAAGAACTGCTCTTTTTGGGTCTGTTTACACTAGCAGAATTTGGTTTAATAAAATTTAAGGAAAAATATTTTTTTTAATTTTTTTATCGTTTATTTTTGAGAGAAAGAGACAGAACGTGAACAGAACAGGGGGAGAGAGAGAGGAAGACCCAGAATCCAAAGCAGGCTCCAGGCTCTGAGCTGTCAGCACAGAGGCCAATGCGGGGCTTGAACTCACGAACCGTGAGATCATGACCTGAGCCGAAGCTGGAGGCTAACCGACTAAGCCAGGCGCCCCTAATTTAAGGTAAAATTTTTAAAAATCTATTATCTTCAATCCTGTCATAACCCAGATAAAGCCAGGTATTTGCCTTGTAAAGGACATCAGTAATAGAAGATGTCACAAGGTTCAACCTAGGAACTACCTCCTGTGTTCTGCTTTATTTAAGTCCTAAAGGAGGAGCCTACTTCTAGCCTTAAACTGTATTTGTACATGAAACACCAAGTGATCTGTCTTTTCGTCTTATCCTCAGCCTACACCGCTTCCCACCCAGCACAGAAAGGACCAGACTCTCACAACCACCTAGGACTCATGCTGGTTGTCGAAGAAAAGAAACTTTCTTCCCATCTTTTATCGCTCCAAGATACCTCTGTATTCACATCTCAAGATTTTGCCAAGTATCAGTGTTAGAGGCTCCTTTGATTTCTTATAACAATTCTTCATTTTCTTTTTATCGATGTATATTTTTAAAATGTGTTCACTTAAAAGTCAGCCTTATTCTGTGGTTTTGAAACAACTGTGGAAAAATCGAATAATCAAACGGCAACTGCAAGGAATATGGGGAAAATCCAATTCCCTCAAAATGTGGTTCAATTCAATAGACCCTGGATATCAGCCAATTTGTTAAGGTAATCATATATAAGCCGTATTTCATCGCACTCCCAAGAACTGCCAAACAACTGCAAGAACTTGTAAACTATTTAAAAATTAGCACAGTGTTTTCATTGACAATCCTGAAGAAGAAATCTTTTGGATGATTCTCCACAGAGAGTACACATTGACTAGAAAAGAACTAGATAGGATACTTACTGACCTCGTCTACAGAATTTATACTATCATTTTAAAGTAAACAATGATAATACAAATATTTACCAGGGGATCAATATAGGCCAGGTAGTATTTGAAGTCCTTTATATGTTTTAGCTCAACCCCATAACAATCCTGTGTAGTACTATTCCCATCCTGTTTGATTGCTAACACAAGGTCACACAACTAATCGGTAGCTGATGTGAGTTTCAAAATCAGTTTTCTGGTTAACGAGCCTTTACTTTTACTCACTATACAATCCTGTCTCTACCATTAGGTAAGGGTAAAGTCATTTGGCCTTCAGAAGGAACACGACTTCAGAGAAAAGCATTTAACTTTCAAACAAGAAATACTTAACCTATTTAGGAAAAAAAATATGATTACTTTTTAAAATAAATTAAAACAAATGTTTGAAATATTTCTTTTTAAAATTGGTTGGCTTAGTAAAATAAAGCATGTTACTCCTACATTAACCTTTCTTAATTCTTTTTTTTTTTTTTTTAGTTTATTTATTTTTGAGAGAGACAAAGACAGCACAAGTAGGGGAGGGGCAGAGAGAGGGAGAGAGAGAGAATCCCAAGCAGGCTTCGAGCTACCAGCACAGAACCTGACACAGGGCTCAAACCCACGAAACTGTGAGATCATGACCTGAGCCAAAACCAAGAGTCAGAGGCTTAGCTGACTGAGTCACCCAGGCTCCCCGACCTTTCTTAATTCTTTAGCAACCCCACCAGGAGTGCTGATTAATATAATACTATTTACTTTAAAATATCTATGGGAGGTATTAGCTTGCTAAAGGCAGCCTGCACAACCTTTTGGTGGTTAATCTGAAATGCCCAGATTCGCAAGACCCCCCAGAAAGCAACCACCAGAGTCCAGTGTCAAAGCCAAGCCACAAGGTTCGCTTTATTTCGAGTTCGAACCCGGACCTCCGCACACTTGCTAGTGGTGACGCTGGGAGGCCCCGAGTACAGTCTTAACATCTCTTTTTTTTTAATTTTTTTTTTTAACGTTTATTTATTTTTGAGACAGAGAGAGACAGAACATGAATGGGGGAGGGTCAGAGAGAGGGAGACACAGAATCTGAAACAGGCTCCGGGCTCTGAGCTGTCAGCACAGGGGGCCGACGCGGGGCTCGAACTCACGGACCGCGAGATCGTGACCTGAGCCAAAGTCGGCGCTCAACCGACTGAGCCACCCAGGCGCCCCTTAACATCTCTTTTATAGCAAGGCACAAACAATTTACAGGGAAGTAGGGGAGTTTCCACAGTTACAGGCTTACGATTGGTCGACATTCAAAGTTGAACAGTCAGTAGTCTCTGATTGATTGGTTCCCGCCTTTTGGCCAGACCACAACCGGTCAGGGGTGTTCCAGATGGTCAGGCTGATTCCGGGAACCGTTGTTTTGCTCAACCCAAGAGGGAAGGGGAGTTCGGTTACAACACACACGCGGTATCTTTCCTTTGTTTTCTCAAATCTATTCAACAAACGTTTATCTGGTGATTACTACATTTCAGTCCCTAATATACTCAGTGTAAAACAGAAAAGCCAGCCCATGAACATTATGGATACTGCATTCCAGAATAAGAGATAGATATTAAAGCATGAATAAAAAGGAGCAATATATAACTAATTATTTGAGTGGGAGAAAAAAAAAGAATTGAAAATAAAATGAGCAAACAGCTCTGTCCGGAGGTCTAGGCAGTTATCTTACCTGTGGTACAATCTGTAACATAATCATTGGATATTGACTTGGAAGGCTGGTTAGTCCTTTAGCTTAATAACTACAGGGCACCATGTGGATTTCTGTCTCTTTCTCTCTCTGCCCTCAAGACCACAGCTTTTCTATGGTCACTTCTTGATACTTTCAAAGGAGTTGACACAAACAAAATAATTTGTTTCTTTGAACCAGAAGCTTCTGATTGTGGCCTCATCCTGCTGTGTTTGAAAACTGTGTTTTCTAGTTTATCCTTGTTTTTTTTTTCCATTTTCATAATTTTCATTCCTTTTCCTTCTTCTTTATCGATCTTTCTCTTCAGAACGTCAGTGGGCCTTAGAGTTGCCAGTTAGGGCCAGTAGAAAAACACACTTCTCATTTCAGGTTTATATTGTATCTGATCAAACTGCAAATTTTTCCTCTGGAAACATTTACTGAGTTGCCTAATATGGTCCACAGGGGTCCTGTGTCTTGAGCACACGCCAGTGAATAAAACACACCCTCTCTCGCTGCTTTCAGGAACCGTAGTTGTTTAAATTTCCAAATGTCATCTCTTTGCTGATTCTTTTTCCCTTCATACAATCCACAGTATTTGCAGGAACTTCCCCGCCAATGACTAGATTTAACATTAGAGTGTGTCTTAGCACTGGCTGGAAAAAAAAATGTTTTACACGCCCACGCATGTGCTTTGCATTTAAAGAAAAAGTCATTAGTGAACATAAGTGGTGAAGTATATTAGCAAGTTAATTATACTAGATGGCCAAAACAGAAAAGAAAAAAAAAAAAGCATAAAACTGAACACAATACAAATGTTTTGCATCTGATCCCAACTAAGCCCGCACTGCTGCCCATAAATCCATCTCTGTGCCCAAGTTGGTTTCTTCCCCGATTCCCCACAGTCATGTCAAACGCCTGTCTGTCTTTCAAAACAGACTCCCATTCTCTTGCTCTGGCCCAAGTTGTGCTTCACAAAGCAGACAGATACCATCAGGCAGCAATCCTAGCCACTCCCCACCTTCTCTGTCTCCTGGGCGCACTTATTTGCTTTGAAATCCATTTCAGATTCAATATGTGAAAAATGTATTAAAAAAAAAAAAGAAACTTGGGGCACCTGTGTAGCTCAGTCAGTAAAGCATCTGACTTCGGCTCAGGTCATGATCTCACTGTCTGTGAGTTCGAGCCCCGCCACAGGCTCTGTGCTGACAGCTCAGAGCCTGGAGCCTGTTTCAGATTCTGTGTCTCCCTCTCTCTCTGCACCTCCCTCACTTGCTCTCTGTCTCTCTCAAAAATAAACATTAAAAAAACAAATAAATAAAATCTTTAAAACAAAACAAAACGCTGCCCATCTAACCTTTTACACACCGAGCACTCAATGTTTTTTCTCTTCCCTCTCTTGACACAGAGCTTCAAAATTCACCAGTTATGCAAGCCAGGAACCTGGACTCATACCTTAGCCAAGCTTCTTTCTTTCTTCTTCCCGCAAATTCAAATTAATTCTTATTCATTCATTGACAAATAACAGAGAACATTTACCTACTTGTCTTGAAGATAAAGTAGTAAAAGAAAAACAAATCCCCCATTTCCTCTGGACTAACATTTTAGTGGGGGAGACAACCATAAACAAAAGGGACTGATTGTATACATTCAACAAATATTTACTGAGTGGCTACTTTGTGTTCCACATTTTTTTCCAGGCACTGGGAAGCACATTTCAAGGTAATAAACAAAGCAGACAAAAGCCTGTCTTCCTAAAGGTTCCTTCCATTCTAATGGAACAGGAGCCGATCAATCAATCCATCAAAAGAGTATATTTCATAGTGATAATAGTAATAAGAACAAAGAACAAAATGAGAACAAAATATAAAGCAGAGGTGGGAGATATGCAATGACCCACTGGGGGTAGTGAAATGGTAGATGGGTAGGGAAGGCTCATCCCATCCCAGATAAGTGAATTTTCATAAGCCATGTAGCTGTCGGGGGAAGAGCAGACAGGCAGAGGGAACCAAAAACACAGGTGCCCTGATACGGGGTCATGCTAGGCTCCTTGAGGGTCATGTTCCCTGAAGTGGAACAAACTAGAGGGAGAAGAGAGGAAGGTTGCATGAGAGATGTGAGATCATTTAGGTCTGTGCTGATCAGTTATACTCTTAGCAGCACCATTTAAAAGCTTTGGCTTTGCTCTGAAAGAGGTGGAAAGTGGTTGCTCAGGGCAACATGAGAACATGTCACTTGGTTAGGTAGCAGGTTAAGATGGTCCTTAAGATCTACCCCTTCCTGATATACATGCCCTGTATTATTTCAGCACTGTGAATATAATAGGTTTTTCTACTGTGATTAGGCTCTTTCATACGTAGCACAGGTGACTTAAAAAAATGGAGATTATCTGGGTGGGCCTGACCTAATCACATGAGCCCTGTAAAAATAGTTTTCTTTGGCTGGTAACAGACTCAGAATGAGGAGGATTTGACTGTCTTTGATGTAGTGGGGGGTGGGTGGGGCATGTGCCACGGAATGTAGGTGGCATCTCATTGCTGAGAGTAGCCCCCTGCTGGCAGCCAGCATAGAAATGGAAATTCAATCCTCCAACCACAGGAACTGGATTCTCTCAACAAGCAGATTCTTCCTTAGTCCCGGGTAAGAACTCAGCCCAGCTTTGGGATACAGTGAGCAGAGAACCCAACAACACCTTGCCAAACTTCTGGTCTACAGGAGAGGTGGGGGCGTGAGGACATGAGTGCTCTTTTAAATGAGGAAATTTGTGATGTTAAGCGTCCGACTTCAGCTCAGGTCATGATCTCACAGTTCATGAGTTTGAGCCCCATGTCGGGCTCTTTGCTAACAGCTCAGAGCCTGGAGCCTGCTTCAGGTTCTGTGTGTGTGTGTCTCTCTCTGCCCCTCCCCCCCACTTCTCTCTCTCTCTCTCTCTCTCTCTCTCTCTCTCTCTCTCTCCAAGATAAGTAAACATTAAAAAAAAAAACCTTTAACTGATAAATTTGTGGTGATTTGTTAAGCAGCAAGATAAAACTAATACAGTCTCTTAACCTTACAATCTCAAATATGTTTAACTCAATCCCTTAAATCATTAGTAATATTCCTGAACTTCATCAGGAGTAAGTGTTGTCACACATGTAAGAGTCAGAATGGGTTCAAAGAGAATTAGGAAAATAGTATCATGCTGAATTTGTAATATTATGTATCTGATTATATATGTCAAAGTAAATATATTAGAGGTTGACCTTCTGGGAATCTGCTTTATGACTCTTTCGCATGGATAGGAGATTGATGCTAGTTTAATGCCACATTCTACCTGTCAAACTTCAGAAAAGCATGCTGTTTTTAGAGAAAGCTTTCTTCTCTGTACAGACCGGTAAACAAAAGCTAAAATTTAGAATTCTTCCAACTACAGTTACACGTTAGCCTCAGTTCTGGTTATGTCATATAATGTGACATTGAATGTTAAGTTGAAATTCATTTTGAAAAGTAAGACAAAATGGCTTTGTGTAATTCAAAAACTCTGTTCCAAATGTTAAGGAAAATACATCGGAAATGTGTTTTGAAAATGGAAAAAATAATAGAACTTACTAAATAACAATATTCTTAAGTGAAGTCACTTAAGGAGCATTCCTTGAAAGCTTTCAGCAAGATATTGTTGATCACAACCTTAATCACCAAAATACAGGTGGTCTTTTTTCAAAAGTTCTTGTTAGGCCCCTTTGTTTTTATGAAAGAACTACATTTGTACCTGCTTTCGTTAACCCAAAGAAATATTAAGAGGATTTTTCCCTTAAAAAAAAAATGGCTGCTTATGAAAATTGTATCACCGTTGGCTTTGCAATGTGTCATTATAAAGGCTCGGCGCACCCCGAGGTATGACAGTAGCGCCCCCAGCGGCCTCCTCAGGAACTACACTCAGCGTCTGAGTACGAGCCAGTAGAGCTTTGAATTATATTCGTGAGCACCTGTGCTGTACCTCCATTGATTTTGCGTATCCATTAACAAGATGTGTCCCAAGGTATTAGAAAAGACTAAAAGAGGTTATCTTGGGGTCTAGGAATGCTTGACGTTTTTTCCATATAAATTAATGGTAATTGCATCTTCACTTTATGCCAGTTCATCTGATGAAATGTTTCCTAGGAACGCTCTCTTTCAGGATGGCTGCGAGGGTGGGGTGGGGCAGGGGGAGGGCGGGCAGACTGTAATGGCTTTCTGCTACAATCGATTCTCCAACTTAAATCTGCTTTAGACTTGTAATAATTACAAAACAGGGCACTGATTCTTCTAAATCATCTGTCTTCAGTTTCATATCCGTACTCACAGCAATTTCTAGAAAACTGCCACCATTATTTTTGATGGTGGTTATCACCTATGAAGCTCGAAGAGCTTTCCACGCAATCTAACTCCACCTTTCAATTTCTAGTTTCTAAACGAATCTCTATTGAAAATGTTGAACAAGTGCATGTCTACTAGAGAAATAGCTTCTGGTTAGTGGTTATGGCAAAATGGGCTCTACAGAGCACACAGCTAGCACAAACACTACACCCCAACACATTCCAAATCCCCCCTTCTTGCATTTTTCTTCAATACTAAGTTCAGGTAGTATCTTTTGTGAAAACTCTGACTACACAAGGCTTGATTAGATATCCCTCCCATGAGGTCCCATTGCTCTCAATACATAAATCTTTCTGAAAAGTTAACACAGATATGGGGCACCTGGGTGGTTCAGTGGGCTGGTTAAGCATCCGACCTGTGATTTTGGCTCAGGTCATGATCTCACGGTGCCTGAGATGCAGCCCCACATGGGGCTCTGCACTGCCAACATGGGGCCTGCTTGGGATTCTCTCTCTTCCTTTCTCTCTTTCCCTCCTCTGCTCATGCTCTCTCTTTCTCTCTAAAAATAAATAAATAAACTTCTAAAAAGTTAACACAGATCACTGTAATTATGTATTTGTTATCTGAGTTCCATCCGAACTGTGAGCTCATCAAGATCCCAGGAAATTTTTTGTGTCTTTCTACCTCTGGTACTTAGTATAGATCGGATACAATGTGATGATACATTCCCCTGGGCAGATATCTGAACCCATCATGCAAGCCATCAGCCACCATGACGTCACCAACCATAGCACACTGAATAAGCCAAGGCTCTTGTTGACACAGTGGGCGTAGATACTTCTAGATGCCCAAGCCCAGAGCATCCTATGATACGGATTTTTTTGGAATGTAGATTAACTTATAATCATATTGTAAAGTTCAAAAAAACTTTGTATTGGGCTGAACTTGAACTTGGGCTACATGCAATATGCTGTATATTTTTGTTGTTGTTGTTGTTGTTGTTCCAGGATTTTATTTAAGTTAAAGTTAGTTACCATACGGCACATAGTGAAGTATTGGTTTCAGGAGTAGATTTTAGTGATTCATCACTTGCATAAAATACCCATTGTTCTTCCCAATAAGTGCCCTCCTTAATGCTCATCAACTATTTAGCCCATCCCACCACCCAACTCCCTTCCAGCAACCCTCAATTTGTTCTCTGTATGTAAGAGTTTCTTTTGGTTTGCCTCCCGCTCTGTTTTTATCTTGTTTTATTTTTTTTTTCCCTTTACCTAAGTTCATCTGTTTTTTTTTCTTAAATTATACCTATGAGTGAAATCATAGGATGTTTATCTTTCCTAACTGGCTTATTTTGCTTATGATAATACACTAGTTCCATCCACGTTGTTGCAAATTTCATTCTGTTTGATAGCCGAGCAATATTCCATTGTTTATATATATACCACAACTTCTTTATTCATCAGTCAATGGATATTTGGGCTATTTCCATAATTTGGATATTGTTGATAATACTGCTATAAACATTGGGGTGCATGTGCCCCTTCAAGTCAGCATTTCTGGATCCTTTGGAAAAATACCTACTAGGGTAGCTCTATTTTTACTTTTTGAGGAAACTCCACACTGTTTTCCAGAATGGCTGTATCAGTTTGCATTCTCACCAAAAGTGTAAGAGGGTTTCCCTTTCTCCACACCCTGGTCAACATCTATGGTTTCCTGAGTTGTTAATTTCAGTCATTCTGACAGGTTTGAGGTGGTATATCTTCATGGTTTTTATTTGTATTTCCCTGATGATGAGTGATGTTGAGCATCTTTTCATGTTTCTGTTAGCCATTTGTATGTCTTTGGAGAAATGTCTGTTCATGCCTTCTGCCCATTTCTTAACTGGATTATTTATTTTTTGGTTGTTGACTTAGATAAGCTTTTTATAGATTTTGGATACTAACCCTTTATACAATATGTCATTTGCAAATATCTTCTTCCATTCCAAAGGTTGCCTTTCAGTTTTGCTGATGGTTTCCTTCACTGTGCAGAAGATTTTTATCTTGATGAAGTCCCAATACTTCAGTTTTGCTTTTGTTTCCCTTTCCTACAAAGACATTTCTAGTAAGAAGTTGCTATGGCCAAGGTCAAAGAGGTTGCTGCCTGTGTTCTTTTCTAGGATTTTGATGATTTCCTGTCTCACATGTGGGTCTTTAATCCATTTTGAATTTATTTTTGTATACAGTGTAAGAAAGTGGCCCAGCTTCCTTCTTCTACATGTCACTCTCCAGTTTTCCCAACACCATTTGTTGAAGAGTTTGTCTTTTTTCCAGACTTTACTGCTTTGTGGAAAATTAGTTGGCCATATAGTTGTGAGTCCATTTCTGCCTTCTCTATTCTGTTCCATTGATCTATGTGTCTGTTTTTGTGCCAGTACCATAATGTCTTGTTGATTACAGCTTTTGTATACAGCATGAAGTCCAGAATTGTGATGCCTCCCACTTTGCTTTTTTTTCAACATTATTTTGGCTATTTGGGGTCTTTTCTGGTTCAATAGAAATTTAGAATTGTTTGTTCTAGCTCTGTGAAAAGTGATGGTGTTATTTTGATAGGGGTTGCACTGAATGTGTAGTTTGTTTTGGGTAGTATATACATTTTAACAATATTTGTTCTTCCTATCCACGAGCATGGAATGTTTCCATTTCTTTGAGTCTTCTGCAGTTTATTTCATAAGTATTCTATAGTTTCTAGAGTACAGATCTTTTACCTCTTTGATTAGGATTATTCCTAGGTATCTTATGGTTTTTGGTGCAATTGTAAATGGGATTGATTCCTTGATTTCTCTTTCTGCTGCGTCATTATTTGTGTATAGAAATGCAACAGATTTCTGTACATTGATTTTAAATTTTTTTTTTTTCAACGTTTTTTATTTATTTTTGGGACAGAGAGAGACAGAGCATGAACGGGGGAGGGGCAGAGAGAGAGGGAGACACAGAATCGGAAACAGGCTCCAGGCTCCGAGCCATCAGCCCAGAGCCTGACGCGGGGCTCGAACTCACGGACCGCGAGATCGTGACCTGGCTGAAGTCGGACGCTTAACCGACTGCGCCACCCAGGTGCCCCTGTACATTGATTTTAGATCCTGTGACTTGCTAAATTCATGGATCAGTTCTAGCAATTTATTGGTGCTGTCTTTCAGGTTTTCTACATAGAGTATCATGTCATCTGTGAAGAGTGAAAGTTTTACATCTTCCTTGCTGATTTGGATGCCTTTCATGTCCTTTTGTTGTCTGATTGTTGAGGCTAGGACTTCTAGTTCTAGGTTGAACAACAGTGGTGAGAGTGGACATCCCTGTCATGTTCCTGACCTTAGGGAAGAAGCTCTTAGTTTTTCCCCATTGAGGATGATTCACTGTGGGTCTTTTGTATATGGCCTTTATGATGCTGAGGTATGTTCCTTCTATCCCTACTTTCTTGAGAGTTTTTATCAAGAAAAATGCTATATTTTTTCAAATGTTTTTTCTGCATCTATTGAGGGAATCATATGGTTCTTATCATTTCTTTTATTAATGTGCTGTATCATGTTGATTGATTTGTGGATATTGAACGACCCCTGTAGTCCAAGTCCAAGTCCAATAAATCCCACTTGATCGTGGTGAATCATTCTTTTAATGTACTATTGGATTTGATTTGCTAGTATCTTGTTGAGAAATTTTGCATCATGGGGTATTGGCCTATAATTCTCCTTTTTAGTGAGATCTTTGTCTGGTTTTGGAATCAAGGTAATGTTGGCCTCATAAAATGAGTATGGAAGTTTTCCTTCCATTTCTATTTTTTGGAAGAGTTTCAGAAGAATAGGTATTAATTCTCTTTAAATGTTGGGTAGACAACACAAGAAAACACAGGTGTTGGTGAAGATGAGGAGAAAGGGGCATCCTCTTGCACTGTTGGTGGGAATGCAATGCGGTGCAGCCACTCTGGAGAATAGTATGGAGATTCTTCAAGAAGCTAAAAATAGAACTACCCTATGACCCAGCAATTGAACAATTAGCTATTTATCCAAAGGATACAAAAATATAGATGTGAAGGGGTACATTCACCCCAGTGTTTATAGCAGCATTATCAAGAATAGCCAAACTATGGAGAAACCCCAAATATCCATTGACTGATGAATGGATAAAGAAACATTTTTCAGAATTTTTCTCTTCCCACTTTATTCCAGATTTCATGTGCTTTTGTTTTTGATCACTTTTGTTTATAGACTCCAGACCTCAGGATGTCACTCTCATAAATTCAAATATAAGTAGGTTAAATGTGGACCTATTTTGTGCTTATATCTTGAATGCAGTTGCCTTCCAAAAGCTGCCATTCATTTTAAGACATTTCAAGAGAACTTGCCTCTTGACAACTGAAAAAAAAAAAAAGTTCTTCAGAAAGACAATAGAGCTCCATACCATTGCCATTTTTGCGGGGTTTTATCTTCAGTGAAGCAAGTCTTGTTAAATTTTTTTTTTTAATGTTGAATAAAAGGTGAAGATGGCAACTGGAAGTACAAACAAGGGGTAAACAGAATAACCAGGACAATGCAGGTATTTCTGGAAGCCTAGAAACAGAAATGATGTTCAAACCCACACATTTCATAGACGGACTTTTGGCCCTTTAAATAGCATCACAAACCAAGTTACATAAGGGTATTAGTCTGGTTACCAAGGGGACAAAATTAATCAAGGTAGGACGTTGGAAGGAGCAAATATCTACAGTATGACAAATGTCTACTTGGACTCCCGGTGTAGGTACTTACAGAACTACATATCCACATATAACAGAGAGCTCTGGGCACCTGGAAACAAGTGTGGCAACGCAGCTAACCAATTGCTATGTAATTCTGAAGGCTGTTTGAGCTTCTTCAATTGTTGTTTAAGTGAGGCCCAAATAGCAGCCACAGGAGACAAAATCCATAAAGAACACAGCTTCCAACAACAGAATAGAGTCCTGTCCTTCTTGGAAACGGTAAAAGACGGCAGGGTTTTGAGTACAACAGTGGAAAATGGTGTTATAATGTTGCATAATGATCCCACTGTGAGGCTATGAGGCTGGGTAAGATTGGCTACAGCTGTGTTGATATACTTTGAACAAAGTGTGAAAAGAACCGCTGGACAGTCTCTTTTTCCTTATGGTTCCACAGGATTACGGGTCTAAGAGCATCGTCAGGAGCTTTTGCAAAGCACACGGGCACACACAGCAGACATACAGAGGCATAAACTCACACTCAGTGCTTGTACATGTAGAACACTTGTCTATGAGGGAGAGAAGAGACACCGTGGCCATCGACAATGCCAGGCAAAGTAAGTTTAATGTAAAGTGAATTTTCACAAGCCTCTCATGCACAGTTGGGAATGAGAGTTCTGCCACAAAAACGTATCCCAAAGGAGAATCATTACCCAAACTGTACGTCTCCCCATCTCCCTCCAATATTAGAATTGCAAATTCAGATGATTCTTATCAAGTCAGTCTTGGCATGGCAAATCTGAAGGAAGGTCTATCCCAATAACCGAGGATTGGCTCATCATTATTTCATAGAAAAGAGGCACCAACAGAATGAGATATCTAGAAGGTAGAGTCAGCAAGAGGAAAAGCAGCTGAAAGTCCTTTGTCGTGTGCAAGGTTGCGTTCAAGACTTCTCAGTAGCAGCCAGAGGACCAATATCTTCCATAGAAACATGGGCGATAGCAGCTGTATCCGTAACCTCCATAGCCAGCACCATAGCCACAGCCATAGCCACAGCCACAGCCATAGCCGCAGCCCAGGCCGCCAAGGCCATAGCCCAGACCGCCATAGTAGTTGCCGTAGTAGTAACTCATGGTTTCAAGAGTTGACGATTTAGGTGAGAGCAGCGTCTGCTTACAGAATATGAACTTCTGTTTCCTCGAGGCCTTTTATACACCCTCAGTAGTGCATGTGGCAAACCACAAGTGATAATGCCGTGCATTTTATCCACTAATCTGGATGAAAACCATGTCATTAACAGTGCATTCATTTACAGGAGAAGCCCTCACACCCATTCATTTGAGGATTCCTTTGCTGCTGCCTCTAAATGCTTTCAAGTACATAGTATATACTTCATAGTGAAAACAAATTTACTGTCTTATTTCATCTCTGTAACGAAGCTTCATGAGTTTGCATGGCTTGAAAACCACACGTATTATTTACGCTTGCCATGAAATAATAACAACATCCCTCTTCAGACTTAAAGCACAAATGCACAGAAACCAGAGGTTGCAAGAGCAGGATTTAGATCAACATTGCCTTGAATTTTGTTTTGAGAGAGAGCCTCAATGTCCAGAGAAACACTGCTTTTTGTTTTGTTTCAGTCTT
The DNA here is from genome assembly GCF_018350195.1 of Panthera tigris. NCBI lineage: Eukaryota > Metazoa > Chordata > Mammalia > Carnivora > Felidae > Panthera > Panthera tigris. The sequence continues at coordinate 14,391,744 of NC_056668.1, read as the reverse complement.
CTGACAGGACTGATTCTGGTACTCGGTTACAAGTAATTTGTGTAGCCAAATTCCTGAATACTGTCATTCTCATTAGTTTGCATGTTTTTTATGTGGTTGTATGGTGCTTAGTTTTATATGCATCAACATTTCTTAAGCATGAGATATCTAAAATATGTTTACCAGTAAAAACTATGTGTGTAATATTGATGTATTGTGTATATTGAGGTATGTAGAGTAAAATGTATATAATATAGATGTGTGTGTGTGTGTGTGTATTGAGGTGTGTGTAGTAAAGTGTATAGATTGAGAGGTAGATTTAATGTGGTAATATCTAGGGGTTGCTTATAGCATAACAAATAATAATGGTATAAAAAGTATAGTACAAATATGGCAGGAACACTCTATTTACCCCAGAAAGGATCAGAGTCTTTATGAAACAGAGTTATTTGAGGCAAAAAAGCATTAATTTTCAATGGATGGAGATTTAAAAATATCTATATTAAATCTTTAGATCATTTTCTTGACACAATTCCAATGGTGATAATAATTGAAAAAGATAGAGACATAACTTTTATTATTAAATAACTCTATGAACATTTTGTTATAGGAAAACTAACCATTCTTTATCTCTATATTGTTCAAGATGATTGCTTCAGCTTAAGTGTACTATTAAGTTTTATCGTCAATGTTAAAAGCATGTGTATACTTCAGGAATGAACACTGAAATAAGGCAAGGATTTCTGTAACTGCCGCTGTTACTGAACATCTTTCTGTAGAGGATGTCAATCCACCTGAAAAAGAAAATAGACCAAGAGATAATATAGTGAAATGGAAATATCATTATAAAATCGATGGTATGGTCGCAGTTGGAAAACAACAAAATCAAACCAACTACCAATGAGAGTAACAAGAGACTATAGTTAGATGGGTAGTTATAAAATAAACATTACATGATTACAGACCTTTATGTATCCTAACAAAGTCTTTTAGAAAGTATAATTGAATAATAGCTTATTTCAATTTGAATAACAATGTCAGATAGAGTGATGGATTTAAGGAGGAATGTGCATGACATTGGTGAAAAAATTATATGGAACGACTACAGAAGGCCAGAATGGATAAAGAGTTATGCCATGTATTTCACTGTATGAGAAGATAAAATATAGAAATGATTATAGCCCGTCTCATTTTAATTCATAACTATAATAGAATCCTCATCAACATCACAGTGTAATTTGGGGGGAAATTTCCAAAATTATCTTAATATTTATCTGAAAAAAAGAAGGTAGTTTTCCACAAATTATTTAACATGCAATGTAGTATTGATTTCAGGAGTAGAACCCAGTGATTCATCTCTTACATATAATATGCAATGTTCATCACAAGTGCCCACCTTAATGCCCATCACCCATTTAGCCCATCCCTCTTCACCCACCTCCACTCTAGCAACCTTCAGTTTGTTCTCTGTATTTAAGAGTCTCTTATAGTTTGCCTCCCTCTCTTTTTTTATCTTATATTTCCTTCCTTCCCCTATGTTCATCTGGTTTGCTTCTTAAATTCCACGTATGAGTGAAATCATATATTTGTCTTTCTCTGACTGACTTACTTCATTCAGTGTAATATACTCCAGTTCCATCCACGTTGTGGCAAGTGGCAATATTTCAGATTTCTTTCTTTTTTATCTCCATGGAGTATTCCAGTGTGTGTGTGTGTGTGTGTGTGTGTGTGTGTACACACATACATACATACCACATCTTCTTTAACCATTCATCATTTGATGGACATTTGGACTCTTTCCACAATTTGGCTACTGTTGACAATGCTGCTATAAACATCGGGATGCATGTATCCCAACGGATTAGTATTTTTGTAACCTTTAGGTAAATACGTAGTAGTGCAATTGCTGGGTTGTAGGGAAATTCCATTTTTAAGTTTTTGAGGAAACTCTATATTGTTTTCCAGAAGGGTTGCACCAGTTTTCATTCCCATGAACAGTATAAGAGGGTTCCCCTTTCTCTCCATCCTTGCCTGCACCTGTTGTTTCTTTGTTGTTGATTTTAGCCATTCTGACAGGTGTGAGGTGATATCTCATTCTAGTTTTGACTTGTATTTCTCTGATGATGAATGATGTTGAGCATCTTTCCGTGTGTCTGTTGGCCATCTGGATGTCTTCTTTGGAAAAATGTCCATTCATGTCTTCTGCCCATTTTTTAATTGGATTATTCATTTCTGAGGGTTTTCAGTTTTATAAGTTCTTTACATATTTTGAATATGTCATCTGCAAATACCTTCTCCCATCCCATAGGTTGTCTTTTACTTTTGTTGGTGGTTTCCTTCACTGTGCAGAAGTCTTTTTATTTTGATGAAGTCCCAACAGTTTATTTTTGCTTTTTTTTCCCCTTGCCTCAGGAGACATACCTAGTAAGAAGTTACTACAGTCAATGTCAAAACATTACTGCCTGTGTTCTCCTCTAGGATTTTAATGTCTTCCTGTCTCACATTTAAATTGTTAATCCATTCTGAATTTATTTTTGCGTATGGTGAAAGAAAGTGGTCCAGTTTCATGCTTTTGCATGTTGCTGTGCAGTTTTCCCGATGCTGTTTGTTGAAGAGACTGTCTTTTTTCCATTGGATATTCTTTCCTGCTTTGTTGAAGATTAATTTGCCATATAGCTCTGGTGTGTTACTGGCTTTTCTATTCTGTTCTATTGATTTATGTGCATATTTTTGTGATAGTGCCATAGTTGTTTGATCTCTACAGTTTTGTAATATAGCTTGAAGTCCAGAACTGTGATGCCTCCAGCTTTGCTTTTCTTTTTCAAGGTTGCTTTGGCCATTCAAAGTCTGTTGTGGTTCCATACAAATTTTAGGATTGTTTGTTCTAGCTCTGTGAAAAATGTTGTTGGTATTTTGATACAGATTGCATTAAATGTGTAGATTACCTTGTGCAGTATAGACATTTTAATAATATTTGTTTTTCCAATCCCTGAGCATGGACTATTTTCCCATTTCTTTGTGTTTTATTCAGTTTCTTTCATCTGTGTTTTATAATTTTCAGGGGATAGATGTTCTCCTCTTTGGTTAGGTTTGTTCTTCGGTCTCTTTTGGTTTTTGATGCAATTGCAAATGGGATTAATTTCTTCATTTCTCTTTCTGCTGCTTCATTATTGGTGAATAGAAATAGATTTCTGTATGTTGATTTTGTATCCTGTGACTTTACTGAATTCGTGTATCAAATCTAGTGATCTTCTGGTGGACTCTTCCAGGTTTTCTATATATGTACTATCATGTCATCTGCAACTAGTGAAAATTTTACTTCTTCCTTGCCGATTTAGATGCCTTTCATTTCTTTTTGTTGTCTGATTTCTATGGCTAGGACTTCCAGTACAATATTAAATAACAGTGGTGAGAGTGGACATCCCTGTCTTATTCTTGACCCTAGAAGAACAGCTCTCAGTTTTTCCCCATTGAGGATATTAGTTCTGGTTTTTGTTTGTTTGTTTGTTTGTTTTGTTTCTTTTTTTTCCTTTTTTTTTGTATATGGCCTTTATTATGTTGAGGTATATTTTCTCTAAACCTACTTTGTTGAGCATTTTTACTAAGGATGCTGTCTTTTGTCAAAAGCCTTTTCAGCATCTATTGAGAGGATCATATGGTTCTTATCCTTTTTTTTATTAATGTGGTGTATTACATTGATTTTTTTGTGAATATTGAACCACCTTTGCAAACCAGGAATAAATCCCACTTGATCATAGTGAATGATTCTTTTAATGTACTGTTGCATTTGGTTTGCTAGTATTTTATTGAAAATTTTTGCATCCATGTTCATCAGAGATATTGGCCTATAGTTCTCTTTTTAATGTTTATTTATTTTTGAGAGACAGAGAGTGGGCAGGGGAAGGGCAGAGAGAGAGGGGGACAGAGGATCCAAAGCTGGCTCTACACTGGCAGCAGTGAGCTTGATGCGGGATTAGAACTCACAAACTGCGAAATCATGACCTGAGCCGAAGTCGGACATTCAACTGACTGAGCCACCCAGGACCCCCTGTAGTTCTTGCTTCTAGTGGAGTCTTTATTTGGTTTTGGAATCAGGGTAATACTGCGTAGAATGAATTGGGAAGTTTTCCTTCCTTTTCTGTTCTTTGTTTTTTTGTTTTTTTTTTTTTGTTTTTTTTTTTTGTTTTTGTTTTGGACTAGTTTGAGAATAGGTATTAAGTCTTTCTTCTTTGAATGTTTGGTAGAATTCATTTGGTTATCTTTTTAAAATATATACTGACTTCTATTGTGTTTGAAACTGATGACCATTACCAACACCTAGCAGCTATATACTCCAAATGCTTGAAGTAATTATATTATTTGCTAGAATTATCACTGATTAGATAAAGATTACATTTGTAACAATGAAGTAATGGTGCCTTAGGCAGTGTCACAAAATTCTGAAGGTTATGTATCCTTCAATATACCGTGTAATTAAAAATTGTGCATATTATTTTTACAAAGAAAAATGTATGAACACAGCATTTTAAATATGATCTCAAGAGATGAATGGGAAGCCAGTAGTTCAAGGCCCATGAAGTTAGAAAAAGCTACATTAGATGATTTCAGAAGCCAGGCAATTGGAGCCTGGTGTGGGACACTCAAATTACTGAAGTATTGAGATATGAAGTATCTTTTTTAATAGCAAAAAGCATTGATCTTGCTATTTCCAATTTCCCTTCACTCATAGGCAAAGGAAAATAGTCATTGTCCTACGTATTTGTAACAGTCAACTTTTTCAACTTTGTTATTACTTTCAGAAAGGGATGAGTAGATTAACCACTTGAAAATGAAAGTTATGGATTGTTATGAAGGAAATCTGTCTCATGTTTTGGAATATCTTGGGACTGGGGTCTTTTACTAGTAATAACTATAGTCGGTGAGGAAAATGTTGACTGGATCTAGGCATACGGTGTAAAGTTCATCTAGCACAGGTCAAGTATTGACTGAGAAAGGGGCCATCAAGGCTTTAGTGGGGTTCTTTTGGATCTTGGGGTTACGGTAAAGAACACAAGTTTTCTTCAGGGCAAAAGTGACCTTAATATAAGACTTCAAGTACTTTTAGTCACATTAAGATGATCAAATACATTGTGTAGTGACTTTATTAAGTTATCCTAGTCTGATATCATTAAACATTCAGTTTATGTAACTCCCTATGTTCTAATTCTTGGCCCAGAACACAACTTTCTGATTATTATCAGTCTTGCCTTTCCTTTCGGGAAGAAAGTAAGCTTATTATATTGGGTTTAAGCCTTTTGGCCATTCTGACAGTGATTTCTCAGGGTACATTAATAAATTGGCCTCTGATAATGATTTCGTTCCCCAAATAAAATAGAGATGATATGGTGATAAAATGTGCTTTGAGCATTTCCATTTCCCTGTAGCAGTAATTTGTCTCGTAAATTAATAAAGTGATCTAATTATAATTTGGACTTCCATGTAGGTTAGCTATAAGGAGAATTCACAAATCAAGCAAACTCAACTATTACAGTTCCTGCAACAATTATTTCTTATTGTATATTAATGAGTTGGCATTATGTTTTATAGATGATTCACTTGAACTTGTTAATGTTAGTCAGCCCCTGAGAAATGGATTTGTTCTCAACGTACTAACTGAACCAAACCATCTCACTGAGCCTACAAGCTGAAGAACTAGATTTTGGAGAGGGATAAACTTATCAGGGCAATTGATGTTTTCCCTAGAGTCTTCTGGGGATTAGACTTTTTTTTTTTTTCTCTTCTCAGGAGATTCTGGATTCTTCTTCTGTCTTCTGTGAGCTAAGAAGTATTTAGCATACAATGAAATTATTTTGGTCAACATGTGCTTGGGGCTAACCCCCATGCCCATTGTATTCCACGGTATATATTTACCCAGCCCATTTCTTTAACACATTTATTGAACAATATTCTGGAACAGACTGATGGACAAGCACAAAAACTTGCATAGCAGTTACTGTCATTGCCCTTGTGCATGTCTCAGGGATGTGGTCCACTACCTGTACTTCTATGGCAACTAAAGATTGATTTTGCTTATAATATTGCAGGTTTCTACCTTAATGTATTAGTAGGTTAAATATTATCTTCTCCTTTACAGTTAGCTGTCTTTGTTTAATTCATGAAGCTCGTTATATCTTCGTTTACCATTTTTTAACCCCATAAACTAACCATCAGGACTACCTGACCTTTTGCTTTATGTGTTTGAAATTTCTCCCTTGTACTGCCCAGAGGCCTCTACACTGTAAACAAGACAATTACTCTCATGTCCATACCCTGGCAGCCTAACCCTAACTGTCTAACCCTAACTGTTTCAGAAAATACTGAGATGGTTCATATAGAAACAGTAATGTAAAGTAAATCACAAACTGCATTAACTAGTGGGGAGTCATGGTTAAATCTGAGTTTTCTTTTGCTCTTTCCTCTGAGACCAAAAAACAGATTGATTCAAATTCCACAGTACTGCAGTATTACAAATATAATGCTCATATTCTTAAAAAGCAAACAAACAAAACCCATGGCAGGCAAAGTGACTTTCATAAAATTCTAGTCAAGGTAGCTAACTGTTCAAGCACATGCTTCCCACTTAACCACAATGTAGAATCTCTGAATCCCTGGTATTCTTCCAAAAATCTAACCTAGAATTCAGTGAAATAAGATAGTTGTCTGAACTTAGTGAAGCTAAAAAAATTTATACAGGATTCTTGAATGTGATGCTCATGATTTTTTTATGTACAGTTTTCTAAAATATATCCTATGATAAATTCAAATTGGGAGAGTTAAACATCTGGATGATGACATTTTTCTCCAGCCACAATAGGATTACACTTATTGATTTGCTCTTTGTAGTTATGCCATCTGTTATTGTTGAGCACTCTGATAAGAGCAAGTTTTCTGAAGTTTATTCTTGTAATGACAAGAAAAATAAAACTTGACTTCAAAGAGTATGGATCCTTACATTACATTCTACTTACAGTATAGATATAATCTACTACATTATATAGCTTACAGTTTATGATGAACATTCATGCAAGTATGTTTTCTAGCTCTCAGGACCAGACATAATATCATACGGGAAGCAGATTTACTTTTATCTTATAGACACTAACTCATATAATTAATACCTATGATATTCACCAGAAAATATTAAACCAAAGTCATGGATCGTTCTTAAAAAACAAACAAGGCTTCAAAGTATACAATGCACGTGATAATCATAATAATTCATCCCAAAGATAAGACACAGAACAATGATAAAAGTATATGCACAAATATGTTTATCTCAGTTTTTTATAATAGTTTATATAATATTAAGAACAAAAGTGGCAAATAATCTACATGTACAACAATAGAGTAATAGTAAAATAAAGTACACAGACAGCATGGAATACTCTGTTATGATTAAAAACAATTTTTATAAGGGATTTTAATGCCATGGGAAATCCCTAGTGATATAATGCTAATTAACAAAGGCAGTACACAAAAATCACTGTATGGTTTTAATAATCTAAGTTACATAAAATCTCAAAGAAAAATATGGGGACAGGGGTTAATAATGTTGTATATTTTGCAGGATAGTTGTGAGAGCAAAAAGGATATGAGAAGTTAGTATGATAGTTCCCACGACATAAACACTCATTAAGTGTTGGCTTTCATTACTGTGCAAAATGTAGGTGAATGCTCTTTTTAAGACATATAGAACACAGACATCATCCGTAAGGTAGGTGCATATAAAGAACATTTACCTAAAAGCCTTAATCGACAGAAGAAGAAAACATTCATTTACCAGAGTAAGGGTAATGTTCTCCAGGATAATTCTCTCAGCTGGATATGTGCACAGAACAAGAGGATGCCTCTTAAGCAGCTGGCACAAGGACTTGAAATGGAACATTTAGTTAAAAGAATTCAAAAATAGATTGAAGGCACATAACTGAAGACAGAATCTGCCAAGATCCTGGGTTCCCAGGAAACATAACTGAGCAGACCAGTGAGTTGTAGCAGGCATGAAGATGTCAAAATTCTTTTGATGAGACCTGAAGTCAGCTCTCCAACATGAAATTATATAAAATTAGTAAGTCACTGTAGCTTGAAATCCACTCGTTCTCATATTTATTCACCCCAAACCTGTATATTGAACATGAATGGTAAAGTCGTCTTTGAAACTTTGGGGATATTCTAACGGGAAAAATAAAATCAAGAGACAAATGTCCCTGTCCCTATGGAGCACACATTCTTCCAGGTGAGAACAAATATACCAGGTGACATTAAACTATATGGAAGGAAACGGAGTACAGAAAGGAGTTAGAGAGTGCAACCAGGGAGTTGACGTTTTCAGCACAGTGGCCAAGAAAGCATCACAGAGAAGGACATTTTGAGACAATTGTGGGACAAAATGGGGGAGAAAATTGTGCTGACGTTTGGAAGAACACTAGTTCACTCTAGTTCAAAGGAACTGTAAGCGGCAGGGCATTGATAGGGAGAGTGTGGCTGGCATTTTAGAGAAGTACCACAGTGGGGGAAGGAGTTGGGGAGGGGCAGATGGGGAGGTGCATTTAGAGGCCATTGGAGGAATCTGGCTTTTACCCTGAATGGAATGGGGTGAGTAGCTAGAGGAGAATTTAGAAAAGAGTGCCATGGTCTTACATGATTTATATCCCTTTCTCCATCTTTCATTCCTCAAGCCTGCCTGCAGGAATAAGGAGAGTGCGCTAATTCCCAAACAGGTCCAGCTCTCCCTGAGGACAGGCAGCAGTAGGTTTCAGCAGCCTCCAACAAAGAGACTTGAGTGGTAAAAGCAATTAAGGAACCACTGTGCTCAGCCATTGGCAAAGAGATCCAAGGAGATATGCGTGGAATACGAAGAGAAGCCACTGTGTGCACCATGGACCAGGACTCTGGATATAGAGTTGGAGGTGGCAAGAAACAGTTGGATTCTGGATATATTTTTAAAGTAGAGTTAATATGACTTTTGGAGAGATTGGATGTAGACCTCAAGAGAGAGTCGTCAAGGAACTCAAAGGCTTTTGGCCTGAAAATATGAATATGTCATTAGCATATATGGGAAAGGTAGGTCAAATTGTCTTTGGGGTAAAGAAAGATTAAAAGTTTATTATTAGACATGTTCTGCTTAAAATAACTATGAGATATGTATGATTTATATAAAAAGTCAGATGTACAAGTCTGGTTTTTAAATGAGGGATCTGGGCTGGAAAGAAAGATTTCATGGGAATGCAGATGATGTTTAGCCTTATTAGGGTAAACGAGATCCCTAAGCTACAGGATGCTTTGAAAAATCAGTGCAATGACTCAGATTAACAAATTCCTCAAAGGAAAGAAAGTGAAGTCTGCCTGATAAGATTAAGGAAAAGTTGTTCTGATTGGTTTAGGAAAGTTAAAAGAAAGTCCTAGCTCCTGCTTTTCCTCTTGGACCTGCTTTAGCTCAGTCTCTTGGGGACATTTACCTAATATCTTCTCTGGCACGGCAGTCTATGTTCTTCCCTTCCCAATTCTATATCTCCAACTTAGTAAAGAAATAAGGATTTTATAAATCTTCAGTATTTGGTGAAGAAAGAGAGGGAGGGATTTCCAGCTAGGTTGTTATTTAAAACCACCTTTCTCGTTAATAAGTTTGCAACTTATTATGTTAGTTTCCATGTGTCTATTTATCAACAATAAGTAATCTTACGTTCAATTTTTTGTGGTGAGTGGTTATATGCTCTCAGGTACCCAATAAAGAACAATTGAACTATTTATAGTAAATAACAGGTACCTAAGTATTACCTGCAAAAGAAAACAAAAACACATTAGCATGTTTAAAACTATCTTCTTCATCTATACCTTTTACTATTGAGGGAAATTTTTCACTCTGATACTCACAAAGCCACAGATGCAAATAAATATCATTGAGAGAAATAACCAAATGTAACGTGTTGTCATGATGTCGAAATCAGGTGACAATGAAAAAGAAGACTAAAATTTTTCCACATTAGATATTAAGCTAAAACTATTTGAATGTGTGAAGGTCACATAGGAGGGAAAAGCTAAAGTAAAAAATAAAATGGAACCTATCTATTTTTTCAATTTTCAAAAACACAGTTTGCTCATTCTGGTGGCTGAGGTTGAAATCCTATACTTTTGCATGCTGGAGGTGAGGATTTATTGCCCAACTGAACATAAAGCAGAAGATACAAAGCAACTTAGAGGTAAAGTCATAGGTTCAAAGAGAAACGAATCCAGAGGCACACACTACACCCTAAGACCTTAAGTAGCATCCACAGGACCAACATGCTCCAAAGTAGCGTGGTTGTCAACAGCTGTGTCTACATCCACCACAGCCCAAGTCACATCTCCATCCAGAGCCACAGTTCGGGCCATACTGGTAGTTGCCATAATAGCATGAGGTTTCAGGAGTATCTTCTGAGAACCCCCCCCCACAAGTCCTCTCATACTCGCTCAGTAGAAGGGATATGAAGCAAGCACCCATCACTGTCTCCAGACGAATTGTGTGGTGTGGAGGAGATGGCATTAATATATTTCTTCAGATAAGATAAGGTTTGCATGCTCATTAAAACTAAAGGTTACTCTGCTTTCATACCATATACTTTTACTGAAGAATGATTATGTGGGTTACAAGTCTTTTGCTTCCTTCCTACCCCAGTTCCTACAGCACATCCCTCACTCATCAGTCCCGAACATTTGAACCCCGTCCATGTGCCAGATGCTGTGCTGAGGGTTAGGGCAAGAGAGATACAAGATAGAGTTTCTGACAAGTTGTCTTCAAATCCAGTTATATCACATATTTAATACAAGCTATACCTGGTTTTATAATAGGAAATAATAGTTTGCATCTTGCTGGCAGTTTCAAAGCCAGAAGAACAAAAATAGAGGCAGACCCCTGGCTGACCCACATGTATGTTACTTTAAGAACATTTTATCAGTATCCTCACATGACCCCCAAAATAACTATTTGTAACATAGTCCGGATGTATTTAAATGTATGTAGGAACTTGGTTCCTCTTAAACCTTTTGTCACATTGTTGTATTGTGGGTTTGCCATGAGACTCCCTTGTATCTAAACTTTCGTATACTCTCTTTGGAACAAAACTGTAAGACTATTTCAGTTTTAATACTCAGTGAACCTGTGAATCCTTGTGACCCCAGAATTTCTTACTCTTTTTCTCACTTCCATGTATTACCTTCTGTTTCCTCCTTTGCCTGTATAATTCTCAAGGACAACATAGGACACAGTGGCTGTAGAAAAGACCCAAAACATTATATAATGTTTATCATTGGACCCTATGTACAACAAAATTTAAGGCGATTAATATTAGAACTTCAACTGCTTTTTCAAAACAGCTAAACTCATTGTAATCAAAGGAAACCACTTTCTGACAAATTTACTTGATACAAGAGCTTGGGTAACTCGAGAGGTTCTGACACATTTACTTGATACAAGAGCTTGGGTAACTCGAGAGGTGGTTGGGTTATGGGGTTAATATGCTTCATTTTCACTGCTGCTCATAATCCAAGGGCAACAAACAAAAACGGCCTCGTTTTACCATTAGAGGCATTACTGGAAGGTTCACTGAAGAAACAAAGTCATCTTTAGTGTTACTGCTGCCTGCAACCACTCCTCCATTTTTCCTGTGTTCCAGGAGCTGAGATTATGCAAATAGATAAACAATATGTAGGTGACAACTAACATCCATTATACAGGAAACACAGTGAAGCCAATTGCTTTCTTACAAGCTCCCGTCTGATAAAATACCATAGCACCAGGAAATCTTGAAGTGACTTCAACTTTGTTTGTCTGAGCTACCAAGAGCTTAGTACATTCTGTGGCTGTGTTCACTTTAACTAATTTTATAGTGAGATGTCATAGAAGGGGCACAGCTCCAATGTCATGATGTTCTACGTATCTAAAAAGAGGTCAGGATCTTTATGAAATTGAAGTGTTATAAAAGAAAATACATATTCTATTTATAGTTTGCAGAAAACAAGTGTCTGGAAACAATATGTGGTCATTAGCCTGGAGTAACAAGCTAGTATTAATAAAAATGCTAATATATCTTGAGCACTTCCTATATTCCAGGCACTACGCTATATCTTTTATAGACATCATCTCATTTAATTCTCAACACTCTGAAGCAGGATGTGTATCGCTTTCATTTTATGAAAGATAAGATTGCTAGGAAGTTTCCCCAAACATTACAGGTAGTCAGTATGAGAACACATGAACCTTAACAGCCTGTTTCCAGATTTCCACTATCCGTCGCTCCATTCCATCACCTACAAGAACAAAGAGAAATTCATCCAATAAAGAGGCACTGACTCTGACAGTAATGGCGTACCATTACTGCAACCTTTAAACCTTCACTCTGCTAAGCTATGTTGTTTGTAGTTTTAATTTTGCGAACTTCTGTGCTTAAGTTTCATTCTAAAAGTCAGGTGCATGTGATTATATCAGTAAGCTCTATAACAGAAACAGAAGGAGGAGGTGAGGCTGGACAAGTCAAGCAAAAATGAAAGTATGGGTGAGTTTATCTGTCGTGCTGGGGCATTGAAGCAATGCCCTACTAGTCAGTCTTTCTTGTCCACACTGAAGTGTTCATTCATTGTGCCTTGGCTACCCAAGACACGGAACAAAAAAGGAGCATCTGCCTAGAACACAACTTTTAAGTTATTAAAATCCTAAGTAGTTCATGATACTTACGTGTTTTTTAAATTTTGTTATTGTTTATATATGTTTGAGAGACAGAGAGGGACAGAGTATGAGTGGGGGAGGGGCAGAGAGCGAGAGGGAGACACAAAATCCAAAGCAGGCTCCAGGTTCTGAACTGTCAACACAGAGCCCAAGGTAGGACTCAAACTCACGAACTGTGAGATCATGACCTGAGCCGAAGCCGGACGCTCACCCTACTGAGCTACCCAGGCGCCCCTGGTGCTTATGTATTTTTTAGATTTTATATGGTTACATATAAATATAATGCAAAATCTGAAAAAGAAAAAGAAAAATAGAAAAATCGCAAAAGTAACTGTAAATACCATGCTTGGAATGAGTTGCTCAGGAGATGATCCCAGGCATTGCATGGTTGTGATTTCAAACTTTAACTACTTCACTTAAAATTACTTATTGGGCCCCCATTATGTGTAAGACAGTCTTACTCTGGAATTGATGATACAGCAGAAGCAAAATGAGGTCTTACATACTCTTTCCTTAGAAGCTCCATTGTGGAAAAGTTTGAAAAGCTATGAGTGAAGTACGAGATGGGCTTTAGAAAATATTCTCTAGAGAGGGAGCAGGAATAAAGTGAAGAGACAGACAAGGGTCTATAGCAATAGTCCAAGTGGAAAATGATGCATTTTAGACGAGGGACATGAAAATGAAGACAGATAATTTTAGGATGTTTCCAAAATACAATCAATGGAATTGGGTAATGGATTCAATTCAGGGATGAGAAAGAGATATCTTCAACAAATTCCAGGGTTTGGGCATGATGAATTTGGAGGAAGTTATTGAATTTTCTGAGATCTAAAGTATCGGTGGAAAATTAAGGATCTGAGGAAAACATTATGTTTGAAATGTCTAAATGCGTCTTTGATAAGATGGTAATTAGATATGCAAGCCACTCTGAGAGGTCTGGGCTAACAATGACCATGTGGAGTGTGTTGCATGTAGTCAGTATGTAAAGCAGAGAGGGGGGCAAAGATTACTTAATGGGGAAGATGCTGCAGCTACATCATCCGGTTCCCCCTTATCTGTTGGGGTACCCATTGCCAAGCACTGTGTTGGATACTAATGGCCCACAGCTGTCCTCTTCCTCAGAGAATTGCCCTCCGCTGATAAGAGCCACCTCTCCTCGAGATCCATCCCTTCTTCGATGAAGAGTAGCCCACAGCCAATGGTTAATTGATATGGGAGTACAAGGCCCAGCCCTCCTGCCTCTAAGGGAGACAATTCCGGGGTACCCTTCAGACTTTTTTGATTCCTGTGAGATCAGGCAGAGGCTAGACTTCAGCTTCAAGAACCTAGTTGCTTAGCCTTCTTCCATGACCTATTCTGCTTCCCTTGCTGTCTTAGAGAATTCTCCTTGGAGAGTACCCCAATAAAACATTTGTCTACAAGGCCCATTCTCCAGCTCCACTTGGGTGAAACCTGCTCTAAGACAACTATAAAGAAAGTACAAAGGAGAGACTTCCCATGAAAATGTCCACAGGGACCCAGTAAGTAATGTAGATGAGTAAAAGGAAGTGTAGTCTATGGTGGATCAAATTTCACATCAACAAGGGACGTTTCAGTGGTGGTCAGGACAAAAACAAACAAAAAACAGATTAAAATGAATTGATCTGGATAGACAGAACTGGTTACAATAAGTGCACATGATTGTTTTGAGAAACTTGCCCCTGATAGAAAATAAAGAAATGAGTCTCCAGGGAACTGGCATCTTTAGTGTGTATTATTTGTTCTTTTTGCAGAAGTTTTGTTAAGTTATAATTTTATGTTTATTTATTATTGGTGTGTTTGTATGTTACATACTCCACATTTTACATTGTCCCATAATATTTGAATTTCAGGAGGATGCAGAAGATAGAGAATGTGAAGACCCTGGAGATTTAATATTCAAGGCACAAGAGAAGCAGAGGTCCTAATAAGGCAGGAAGTGATAGCATACAGAAAAGTGGAGAGATAAGGTTCTGGTAAGTTTAAGAACATAGCCTCTTTGGAAAAGACCAAAAGTGAAAAAGACGTACAAGACCAGGAGAATCCTGTTAGACGAGACAGTCCATTGTTCAGTTTTCCCCAGGTTCAGGATAGTTGCTGACAGAGAGCTCATATTCAGTAAATGTTTGGCAAATTAATAGCAGAATTAATTAAATGTGACAATAAGAAAAGACGTCCTATTTTGCAGCAATACCATTCACCTCAAGGTGAGTCTAGGAAGTTGATGATTTAATCTATTCAGCTGTGATTAACAGTCGCAGCCCTGTTTGCAAAAGGATTGATGTTTGTATTCACAGTCTTGAAAAAAAATGCTGAAAACACAGACACTTCAGCTCCACAGTGATTCAAAGATTTAAAATATGGCTGTGTCAATATTAAGTCTTTCTCTTTCTTTCTCTCATTCTCATGGAATCTTTAGGAGTCCATTCACATTGAATGTCTACCAGTCATTTTAACTCATGATGTTTTCTATTTCTCTCCTGTTTCTTCATTCCAGAACCCACAACCCTCTTGCCATCATTTCTTTTACACACACACACACACACACACACAGGACCCACCTTCTTCATCCAGCACTCTTCCCACTCACTTACTTACCTTTCTTCCAGGAAGCTTTCACCTCTCCGCAATCTATGGTCCCAGGATATCTGATGCTATTCTAAGAATTTCAAATATCAAATTGTAAAATAATTGCCTAATAGATAAAGAGTACCTCCCCAGGTAGATTGTACATCCAAGAGGAGAGACACCATATCCATCTTGTCCGTCTCTGTACCTATGGGGCATGGATGGTAACGTGTACCTAGCAAGCAACCATCCCACAAATACCTGTGTAATTAAACCAAATTGACTTCAAAGTACCAACAGCATTATTGGTCATGAAAACACAAGTATAAAAACACTGATGCAAAATTATTGCAATCAACAAATATAAATAAAAATAAAATGATCGTTACAAGATTACATAATATTTAATTAAAAAAAACAGAACTCGCACAAATAATATTAACTGGCAATGTGTGGGATTATTAAAACAGTACAATTTCAAAAGAATAAAAATTTTGAGGTACTTCTTGTTTAATCCATATTCTGCAGATTTTTATTCTAAAGCAATTCAACTGTAGGTCTAGATGGGTTGTTGACCTTTTGATAACATTGATGAGATGATGAACCCTGGGAAAAGAGCTAACAGCACTTCACAGGAAGATGAATCCAGTAGGCTGATGGGTTTTGGAGGCTCTTCAGTAGAATCTGTATCACCAACATCTGCCACCACCAGAAGGATGGCAGCATTTATAAAAATGGCCCTATAGGCCAAACCACGATAATCGTAGCCTTAATAACACATGGTATAAGGAGTGCAAGGTCAATTCAAAGAACAGAGTCAAGCTCCTGAGTTTGAATGTCCTTATCTGCACATGACCTTTTATATGCTCAGTAGTGACTGCAGCAAACCAGAGGCACACCTGGCGTCCTAATGGTATGGCCTGAATAACCCATCATTTCTAAATTCTTCTCTGTTTCCTTCCTTCAGACAGTTCAGCAGGTCCACACTGTACCTCTCTGACACCCTAACGTGACAACTCTATTTTGATTATTTGCTTATATTCTTGTCTCACATAAGAAACTATGAGCTACTTCAGGGCACAGACCCTAGGTTACCCATCTCCATACCCCATTGTCTCACCAAGTGTCAGGTACATGGTAAGTACTTCAGTATTTGCTGAATGAATTAATGGATGGATGGATGGATGGATGGACAGATGGATGAAGTTTCACAAGAAGTGCATTGACTGATCTGAATACTCTAAATAAAGAAACTTCTTTATACTAGATAACTCATATTAACTACCTTCTATGGTAAAATTCTGCCAATTAAATTATTTGCCCACAATGGATTGTGGCAATCCACCACCAGTTTTCAAAGGATCACATGTATCCAGCTCACCCCACTTTGAGTGGTTTCTTAATAATATCTGAGATCGCAGAATCAGTTTACAGTTTAGAACACCTATTTGATTAGAGGTACAAGGGAAGTAATGTAATGCATAATCTGACAAACAATTTTGTTGCCTTAGGACCAAAATTGTTCTACAACCAAAAGGTCATTCTCTCCTCTTATATTTTAATTGATTGATTGATTAGCTGGCATGAACTCCACCTATGGGACCTCAATGTTTCCAAACATTTGAAGAGAGATTAAGGATCTAGATGGCCAACATCCTTTATGAATTAGTGATACACATACATTTTATACTTAAGAATCAAGTAATGCTAAGAATACCGTGTCACTCAAAGGCATCATTGCTATTGTTGTGGGTGTGTTACAATAATTTTTTTTATCTGGATAATAACACATTTAGGTAACAGTATTACCGCATGCTCCTGGACCTTAGTACCAAGAGGAAAGTAAGAGGAAGATATTTGGGCAGCTTTAACTAAACAACTTAGGCACCTCAGTAAGCTTTAAGTATGTTTACATAAAAGTAATTAGAGAGATTGTTTAAAAGCTCAAAGTTTTTATACAAATAAGACAAATTCCTTTAAGAATAAAAACCATATTGCTTAGAATCTTAATGTGACTTAATCTTAATCTTAAGTTTACCTCAGTCTACTTTCTATTAATTTATTAAAGAAATATTCCTTCAGATTCTGACATTCCGATTAGAGCACAGATTCCTTTCCAACCTAGTTCCTACATTTACATCACCAAATTTGGCTAAGCATAGCTCTTCCTTACAAATAACTTCCCCTCCAGAGGCATTCACACTATCAGGTTTTGCTAGAATTTATTCATAGAGCCCTTTCAGTCTGTCATCATCTTTGACAACCTCACTGACAAGGCAGCGCCTTCTGGCAAAAAAAGAAAAATGTTTTAATTTAAGAAGTAGGATGTGTGAGACATCAGACACATATGCGCACTATATTGTTTACAAATATAATATGAAGTCTGTAGCATAGCTTTTTCTGCATCCCACGGAATTGTAGTTCTAGCACATTTTCTCAGTGGCGATGTATCAAACCCAAACTCATCTATCAGTTGGCACAGAAGTGACGACGGTAGAGTTCACATGTCGGGTACAGTGAATCTCATTCTTCTGCTGACTTTGAACTATGAAAAACCTTTATCAATGTCCAGAACTATTGAGGGACTAATAATTGTTGGGCAGTGTTTTGTTACTCAAGAAATAGACACAGCCCCAATTTGGCCTTTCCAATAATTAGTATTTTATTTCTTGATCTGGTAACTCGTTTACTCATTTAGGAGCCAAACTTCTGTCATAGAAATTCTGCTTAATGCTGAGAATACAGAAATAAACAAGACAAGACATTTAAGGAATTTATAATCACTATTTATATCTCTTGAAAAACAAGGTTGTTTGGTAAATCTATGCCTTTTTATACGTCATGCCCTCTACCCAGAAAAACCTCCCATCTTGTTTTTATTGACTTCCATCACTGTCATAGAAAACTCAATCTGTGCGTTCTTTCTTCTGGATCATTTACCTTACTATCAGTCTGATGTCTCCCTTTTTATGATCCCACGATACCCCTCATAGCCACCTCTCTCGGAGCACCTACCTGAAGTGTATACTCACCTGTCTGTCCAACTCACTAGGATACAAGCTCATTCAGGGCAGGGGTTATGCTTTATTTCTCTTTTTATGATAAGTGTTCAGTTTATATAATATGTATGTGTTAATGAATGAACATATTAATGAATTAATAAATCTTATTGAAGTAGGCCTAAAATAAACCACCGTAATACAAATGCTAAGTCCTATAGTAACGAAAGGTCAGGGTTCTGTGGATGATGACTGATGAAATTACCTGGATCTGCTGATGTGCCTAAGTAGGTTGTGTATGAGGCAGACAAGGAAACTCTCCTCAGATGGTGTGATGCTCAAGTTGAGACTTACCAGTTGATTCAGAGATTGGCCGGACCGGAAGGTCTATGAATGAACGTCACAATCAGAAAACTCTAAGGGAAAACAGGATAAAACAGTTATTGGCATATGAGGGACTAGCTGGGAATGGTGTTAGATACTAACCCAGGAGGTGCATCAGAATGGAATTTATGTCCTGCTTATGAGATTCCATTTTGTGTGTTTAGTGGAGGAGACAAGGACCAGGAGCAGACCTCCAGCTGACAGAGGAAGAACAGACCTATAGGTAGACTGGTAAGAAACATTATCAAAGCAAGAGAATGTAATGAGGAAAAGCATATAATGGAAGCCAAGCAAAGAGGTGGTCATCGGCACCAAATGTCATAAAACAAAGAGGACCAACACGAGACACGTCAAGGAGACTGCATAGTCAACAGGCTGTTGGTGACCTGAGGGAGAACAATCCTTGGCTTATAGAGGGCTGGAGACAGGTTAGAGCAGAGTGAAGACTGAAAGGCATCAGAGGAAACTATTTAAAACCTTCGACATGAAAGAAGTTGAGGGAAAGCCAGCTAGGGGCGATCTGGTGTTGAGACCGGCTTTTTACTATCAAAAGACTTGAGCATGTTTATAGACTGAAGGGAAGGTGTCAGTGGAAAAAAAAAGGAGCTGGAAATATAGCAACAGAGAGGATAATTTATCAAACAAGGTGCTAACAGAGATGGGATTTAACGCAAAATGCAAGAATGATTTTTTGGACAGGAGGGAGGATATGGTTTCCTCTGAGACTAAGATAAAAGGCTAAGAGACAGGTGCAAATGTAGATAAGTGTGTGGGAAGAGAGTTGATAGAGTTTTCCCCTGATAGATTCTCTTTTCTCCGTGAAATATGAAGCAAGAGTTACAGACAGAGGAAGGCGGAGGCAGAAGTGAGCACTGAAGAGGCTTTAGGGCTGATGGTGAAGGGTAGAATGAATAGCTGTGGGGGAAAGAAAGAGAGAAAGAAAGAAAGAAAGAAAGAAAGAAAGAAAGAAAGAAAGAAAGAGTTCTGAGAACAAGGGGAAGGATGATCAAGCGGCACTGGGGACTCAGCCTACACCGAGAATGCTGTCAACGTAAGTGGCACCACCCCGTGTGGCACTGGGGTTTCCTCCGGCAGCAGGTGGGAGCCTGGGTTTGGAGTAGAGAAGACTTGCATTGATGCACAGATGACAGTTGACCAGGTAAGGGGGCTAGAAGGAGAAAAGAGGTTGCTGAAAGAAAGGTAATGAGTGAGACAAACCGTAGACAGAAGGCCATATAATTTGCCGTCCACACTAAATACACTTGAATATCGAAGGTGGCACTATTAAGAATACTCCCAGGACAATAGCTATGAACCAGAGCACGTATCAGAAATTATGTGAAAAGCATAACATTAAAATGAGGTGATCCAGAACAAAAATTATATTGATTGTCTAGATGAAATGACATGGCCTTCAGTGAGGCGTGAAGAATTGGGAAAAAAATAAGAGGGTAAGGAATATTGGTTTCATTTTTAGAAAAGGAGCACCCTCTAAGATGGACAAGTGTGGATCTGGGAGTGATTTGCTAGTAGAGCAAACGTGACGAGGGTACCAAGGGATTTTGAGGTAAGAGTGCTTAAAATCAGCGTCTGCATTAACATGTGATTTGATGGATTCAGCGTAAGAATAGAATTCAGCCCGAGGTGCCACGGTCTTCAAAGCTTCGGAGTTAGAGCCTGTGATGGTGGTAAACGACACATGCCAGAAAGCGTGGCAAGATGCCGGACCAAGGGAAGTAAGGATTCGGGAACCTACAAGAGCAGTCTCCTAGTACCCAGTGAGAGAAATGTCACCCTCAGTGTCTCCCAGGACATAATGCCAGAGATGCCAGCTTCAACCATCTGCTAAGCACGGAGAACACAAAGGCCACCGGCCAAATAAGATTGTTCTATCCTCTTACTCTCCTTCTCCACCCTTTGATTCAGTACAGGGGGAAAAAAGCAGCTAATAAGTGGCTAAAGAGGTCAGCTTCAAAAATACGGTAGAGAACAAAACGATCACCTTCCACTTCCTTTTCCTACCACAAGTCTGTTTCGAGGGAACCATTGTTTCTGACACTTGCATCTTGGATCATTCTTATCTCTAAAGTTAAAATGACATTTTCAATTGCTTCATAGCATCATCTAAAGTATGAAATGAGTTTACGTATGTCAAACACTTAGATTTGCACAATATTTGCACAGTATTATGCAGGTGTTAACATTTATCAGCATCACCACCACCATCATCATCATCAACATCATCATCATGCCATTAGAAGTTGAATGTGGAATCTAAAAGCCTTTCCCTCTTGGGGCGCCTGGGGCTCAGTCAGTTAAGCGTCTGACTCGTGTTTTCAGCTCAGATCATGATCTCACATTTCATGAGTTCCAGCCCCCCGTCAGGCTCTGCACGGACAGTGCTGAGCCTGCTTGGGATTCTCTCTCCCTCTCTCTCTCTCTCTCTCTCTGCCCTCCCCCTTTCTATCTCCGAATAAATAAACTTTTAAAAAATAAAAATATAAAAGCCTTTCCCTCTGACTTTTAATCTAAAATGTTGCATGCTATACACATAGGGGACTGTATTTGGATGTGCTGTGAAAACTAAAAGCCAATGTAGAAAGGGCTAGAAGAAAAGGCAGCAAGAGGAGAATAGACTAGAAGGAAGGAAGTCGAGAACAGACTGACAAGTGCTTCGGGCTCACTTGACCGGAAGGTTTCTTGTTTAAGTGGACACTAATGAAGCTTCTATGTAAATAGATCACCACAGTGCAAGTGTATATGGACAAAACTTTCACCAGAGCAGTACCTGTAACAGCATGTACAGGTACAGTGTGGTGAAATGTTTTATTGTTTCCCCAAAATCTCTCTCTTCTTTGTAAAACAACTATATGTTCCCAATACCACTGATGCTGGGTTTGCCATGTGACATGTCTGGAATGTAAGGAATATGAGCGGCTGTGACTTGTATCGCATAGGAACACGCCCATTCAAAAACATCACAAGTTTTGAATATTTGAATAACAAATGGCTGAAATATTCCTAAAGTTAATTTTTTTAAAAGATACTATAGGGGCGCCTGGCTTAGTTGGCTAGGCATCTGACTTTGGCTCAGGTCGTGATTTCATGGTTTGTGGGTTCGAGCCCCACATCAGGCTCTGTGCTGACAGCCTGCTTCAGATTCTGTGTCTCCCTCTTTCTCTGACCCTCCCCTGCTCATGCTCCGTCTCTCAAAAATAAATGAAACATTAAAAAAAAAATTTTAATTAAAAAAAAAATACCATAAACTCAGAGACTAAAGAACTCAACAAGCACCAAGTAATAAGAACACAAAGAAAACCAGGACAGGTATTATCATAATCAATATTTGGGTAAACTGAAACATTTTTTTTCATTTTTTAATTTCTTTAAATGCTAATTAACTTTACACTAAAAATAGTAAATATTATTATAATAGCAAAGTGTGGGAGGAAGGAAGTACACTGGTATAAGGTTAGTATATATGTTATACTATATATAAGGTTAGTATATATGTGTAAAGTGGTATAATATTACTTTCAGCATGGAGTGGCAAATTAAAATATGGACTGTAATCCTTACAGAAGCCATTAAAATCACAAACATAAATATATCTAATAAATCAATGGAGGAATAAAATGGAACACTAAAAAAAAATCTGAAGGAGACAAGAAAATAAGGTAAGAAAAGGAAATAACAAATGTAGTAAGTAGAAAACAAACAACAAGGGGCTCCTGGGTGGCTCAGTCGGTTGAGAGGCCAACTTCAGCTCAGGTCATGATCTCATGGTTCCTGAGTTTGAGCCCCGGGTCGGGCTCTATGCTGAGAGCTCAGAACCCAGAACCTACTTTGGATTCTGTGTCTTCCTCCCTCCCTCCCCTCCCGCACTCGTGCTCTGCCTCTATCTCTGTCTCTCTCAAAAATAAACATTAAATAATTTTAAAGAAAAAAAAAATAAAACCAAATTGCAAGATATAGACCCTAACACAACCATGACAAAAATTACATTAATTAAAATGGTCTAAACATGACAATTAAAAATAAGACCCATATCTATGCTCTAAAGGAAACCCACAATACATATATAAATGCAGATAAATTAAAAATAAAAGGATGAACAAATATATACTACGCATATAAATTATTAATATATAGTAAACACCAGTTTAAGAAAGTTGGAGAGGCTATATTAATATCAGATAAAGTAAGCCTCAAACCAAAAAATAATTCAAAAACTAAATTCTTCAGTGAAACACAAAATCCCTAAGAATCCTGACAATAGCATTAAGAATGGGATAAAAGAGGGGCGCCTGGGTGGCGCAGTCGGTTAAGCGTCCGACTTCAGCCAGGTCACGATCTCGCGGTCCGTGAGTTCGAGCCCCGCGTCAGGCTCTGGGCTGATGGCTCGGAGCCTGGAGCCTGTTTCCGATTCTGTGTCTCCCTCTCTCTCTGCCCCTCCCCCGTTCATGCTCTGTCTCTCTCTGTCCCAAAAATAAATAAAAAACGTTGAAAAAAAAAAAAAAGAATGGGATAAAAGAAAGGATGTGCATTGCTGTAAGTTTATCTTATGTGAAATAGTATCACATTATTTGAAAAAAAAGTGATAAATTAAGATGCATACCGTACTATTTGTAGCGACTAATAAATAACATTATATCTCATAAGCCAGTAGAGGAGATAAAGTAGAATTAATAAAACAATAAAATAAGCCAATAAAAAATTAACAGATGGGGGGAAGGACAGGTTAGGAAATAGAAAACAAATAATGAGATAGTACAGAGTTAAATAAAACTGTGTCAAGATACATTGAATTTGAAAGTAAAAATATGTTAACTATAAATAAGAATCAAACGTGGCTTTTCCAGAATTAATCCACATTAAATGTAAAGACACAGAAAGACTAAATAATAATAAAGGTGGAGCAGATATATATCATTACCAATCAAATACATCTCAGAAAAAGGCATATTACTAAAGCTGAAGAGTAATATTTCATAATGATAGAAAAATCAATTCCTTAATAATAATTTTAAATGTGCCTGCACCTAATGACAGAATTTCAAAATGAGGTGAAGCATAAACTAAAAAGTGCTGAAAGGAAAAATGGAAAAATCCATAATTTTAACTAGAGATTTCAAAACAATTATCTTGGCTATTGATAGAACTCAGTAGACAGAAAATCATATTTATGGGAGCAGGAAGATATCAACCAAATTGACCAAATTGGCACCAACAGGGCATTATACCAACCGTGGTTGAATGTACATTGTTTTCACATGCATATGGAATCCTCCAAGATCGATCATAAGCTGGACTATAAAATAAGTTCTAATAAATTAAATTCAATAAATTAAAAGGCATAAATTCCACTGTATTAAATAAAACATTAAGAACACAGAAATACCTGGGATATCTCCAAAACAACACAATCTAAATCTCATGGATCAAATATGAATCACAAAGAAAGTTAAAAAAATTTTTGAAAGAATTACAAAGACAATAAAAAAAGATACTACAAGTTGTGGGATTATATGTCAGCAGTGACTGCAGAATAATTTATGGCTTCAAATGCATATCTTAGAAGAGAAGAAAGTTTTAAAATCAACAATTAAGCTTTTGCCTTAGAAAAAAGAACAAACTATCAACTATGTAGAAGAAGGGAATAAAAAAGATAAAATCAGAAATCAATGAAATAGAAAACAAAGAATAAGATCATGAAACTAACATTAAGATTTTTTGAAAAATCTTAACCTAAATTGATAATTTAAAAGGATTACAAATTTACATGATCAGTATGTAGATTAAAGAAATGACATCACCACAGATCTTATAGACATGATTAATAGATACAGGCATGGGTGAATAATTTTGTAACAGTAAATTCGACAACTTAAATTAAATAGAAAAATTTCTTGAAGACTAACATAATCAAAACTAGTACAAAATAAATATGAAATCTAAATAAGCTTATATCTTTGAAAAATACGCATATTTTTTTAAATGTTCACATACACACATACAACATTCAGGTCAAAGTTCTTAAATGATAAATTACATCAAATATTGAATTTAAAAATATCTATGTCATATTAAGGGAGGGGGAACATTTTTCCATGACAATACATAAGACCAATGTTACCAAACAAAAATGTTTTAAGAAATATTTGCATAATAAATCTTTGTCAAATAAAATTAAACTAGGAATGCAAAGGTCTTTTTACCATGTGACAATCAATAGATTTCACCATATGGACAGAATAAATAAGGCAAAAGATATCAACGATCGTCCCAACAGATGCAGAAAAAAACACTTAAAGAAATGAATTCACACTCATGTTAGCCAGAGGTAACCACTATTTGTATTGCTATCACTGATAATTAATGTTTTTCCTGTCCTTTAGCTTCCTATAACGTTATATAAATAAAAGTATATTGGCTGTATATTTGGCACCGGTATACATGATTTGTATATTAGATACAAAACATTTTGTTCGCTGTCTTATGGTCCTGTGTTCCAAGCTGCCGGAATAAATACCCTGAAACCCACTTTCGCAACATGTTAATAATTAAGAAATATTATTCAAGACTACAATGGCTTCCATCACATTCTAGATCACCAATTTGTATCAGAAATCAGATGTGTGTTCAAGAATAAATATATTTGATGTTCAGTTCTGCACAATGTCACCAAAAATCCTTCAAATTTCCATTTCTGAGAATTGGTTTAATTTGGCGTAGCTAAAATAGAATTTAAAATGCTTCACCTATAAATTTGTTGATCCACTAAATGGGACAGTGTATGCAAATACTCAGCATTGGCCCAACATATATTTTAGTAAGGAGAAATCATTTCCCTCTTCTCTTCATATTTTCTCAAAGGAATGATCACCAACTTCTCTACCCAGTCACTAGTTGGGAAAGTCAAGTTAGCACTTCATAATGGATTGACTTTTTCACTTTGTGGAGGAAGGAGTAGATGCCAACACAGGGTTCTTGCCTCTGTTTCCTTTTAGAAAGCCTGCAGTTAGGGACCAGAGAGGATAATGCCAGCCTCTCATGTTGATCTACTAAGTATAATCCCTACATGGATCCTTTTTCATTGACAGGCCTGCTATCTACAAGAATGGCAAATAAAAAATAGTCACCATTGTTTCTTTACATTTTACTGCCATTTCTTTATATTATGAGTGCCTAATTAAGACTATCAATAAATAAGGAAAATAAAGGTAGGGATTCATCACCAGGAGCTTCACTGTAAGTCAGTTAAGCTACCAGGATTGAGACCATACTATTAAGCCTCCATTTGGGCCAAACATGTGCTTTGTATGATGTGATTCTACCTGAGCCACCACTTCCTGGAAATAGGGACTCTGCCAGGAGATGACCAGAGTCTGACACACTCAAAAGACTCATTGAGACTGACCTTAAAATGAGACCATCTTTGCTGGAGGAATACCGGGTTATCAGGCATATCAACCAGCTGCATAGAGATTCTTATCTGTGAGTGAAAAGGAGATATAAGAATACATAAGGTAGGGGTGAAATTATACCTGTCTAGAAGCGCATGTTGAAATGTATACTATCAGTATAGAGAAAATTGGGATGGAAAATAGAATATCTCATAGGCAATAGTGCTACCATTTTTACCCAATGACCTGGGTAAGACACTAAATTTTCCTAAAATGAGACTTACATTAGATTAATGTAGAGCATAGTAGGTCTTGGAGCTGCACGTGAAAATACTTTTACGTAGATGCCCATTAGAAAAACCATTAGTCATGACTTACCTGTTTTGCCACACCAGTAGTTAAATAGCTACAAGGACAGCAGTATCTGTCTCCTCCTCCTCCCCCTACACCACACACACACACACACACACACACACACACACACACGAGGGTGCAAATGATGGAGAGACATGAATATTTATGATAAGTACTATATACTGTAAAAGTTACTAGTTTTCTTGGAAAGTAAAACTAGAAATTTTCCCACATGAAAATTGTTAACACTATACATAAACATATGAGAGTAATAAAATATCAAAGCATTTTTCCCCCTAATCGATAGAAAAGTCCACCAATCAGTGCACTTATGACCCACAGGAGTCAAAGATTAGATTTGGTCAAATTTAGACAGACGATAACAATATTGTATAATGTTTCCAGAGTGAAAATTCCATTTTGTTTACTGGAAAATTCACACTGACATGGTCAAGATCTGTCTGCTAATAATGTTCCTATCAAGAAGGACACTGGGGCGCCTGGGTGGCTTGGTCTGTTGAGTGTCCGACTTTGGCTCAGGTCATGATCTCACGGTCCATGAGTTCAAGCCCCGCGTCGGGCTCTGTGCTGACAGCTCAGAGCCTGGAGCCTGTTTCAGATTCTGTGTCTCCCTCTCTCTCTGCCCCTCCCCTGTTCATACTCTGTCTCTCTCTGTCTCAAAAATAAATAAACATTAAAAAAAATTAAAAAAAAAAAAGGACACTAACATTTCTCAACAATCATGTGTTTATGTATTTTATTTACAAAAATATATTTACAAAGACATACATTGAAAGCAAACATTTTGAATAAAGAAAAAAGTTGTTTCATTTATAGGTTTGACTGGGTTAAAATCCTCTTTCCTTCTTTGAATTTCTTATCAAGGCAGATGAAATCAGTAACATAAAGATTTTGTGTCCTCGCACCTCTGATAATTAGGGGAGAGCTGACTGAGATACAGAGGATCTCCCAAATTAGTTTCATACTATATTTAATCTTTGTTCCCTACTTTAATCTCATTACTGTTACGTAATCTACAAAACATAATTTGACTCAGGCTAGAACAAGAGGCAAAACTATATTATGGAGGGCAATAGAATTTGGGGAGGTCAAAGAGAAAAAAGAATTGCGGTCAAGAGCAAGTCAATTGAAACTACTGAAAATGTTCCCTGCGTTATATGATATCTGGTTATAGAATGTTAAAGTGAAGATTTGTTATGAAAGACGGTTTTGTAAGTGTGACTCTACCCTCTTATTAAAGGTCTTCAGGGGGGTTAAAGCAAGCCTCCTTAATGCCTTCAGGCATTGGGCTCTGGTCTTGAAACAACACACTAATTAGATGAGTCAAAAAATTAGCCAATGACAGGAGCACGTGTGGGAGCCACCCCCCAACCCTGAGGCATATAAAAGGCCCCCTGCAGGGAGAAATCCACACCGAAGTGACACTTCTCTCCTTCTCTAGCCAAGCACAACCTCAACAGCCAACACCATGTGTGGAAGCTACTACGGAAACTCTTATGGAGGCTGCGGCTATGGAGGCTGTGGCTATGGAGGCTGCGGCTACGGAGGCTGTGGCTACGGAGGCTGCGGCTATGGAGGCTGTGGCTATGGAGGCTGCGGCTACGGAGGCTGCGGCTATGGAGGCTGCGGCTATGGAAGCTCTGGCTACAAAGGCTGCGGCTACAGAGGCTGTGGCTATGGAGGCTGTGGCTACAGAGGCCTGGGCTGTGGCTATGGCTCCTGCTATGGCTGTGGCTCTGGCTGTGGCTACTAGTAACGAGGGCACCGTGGGGGACTCT
Organism: Panthera tigris; assembly: GCF_018350195.1. NCBI lineage: Eukaryota > Metazoa > Chordata > Mammalia > Carnivora > Felidae > Panthera > Panthera tigris. The sequence goes on along the minus strand of NC_056668.1, from coordinate 14,363,501 downwards.
CACCCTCTACGCCTGGACGTGGGATTCACCAATTCTGAGCCCCACACGTTCTGAGCCTTTCCCTTGGGTGACGATATCCTGCAGGATGAAAGTCTAGTAGGTCTGTTGCTGCCTACAGCCTAACCTACGGATTCCCTGGATTTACCTGGTGGAGTGGAAGATGGTGAAATTCACCTGTGACCCCACAGTTCCGCCTTCATCAGGATGATGGTGTCACAGCGACTGCCTCGATGATGTCCATGCTGGAGTTGGTTTCTGTGTTGACCTAATAAAATTGTCCAGTCTGAACAGCAGCCCTGGTTTTTATGTCATTCATTTGCTGTCCCAGGTGTCTTCCTAACATATTTTGGTTTCAGTTTACAAGAAAGGTAACAATTGTCTCCTTAGGGAGATAGTTTCCTGATATTCCTAGGTCAGCTTCTTGACCAATTCCATTGTCAATTGTCTTAGGAAAGTAACTTATTTTTTCGAAGCTTCAGTTTCCTCCCCTGCTACTGAGGGAATAATCTTTTTATGCTGGGTATCTCTTAACACCAAATGAGATATTATTTTATAAATTATAAGTTAAGTTTTGTGCGGTGTATCGTAAATAATTAAGAAAAATGATAATTTCCCCAATGTTATATTCATGTATCTCTTAAAATAAATGGATGTGGTTATATTCTTCTCTACTTCTTTTTTTAAAAAATATTTTAATAAAAGAAACAACCTAAGGAAAATTTTTATAATCTATTACTTCCTAAGGTAGGAGTAGATTGTAAAACTATGTGGCATGCATGGTGGGCCATAATAATTGGATAAAAACAGCACTGAAGGTATAGGCAAAGTTTCAGGGTCTCACAATGCAGTAACCAAGATGTGTGCCAGGTGCTTGGTCTCATCTGAGTCTCAACTGAAAAAGGATCTGCCTCCAAGCTCACATGCTCAGAAGAATCCAGTCCCTTATGTATAACTGAAGCTCAACATTGACTGTTGGCTACAGGCCTTTGCAGGCTGTCTCCTGGAGGCTACCCTTAGCTCCACTAGGCTGCCTCTAAGTCCCTGTCATGTGGATTCCCATATACTGTTGCTTGCCTTCTCAAAGCCAGGAAGGAAGGAAGAGAGACTCCAACAAGAAGGGTGCCACAATACGACACAATTCTATGCAACATAACCACATACACACAATTACATATGTCTTACTCTCTTTGCCACATTTTATTTATTATAGGTAAGTCACAAGATTTGCTCAAACTCAAGAGAAGGGGATGATACAAGGCACTGACACCAAGAGGCAGAAATCACAGAGGCACCTTAATTGTCTGTGCATCACTGATATCAATGCTGTGTGTCCTTCCTAATAGGGAGTAGGAAGCTTCCCTTCACCTGCAATGCTCTGGAACCATCTATAATATATTCAGAATACCTTGTCTCTAAAGATTTGGTAGAATTTCTCTGAGAAAATATCTGAATCTGGAATATTTTGTGGGTCACTTCGTTAATAATTTTCTGTTTGTTCTAAGAAAATTAATCTCTTTGTAATTCCTCAGTGTAACAGTATCAATTTTGATAATCCGTATTCCCCTAGGAATCTGGGTTTTCAAATTTATACCCATAAAAATGAGCAAAGTAGATTTGTATAATTTTAAAACTTATTTCCATATTTCTTTCTTTCTTGTTATTTACTTTGTACATACCTTTTCCCTTTTTTTCCTTGACCAAGTTTGCATGTGATTTATAAATGTTAATTGTTTCAAATAATCGCATTCTGAGTCATTTTTAAAATTTCTTTTTTTTTGTCTTTTCTCTACTAAGTTCTGTTTATCTATTTTTATCATTTATTTAAAATGTTTCCTTGCACTTTATTTGGTTTACTTAGTTGTTAGTTATGAAGCTTTTCTTAACTGGGTTGTTAACTCATTCATGTTATTTCTTTCATTTTCACTGACAGAAAGTGGTTAGCGTTATGTGCTACGATTTTTTTCTCTAATTACTGCTTGAATTTTTTTTAATTCTGTTAACTACTCTTTATTACTGTTATTTATTTTAAAATGCTATAGTATTTATATCATATTAATATATACTCTTATGTATATTAATATGATATAATATTCATACTATATTTTATTTTCACTTGAGAATTGTTTAACCAAAGAATTACTTTCCAGGTGAAGTGGATTTTCTATTCTTTGTTTTTGTTAACAATTTTTAGCTTTATTGCATAAAAATCAAGGAGTGTTTTTGCAGTATTTTTACTTTAAAAATTTACTAATTTTTTATTTGTGACTTAAATTTTTTTTTCAATGTTTATTTATTTTTGAGAGAGACAGAAACAGAGACAGAGACCAAGCAGGGGAGGGGCAGAGAGAGAGGGAGACACAGAATCCAAAGCAGGCTCCAGGCTCTGAGCTGTCAGCACAGAGCCTGACATGGGGCTGGAACCCATGAACTGTGAAATCATGACCTGAGCCGAAGTCAGATGCTTAACTGACTGAGCCACCCAGGCGCCCCCTTTGTGGCTTCATATATGATTAATTTTTGTGTATTTTATGTGGAAGCTTGGGAAGGTTTATTTTCTACTATCAATGGAGAGATAGATAGATATCCTTAAGTGCTACCTTTTATTAACTTTTTGTGAGAATGGTATATTAAAGACTTCATTATTAGTGTGTTTCTACCTACATCTCCTTGAAAAATAGAGAAGGGATAGAGTCATAGACATGTATTCTTCAAAGAAATAGTTTCTGGGTTCCAGGGCACCTGGGTAGCTCAATCAGTTTAGCATCCGACTCTTGATTTCAACTCAGGTCATGATCTCACTATTCAGGAGTTTGAGCCCGACATTGGGCTCTGCGCTGACAGTGCAGAAACTGCCTGGGATTCTCTCTCTCTCTTTCTCTCCCTGCTCCTCCCCCACTCACACTCTCTCTCTTTCTCAAAATAAATAAATAATCATTTAAAGAAAAGAACAGTTTCTGTGTTCTGTGTTTTGGGCACAAAAGTAAAATACTCACAAGTGTAATAGCTCTTGTCCAGTATCACTTTGGGAGAAAAATATTGGGGTTCGAGTACCAAGGCTTCTGCGATTTTCTTAAGTTACACGTAAGAATGTGGTATAAATATTTAAAAGAATTTTCCAGTGAAGACACCTGGGCCTACAGATTTTTTTTCAAACGTTATTTTTTTAAGTTTATTTATTTATTTTGAGAGAGAGAGAAAGAGAGAGAGAGAGAGCAAGGGAGGGGCAGAGAGAAAGGGAGAGAGGGAGAATCCCAAGTAGGCTCCGTGCTGTGCGCACATAGCCCAACGTGGGGCTCGATCCCATGCACCGTGAGATCATTACCTGAGCTAAAACCCAAGAGTCAGATGCTTAACCGACTCAGCCACCCAGGTGCCCCTCTGTCTTATATTCTTGATCAATCTGTCTATAATTTATCAATTTGGCTGATTTATTCAAAGTGCCAACTTTGGGTATTATTGATTTTCTTTTCTTTTCTTTCCAGTTAGTTGACATACAGTTAACATACATTAGTTTCAGGTGCACAATACAGTGATTCAACACTTCTGTACATCACCTGGCACTCATCACGGTACACTCCTTAATCCCCATCACCTATGTAACCCATCCCCCCACTCACCTCCCCTCTGGTAACCATCAGTTTGTTCTCTATAATTAAGAGTCTGTTTCTTGGTTTGCATCTCTCTCTCTCTCTTTTTCCCTTTGTTTGTTTTTTTAAATTCCACATATGAGTGAAATCATATGGAACTGTGTTATGATCCAGCAACTGCACTACTAGGCAGTTGACCAAAGAATGCAAAAATATTAATTCAGAGGGATACATGCACTCCAGTGTTTATCACAGCATTATCTACGATAGCCAAATTATCAAAACAGCTCAAATGTCCATCAACTGATGAATGGATAAAGACGATGTGGTACAGATACGTAAGATGCAATATTACTCATCCATAAAAAGAATGAAACCTTGCCATTTGCAAAGAGATGGATGGAGCTGGAGAGTATTATGCTAAGTGAAATAACTCAGAGAAAGGTAAATACCGTATTATTAATTTTCTTTATAGTTTGTTCATTTTCTGTTAAATTGATTCCACTCCTGTCTTTATTTTTCCTTCATTCTTCTGACTATATATTTAATCTTTCCTCCATTTCTAGCTTTTTAAAGAATCTTAGAGCATTGAGTTTTAAAGTGTTCTTTTTTCTGACATAAATATATAAAACTATAAATTTTCTTCTAATAACTTTTTCCATGGTAAGCCACACATTTGGTATGTTGTACTTCTTTATTAATCAACTCAAAATATCTTCGAACTTCTCATGTGAGTTTCTTTTCATCTATATATTATTTAATGGGAGTTATTTCCTGATCCAGGAAGACTCTGTCCTCATATACCTGAGGCTCTCATGCTCCTTTCAAAAGACCTCTAGGCAGTGAGGGAGGTAAGTGGGGATTCTCACCATGTCACTGCTCCACCAAGAGACACACAGCAGATAAGCTGGCAAAACTCCTTCCACACTTTCAGGTAGCAATGGCAGGGGCCAGTGGGACAACCGGCAGTGCAAGATAAACCAAACAGACCAAAATAACACTGCAGCAACTCTGAAAATAATGAATCATAGCCCACAAGACCCATGTGCTTAACCTAAACAGGGTGACTACCTGCTTTTGAAAAAACATTTTTAATACACAAAATTACCACCATACCATCATACCAAGAAACAAGAAAATTATAACTCAGATGAGAAAAGATAATTAACTGGCCCTAACACTATCAGGTTTTCCAATTATATGAACAAATTTTAAAGTAACCCTCATAAAATGTTTCAACAATCAAATCCTTTTGAAACGAATGACTTGAAAGTAAAATAGGAATATACGTACATATTATGCAAATAACAACTAGTAAGAAAGCTGGAATGGTTATAACAATATCAGATTAAATATACTTTAAGGCTAAAAAAATTTAATAGCGATAAAGAGAGACATTTTGCAAAGATAAGTAGAGTAACCTATCAGGAAGATATAGCATATGTACTGGTGTTAAATCTAGCTGGTGCTAAAAATGGAGCACTGAAGTAAATAAAAAATTGACAGAATTGAAAGGAAAAGGGAGACTGTAATAATAATAACTGAAGATGTCAATATCTCACTTTGCATAAAGGATATAGCAACTACATAAAAGATTATAATGTGTATAAACTTGAAAAAGAAAAAAACACTATAAACCAACTAGACCTAACACCTTCTAGAGAGCATTCACCCAACTCCAAGAAAACACAAATTTCTTTCAAGTACACGTATAGAATGTTCTCCAAGATAGATCATATGCTAGGTCATAAACAAGAGCCAATGAATTTAAGATAATTGAAATCATACATAGTCCCACGTGCTATATTCAGCTGATGGAGGAAGACATATCTACCTAATTCTCTTCTTTAGATGCTTTTAGAAAGCATGTGTTTGGGGCAGGATAAGATTTTGGTCAGCCTCATATTTTCATCTCTATTCAGAAAGTAATCTTGTGTGGACCCATGGTCAGTCTTCATTTTACAAAATTCCAGTGTTACTTCTTGAAATATTAATAGATACTGTTGATTCATATTTTATTATTGTTGACATTGTTATTATTAATAATAATAAATCTAGTGAATTAAAAGAAGTTACTATAAACACATTTACTGAACAGACTACCAGGATCAAGGATACACTTTGCATCCTGTATCTTGGATCAGACTTATGTTTACATAATATGTAGTCCACACAAGCCACTGGCTTGTCATGAAATAGGTCTCTTTCCAAGAGGCAAGCAGAGACTGACCCTTTGAAAGTTTCACTGATTCTGTATCTTCCTCAGTATTTGTCATAGAACTAGAACAAATAATCCTAAAATTAGTATGGAACCACAAAAGACCCGGAATAGCAATCTTGAAAAAGAAAAACAAAACTGGAGGTATCACATTTCCAGATTTCAAGTTATATTACCAACCTGTAATGATTAAAACAGTATGATACTGGCACAAAAACAGACACATAAATCAATAGACCAGAATAGAAGTCCCAGAAATAAACTCATGATTATATGGTCAGTTAATATTTGACAAAAGAGGAAAGAATATACATTCATAAAAAGACAGTCTCTTCAACACATGGTATTGAGAAAACTGATCAGCTACATACAAAATAATGGAACTGGACCACTTTCTTACACCATACACAAAAATAAACTCAAAATGAATTAAGGATCTAAATGTGAATATCTGAAATCAAAAATCCTAGAAGATAGCACAGGCAGTAATCTCTCTGACATTAGCTGTACCAAGATTTTTCTAGATGTGTCTCCTGAGGCAAGGGAAACAAAAGCGAAAATAAACCATTAGGACAATATCAAAATGAAAAGCTTCTGCACAGCAAAGGAAGCAATCAAAACAAAAACTAAAAGACAACCTACTGAATGAGAGAAGATATTTGCAAATGACATATCCAATAAAGGGTTAGTATCCAAAATATATAAAGAACTGACACAACTCAACAACAAACTAACAAATACTCCAATTTAAAAATGGGCAGAAGACATGAACAGACATTTCTCCCAAGAAGACATTCAAATGGACAACAGACACATGAAAGGATGCTTATCCTCACTAACCATCAGGAAAATGCAAATCACAACCACAGTAAGATATTACTTCACACCTGTCAGAATGGCTAAAATAAAAAACACAAGAAACAGCAAGTGTTGGGAAAGATGTGGAGAAAAAGGAAACTTAATGCAGTCTTGTTGGGAATGCAGCCACTGTGGAAAATATTATGGAGGTTCCTCAAAAAATTACAAATAGAACTACCATATGATCCAGTAATTCTGCTACTAGGAATTCACCCAAAGAATATGAAAACATGCATTCAAAAAGATAAATAACCCTTATTTTTATTGCAGCATTATTTACAATAGCCAAATTATGGAAGCATCCCAAATGTTCATCAATAGAAGAATGGATGAAGAAGATGTGGCATGTATATACCAGGGAATATTATTAAGCCATAAAAAGAATGAAATCTTGCCATTTGCAACGACATGGATGGACTTAGAGAGTATAGTGCTAATTAAAATAAGTCAGTCAGAGAAAGACAAATACTATAAAATATCATTCATATGTGGAATTTAAGAAACAAAACAAATGAGCAAAGGGAAAAGAGAGAGAGAAGCCAAGAAAGACTCTTAACTGTGAAAAACAAACTGATGGTTATCAGAGGGGACGTTTGGGGGGATGCTTGAAATAGGTGGTCAGGATTAAGGAGTATACTTGTCCTGATGAACAGTGGGTGGTAAGGAATTGTTGACTCACTATATTGTTCACCTGAAACTAATATAATACTGTATGTTAACTGTATCAGAATTTTAAAAAATTAAAAATAAAAATAAAAGCAGTGGTTGAATGTAGTTATTCAACCACACCTCTAATTTACAAACTAAAGGTATCCAAAGGGTCAACAGTCACACACACACACACACACACACACACACGAAACCTAGGTAAATAAATATACACAAAAATGTTGTAGGTATGCAAAACAGATTGCTTTTAATGAAAAATGAATTTAGACATTTTCCCAAATGGGAACGGTGAAGATTATTTGTATTCGATCATAAAATAATATAAGATCAAATGAATACATTTCTAAATTGTTGAAAACTCCGGTGATTTCAATCAAAAAAGTTCTGATGTTACATCGTAGTCTAAGATTCGATTGTCACTATTTGAATAGACAATAACACATCTATTATACATAATAAAGGAGGTACATACATTACCTCATGGGAAGATTTCCTAAATAGATTAGCAATCTAGAATTTATCAGAAGAATCCAGAATACCAATATCCACCATAGCAGCATGGACGATAACAGGCATATCCATAACCACGATAGCCACATCCATAGCCACATCTCAGGCCATTATAGCCATAGCCCAGGCCACCATAGTAATTATTGTAGAAGTTCATAGTGTGAGGAGAAGGCTCAGATGAAGAGAAGAATCGTTTTCCAGGGTGTTAAGTTTATAATCTACAGGGGCCTTATATGCCAATTGAGTGATATATGGGGCAAACCACAATCTATTGGATTCATGTTTCAAACTAAGTGGCATTATAATCATCTCAAGAATTCCGTGTAACCAATATATCTATAACATAATTTTGCCATGTGTCAGGATGCCTGTAATGAAATCATGCGTTTTAACGAAAGTTTTTTCACCTATTGTGGTGACTTGTTTGCTCCAGATGTGAAATCTAAAGTATATTACTAACTACCACGAGATCACATAACCCATACAGATTTCACTTCTTCAAAATTCTTTTTTTTTTCTTTAATAAGATCCTCCTTCCCATCTGCAAATATGCACCTTTGGAAACAAAAGAATGGTTTCACAGAGGTAGAGAAGGATGGAAACCTTGTGGAGAAGATGTGGCAGAAAAAGATTTTGGGGGGAGGGTATGAAGAATCAAGAACTTAGTTTCATTTTATTAAATTTTTGAGGGATGTCAAGTTATCATTTGGATATGTGTCAGAATTGGAAATGTGAAGCGAGATCAATTGTCTAAAATAATGTATGTAAAGTAATCCTTGAAGAGAGCTTAAATACTATATTATACACCTAAAACCAAAATAACACTGTATGTTATCTACACCAGAATTAAAATTAAAAACTTAATTTAAAAAAAGAGAATTTCTGCAGCACCTGGGTGGCTCAGGCGGTTGAACGTCCGACTTCGACTCAGGTCACGATCTCATGGTCTGTGAGTTCGAGCCCTATGTGGGGCTCTGGGCTGACAGCTCAGAGCCTGCAGCCTGCTTCGGATTCTGTGCCTCCCTCTTTCTCTGCCCCTCCCCAGCTCATGCTCTGTCTCTCTCTCTCAACTCAAAACTAAATAAACAATTAAAAAAAAAAAAAAAGAGAATTTCTATAGAAACTATAAGAGGGTCAAGCACCTAGCTGGGCACCTTCATATTTGAAAACAAAATCTGAAAAAGAGAAAAGAAAAAAAAATACTAAGAGGGAGCAACTGGAGATACTGAAATTAAATCAAATGTGTGTGGTAGGATGTAGGTAAGTGTCGGGGAGCCTTTCAGGAAGGAAAAGAGAAACGGGTGAATCTGAACACTTCTCCGAGACTTAGTAAAATGAAGAAGGCTGAATCTCTAGATGTGACAAGATTGGGGTGTTGGTGAGACGTTCAGGGGTGGTTTTAGTGGGGCGTGGTAAGGACCAAAGACCAAAAGGTGTGATCAAAGATGTAAAGAGAGAACAGAAAGCTACGATGGAAACACGTGTGAAGGTTTGCAATGAAACAGAAGAAAATGGGATATTAGCTGCAAAGGAGGACGCAAGGAGCGTTCTTTTACTCTGCCTTTGATTATGGGATGTACTTAAGAACCAAACATAGTTCAGAAAATCACAGCAGAAAACAAATTGTCAATGGAATCTCACTGGGCTGGCAAGCTCTTACTGCTATCATCAGAGAAAGAACTCAGTCCTCCAGAAGAAACAAATTAGCTCCAGGAAGTAAATTCTATAGAGAAATAACCTAGTGAATGTTGTTATTAGAGACATCGTATTGCACAGAACAGTAATGTCTTTTGCAGCTACATTAATCAACTACCAAAATTTTTTTTAATGTTAATTATAGGGTTTTTTTTTAAATTGACTGTTGCCATTTAGCAATACAAATTTCAGGTGATGTTCTAAGAACTTAGCCTCGAGGAAGACTGATCATCACGTTATTTAAATTAGTTTTTATTTGAAAACTTGTTCTAAGTTATTACTTGATTGCACTGTGACAGTTGAAATTACTTTTATTTTCTTTATGAAAAATTTGAAAATGATATAGTGAAGATGTCCTCTCCTTGTAATATCTCAACCCGGTACATGGTGAATAAAAAGACCCAATAACATGTCTATTTTATAAAAATGAAGCTACCAAAAGACATGCATGGAAAGAACATTCAAACACACACATTAAATTACAGGTTGAATGTGTTTCATAGGATCCTTATTATGAAAACAGTCTATTTTTTTAATGTTTAATTATTTTTGAGAGAGAGAGAACGCATGAGTGGAGGGAAGGGAAGAGAGAATCTGAAGCCGGCCCTGTGCTAAAGAACCCGATGTGGGAACTCAGGAACCATGAGATCATGACCTGAGCTGAAGTCGGACACTTAACCAACTGAGCCACCCAGGTGCCCCTGAAAACGTTCTATTTTATTAAGAGGCATTGACTCATTAGATATACTTAAAAGGACAGATGGATTGGAAAAGTTTTAAATCTTGTGTCTTCATTCTTATGATCTCTGGAGAAGAGTTAACTAAAATACGGAGAGTGTCCAACTGCTTATTCTCTCTGTCCCCGCCTACGGTTATGAGGGGATACATAAAAATAATAGTTTGACTCAGAAATATCAATACAATAACAGAAATATACTGACAGATTACACATGATGTGTGGGTAATGACACCTCCCCAAATTCATTCTTGTAAAGTCTGTCATGTGAAGCTATTCTCACTTTTCCTGTGCCTCCCAATGGGAGGCATTATCACATTAATTTGAATAAAGACTAATAATAATGCCAAGGTTATGCAAGAGAACACAATATGATTGGTTACAAAGAGAATAATGATTGGGTGTTTTGCTAAAGGAACGGACCTCTGTGTGATACACTGATAAACATAAATACGTGATGTTAAACCTGTTGGATAGTTACTTAGAATATAATTCTAATATTAATGAGAATCCTAATTTGTATAATTGTGTGCCTGATTTAGAGGGGAAAAAAGCAGAGCAATTGGATTCCAAGGGATAACGTCTGTCTTGTAGTTCTTAGGTAGAGACTGAACATAAGTGAGAATCAGACCTATTGGTATACCTAGAAAAGTGTAATACATTTTGCTCAGACTTGGTATGTTGAAAAATTTAACTAGATTATTATCAATATCATGAGGATGAAAGTTACATTATGGTTTTAGTATAGAAAATGAGCTGAAACCCTGAAGAAAACAATTAACTTGGATCAAAAGAAGATGGGGCACCATCGGTTAAACATCCAACTTGGTTTTGGCTCAGGTCACAATCTCACATTTCACGGGTTCAAGCCCTGCATCAGGCACTGCGCTGACAGCACAGGGCCTGCTTGGGGTTCTCTCTCTCCCTCTCTCTCTCTCTCTCTCTCTCTCTGCTCCTTCCCTGACCGCACTGCTCTCTCTTTCTCAAAATGAATAAATAAACCTTACTTCTTTAGAAAAAGAAAAACTGATGAGTCAAAAGTAATTTGGTTCTTATGAAATGTTAAAAAATGTTAGTGCAACCAACCGATGCCAAGAGCAAATAAGATTGAGACTAATAAATGTATTCTTTCTTGATATAAAGGATGGTTATATGAAGCTGAAATGACAGTCTAATTTGGGACAACACTGCGTTGGTGTGAGGGTGTATCTCCTCTCTTTGAAGCCCTCAATTGGATGAGAAGAGTCCAAACTGAGAGCCAAACACAACAAGCCTCCCAAACACTTCCAAGAATTATTTTATGGTAGAGGAACAACAGACTAATTAGATTAGTCATAAAATTAGCCAGTGGCATGGTATATATGGCAGGTGACACCCACATTGAGAGCATATAAAAAGGCTCTCGGGAGGGGGAGTTGTCCACAGTGAAGTGACACTTCTCCTCTCCTTCTCTACCCAAGCACAACCTCAACAGCCAACATCATGTGTGGCAGCTACTACGGAAACTATTATGGAGGCTGCGGCTACGGAGGCTGTGGCTATGGAGGCTGTGGCTATGGAGGCTGCGGCTATGGAGGCTGTGGCTATGGAGGCTGCGGCTACGGAGGCTGCGGCTATGGAAGCTCTGGCTACAAAGGCTGGGGCTACAGAGGCTGTGGCTATGGAGGCTGTGGCTACAGAGGCCTGGGCTGTGGCTATGGCTCCTGCTATGGCTGTGGCTCTGGCTGTGGCTACTGGTAACGAGGGCACCGTGGGGGACTCTCACCCTCTACGCCTGGACGTGGGATTCACCAAATCTGAGCCCCACGCGGTCTGACCTTTGCTGAAGGCTTGCCTTCTGGTGCCCTTTTGGTCAAATACAGAGTCATCATTCCTGTATTTAACTCATGAAAAGTGGGAGCATTTGAAATTCACCCTGAGCACTGCTTGGCTCCTCATTGCCTTGATGCAGTCACAGATTCTCCGTTTCGATTTTCATGCAAGAACTATTTCTCTGTTTTCTTAATAAACTTATTCGGTCTGAAATAATAAACCTAGCTTTCTGTTCATTTAATGTCCTCGCTTTTCTACTTGGGTAAGGCACTGATAGCACGTGTTATGCTGGTTTATTGTGAGGACGAGAAAAGATAATGTCTGTCGATTTAGTTAAACATTGCCTGGAAACGCTATTTGTTCCAAGTGCTTTTACACCAAAACCGTAACCGGCGAAATACTTTAGAAGATACGAAAGTTGGCATATGACTCTCCAGTTCTAATCTGTTTTGGGGCATAAATAAGAAGCATTTCCTACGCTTGTTTGACACAAGAGGTAGAGAGGTTTAAACCTATTCTTCTACATAACTCCTATGTATCTGGAAATACATAGTTGTTTTTTTTTTTTTTTTTAAGTGACAACTTTCCTAAAATCCATTACATATTTAACTTTAGAGCCATTTGATGGCATTCTATACTCTTGTTTTCTTGAGATTTCTTTCTCCTGTGATTTATGTGATTTCACAGTGGTAGCTGTAATCACTTGTTTTTCCACTAATTTTCTGTGACTAATGTGCCCGTAAAGTTGGCCAATTATCTTCTCTTGATAGAGCATTTCAAGCTTTTGTGTTAGACATGAATGAGTTTAAGTAGTGTTTTAGCGCAAGATAATGGATATGTCCCAATTCATTTTGACTGGCCCAAGGTAGTAAAAAAGTTGAAACCGTAAGAAGGAATTAAGATCCCTGGAAAAATCATAACCCAGAAGGAAAGCACCTTCTTTTTTTCTTTAGAAAGCCATTATCTTATGAAAACTTGTCTTTCTTAATTTCCTTTACTCTTGAAGCTTAGAATTTTCTATTTCATAGTATGCAAAAGCTTGGATGGTCTATGCTGTCCATCCCAAGAAATGGGAGATTTTAAAACTATTTTGGCCTGCCTCATAGGTCATAATAATTGAACACAAATAAATTAGATATTGATGCAAATTAGAGAATAGGCCCCTCATTATAGACTCACAAGACAAAATTGTTGCTGATTATAATTTTCCAAGATCTGCCCTTAAGCTTTTTTTTTTTTTAAACGTAGGCTCCACACCTAGCACAGAGCCCAACGTGAGACTTAAACTCAAGGCCTGATCTGAGATCAAAAGTCAATGCTCAACCGACTGAGCCAACCAGGCACCCCTGCCCCTTACACTGTCTTAACATGACCATATTTGGTTGACGTTGTTATCTTCTCTAACATATTTCACTTCAGGTTAAATGCCACTGCTAACAGCCCCAAGCAAACATCTGCTTTGTATTCACATTGGTTTGTTCACTTCTTTAATGGCTTCAAATTATGAATGACTCCAACCGAAACTGGAAAACATAAGATTCCTTTACATTTCCCTGTTCCACATTGCTTCTTTTTTTTTTTTCTTACAGTGAGCACTCTGGGCCCCAACACATTGCTGTGTTAACTCTATTCAAACCTGCGCACAATATACAGTCTGAATTGCCACACTGAATGCGATGCCCGTGAGCAACCTCTAAAGTTTCTTAGCAGCATTTTTAGCATCAGAAGAGATCCCACCAAGAATGGACAGATTATTGTGTTCAACATTTATATGAATTAATTTTCTTCCTGAGTAGTTATGCTATTCATTTTATGGGGGACATTCTTTTATTTCCATTTATATTCAATTTCAGGTGTATTTATTCTGTTTTTTTTTTAATATATTAAGTATTTCCATGGTTCAGAAATCAAAACTATATAAAAAGATATATTCAGAGAAGTCTCACTCCTGTATTTATCCCTCCCATCCATTTGCACTCGCCCCATTTGTATTTTCATTTTCTTCTGCTTTCTTAGTGCAGAAGCAAGCATAAATATTGTATTTATGTATTCTTAGTTTCCTTTTGTGTTACCCAAAGGTTGCATACTTTTTGCACTCTTTCATCATTCTATTTTACGGGTTTTATTTTTCCTTTTTCCTTTTTTTATCCTTTATGCTTATATTCAGCCTTTCAAACAGGAGTCACTTACATTTAGGCATTAAAGAAGTGACTCACTACAGATTTTGGTACTCCAAAAAATAGTATTCTTCTCTATATAAACTCATTTCTCCCAGCATTTACTTTTGAAAAATTTCAAACCCTCAATTAAGTAGAGAAGGCAGTATAATGAACAGCTAAGTACTCTCTACCTAGATTTGACAATTGTTAGCATTTTGCCACGTTGGTTTCCCCCTTTCTGCCTGTCTGTTCTCTGTCTCTCTCTGTGGCTCTGTGTCTGACTCTCACCACACACACACACACACACACACACACACGAATGCACAAGCACATGCAATCATTCCTGAACAATACTATTACATAATTCATAGTCAGATTCAGTTTTTTAATATTTCTTTTTTAAATGTTTATTTATTTTTGAGAGAGAGAGAGAGAGAGAGAGAGAGCAAGCATGAGCTGGGGAGAGGCAGAGACAGAGGGAGACAGAATCGAGAGCAGGCTCCACACTGTCAGCACAAAGCCTGACATGGGGCTCAAACCTGAGATCATGACCTGAGCCAAAATCGGATGCTCAACTGACTGAACCACCCAGGCACCCCCTATATAGCTTTTATTTCTGATACAGAATTCAATTCATAAAAACTATCATATTTTGCAACTTATTGCTTATTATAATCTAGCATTTCATGAAATCTAGAGCACTTCCCAAACTTCTATTATTTCACAATGTTAATAAATATATATATTTTTAATTTTAATGTTTATTTTTCAGAGAGAGAGACAGAGTGCAAGCAGAAGAAGGGCAGAGAGAGAGGGAGACACAAAATCTGAAGCAGGATCCAGGCTCCGACCTGTCAGCACAGAGCCTGACCCAGGACTAGAACTCACAAACCGCGAGATCATGACCTTAGCAGAAGTCAGAATCCCAACCGACTGGGCCACCCAGGCGCCCCAATACATTAATATATTCTTAACATTGCAAGATAATTATTTACTAAAACATGTCAAAATCTATTTTTTCTGATTGCATCAATTATAATATTCATATATTTCATAATCCAATACATATTTTAAATTTTTTAATATTTTTATTTTCATTTTTGAGAGAGAGCAAGAGCAGGTGAGGAGCAGAGAGAGAGAGGCACACAGAATCCAAAGCAGGCTCCAGGCTCTGAGCTGTCAGCACAGAGACTGAGGTGGGGCTTGAACTCACGAACCCTGAGATCATGACCTAAGCCAAAGTTGGACGCTTCACCGACTGAGCCACTCAGGTGCCCCTCATAAACCAATGTTTTCTGAAACAAAGATTAAGATCATTAGATATGCCAAAAGTTAGGAAACCGAAAGGTCAAGCAAGCACTGAGTGCACATAAGGCAACTTTGTGCCTTATAATAAATCCTGAGACCAAAATTCCACCTATGAAGTATCAAAATTGTATCTCTGAGAATCCTGGGTAATAGGTGAATTACTTAAGAACTTTACACTATTTTTTTTTTTTACATTTATGATGCTTATACCCCTAACACATGTAAGTTTGAATGTTGTGCATTCACCTTGGATCCCCATTTCCTCGAATTTTGGGGGGCAATAGTACTGTATCTTTTTCAGCAATGAAGACATGACTCTCCATTTACTGGGGTGTTACAAGCAAAGTGCCTTCAGCTGAAGAGTACCCCTGGCACAAGACAATACCTGTTTCCTGCAGCCAGCCTCCCGTGATGGATCAGTGTAGGGTATAATGACATGCCTTCTCGCCCCAACCTCCAACTACTCTTCTGGGAAATCCCAACTTCAGAATCTCCCATATTGTTTCCTGAGCCCTCCACTGAGCCTACAGCCAACTCAGCTTCCCCCCGCCCCATCCAGTCTGCCTCTGCCTCTTCATTTCTACAAAATTCATTCCAGGAATTAATTGCTCTAACAATGGTCTCGTAGAAAAATAATCTAATCTGGGTTCACACAGTGCACCCAGTTGTCACGCTGTCTAGTCTCTTCTATGACCCTAATATTTTTACAGATTACCAGAGATTGTTTTTTCTTTTAGAATATTCCTCAGTTCTGATTTGCCTAATGTTTCCTCATGATTAGAACAAGGTTATGTAGGGTGCCTGGGTGGCTCAGTTGGTTAGGTGGTTGACTTTGCCTCCAGTCAGGATCTCACAGTTCATGAGTTCGAGCCCCGTGTCAGGCTCTGTGCTGACAACTCAGAGCCTGGATCTTGCTTTGGATTCTGTGTCTCTCTCTCTCTGCCCCTCCCCCTGCTCTCACTCTGTGTGTGTCTCTCTCTGTCTCTCTCAAAAATAAATAAACCAAAAAAAATTTAACTACTTTAGAAAAAGATTATGCATTTTGTCAAGCAAATAAAGGGAGTGCAAATGTTTTCTTTTCATTATACTCTATCGGTTCACACTCGAAGTTGATTTGTTCCAATACTGATGGTGATAATTTTACACTTGATCCTTATGGTGAGGACCAGGTTTCTCTACTTGAAAGGTATTTTTATTATTCTGTTAGCCATTAAGAAGTATTTTGGTAGAGATATTTTGTGACTTTATAAATATTCCATTCAAATCCCCAAATTGATCATTAGTCTTGGCACTTATTTTTCTTCCTTGCCTGAATTATTTATGATGATGATGGATTGCAAATGTTGATTTTTCTGATTTTCATCTTTTTTCATTACATTGGCTGGCATTCTACTGCAAGGAACTTTTTTCCTTCTGCTTCATTATTCCTTTATTTACATCAGTGTAAATTCATGGATTTCCGTTATAAATAATCCATTATTGTAGCAGGAATCGCAACTCCTAGGCTGTCTCACAAGACAAAAAGTGCCAGAGTCCAGCTCCAGCAGGTCCAGGGGTTCCCAAAGGATGAACAGCGTCGCAAAAAGGTGCAAATAAAACTGAAACAAAAATAAAAAGAGACACAGACAACAGCAGTGTGTTGAACTGGCTGATTTATTGTAGCAAACGTGGCATTATATATGCTAGTGATTTCCTTGTAACATACATCATCTATGTTTTTCTAACATTGCCTCATTTTAAAAATGTTCCTATGTGTGATCAACCTTTAAGAAATAACAGGGCGATTTTCTCGTAAAGTTCTTGCATACCCTTTGATTCTTGATTAATTTCTTACATTATTCCATTATGCATCTGCGTTTATCTAGAACCTACAAAGCATTTGCTTTGCTGTTCTCATGAAAGGCCCTCCATTTCTCAACACCTCAAGTGGAACAGTTACAGGGACATGACCTCCTAACCACATGAGGCCAGAAGAACGATGTGTTTGCCTCGGTCCGAGGTGCCAGAAAGGGGCCGAAAAAGCCTTAGAAACCCATGCCCCATACATTCTCAGAAAGACAGTGCACCTAGGAACCAATGAACCATTCTGTACCTTAACCAACTACGTTCAGTCATCATCTGGAATGCCTCCGGGGGGCCAGGTGGGCCTAGGGGTTGAAGTCACCTGTGCCCAGAGATACACTCTTTAGTTGCCGGAGTGGGGCTTTCAAATCCATATGTCTCTCCTTTACGGGCCCTCTTTGCTGGCAAAGGTATGAGGCTATCCTTCCTGTAAGTAGAGGAGTCTCCTTAGGGGATGGCAAGGGCTAGACGTAAGGCCGCACAATTTCTTGCGGAACCTTATTTTCTTCCCTGATGTTTCTTTTCCCAGGGGGCCTGCCGAGGGCCATTCCCCAACAGACAATACCCCAGGTACTTTATCAAGGCCAAATTACCTAAAAGCGGGAGGACAAGAAGCTTCACTGTCAGAGGGCCGCCTGCAGTCACCAATCCGTCCACAGCCCAGGCCCTGCCACTCAGGCTGGGACAGCTCAGCTTCCAGCAACATTGCACTGTGTGAGACTTCGATTCCCTTACATGGCTGCCTATGACATTGGGCAAATTATGCAAATTCTTGGGCCTTGCCATTCTAATATAAAAATCACCACCTACATTTTAGTGCTTTTATGGGAATGAAATGTGTTAAGACATGTAAAGCATTTAAACCATGCCTGGAATTTAATAACTGTTGTCGATGGGGTATCATGCACTATCATATGCATGGTGTATTTTCTGCTTCTTTGTATACATGGGAATATTGTCTGTTTATCTTGCCTGGGGCTGTTCATGGAATTCTTACGTCAGAACTCTGTGTAACAATGTATAATTGTTATTTTAATAATAATGACCATTCCACAGCACTTACTAGTTGTTTACCGCAGAGCAGTTACTGCGTGAAACCCCTTGGGTGCATTACCTCACATAATCCTCAGAAAGACTCTGAGATGTGGTAAAAACCATTGACATTTTACACCCGCGAAAAAGTAAAGAGGAGTAACAGACTCAAGCGGCAGTCAGTTCTCAGCACTACCTGATTTTTGTCTCCTGTATGTAAATGTAAAATATTGTGTAGGTAATATTGTTTTAGAGAATATCTTAGGTAATATTTCCTGGGTGCTATTTTCCCCAGGAAAGGCAAAGCAACCCCCGGGACATTTAAATATTAGTATCCTTTAATTATTAATGTCTGATGATGAAGCTAAATAGGAACTCCCCTCCTGAAAAGGCCCTTAAATGTTTCCCTGCTCCTCTTCTCTGTTTGTCACCTTGCGTGTGTACGATTCTTTTAAAAAGTTGTTTAATGTTTTCATTTTATTTTTGAGAGAGAGAGAGAGAGAGAGAGACAGGGAGAGTGAGGGAGGGGCAGAGAGGGCCGGAGACAGAATTGGAAGCAGGCTCCGGGCTCGGAGCTGCCAGCGCAGCGCCCGGCGCAGGATGTTTTTGTATCATTTTTCTCATTAGCCTTTTAGTCGAGATTTTAGAATTTCTGAATTTGCCCTCCATCTCACCCCATATTCATATTTTTCCGCCTTTAATGAATGTTTACATTTGGATATCGACTCTTTCATGACAAATGTATTTTCTCTTCTCGGATTTTGCCATTTGCGTGGATGCTTGCTATGCTTTTCTAAATTATGTGGCTCTTAAACATTCTAAACTTAAAAAAAAAAATGGCCGATAGTGTTTGCCTTGTCTTTTTGTGAAAGCTGGAGTCATTACGCATCCCCGGATTGATCTTCTGATTTGGAGCTGCTAGTTCCTTTCATAAGAAGATTGATCTATGCACACCCACTACTGAAACTAGAGATTTATTCTATCAGAACGTATGTGTGCTCATATGTAAACCCCTCAAACACAGACAACTTAAAGAAAAGTATTCAGATTACCTCCTTTTAGTTTGCCTCATTAGGAATATCCATTACTCTCAGGGCAGGCAGAGTTAGTTATTTCTAATACCAGGTAAAAGACTTTATACACATGTTCATTGATGTTCTACTTCAGATTCCTTCTATCTTCTCCCTAGGTGAGATTTGCTTTCTTATACAAAGACCCCCTAAGTTATTGCAATTATCTTTCATCCTAACTTTTTGTAGGTAGGTCAACAAGCAGATTGAATCTCCAGATTCTTATAGGAAATAGATACCTGTATAAGTCAACCATATTCCTTTGCATTAATCATTTTAGTCATGCTGGAAGTCTCCTACTGAAACCCCTTGCATTCAGACTGAGGGCTTTGTCCCTGCAAGTGGAAAAGATTTGAAGTGCCCCAACCCCCTTTAAAAGAAAAGTGGCAGCTGCACACACACACACACACACACACACACACACATGCCCACACACAGATACAATACACATACCTTCACACAGAGAAATGATGGAGATTAATGAATATACATTTTAAAAATATGCTTCCAAAGGAGCTTATATTTAGTAAAAATTAAATTAAAATTTTTCCTGAAGAAAAATTTAGTAAATATGTGAAAACATAAAGTAAAGTTTATACATATCAAACATGCTCTATTGACTCCTATGATTTGATTTTTCTAGGAACATAGAAGTTCAAAGTGGTTATTTGACTTTATCATTGAATTCAACAATGAACTTCATTGTAGTAAAAGCAATAACATAATAATTATAATAGTAGCAATGTGTTTCTCATATTTCCCATGGTATGGGATATTTTACCAAGAGTTTATTTATTAGGGAAAATCTAGTAGGTTCCATGAGACATTATCTCTGCCAGTATTATCGTTTTAAATTAAAAATGCCATACTCCCATCAGATCACAAAGAGTATAAACATCTAATTCTTTAAAAAATATTTCATGAAAATGTCATTGCATAGATCAATTGAAATCTCATCATTTCCCTTTTTCCTCACTGTGAATTCAGGATATAAATTTGAAACCATGAGGAAAATATTTCATGCTTTAAAAATAGAGTGCTAAAAGCTTAAGAAACATTAATGTGAATGAGAAAGTCTAAGTATTAGCGAATACCAAACTATTTGTTTTTTATCAAAAGTTTCATGAAGCCAAGTAACAAGTTTTGGCTTTTAGTGGTAAAGCATTGCTCACATGAAAATGGGAAGAATCCCTCATGGAAAATAATAGGTTTGGAGTGGGAGGTAATAACAGGTGGAGAGATTTGAGGTTAAGGTAGAATAGTATGATCTGCTGAATGTCAGTACCGTGAAGGTAAAATTATTTGTTGGGAGCAGGTCAGAGTTTGTCAATAAAAAAGCTATTTCTTGCCATAGAGATTGGTTACAAAGGGCAACTAAAGATCTTGTGAGTACAGCTTTGAGGCTGAGACAACTGATTCTCATTAAAGGCCCACAAACTGATTCAGATGTGGTGAAACAAAACAGATCTTGTCATTGCCTCTGAAGCCATGTCTAAAACCAGAAGTCAACAAATTACTCACATTGGTCCTACAAATTAGCCAATGACAAGACATGTGTGGTGGGTGAAGACATATAAAAGGCCTTCCGCAGGGGAATTGTCCACAGTGAAGTGACACTTCTCCTCGCCTTCTCTACCCAAGCACAACCTCAACAACCAACACCATGTGTGGAAGCTACTACGGAAACTCTTATGGAGGCTGCGGCTATGGAGGCTGTGGTTATGGAGGCTGTGGCTATGGAGGCTGCGGCTACGGAGGCTGTGGCTATGGAGGCTGCGGCTACGGAGGCTGTGGCTATGGAGGCTGCGGCTATGGAGGCCTGGGCTGTGGCTATGGCTCCTGCTATGGCTGTGGCTTTCGCAGACTAGGCTGTGGCTACGGCTTTGGTTCTGGCTGTGGCTATTACTACTGAGAGCACCATGAGAAATTCACCCTCTGAACCATCACTTAATAATTCAGCAGTTCTGAACCACACAAATTTTCTGCCTCACCCCTAAGTGATGTTTTTTCTACACTACCCTGTAAACTTCTGACATGATTTGCTAAAAGTCTGATATCTGGAACTGATGTCACTTAATGTCTGGAAGAATATAAAACTCAACCTGTGAATTCATATTCCAACAAGATGACATTGCTATAGCGCTTGTTTTTGTAATTTTATGCTAAATTTGCTTCTCTGTTTTCCTAATAAATTTTGAATTTCCTCATAAATCTGAAAGAGAAAACTTTTTTTTCTACTTATGTATTATGCAGAGTTTGACTCTGTTTTTTTTGGTTGTTAGTGGGGTAACAATTACTTTTCTTCAGGAAATAACTGTCCTCAATATCGCCTTGTGTTTTACTGTAGTGCTTCCAAGAGTTGTGACTACAGAAAAATCTGTGACCTTTGTAAATATTATTTCTTATCTTCTAAAGAGAGGGAAATATATTTTTTTCCTTATAATGATTTTAGCTCTTTATGTTTCTTGCTCTATAGATTTCTGTAGTTGCTGGATGGTTCCTTCAGGCTGCCTCCAGTCTCAACAGAGACCTGGCATGTGGGGCTGAAGTTGACATTCCCCTACGTGGCCAGAGATTTAAGAGTACTGATGCTGTCAGTAAGTTTCACTTATAGTACTTACATAAGATATATGGAACTTTGTCAAGTGCGTGCCAAACCACAGTGCAGAAAGCCCTGTATGAATTCTCTCCACTGGAATCCACACAGAACCCTAATCTTCACTTATACCTAGTTGCTCACAGGCCCTATCAACCATTCAGATCAGCAAAAGAAAATCGTATTTAGGAGTGGAGGGGAAAATAATATAGCTCAGTTTGCCCAAGTGCTCTATTCAAAAGATTTAGAATCTGCCATAGATACGGGTTAGTATCAATATTTCAGCAAGTTATTTGACACTAATTTTTATGGGTTCATAATAGACAGGAGATATTGCAGCCTGAGAACATATTATATGAACATAGCTGAATGTATAAAATCTTACCTTCTGGCTTCAGGTTTCTTCTTTAGCTTTGATATATATATATATATATATATATATATATATATATATAACATACTCAATCATGAATTTGAGACAAGTTGTAGTAGAATGAAGCTTACCAGGCTGATCTCCTGCTAACGAAAACAACAATAACAAATAACAATGTCACAAGATTTTTAACAAGATCCAGATAATCACAACATAATATTCAAAATGTCCAAGGTACAATATGAAATCATATGGCATACAAAAACCTACTAATTATGATGCATTCTCAAAGGAGGAGACAATTGAGAGAGGTGCTCTGGTGTATATACTAAGATGGTCCACATTTCCCCCACCTACTGATATTCACATCCTTCACACTCCCGTGTGACAGGATCTGTGGCATCTTCTAATCAATAAGCGTAGAAGGGTAATAAGATGTTGCTTTTATGATTGTGTTATGTAAGATCATAATGTGCATCTTTCTTCCATATTTTCTTCTTCACAGGCTATGATTAAGCGCACAGATATGCAGTATACTGCCCAACGGAGAGGTCCATTTGGGAAGGAACTGAAAGTGGCATCTAGCCAAAAGCCAGCAAGAAACTGAGGCCCTCAGTCCCATAACCTGTCACTGAACTGTGCCAACAAACATGTGGGCTTAGAAATGGATCCTTCCCCAGTCAATCTTTGAGGCAATTCTGTGTGGTTTTTTTTTTTTTTTTAACGTTTATTTATTTTTGAGACAGAGAGAGACACAGCATGAACGGGGGAGGGGCAGAGAGAGAGGGAGACACAGAATCGGAAGCAGGCTCCAGGCTCTGAGCCATCAGCCCAGAGCCCGAGGCGGGGCTCGAACTCGCGGAACGCGAGATCGTGACCTGAGCTGAACTCGGAGGCTTAACCGACTGAGCCACCCAGGCGCCCCTGCAATTCTGTGTTTTAAGACCCAGATGGTACCTTGACTGCAGCCTTGTGAAAAATCCTTAAGCAGAAGACCATTCTAAACCACGCCTGGAGCAGAGACTGACAAAAAATGCGAAAATAATAAGTAAGTGTGTGATTTTTAAGATGTTAAGTTTGTGGTAACAACAACAGATAAACTATTATAGATGCCAACCCCCAAATTATCAGAGTTTTAAGCAACTTTATAACCGTGATCCACGGGGTAAAGATAAGCATTGAATGAAAAGAAAAAAAAATGTATCTTCAAAAGTGAGATGGAATTGTTAAATGTACCAAATGAAAAGTTTATAACTAAAAATATCAGAAATTAAAAGTTAATATCAAAAATTTAAAAAAAAAGTTTCTTTGGATGGGTTCACTAGCAGAACTGAGATATCAGAGGAAAGAGTCAGAGAATATGATGATAAATCAAGAGAAATTATTGAATGCAAAAAACAATACAGTTTAAAAATATGAATAAAAATCCTCAGGAGTTTGTGGGACCTACCAAAATTTTTAACATTCACGGCATTAGAATCTCAAATGGAGGAAGAATATAGATTGGCACAGAAATCATATTTAAAGGAATAATGGCTTAAATTTTCTCAAATTTGGTACAATTCTCAAATTTACAGAGTCAAGAAGTAATAAATCCCAATTAGGATAAACTAAAAAAAAAAATCACGATTCTATGTTACTGAACCAAAGTGAGTTTCACTCCTTGGTGGGTTAGAAACTGCATCAGGCTGACGGGTCACACAAAGAAACTTATTTGTAGCAAATAAGAAAATCATGGAGAATGGCTTCCAAAGCCATGACTCCCCTGGAGTGGGTAAATAGGTTCCTTTTCTCTAGAGTTAGGATGAATATTCAGAGAGGGAAGCCTCCTCCTATTTGTAGAGGAGGGCATAGGTCATGCATGCACCTTGAGGAGACAGTCCTATACATACATTGCATGTCACATAAATTAGGCTGAGGCTCATCCCTGGACAGAGATTTTAGTATTATAAGGAGGTAAAGACTATTGTAGGTCATTCCAGAGGTCACTCCCTGGTCCATCTGCAAAGGCACAAGTCAGGTTAACTCAACCAGTGTTGAGCAGGCAGGAGATTTTGTTAAGGCAGTTGCCATCACCTGGGGGTGGTTTTGGGTTCCATTTGTCTGAGTTAAAGGAAAGCCAGAAAGAAGAGCTTAGAGGAATATGTAAGAAAAAGGTTAGTGAGTACAAGCGGGTGGGCAGTAAAGTACAGGACTTGGGGTCTAGCTGGTGACACATATACATCATAACCAAGCTTCTGATATACAAAAAAAGAGAAAAATTCTTGAAAACAGCTAGAGATAAACAATATATTACATATACGAAATGATTCAAATTACTGTGGATTTTTTTTGTCAGAAACAGTGTCCAAAAGATAGTGGAAAATATACCTAACACGCTAATAGAAAAGAATCCAGCATTCTATACTTAACAATATGCTTTAGAAACAAAAGTGAAATAAACACTTTCTCAGATGAAGGAAAAATAAGAAAATTTGTGTCCAGGAGATTTTTTTCTAAAAGATATGTTAAAGGAAATTTTCCAGCTAAAAGAAAAGAATACTAAAGGGATACTCAGAACTTCAGAAATAAAGGGAAAGCAATAGAAAATTTTATGCATTGGGTAAATAGAATAGATAACTCTTTCCCTCTTAAATTCTTTCAAATATGTATAACTACTAAAAAGAAAATGTTATAATAATGAATGAGGGCGTTTCAAGGTATATTGACATATATAACAAATGCAATAAGAAGAAGCAATGGAAAGAGACATTTAAGTTTGTAAGGTGTATACCTTTTAGTTAAAGTAGCAAAATATGAGCTCTGAGAATACTCTGAAATATTAGTTATTGATATTGCATTCCCAAGATTAACCACTAAAAAATATAGAGATATAGCCAAAAAGTCACAAGACAAAATCTAATATTAAAAATACATAAATAATACAAAATAGGCAGTGAAGTGAAACTGAGGAATGGAAACAGAAATAAATGGTAAAATGGTAGAAATAATTCCCATGGTAACCATAATTACATAATATGTAAATATTCAGGTAATCAATTAAAAGACAGAGATTGTCAAATTGGCTAAAATTAGACTGTCAATTGGCTAAAGTATATAATAAATGTATTATTTATAAGAAAATCACTTCAAATACAAAGCGTGTGTGTGTGTAAGAGAAAATTTACAGGGATGTTAAAAATTTGAATTAAATGAAAATTAAAATAGAAGGTATCAAAATTTGTGAGATGTAAATAAAGCAGTGCTTAAAGGGAAATTTATAGCAGTCAATTTTTATATCGAAAGTTAAGAAAGTTCTCAAATCAGTATTCCAAGATTCCTCCAAAATAATTAGTAGAAAGTATGAAAAAAGGAAGGGGGAATAATAGAACTAACAGCTGGAAGTAATATAATTTAAGACAGAAGATAGAGAAAATAAATGAAACCAAACACCAACTCTGAAAATTTCAATCAAATTGGTAAACCTGGGACGCCTGGGTGGCTCAGTTAGTTGAGTGTCTGATTCTTGAATTCATCTCAGGTCGTGATCTCACAGTCATGAGATCAAGCCTGACATCTGGCTCTATGCTGAGCATGGAGCCTGCTTGGGAGTCTCTCCCTTCCTCTCCCTCTGCCCTTCCCCAACTCATGCAGGCATGCGTTCATTCTCTCTCAAAAAAGAAAATAAATAAATAAATAAACCTGTAGCAAGACTCACAAAGAAAAAAAAGAAAAAAAGAAGATACATATACCAGGAGTAGCAATAAAATAGGGACATCACTACAGACCCTATAATCATATCAAAAACAATAAGAGGACACAGAGAACAATATCATGTTCATAAATTCAACAACTTAGGTGAAATGGATCTGTTCCTTAAAAGGCAGGACATTGCCAAAAGCTTGCTCAAAGGGAAATATATATTTGAAGGGTCAAATGACTCGTGGGAAACTACATTTTGTGATTAAAATCTTTCCAAAAAAGAAAACTCACAGTTCATATAACTTCCCTGGTAAATTCCACCAAACATGAAAGGAAGAAACAATGCAAGTCATATGGAATCTCTCCAGAAAAGAAAGAGAGAAGAAAAAATTAAAAAAGTAGGAGAGGAGGGAATATTTCTCCAGTTATTTTATGAAATCAGCATTACCCTGATACCAAATCCAGGAAATTGGATGTCAGAAGTGTTCCCACCATTCCCTAACTGATAAGCAAGACTCACTGTGCCTAGATTTTTTGTATAAACAATGCAGTTTTTGCTGAACTAGTGTTTTCCTTGTGGGAGTCTGGAGCCTTTTTGATCTGTTCTCAGTTAAAATTTTGGGCTTCCTTGAGAAGAAATAACACCCATGGATTGCTTCATTTCTGTTGCTGGGGGAAGAGTAAGTTCTGTGTGGCCCCTCCTAGAGCGAGAAGGAATAAGAAGGTCTTCACAAGGATACCTCCAGAATCTGCTTGGGTCTCTTCCCCTTATTATCTAGCTATGTATCATGACATACTTTGCTATAATAAATCTTCACCAAGAGCACAATTCTATGCTGAGCCCATGAGTCTTTCTAGCAAATCTCCAAGACTGGGCATGATCTTGAGGACCCCCCAACACAATATGACCTGGAAAAGGCAAAGGTGTAGATAGATTGAACAATCCGTTATTTATAGGGTTTAGGAGTGTGAGGAGGGCTTGATTGCAAAAAGGTTTTGAAGAAGCACGAGGGACCTCCCTACTATTTTCCAGAGTGGCTGCACCAGTTTGCATTCCCACCAAGAGTATGAGAGGGTTCCCCTTTCTCCACATCCTCACCAACATCTGTTGTTTCCTGTTCTGTTAATTCTAGGTGTGAGGTGATATCTCATTGTAGTTTTGATTTGTATTTCCCTGATGATGAATTAAGCATCTTTTCTTGCCATTTGAAATGCTGTAGGTGGACCTAGAGTGTATTATGCCAAGGGGAATGTCAGTCAGAGAAAGACAAATACCATACGATTTCACTCATATGTGGAATTTAAGAAACGAAACAGGTGAACATGGCCAGAGGTGGGGGAGGAAGAGAGAGAGGCAAACTGTAAAACAGACTCTTAACTTCAGAGAATACATTGAGGGTTGCTGGAGGGGAGGTGGGCAGGGGCATGAGCTAAATGGGTGTTGAGCATTAAGCATGACACTTGTGATGAGCACTGGGTTTTATATGTAAGTGACGAATTGCTAAGTTCTACTCCTGAAACCAATATTACACTGTAGGTTAACTAACTGGAATTTAAATAAAAACTTGAAACCACAAAGAAAACAGAGCATGAGAAATTTTTGGGGGGAGTGTGATGGCACTATTTTACATCTTGATTGTGATGGTTGTACCACGACATCATGCATTTTTCAAAATCACAGAACTCTACACCAAGGGAGTGAACTTTTCTGTCTATAATTTAAAAATAAAACATAAAAAAATGATTTAGGGAGGCTTTGCAGATGATGGTTTATGCAGGAAAAAGATACACAGAATATTTACCATGAGCTAAGTAAAATAAACTAATTGAAAAATGTTATGTCATTTAGTCTAAAACCTCCCAGCAACAGAGACACAATAGAACTGGTAAAGCAATTCGTAGAGAGCAAAAAATATATATGGCAAAAACAAGCAATTTCAACCTTTCTTGGAATCAAGCAAATACAAAAAAAAATTGTTAAATACAATAAGTTCTATTCCTTATAATAAATAGAAAGAAAACCAAGGTTTCTATTTCAGATTAGCCAAATTTATTAAGATCACTGGGAAACATGCATGAGAATTATCAAGGTAGGATCAGTGACCGGTAAGAAGATAAAGTGGGTTCACAGGATGAAAACCACATTCTCCCTTTTTAGGAAGCAAAGGTTGGGAATAAACAACTAAGGGTTTCAGATCCAGACAGGAGCCGCCAGACTGTAGGTAATCTGCAAATCACATCAGAATTATCCCAATCTAGTGTGGGAACACAAGGGCACGGGAATCAAGGCTGGTGAATCATGAAGTTACATGTGCAGGCGATAAAAGTCTCCCATGGTGTCCTCAATAGTAGTAGCCAAAGCCACAGCCGTAGCCAGAGCCGCATCCATAGCCGCAGCCACAGAGAGAGCGGGAGCCATACCCGTAGCCACAGCCATAGCCACAGCCTAGTCTGCGGAAGCCACAGCCATAGCAGGAGCCATAGCCACAGCCCAGGCCTCTGTAGCCACAGCCTCCATAGCCACAGCCTCCGTAGTAGTTTCCATAGCAGCTGCCACACATGATGTTGGCTGTTGAGGTTGTGCTTGGGTAGAGAAGGTGATAAGTGTCACTTCACTGTGGACAATTCCCCTGCAGAGGGCCTTTTATATGCCCTCAGTGTGAGTGGGACCCACCACACAAGTCAGGCCACTGGCTAATCTTGTGACTATAATTAGTTTGTTGTTTCTCAACCATGAAATAAAACCACAGAGGCATTAAAGAAGCTTGTTTTTTTATCTAGAGACTCGGGACTCCCTCGAAATAATTCAATGTCAGCGATGAGAGCAGATAGACATACAAATCTCTGCATGACACCAAATACTCAATTAAACCTCAAGAAACAGGCATCATTTCAAGAAGTAGCATTTGCAGCAGGCCAATTTTGACTTGCTCTTGGCACAAAATAAAATCTCTATTCTTCTCCCTATCGTTGCAAAAACCAATAGCACTCATTTTTAACCAATGAGTTTTGCCTCTACCTTGTTTCAAAACATTCTTCCTCTTCAGTGTTTCAGCTGTCGGTCCTCCCCTGAAATGACGCAGCACAGAAAATCGCAATGCCCGTCCATCTCTGTAATACACTTAACAAACAGCCAGCTTATTCCCATGTCTTGAGAGCCAGCCTGAGCCAACTGCATTTCTGGGTTTTCACTTATACAAATTAGTCTTTTACTTTTTATGCCTAATTCTTCTTCAGGACACTAAAAATAGTTTATCCTATGAACTGCAATTTCTGTTCAGAGCCTACCACCAGAAAGAGTGATAATAATTAATCCTGTTTTATTAAGACTTCTATCAATTGCCATTTTCAATTGGCCATTTTTTTAACTTTGAGAAATTTATCTGAAATGTCAGTGCTTCCCAAAACTTTTTTTTTTGGTAATTCCTCACCAGTCAATAGGGAGATCTGTTCACATTTGGGAATATATAATAATCAGCTAATATTCTGACTAACTAATATTTCTTTTTATCTTCAGATACTTGATTTTGCCCATTATACAAAGGAAAGTTCATTTGTAAAGATACACAATGTTAAAAAGGCAACCTATTTTTAATCAGGCACATGGAACTCTCTTGAATAATCATTGAATTTTTTTTATTTCATTGTTTTCACTATGATAATCCAGGCTATTAGGAGGTACGGAAAACCCAGGAGAATCTTGTCATCAGGTGAAAACAACTAGATTTTATGTCGTCAGGATGATTCAGGAAGGAGGTGCAATTACACACACAAATCCATAGTCAGTGACCAGGGTGGTCACAATACAATGATTTTCTGTGTCTAAAGATTGTTATTACATATCTCTTCATATAACCTTTAAACATAACCAAGGAGTATAAGATTGGGTTATGCAGTAGCAAAGAGGGTTCGAGACTGAAAACCACAGTTAACCCTGCTGTGGAATTCAGTGCCCAAGATCTTTGTAATTCATTCAGTTCATCCGTTTTGATAAGTAATTCAAATTATCCAAGGGTAAATAGCCTCTAAATAGAACACAGCAATGTTTTTCTACTAATAAGCAGGTTAAACACAATCACTTATCCATTTACCATGCATTTTTCATGTATTTTCTATTTATTTTATTGATAAGTGTATTTCCACAAACTAGACACATCATTACAGTCGTGTATCATTTCAGTCCCTCCTTCACCATGATAATAACTGTTAGAAAATCTCACTACATCAGGTACTTGTTTCAAATTATCATACTTTAGATTCCATCAATCAGTTATCTTTCAATGGAAATTTATTTTTTAATGAACGCTGGTTGGAATAATGTGATTGTCATTTTTTTAGACTTAAATCCTATATATTGAATAAATTCATTGCCAGAAGTGTGTATGACTAAATTATATTAGTTAACAAAATAATTATGTAGCGAGTAGTTTTGTAACTGGTTAAAATGATTGTGGAAGTTTCCATCTGTCCCATAACTATCAACATCTGGAAGCAGAATGGAATATTTTTTACAACCAATGGACCTGCACTGACATATTATTAACAGTCAAAGTCTATAGTTTAAATTGGGATTCACTCTTGATTTTATACATTCTATGGGTTTTGACAAATGTATAATGACAGGTAGCCACCATTGTAGTGTCACATAGAATAGTCTCGCTGCCCTAAAAATCCTTTGTGCTCTGCCTATGTATGCACCATGACATTCCAGGTTTTTTTTAAAGTGTTGTTGGCCAATGCTTTGAAATATAATTACTGCTAATTGACTCTCATGAAAAACAAAGCAAACAACAGACAAATCTTTCCCCAACAAAACTCCTTGAGTTTTCCAAGGTAATTTCTTAATTCACTATTCTTCTTCATAGAAATTTCAGGAATGTATTTCTAAGATACTGCATCTACTGTCCTGTATCCTTTTCTCTCAAACATTTAGACTATTGATCCACCACTCCACTGAAAGCGTGCCTGTCATGTCTTACCAAATCTAAATACAGTTTGTTTCTCTGTATTAATCTTACCAAAGCTCTGAAAATTCAGGTCGGTTGAACTCTTTGTTCTTGACATATTCTCTCTCTCGGATTCTGATACACTCTACTCACTTATTTTGCCTCCAACTTCACTTTTTCAGAAATTTTTGTATTAAATGATCCCTACTTTGACCCAAATCTCAGACCATTGTTTTTGGCCTTTCTGTGTCCTTTATCTTCACCCTTTTATAGATGTCCACTCAACTGTCCACTTGATAATTCAATTTTTATCTTAAATAGCCATCAGAAATTTAACATTCCCCACAAAGAGCCCATTATGACACCGAATGTATTCTCTTCCAATATCTCAATCTCATGGCTCAAGAAAAAATTAAATCATAGCCTCCCCCTGGGGCATACCTACATAGACTTCCCATTGCATTTAGAATATCCTACAATAGGGGCGCCTGGGTGGCTCAGTCGGTTAAGCGGCCGACTTCGGCTCAGGTCATGATCTCACAGCCCGTGAGTTCGAGCCCCACGTCGGGCTCTGTGCTGACAGCTCAGAGCCTGGAGCCTATTTCAGATTCTGTGTCTCCCTCTCTCTCTGACCCTCCCCCGTTCATGCTCTGTCTCTCTCTGTCTCAAAAATAAATAAACGTTAAAAATAATAATAATAAAAAAAATAGAATATCCTACAATAAACTCTTTCCAACACTGTCCTCTACCATTTTCTTTCTCATCTTCCATATGCCAAACACAGTGGCTCTTCAGTATCTCAGACCAAGTTTTCTCCCTCCTTGCCATTGTACTGTCGGCCTCCCTGTCTGGAAATTGCAGCAGGAATGCTTGAATCCTACCTTGAGCAGGTATTAATTAAAGTGCTATCTCTTCAGATATGTCTTCTCTGACCACTCAGTTTAAAATTAACTCCCCCAAGTAATAAATAAGCTTATTCAACTCATTGGGGTTTTTGTGTTTTTCAAGTAGTCATTCTTATCAGAATTTAATATATTTCTTTCAGAGTTTAATTGCCTATTGTGTGTCTGTCACTGACTGTCTTCCTTACAATGAGAAATTTAAGTTCCTTGAGAATATGGACCATATCTATCATTTTCATTTCCTCATCCCATATGCTTGAAATGAAACCCTGGCATGGAGTAAGTTCATAATAAAAAAACAACTGAAAAAAAAAAGCAACAAAGTAGAATAGCTTTCTAAACTGAGATTTCTAGTAGAATAAATATTTCCTCTCCATGTCTAAGTCCCATAAAGATAAATGGCACAAACCCAGCCATAAAAAAAGAAGGCACTTCTGCCATTCGGGAGAACATTGATCAACTGGGAGGGCATTATACTAAGGGAGATAAGCCAGACAGAGAAAAATAAATACTGTATGGCATCACTCGTGTGTGGAAGCTAAAACAAAAAACAAAAACAAAAGGCAATTTCATAGAAACAGACAATAGAACATTGTTTGCTAGGGGCTGGGGCAAAGGAGAAAATGGGGTGATGTAGGTCAAAGAGCATAAATTCTCAGTTATAAGAGTAAGTTCTGAGGAGCTGACGTACAGCATGGTGACTATCGTTCACAACAGTTGTATGCTTGAACGTTGTTGAGAGATCTCACGCACTCTTACTGTTTATGAAAACCGACCTATGTGTTCCAGAGCCAACATATAACATGAAGACAGGGTTTGGGGATTAAGAGGAATGATAGTTGTGTTACCTTACCAGGCAAATGATGTTGCAGCAGGCTAATGCCTTCAAAATCGCAGATCCACCAGGGGTAAAAGGCTGAGGGGTTTTATAGGAAAATACAGGACCTGAGTGGTTTTGATAGGAATCTGGTAGTCCTACCAGTCACTTTCCTTATCCCTTCAAGGTGGTCTCATGACCAGCGCTGGTGCGGGCTATCTGAGTGTTGTTCCTAAGTGTTCACTGAGGTCAGCCGGTTGCCTATATGGGTACCGAGGTCCTGGAAGAGAGGATTCTACAGAAAAACAAGTGAGAGAGAAGGGGAGGTTTCAAGAATAAAGAAGAGAAAAATTTGTTTACTTTAAAGTCAAGTCTTGCTGAAACACTAGGGTGTCCATCTTAATTTCCATCTATCTTTACATTTCTACAGCAGTTTCACCACCACACACACACACACACACACACACACACACAAAGAGTTAACGATGTAAGATGATAGACACGTAAACATGCTAGTTACCCCGATCGTGGTAATTATTCCACAATGAATATGTGTATCGAAGCATCACGTTGTACACTTTAAATGTATACAATTATATTTGTCAATTTTCCCTAAATAACTTTAAAAAAAGGACCTACCTGTCTTACCTTTTAAAAATCAAATCTATGGTTACCAGAGGGGAGGTGGATGCAATAGGTGATCGGGATTAAGGAGCACAATTGTGATGAGCACGGGATGCTGTATAGAAGTGTTGAATTACTATCTTGTACACCTGGATCTAATATTACGAGGTCTGTTAACTAACTGGAATTTAAATAAAAACTTAAAAAATGTCAAATCGAAGGTGCCTGGGTGGCTCAGTCGGTTAAGCATCCAACTTGGGCTCAGGTCATGATCTCAAGGGTTGTGAGTTTGAGCCCCACATCGGGCTCTGTCTGGACAGCTCAGAGCCTGGAGCCTGCTTCAGATTCTGTGTCTCCCTCTCTCTCTGCCCCTCCCCTGCTTGTGCCCTCTCTCTCTCTCTCTCTCTCTCTCTCTCTCAAAAATAAACATTAAAAAAGAAAAAAAAACTTTCAAATATTTTTTCAAATCAAATAAACAACATTATAGCCTTGCTCATAAGATCTCTTAGAAGCTGGGTTCTCAAGTAAGCAAACACTGTGTAATTAGGAAACAAGTTTTGTTTTAAAGGCACATGACACTACAGCAATAGAGTCCCCAATATATTGGTTATAAGGAATTCTTCAGATTTTTTTTAATGTCATTTGTTTGGAAATGAGTCAATTCTGCCTGTGGTTTACCCACATACCATTCAGGTTGTATAAAAGGCCCTGTGCAGATTATGAAGTTCAAACTCGAGGAACTGATTCTGCTCCTCAACTGAACCCTCTGTTCCTGACACCATGTGCTATTACGGCAACTATTATGGCGGCCTGGGCTATGGCTATGGTGGCCTGGGTTGTGGCTACGGCTGTGGCTATGGTGGCTATGGTTATGCCTGCCACCGTCCATGCTGCTTTGGAAGATACTGGTGTTCTGGCTTCTATTGAAGTATTCTAGACTTCTGATACCTTGGATAGTTCTTGTTGTTATATAAGGGTTGATTATTATATTAGTGTTATTTTCTCTTCTAACACTAATATCTAAATCCTAGGCCACCTGTGATAAAAGAGTCACCAATCAATTCATTATCTAGACTGTCCAATGATTTTGTCGGAAAAAATATCCGTTCGTTTCTATACGTGTGCACAAATCCAATCTTAATATTTATTTGGGAAAATTCTGGTTTTATTTTTCATTAAATAAAAGCTCATTTGCAAGTATGCCATATATTTGTTTACATACATTTATTTATCTTCATCATTTCTGAGCGTAAGAATGTGTGCGCGCGCGTGCGTGTGTGTGTGTGTGTGTGTGTGTGTGGCTGTATAGCTGCTATTTTTCTACCAGCTAAAGTCTGCTCCAAAGACATGACTTCATTGGCACTTGAAAGGACAAAGACTTCATTCTGAGAACTGCAATGGCTTGCACTAGGAAGCCATCAGCATGAGTGAAATGATGAATGAGACACTGATGAAGCACCCTCAAGCATCATCTAGAGTTTATTCTTTACATCACTCAGGTGCAGGCGTATCTCATGTTATGTTCAAGTTTTTCTGTCACCACTCCTTAAAGACAATAGCCGGTCATGAATTCTGAAAAACAAAACACTATTAAAGAACAGCAAAAAGATTGGTCGGACCAGCCAAAGTCTCCTTTCAGCTCCAAACTGCTTTCTAAGCAGTAATCGACATTCATTGTCTCTGTTCTTTATTACCTATTCTCCATTGCCTTCAGAGTTTTCTGGCACCTCTGCTGGTCTTGGTAGCTAAAACTTTATCCTGAGAAGCCTGACCCCTCAGGTCTTGTGCCCGTGTACAGCAGTCCTTTGGGAATAGAAGCAACCCCAGTAGATCCTGTGAGTTTCTGCCATGGACATTCAAACTCCCACTATAGAGCAGAACTATATCTCTTCATAATAATCAACACTGTAATTAATTTCTCTGTCTACTGGTAGGTGGAGCCCATGATTACCAGGTAGGCAAAAACTCTATATTAATTCATTAACTAGTGGGTCCCAGGGAGTCATGGTGAAAGAGAGCAATTTTACCTAACAGGTGTTTTTTTCAGACCAATATATTCTAGATATCGGGGACAGGGTAGCATCGGTTAAAAATATATTTCTCCATTGTAAAGACAATACCAAATCTCACAAACTATAATCCTTAGCACATTCATTCGCAGCATTTTAAGAAGCCATTTCAGCGGGCTGATGTGGTATGTGCTAAGATGAATAGATCTCATAGCAATGGGTGTATTATTTCACTTTCTTCTCAGAGACTGTCTCAGTCCAAAGCAATGTTGTGCAGAATTCTGTGATGATAAATAAGCCACCACATGTCTCAGATACTGGTGATGATCATGTCACTGTGGGCAGCTGAGACAAACCCATACCCAGAATATCTATCATTCTTATTAAATAGCAACTTCCATCTATATGGAAGGCGCCTGATAAAATCAACTTGCCAGAAAGAGCTGGTTGGAATCCTCTAAGTATGGTACCACATTAAGGGCTCAGAAAAACCCTTTGATGCTTTCGGATTGGATATTCAATTCCAATATCAGCTAGATCAGCTTTGTAAAAGAAGAAATAGTTCTACCACTATGGCTATTCTATTCTTGGGCCCATTGCACATATGCTGTTATTACAGATGACAGAAGCTGTTAGACATTTCCTGGCTGAGTCACTGTCCACCTGATTGTTTCGTATGTTCTCTGTTGTGGATGCGCTATGGTGAAAACTGACATCAAGCTCAAATATCTACTTAATTCGTATCCACTCCAATATGTCCATCTGTACAATTCCTCCCCAGATCTCTTTGTTTAATCATACTCTTTCTGACCCCTGAACAACTAACCAAACTATTAATAACTGTCCAAATGTCCTTGTATGTTCTTACCTCAGACCACATCTCTCTCCACGTAAATTTCATGATTGGGTATCCTTCTAGAAAGCTCTGTCTCCTGGGAACATTTTCCCTGACTATTCTTTCTCAGAGCAATTCCGAATGCAACAGCAGTCCATTTTCAGGCTAATTCCAACGTATTGAGAAGACCCATCCATGAACCAGGCCTGAATGTATTCTCGCTCTGCCATTTAGTCATCTGAACACCCCCGTAGGGCTATAGCAGTGAACTGATAGAAAGACTTCAGTGCTACAGGTAGGCTTTAGGCCCCCTAAGTCTTTAGGCAGGGAACACGTGCAACTCATTCATGCCCTTTGCACCTGCTCTAACTGACTCTGAATCTATATTACCACTTAACATCAGACTCCTGCCGCTAAGTCTGCCAAAATTTATGACTTGGTGGGTCTGAGAGTACCCAGTCATGAAGGTCAGCACACATCGTCATTTGATGTTGCATAGTGACAGATGTTCAGTCTCTGCTTGGGTCCATTAGTATGCCAGGAGCTTCTTTTTGCGCTGTGAATATATTCTGCCACAATATGGCCTTGCTCCAGAAACCTAGCCATCTGTGCTACAACTCGCACATGGGGGTTTGCCAAAAACTGAATTTTGCAGGAAGAACAATAATGAATCAAGTGTGTATGTGATGGGTATCACTATTCCTACATCCTATAAGTCTTTAATGGTGGCAATAATCCCTGTCATTCTATGCTGTGATGGTTAATTTTATGTGTTAACTTGACTGGGCTAATGGATGCCCAGATAGTTGATACAACATTATTTCTAGATGTGTCTGTGAGGATGTTCCTAGATGAGATTAGCATTTGAGTTCATAAACTAAATAGGGAAGGTCAGTCACCCTCACCAAGGTGAGTGGGCATCATCCAATCTGCTGAGGGCATAAATAGAACAAAAAGGGAGAGAAAGGGTGAATTTGCTCTCTGCCTGACCCAGGATGCCCATCGTCTGCCTTCAGACATTGGTGCTTCTGGTTCTCAAGGCCTTTGGACTCACATTCCACTGGCTTTCCCAGTTCCCCAGCTTGTAGATAGCAAATTGTGAGACTTTTCAGCCTCCATAATTCTGTGAGACAATGCCTATCATAAATCCTCCTTTCTCTCTTTATATATATTTTTTCAGGGTCTTCCATTCGAACATTCCCACTATACTGGTGAGGGAACATAGCTTCTATGTATATCCATGCTATTTATGCCCACAAGACTGCCGAAATTACTGTGAAATGGGTTTACGGAACCATTAATCCCATGGTGAGACAGATTTGGATCAGAACTCTGACTGACATCTGGTCTTTGTGTGCCTCCAGCTTAATAGAGACAATTCTTGTATTTAGTGTCCCTATATAAACGTGAGCTCAGACCCTATGACAATAGCATTCTAAAAATTTAGATATTCTCTTTTCCTAGACTTCAGTTGCCCTGGTAAATTCCAAAGTTCCCTAAAAAAGAGATTGGATATCAGGGCATCTGGGGTGGCTCAGTCAGTTGAGTGTCCGACTTTGGCTCAGGTCATGATCTCACTGTTCGTGAGTTTGAGACCCATGTCGGGCTCTATGTTGACAGTTCAGAGCCTGGAGCCTGCTTCAGATTCTGTGTCTCCCTCTCTCTTTGCTCCTGCCCTGCCCTTCTCTCTCTCTCTCTCTCTCTCTCTCAAAAATAAATAAAAAACATTTTTAAAAAAGAGATATTGGATATATATCCATTGAGAAAGAAATTAGTTGGGGGATGCTTGGGTGGCTTAGTCGGTTAAATATCCAAGTCTTGATTTCAGTTCAAGTTGTGATCTCAGGGTGGTGAGAGTGAGCCCTGCATCAGGCTCCATGCTCAGTGTGGAGCCTGATTGAGGTTCTTTGCCTCTCACCCTCTGCCCCTCTCCCCTGCTCACATTCTCTCTCTTTCTCTCTCTCTCTCTTTCTCTCTCTCTCTCTCTTTTAAAAAAAAAGTTGCAAAAATCATAGAATCTATCTAAGGGCTTGGAATAAGCCCATCTATCAAAGTGCTATTGCAAAATAAGGGAGAACCCTTTAACATATTTTTTTAATTCTAAAATTCATAATGTTTAGGACACATGGCATAGATGATGCTGTTACAAGTATACAAGCAAACAGCAAAATATAAAGGGAAGAAACATATATTTGTCATGAAAAATGTACTAAATTTACTGGAGGTAGAAAATTCAACATAAGCTGAGATGGGGGGAAGGACTGAAAGACTCTCCTAAAATTTGGAGCAAAAGCAGAAAAAGACAACAATTGTGTCAAGTAGAGTAAGACATATACGTCAAAGATTCTAGATGACTAGCAAAGGAGACTTGGAATTTCATAACCAAAGTGGCAGGAAGAGAATAAAGGAGGAAGGAAGAATGTAATGGAAGACTTTTTAATGGGGAAGAAGCATTAGAAAACAAACTTGGTCATCACATTATACACTAATTTAATATTAGTTAATAATAAATGCTACTAGTAACTCAACTTATCTTTCTTTTGCATTTAGTGGGGGGAAAAAAAATCCTGGCAATTATGTAAGCAGGACAAACCAATAGAAATTTATATTCACACGCACAGAGAAAACAAACAAGTAGTTATAAAACATTCCTTTGCCACATTAAAACTGCCCGTGAGAAAGTGAGTTAACTCATTGCTCTTTTATTCAGCTGTAAAGCAGGGTAATTTTAACACATTGTAGAGTTGTTCTGGTGCTTCTGTGGGATGATATGCATAAAGGACTTGGCAAGTGATTGTCCTATGGTAAACAGCTAAAAAATGCTACATTATTATTATTATTTAGATTATAAATATATATTATAAATATAAATATATACAGAGCTTTGGCATATGAATTACAGAAGCAGCGCAGAATAAGCTTGACAGAAAATTACTCTTTTATATGCAAAGAATTCAGAAAATAAACCATGCATGAGATAGCAAAAAGTTACATTTACTAGATACTAACATTTCATAGCAATCTGAGAAGACTGGTTCTACCGTTATACCTCACATTTAGGTAAGAACACCAATTTCCAAGGGGTTCCATAATTTTTCAAATGTCATAAGACCTATGTTTTACATTTTAGGGTGGTAATTTAGGAAATATTTTGTGTATATCGTTGGATAGGGTAAACACAGCGTTGTTGGGGTGGAGGTTTGTCACTCTAGAGAAAGAGAGACACGGATAAGGAATAGGGTAATGTGTAAAAGATGCCTATATAATTCAGTTTCAATTAGAGATATTCATAATTTGAAGACTTTGAAGACACAAACCAACCAATATAAGCACAAAAATGGACGTTTCTTTGGGGATGATAATGGTAACATTTAACATCAGATTCAATATGTTAGAGCTACTAAGAATGTTAATTAATTCTAGGTGACATTAAAACATATGTTGGGCGGAGATCTTGGAAAATCATAACCAACAATCTTCGCTCGTGAGCTACATCAAAGGCATTGCTTGTCTCCAGCTGTTTTGACTTACCAAGCAAGTTAAAATAGTTGTAAAATCTACTATTTCTTTCGATGTGTAAGCATAGATTGGCTAATTTTTACTCAATACTAAACAAAAATTCTAAGCTTCAAGAATAAATAGGAAAGACAAGTCCTCACATAGGTATACTTTGGGGAAAATATGGTCTCTTTGGAGATTTGATATTTCCAGTTATCTTAATTCCTTCTTGCAAGGTCAATAATTTCAAAGTGTGAAGCTATCAACCTGTGAACTGGGGCATATCCATGACCTTAAACTAAGCACAACACTTAAACTCATTCATGTCCAAGATTTAGAAATCACATTTCAAGAAAAAATAATTGACAAGTTTACAGACATATGAGTCTCACACACACACACACACACACACACACACACACACACGTGGGAAAGGCAAATAACTACAGCTACAACTGTGAAACCACACAAATGATGGGAAAGAAACAACTCAGGATAAACAAGTACCCTGTTTTCATGGGGGATGCCATGAAACAGCTTTAAACATAAATACATAATGGGTTTTAGAAATGGCATAATCTTTTAAGAATTATTTTTTAAACCATAACAAGACTTGTTAGCTGGAAACAGGCTGGGGTG
Organism: Panthera tigris; assembly: GCF_018350195.1. Taxonomy (NCBI): domain Eukaryota; kingdom Metazoa; phylum Chordata; class Mammalia; order Carnivora; family Felidae; genus Panthera; species Panthera tigris. The sequence goes on along the minus strand of NC_056668.1, from coordinate 14,323,085 downwards.
GATTTGAACCACTTTACTCTTGAGTGGAACAAGCATAAGAAACACTTGTTGCTTAAATATGCCCCAACCAAAGACTAGATATTGGAATCATGCATCAAAACTCATATCTTGTAAGGAATTTCACATAGATGAAAATTTTGATGTAAAAGTACATGGAATATATAGTACTGCTTAACTAAATTGGCAAATACTGTCTTGTTTATCTTAAAAATAGCCCAGCGTCACACATTATTACTGCTTAACCAGAGAAGAAAACTGACCATTACAAAGACTGTTACTTTCTTCGTATCACAAATCAAGGACTTGGTATGGCAACGGAATTAGAAATATAAAAAGAAAATATCCCCTAAAGAAGGCTATTGGTTCCTTTAATACAAATAATTTTTCACAAGCCAAAAAGATAACTATTAATATTAAATAAGAAAACCAGGATTGTTATGCCAAATTGAAGAAGTTTATTAGAGAAATGGAGAAAAATATTCAGTATGGAAATCAAAAGACAGGAACTATGACAGCCTCATCCGGGTGAAACACCACACAGGAGCTCAGAGGATAATTTTCACATTCTTCTACTTTTCACGGGTTATATTCAAGAAAGGAAGGACTTGTCGTTCAGACGTAGAGAGCACCAGAGTTCAACTCTTCAGAAAAGTGGTGTCTAAAACCTGTGATGTAGGATAATCAGCACCCAACAGTGTGAGGCTCAGAATTGGTGAATCCCACGTCCAGGCGTAGAGGGTGAGAGTCTCTGTTACCAGTAGCCACAGCCAGAGCCACAGCCATAGCAGGAGCCATAGCCACAGCCCAGGCCTCTGTAGCCACAGCCTCCATAGCCACAGCCTCTGTAGCCCCAGCCTTTGTAGCCAGAGCTTCCATAGCCGCAGCCTCCATAGCCGCAGCCTCCATAGCCACAGCCTCCATAGCCACAGCCTCCATAGCCACAGCCTCCATAGCCGCAGCCTCCATAAGAGTTTCCGTAGTAGCTTCCACACATGGTGTTGGCTGTTGAGGTTGTGCTTGGGTAGAGAAGGTGAGGAGAAGTGTCACTTCACTGTGAACATTTCTTCCTGCAGAGACCTTTTATATGCTCTCAATGTGGGTGTCGCCCACTACATGTGTCATGTCATTGGCTAATTTTATGACTAATTGGGTTAGTTTGTTGTTCTTCAAACATAAGATAAAGCTTCAGAGGTATTACGGTGATTTGCTTTGTCTGGACTTCATGTATCCAGTCTAGAACTTGAATGAGGGGAGGCACTCAGTCACATCTACACAGTCCTACCCCAAATTAGACCTTCACTTTAACCTCCTATAATCATCCTTTATTTCAAGAAAGAACACATTTGCTAAGGTCTTGGCCCCCAAATAATTATATTATTGTAAAACATTTCACAGAGAATAGCATTTCTTTTCATTCATGAGTTTCTCTTCTCTTTTGATCCAAATAATTAATTTCTTCAGGGATTTAGTGGCTTTTTCTATATTGAAAACATAATGCATCTTTCATGCTCATAATGTTGATAATAACTTAACTCATTAAAATTTCAAGGGAAACAGGTCTGAACAAAATATCTTCTACTTTTGCACTTATACCAATGAGTTTTATTCTCATTTATGTCCAACTTCTATTGAAGGACAAGACAATGCAAGTTATTCTGGCGGAATCCAATTTTTACATTTCTTTTTTTTTGTCCTAATTACATATGCTATCATTAGTTACTATTCTAAGTAACTGTCCAATAAGCTTAGCATCATGCATTTTTGTTAATAAATTTAGACAGAGAACTGTTTCTTTCTCAAAACAGTATGCTTTGTGACCCGACATGCTGAGCCCTCTTGTATAACCCTTGAATTATAACTATCTTCATTCAAATAGTGTGATAGCTCATCTTAAAGTGATGCCAAAGAAAAGTGGGGGGGAGTTTTATGTTAGAGTTAAAAAATGTACTGCTGTGTATTTGAGAAAAATGCATGTGGGAAGGCAGTATTATCTATCTAGTCACATTGATTTCTGATATTCGGTTATAGTTCTTAGGCAAAATACCATTTTATCTATTCTCTCAAGTAATGTTAGGCAGGGTTTGTAGAATGGAATTGGGGCTGCTTTATATCACCATGAAGATGGTTCAAGAAGTTAGACACCTTCTGCATTTTAATCAACTCTCTCTGGAGATCATCAGAATAACGACACAGAGTTTCCCAAATTATTCAATTTGTCTTACGTGGTAACTATTTCAAATGAGTCAAAAAAAAAAATAGCCTCTTAAACAAAAAGTTGTTTCATACTAATGATCACAGCAACACATTCATCACATTCAGTGATCATGTTTTTGAATGTACTTTCCAGGTGCATTTCTTGGTAGGTGCATTTTTTGTAAAGTGCCACATTATTGTGACAGTTTAGTCACTATCGGCTGGACCAACATATAGGTGTAGGACATCTTCACCACATGACATTCAAATTTCCCACGGAGTAAATAGCAATAAACTCAATTCTCAGAGTTCAGAGCCTTAGCAAACAATTAGTTTTTAAGAAAAAATAGTGGAAATAGCATGATTTTTATTGTTCTTCAAAGATACTTACGCTCTTAAAACATTGCCTAAATTTGGTAAACATGAATTGCATCAGTTAATTAAAAAAACTATAATTAAGGTTTTTGTATTTGATTTAAAAGGATATCGAATACATTGCATTCTGTGCAAATGATATCTGTAATAACATTTGCTATACATTTATCTCTCTAGAATTTACTTCCTAAAATTAATGTGGTTCTCCTGAAAAATTAAGTTATTCTCTCTGATAATAGCAATGAAAGCTTCGCACTTGCCTTTTTCTTTTTTTCTATCTTTTCTGGTGTGTTGTCCTAAATATACTCCATTCTCAATATATTCTATTATCATAAATTAGTACTCTTCCGAATAATCCCCATTTCTATATCCTGCCTCATAACAAAACTTCACAAGTGTATTTCCATGGCAGTGTTCTGAGAACCTTTATCGCTCTGGTCCTGTGTTTCGATATTTCATCTCCAATATGCTTCTGAGACTGCTCTTACTGAGGTCATCAAGACCGCAGTCCTGCCAAATCTAGAGGTCAAGTCTTTATTTTACTCAGCCTCTGAGCAGCGTTCAGATTCACCAACTTCTGTCTTCATTCCTGAAAGGCTCTCCAACCTTCACCTTCAGCCTACCAGGCACACTTGGTTTAATCCCAACCTCGGTAACTGCTTCTTCTAAGTGTCCTGTCTTTTTACGTCTCAGATTTTACCCTCAAATGTGAGAATGTCTTGCTAGGTATTTGCCCCACTTATGGTCTCTGGTCTCTACCCAAACTCTTGTTAGATGGATCACTTTGTATACATTCTCTTCTCCAATCCGTCTCTATTTATATTTCCAATCTCATTGCAGGTGTATTATATATAATATTTCATATACTTCTAATCTTAATATATAAATGTATATATCTTCATAGATTAATCATCATTAGAAATTTAACATGACAAAATTAAGTTGATGATTATTTATACTACCCAGACTTTTTCATTCTTTCCTTTTATGTCTCAAAGCATGCGTGGCACAGATCAGATCATGGCCCTCCTTGATAATCCTTCAGTGTCTACTACCCACATTAGGATGGCTTGAGTACCTACCAGGCATGCAGTTAAATTTGAATTTCAATATTTATTTGCTACACCTAGCAACCCCGAAGCTTAGCAAATACAGCCGACATGACCCTGCATCTCAGAGCCTTGACTACATCTATGAGCTCATATGATTCCTCTCCATTATAATATATAGATCACAGTGGTTTCTCGGCTCTTCAAATGGCCCTAGCTTGTTTCTACCTTAAAGTCTCTGCCTTTGATCTCTTGAAGTAACATCGAGAATGGCTTATCTTTCTCTTCTTCTTTCAGTGAAGCTTTCCATGACCAGTCAGTCTGAAGTAATCCTTCACCAATAACTCTTGAAGTTTTCTTTAGCTCATCTTGATTTATTATTTACAGAGACTCATCACTATCAGAAGTTATCTCATTCACTCCCTTAATCTTTGTCCGTCTTGAATTTTCTGCCCCTACTTAGTCTAGAACATAAGTTCTGCAACAATAGCATCCTTGTCTGTCCTGTTCATTGCCCCATCCCAGTGCTCATAATAGTGTCTAGTATATAGTTCGTTCTTAATAAAATTTGACAAGTGAATTAGTAAAAGGCCAAGTCAATAAAATGAAAGATTATTTTTACTTTTCTTTTTAACTTCATATTTTGGAATAACTTTAGACCTATAGAAAGTTGCCAAAATAATACAGAAAACTCTTATATGCCCAACACTCAATGCTCTATAATGTTAACATCTTTCATAACCATGGTATATTTATCAAACCAAAGAAATTAACTTTGAACAATACTTTAAACTGTAGATTTTACGGGTGCCTGTGTTAAGCATCTGATTTCAGCTCAGGTCATGATCTCACGGTTCATGGGTTGAACCCCTGTGTCGGGCTCTGTGCTGACAGCTCAGGGCCTGGGACCTGCTTCAGATTCTGTGTCTCCCTCTCTCTCTGCCCCTCCCCTGCTCATTCTCTGCCTCTCTCTGTCTCTCAAAAATAAAGAAACGTTAAAAAAATTAAAAATAAAATAAAATAAACTATAGATTTTGTTTCACCATTTTTTTCCATTAGTGTCCTTTTTATGTTTCAGAATCCAATTCACACTGCATTTAGTTGCAGGATCTTTTTAGTCTCTTCCAATTAGTGACAGTTCTCTGTCTTTCCTTGGCCTTCCTGGCCTTGACAGCTTGAAAGATCTGGGTGTTTTGTAGAAGAGTTTCCAATTTGGATTTGTCCGAATTTTTATCATACCTAGATTGAGGGTATACATTTTGAGCAAGGAAACTAGAAGAGATGTGTCTTTTCGGGGCAACATACCCAACAGTGCATGACATCAATAAACCACTTGAGAGTTTCTGGCATCCTTTAAAACTCAAATTTCTAATAAAATAAGTCCCTTCTTTTCTATATATTTAGGGGTAATTGGGTCAAACTTCAAGGTCACTGTCTGGTTTGGGGTCATGTATAAAATTATAGATTACGTGTACATGTGAAGTAAAAACCAAAGCTAATAATATTACTCCCCCCAAAAAAGATAAAACACTTAGTCATCCAATGTTTACAATGTTTACAATCCTGGCACTATGTCTCCTCTCCCACAATTTTTCCATCTTTCTCTCCCCCTTTGAAACTACCCTTTTGTTCCCAAGACAGAAAATATTCAGGTGTAAGGAGAATATTATTAAATAAAACTAGGGTTTTACACAGGTAGAATCTGCATAGGTTATATGATGGCATGGTAGCAATAACATAGTCTAAATTTGGAATCTGGAATAAACAAGTCACCAAAGTAGAAGAATCTCTCATCAAAGGCACATGATTTCATTATAGGCATCCTGACACACAGTAAAGTTGTCTTAAATATATTGGTCACGAGAAATTCTTGAGATGGTTTTAATACCAACTAGTTTGAAACATGAATCCAACAGTGCCTGTGGTTTGCCCCACATACCACTCAGTTTGTTTGTAAGGTTCTGGGTATATTATAAACTTAAAGCTCTAGAAACTGACTCTGTTCTTCTGAGCCTTCTTCTCACACATGAGCTTCTACAGCAACTACTATGATGGCCTGAGCTATGGCCATGGAGGCCTGGGATATGGCTACTACAGTGGCTATGGATATGCCTCTTATCGTCCATGCTGCTATGGAAGATTCTGGTCTTCTGGATTCTTCTCAGAAATCTAGATTGTTGATCGTTATAGATCATTACCCTGTGAGGCACTATGTGTATCCCCTCCATTATTTATAATAACAGTATTATGGGCTATTCAAACAATGACAACCAAATCTTGGCCTATAAGAACCACATCAGGGCTTCTTTGATCTATTATCTAGAGTTTCTAACAATTTAAAACAAAAACAAAGAACCTCAATGTTGTGTTATTCATATATGATTAAATATAAGCAACCTTAACAATTCCATTTGAAAAAATATCCAAATTCATTTTTCACTGAAAGTAATCTTATTTTACAAATGCACAGTATACACTATACATGTGTGTTTATATATATATATATATATATATATATATATATATATATATATATATTGCTGTATGTGTGAAAGAAAGAGAGACAGTTTGCTCACCCTTTGGCAATGTATAGTTGATAATATGGATGTGTTAGCCCTGATCGCTGTATTCAACCAGCACTTTGGCAAAATGTGTTTTCATGGGCAGATCCAAAGGCTACTGTAATATACCTTGGTCTTATCAAAGCCTCATCTTCAGTATCTCCAGTGTTTGGCTAAAATCATTGGTAAAAACAGTGCCCCCTGACTTAATGCTTCATTCAATTTCATTGTTTCTTGATACTCAGCAGTTGAATTTGTGGTTCTGGGCAACTGTAACTGTTTTCCTCTAAATTATATAGGATGCCTGTTTCTTGTCACTCACCGACAAAATATATTCTCAAACTCAATCTATGCATGGTGGTTACACAGGTAGCTATTCTGCCTGCGATTCCAACGTGGGCATAGAGTGAACACAGAATTTAAGTCTGCTTCCCTAAATTTTTCACAGAGGTTGATATTTGCCTGCCTTCAAGCCAATGACCTTTTATTATTCATAACAAAGCAGTAATTCAGGTAGACCAAATTCACGAAATGCAACTTTGACCCAACTATAGGCTGGAAAGTGCAGCCTTGAGCCTTCTAGTTTGGTTTGTGTTCAGCAAAGATGTTCATAATAACACTTCTTCATTTACCCCATTTATTATTAATGTTAATGATGATGTCAATAATGGTAAAGTATAACACAACAATATCTTCTAAACATTTAATGACTATGTTAGAATTTGGGGCCTTTACAACTAATTTAAGATTCATACAAAATTACTTCCTGAATGGCTATTAAAGTATGAAGCTGGAAAAACTCTTAACCAGCAACAAAATGCATGTTTCCTGAAGGCATCCAGAGGATGTCTGTTTATCCTCCATCAATTGAAAACAGACAACACATAATTGTACCACTCTGACATCTACAAACATTGACAGGCAGTGAAACTAGAGGGAGAAACACTAAGGTAAGTCCCTTTCTAATAAGTTTGGCTTTGGTCCTGCCATAGTGGGCAGAAGTCTTAAAAGGCAGGTCAACAGAGGGCCCTGTCTTAAAGCAGTCGAAAAGGTCAGAGTGGAAGCCATGTGGAAGCTATGGCTTTTGGCTCAATCTCACACACTTAAAAAGTGGCCATCAGATATCAGGCCCTCTTCAGATATATTACACGCTTAAAAAAATTCAAGTCTTTCTGAAATTGTCCCAAGGACACAAAACAGATGAAGAAACATTCATTCAAAAAAATCAACATAATCTAGGTTTAGTGAGAGTCTTGATCTACTTAAGCTATAATCTGCTCCTTCTGTTTCTTCTCCTCCAGGTTAATATGGCAGAAGGTCAACACTGGGAAAAGGAGGCCATAAAAATAGTACCCCCTCTTTGTTGTCAAAGGCTACAGCATCTCTCCTGTGTAGGCAGGCCATTAGTATATCTCATGATCTCTTGTTCTGTGTTGCAATGACTAAGTTGCAAGTGAACTTGGCCAAGCGGTAGGTGGTTCCCTTCATCTACCCATTCCTACCTGTAGTGCCAAGCTTTACCCATCACCCAAAAAGCTAACAGCCATAAGTCCCTATCTTGCTTTCCATCACACCATTCATAGGAAGGAGGTTTCATGACAGGACGTGTACATCAAACCTAAAAACCTAGAGGCTACTGCCCAAGCCCAGTGACTACTAGTAATGCAGATGTGTCTCTATGAGAGAATAAGCAAACAACTGTTTCTATCTCCAGTTCTGGAGTAGTTGCTCAGATATTTTGCACAGAGCAGGAGGCAAGCCATAAAAACAAAGAGCTCTGGGGTGCCTGGGTGGCTCAGCTAGTTAAGTGTCCAACTTTGGCTCAGGTCATGATCTCACAGTTGGTGGGTTTGAACTCCACGTCGGGCTCTGTGTGGACAGCTCAGAGCCTAGATCCTGCTTCGGATTCTGTGTCTCTGTCTCTCTCTGTCCTCTCCCCCGCTCACGTTCTGTCTCTCTCTCTCTCTCTCTCAAAAATAAATTTAAAAATGTTAAAAATAAATAAAAATAAATGAAAAGTAAAACAGAGAGCTCTGAACACTTCTTCAAATGAATTAGTTTATTTAGAATAGTGTGTAGGAAATTCAAACTTAAGGGTATGCTTCAAACAATAGAGATTTTGATGATAAGCAATTAAGAGGAAGTTTGTTGCTCTAAGACAACAAGCTAAACCATCAGCTGGCTAGTTTACCAGAGAGAACCAGGAGGAAAGATGGCTAAGAGCCCTCCTGGGTGCAGGGCAAACCTTAGAGACTAGCCTAAAAAACAAACAAACAAGCAAACAAACAAACAACAACAAAACAAAAACAAAAACTATGTATATATTCTCACTGCTGGGTGAATTCTATGTATGAAAAACTCTTTTGACTGATTGTGTTCTTCAGATCATCTGTCTCTTGGGTTATTTTCTGCATACTAGTTCTATCAGTTTGTCAGAAGGGGAGTTGAAAATATCCAAGTGTAATTGTAAATTTCTCTATTTCTATTTTCAACTGGATCACATTTTATTCATATGTTTTGAGACTGTTGTTTGGTGTATACTTAGAATTATTATTTTTCCTGGTGGATTAATCCTCATAAAATATGTAATAGTTCTCTTTGTCTCTGGTAATTTTCTTTGATGTGAGGTCTATTTTATCTGGTCTTAATGTGGCCACTCCTTCTTTAGTTTGTTAACAATTATAGAGCCTAACTTTTTCCATCCTTTTACTTTCAGCCTACCTATGTCAATGAATTTGAAGTCAGTTTCTTATGAACAGAATATAGGTAGGTCATGTTGGATTTTTTTAATGCACTTTTCCAATCTCTGTCTTTTGGCTGTTGTATTTAGACCATGTGCATTCAATGAAATTGTTGATATGTTAGCAACTAAGTCTGCCACTTTATTATTTGTTTTCTATTTGTTTCTTCTAATTCTTGTTACTCTGATTATTTTTCTTGCCTTCTATGTTATTTTTTAACATTTTATAGCATTACATCTTAATTTTTTTGTTTTTTTTTAATTTAAATTTTAGTTAGTTAATATACAGTTACATATTGGTTGCAGGAGTAGAATTCAGTGTTTCATACAACACCCAGTGCTCATCACAAGTGCCCTACTTCGTACCCATCATCCATCTAGCCCATCAACCACTGACCTACCTCCATCAACCCATAATTTGTTCTCTATCGCTAAAAGTCTCTTGTGGTTTATTTCTATCTCTCCTCTTTCCCATCCCTTCCCATATGTTCATCTGTTTTGTTTCTTAAATTCCACATATTAATGAAATCATATGGTATTTTTCTTTCTCTAATTGACTTATTTTTCTTATTATAATACATTCTAGCTCCATCCATGTCATTACAAATGACAAGATTTCATTCTTTTTGATGGATGAGTAATATTCCATTATATATGTATATAATGTGGGATGTAGTATATACATACTATATCTTCTTTAACCATTCATCCGTCGATGGACATTTGGGCTCTCTCTATAGTTTGGCTATTGTTGATAAACTACTATAGACATTAAGGTGGATGTACTTCTTTGAATCTGTATTTTTGTATCCTTTGGATAATGCCTAATAGTGCAATTGCTGGATCAGAGGGTAGTTCTATTTTTAGTTTCTTGAGGAACTTCCATACTGTTCTCCAGAGTGGATGCACCCCTTGTCATTCCCACCAACAGAGCAAGAGGGTTCTCCTTTCTCCTCATCCTCACCATCACCTGTTGTTTCTTGTGTTGTTAATTTTAGCCATTCTGACAGGTGTGAAGTAGCATCTCATTGTGGTTTTGATTTGTATTTTCCTGATGATGAGTGATGTTGAGCATCTTTTCATATCTGTTAGCCACTGGATGTCTTATTTGGAAAGGTGTCTGTTCATGTTTTCTTCCCATTTTGTAACTGGGTTATTTGTTTTTTGAGAGTTGAGTTTGATAAGTTCTTTATAGATTTTGGATACTAATCTTTTATCAGGTATGCCATTTGCAAATATCATCTCCCATTCCATCGGCTATCTTTTAGTTTTATTGCTTGGTTCCTTCACTGTTCAGAACCTTTTTATCTTGATGTCAACATGATGTTATCATATTTACTTTTTATTTTCCTTGCCTTCAGCAATGTGTCTAGTAAGAAGTTGCTCCAGCCAAGGTCAAAGAAGTTGCCGCCTCTAGGATTTTGATGGTTTCCTGTTTCATATTTAGATCTTTCATCCATTTTGAATTTATTTTTATGTATGCTATAGAAAGTGGTCCAGTTGCATTGTTCTGCTTGTCACCATCCAATTTTCCCAACACCATTTGTTAAAGAGACTGTTTTTTCCCCATTGGATATTCTTTACTGCTTTGTCAAAGATTAGTCGACCATACATTTGTGGGTCCATTTCTGGGTTTTCTCTTCTGTTCCATTGATCCATGTGTCTGTTTTTGTGCCAGTACAGTATTGTCTTGATGACTACAGTTTTGTAATGTAGCTTTAAATCCAGAATTGTGATGCCTCCAGTTTTGTTTTTCTTTTTCAGGATTGCTTTGGCTATTCAGGGTCTTTGATGGTTCCATACAAATTTTAGGATTGTTTGTTCTAGCTCTGTGAAAATGCTGGTGGTATTTTGATAGGGATTACATTGAATTTGTAGATTGTTTTGGATAGTATAGACATTTTAACAGTGTTTGTTCTTCCAATCCATGAGCATGGAATGTTTTTCCATTTCTTTTTGTCCTCTTCCATTTCTTTCATAAGTGCTCTATAGTTTTCAGAGTATAGATCTTTTACCTCTTTAGTTAGGTGTATTCCTAGGTATCTTAGTGTTTTAAGTGCAGTTGTATCTGTATTCCTTGATTTGTTTTTCTGCTGCTTCATTATTGGTATATACAAATCCAACAGGGGTGCCTGAGTGGCTCAGTCAATTAAGCTTCTGACTTTGGCTCAGGTCTTCTTTAATTTCTTGATTAACTCATTCATTCTTTAATAGGATGTTCTTTAACTTCCATGTATTTGAGGGCTTTCCAAATTTTGTCTTGTGGTTCACTTCAAGTTTCATAGCATTGTGATCTGAAAATATGCATGGTATGACCTCAATCTTTTTGTACTTGTTGAAGGCTGACTTATGAGCCAGTATGTGATCTATTCTGGAGAATGTTCTAGTGCACTCAAAAGGAAAGTGTATTCTGCTTCCTTAGAATGAAAAGTTCTGAATATATGTTGAGTCCATCTGGTCCACCGTGTCATTCAAAGCCATTGCTTCCTTGTTGATTTTCTGCTTAGATGATCTGTCCTCTGTTGTAATGGGGTGCTAAAGTCCCCTACTATTATTCTATTATTATCAGTAAGTTTCTCTATGTTTGTAATTAATTGTATCATGTATTTGGGTGCTTTCAAGTTGGGAGCATAAATATTTACAACTGTTAGATCTTCTTTGTCACAGACAATGAGTCTGGAGTTCTTTCTTGTCCAGCAAGAGAGCAGATGCAGAAATGAAAATGAGGAAGGCTAATGTTTGGGAGAAGACAAGGATCCCAAACAGGGATTTTGTCTTCATGTTCATTGATCTCTCAAGATCTTCCACACATGGTGAATGTGAAGAAAACAATCAGATAGTAATCATTAACTTGTGTGTGTAAGAAGCAAAGGTCTGGGGGGGGGGGAGGCAAGTGGAGTTTGAAGTTGTGATCAAAGTGTACAAATGTCAGATGGAAAGTAGCCTCTTGCAGATAATATACCAGCTACTCTTGACTCCATCATAATACCTCACTAACTAACTCTGGGAAATTTTGCCCTGTGGCAGCGGCTTCCCACCTTAAGCTTTTTTCTACTTAATGATTAACTTTGGGTGCTTTTGCCCTGTGGTGGTGGCTTTCTGCCCAAAGCTTTTTTCAACCCATTTATGTACGTATAAGGAATTCTTGAACCAATTTCCCCAAACTTCTTGATGGATAGATCCTTTAATTATGATGTAATGCCTTTCTTCATCTCTTGTTACAGTCTTTGTTTTAAAATATAATTTGTCTGATATAAGTATGGCTACTCCAGCTTTCTTTTTATGTCCTAGGTCTAAAATGAGTCTCTTGTAGGCCACATATAGATGGATATTGTTTTGGGTTTTTTTTTTTCAAACATTCCAATACCCTGTGTTTTTGACTGGAGCATTCACAGTTGACTATTGAAAAATATGAATTTAATGCTATTGTGTTACCTGTAGAGTTCGTGTTTCTGATGATGTTCTCTGATCCTTTCTAGTCTTTGTTGCTTTTGGTGTTTTGTTTTGTTTTCCTCCACTTATAGAGTCCCCCTTAAAATTTCCCATAGGGCTGGTTTAGTGGTAACAAGCACCTTTAGTTTTTGTTTGTCTGGGAAACTCTTTGTCTCTCCTTCTGTTTTGAATGACAGCCTTGTTGTAGAGAGTATTCTTGGCTGCATATTTTTATCCATTCAACACATTGAATATATTGTGGAACTCCATTCTGGCCTTTCAAGTTTCTGTGGACAGATCTGCTGCAAACCTGATCTGTCTTCTCTTGTAGGTTAAGGACTTTGCTTCATTTGCTGCTTTCAGGATTCTTTCCTTGTTTGTGTATTTTGGGAATTTGACTTTTTTTTAACGTTTATTTATTTTTGAGAGAGATAGAGACAGAGAGAGAGAGACAGCACATGAGTGGGGGAGGGGCAGACAAAGAGGGAGCCACAGAATCCAAAGCAGTTCCAGGCTCTGGGCTATCAGCACAGAGTCCGGCATGGGGCTCGAACCCACAAGCTGTGAGATCATGACCTGAGCTGAAGTCAGACGCTGAACCCACTAAGCCACCCAGAAGCCCCAGTATTTTGTGAATTTGACTATGATATGCCTTGGTGATGGCCAGCTTGGGTTGAATTTGATGAGAGTGCTCTGTGTTTCTTGGATTTTGATGTCTGTGTCCTTCCTCAGATTAGGAAAGTTTTCAGCTATAATTTTGTCACATAAACATTCTGCTCTTTTTCTCTTGCTTCATCTTCTGGGACTCCTATGCTATGGATGTTACTACATTTTGGGGTGCCTGGGTGGCTCAGCTGGTTAAGTGGCCAACTTCAGCTCAGGTCATGATATTGTGGTTCATGAGTTTGAACCCCACATCAGGTTCTGTGCTGACACGTTGGAGCCTGGAGCCTGCTTCAGATTCTGTGTCCCTCTCTCTGCCCCTCCCCCACTCATACTCTGTCTCTCTGTCTCTCTCTCTCTCTCAAAAATAAACTTTTTTTTAAAAAAAGAATGTTATTACATTTTAATAAATTGCTGATTTCCATAAGTCTGCTTTAGTGAGCCCTGACCTTTGTTTCCCTCTTCTTTTCAGCTTCATTATTTCCCATAATTCTATATTCTATATTGCTAATCTGTTCCTTTGCCTTGTCCATCCTTGTTTTTATCACCTCTATTTGTGTTTGCATCTTGGTTATAGCATTGTTAACTTCAGCCTGACTAGATTTTTGTTCTTTTTTCTCTGCAGAAAGAGATTCTTTTGTGTCTTCTACACTTTTTTTTCAAGCCCAGATAATATCCTTATAATCATTCTTTTAAATTCTAGTTAAGACATCTTACTTATATCTTCATTGATTAAATGCCTCGCTGCCAATTCTTCCTGTTCTGTAGTTTGAGGTGAATTCCTCTGTCTTGTCATTTTGGATGAAGAAACACAATAATAATGATAATAATAATAATAAAATGAAATTAAAATTTTAAAATTTTAAAAAAATCAAATAAAGGAAGCTTGATCCTATGCATATTTTGGTCTGATTTTTAAGAGAAGCTTGATAGAAAAAAGAGAAAAGAGACAAAAAGAAAAAAATAAAAATTAAAAAACAAAAAGGCAAAAAAAATAGTAAAATAAAATAAAACAATTTGCTATTTCTGCATCCAATAAACAAAAGAAAAGAAAAACAACAGCAACAGCATAAAAACAAAAGCAACAACAACAAAATGAATAAACATAAATAACCAAATGAAATTAAATCCAGTTTCCCCTAGAGCTGAAATTTTGTAGGACTCTATGGTCAGTGGACTAAGCAGGTGGAAGGGATTTGTGCTGTTCTTCTGGGGGAGGGGCCTGCTGCTCTGATTCTCAGGCCAACTTCCCCTACTGGAGATGTGCCTGGAGGGCACAGCACAGTAATGGCTCCATTCTCCACTTGGTGGCAGTGTTTAGTTCACTGGGGTCTATCAGTGTTGATGGGCTAATGTTAAAATGGCTTCATCTGGTCTTCAAAGCAGGGAGTTTGTGCCTTCACAGATGCACAGTCCCCTTCCTTTATCCCCCACTTCCATCAGCTCCCCACCTTCCCCCTGTCTGTGTCCAAGCTGCCCACCAGGTGGTACCTCTCTCCAGAAGTTTATCTTAAGTGCAGCGGTGTTTCAAAACCCACACTTCAGCGACCCCTGAGGTTCGGATCCACAACATCTTCTGGGGGACCGTCTCACCGTGCTGTGGCTGGTGTCAGCTTGTCCCAGGAAACAGTCATGCCACTGCATAGCCACAGCAGCTTAGAGTTTATGATAAATCACTGCACACACCGGCACCAGGATTTGCTGCCCTCAGCTAGACTCTTTCTTTCTATACTGGTGAATGTGAGTCTACGGCCATACCACCCTGAATGCGCCAGATCCCGTCTATACTGGTGAACGTGGCAGCTTAATGAAGTCCAGTGGGTCTTTTGCCCACAGAGACAACTGCATCACCTCTACCAAATGCACTCCAAGCAGGGTACCTGCTTCTCCCCAATCCACCCAGGGTATCCTCAGACCACACTGCCCACTCCCTGGGCTCTGCCCTGCTTTCTCTCCAGAGCACCACCAGGGGCTGACCTCTGAAACTTCACACTCTGTGCTCTGCTGTTTATAAAAATCTAGTGGTATTAAAACCTGTTCCTTTTTTCTCTGTCAATGGTTTTAGGGAACAGTTTTCTTGTGTAGTCTCCTATGTAGGTCTCCCAGCTGCTTTCGGAGGGAATGCTTTCTTGTGCAAACTTGATGAACTGCTCTCCCTCTCCCTCTGTCTTTCTCCTCTTGGTAAGAACGGCACTGTCCCCTCTCCAGCACTATGGCTCTTCTCCTCCAGTTCACCTCTCCACACTAGGTACCTGCCTGCCCAGTTTTATCCCTCAAATTATGCAGGCTATTCTGTTAATCCTTAGATCAATTTCCTAGGTGTTCAAAATGGTTTGATGTTGATCTAGCTGTGTTTGAGTGAGGAGACAAACCCAGGGTCTCCCTACTACTGTGTCATCTTAACTCCCCTCTCCTCTCATCTTAATTTATGGTATTTTTGAATGTATATATTTGCATAGTTTTTTTTTTTTAATGCTTCCTCTGGGTATTACTGTATGCACATGCAACTTATAACAGTGTACTGGTATATCAATATTTATGGGCATAAGTGAAGTGTTGGGCATTTCCTTTGATTAGATTCCCTCATCATGTCTACTTTTAATATTATTGCCTTCTTCTAGTGTTATAATTTTTATTTCCATCACCAAATATGATTTCTAAAAGTCATGAGGAAGAGATTAGTCTATTGGATATACTCATATTTCTGTTTTTTCCATTGTACCCGCTTGATGGTTCAAGATCCCCTCCTTTAGCATTTCCTTTATGTTTGAAGAACTTTTTGAAGTCAATCTTTAAATGTAGGTTTATTAATGACAAATTATTTCTTTTCTCCTGAGGATGTTTTTATTTCCCCTTCATTTTTTTAAAATGTTTACTTATTTATTTTCAGAGAGAGAGAGAAAGAGAGTACAAGCAGGGCAGGGGCAGAGAGAGGAGAGAATCCCGGGTGGACTCTGTGTTGGCAGCCCAGAACCAGCTGAGCCAAAATCAAGAGTGGGATGCTTCAGTTCATGGGTTTCAGCCCCACGTCAGGCTCTGTGCTGACAGCTCGGAGTCTGGATCCTGCTTCAGATTCTGCCCTCCCTCTCTCTGCCCCTCCCCCTCCTTCTCTCTCAAAAAGAAAAAAATAAACATTAAAAAAAGAGTGGGACGCTTAACCAACTGAGCCACCCAGGGACCCTACCCTTCATTCTTGAAAATAGTTTTGCAAGATGTAAAATACATTGATGACAGTTCTTTTTTTTTCAGCATTTGAAAAATACTATGCTGTTTTTTATTACTCCATCGTTTCAGATGACAAATCAACTGTTATTCAAATTGCTGTTATTTAGATAATGCGTTGTGTGTCTGGTGATTTTCAAGATTTTTTTCTTTGTCTTTACTTTTCAAAATTGTAATTTTGATGCATTTTGGTATTAACTTATTTTGCTTGATCTAAAAATTCTCATTGACAGGTCCTAATTGGAAACAGAGAACATTAATATAAAATTATTAATTATAAATATAAGCTATTAAAATAGTATATTTTAATGATAAAGAAACCTTACTCAAGGCTTTTAGGCAATCAAATAATTTACATAGAATAAATAATTAGGCTATTAGTCAGAATTTTCAAAAGCTGCATTCAAAAAGAGAAGAGAATAATCTAAAGACTAATAAAAACAAGCATTAACTAAAGACTTTATATCTAAGGAAGCTGTTATTCATATAACAATGTATTAGAACAACAGTTTTCAGCATAGAAGAAATTAGGAAATTCTCCACCCACAAGCCTATACTGAGTAGCAAAACATTGAAGACATATAGATATATGTCTGTGTGTGTGTGTATACATGTCTGTGTGTATACATATATACATATATGTGACTGTGCGTGTGCAGTGATATGTATTGAGTGTAATATACAGCCAAATCAAAACAAAGACTAGATTTGAGGATTATAATATATTAATTAATAATATATAATTTATATATTAATTATACCTAATTATATTAATAATGTATAAATATGTTATATAAATGTGTTGTGATGACAACGTGGTAATAATCCAACTAAAAGACAAGGGAGTAGCAGAAGAGGTAAAGAGGAAAATAAATTAAGCTGATGTTGTATAGACAACAGGGCAAGTTACGAATATGAATATAACTAGTATATATATATGTCAGATATATATGAATATACATGTGTCAGATAATAAAAGGTTGAATAAGCAAAAAGGAAACTAAACACATTAAAATTGTTACGGATACAAAGAGACCCAAATAAACACTAGAAAAACCACAGCCATCCAAATACCATTTTTATAATTTATTAAAGTATACTGAATTATGAAACATATCCGTCATATCAACACATATGAATTGGCTTCATTTATCTATTAAAGAAAACATTTTAACTTTGGCTCATGAAACAAAACACGCATATATGTGCTGTACATATACATCTAAAACAAAATGTTCAGGAATACAAAAATAAAGACATATACAAAGGTATCTGGGCAAAATGTCACAAGAAAATATAACAATCCTGATATCAACCAAATAGAATTCAGGCCAAAAAGCATGAACTGCGACAAAGAGGGGAGCTTTCTCATGCAAATACGAAACCAATCACAGGAAATATCTTACACTTCTCAAGATGCATATGAAGCTACAGATATATGATGCCAAGACATAGATAGTAACATATTAGTAATAGGTGACTTTAAAGCAGCACGTTCAGAACAAGACAAATAAAGTGGAAAAAATAAGTAAAAAAAAGCGAAGGCTTAATGTTATCAAGAAGGTAGCTTTTATGGTTACATATTAACCTTTATATACTAGTAACAGACATGAATCATCTTCTCAAGCTCCCACAAAACATCCACAAAAATTTATTGTGTATTTACAGAAAGCATTAATAAGTTTTGTAAAGTAGAAATACTAGAAAAAAATACTCTCTGATGTCAGACAATAAAACTAATAATTGTTAACAAAACCAAAGAACAGAAAGCCCTTTAAAAATAAAATCAAGCTGTAAAAAAAAAAAAAAAAATACCCATTTACTTGGAAAATATAAAGCCTTCTGTCAAAAAATTCTTGGGTGAGAAAGGTCATACAAGTGAAATTACAGATTTTAAAATAATTAAAATGATGAAAATGGTCCATAACAGGGCCTATGAGAAATATTTAAAGCAGTGTTTTGAAAAGATTATAGCATGAAGACTTTCATCAGTAAAAATGAAATAAAATAAATTCATATTTCATACTATGCTTTAAAACACTTATAAAGGAAACTTTAAAAAGCAAAAAAGCACAAAGGTAGAAATAATAAATAGAAACGTAGACATTAATGAGGTAGGGAATCACAAAAAAAGGTGATTTTATAATGAGCCAAAATGCTGTTATTTGAGAGAATTAACAGACCTTGCTAATTTGATGAAGAAAAAAAAGAGAGACAGAAACCATATAAAAAATAAATAGCATGAAGGAACATTAAAACAGAAGAAATTTTAAACATCATATGAGGCAGGCTCTATGTATATAATAAATTTGAAAACCTAGATGAAATAGGTCATCTCTTAGGAAAATACAGATTACTAAAATGGATGCCATTAGATTTAGAAATCAAAAGCAGACCAATTTCTTTAGAATAAAGAAAATCATTAACAAAATACTTCACAAAATAGCCAAGACACAGACGATTTCTCAGAAGTCTATCAAATTCAAGGATGAGATGATCCTATTATCTAAGGTGTTAAAGAACACTGAAAATGAAGGACAACTTGTTAATTCCTATTATAAAGGATGAATAATATTGAGTCTGTGGTACACAGACTCTCTTCATGCCCCCTTGATTCCTGCCTCCTGATGAAAATGCCCTGGGATGACCTCCTCCCTGTGAGTGTGAGGGAGACTTGTGACTTGCTTTGTAACCAATAAAATATGGCAAATTTAATAGTTATGTGTAAGTGATTATGTTACATGAGATTATGGCGTTCATCCATAATGCTGGAGTCTTTCTTCTTCCTTGCTGGCTTTGAGAAAACAAGCAACCATGTTGGAAATTTACTTGGCAAGGAACCATGGGCAGCCTTTTCCAGCTGAAGGTGACTGCCAGCGGAGGGTTTGCAAGGGACCCTGGCCAACAGCCAGCAAGAAAATGAGCCTTTCATTCCTACAACTCCAATGAACTGAGATCTGCCAGCAATAACATGAGTCTGGAAATGAATCCATCCCAGCTAAGCCTCAGATGTGACCACAGTCCTATCCAACATCTGGAATTGGAATCTCATGAGACCCTGAAGCTTCTCAGCCTACATGTGAAACAGAGATTTTATCTAAATATTATGGCCCACCATGCATTCCAAATAGTTTTACAATTTATTACCAGCTTGGCATGTAATAGATCGTTAAACTATTCCTTAGGTTATGTCTCTCATACCTTTAAAATGGATACCTTTAGGGATGCCTGGGTGGCTCAGTCAGTTAAACCTCCACCATGACTCTGGTCATGATCTCACAGTTCACAAGTTCACAAAATAAATAAACATTAAAAAATAATAAAATAAAATAAAATAAAATGGATCACTTTAAAAAATGTGTGCCTATTTAAAAAAAAAATTTAATGTTTATTTTTGAGAGAGAGAGAGAGTGCAAGCAGGGGAGGGGCAGAGAGAGAGGGAGACACAGAATCGGAAGCAGGCTCTAGCTCTGAGCTATCGGCGAGCCTGATGCGGGGCCCGCACTTAAACTGTGAGATCATGACCTGAGCCAAAGTTGGAGGCTTAACCGAGAGAACCACCCAGGCATCCCTTGAAATAGTACCTTTGAGATGGAAGATTAAAAGTAGAGAAGCATACAGCAACAATGTTCATTTGATTTATGGAACACGAATATAAAAGTTTGGGGAAATTAATTTTTTCTTTATTATGTACTATATGCCAGGCAATGCTTAACCTAATGTGTAAGTAGTACTTGATTTACTGTTACCTGTTACCCAGCATAAGAGATAACATTCCCTCAGTAGCAGAGGAGGAGGAAACTGAACTTTACAAAAACTTTTCTCAGACGACTGACCTAAAGATAATAAAAAATACCTCCCAAAGAAAGCAGTTGTTAGCTTTCTTGAAAACGGAAAACAAAACAAAACAAAAATTGTAAGTAATCCTGGGCATTAAATGACCAACATCAAAACCAGGACTGCCATTTGGATTGAACAAGTTTATTAGGTCAACACAGAAAACGAACTCCCGCATGGACATCATCAAGGCAGTCGCTGTGACACCATCATCTTGATGAAGGCGGAACTGTGGGGTCACAGGTGAATTTCACCATCTTCCACTCCACCAGGTAAATCCAGGGAATCCGTAGGTTAGGCTGTAGGCAGCAACAGACCTACTAGACTTTCATCCTGCAGGATATCGTCACCCAAGGGAAAGGCTCAGAACGTGTGGGGCTCAGAATTGGTGAATCCCACGTCCATGTGTAGAGGGTGAGAGTCCCCCATGGTGCCCTCGTTACTAGTAGCCACAGCCAGAGCCACAGCCATGGAGAGAGTGGGAGCGATATCCATAGCCACAGCCATAGCAGGAGCCGTAGCCACAGCCCAGTCTGCGGAAGCCACAGCCATACCAGGAGCCATAGCCACAGCCCAGGCCTCCATGGCCGCAGCCTCCATAGCCACAGCCTCCGTAGCCACAGCCTCCATAGCCACAGCCTCCATAGCCGCAGCCTCCATAGCCGCAGCCTCCATAGCCACAGCCTCCGTAGCCACAGCCTCCATAGCCACAGCCTCCATAAGAGTTTCCGTAGTAGCTTCCACACATGGTGTTGGCTGTTGAGGTTGTGCTTGGGTAGAGAAGGAGAGAAGTGTCACTTCGGTGTGGACGATTCCCCTGCAGAGGGCCTTTTATATGCCCTCAGTGTGAGTGGGACCCACCACACAAGTCAGGCCACTGGATAATTTGCAAGACCTCTCTGAGTAATTTGTTCACTCCTGGTTTTAGGGTAAGGCTTCAGGGGTAATGAAGACATTTGCTGTTGTTGTGCCACAACCTGAATCATTTGTGAATCATTAATAAGAATCAATTGTCTCATCTTCAAAACCTTACTTACACAAGACCTTCAAATTAGCAATTTGTAACCAGCCTTTATGATAAGAAATAACATTTGTAGTAGACATTCTGGGCTCCAAACAACCAATTTTTTTACCATTTTTTGGCTGACATCCAACAGGCCATAATAATCTACCTTCATTTGAGATTCTCCATCTCTTCTGTTCCAAACTCGGTTTGTTTGTTTTTTCTCTTTAGGGATTTTCCATATTTTCACATGAGTGATGGTTTACTAGGAAAAGCCAAAAGGTATCACTCAATTTCATGAGACCATCGACAAAAAGCCAACAGTTTGAAATTCTGGACCACCAGTCCCGGGAAGACCGGGCTTTTCATTTTCACTTACATTAATATTTCCTTTTAGGATTCTATTTTTAAAACATCATTTTTTTTCACGGTTTCAAATTTACGTCCGCATCTATAGCCAGAAAACAGAAATGAGATTTTATTTAATTTATAAAATTGCATTTTCATGAAAGAGTTTCCTTTAAAATCCAACACATTTGTAACGTTTGTGTTTTGACTCAAAGGTGAATATAGGCATTTCTTTCTTTAAAATAACAATACTGGCAGAGATATCTTTCACGGTGCTAATAGCGTTTCAACAACAAGCAATGAAGTCTTGGTAAAATATCTTGGATTATGAGAAACGTTAATAGGTTTCTAATGCCCAGTGCTTTTTAATGCAATGAGGGTCTGAGCTTACTGCAATAATTAAGAGAAATAACCCTCTGAACTTGTGTTCTTAGTAAGATTAATTCATAAGAGTCAGTAGAGCATAATAGATAAGAATGAAACTTCTGAAATCACCTCTCTGGGTTCAAATCTTACCTCTATCACTTATAGCTTTGTGACTTTAACAGTAGGCTCCGCTTGTATGTGGGATGGTAACAGTAACACCTACCCCACAAGACAATTTTGAAGAGTCAAATTAGCTAGTGTGTGTCAAGCACTTACAACACTGTCTGGCACATAGTAGGTACTAGAATATCCTTTGCTCTTATTATCATTTATTTCATCCCCAAACTGTTTTCCTGGCTATAAGCTTTAGTGGAGAGCGGATGAGTTGAACAAGAGCTGTCAGACATACTTAAGTCCTCTTGTACGGGTCTTGGGTCATTGCAAAGGAAAGAGAAACCCCTACATTAAGGCTCTGCATCTAAAAGGGGCTCCTGGGTGGTTCAGTCGGTTAAGCGTCTGACTTCAGCTCCGGTTATGATCTCATGGTCCATCGGTTTGAGCCCCACATCAGGCTTTGTGCTGACACCTCAGAGCCTGGACCCTGGGTTGGATTCTGTGTCTCCCTCTCTCTCTGCACCTTCTCTACTCAAGCTCTGTATCTCTCTCTCTCTCTCTCTCTCTCTCTCTCTCTCAAAAGTAGGTAAACATTGAAAAAAATTTTAATAAAATAAAAAAATAAAATAAAATAAAATAAAATAAAATAAAAGTAGAGAAAGGCACACTCTGATTTTCCTGAGAAGGAGCAAGTCCCATGAGTGACCCAAGAAACACAAGACCAGCAGGTAGAGAATACACTTGGTCCCTACCGGATGGATTTGAGTGCAAGCTCATTATTTTCCCTCGCACAGCACAAAACTTTTCTGGCTGTAAAGCCACAAAGATGTAGCACTGGATGGCAGGTAATGGATCGACCAGAGGAGTTTTGTGGTTAATGGCAATGGAAACTGGCAACCTGCATTATGCAGACACAGATGTCAGCGCAGGACAGATGAAGGCATTCCCTTTCAATCAAAAGCATACCTCCGCACAATAAAGTCAGCCTCAAGAGGGGCAGGAGAGGTGAAGGCTTTAATTCAAGTGAGCTTTCATTCTGAAGACTAGAATGTCGTTGAATTTTGTTGTTGGCCTGGAAGGGACAAGAAGAAATGTTTTGGCGTCAGGTGGAAATGGCAATCCAAGATAGAATTTGGTAAAATATGAAAATAAAACATAGGTGTACACTTGTAAAGATTGATCTTATAAAAATGTCACCCGGGTTATGCATTTCAAATAAAATGAATTGTTTTAGCTGAAAAGACGTATTGGGCAATATTATATATCTCATACTTTAAATAAAATTTACCCCTTAGCACTTGTGTTTTTCCAAAGCTAAACTGAGTAGCTTTTTCATCTGCAATGGGTAGATGAACTTGAGGTTATTATTGATAAGCCCGAAACGATTGGAATCAATTGAAGTCTGCACGGTTTTTGTGATTTCATAGAACTCCATTATGGAATTTAAATTTGAGCCCTCAGTGAGAGAGGGCTTTAAAACCAAGTCAGATATCTGTCATTCAATGCACATGATCTGACTGAAAACCTTGACACAACAGCAGAGCAATTTGGGTTCTGAAGGCTTCACGCTGCCTAACGAAACGAGAGTTTTGCAGTTGGTGTTGTTCGTAGTTAATACAAAATAATTTGCAATACGCACAACTTTGCCTGTGACTTGCCTCGCCTCCTACGGAGGAAATATAAAACACCTCATGGAAATAGTGATACTCGAACTCAGGGAAGTATCTTCCTCTTCTACGCCATCCTCCCTGACACCATGACCTACGACAGCAACTGCTATGGGGGCTATGGCCGTGGCTACGGCTGTGGCTGTCACGGGTACGGTGGCTACGGATATGTCTGCTGCAGCCCATCCTGCTATGGTAGATATTGGTCATATGGATTGTACTGGAAAATTCTAGAACCCCTGGACTCACAAGATGTGTCCTCCTGCGAAACATGGATTCCGCTTCTGGTCGTATTCATCCCATGCTATCTCTTCAAAGTAGCAAAATCCTCAATCCAGGCTATGGTGAAAGAAAGGTGTCATCTTTCTCTGGCTCCATCATGCAAGCTCATGCAGAGTATCTTTTAAAATGCAACAAAAGTTTTCTTCTTGATCTCTAAGTACGTCTTTCAGTAAATTGAATCTTTTTTGCAAAGATGCGGTCACATTTATTTATTTTCACTGTCATTATTGCCCATGGATGATTACAAGATAAAAATGTGTGTGTGGTTACTATCCCAGGTTGACACTACTTTCCTCCATCTGTTTTTTTTTTTTTTTTTTTTTTTTTGGCCCTTTAAATATTTTCCATTCTATTTAAAGCTGAGCCTCCATGTGACACGGTTGATTGCTTCCCCCTCAATAAATTTGGCTTCTCTTTAATTTGCAGGCAAAATAGTCCAAAACACACCTGAAGTCTGGTAGCTGCACGAGGCTGGCCGGCTGCCCTGGTTTCCCCAGGACACAGAGGAACACACCCACGCGTTAAGTGGTGCTTCTGTGAGTTTTCCAGGCGTCTGCTTTCTAGTGGCTTCATCACAAGAAAGCTTCTCAGGTGCCTGATGTCATTTGTATAGAACTCATGCCCAGCCTGAAAGTGGACCTAGGGAGTGTTGGACCAGCCCTGAGAACCTGGCTGTCTTTAGTAAATTTCTTTACGTGAGATCATTTCGATTACGAAGTCCATTTCATATACCCACCCGGTCTCTCATTCGTTCAATACTCTGTGTTTAAAGGATGCCAGGCATGCCGCTGTGTTGGAAAGAGAGCATTTTGTAGATGGTCATTTGAGATTGTTTCTGTTGTCATGTTACTGAATTTTATATGGATGTACCATCGATTACACATTGATATCTATGTAATATTAAAATATGGAAGTGGAATATTCTAGTGTTTTTAAATTTTTCCCAAATGAAGAATTGAAGTGTGTTTTCACCCTATGTATATAAAAATAAAGATTCTCAACATTAATTTGTAAAAACAAACTGCTGAAATTAAGAAGGATATAGATTAGCCAAATTTCAAGAATAAAGTATATAACTAAATAATAGGATCCAGATTGATTTAAAAAATGATTTGGTGAACATAACAAATATTACCTTTTTTCCAATAATTAAAATAAACTGAATTTAGAGCCAAAACTTCAAATCTATGTATTACAAAATCTTAAAAATTTTTCTAACATGTTAAGGCAAAGCCTATAAAAATGTGAGTTCTTACTGTTATAAATAATTTTGTGTGTTTCTTCAAGATTATTTATTTATTTTGAGAGAGGGAAGGCACATGTGCAAGCAGGAGAGGGGCAGAGAGAGAAGGAGAGGGAGAATCCCAAGCAGGCTCATGCTCTCAGTGTAAAGCTGGACACGGGTCTCAAACTCACAAACCACGAAATCATGACCTGAGCTGAAATCAAGGGTTGACTGCTTAACCTTATGAACCACCCAGGTGCCCCAATTTTGTATGTTTTAATATTCAATGATTATTTAATAGTAATTAATGCGTGTAACAAATTGAAAATAAATTCTTATCTTCAAATGTTGGATGCAACCTCCAAATATTTACTGGTATAGTTTTCTTTTTTTTAAGTTTGAAGAACACTGGGGTGTCTGGGTGGCTCAGTCTGTTAAGTGTCTGACTTCAGTTCAGGTCATGACCTCACGGTACGTGGGTTCAAGCCCTGTGCCAGGCTTCGTGCTGACAGCTCAGAGCCTGGGGCCTGTTTTAGATTCTGTGTCTACCCCTTTCTCTCTGCTCCTCTCTGACTCGTGCTCTGTCTCTCTGTCTAAAAAATAAATAAACGTTAATTTTTTTTTTTAAGTTTGAAGATCACTGCTCTAGACCAGGGCTTATCAGACTGTGGTCTGTTGCCACTTGTGGGACCCAGAGACCCTTTCAACGGGTTCGTAAGCCCCCAAAGTATTTTCATAATATATGTATTTACCTATTCCACTCTAATAACCCCATGAATATGCCCTAGAGTTTTCCAGATATATGCTTTGCATGACTCGCTGCCACAATAGACTGAATGATGAAGCAGATATAAGAAACCCATGGCCCATGTTTCTTCTGCCACTATTTCAAGAAAATCTTCCCGGAAAAATCCAAGAACAACTTTAAAGCCAATGTGAGTATATGGGAACGCAAAAGGTGAAATGAGGGAGGAGAACCAGCACATAGGTTTGGATTGCTGAATAAATGCTTCATTGCATAGTATAATGGTGTAGTCCTACAGAAAGTTACGGTTAACAAATAAGCTGAACTCTCAAGAGGAAAAAATGCAGCTTTGTATTCACTCTTTAACGGAAATATAGTCAGTTCATCGTCAGTAAGTAGTAGAAAATATTATTTGGTGTGAGGAATTGTTTGCCTGAAGGAAAGGAATTATAGAATTTAAAAGATATTTTACTTCAGCTAACCACAGTTTTATCACTTCCTCTCTCAGATAGTCTCTAAATTCCTTGACTGTATATGTAGATACGCAATAGAAATTATTATTGTAAGAAAACAAAAACAAAGCAAAAAAACAAGGAAAATTGAGTCCAGGCGCTTGAATATCAACAACATTTCAAGGAACCTAAGTACAGACTTTAATAACAAAACGTGAGTGAGAAGATCTCTAAAATATAAAAAGAATCTAAAGACCTGTGGCATGATTATTGTATTCCAAAAGAAATAGTTAATATTTTCTATAAGGACATCTTCTGGCTTATTGAAACAAGTGTTTCGTGAAGTTTTATTATTCCAACTTTGCCTGAAGTATGAGGCCATGCTGTCTCATACACCACAGAAGGTATATAAAATGCCACACGCAGATGGTGACATTCAAATTGAGGAACAATTAATAATTCCCTGCTCCTCAGTGGAAACTTCTATTCCTGACACCATGCACTGTAACAACCACCATGATGGCAGCCTTGGCTATGGCTCTGACTCGGCCATAGGATGGATGTGGGCATGGTGGCTGCTGCCCATCTGGCTGTGGCAGACAGTGACCCCATGAATTCTACTGAGGAATATCCAAGCAGCTCAGCCTACAGTACTCCTTCACCTGTGATTTCCTGACTCAGCTTCCATGGTTTTTCCCAAGAGTAATTCTATTCTCTATACAGTTAAGCTCATCCATGATAATCTGAAAAACACAAAGTTCAGATCTGATGTCCTTCTCAGTTGATGAAGATGGCCAGGACCGTGTCGAAAATTATAGATAAGTCCTACCTTTGAGACTGTGTTACCAAGGTAACTTTGGTACTGTGTTTTCTGGTTTTGATCAATATATTTCATAATGGAAAAGTTTAAGTTAACTTTTGGATGAACTTGTTTTTTTCATTTTTGGTATTATTTCACTTAGATCGATTTGCAGGTCTCTGGGGAACTGTCTTTGGACGTCGCCTTTGTTGTTATTCTGAGATGATCATTTTCAAAAAGGTAAGGATATGGCCATCATTCCTTTATAACAACATCAATATAAAAACTTTGCTTTCATATACACCGATAAGCAGCACTACTATTCATATATAAACAAGTTAAATGTCACTTCACATAATAATAGCACCATTTTCTATTAACCTGTGCTACAGGTGTCTGTCTTTGGCTGTTTTTTTTTATAACCCCACAGTTTGGTTGTATCATTAAGATATGTGCCTTTGGGTACCTATAAGTGGTTCATTCTGCCTTTCATACTCCTCCCTCTTCTTCTGAGCTCAACAGCAAAAGAGTACAATACATAGCTACAAACTGGTAGGTCACTTTCATTTTAGAGATCTATCGGAAAAAGCCACCTGGCTCCCTTCTTAATAAACAGGGTTTTAACAAGCTGGATCATCACCTTCCATTTGCATTCGGGGTATTAAGCTTCTTATTCCAACTTCTAATTGGAAGAAAACAAAACGTCTTAATTTTTTTTAGAGTTTATTTATTTTGAGAGAGACAGAGACAGCATGAGTGGGGGAGGGGCAGAGAGCGAGGGAAAGAGAGAGAATCCCAAGAAGGCTGCTCACTGCTGGAGGTCAGCCTCAGTCCCACAAACCATAAGATCATGACCTGAACCAAAACCAAAAGTCGGACACTTAACCTACTGAGCCACCCAAGGGCCCCTCTTTTCTTAATTATTCTAGCTTTCTTCCTCAAGCAAATGAGCCAAAGAAATCTCCATAAGACACCAATGAGGAGTAATGTTTCTGAACATCCAGACAGTATTCTCAGCTATCAACACACGTGGCTGAAAGCACTCTAGACATTTCAAAAACATTTCAACATACATTTCAGGAAGTATGTATAGTTTATATTATATCACATTATATTTTAAGAAGTCCTCTTCCTTTGTCTCAGCAACTGAAACAACTCAAGGAATTCGCCTCCGAATTTTTCTCTGGGATAGTAGATGTTTCTCAAAGGCTCTATATAACTGACACACACTCAAGTAATAAATAATGAAGAAGATATTACTTCACATAATATCACTGCTAAAGGATTGGAGCCTGGCAGTGAGAAGAGTTGCTGGAACATAGTGGTGCCTAATAAATATTTTTAATAAAGAAATTAACAACAGTGAATAGTGTTGAAAAATGTCTCCCTGGAATTTTATATTCTACTTGAGCAAAAAATGGGAATGTAAGGATATAAGCTATCTCTGGGGTCTTAATGTACTAATAATGTTATTTCTCCCGGAAAGTATTGATTGTGCCTTTATGTGCTCCCTGTGCATCACTCAGAATGGAACATAGTTTTATCTTAAGAGGGACATTCTCAGTCCCTCACCCAACTCTATTATGACTGAGGGACTGAGGACAATGAGAATGACAGATCACTCTTAATACTTAAATTTGTTTAATGTTTACTTATTTTTGAAAAAGAGACAGACAGAATGCGAGCAGGGGAGGGGCAGAGAGAGAGGGAGACACAGAATCCGAAGCAGGCTCCAGGTTCCGAGCTGTCAGCACAGAGCCCAACGTGGTACTTGAACTCATGAACCACGATATCATGACCTGAGCCGAAGTCGGATGCTTAACCAACTGAGCCACCCAGGCGCCCAGATCACTCTCGATACTTAGATAAAGTCAAAAGTACCTTTTAAAAATAGAATAAGATAACTTTTATTAACTCAGTCATGTTTATGCTGCTTTTCAGGAGAGATTCCACTTGAAGATCATCGCATATAGCTCGGTTTCAGTCAACATCACTGTGTCTTCCTTTTTTCAAACCAATTTCTTTTGCTTCCTTCATCTAGTTTCTGGCCAATGTCAGTAAGAAGCACTTCAAATGCTACATTTAAATGTTCATCTTAAAGTCTAACCTGGCTCAAAGCCTCTCCTAAGAGAGAACCTAGCTGTTTCATGAGTGAGAAATGTTCTCTGTCTGCATCATATACACCTGTCCAGTTGCCTTCAGAACAGAATTCAAAACTCACGCAAGTAATGATGTGTTCCCGATGCTGATACGCAGCTGCTTTGTGAGGATACTTCACTCCAGATACCCTCCCTCCCCCGCTGGGCAACTGTAAGATCAATGGAACCAAGGGATTCAGAAGGTGAATGGTAGAGAAGTCTCCAAATCTCTACTCGGACTGACAAGAGGGGACCACTGCATTGAAACGAATGTGACACACTATGACAGAGAAAAGCAAAAACTCCTTCTGTTCTGCCCATTCTCTGTAGAAAGATCAACTTTCTTTTTCTTTTTCAACAGTTTGTGGTATAACTGATATGCAAAAAAACCTTCACAGATTTAAAGTATATGTTGTAATGGGTTTCAGCGTATTATTACACAGTCACAATCAAGATAATAAATATATCTATCACCTCCAAAAGTTTCCTTCTCTCTTTTGGGTTTTTTTTTGTTATCGAAGTAAAAACACTTAACATAAGATCTACACTCTTGTCAAAATTTTAAGTGCACAATATGAACTATAGTCACAAAGCTGTACAGCAGGTCTCTCGAACTTATTTATGTTGCATAATTGAAACTTAATACACTTTGAACAGCAACTTCCTGTTTCCCTCTCCCCACAAACCTTGTGTACCACCATGTATACTCCATTTCAATGGGTGTGACTATCTTATGAGATGCCTCACCTAAGAATCATGCACTACTCCCTTCTGTGACTGACTTACTTCACTTACCAGAATGTCCTCCAGGTTCATCTACGCTGTCACAAATGACAGAATTAAAAAAAAACAAACAAACACATACTTTTTAAAAATTGAATAATATTCTGTTATATGTATTACCATATTTTTTAAGCCAATAACATTCTAAGTATTACCACATTTTTTGATCCATTCATCCATCGATAGACATTTAGGTTGTTCCCATATCTTGGTTATTGTGAGTAATGCTGCGATGAACATGTAAATACAGATATCTCTTTGAGATCCTGATTCCAATTATTTTGGATATATACCTGGATATATGCCCAGAAATGGAACTGCTGGATCATATGGTAGTTCTGTTTTTCAGTTTTTGAAGAATTGCCATACTTTTTTTTTTTTTCCCATAGTGGCTGCACCATTCATTCCCACCAAGAGTTTACAAAGATTCCAATTGTTCCACATCCTTTTAGTACATGATATGAAAAACAACTATGTGAGTCTAGCTTTCACCTTTTTTTTTTAACATTTCATTTTATAACAAAATTGTAAAATTTCCCAGAAATAATAAAAAGTAACATAATTACATATAAAAATACAGGTTCCTTTACAGTGGGACTTGGATAAACATTGTGTCAGTCTATTCATTAAGAAGCATTGAAGGAATATTTTCCTTGGGGAGAGGAATCATACAAAAAATAAGATAAAACACACAGGCATTCTGATGGGATTTCTACTTTAGTTAGAATCTGCCCATGAAACTATAAACCCAAGTAAGGAATCAGCATTCTCTAGAAATCCCATAAAACCCGATCAAAGAATTTTCACTAATTTGATGCAGATTTGAAAATATATCAATTATTAATTATTAGAGTCATATGGTTTGATGGGGAGAATTCTGACCTGAAAGAAAAAAAGATCTAGCCTATGAGAGTCTGTTTGCCTAAAAGAAAAACCACGAGCCTAAGGAATTTTTCTAATGTAAATTAGTGTGAATTATGAGTCCAACACTTACCGCGGTTTGCTCTAGCCATCACTGAAGATACATAAAAGCCCTGGAAGACGGTGGCATTCGGATTGAGGACACTGGTTCCCACCATCAACGGAACCTTCAATTGCTGGCACCTTGTGCTGCTCCTACAGTAACTACTGTGGCGGCCTTGGCTGTGGTTCTGGCTGTGGCTGTGGCTCTGTCTCCGGTGGGTATGGACACAGCTGCTGCCGCCCATCTTATTGTGGCAGATACTGGTCCTGTGGATTTTACGGAGAAATTTCTAGAGATACTCCAGGACTCCTCTTCCTGTGTTTCCTGAATCCACTTTCTGAGTTCTTCTCTTTATGAAATAGTAATTCTCTCATTCTAGAATACTTGGGAAGGAGAGAAGAGTTGAAATTCTATGTCCTTCATCTCCATTGAATAAAATCATCTGGAATGTCCTGCTCTAGAAAAGAAATTTTCTCCTGTTATTGGACTACAATTGCTGCTCGGCTTACATTTTAGTTCAACGTTCTTCAAGTGAGACAAAATTTATTTCCATTTTCTTTTTTTTTTTTAATTTTTTTTTTAACACTTATTTATTTTTGAGACAGAGAGAGACAGAGCATGAACAGGGGAGGGGCAGAGAGAGAGGGAGACACAGAATCTGAAACAGGCTCCAGGCTCTGAGCGGTCAGCACAGAGCCCGACGCGGGGCTCGAACTCATGGACCGCGAGATCGTGACCTGAGCCAAAGTCGGCCGCTTAACCGACTGAGCCACCCAGGCGCCCCTTTACTTCCATTTTCAATAAAATCTGTATTGAAAATACTTTTTTATATTACTTTTGTTATATCTGTTGCATGCGCATATGTGTATTTTTGTGACAGAAACATCGTCTTTCTTAATATGCTAAAAAATTAGAGCCTAAAACTAAATTATTTCTAAATGAAATTTGTTTTTGATAAATCTATAATCACTGCAACTACCTGATTATATTTAAACATTAGCCCATATGCTAAGTTTTTAATTAACAGATAAAATCCCACAATGACACTCCTATTTTCAATAACCGTATTCTATGTGACCCTGTCTTTGGCTATTTCCTTATATCCCACATTTGCAAATTTTGAACTGTGCTTCTTGGATTTTCCACTTCATAGCCTTTAAATGACCCTCCATATCCCACATTTAATAGTAGCACACAAAGTAGATATGCACAGTGTTTTTGTCTTTGAGAATTTCTAGAAAGTGCCACTCCATTACCACATCAGCCCATCAAGCATAAGACATTAAATCAGTGCTTTCATGGAACCGTGATTTTGAATTTCATATTTCCAACTTCTGTTTTGAGGATATCAAAATTTATTTTTATATTAAATACAAATTTCCACCAGACCCTATTAGAAAAAAAAATAGAATAATGGAATTTTAACATCAGTGTGTTGAAAACTTATTTTAACATTCTGTATCATTTTGATTTTTGTTTGAAATTACAAATTTCACAAATTTTCACCACTTTATCGATATGAAATATCTACATGTTGTTTGTGCATATATTATTCCTTAAGAACAACATAGATGGCCAAGCAACTTTTTGAGAATTTCAAATTTATACTAATTAATTTTTAAAACGGGATCATACGATGAAATAAGGACCTTTATGATTTGCTATAGAGTATTAGAAGTCATTTTTCTCAGTATGTAAAATATTTTGATGTATCCATCTTGTATAATAGAATTTTCTCAGCTTTATAAAAATACCACAGCCTATGTTATGAGAGGAAAATCAAATAACACTAAGTAAACAATACCACTGATAGAATCCACATGGTTCCAGCACCTAAGACAGGGCCTGGAGGTATTACAGATTTGAGTTTTGTTTCTGTCTCTGGTTTTTATTTGTTTGTTTCATGAATAAATAAAAAATAAATGAATGAACGAATAAAGCTGATAAATCTTTGTCAATGTTTTATGGGATTTTTAAAATGCTTTCAAATTAAGAGTCTACTACTTGGCAATGAAAAAGAATGAAATCCTGCCATTTGCAACAATGTGGATGGAACTGGAGGGTATTATGCTAAGTGAAATAAGTCAGAGAAAGACAGATATCATATGTTTTCACTCATAAGTGGAACCTGAGAAACTTAACAGAAGACCATGGAGGAAGGGAAGAGGAAAAAATAGTTACAAACAGAGAGGGAGGAAGGCAAACCATAAGAGACTCTTAAATACAGAGAACAAACTGAGGGTTGATTGGGGGGGTGTAGCAGGGGAGATGGGAAAATGGACGATGGGCATTGAGGAGGGCATTTGTTGGAATGAGCACTGGGCATTGTATGTAAGCAAAGAATCGCGGGAATCTGCCCCCCCACAACCAAGAGCGCACTGTATACATTGTGTGTTAGCCAACTTGACAATAAATTATATTTAAAAAAAAATTGAGTCTACTTTAAAAATTAACAGCATGTGAAAATGCATGGCTGTTCAGATGTGTACACATTTATCTCCCTCCAGAGCCTCAACACCCAAATGATTCTCTTTTGTCCAATTGATATTCAAATTTTTGTCACATTGGGCTCACAGGGGAAGACGACTATAGTAGCAGGTGCAAAGTAGAGGGCTTGTACCTATGGCCAGGACTACCTGGAACCTCATTTTGTGATCAGGATACACACCGAAGTACTTGTAAGAAAAATACTACTTGTCTTAGATTTGTTTAAAAATATTCAGCACAAATAACAATATCTACAAAGAGTATACAAGAAGAGAAGACTGATGGTGGAATACTGACAGATATTTGATCCTGAGGATATGTTTATAAAGCTCCAAAATACAGCTCAAGATACTTTTATGCTCACATGAAACTTACTTATTAAAATGAATAATAAACATGAAAAGCTTACCTGACTCTGCTGAGGAAGCTCTATTTTTAAGAAGGTTATTTTCCACATTATGGAAGACCCTCACGTAAAATATTAGAAGTAACGACAGAATTTTAAAAATCAACATTTTAGAACCTTGTCAATGACTCACCTCGATAAAAATTCTTTCAAATATTTTAACCTAAATAAATAAAAGGTGAGCAAGGGTCTTAAAAAGAGAATAAGAAAAACACATCAAAGGCACAGGATTTGATTGCAGGGAAGCTGACTCAACAGCAAAGCCATCCCGCTCGCACAAGGGCCTCACCTTGTCTGAGGCAAGGACTCAGGAAGTGTAGTAATGTAAATTAGTAGGAAATATGTGATCAACAAGTCCCGCCCACTGAAGATACATATAAAAAGGACCTGTGTAGACAGTGATGTTCAAACTGACAGAAACGGATTCCCTGCTCCAACAATATCCTCCACTCCTGAAACCATGTCCTACTACGGCAACTACTATGGAGGTCTAGGTTATGGCTATGGTGGCCTGGGCTGTGGCTATGGCGGCTATGGCTATGGCGGCTGTGGCTATGGCGGCTGTGGCTATGGCGGCTATGGCTATGGCGGCTATGGATGTGGCTTCGGTGGCCTGGGCTGTGGCTATGGTGGCTATGGATGTGGCTACAATGGCGTGGGCTATGCCTGTGGAGGCTACGGGTATGGCTCCAACCGCCCATCTTGCTGCAGAAGATGTTTCTACTGAGAAGCTTCCAGAGAAACTCAACTTTTTATCCTCCTCCAGCTTCCTGAATCTGCCTCCATGATTCTTCCTATGAATAATTCCATTTTCTCCTCTGAATGTCAACATCATCCTAAGACATCTAAAAAGACAAAATAAAATAGGTTGGATTCTGCAAAACCTATCTGAACTCACTGAAATCACATGGAATGTTTCGTAGTTTTTAAAACCTTTTCCTTTGATATTGTATTGCCTATCAAATTTCCCTCATTTTTGATCAACAATGATATGTGAGAAAAGTATATAGTAATTTTAATAAACATTTATCTCGTTGAAAATACTTGTTGCATTTATATGTGTGTGTGTGTGTGTGTGTGTGTATGTTGAAATAATTCGATTTAATATTGCTTTGGGAGGATTAATGTTTTCAACTGGCTTTGCAACTTGCTACATCTTAATGCTATAAATGGGGGGGGAAGGTCATATGAGGAGTCATAATCACTATTATAGAAGTAATATAATCCATTTCCTTAAAAGTGACTGGCATATAGGGAATGCTCAATAAATATTCCCTAAGTGATGGAATATCACTGGCTTTAAGGATGGGACATAGCAAACCATGTAATTTCTAACAAATTCTATTAAGTTTTGATTGGCAATGTGAGAGAATTTGGAGCTACGCCCATGTATACACATGCCCATTACCAGGCTCTTATTGTCGAGATGATGACATTGCGTATGATGGGAATGCCTTAGGGAATCTGCATGCAGCAGCTGAGAACCACAGGAACTCGAGCAACCATATTCTTGTGCCCAATCCTCCTAGAGCTCTGATAGACATGATGTACTATTGATCATTTTGTTCAGCCAAGATACTGCCAAGCTGAATTATCTTTAAATAAAATAGATTGCCATTCCACTTATTGGACTCATTTCTTGTGTTTCCTCACCCAGCTTTTCCTATTCATGTCAGAAATGCCAACCTCATTCCTGACTATTGGGGAAAAGATAATTCACATTCAGCATGCCCATTTCGATCAGCCCAAATCAATGGGATGACTTATAATTTACAGAAAAGTTTTACTTTTATGTTGTATTAGCATCATGCTTCTTCATATCACTCATGGGAGAGATCAATTTCATGTTTAATAATGACCTATGGCTGTAAATATTGCTGCATTGCATTTACATTAAAATGTCCCATCATTTTTGCTTTTCTCGGTTTATATATGTGCGTACGCATGTGAGAGAAAGGAATAGAGAGAGAGAGAAATGAGAGACAAACAGAGAAAAGAAGGCAGAAACAGAGAGGAGAGAACAGACTGTCTTTGGCTGTCTCTGAAGTTTTGATGTGTCTACAAATTCAGGGATCTGAACATGAGCTCTTCTTATCGAAGGACATATGTCATCCAGGCTTCCGTGGGATTCGGCAGCTACTACCACATCTGATCAGACTATGAAATTACTCATGCCAGATAAATGATACTTTTGCCTACCGAAGCAGTTCTTCTTCCTATCACTACATTTAACAATCCTTGCCTTTGTCTCTTTCCTGATACCCTGAGTCTTAGCCGAATTACTTAAAACTGTGCCTCAAGAAAGAGATCGTTTGCTCCCCACACCACACAGGCTTCTGGTTATATTCTACATGTTATCCATAAAATAGTTCATGAAAAATTCCATGCTTGGTGGCTGCCGACTGCCTGATGTTTGATAGATCCTTCAAGAGGGACCCTCTCACTGCTCACCACCTCACCACCACAGTCTTCCACGCACTGAGTCACCACCATCTCCCTTTATACTACTCCCTCTCTTCATTCAGCTCGGCATTTACAATGTCCAACATGAACGAATATTTCTTTTTTCTTAAGAAGCCTCATGACATCGGGAAATGGTGAAGAGACAACAGAGGTTTATGGAATACGATATCAGTCAGGCAAAGATCATTTTGATTAAATGGATTTTCTACTTTATTTTCAAAAATTGCTACATTTTGCTCAAAAAAAAAAAAAAACCCACCAAAAACGTGCGGCCATCATTGCATTTGAAAAGTGAATCCTACCAATGAAATTCTGCTTGACTAACAGGTGCCACGTGTCATTTTGATACCGGAAAATCTACCTTAATGCTGTGAAGAGATGTGCATTAAGCATAACGCCAGACACATGTTTCACCCAACGAAGAAAAGTAATGATTCCAGAAGAAACTGAACTTATTTTATTTGTTTTTCTTCACAATACTGGAAGTTTCTCTCATGTCTTTTTACCACTTCTGGCATCTCATGCTGTGAATGAGATCAGTGATATGAGGAGACACAGGAACAATAAAAGCTGTCACATGACACAATGTCTTAAAAACGGCCGGCCCATGGTTAGTAACAGATAAGTAACAATTGAATGGTTGAAAGGGGCTGAAAAACCTGTGTGATTTTTTTTTCTCTAAAGTTGTATAGAATCTAAACCAGAAGCCCGAGGGAAAGCCGTGTTCTTCATCCCATCTGTACACCCATCACTACTCTCAGTGTTGGAAGCAGTGTTTGTGGGGTCAGAGAAAAATTGGGCTCGACAACGATAAAGTCAGAAAGCTTCTTAACAAAATCTCCCAATAACTTTACATACAGTGAAGATATAAAAGTTATATTAATCTTGTTGTCAAAACTCACTTGGGTATGCAGGTAGCTTTTCAAAAGTTTGCATTAGGACCCCTGGCTTTTACCAAGAAACTTAGACTTGCACCTGTTTTCTCTAACCAAAAGAAATCCAAAAGGGGTTCTCGCTTTTGTCAAAAAGGGCAAAAAGTGAAAATAGCATTCAGTGTTGGCTTTGCAGGAAGTCATTATAGAAACAGCGAGCACCCCAAGCTGTGAGAGTGGCGCCCCCCCCCCACACACACCCTGCCTGCTCCCTTCCCAAGAACTATGCATCGTAGCATCACCCTCAGAGGCCTGAATTGTGTTTGTGAGCATCGTGCTTCCTCCTGATTTATTTTGTGCATCTGTTAGCAAGATGTGTCCTAAAGTATCACCAAAGCCTTACAAGGTTCTTCTTTTTTTAGTCTGGGAATGCTCAATTTTTTTTTTTTTCATATAAATTAACAGTAACTGTTTCTTCACTTTATGCCATTCCACTCTAGGAAAGGTTTCATAGGAACATTGTTCTATTTTCAGATAGTGGGAGAAACCTGTACTCTTAAATAGATCTAAATTTCTTTTCTGTAAAGCATATTTAAATTAAAATTATATTTTAATTCTCATTAAAATGTTGAAATAAAGAATGAAAATAAAGGAAAAAAAAAAAGCCTGGAGCCTAGTGTCTGCTGTGTGGTCAGTTAGTCTTTCCATTGGGGATTTCTATCTCCACCAACTCTTCATCAATCAGCCAAAAACTGAGGGAATGAAGAATGAATGCAAAACTCTTTTCACCTCTCATACTTCCCACACATCATTTAGGACACATCGCTACTGCAAATCCACGGCATTCTGTAAGAGCAAAAATGAGCCCTGTTAGAAAAAACATTAGCTTAGGATGAAGTACCAAGCTTAACCTTCATGTGGTTTGCAGGTACATCTACAGCACCTCCATATGTGATGACACAAGGAAGCATAAAGCATAGACAGTTTCTGCCCATAAATGGTCATACATTTTCCGGAAAGATCAAGGGTACATACTCAAGGGTAGGTTGATAAATAAATGCCAAATATGTCCATATGTGATAGTACTTGCCAGCATATTGCCAGTAACGTAACCAAAGAGTAGCCATATTGAGTTGGAAGGAAGTGTTTTTTGTAAGAGTAGATTGGATATTTTATAAGGGTAGAATGAATATATATTCTACCATCCTTTATGTGAAAGATTCAGGAAGCGTGTTCCTCCAGACAAGGCTCGTTTTAAAATTCTTAAAGAGGAATGGAATGAAAACCAAACAATGGGATGCCTATTTTCAGGATTTGCATCATACCACATAATCAGGCCACATTTATGCAACTAAATAAATATACAGTGAAACATAGCCTTGAAAATAGAATAGAGTTTCATTTTAAAGGCCCATAAATTCATGGTGGAGTCCTGACATAAGGGTAAAATTATCTGTTATGAGGGCCATGTTTTGCCAACAAATCAAAATATTCATGATGTTGTAGGAAGCAAATTAGTGAGATGTTGGCCACTCTGCTGCCTGTGGTTTTCTCCACCACCACTGAGGGTGTATAAAAGGCCCTTGGCAGATGGAGGCATTCATATTAAAGACACCTACCTCCTGCTCCTCAACTGAACCTTCCACTCCTGACACCATGTGTTACTACGGCAACTATTATGGTGGCCTGGGCTGTGGCTATGGTGGTCTGGGCTGTGGCTATGGCCGTGGCTATGGTGGCTATGGTTATGGCTGCTGCCGCCCGTTGTGCTACGGAAGATACTGGTCCCATGGCTTCTACTGAGGAATTTTTCGTCTATTGGCTACATCACTCTATTTTACTTGCATTCTCTTCATGTTTCCCTGACATGAAAAATTTTAAAATGTCTTCAAAAATACTGACTCTGTATTAAACTATCTGAGATAAATAAAGGAAATTCAGCATGCCTGTTTTGATTCACCATTATCAATTAGATCCTATCACAGTTTATAGGAAAGGATTTCCTTTGATGTGATATTACCTTTATAATGTGATATAAAATTTAATTGTTGGGTTATCAATTTTACTTGAAAGCATGTATTTTTTTTTATTTTTTAACGTTTATTTTTGAGAGAGAGAGAGAGAGAGAGAGAGAGTGAACGGTGGAGGGGCAGAGAGAGAGGGAGACACAGAACCCAAAGCAGGCTCCAGACTCTCAGCTGTCAGCTCAGAGCCCAATGTGGGGCTCGAAATCACAAACCGTGAGATCATGACCTGAGCTGAAGTCAGACACTTAACTGACCGAGCCATCCAGGTGCCCCTTTAAAACATGTATGCTTAAATAAACTTTATTTCATTGCAAATATTGCTTTGTTACATTTATACTAAATTATCTCCATCAGTTTAGCTTGTATGTTTGTGTGTTTGTGTATGATTATTCACATGTGTATAAGGTTGGGGTGGGAGTATGGTGAAACAGAGCAAGAGAGAGCCACAGTTCTCTTTTGTGGTCATTATGTGACTGATACTGAAGAGTAAAAATATCAATTCTTTCCAACAGCATTCATATGAAGTCTGTTTTTATGTAAATCTCGATAATCTCTTTTATCATCTCTGTTGGCTTATGTCCTTATCTAAGCCTTAAAAATAACTAGTTTTTACAAGAGTTGTATTTCACATCAGGTCATTAAAACATGTAGGTATCTGTATGTTTTGTGGTTTTGGTAACACCTATGGTTGGATTATATCAGCAAAAGCTCTACTTCTGCTAAATGTTTTTCAATTTTTTTAAAAAAACATTTCGCCTAAAGAATGAGTATCAAATTTAAAGTATCAGCACTAATAATAAATCCTGCTAGTCATATTACCAACATTGTGTCTGAAAAATACTTCAAAATACACCAATTTATTCTAAGTATTTGGAAAAACTAGATATGTATGGCAAAATAGACTTATGGAAATCATGAAATATTTTCTCAGTTTCAAATTAATATGAGCTTATTTCATTTTTTACCTAGGGGTCTGGCCTTTATCAAATGTATACCTTATACATATTAAATTTCCCCAGAATCAAATTTATCTTACACCCTTGAGGCAGTTGTTTTACTAGGGAAACTCAAACTGAAAACATTAAATACAATGAAGAGCTTATTTAAAAATAAACAAATAAAATAAATGATTCACTCATATGTGGAATTTAAGAAACAAAACAAGTGAGCAAAGGATAAAAGAGACAGAGAGAGAGAGATGCAAACCAAGAAACAGACTCTTTAGACAACAAACTGGTGGTTACCAGAGGGGAGGTGGGTGGAGGGATTGAGGAAACAGGTGATGGGGACTAAGGAGGGCACTTGCTGTGATGAGTACCAGGTGTGCTATGGAAGTCTGACTCACTATATTGTACACCTGAAACTAATATTACACGGTATGTTGGCTAACTGGAATTTTAATACAAACTAAAGTAAAAACTAAACTAAACAAAAATAAAATAAAATAAATAAAATAAAGCAAAATAAAATAAAATAAAATAAAATAAAATAAAATAAAATAAAATAAAATAATAAAATAAAACAAAATAAAATAAAATACATCTAGGCACGACCCCAGAGCTAAAAATTAAATGTAAAGCTAAAATCAGAGCAGCTAGAGAAAACTAATATTACCTACAAAGAGTAACCGTAAGTAAACTCCTCAACAGAAGCAAAGGAAGCCAAAGGAAAACACAGTAACATTTTAAGGAAGAATAGGTTGCAGATAACTATCAACCTAGAATCTCATATCATCAAATGTTTCTTCCAAAAATAAAAATAAAAGTTTCTGAATGATAAAATAGTGAGACAATTTATTTTTCTCAAGTATTAATTGTAAGTAACAGTAGAGTTGCTCAGGCAGAAAGAAAGAGATCCTGACCGAAATGTGGACATTCACAAAAGCATGAAATGAATACAAAAAATACATGTGAACATTCATTGTGCACAAATA
Source organism: Panthera tigris (assembly GCF_018350195.1). Classification (NCBI taxonomy): domain Eukaryota; kingdom Metazoa; phylum Chordata; class Mammalia; order Carnivora; family Felidae; genus Panthera; species Panthera tigris. The sequence goes on along the minus strand of NC_056668.1, from coordinate 14,281,939 downwards.
ATGATAATGTCTCTGGAGGTTTCAATATATAGACAATGAGATATGTTACACATATTCCATAGAAGACTGGCTTATAAAAATTGTTAGCTCTAAGGCCCTAGACTTATTAAGAAAGAAGTAAAATATTGCAATAGCTGGTAGTAATTCATTGATGCTGCAAACAAGATGAAGATACAGAGTGTAGTAATAATGGACAAACTGCAGGGGCAAAGGTAGAACTTTGGAAAACTATTTGGTAGCAGCATCTGTAACTCAGCAATTCTGATTCTGAGTATATACCTAATTGGTATGTCTATTTTGATAGATTAATCAGAAGTAGGCAAACTTTTTCTGTAAATAGTAAAATATTTTAGATTTTGTAGGCCATATGGTCTGTGTCTCCACTTCTCAGTTCTGTCACTATAGCATGAAAACAGCCACAGACCATGCATAAATGAATGGATGTTTTCCAGTAAAACAAATGGTGGGCAGGAATTTATGGATCCCTCGGTTAAATCATTCTTCAGCAGAATATGTTCTCTTCCCTCTTAGTTTTAGGGCAGGAGTATGCATCCCTTCCCCTTTGGGTACAGCAGCCAATGTCATTTGGTCTGGGTCTACTGTGGACAGAGTGTATTTCTCTGATCACTGCCTTTGGGCTTCACCATGTTATTTGCATTGACCAGAGGGATGCTGCCATATAGCCTTGGAGCGTGCATGTCTGAGCTTTCCCTGTTGTACTCTAGCCTTTTCCCCGGGGGAGGATGCCTCCAGTAGCTGCCAGTCCAAGGAAGATACATGAAGAAGGCTCGAAGCCAACCCACAACTTGAGCCAAATCTACATTATATTGGCTGAACCCCAGCAGACGCACAAACACAGAAGCGAGGCATAAATGTTAATGTCATATGACACTGAGATTTGAGGGCTTTTAAATGCAACATCATTATGGGAACAACTAGCATATCTTAGATACACACATAAGTGTACCAAGAGACATGAACAAGATTGACTGTGGCAACGCTATTTGTAAAATCTTGTTAAAATGTTGAAGCAAGACAAGTGACCATTAAGAGTATGAATAAAGAAATTGTGGTATATTTGTAGTATATTGTTTGTAGTATATTGTATATTGTTTGTAGTATATTGTATATTGTTTGTAGTATATTGTAGTATATATTTGTGGTATATTGAAATTTTATACAGCACTAAGAATTAACACAAAAACAAAAAGCATGACTCTAACAACAAAAAATACAGATTGAAAGAAGCCAAATAAAATAATCCTCTTTGTGTGATTCCATTTGTGTAAGGTTCAAAAGTTGGCCACATCCTTAGTTTTGGATATCAGGAATGGTTACACTTAAAGGCTTGTACTAAATGGAAATGGACATACGGGGAGTCCTCTGGGATATTAGTGATATGTGATTTTTGGATGTAAGTACTGATTAAGCAGCTATGTGCACTTTGAAAATTCATCAAGTTCTACCTTCTTGATTTATTCATAGTATGGATGTTATACAATATACATGAATAAGGTTTTTTTATTAAAAATCATAAAAATATGTTAAGTCAGTCCACTGAAAGTACTCTGTAGAAAACATGATCTAGTAGACAAGACATATTTTCATCTGAGAACAGATGAAGACAGTTGGCAGACTTTCAGCATCAAGTAATTTCCCTTTCAAGGTATTCACTCATCCAGCAAATACAATATAAAACTTTAGACTATATAATAGAATTGTGTAAATATAAGGACTCCTGAAATCCACAGTTGAGTAGAACTGATATCCAAAACAAAAAACCACAAATATAGAGGAATGTTTGTGTGCTCTATATCATCCCAAGTAATTTGGTAATATTTATCAACTAGCCAAATCCAGAGTAAGCAAAGTCTTTGAAAAATAAACAACCACATCTTTAAAAAAAAGTAATAGACTGATTTGATCAGTTTTAGATGTACAAAAAAGCTGTGCAGAAAGTACAGAAAGTTCCCATATGTACCCTTACCCTTTTGTCATGAGTGTCTTCCATTATTAATTTTTTTTTTGCATTAGTGGGATACATTTGTCAGAACTGATAAGTCAATATTGACACATTATTAATTAAAGACCATAGTTTAGTGTACATTGTGTTTTATATTCAGTGGGTGTAGATAAATGTGTAATAACCTGTACCCACCATTACAGTATCGAGTAGCTTCACCCTCCTAAAAATCTCCAGTGCTTCACATTTTCATCCCTCTCTCATTCCCCCATTATCCTGGCAACCGCTGATCTTTTCATTGGCTCTGTCATATTTTGCCCTCGTCATATTGTTGGAATCATTCTGTATGTAGCTTATGCAGATTGTCTTTCACTTAGCAATACACATTTAAGGTTGCTCCATGTTTTCCAGTGGGTTGACAGGTCATTTCATTTTTTCACTGAATAATATCCATTGCATGGATGTACCACAGTTTGTTTATCCATTTACCTACTGAAGGACGCCTTAGTTGCTTGCACATTTTGACAATTATGAATAAAGTTGAAATAAACAACTGTCCGCAGGGTTTTGTGTGGACGTAAGTTTCAATTTACTTGAATAAATGGCAAGGTGCACAGTTACTGGGTAGCATGGTGAGACATCTGTTTAGTTTTGTAAGAAGATGCCAAACTGCCTTCCAAAGTGACTGTAACATTTTGCATTCCCACTAGCAATGAATGAGAGTTCCTATTGCTCCACATTCTTGCCAACATTTGATGGTGTCAGTGTTTTGGATTTTAGTCACTCTAAAAGGTGTATAACAGTATCTCAGTGTTTTAATTTGCAATTCTCTAATGACATGTGATGCTGAACATCCTTTTGTGTGCTTCTCTGTCATCTGTCTATCTTCTTTGTGAAGTGTCTGGTCAGGTCCTTTGCCCATTTTTAATTGAATGACTTGTTTTCTTTTGCTGAAAAAAAAAATGCCTCTTCTTAAAGCTACATGATTTGACAACAGGAATTCTAACGTTGTAGCAAAGTAATCTTACTTATGAAGGCTTCATTTTACCTTATGGATTAAGAGACTTTAAAATTTTTCTAAAGAAAAGTAGTGTGAAATATGCAGTGAACACTGCCTGTGGTTCTCTCCACCCACTACTGAGGGCGTATAAAAGGTTGAGGCAGATGTTTACATTCAACCTGAGGCACTGTTTGTTTCACAACTGAACCATCCACTCCTTATACTGTGTGCTTCCACAGCAAGTACTAATGTGGCATGGGTTATGGCTATGGCCACTTGGGCTGCTTCCACAGCAAGTACTAATGTGGCATGGGTTATGGCTATGGCCACTTGGGCTGTGACTATAATGGACATAGATATAGTTTCTGCCACCCATCTTATTGTGGAAGATTCTGGTCCTGTGGATTCTACTGAGGAACTTCTAGAGCCACTTAGGTTTTTGAACTCCTCCTCCTGTAAATGACTAGGTTTTTATAACTCTTCACATAGAACTCCATTCTCTCTTCAAATAGTGGCCGACCCAATCTCAGCCTACAGGAATGGTAGCAGGGAGGAGTAAGGTTCAAATGTGGCATTTTTCACCTTGGTTGATTAAAATCATTTGAAACATGTTAGGATTTATGGAACTTTTTTCCTCTTAATTTATTTTTCCATTTTAGTTCAGTGCACAGCTTATTCCAATAGCTTTCATAGGAAGAAAAAGTTTACCTTCATTTAAAAATCAACATCTTTGGGGCGCCTGGGTGGCGCAGTCGGTTAAGCGTCCGACTTCAGCCAGGTCACGATCTCGCGGTCCGTGAGTTCGAGCCCCGCGTCAGGCTCTGGGCTGATGGCTCGGAGCCTGGAGCCTGTTTCCGATTCTGTGTCTCCCTCTCTCTCTGCCCCTCCCCCGTTCATGCTCTGTCTCTCTCTGTCCCAAAAATAAATTAAAAACGTTGAAAAAAAAATTTTTTGAAAAAAAAAAATCAACATCTTTGTGCTCGCTTCGGTAGCACATATATTAAAATCAACATCTTCATTGCCAATATTCCTTTATTTTCTTTCTTAATACAATTTATTGTCAAATTGGTTTCCATACAACACCCAGTGCTCATCCCAACAAGTGCCCTCCTCCCTGTCCATCACCCACTTTCCCCTCTCCCCCACCCCCCATCTACTCTTAGTTTCCTTTATCATCATTTACCCGTCTTTGTCTCCATTAGAATTTGGTGATTAGGGCTGAATAAACTGTGTTATTTGCATTTCCAAAGTGATGAAATGTCAAAAAGATACGACTCTCATTTCTTCCTAGGCATCACTAATGTAAATTGTGCATTCAGGTATATCTACAGCCACTTACTATCATCATCACCTTGATCACACTAAGACCTTATCTTCATAAGCTAAAATTGTAACTAACAATTATTTTAATTACTTAATAATACTATCTATAATGGTCACCTAATTTTCCATGATTCTATTATGATGTCTCTGTTCTTAGCCTTTTCCTGACACTACGCATTTGGATTGAACCATTTATTGCTGTGCTTTTGTATACACTTCCTATTTTGGTTTGACCAAGCCTAATATTTTTCCACTGAGGCTACCTTTCCTATAGACCCAACTTCTGGAAACAATTTCATTTGATGTGATGTAAGTGAAATGCATCTTTTTGTCATTAAACAGCATTCATTTTTTATTTCATTTATATTGTATTTCAAAATTTCACACAAAATTATGAATATGTCAAAATAACTTCATTCCATAAATACCCAAGATAGATATTTATCTAATGGTCTTTTGTAACTGTCATGTTCTCATGGTATGACTGTAGAAAAAGATTATATAAAGAGATGAAAGAGTAAATCTTATTCAGCACGTAGAAAAATGGTCACCAAGTATATATACACCAAGCATTGTATAAAGTAGTCACTTTATAAACATTTATTAAATGGGGGCGCCTGGGTGGCTCAGTTGGTTGAGCATCCGACTTTGGCTCAGGTCATGATCTCACGGTTTGGAGTTCAAGCCCCATGTCGGGCTTTGCACGGACAGCTCACAGTCTGCTTCCGATTCTCTGTCTCCCTCTCTCTCTCTGCCCCTTCCCCACTCACACTTCCTCTCTCTCAAAAATAAATAACCATTAAATTTTTTAAATAAAAAATATTAAATATTAAAGGGATGCATTAAAGATGGTAACAATTATGCAAAATTAACCATTCTGTTTCCACACTGTCACTTAAAAACATACAACAGATAAGATCTATTTATTTTCATCAATCTCCAGAATCCTAATTTTTTTATATTATGGCATTTTTGTCAATTTATACATTCTCTGCAGAATGTGACATCGAAAAACTGGAGAGCTTCTCAACAGTGGGATCTGTGTTGCTGCTACAGTTTGTCACTCATCAAACCAGCACTGAGATGGTTATGTATACAGATATAATAAGTAAAAAATAGATTACTTGCAGTGACCACAATATCAACAGGGCCCACTGGGAAGTTGGGCTTATATCCCCCACTGAGAGGCAATGAGGCAGAGTGCAATTAAGCACCCCATTTTCACCAGAAGGTGTCAGCAAGACAGAGGTGGATACTAAACATTTACTCCACCCATCTGCATTGTGAGTGAGCAGTTCACATTAGCCAGAATGGTTTCAGTGACCCAAGAGGAAGCTAAATAAACACACACGTCCAACCCTTGCTACCTCACAAGAGAACAGCTTGCTTCAAAGAGAGAGAGAGAGAGAGAGAGAGATGAAATAGGATTCAAGTCTTATGCTATCCCAAATATTCAGAACATAATTTAAAAATTATTCACTATACTAAGAAACAGAAAAATCACAATTTGAATGAGAAAAGAGAACAGATGCCAACATCAGCATCAGTCAGATACTGGGATGATCCAACAAAGATTTGTTCACAGTACTGATAAGAATTTTAATACAACCATCATAAAGTTGCTTCAAGAAGCAAATTAAAAATGCTCTTGAAATGAAAAAAAAAGTAGAAAATCTAAGCAAAAAGACTTTCTAAAACGAGCCAAATAAAAATTATAGAACTGAAAAATGCAATAACCAAAATAAAACTCACTGAGTTGAACAGTAAAGTGGAAATGACAAACTATAGAATCAATAAACTTGAGGGAAGAACAATAGAATTTACTTAATCTGAATATGGAGAAAATAGTCCAAACAAACAAATAAACAGAGCCTCCTGGACTTGTGGGATAATAATAAAAAAAGCTACCACTAGTATCATCAGAGTCCCAGAAGATAAGAAAGAGAGTAAAACTAAAAAAGAATTTTAACATATCATTATTTCTCAATGTGAAGACACATTGGGAAAAACCACTTTAAATGAAAGCAAATTTCTTATCTGAAACCATGGAGGCTAAAAGGAAATGACACAAAAATTTTCCAATACTAAAAGAAAAAAGAATCAACTGTCAAATTTACATCTGGCAGAAATATCCTTCTGGCATTCACAATGGAAGGATAGCGAAGACAATTTGTCGTTAGCACCTACCTTTAATGATCAGCTAAAGAAAACTCTCCAAAACAGACACGATAACAATAGAAGGTTTGGAACTATAGAAATCAAAGAAAGTTACTAGAATGGGTAAAATTGTGTTAACTGTATTAAACTATTCTTCTTCTCATTATTTTCTTAAGTCGCATTTGATGGTTGAAGCAAAATCTGATGTGGTACCAATAAATGTAGGGGAAATGCTTAAGATAAGTATATTTTAAAAGTAGGGAAGAAACAACAGGTGTTGGTGAAGATGTGGAGAAAGGGGAACCCTCCTGCACTGTTGGTGGGAATGCAAACTGTTGCAGCCACTCTGGAGAACAGTATAGAGTTTCCTCAAAAAACTAAGAATAGAACTACCCCACGATCCAGCAATTGTACTATTAAGTATTTACCCCAAGGATACAAAAATACAGATTCAAAGATACATGCACCCCAATTTTTATAGCAGCATTATCAACAATAGCCAAACTATGAAACTATGGAAAGAGTCCAAATGTCCATTGACTGATGACATATGACATATACATGTATATATATATATATATATATATATACACACATATATATACACACATATATATTCATATATATATTCATATATATTCATGATATATATATATTCATATATATTCAGCCAACAAAAAAATGAAATCTTGCCATTTGCAAGGACGTGGATGGAGCTAGAATGTATTATGCTAAATGAAATAAGTCAATCAGAGAAAGACAAATACCATATGATTTCATTCATGTGGAATTTAAGAAACAAAACAGGTGAACTTATGGGAAGGGGGGGGAAGAGAAGAGAGGAAAACAAACCACAAGAGACTCTTAATGATAGAGAACAGAGTTGGTGGAGGGAGGTGGGTGGAAGATAGCTAGATGGGTGACAGGTATTAAGGAGGGCACCTGTGATGAGCACTGGGTGTTTTATGTAAGTGATGAATCACTGAATTCTCCTTCTGAAACCTATATTGTACTGTATGTTAATTAACTTAAATTTAAAAAAATACAAAACATTTTTTAAAAAGTAGGGAAGACAAAGAGACCTAAATGGGAATAAGATTACTACATTTCACTTAAAGTCATAAAATGTTGATATAAGTAGACTCAGATAAGTAATATAGGTAATAGTGTGAAGCCTAAAGCAACCCTAAGAAAAATATAAAACATAGATACATTCAAAAATGGTGCAAGGAAATCAAGGTGGAATCAAGAAAAAGTTCAAGTAACCCACAAGAAAGTAAAGAGAAAGAGAAGACCAATAAACACAGAAAACAAATAGAAAACAAGTAATAAAAGTTCAGACATGATATGTTAGCATATCAATAATTGCTTTAAATATAAATGGCTTAAATACACCAACTAGAAGACAGAGATAAGCAGAGTAGAAGAAAAAATGATCAAACCATACGCTCTCCACAAAAGCTCAATTAAAAAGTGACATAGGTAGTTGAAAGTAAAATGTTGGGGAATGATATACCTTGCAAATATTAATCACATTTTGATCTGTCTATACTTAAAAGCACAATCTGCAGTCACAGAATTAAGTTTAGCTTTCCAAAGAGATTTTACCAGTTTATAATTCCCATCTGCAGTATATGAAACTTTATTGTATGCATATATGTGTACTTGAGAATTATGTTTTCTTGATGTTGGTTTGGTCTTTTATTTTCATCCACTGGTCAAGTTTACTAATCATGTTGTCTAGGCCATCAATATTCTTCCTTATTTTTATTTCTGTTTCTTTCTTGTCTCCATTATGAAGACACACCTTTTATTTTATGCCATTATGATAAGAAAGGTATTTTGCTTAATATTGAAGCTATGTTATTTAAGTCATATTAAATAAAAGTTGTTATGCCTTCCTTAAGGATTGGCCCCTTTATGGTTATGAAATTCACTTCTCTTGTTCTAGAAATTCTTACTGCATTAATGTTTGATGTTATATAGCTACACTAGCTTTCTTTTGCCTAGTGTTTGCAAGGTAAAAGTTTGTTTATACTTTCAAATATCCTGTAACATGATGTTAGAGATGTGGCTATTTTAAGTAACATGTAGTTAGGTATTATATTTTTTTTCCAGGTTTACAATCTCTACATTTTCATTGAAATAGTCTATTTACATTATTCATGTATCTGGGTTTTAATTTACTATTCTATTTGTTTATGTTTGTTCTACTGGATTTATGTTCCATTTCCTGTTTTCTTGCCTTCTTGAAACTGGTCAGATATATTATACACTATTTTTCCTCCATTTCTTGATGATTATCTACTCTTTTACTATTCTTGCAGTGATTCACTAGAGAATAAAACATGTATTTTTACTAATTACACTCTCATATAAATTGGCATTCTTTACTACTTGTCATATAGTACTGGAACCTCAAAACACATTAACTAAATTATACTATCTTTCATCTTTTATATTATGGTTTTCAAGCCTATTGGTTCTACATGTTTTATGTCCCCTCAGAGACAATGATGATGGTGACAATGATGACGATCTGGGCATATAATAGTCATGTATCTTGGCTTTCATATTCATTCATTCCCTGCTCCTCACTCATTTATTTCTGTATTTCCAACTGAAACAATTTTCTTTCTGCTGAAAATTTTCCCTTTAGTATTTCTTTTAGTATTTCACAGGCTTTCAACAAATTCCTTCAGTGTTTGTTTCTCTGAGTATACAATTATTTCTTTTTAACTTCTAAGTATTTTCACCGGTATATATTTTATCAGAGACTTAAATATGCCTTTCTTTTAGAAAAAAATAAAAGACATGTACTTTGCCGCACAATAAAAAAATGTAGGATTAATTTACACAATTTTGCATATTACTTCCTGTTAATATTATGTGTATATCAAGGCATTGTTAAGAATCAGGTCTTGGGAAAAAGAAAACAGAAAATATTCTGGGTAATTTAAGACAAGAAAAGATTCAAGTAAGAGAAGTAGTAGGGTACTCAAGCAATGGAAATTGGGGAGGAAAAAAAGCTCAAGAAATGTCTCCCCTACCGCTCAGCTCAGACTTTCTGTTTTGTTTCAGTGAGTCAAGAAAGTGCAAGAACCACAGACGATTCTCGATAGTAGCCGGTATTTCATGTAAAACATCACATATTCCAAAAATCATATATTATTCCACTGCTGTTCTTCAATAATGTAGTTTTCTCCTCTCTTTAACCAATCTTGATCAGTCTTGAACAAAAGCCTGTCATTGGAATAGTTTATTTTGAAGCCCTTTTAGCAAGAGACTCTGAGAAATGTAGCTTCCTGCCCTCTGATAAATGGAAGATGATAGAAAGTAGAAAATAGTTTGGGGTGCTCTCAGAAACAAATAGTACTGTGGGGTTCAATTAGGCATATAATGTGTTCCTCTAGTGTTCCAGAATGTGTGTCCTATTTAGAATCCTGATTTTAGACAAAAGTTTTGCCCCATAATAATATAAAAATGTATAAGGACATACGTAGGTTCCACCCATAAGGATCTTAAATTCTACTTCTAGCAGAGTAGCTAACACATTATAAGGAAAATGAATATATAAATAAATTGTTAATTGCTCAGTTGAATTGATAAACTCACATAGACACAAAAATGATACAAATCTAAATGTGAATGGAAAGATCTATTAATATGGATTTATGAAACAAAGTGCCTATGAAAGAATGAACAGGCAGTGCCATAAGTAGTCACTAGGAATGCATAGCCACAAAAGTGTTTGCATTAAAAATTCTTTTTAAAGCAAAGATTATCCATTTTGTGATTTCATTAACTTATCCCATCCACAAATCCACACTTACACATAAAGGTATTTATAATTCTACATTACACATTTCATAGATAAAAATATCCCCAAAAATGTGATGTAGGAGCTTCCCATGAAAATGACAGGATTTCAACAAAAATAGAATGAGTAAGGGCTTTCCAATTAAACTGACTTGACTGTGAGAATCCTGACATAGTTGCAAATTATTTGTATTTATGGGGACTTCTCTTCCCAACAAACAATAGATTCAAGAAATTTTCAGTGCAAATTAGTCTGAAATATGAGGCCCAAATTTCCATTGGTTTGCCTTACCTTCTTCTGAGAATATATATAAAAAAGCCCATCTGTAGATGGTGACTTTTGAGCTCAGAACTTCACAACTAAACCTACCACTCCAGTCATAATGTGCTACCACAGCAACTACTCTGGTGGCCTGGGCTGTGGCTCTGGCTATGGCTCCAGTGGGTATGGATATGCCTGCCATCTTGCTGTGGCAGATACTGGTCCTATGGATTCTGCTGCAAAACTGCAAAAGCCACTCACACTACTGGTCTCTTCTACCTGTGTTTTCTGACTTTTTCATTAAAGATTTTTTAAAATATAATTTACTGTCAAATTGGTTTCCATACAACACCCAGGGTTCATCCCAACAAGTGCCCTCCTCCCTGCCCATCACCCACTTTCCTCTCTCCCCCACCCGCCATCTACCCTTAGTTTGTTCTCAGTCCTTAAGAGTCTCTTATGGTTTGCCTCCTTCCCTCTCTGTAACTTTTTTTTCCCCCTCTTCCCCTCCTCCATGGTCTTCTGTTAAGTTTCTCCAGATCCATATATGAGTGAAAACATATGGTATCTATCACTAAAGATTTTTTATTCTCTCTTCTAGAGTGAAACTTCATCCTAGGCTACCTGAAACAAAACAAATAAAATAGAGAAAATCTTGAACCAATGTGTTTCAACTTAATTAGCCAAAATCCCTTGGACCATCTCACAATGTATAGTAGCTCTTATCTTTGATATCACATTATCATTATACTTCTGTTGTTTACTATAACATCTCTATGTCATGTTTCAAAATATTCTACATCTTATTGTAAATAATACCTTTTTGCATTTCTTCTCATTTCCATCTTATGTGTGTATGCCATGTATACCCATGTTCAATTATGAGTATGAAAGAAGGAGAAAGAAATCATTGCACAGGGTTTTTCCTGCAGGGATGATGTGACCAAAAGGCAAGAACAGATCAACTGTTTCTTTCTGTACTCATTTAAATCTATGCACTGTGCATTTGGGTGATCTGAAGCCATTATATATATATACACATATGTATATATATGTATATATATACACACACACACACATACATATGCCATTATATCTGATATATAATAGCATCCACATCCTAGCAGGCTGAAGTCTGAGCCCCATACTTTGTGTGTGGGGTGTGTGTGTGTGTGTGTGTGTGCGCAAAGTAATTAACAACTTGATTCCCATGAGTACTCTTTTTTTTTTTTTTTTTTTGGTTGCTTCTGGTCAGTACCAAATGGGTAGCATCTGTGGGCTGACACTGGTTTCTTCTACCTACATTTTCAGTTTTTCTTCTTTGGGTCATTGGCACAAGTCCAGATCACATTCCACATGGCTCCTCCTTGTCCAGATGCGATTTAACAACCACTTTTATCATAAGCAATGATGCTTGCAATGTCGTTGACATTTATCACCTCATCGAGGTACCAGGAGAGTAAAACTAGCTGGTCGAACATAAGATTAAATTCTGATGTAGCAGGGGTAAGGGTTTGGTTCATTATTCCTCTTATACAGCTCAATAGTAAACAGAGTTGAGCCAGTACGTCACAAAGAAAGGATACCTAGAAATGGCTGATAATATGTAAGAAAATGTTCAGCTGCATTAGGTATCAGCAAAATGCAAAATGAAATCACTACATGCCCACAAGAATGGCTAAAGGAAAAGACAGGAAGTGTGACCTTCTGATGAGAATGTAGAGCAACAGCTTGTGGAATTATCAGATGACATGGCCACTCTGGAACACCATCTGGAAGCGTATACCCAACAACTGAACAATTTTATACTCCTAAAAACTGCAATTCCAATTCTAGTTATGCCCCCAACAAACTGCATCGGTGGCAGAACAGATTGCTCTTCATCAACTTTTCACTCCTTCCTGACCTCCACGAGGGGATTATATTCCGTTTCCATTGTTTTTGGCTTAGCTATGGAACTTGTGTGACCTCAGAGTGGCACAGGGTGCACACCGACAAAGGGCGTATCCCCACTCCCTGACTTTCTCTCCACATGGGATTATTGGGTATATGAGCAAGGGTTCAAAATCTGCCTCCTTCACTGGGGCTGGACCACTTGTACTTCTGTTTTCTGTAGTGAGAAGATGAATCCATGAGATGCCGGTTCAAGTTAAACGAGAGTAACATGGGCCTAACTCTCTGCTTTGTCCCAAGACCCGCCTAGTTCAACCAGACCATAGGTAACAAGTAGACATGTAATGGTGAAGTATATGTTTAGTCTTACATAAAACTTTGTTCTCTGTCCATTTGTATGCAATATTATTGTGGCAATATCTGACTGAGACATACCTGTTTACCAAGACATATGTACAGAACTATTCATGAAGCAATATTCATCACGATTAAAATTGGAAGCAAGCCAACACCCCACCAACAATAAATGGGTAAACAAATTGTGGTATATGGTACCAGAGAATACGCTTCAGCAATGAAAATGAACAATTTCTACACAAAGTGTATGACTCTCAAAATCACAATGGTGAACAAATGAAACCAGATAAAAACGATAGAGTGAGTCCACTTATGCAAAGTGTAATGATGGTAAAAGATCCATGGTTTCAAAAGGTAGGATCAGATAATTTCTCCTTCATGTGCCCACACACTCAGTGTGTACAATTTGAATTGTCAGATAGCATATCTACCTTAAAATGAAGTTTTTGTTAGCAAAAACAAACATCTGGAACATGACTTTCGTGTTTCGTGTGATCCCTCTTAACTTGGACAAGTTTATGCTACCAAATTTGGAATTAAGGAAGATGTTGAAAATAAGACAGAAATCACTTTTTTAAGTATATGACATATTTCTGGCAATCTTGATGCAATAACAAAATAATAGTTTTGTATTATGAATTAAGAGGCTCAAAAATTCTTATGTAAATCGGTCCACCTCAACCTGTGGTTTTCCCACTACAGAGGGGGTCTGGACAGGTGGTGATATTCAATTTAATGAAATGGACGTCCTGCTCTTCAGTTGAACCTGGCCCTCACAACACCATGTGCTAGTTGAGAAAGTTCTCAGGTGGCCTGGCCTGTGACTGTGGTTGGTAAGGATACCATGCCACCACCCATGTTATGTGGCAGATCCTGGTCCTACGGATTCTCCTGAGAAACTTTCAGAGCATTTCAGCCCATTGGATGTATCCTCTTAATTTCCTTAGCTCTGCCTCCAGAAATTCTAACCTCTTTTCAGACATGGAAAATTCATCCTAATTTCCTGAGTACGAGGTTGGGGAAATCAGGTACAATTTTGTCTTCTTAATTGACAAAAATCATACAGGGTTTCTTCCAGTTAATAGGAAATATTTCCTTTTAATGTAGTATTAATCATTTTACTTCTGTGTAAGGTTTAATTCAGTCTTTCTCATGTGCAAAAAGTTTCAACTTCATTTTTAAATAAACTCTCTTTGACAACACAGCTTTTTTTTTCATTTATATTTCTTGTTTTCTGTTAGTTTTCTGCCCATGCAACATATGTATGTGTGACCTGTTTGATGTATATAAGTGAGGGAAGTGTCATCTTTATAAAGCAAACTTTTAAAAAATATCTTTCAGATAACTGAATATAGAAAAGACCTTGTACAAATATGATTCTAGATTGCTATATTCTAGACAGCATGTTCAGAATTGAACATGTATGTTATTTGGAAATATCTATGATACATGTATCAATATCTATTTATTCAAAATTATGATAAAACATGTTTTATAGTTTCAGAAATGTATTAAAAGAATTCTCTTCCATTTTTTTTCCAGAGATAGTTAATGTTACTCTAATGATCTCACAAAGTTGCAATGTCTTCACACAGTAAGTATGAAAATAGATGGTATTAGAAGCCAGAACTAAGTCCTATGATTTAGCACTTAGAAAATTGTCCAGCATACCTTTGGCACTATTTAAATATTTATTAAATGAATGAATTAATAAGGCAGGCAAACTCATGGTATTTCCATACTATTTCATTAACAAGTACAGGACAAATTTAGACTACTTAAATATTTCCATTTATAAATATCCCCTATCTTAGTTTCAAAATCAAAATTTTGCAACTCAATAGTATTTTTTGTCTCCTCATAAAATCTCTGAGGTAAAGGCTGTCTGATAGGAGCGTGGCCTTCTCCAGAGAGGGAGGTTATGCTACTGTGAAAATCACTATTGTCCACCCACCTCTGCCGTGCCTATAAATTGACAGAGCAAATGACCAGAAAGCTGACCATTCATATAAAGGTTCTCCTTGGTGAGCACCTTTTGCAAATAATAATAAAAATAGGCCTGTTTAATTTCATATTCTTTTAACTAAATGTTTAGAGTGTAAAATCATGCTGAAAAATGCACAAATCATAAGTAAGCAACTGGATTATTTGTTACAAAATATCATCAACATTATCTCAATCCCAAGACAATCAATATCTTTCTTTCTAACATGGTAGATTAGTTGTGCCTGATTTAGATATTTATACAAAAAAATATCATCAACATTATCTCATTTCCAAGACAATCAATACCTTTCTTTCTAACATGGTAGATTAGTTGTGCCTGATTTAGAAATTTATACAACTAGAAGCACCATATGTGGTCCTGCTATTTTGTTCATTTTCATGTTCGTGAGATTCAAATATACAAATTCAGGCAGAAATTCTTTCCTCGTTTCTGTAGAGTGCTCCATTGTGTGACTATAACACAATTTATTCAGTTATGGGCAATTGTGTGTTTTTTTACTTTTTAATGATTACATTTCATCTGGCAAATATATGTGTGCATTTCTGTGGGGTAGGAAGTGAAATTGCGTGCTTACCTTCAGTAGGTGAAATCAAATGCTTTTCCAAATAATTATTCCAGTTTACATCCTTCCTCCAAAGATGTTTCTAGTTCCTCCTCATCCTTGCTAAAGCTGGATATTTTCAAGCATTTTTATTTGAGACATTCTAGGGAGTGTCCCCTGGTTGTCATTCAAATACAGTTCTTTAATGAAGTACTTATCCAAGTCCTTTACCCACTTACCCCCTGAGTTGTTTCAAGCACACACACTGCAAGTATCTTCTCTAACTCTGTGGCTTGTTTTTCCTTCTTGTATTGTGATGAGCACACGTTCTTAAATCACTGCATTCCAGCTTTTCCTGTCCTATTTAAGCAATATTTGTCGTTAATAATTATATCATAACTTTTAAATTTCACATTTAGAGATAAACCTAGCTGAAATAGATTTTTGTATGTGGTGTAAGATATAGGCAAATTTTCCAGCATCATTTATTAAAAGATTATCTTGCCTCATTGCACTGAAGGGTACCTTTGGTATCTATCAGGTGACTCCATCTTGTTAATATTTCTTTTGTCCATTGATCTTTTTGTCCATCTTGTGTCAAATAGCACACAGTCTTAATTGCTGAACTTTAATAATAAATCTTGGTATCAGGTAGTGTGAGACTTCTAATTTTGCCCTTTTTCATCATTGTCTTTGCTATTCTTGCCCCTTGGATTTCTTCTATATAACTTGTAGTCACCTGGTCAATTTTTACCTAAAAAGCAGCAACAACTAAAATAATCTTTGGTATTTTGATGATTTTACATCAAGTTATAGATCAGTTTAGAAAAAACGGACATCATAAAATTGGAATTTTCCTCTACTTAAACTTGGTATATTCCTTGACTTATTTAGATCTTCTCCAATCCCTCTCATTAATGTTTTCTGGAATTTAGTTTATCAGTTAAATATATTTCACTATATTTATTCCTAGATATTTAATGTCTTTGTATGCTTTTCTAATTTATTATTATTTAATTTTATGGGTTTATTATTTGTTTCTCATTTTCATAAATAGAATTTCTTTTTATATATTGACCTTGTGTATAGAAACCTTGATATCTTCCCTTCTTAATTCTAATAGCCTATTTATATATTCCTTTTTATTTTTGTCATCTTTAAATCAGAATAATTTTACTTTTTTGTTTGCATAAATGACATTTTTTTACTTGTTCTTGCCTAGTTGATCAGTCTGTAACTCCAGGGCAAGATCCTAAAGAGGTGGTATTTTCACTTATCCTCATTTTACCTATCGTCCCAGGAGGAACTCTTCAAATATTTCACCATTCAGTATGAAGTTTGCTGTCAACAGTTTATATACACCTTTTCAGAATAAGGATCTTATCTAAAACATCATTATTATAAATCGATCTTGAGTTTTATTATATGCTTTCTGTGCATCTGTTGAAATAGCCATGTGAATTTCTCTTTTATCCTATTATTTTTGTCAATCCTATTGACTTTTTTTTTCCCACTGTCTTTTTTTTTTTTGTTTTAAAATAATTTTAAACTTACAGAGAAGGTGCAAAAAACAATACTGTTTTATCCCTCAAACCATTTGAGAGTAATTTGCAAACACAATGCCCCATCACCCTACCTGGAATACTCCAGGTAAGCACGTGTTTCCCACAAACAAGGACATTCCCCCCGCCACTACGAAACAACCGTTAAAGTGAAGAAAGTGACAAGTGAGAATTGCTACCATCTAATATTTAGACCATGTTCTAGTTTCATCAACCGTCCCATAAGGTCTTTTATATGAAAAGATTTAATTCAGGATCGTATGTTGCATTTAGTTACCATGTCTCATTTGCCTCCTTTAATCTGGATAATTTCTCAGTCTTTCCTAAATTTTCACAACCTTGACATTTTTGAGGATTACAGATCAGCTGTTTTGGGAAATGTCCCTCAATTTCAGTTTGTTTTCATTCATGGGTAGATTTAGGTTTTGCCTCTTGGGTGGGAATATCACAGAAATGATGTTTTATTCTCCTTGTTACATATTATCAAAGAGTATGTGATTTTGATTTGTCCCATTCCTAGAAAAATGAACCTTAATTATTTGATTATGGTGGTGGCTTCTGGGTTTATCCGCCATAAGGTACTCCTTACTGCTATGTAATTAAGAAGTATTTTGTGGGTGTTTATAGCAGCACTCTCAACAATAGCCAAATTATGGAAAGAGCCTAAATGTCCATCAACTGATGAATGGATAAAGAAATTGTGGTTTATATACACAATGGAGTACTACGTGGCAATGAGAAAGAATGAAATATGGCCCTTTGTAGCAACATGGATTGAACTGGAGAGTGTTATGCTAAGTGAAATAAGCCATACAGAGAAAGACAGATACCATATGTTTTCACTCTTATGTGGATCCTGAGAAACTTAACAGAAACCCCTGGGGGAGGGGAAGGAAAAAAAAAAAGAGGTTAGAGTGGG
This sequence comes from Panthera tigris, assembly GCF_018350195.1. Lineage (NCBI taxonomy): Eukaryota > Metazoa > Chordata > Mammalia > Carnivora > Felidae > Panthera > Panthera tigris. The sequence goes on along the minus strand of NC_056668.1, from coordinate 14,264,135 downwards.
AGAGAGCCAAAGCATAAGAGACTCTTAAAAACAGAACAAACTGACAGTTGATGGGGGGTGGGAGGGTGGGTGATGGTTACTGAGGAGGGCATATTTTGGGATGAGCACTGGGTGTTGTATGGAAACCAATTTGACAATAAATTTCATATATTGAAAAAAAAGAAGTATTTTGTGGGGAATTATTTTGAGGCTATGTAAATATCCCAATTCTTAGCAAGCTTTCACGCACAAGTCTTGGTACCTTTTGGTGTTTTTTAGCTGATAGTTTTTTAAAAAACTATCACTTGATGGTTAGCTATCACCTTGATGGTTATCAAATAGTGATTTTTCAAAGTCTATCATCATTTCTACAGTAATAACTGGCATTTCACTATACAGAAATGCCACTTTTTCCTCTCCCGCTTATTTGTACATTTCTTTTATATCCATAAATGCACATAATTTTATATTTTACTCAAAGGTTATAATATAATTAAGTCCTATTGTTATAGAATTATTGTTCAAACTATGGTGTATCTGGCCAATAGGAAACCCTTCAAGACTAACTTCTGTGTCCTTTTGACACGTCCTATATGTTCTCCTTTTTTGATGACTTCTTTTGGCACAAAAAGATGATTCAATCTCATTTTTTCCTTTTCTGCCACAACACTACATTGACCAATTTTCCCATAGTGCTTTTGTTCCTTTTTCTTTCTTTTTTTTTTTTAAATTTTTTTTCAACGTTTTTTATTTATTTTTGGGACAGAGAGAGACAGAGCATGAACGGGGGAGGGGCAGAGAGAGAGGGAGACACAGAATCGGAAACAGGCTCCAGGCTCCGAGCCATCAGCCCAGAGCCTGACGCGGGGCTCGAACTCACAGACCGCGAGATCGTGACCTGGCTGAAGTCGGACGCTTAACCGACTGCGCCACCCAGGCGCCCCTTGTTCCTTTTTCTTGACAAAAGGTTTTAAAAAGGGCACCTGGGTGGCTCAGTTAGTTAAGCGTCTGAAACCTGACTCCAGCTCAAGTCATGATCTCACAGTCAGGAGACTGAGCCCCAAGTCTGGCTCTGCATTGGATGTAGAGCCTCCTTAAAATTCTCTCTCTTTTTCTCCCCCCCCCCCCTCAAAACAATTAAGATCTGGACAGTAGATACGCACCTTGTTATTGGGAGATGGTATTCCCAGTCCTCTCAATATTCAAACTAAGGAACATTTACATGTATATACATATGTATATATTTTATATGCAGATACATATCCACATCTGTATTGATGCATGTCTATCTGTATAAACATATTGAAAACCATGCATTCACACTGACACCTGTGATTCCAGTACAGCATCACAATTCCATAATGTTCATCCTAGCTTTTGGTCCACCATAGTTATGCACAGCAGCCATCAATGGTGACAGCCATTACCCTTAACATAGGTACTGATTTCATCACTGTTTCACTATGTAATCAATTTTCAATGCTGATGAAATCCCCTACCACGACATCTATGAAGACACCCTCTTCACCGTATATGTGCTCTAACAACCCACAGAGAACACTTACTAATGTCTCTAATCCATGTGGGTGCCCAATTTATGCTGCTCAGTCTCTGACACCCGTGCAGGACTGGACAAGTTCTCTCCTCACCCAGATTAGACTCCAGCACCCCAAATTGGGCCTCTCCGCTGCCACCATTCTCCTCCATCGTGAGATGCCTTCCTAATGCAACTAGGGCTCCAAGACCCTGCTGTGGACAGCTACCACTTCGAGTGTTCCTCTCCTGTGCTCACTCTCCTCAATTACTGCCATCCTGCGATGGGCTGTCCCCACCTCTGCCCTTCTCCCCCCACAGCCTCCATGCTCCACTCAGGTCCCGTTCTACCACACTAGGACCTATGGATGACAGTGTACCCTGCTCAAGCTCCACAATCCTTTCTAGGCCCTCCATCTTGTAAACACCCTGCTCCCACAGTTCATTTCCCCAGCCTTCTATATTGAGCTATATATTTAACTTTTCCTTGGTCTTCATAACTTCCTGAATTTCCATGTTTCTATCTGGGATCATTCTTTCTTCTGCAGGAGGAGAACTCTTTAGTACTTCTTAGTGTAGTGCTGCTGGCCACTTTTCTCTGTAAAGAAATCTCTATATTAAATTTTGAAAGATACTTTCCCTGGAATTATAAGCTGGCAGGATTTTTGTCTCCACGATTAACATGAGAGGGGTTGATCTTTTAAAACCAAGGAGAAGGACTTTACTTTTTGACACAATAAAATTGCATGTTGCAATAATTCACACATATATTGTAGGTTATCTTCCTGAGTGATGCCTTGTACATATGCCTGCACTGATAAGGTATATCTTTTTCAGGGTTTGCTTAAGAAAATGGAAACTACATTGTGTAGTTTAAGCATTTTTAGGAAAGAGTCAAGACCTTATGTAAATGAGATGTTACCTCTCTTCTAAGCATCACTGACACATAACTGACTGCCAGTCAGAACTAGTAGGGGGGCGATGATTTTCCTCTCATATTGCCTCTCATGGGCAGCTGAAGAGGCAAGGGAAATCCTGGGTCCAGAGAGGGGAGAGTTAGAAAGATCTCATACCTGTACTTATACATGAAGGAGCCTTCATCAGTATCCTAATTTGGGGTTTTGGCAGCGGTACCACTAACATACAAGTTCACTAAGTTGGATATCCCCCCAAAAGATTTAGTTAATGGGAAATTAATAAATAAGTAAACAGCAAATTGCACTGTCCAATGGTAAAATCACCTAGACCAAGGTAAAAATACTGAATAATAACAACTTTCAAGGTGAAAGAAGAGGTGACATTAAAACAACAAAGGAATGTATAAACAGTCATTCTATTGCATACAATCACTGCAAACTTCTATCTAGGGGAAACAGTTGTTTGCTAAAAAGTAAAAAACAAGAAAAAAACAACAAGAACAAAACACTAAAGAGGTAATTCAGCAGTTTTGTGTCTTCATTAATATCTCCAATTCATGAACCCGTATACATATACATATACATATACATATACATATACATATACATATACATTCCTAACTCCTAACCCATATACTCACGTAGAGACATTCCTAACTCCTACTCACACGTTTCACCATGAGATGAAAAGTAAAATAATAAAAATAAGAACCATTAAGGACAGGACAAAAATGAGCTTCCCATGCAAACTTGTCCTAGACCTTAAACTAACAAAAACATAGTAAGTAGGCATTCCAAATCTAACAAAGGTGGTTTGTTAAAGGCATCTACTTTGATTGTGGGAATCTTGACACAATAGCAAAGGATTCTCAGCTATGAGGGCTTCTTTCAGAAAGTTTAACATGCAAATTAATGTAAAATATGAGGCTAACTCTTGCCTGTGGTTTACCACACTCACCAAGGAGGGTATATAAAAGGCCCAGGGCAGATGCTAGCACACACACTGAGAAAATCCGTGACCTGCTCCTCAACTGAACCTTCCACTCTCCACACCATGTGCTATTACAGCAACTACTATGGCGGCCTGGGCTGTGGCTACCATGGCCTGGGCTGTGGCTACGGCGGGTATGGATATGGCTGCTACCGCCCATTTTGCTGTGGCAGATACAGGTCCTATGGATTCTACTGAGAAACTTCTAGAGACGTTCAGTCTGCAGAATTCCTCCTGTGCTTTCCAATTATCCTTCCAGTGTTCTTCTTATAAGTAATTTATTTCTCTTTCCAAACAGTGAAAATTTTATCCGACTACTTCAACTTCAGCAGACTACAAATTCAGCATGCTTCAACTTGATTGACCAAAGTCACATGTAATAACCTCACAATTCAAAAAAAAGTTTATGCTTGAAATTGTATTCCTTCTCCCTTCATTTTAACTTAATAACTTTGATGTGAAAAAGTTTTTAAGCTGATGTTCCAATAAACTTTTTCGTTCTTTGCAAAATGTTTCCTGTTTATATCCAATCCTCTACCACGCATATGTGTGCATGTGGGTGTATATATTTCATTTAAGGACACCTGGGTGGGGGGGCGACAGGGATCTTTACAGATATAATAGCCACACATTTAGAGAACCAGAACAGTAAAAATAATAATGCTATTTAAAACAGTTTTACTTGGGGCGCCTGGGTGGCTCAGTCGGTTAAGCATCCGACTTCGGCTCAGGTCATGATCTCGCAGTCCATGAGATCGAGCGCCGTGTCAGGCTCTGTGCTGACAGCTCGAAGCCTGGAGCCTGTCTCAGATTCTGTGTCTCCCTCTCTCTGACCCTCCCCGCTTCATGCTCTGTCTCTCTCTGTCTCAAAAGTAAATAAATATTAAAAAAAAAATTTTTTTTAATAAATAAATAAATAAAATGGTTTTACTTGTCAGGTAAGAGGAGAAATTGTTCAGCAGCAGTATGAAATGCACGGCTCACACAGGTTTTGTCCCTCATTCAACCATTTGATCAGTCCTAAAAGTAAGGACACATGGTTTATATAGATTACTTGGCTTGGCAAAACCTCTTCAGTTAAAAATACATTGATGAATAAAATTACTTTTTAGTACCTGCTAAAAATACTAATAAGCCATCAGTATCCATATATAAAACAGACTACTTGGAGGCTGCTCTATATATACTCCTTTGTACCTAGACTTCACTCAATTTAACACCTCCTGTGTTGTTCTTTTTTCCTCACCAACGCCTCTTGTGCCCTCTGCCTAACTGCATGCTAAACAATTCCAAACATATAAACTGTTACCTTTTACCTTAAGAAAATCTTAAAGCAGAGTCTCGTCTACCTGCTGGTTTAGACTCCCCATAAGTGAAATTTTCTATGTGCACAGAGCAGCTCTGCTTTCATCTGAAAGGTGAGGAAGATGAAAAGTAGTCCCATGCCTTGTGTATGCCCTCTGCGATGATCAGAAAACACCTGCAGCAAGCTCACGCCAGCTACAGGAGAAAAGGTGACCCCAGAAAATGAGGCGGAATTGTGTTTAGAGGAGCCCCAATCCTGGAATTGAGACGTCAAAGGGATACATCTTCAGTACCACATCTGGGACAGTGGCATTTTACAGGATTGTGATACACAGAAGTAGAAGCCAAAGAGACAGAGACAGAGAAAGAGAGCGAGAAGGAGAGGTGTGTGCGTGTGTGTGTGCGTGTGTGTGAAAGAGAGAGAGAGAGAGAGAAGGGGATAGAGAGATGTAGAAGCAATGAAATGTTTACAATTGAATTTGAGTGAAGAGGACAGAAATTCTTTCTACTGGTCTTATACTTTTTTGTTTGAACTATTTCAACATAAATGACACCAAACACTTTAAAACAGAAGACAAAAGTTCTAATCACCAGTTCTGTCGAAAATGCTCCTATAAAAGGCTTTCATGTGACTCTTAGTCACTCCAATCATCTACATTTGATCTGGTTAAATTCTTCTCACCCTCATATATTAAGGTTTTAAATGATGTATTGCCTACAAAAAACAGCGCTATTTGATGGATACATCACCGTTGGCTGTTTCCTGATGCCACCGTGCTCCCTTGTGATGGCGATTTGTTTCTTCCATATCACCTTCTTCAGATTCTTCCTTTATCGTTGAGGGAAAAGAACAGAAAATCTACCTTGCCTCTTGGTTGTTTACTCAGTGTCTGTACCTAACAGTCTTGTGTGTGCACAAAGTCCCTGGCCACCCTCCCTGCACACCAGCTCAGCAACACGGATCATGGCTTTCTTCTTACACCACTGATTCTAGTATTTACGGTTCCAACTTTTTCTCTGAAGTCACAACAACCTGTTTCTCTGCTGACTTAGATTTCCCCACTCACACAAGGAACAATGGGAAAATGGAAATTTCATCTGAAAAAAATGCCATTCAAGTAGCAGAGATAAGAAGAAATAGAAAGTCTGAAAAGTCTGATACCTATGAAAGAAAATCAATCTGTATTTTAAAACATTCGAGCAAAGAAGACTCCAGGACTAGATAGCTTCACTGGTGAATTATTTAAGCCACTTAAGAGAAGAATAAATACCAATTATACAGATGCTCCTCCATAGAATAGGAAAAAAGCAGCACTAACAAAATCAAAACCTAATAAGGATATTGTAAGAAAGGAACTATTTCTTGTGAGCGTAGCTATAAAAATCTGAAACAATATATCGTTTCAAAACCAAATCCCATGAGCTATATTCCAAGATTGCAAACTTCTAGATGAGTTTAATATGTGAAAACTCAGTGCAATTCATCACATTAACAAAAAAGGAAAGAAAGTCATGTGACTATCTTAAGGGATTCAGGTAAAATATAAAATCCAATATGCATTCATGGACTTTTGAAATCTCAGTAAACTAGGACTACAAAAGATTTTCTTCAATTTGATAAATGGCATCTACATAAAATCAATAACTAATATATCATACTTAATGCTGAAATATGGCATAATTTCTACCTGAGGTTTGGAACAAGACAAGGATAATCACTGCCACAACTTAATTAAAGTTTATACCACTTCGTTAACAACTCTGTACCAGAGTTCAATGGCAATGCAGAAACATGAAAATAAATAAGTATATAAATGAAACAAAGACTGGAAGGGAAAAATGTAGACCTGCTCCTCTCTGCAAATGACATGATCACGAATATTCCTAACACATGGTTCAAGAATAAGAACATAGGCCAATGGAAAAAAAAAAAAAAAGCTTCTATAAACAAACTCAAACATGCAGACTAACTAGATTTATACTACTAAGATACCATAGCAGGAGAGAAGATGAAAGGATTGATTTCACAATAAATAACTTTAGATTTATTTGATAATAATGTGTAAAAGAAAATCAATCTTGATTCATACCTTGCCTGAAAATAAGATGGGAGCATGTCGTGGTTAATTAAAAATAGGCAGTGAGGGGCGCCTGGGTGGCTCAGTCAGTTCGGCGGCTGATGGGTTAAAGCTGGGTGTCAGGCTCTGTGCTGACAGGTTCCAAAGCCTGGAACCTGCTTTGGATTCTGTGTCTCCCTCTCTCTATGCCCCTCCCCCACTCATGCTCTGTCTCTCTCCGTCTCTCAAAAATGAATAAACATTTAAAAAAATTAAAAATAGGCAGTGATTTCTTAAACAGGATATAAAGGTCACTAGCTATGAAAGAAAATATTAGTAAATTGGACCTGATCAAATTTAAAGATCTCCATTTTTAAGAGTGAAAAATCCACTGAGAGGGAGAAGATATTTACATGACATAGACATAAAAAAGGATTTGTGCAAAAATTAAAATACCTACAGATCGTAAGACAAAGACACAACACATCACAGAAGTGGCGAAGCATTTTACAGCAGACGGTAACAAAACTGACCAACTTCAGTAGACAAAAAAAATGCAAGTTATAACCACAACAAAAGAACACTGCATACCCATCAAAATGACTAAAATTAAAGAGACTGATAATACCAAGGAACTGTGAGAATGTTCCGTGACTGGAACTCAAAAGGATCACTGGTGGGCATGTAAATGCACAACCCCTATGAAAACTGGCCGCATCTAAAAATGCTAAGCATGTACATTCCCTCAAATCCAGCATTTCCAACCTAAAAAAACTGAGGACTTTTGTCCAATGCAGTTATCTTGTCCCTTCCATATATTCACAAGTCCCCATATGTAAACTCCAAATTCTTAAACGGCCTTTCCAGAAATTGAAGTTATTTTTAGAAAATAAGCCAACTGGGTCGCCTGGGTGGCTCAGTCGGTTGGGCATCTGACTTCGGCTCAGGTCATGGTCTCACGGTTGGTGGGTTGGAGCCCCCCCCGCATCGGGCTCTGTGCTGATGGCTCAGAGCCTGGAGCCTGTTTCGGATTCTTTGTCTCCCTCTCTCTCTGCCCCTCCCCCACTTGCTCTCTGTCTCCGTCTCAAAAATAAACAAACATTAAAAAATTTTTTTTTTTAAATAAGCCAACAAACCAAAACTTGGAGAAAAGACTGTATGTTCTATGTCACACCAAGTCACCAGGACACATCATTTGAAGTAAATAGGTATAAGTAAGCACGGGCAACAAAAATGCAGAGGAGGGGAATCTAAAAGCACGATTTCATCAAGGCTATTCTGACATAAAAGCAAAATAGGCTCGGTTATGAGGGGTCCTCACTTTGTCTAGTGGATCAAAAGATTCAAAAGGACCTCTAATGCCTCCTAATGGCTCTGCAGTCTCCTTCAACTCTCCCTCATTGGTGGAATTTGATCCAGAATCTTGTTTTGGGAAGCATGTTGGGCAACGTAGTCCCTGGGCATCCAGATCTGCTGTTACTTGGGAAGGGGGGAGGGAATAATGAACTGATAATCTCCCTTAAATTAATCACAGTTTTGTTTTTTTTTAAGAGCAATTGCTTTTCAAAACAGAACAAAAATGTCTTATTAAATCATGTGACTTAATTAGGGGACGCTTGATACCATAGCAAAGCAAACCTTGCATCCGACGAACTCTCTTTTCCTAAGAAAACAAAAGAATCAGCCAATTTTTCCACTAAAGGTTATTCTAAACTATTAGCCCAGCAATGTCTGTGGTTTGCCCTACATACCACTGACTGTGCATAAAAGCTCTGAGCAGATGATAGCATTTAAACTGGTAATGCTTTCTTGCTCCTCAACTGAACTTTCCGCTCCTAACCCCATGTGCTACTACAGCAACTATTAGAATAGTCTACGCTCTGGCTCTGGCTGTGGCTCTGGTGGGTATGGATACAACTGCTGCTGCCTATCTTGCTGGGGCAGATGCTAGTACTATGGGTTCTACTGAGAAACTTCTAGAGCTAGTCAGCCTATTGGTCTCATCCTGTTACTATTAGGGATTACCTTAGAATTTCTATTGTATCCTTAATGCAGCATAAACTCATTTTAGGTTGCCAGGAAAAACCCATTTCAGAGTTGACATGACATCCTCATTGATCAAATTCATCTAGAATCCTTTAGTTTTATACGTTGAAAAGATGCCTTGGCTTTGATATTACATTCCCATCATACTCCCACAGGAATTCTGGTTTAAAGATACATATAAGAAAATAATCTTGGTTGGTTTTTGAACAAACTATTTCACATCGCATGCAATGTTTTTCTCATGATTTTTGCATGTTTGTGTATGTATAACAGATGAAGGGGGGGAAACAGAGTAAGAGTGACAGAGCCACAGAAATAGACACACAGAGATGGTAATGATGAGAAAAAAACAAAACAAAGCAAAACTACTGCCTTTGCTACTCTCCTGAGTTTTAGATTTTGCCCAAAATAAAAACAAGTCTCTATCCAGACTCAGTGTTAAAATTGGCAGTGATCAGAACAAACGTCCAAATGGTGGTCTACATACTGTGTATCTAAATACCCCAAATTTATAGACTAAATATGAGCCCAAAGCGTCAACCGGCAAAACATCATATGAGAATATGCCCTAGATATTATTCAACCATGCTAAACTTCATAACGATTCTCAAAGCAAGGTTCTAGCTTGAAATTTCAGACTCTGAGTTCTGCAACCAGAGTGTGGGTCTGTGGCTTACAATCTACTGCCTTTTTCTCCTTCTGGGTCTGTCACTACTGGTGGGAATGCAAAATGGTACAGCCACTCCAGAAGAAAGTTTGGCAGTCTCTTATAAAACTAAACATTCTCTCAGCACATGATAGAACGATCATAGCATTTGCCATCTACAAAAGGAGGGGAAAACTTATGCCCACATAAAAACCTGCACATGGATGTTTATAGCAGCTTTATTCATAATTGCCTAAATTCCAAAACATCTGGGATGCCCTTCAGTAGGTGAATGGATAAATAAACTGCAGTACATCCAGAGAATGGGATATTAATCAGTGCTATAGATATAAACTATCAAGCCAAAAAAAAAAAAAAAAAAAAAAAGACAGACATGGAGGAATCTTAAGGGCATATTATTAGTTTAAAAAAATCGATCTAAAAAGCTATATGCTGTATGATTAGACAACAACTATATGATATTATGGAAAAGGTAAAATTAGGGACAGTGGATAGACAGTAGATCAGTGGTTGCTAGAGTTTGGAAGCAAGAAAAGAATGAACAGGTAGAGCACAGAAAAATTATGCATTTGTCCAAATTCATAGAATGTACAATATCAAAAGTGAACCGTAATAAAAACTATGGATTTGAGGTATTTTCATGTGTCAATGTAGATTCATCATTTACAACAAATGGACTACTTCCATGGGGGATATTGATAATGGGGGAGACTACACATGTATAGGAGCAGGCAGTATAGGAGGAATCTCTATACCTTATCCCCAACTGAACTGTGAACCTAAAAGTGCTCTAAAAAATTGTCTTAATGAAAAATTTAAAGATAAATAGAAAAAAAAAAAACGGGATATTTTATAGCTTCTGTCTTTGCTGTCAACCCCATCATTTACTATAGCATGTCTGTAGATGTAACTTTTTTTCTTCCACATTTTTTTTGGTTTGTCCTTCATCAAAAGCTTGTCACCTGAAAGGTATCAGGAAGTCTACCATGACTCTGGCTATTTATCTGGTGCACCCTCCTGACATTCTTGTCCAAAACTATCCCTGAAAAAGTGTCTGTTTTACCTTCTCATTCCAACGCACCAAGATTCAGCAAACTGGACCACGGTCTTCTCTCTTGTCCTGACATTGGGTAGTTTCAACATGTTTTGTACATAAAATATTTTTTTTCTTTTTTACTGACTCTAACATTCCCTTAAACCGGTAAACTGGAACAATGGGAAAATGAAATTTTAGTGATTTGCAAAAGATTGAAACATCTTATCCAAAATATGTGTTTATAGGCAATGAGGTTTTTTTGGAATTACAAAACATGGATAGTTACAAAACTATCATCAAACAACTTACATAGCTAACTACCATTTTTTAAAGTACAGATTTCTATGGGCACCTGGGTGGCTCAGTCGGTTGGGTGTCCGACTTCGGCTCAGGTCATGATCTCACAGTTCATGAATTCCAGCCCTGCGTAGGCTCTGTGTTGACAGCTCAGAGCCTGGAGTCTGCTTTGGATTCTGTGTCTTCCTCTCCCTCTCTGTCCCTCCTCCATTCATGCTCTCTCTCTCTCTCTCTCTCTATCTCTCTCCTTCAGAAACAAACATTAAAAAAATTTAAAGTGCAAATTTCTATTAATAATTGGGGATAACTTCATTATGTATTTATAAAACACTGAGTATTTGTATGCTCCAGAGAGATTCTTTGTATGTTTCACTGTCACAGAAGTCATTAAATCAGACACTATTATATTTTTGAACTTGGGATGCTGAAACTTCTTGAAATGCCCTTGTACAATTACCTCATTCTCATCCTATGAATAAGAAAATAATGTCACCAAAAGTCACATAATTCACTGCTTTAAAGAGCATCACATTGGAGGCCCCCAATAAATATTTGTTGAATGGATAAATCAGTAATTAGTAATCCAATCAGAAGCCTGTGAGAAAGAAGTGTTATTGACATATACGCACACACATAAACCTACCACCAAGTGTCAATGCCCAAAGGTGATATAAATTGTATTTCTGGCGGTGTTAGAGATAATATGGGTGTAGTCAGTAGAAAGTGGGGCTCAACAAGCTTGTCCTTCACATGACCTTCCTATGGCTACGAATGAAGCAATGATGCAGGAACATGCCGATCGCTCTGAAGTGCAACCAAGAGACAAACCAGAGAAGGTTGGTATAAACAACTTCAAGATGGAAAAAATAAAATACTTCTTACTACATGTTAAAGCTGCTTTTATGAATTCATTTTCCTGTTTATATGTGACATAATCTTTGAGTGATATTGCATACACATTGCCTCATGTCTAGGTTTCTCCCCATTGGAAACAGCACTGGGCATCTCTCTTCTCACTGGACATCTCTTCCTTCCCTCATCAGTGCCGTAAAGAGCATAGCAACTTTTAGACATAAACATTCATGTTTTTTTTTAAGTTTATTTATTTATTTTGAGAGACAGAGAGAGAGCACAAGTGGGGGAGGGGCAAAGAAAGGAGAGAGAGAATCTCATGCTGTCAGTGTAGGGCCTGAGATGGGCCTCAGACCCACGAACCTTGAGATCACGACCTGAGCCAAAACCAAGGGTCCGACACTTAACCAGTTGAACCCCCCGGGCACCCCAAACGTTCATTTTAATGAAAACCTTGGAGTTCCTCTGGGTGAAGATTTGGTCTTTCTAATAGGAAGAATTTCTCTGTGTGCATGAAGCACCTTCCACCCAAGGTGACGGTTGCCCAAGATCAAGATCTGGCCCTTGTTTTACATGGAACACTCTGTGTGGACAGGTCCTGCAGCAAGGGACTAGGGGTAGGAGGCCACTAGCTAAACTGGGATTTTCAGTCTCAGTCCTCCACAGAATCTTCTCAAGGACAGTGGGGTTTTACACACTATAACAGGAAATTCAAGCACTTCCTCTGTTTCACTCCATAAGAAATTCTATTTCAGATGCAGTAAGCAAACCAACATATATTAAGAAAATCATATTTATATGTAAAGCCTAAATTTTATGTACAATAGAAAACTCATGCAAATATAGGCAACGTCAAACTTCCCAATAGTTCACAATATTGAACATGAATTAAGGAATGACTTTGCAACACTAGGGATATGCATTCGGCCTGTCAATCACAAATAATAACTAGGATTTTCTCGAGGAAAAAAAACAATTTTATTTTCTGCCGAGGAAAGAAAACAAGGAATTTGTAGACCTGTGGCTGGAGGTAACATACCCATTCTTTGTACCCATATAGCCTTTTATTCTTAACTGGATATCTGATTATGACAATGATTATTAGCAAAGTCAAACCTTTTGGAAACAGGTTTCCATGTTTTGTGTCATCACATGAAATTAATCCTATACTTAGAAGTAATTAAATTGAGAATTGACAATGGCTTTTGGAAATAGGATATGAATATTTTGCTAAAGAATGATATGAGTGTGTGAATCATTACATGATAACAAAGAAATCTCTGCTATGGGGGCCTCCTTGGCTTCAGAAACAGGCACTGAATACGTTCTAAAGAAAGTTAATTTGAAACATGAGGTTAACATACTCCCTTTGGTTTTCCCAGCCACAGCTGAAGGTGTATAAAAGGCTCCCGGTGACGTTCAGACTGAAAGTATCACTTCCTGCTCTTTAGCTGGACCTGCCCCTCCCGGGTCCTTGGGCTACTATGACAGCTACCTTCCTAGCCTGGGGCACAGCTATGGTGTCCTATGCTGTGGCTACTGATGTGGCTATGGTTACCCTGGCTATAGCGTTGCCGTGCGTTAAATGTCTGTGTCTTCCCAAAATTCACATGTTGAAATCATAACTCCCAGTGCGACACCGTGAGGAGGTAGGGCCCTTGGGAGGTGATTAGTGCCCTTATAAAAGAGACCCCAGGGAGCTCCTTCACCACTTTCCTCCACATGAGGACACAACGACAAGACAGCCAATTACAAGCCAGGAAGCAGCTCTTCCCCAGACACTGAATCCACCAACATCTTGATCTTGGACTTCACAGCCTTCAGAACTGTCAGAAAAAAAATCTTTGGTGTTTAAGCTCCCAGTCTGGGGTACTTTGTCACAGCAGCCTGCACAGACTAAACAGGAAGATACGCATACGGCCTCTGCTACCCATCTTGCTGTGGCAGATACTGGTCCTGTGGATTATAGTGAGGATCTTTCTGAGGAACTTAGCCTGAATTCCTCTTCCTTCGATTCACTGCTTCTGCTCTCAGGGTTCTTTATTTAGGTAACTCTGTTATGACTCTGTGGCAAATATATGCCAGGGTGCGTGGAAACATAAGTTAGATCTGGCAGGCGTCAATCTCAATGGACCACAATTACCTGGACTATCCCACGTGTTAAAGACAGTTTCCTTTATTATTGGTAATATTGTTATCTTTTTGTTATAACCTTAACCCAACAGCTGTCATGTGACAAAGTGTAATGTTTCTTTTTTAATCAACTTTCCCCGTTCCTAGTACTGCTTGCGGTCATTTCCGTTAAGGTATCTCTATCACTTGTGTGTTTATTTGTGTCGTGAGTTTGAAGGGGTATGTGAAGTCACTTCATTACCTCCTGCTCGAATTCATAGAGCCATTGTAAAGTCTGTTCTTTTCTGGTTTCATGTGCATTCACAACTTCTGCTTCTCGCCACACTTTTGCGGGTTAAGCTTCACAGTCAGTAAAACTACAATCCTGTTTGCTCTCAAATATTCCAAAATGCCTCAGGCTATAGAATTTTTCCACCTCCCCAGAGCTGGGCAGCATCATTCAAGTTGTGCCATTGAATGATTCACGTGTGTATGGCCACTCCTCTTCAGTTAAAAGGCAAAGCATTTGAGGGGCTCCTGAGCGGCTCGGTAGGCTAAGCATGCAATTTAGGCTCAGCTCATGATCTCGCAATTCACAAGTTCAAGCCCCGTGTCGGGCTCTGTGCTGTCAGCTCAGAGCCTGGAGCCTGCTTCGGACTCTGTGTCTCCCTCTCTCTCTGCCCCAACCCTGCTCATGGTCTCTCTCTCTCTCTCTCTCTCTCTCTCTCTGTCTCTCTGTCTCAAAAATATAAACAATTAAAAAAAAATTTTTTTTAAGCAAAACATTTGAAGCCTATCCCTCATCTTAAGTCTAGATGCAGGGTGGACTGTCTGTCTTTCATGTCTGTGAGAGTCTGTAAGAACAGACTTATGGTTACCATTTTGGAAACCAGGTCTAAGCAAACTGCTTTCTCAGTTTTATCAGTGGCAGCTAAATTTTGTGTTTCTAACTTCTCTTTCCAAGACATGACAATTTTATATTTTTCTCACTAATTTTGGCTCTGTCCCTAAATCTAGTACAGGAGCTTGAAATGCCAATTTCCCTGGGCTGTATTTGAAATACAGCTTCATAATCGCACATATGTTTTTGATTAATTTTCATAGACCATCAAAGTACATTGGGAATTGAAAACACATATCCAATTAGAAAGTGACAATTCAGCGATGTCTATTAAACTAGAAAATTGTTTGCCTTGAACTATGCAAATTTTCTTGAAAAAACATGCTTCAGCATTTTCAATAAGAAAAGTTAAATTATCTCCTTAATTATTCTTTTGAGATTATAAGGACATTTGATCCTTGTCCTTGAACAATCAAATGTCCTTGCAAAATTTCCACAGGCCCATGCTAAGAGATGAACCAATTCCTTGAAAGACACAAATTACCAAAACTCACACAAAGAGAAATAGATAAATTTAACAGTCCTATATGTATTAAAGAAATTGAGTCAACAATTACTAATTTTTAATAAAAGAAAGCACCATACCCAGATGTTTTACTGGTAAATCCTAAAAAAGTTAAGAAAGAAATGACATCAATTGTCCATGACATATTCCAAAAAATGTAAGCAGAGGAAATACTTCCTAACTCGTTCTAAAATGCCAGCATTATCTTAATACCTAATCAGATAAAGATATTTTAAGGAAGGGAAATTTAAAAGCAATTTCTTTCATGCACATAGATGCAAAAATCTTTCCTAAAAGCTAGCACGTCAAATACAACAATGTGTGAAAAAGGGTACATATTATAAATTCCAATTATATAACATTCTGGAAAAGACAACAATACGTATGGTAAAAAGATCAGTGGTTTCCAGTGGCTCATGTGGAGAGGAAGGAAGAGAATGGGCAAATCACAGGGGATTCACATAGTTTCATACGAAACTATTCTGTATGATATTGTATTGGCAAATACGTAATACTGCACATTTGCTCAGATTCATATAAGTTTACAGCACAAACAGTGAATCTCAACTTATGCAAATTTTTTAAAAGTTTTTTAGAAGAACAGGGGATTCCAAAATGGAATACAGAATATTACAAAATCACATAACAGTACTATACATTTTTTTGTTTTTATTTTATTTTTGAGAGAGACAGAGTGTGAGCGGGGGAGGGGCAGAGAGAGGGAGACAGAATCTGAAGCAAGCTCCAGGTTCTGAGCTGTCAGCGCAGGGCCTGACGCAGGGCTTGAACTCAGGGACTGCAAGATCATGACCTGAGCCAAAGTCAGACACACTGAGCCACCCAGGTACCCCCTAACAGTATTATAAATACATGAAATATTCTCACTAAAGAGAGTAGGGAAAGCTGTTGCTGACTTAAGTAGCTTTGGAAATAAGTATGTAAGTGTGTAAGACCAAAGGCGAAAGACATTATACATTAGCTAATTAATCAATTCCACCTAAGCCAGTTCATAGACTCGGAGCACCTTGAATGAATGGAAGGCAGGGTGTGAGGAAGGTCCCTGCTATATTGCCAAAACATTATATTGTAAGTCTTCTCTTTCAGCCTTCCTCAAAGGGACCCATTACAATTTACTAGTGACAGTAATAATTGACTAATGACAAGTAACAATTATAGTGACAGTGCATTGGGGAAGGGAAAAAGTACCAGAATTTTCAGGGATTACCTGACTCTGGCTCTAGACTGGACACTAACTCTTTAGAGTCCCAAAATACCATTATGGTCCAGTCAAATGATTAATGGCGCTTTGGCTTAGATCTCTCTCATAATGGGCTCCGTGAATCCATGAATCCTCCCTGTGAGTATGTATTGTTAGCAAAGATATATTTATAACTGGCAGAATCTGCACATTGAGTCCCTGGAGTGAGGTCTATTATGGTAAAAAAGAAAAAAAAAAAAAAAAAAAAAAAAACACTGGAGCGTCCTCTTCCTACCAAAATAGTAGATCAGAAACAATAGCTTATTTCTGGAAAGATTTAGTATATTAATGCTACCTGTAATAATTTCCCAAGGCTGATGTAACAAAGCACCATACATTCAGTAGCTTAAAGCAACAGAAATTTATCCTCTCATAGTTATGGAGACCAAAATTCAAAATCAAAGTGTTGGAGGGGCCATGGTCTCTCTGAAGACTCTAGAGGCGAATCTTTTCTTGCCTCTTACCTAGCTTCTGATGGTTGCTGGAAATCCTTGGTGTTCCTTATCTCGGCATGTCATATCACTTGACATATCATTCCACATTCTGCCTCCATCATTTTATGACATCCACCGTTTATGACTGTGCCTATCTGTGTCTTCACGTGGCCTTCTTATAAGAACACCAGTGATCAGACTTAGGATCTGCTCTAATTCAGTATGACCTCATCTTAGCTACAAGGACTCTATTTCCAAATAAGGTCACGTTCACAACTACTAGGGGTTAGGATTAAAACATATTCTGGGCAAAGACACAATTCAAACGACAACACTATCATTATCATTAAAGTTCTGAAAGTTTCAGCAGTCGTGATTTCACATCTTTATTCAATTTGCCTCTGCAAAGTGTAGATGGATTCAGAAGAAGGAAAATGAGTAATTATAAACTTAATCCGGTGGTGACTTCAAATGTTAAGTTTTATTTCAGAAATCATTTCTTTGCTGAAGCAAATAAGCACATCCTCCAGAATATGGTTTGCAGTTCTTGTGATCTAGCAGAGCTTTTTACCCTATCCCTGTAAATAACACCAGAATCAGTTTACTTTCAGCAGGCAGGACCCTCAATGCTCTTGAACTGCCCCACTTCAGAAGTTTGCTAATTCGGGGCGCCTGGGTGGCGCAGTCGGTTAAGCGTCCGACTTCAGCCAGGTCACGATCTCGCGGTCCGTGAGTTCGAGCCCCGCGTCAGGCTCTGGGCTGATGGCTCGGAGCCTGGAGCCTGTTTCCGATTCTGTGTCTCCCTCTCTCTCTGCCCCTGTCCCGTTCATGCTCTGTCTCTCTCTGTCCCAAAAATAAATAAAAAACATTGAAAAAAAAATTTAAAAAAAGAAGTTTGCTAATTCTTCAGCCCTCAGGCACAAATTAGTCTGCAGAGACTTTGACTCTTCATCCCAAAGGACCTCACATTAATCCACCATATTGATAATATGATGGTGATCAGAGCCAGTAAACAGGAACTAGCAACTATTCTGAACTTCTTGATAAGACCCATGAGCGACAGAGGATGGGAAATAAATCCTACAAAAATTTAGGGGCCTGTCACCTTAGTGAAATTTCTGGGGGTCCAGTGATTTGGATGAACAACTTGTTACATTGTCACTAAGCAAGAAACACAATAGTTGGTGGTGTCTTTGGATTTTCATGGCAACATATTCCTCGTTTGGACATGCTACCTGTTATCCGTTAGGAACGTAATAAAATTGTTGCCCATTTTGAGTAAATTAAAAAAAAGCAAAAAGTCCAAAATGGTCACATGCTGTTGTACATACTTCTCTGCTACTTGATCTTTTTGGAGTAGCAGATTCAATGATGTTCAAAGTGTCTATGGAGGGCCACCTGGGTGGCTCGGTCGGTTAAGCATCCAACTTCGGCTCAGGTCATGATCTCACGGTCCGTGGGTTCGAGCCCCGCGTCGGGCTCTGTGCTGACAGCTCAGAGCCTGGAGCCTGCTTTGCATTCTGTGTCTCCCTCTCTCTCTGACCCTCCCCCGTTCATGCTCTGTCTCTCTCTGTCTAAAAAATAAATAAACGTTAAAAAAATAAAATAAAATAAAGTGTCTATGGAAAATGAGGATGGTATTTGGAGGCTTTTACAGGTCTGTATACATGAATCACAACACAGGATTTTAGGATTTGGGAGAAAATCTATGCTGTCTTCTGTGAATTTATACTCTCCTTTGAAGAAACAGCTTCTGGCCCATTACTGAGCTCTTGACCATGGGACACCAAGTTACCATGTAAATTCAAACTGCTCATTGTGAACTCGGATTGTCTGGCTCTCTAATCCACAAATTTGAGTATACACAGCAAGTCTTCCATCATCAAGTGAAAGTACTATATAGGAGATTGGGCTTGAGGAAGTCTAGAAAGCCCAAATATAGAAGCCAGTGGATCAGATTCCATGGTTCCCACCCTGCTGAGTTGTCTCTCAACACCTACCTATGGATTTATGCCATTTTCCCAGTTGAAGAAAGAAAAAATTAGTTCCGGCTTACAAATGGTTCTGCTATGGGGCACTTGGGTGGCTCAGTCAGTTAAGTGTCCGACTTCGGCTCAGGTCATGATTTCACAGTTCGTGAGTTCAAGCCCCGCATCGGGCTCTGTGCTGACACCTCAGAGCCTGGAGCCTGCTTCAGATTCTGTCTCCCTCTCTCTGCTCCTCCCCCACTCATGCTCTGTCTCTCTCTCTCCTTCAAATATAAATAAGAAAAACATTAAAAAAATTTTTTTAATAAAAAAAAATGGCTCTGCCAATTTAGTGACATCACCTAATAAAAGTGGATGGTTGCAGTACAATAACCCAAATCAGACATGGCCCTAGACGATAGTGGGGAAAGAAAATTCTCATTTTTTTTCAATCATAATACTTAAATCAATCTAGCTCTCAAAATTTAAGTCTATGTGCAGATGCATGGTACATACAGAGCCAATGTGTCTAAAGAAAAAAATTAATAGTAACGACCTCTGTCAGACTAAACCTCAAAAAGATCTACTCTATGTTTCTACAACCTAGGAGTCAAACAAGATTGTCAGGGCCTTTCCTTTCTGCAAAGAAATGTGTACACTCTGGTACAAGTATGCGATAATCAAACTACACACCTTTTTGAAGGAACAGAGGAGGGAAACTATATAAGCAGCAAAGTGGTATTATTTTTGAGAGAACACAGCAATACAAAACCACAAAGTAAAATGTGATTGGAGTGGGTGGTAGTTTGTACAGAAAATATATTATTTGCTCCTAAGATTTATATAGATAACATCCCAGCTGTGTTGATTAAATCTGCATATAAGATGAAGAGTATTATTAGCAAAATCATCACAGGAAAAAGACATTTGCCTTCTCCCCATGATGTCATGCAGCATGGTTACAAAGGTTAAATTCAGCATCAATGTGAGCAAGGTCATTGAATTCAGCATTTTTTTTTTTTTTCATTTAAAGCTGATCAACTATTTGGGAAGATCTTAACATACTATGAAAACAATCTCAACTCTGATGCACATGTGGGGTCTTTTTTTGCCTCAGGAGGAGTGATTAATGAGATTTCTAAATACAAGTTGGTCTAGATGAGAATGTCAGGTATGCCCGTAGTTTGCCACACCCACACTGAGGCTGCATAAAAAAACTCTGGGCATTTAATGTTTTTGCTTGCTACGATTTACTCTCTTCTCTCAGGCCAACAACTTAAATCCTGACAATATACTACTGCAGCAACGGTGATAGAGACCTGGGCTGTGCATCTGGTTATGCCTGGGGCTTTGGTGCCTTTTGAATCTTGGTCTGTGGCTCTAGATGTGGCTGTGATTTCTGACACCAAACTGTTCCTTGTCCCTGGGCATCAACTGATTAATAATACCTGCTATTGAATCCATTCTCTTGTGCGATGGCAATTCTGTTCCGCAACATCTTTTTATTGCACCTGCTACACTCAATTTAAATTGTTCATAATCCAGTCCAGCCCTGGGCAACCAGCGTAGATTATGAAGTTCGCAATACATCTACATCCGCGTTCTGGAATAACTACGTTTTCTCTTTCAGTCTGCTGGTTTTTTTCATGATTATATACCAGGTAAATTATAATGTGGCATATTGCCTGACTAGGAAACTCTAGGTTCGTTTGCTTCATTAAACTTACTCTGGCCTGGCTAACGTTGTTAGTTTGTTGTTGTTGTTGTTTAATTTATTACTTATTCACTTGTTCAATAAATATTTATTAAGTAATCGACGCATAAGTATCCCCGTTAGCTCTTAGTGTTACAGATGTGAAAAGATGTGCTAAGCTAGAAAAAAAGTATATGAACAGACATGTATACTATGACATGACAGATGATATAATGGCCAAGTGGAAACACAGAGGAGAAGTCTCACGTCCGCATCCCCCCAAAAAAAAAGAAATACCAGAGCAAAGGGAGGACCAAATATGTCCTTATTAAAGGTTACATTTCAATTAATTCCTGATGGAGGAAAGCTACATGAAGGAGGCAAAGAGTATGCTAAGCAGGAGGAACAGAATGTGCACAGACATAGAAAAAGTATTGAATGGCAGAGCCAAAAATTGATGTCATCCTTAGAGAGTAAAGGAACAAGAATCAAGTGGCAAGAAATTAGGTCCTGGGCAGTTAAGGAAAGAACATATATATCTTGTTTTAGGTACACTAGATACTGCGATATTTTTCCTTAGAAACTTACATTTTTCTAATGTTCATTTATTTTTCAGAGAGAGAGAGACAAGGCATGAGGTGGGGGAGGGGCAGAGAAAGAGGAAGACACAGAATCCCAAGTGGGCTCCAGACTCTGAGCTGTCAGCACAGAACCTGACGAGGGGCTTGAATTCATAAGCCGTGAGATCATGACCTGAGCTGAAGTCGGACACTCAACCGAGTGAGCCATCCAGGTGCCCCGAAACTTACATTTTCTAAAAGTCATTCTGGGAGCTAATTGAAAGAAAGTTGGCTGAGGAGTATGACCACTGACCCCAAGACCATTCCAGAGGCTGCTCAAGCAGGTCTTAATTCATGAGATCTTAAAATGTAAGGAAGCAACAGCTAAGATTCTAAATAGGACCTAGATTAAATAAACATGGAAGAGATTCTGAAGGTTTGGTTTAAATGGTGTGAAAGTGAGGGTAATAGGGAATATAAAGGGGCACACAATGAGCTCCAGGTTGGACTTTCAGCAGTTGATGGATCATGAAGCTACCAGCAGATACACTGGGGGCTGGGAGCACTTGAGGGACCAGCAGGGTGACCACCCAAAAGCTCAGCTGAGCTCAGATAAATGTTTGTGTTCTCCATGGGAGGCCCAAGTGAGACTACTTAGTGGCAGTTTGTTGTAAAAATCTGGAACTGAGGGGAGAACTGAGTTTGAGATTTCAAAGGAGTTGGATAAAGGGGTAGTAATTTGACAAATACAGTAACCCAATAATCAGAAGTGAGCAGAAGAAAAGAATCGTAATACAGGTAAGCAGCAGGCAAAAGGTAAAAAGTGAGTCGCGAAGAGTCGTATGCAGGGGAAATCAAGAACACATACCTCTTTCTAGGAGGGAATTGTCAGCCATCACCCTTTTCATCTGAACCTTTACTCTTTCACCAAGTATTTCTAGAGTAGAAATAAACGCTGGCACTGACCTAGACGCTGGTTAATTAATTTGTTTTTAATTTTTTAACATTTATTCATTTTAGGGGGGGGGAGGGGCAGAGAGAGAGAGGGAGACAGAATCCAAAGCAGGCTCCAGGCTCTGAGCTTTCAGCACAAAACCCGATGTGGGGCTCGAACCCTACAAACCATGAGATCATGACTTGAGCTGAAATTGGATGCTTAACTGACTGAACCACCCAGGCGTCCCTAGACGCTGGTAATTAAACAGTCAGTGAGATGGGCATATTCTCTGTCCTCATGGAAATTACAATCAAGAGGAGACAATATTATATCATAAAGACAATTACAATAGAATAATAGAGGCTTTGGTGATCACTTAGAGAAGAGTCTCCAGCCTTCTATGTTTGGGAATGGACCCTAAACTCCATCCACACAGTTACCAAAGAAACAGACATGATAAATATGATTCCCATGCTCTGTTTAAGGTTGGTGCATCCAAACGTGGCCACCTAAACAAGCTGAAGCAGAAAATTCTCAAGATTTGCAAACAGGGGCTAATTTTTTTTTTTTTTCTACTTGATGGGACGCTAAGGACTGACACTTTGGATCTCTTAACAGCTATGTGTCCCCATTTATAGTTCATTATAAAGTACCTACTAAAGCAATCTGTTGACTGATTGCTTACATTTTCTACTCAGAGACAGTACATGGAAAATCTTGTTTAACTTTTGTAGGCTGGCATCTCAGAAGATGGCATATTGTCATGTCTCAAGAGGTGCATCATCCCAACAAAACTGGGTGAATGAACTTGAAAACCATCATCACTCTCTAAATCTACACACTGACCTCAAATGCTGTGCTGTATTATTTCATTATTTGCTTATTTACCTCATTGTTACAGAATCCTCATTTGCTCTGCTTTGCATGGAAGTGTATAAAGATGTCATTATGATAAAGACATCACACAGAACCTATAAGCCATGAGAGTAAATTGTAACAGGAAGCTTAAATTTTTCTGATAGTTTGGGGCACCTGGATGGATCATTCGGTTAGGCGTCTGACTGCAGCTCAGGTCATGATCTCAGGGTTCATGAGTTGGGGCCCTGCATCAGCCTCTCTGCCGTCAGCACAGAGCCCACTTGGGATCCTTGGTCTCACTCTCTCTGCCTCTCCTCTAAGCTCTCTCTCTCTCTCTCTGTCTCTCAAAAATAAATAAACATTTAAAAATAATTTTTTTCCTGATAGTTTGAAAATCTAGCACCATTAGGTGCCGGGGGGGGGGGCATTTTTGCTAACATGGTGATAGTAATAACAAGTTGGAAACAGTCTGTGAAGGAAATTACAGTAACATATGACAACATGGAGAAAAATTTCTGGTTTGGTGGCTGAAGGCAGTGGCAAAAGTTAGGCTTTAACTGGATTCAAAGGAAAAGTAGTGATGACCGGAGCACTGAATTTCTTCTAGCCCTTTAAACAGCTTTAAAATCCTAAATACTTGTGGACGTAAATTATGTTTGGCTCCTGAATAGAGAGACTTTATTCCAATTCCCTGTAAGGGCCAAGGGGCACTGCAAAGAAGATCAGCAGATACAAAAAGGATAGCTGATAACTTAGGTAAAACATTGAGTAAAGTATTACCTATATGTATATAAGTATATATATATATGTATATGTGTACATATATATATATATAAGTATATATATAAGTATATATGTTCACATATATATGTGTACATATATAAGTATATATATGTATATAATATATATAGTGTATAAACATATATATAAGTATATAAGTATATATATAAATATATATGTATATTATATATATAGTGTATAAGTGTATATATAAGTATATAAGTATATATATAAGTATATATATGTATATAATATATATAGTGTATTTTATATGTATATATTCAGAGAGAAAAAAAAGAGGAAGAGATAGGGAGAAATTAATATGCTGGATAATGCTGGATAATTTAGCATATGTTTATCTGGCTGGGAGAACAGTAGGTAGCTGACTTGGGTCTTGTGTCCTGTGTTTTGTGTCTTGTGTCTTGTGTCTTATGTCCTGTGTTGGGTGGGTGGGTGGAATGAAGGGAAGGTCGGGGGCTAACCAAAAAGTGAGAAATACAGAAAAGATAGAAACTGTACTAGAAAAAGTTCCCAGAATGAAGAATGTATCCTTTATATACTAATATTTATGTGTGTGATATATAATAGAGATTATATCTGTTGATTTCTAGCATATCCATAATACATATCAGGATAAAAAGGTAAGGCCCAAGTGTATATGGTATAATTCCTTTTTGTTTGAAACCACAAATTCCAAACCCCATGTGTGCATAACTATGAGTAAAGACAAAATGGCCTAAGTCTGTATGAGGGAGGAGAATATGATGCAAGGTCACCTGAAGGGGATAGTATGTGTGGGCAGTGTGATGGAAGATATTTAACTTGGTCATTATACCTACTCAAATTGCTTCACTTATTATTACAAGCATATATTATCTTGTGAATAAAGATAACATCAAATAAAGGAAACATTTAAAAACTGAAAGCACACTTAAGGTAATAGAAAACCAAATCATAGACCCATAGAATTGGAAGAAGCTTTAGAGACCATGGCTTTGTTTAACTTTTGGTTGGTTTGCAATTTGTCAGTGTCTGCTACAGATGATTTTAATATTTATTTATAAGCAGTTGGCATGCTATCTTTAATTAATTTGCTTATTTTTGGTCTACCTTGTTTACACAACATGAAGAGAAAGGGCTATTTGTTTACAGCTCTCCAAGCAGTTCTCAGTGTATAATAGTCCCAAACAAACGAGGTATGTAGGACGTAATGACAATGCAAGCATAAATTTTTAACAAATAAACTAGATTTTAATTCCATGAGAGATTTCTTGCGTTTATTAGCACCTGATTCCACCCGTGCCACAATGGCAGATAATGAGGCCCGGGATTGTTTTAGGAGACATAACACAATAACTTGAATTTATATGCAGGTGCCCAGAAACAAAATGATGCCATGTAAAGAGCCCCAAGGAGCTGCCCACTGTTATTAGTCAGGTGAGATGACAGTTTTATTTACTGACTAAAACGTTTCCATATTCTGGAGCCCTAGATACCAGTTACATGCTTTATTAGCTTTTTCTATAAACTCTGATAGAGACAAAAAGAGGACTACAGAGCAAACCCTGGACAGCCTTCCATGATATTCCTTGGGCAGGTGGAGGAAGCAGGTGCACTAGGCATCTGAGTGCATGTGAGGTGCTTTGTCTCAAAGGTCTTTACAGATAACTCTTGGTAGAATATCTTTACAATAGAAAATTGTTAGAGAACTACTTAATGAGACTCTGGCTGCTATAATAAGCAGTAATCAACTTAATGAAGCTCAATAGGTTAACATAGGGGAAGGGAAGGAAAAATAAGATAAAAACAGAGAGGGAGGCAAATCATAAGAGATCCTTAAATACAGAGAACGAACTCTGGGTTGCTGGAAGTGGGGGTAGGTAGGAGGTTGGGTTAAATGGGTGATGGGCATTAAGGAAAGCACTTTTTGGGATGCTTACTGGGTGTCATATATGTAAGAGATGAATCACTGGGTTCTACTCCTGGAGCCAAGACTACACTGCACTGCACGTTAACTAACTTGAATTTAATTTTTTTTTTTAAAAATTGCAAAAAAAACCCATTCTGGACATAAAGTATCATAATATTCCTCACAGTATGATATGACAGAGTCAAGCATTCATTCATTTGGAGGCACGAGAATACACTGAGTGTGGTCTA
This sequence comes from Panthera tigris, assembly GCF_018350195.1. Lineage (NCBI taxonomy): Eukaryota > Metazoa > Chordata > Mammalia > Carnivora > Felidae > Panthera > Panthera tigris. Next base: position 14,238,290 of record NC_056668.1, on the reverse strand, counting down.
TGTACATGGTATCTATCAGTACTTGCATGGTCTGTGTGCATTGTGTGTGGTCTTAGTGTCTACAGTTATTCTCATTGCTGTGTGTGGCCTTTTCTCTTGCCATGTTGGGTTTGTCCATATACTACAGGTGGAATAAATAAAGAATATTTCTGTCTTTAAGGAAAATTTTTTTCCTTAAGAAATAAAAAAGACACGGGTAAGTCCCTGTGAGGTCAACCATAAAATCATAAAAAAGAAATACATAGTAAAAACCTACAAGATCCTCGTTGCCATGGGGAAAAAACACAACATGTTGGATGTAGGCATTGGCTTCCATTGACCTCCGACCCATTTGAGCAGACAAGTTTAACACAAAATAGAAAATGTACTTCAAAATGGCATATAGCATAGCATAAAGGTAAATGTGAAATGTAATATATTACAGACCATAAATGCCACAGGTATTCAGGACTGTAGTGAACTCTGGTAAAGAGTTCATAGAGCTCTGGTAAAGAGCTTCATAGAACGTATGGGGTAAGGGGGGGTGTGGTACCAGGAACGGAATTGGAGGAATGAGAATTATTTAGATAAAAAGAGGTCCAGGGCGCCTGGGTGGCTCAATCGGTTAAGTGTCCAACTTCAGCTCAGGTCATGATCTTGCAGCTTGTGAGTTCAAGCCTGTGCTGACAGCTCACAGCCTGGAGGCTGCTTCTGATTCTGTCCTCCTATCTCTCTGCTCCTCTTCTGTTCATTCTCTCTGTCTCTCAAGAAAGTTAATAAAATTAAAAAAAAATTTTTTTTTAATAGGTCAAGAACAACGAGGCATTACAAACCCGCTTACTATACCGCATCACCTATGACACATTCTTGCCACTGTATTAACTATGGATCAAACTAAGACCTAATATCTAATGTACAATTTATACAAAATACATTATTTAGAGAAACAAGTTAATATCATGAGTAAATAGATAAATCCATATTGTAGGGTATTCTATAGGGTAACTGATCTGATTTCTTCAAGTCAATAGTACCAAATAGCAATTCTGAATTCAAAGAGGATCAAAACACACAGCAAGTAAATCCAGTGTGTGGAACTTATGTGAGTCCTGATTCAAAAAAGAAAAACCGAAACGCCCATTATAAGCAATGAGGAAAACTTGACTACTGTATTAGTTGATATCAAGAAAATTATTAATATTGTTCAGTGTGATGATGCTAATCTGATAAGGAAAATACTGTTAGTATTTAGAAGTTCGTATGGAAATGTTTTGCATCATAAAGTATAATATCTGTGATTTATTTTAAAATATGTCAACAAAGATGATTCAAATGTATCAAAACGTCAGTGATTGTTAAAATTAGGCAATGAACTAAAAGGTTCGTATTCTTCCATTTTCCTGCTGATGACGTGGCTTATAATGACAAGTTTATTAAACACAGCAAGAAGAGAGCACATTCATCAGTGAGACAAAACGACATGAACAACATCGTATGGGCGAGACTGTGCCATTCACGTTCTCAGGACCACAGAAGTTTTCCTGAAGCTGAAGATTTGAGAAGAAGAGTCAATGAAAGGTAAACTGGGGAAAATGGACTGGAGTGTTGGTATTGAAGGTGTTAGTTATTGACTATTGACTATTATAATGCCAAAAAAAAAAAAAAAAAAGAGGGATAGAAAAAACATGATGGAATTTTTGAGCAAGACAATGTTAAAAGCAGTATGTTTTTTTTTTTTTTTTTTTTTTGGTTTGGTTGGATTCTCTTGGGAAGATCACATAAGCTATGGGCTTGTGAAATGCATCATGGAATAAAGAAATACAAAGTAGGAGAGGGATTGCTCTGAGAACCCAATAGGTTTTGTTGCAGCAGAGGCTATGAGAATATGAATCACAACAAGAATATAAAGGACTGGAAGATATAGACACCTCAGACATGAGAGAGTATGGGGATGGCAAATAAAAAATGGCCATAAATTATTTTAAGATTTCAAACCATTAGCCATATGAGGAGAAAACGGGATGAGGTCAACTGTTTGCGGCAAGGTCTGGTGCCGTATATAATGAATCTGATGTTGGGCAATGGAATGTGCATATCTTGCCAACCTGGGATTGAGTATCAGATTTTGGCTTTCCAAAATTCTGACAAGCAGTTTATTCCCCTTCAAACTAATCAAACTTTATGTCAACCAGTAGAGTTCAAGTCTCTTATAGTCTATCCTCATTAAATCATCTAGATACAATTGCAAAATATATAATCAACCGCAAAAAAAAAGTAATTTTAATTTGCGTGTGATTGGCCAAAAACACAATAAGTCTCTTCTTGGGCCATCATAATTTATTTATTGCTCCTGGGTTTTCAAGTGTAGGTGAATATTCTGTTATTGTCTCCTTTGAATATTACATAATTGTACTTCCTTGATTAATTGATTCACTTCCTTCAATATATTTTTGCTGGCTAGTCACAATGCTTGACCCAGCATTGGGATATAGATCAGAAAGATGAGTAGGGTATGATCCTGCCTTCACCCATCAGAGACAGATATATAAACAAATGATTGCAAATATATGTGTTAGCTGGCAAAAGAGTGGTGGACACAGTGGGAACCAATTGAAAGAGAGATCAATTTTTCTTGGGACGCCACGATAGGCTTCACAGGGACCTGGCCCTTGGAAGATTATTAAAGGGTCACCTGGCCCGTAAAAGCATTAAGAATATTCTAGTCCCTTAGCTTTGACCATTTTTGTGTCTGTAGCACGTTTACAACTCAGTCCATCTAATAGACATGACTAGAACAAGAGACATCCTCAGTGAAGGTGTTAGTAAATGTTTTATACAGATTGAAATTTATATCAATTGAAATATAAATTGAATGTGTGAAGAATATATAGTGAGTAGTGTTCTGTGACACATTTGTGGAAAACTCATTCCACCAATAAAGACAAGTTGGTTATCAGAACATTGGGGGAATAAGCAAAAGAATTTCAGAGAAATCTATAGGAAAGACCGTTAATCCAAATCAGCCTGTGAAGTAAAGAATGTCTTCCCAAAAGAAGTAACCAGATAGATACATGTGGGTGCAGGTACCTGGACGAAGAAAGAAAGACAGGCATTTGAGCCAAACAGAAAAGCTCACTGAAAGTATGAAACAGAATGCAATGGAATAAATGTTTTTATCCTTCAAACATTTATATATTGAAATCCCAACCCCCAAAGTGATGGTGGGGCTTTGGGAGGTGATTAGGTGATGAGGATAAGCCCCTCGTGAATGGTAATAGTGCTCTTATAAAAGAGAACCCAGAAAGCTCTTACCCTTCTGCCATGTGAAGACATAACAAGAAGATGGCTATGAACCAGGAAGAAGGCTCTCAGCAGTCACCTAATCTGCTGGAGCCTTGATCTTTGACTTTCAAGCCTCCAGAACTGTCAGAAATATACATTTTTTAAGCCACCCAGCATTTGGTATATTTGCTATAGCAGCCCAAATGGACTAAGACATAACTGGTGCAAAAAAGTGGGGGGCGGGGGGGAGGGCGTGCTGCTGTAACAAATACCTAAAAATGTGGAAGTGGCTTTGGAACTGGATGATGGGTAGAGGCTGGGATAGTTTTGCGGTGCATGCTAGAAAAAGCCTGCATTGCTGTGAATGGACCATTACAGGCAATTCTGATGAAAAAGGAGAAAGAAAAAAGGAGAGTTGTAGAGCAAGCCTCTGTCTTCTTAGATAATACTCAGGCAATCCTGAACAGAATGTTGGTAGATATGTGGGTAGTAAAGGATATTCCGAAGAGGTCTCAGTCAAAAATGAGGAATATATTATTCGAAACGAGAGCAAACTTACAAACCAGCAATGAACTTGGCTGAACTGTGTTCATGTTCTAGTGTTTTGTAGAAGGTAGAACTTGCAAACAATGAAACAGGCCATTTGGCTGAAACATTTCTCAGCAACGTGCAGGAGTGGCTTCATTGCTCCAGACCGCTTAGAGTTAAATGTGAGAAAAGAGACATGACCTAAAGACAGAATTGTTAAGCTAAAAGGAAACGGAACTAAAGATTTGGAAAACCTGACGCATATCCACATCACAAAAAGTGAGAATACTAAGCATGTGGCCAAGCATCCATTTGATAAGGAGATTAGTGTGGATCGTCCACCTCAACAGAAGCCAGGTGCTACCCTTCTGGAAGAACTCATTGTCCAAAGACAATTCAGAGACCATCAGGACTCCCAGTCGTATCACAGACCCTTAGTGCAAGGGCCCCAAAGGGAATGACAGAGCTAATTCCTCCCAGTTTAGGCAAGCCAGGATGACCCCACTCAGTGTATCAGGAGAGAGGCCCCTTCGGAGAGCTGCAGTGGGCACTGTATGGGGTGGAGACATGGGGGCCACCCAGAGCCACCGTGCAGCAACACCTGCCTGGGAGAGCTTCCGAGATGGGATTATCACCCTAGTGAATCCAGAGGGGAGAGCACTGAGCCAAAGAAGATTGTTCTCAAAACTTAAGGTTTAATGTTGTTTGCCCTCTGAGGTTTTGGACTTACTTGGGACCTGTTACCCTTTTCTTCTCTCCTATTTTCCCCTATCGGGATGGGGATGTCTATCTTACGTCTGTCCCATCATTGTACTTTGGAAGCACGTAACTTGTTTGTTTTCGTAGATTTTGTAGCTGGAGAGGAATTTGCCCCAGGATGAATCATACCTTGCATACCACTCATACCTCATTTACATCATACTTAGGTAAGATTTTGGATTTTTTTAAGTTTATTTTTATTTATTTTGAGAGAGAGAGAGAGAGGAGGGGGAGGGAGGCAGAGAGAGAGGGAGAGAGAGAATCCCAAGCAGGCTTTGCGCTGTCAGGGCAGAGCCGGATATGAGGCTCCGTCTCCCAACTGTGAGATCATGAGCTGAGCCTAAATCAAGAGTCAGACGCTTAACCAAATGAGCCACCCAGGTGCCCCAAGACTTTGGATTTTAGCCTTTAGTTTGCTAGGATGGGTGAATGCAAACCCTTACATTTACTATCAACTGACTTCGGACAAGTATGTCAAGACCAACTGATGGGAAAGAACAGGCTTTTCAACAAGTGACACTTAACTGGATATCCACAGGCAAAAGGATGAAGCTAGAGACCCTATCTCATATGTCATACTGTCTCAAAAATTAATTTAAAATAGATTAAAACCTAAGTGTTAGAGCTGATGGTATGAAACTCTTAGATGAAAATATACACACAAATATGTGTGACCTGGGGTTTTGTTATTTCTTAGATAACAACCCAAAAGCACAAGTCACAAAATACAAAGTAAATTGAACCTCAATGAAATTAAAAACGTTTTTGCTTTGAAGGACAATAGCAAGAGGGTGGGAGGACAAACCATAGGATAGAAGAATATATTTTCAGATTCTGTATCCCATAAGGAACGTATAATCAGAATATTTCAAAAATGTTTACAACGCAACAGTAAACATAACCCAAGTAAAAAATGGACAAAAAGAAGAGTCTGGGTGGCTCAGTCGGTTAAACATCTGATTCTTGATTTCAGTTTAGGTCACAATCCCATGATTCATGAGTTCAAGTCCCGGGGTTGAATCCCCCCCACCTTGAGATTCTCTCTCTCCCTGTCTCTCTGCCCCACTCCCAGTCTAGTGCTCGCTCTTTCTCTCTCAAAATAAATAAATAAACAAAAAAATGGACAAAATATCTAGGGGTGCCTGGGTGGCTCAGTCAGTTAAGCATTGGACTCATGATTTCAGCTCAGGTCATGATCCCAGGGTCATGGGATTAGGCGATTAGGCTTCAAGTCAGACTCCTCGCTGAGTGTGGAGCCTGCTTAAGATTCTCTCTCACTCTCTCTCTCTCTCTCTCTCTCTCCTCTCTCTCTCTCCCTTTGCTCCTCTCCCCCACTCATGCTCTTTCTTTCTGTAAAAAAAAAATATGTATTATACATATATAATATATATAATAAATAATTAAATAGACAAAAGATCTGAATGAGCAGTTATTCAGACACACAAATGGTTAATAAGCATGTGAAAAGATGCTCAACATTATTAGACATTAAGAAAATGCAAATCAAAATCACAGTGAGAGACTACTTCACATCAAATAGGTACCTATCATCAAAATGACAGGCAATGACAAATGTTGGCAAGGAGGTGGAGAAACGAAGCCTCATACATTGTTGGTGGGAATATAAAATAGTACAACCACTTTGGAAAACAATTTGACAATTCCTCAAAAAATTAATTTTCAGGTTTCCATATGACCCAGGATTTCACTCTTAAATATATACCCAAGAGAACTGAAAATATATGTCCATATAAAAACCCATACACAAATGTTTATAGCACCTTTGTTCATAAGAGCCAAAAAGTGGACACAATCCAACTGTTCATCAGTTGATGAATGGATGAACAAAATGTGGTGTGCCCATACAATGGAATATTTTTCAATCTTAAAAAGTAGTAGTATGATGTCATTTCAGGTCCCACTCACACCCTTGGGTGGATACCCTTAGGAAGGCATGACCTGCCCCACCATATTTGGAGACACTGTGTGTAGTACACACAAATGTAAACAGGACTTATTCAAAAGAGACCTTTTAGGTTATTCCTTGACTTATTGCCCCAAGACGCAAGGACCTTAATAGCAACTGGGTCTACCCAATCACATTTTTCATACGGGTGTCCTGATGAAGAGTATTATACCAGAAAAAGAAATAAATAAATAAAAATAGAGATTAAGAACCCACAGTATAAAATAAGTTTTATTCAACTCACTTATCAGTAATTTAATTTTTGTAAGTTTTATTTATTCATTTTTTGAGAGAGAGAGAGCAGGGGAGGGGCAGAGAGAGAGAGAGAGAGAGAGAGAATCCCAAGCAGGCTCTTCAGTGACAGCTCAGAGCCCAATGCAGGGCTAGAACTCACAATCCATGAGATCATGACCTGAGCCAAAATTAAGAGTCTATGCTTAACCCACTGAGCCACCCAGTTGTCCCAGTTATTTAGATACAAGCATAACATAAATATAACAATATCTTGACCTATGGCAGTATGGGTCTATTGTTAACCTCATGCTCTGTATTCTGGGAAATTAGCAAACATCTAGAGTAGTTGTGGCTAGGATAAGTGCCACTGTGCTGGTTCCCTGTGGATCCATTTCTTCTTCAGGTGCCTACTCTTAATCATTCTTCATGTGTCTTCAAAATGCCATGTTCTGTATTTTAAATTTATTCACATCAATTCTCATTAAACTAGCCAATGTCTTGTATCATTTCTGGCACACTCATGATAGAAAATGCTCACCCTTGAGCACTTTCCCAGCTTTTGGACATTACTGATTCACAAGATTTCCATAGCTCTTTTTATTCTGAGTACTATTAACTTGGATTGTGTGACTGAGCAGTGCTAGAATAGAAAGGTAATCACATTGCTCAGAAAAGCCTTGCAAAATTCTCTGCTACCAGTGCCTACGGGAAGCCTTCCCTTCTACTGCTATGGCCGTGGAGGCTTTCTGATTACAGTGGTGTTTTCTCTGGGGAGGAAGGCTACGTCCAGGTCCAAGTCATGCCCCCAAATACTCCCTCTCGTCAGTTTTTCTGACCAGTTTCTTATAATAACAACACAATCTTGTTATTACGTTCTTGTTACGTACTTGAATATTTTCCACCCAGAGGAATTGTTTTCCATCCGCGCGTCTGTGAACCATGTAAGTAATGATGAAATAAACACATAAACTCTGACGCACCCTATCGTCTTGTATACTCCTAGGTACTTACTTAGCAGAGTCCAATGCTGTTGCCAAATGTGCATTTTGATTTCAGAAACCTTAACACACAAAAAAGTGTGTGTGTACCTAGCCTTCATGTGGCCTCATCCCTGAATATTTCTGATGGGTCTTGGGCTAAATCACTTTGTTTTTTAAGTTGCAGCTTTGAGCTGCTTACAGATAATAATGTATTCCCAAAATCTCAGCTTAGAAATGCTAGATTTTGTATTCTCTTCATATTGTCTCTGTGCATTTAAAAAATGTAACACGCCTGAATTCTATTGTGTGAAGCTGGACTCATTATTTTTAGGGATGGTATCTCAACAAAAATGAAATCCAACACTCTCAGCTGAAGAACATTACAATACATCCCTAGATAACTGATTTCAGCTTGATGCCATGAGATGGTATTAAGAAGCAGTGTGAGACAAAAGCTATATTGAAAATGCTCATTTTTCTACTGATGTAAAGAGGTTACATCTGCTTTGAATATAAAGGAAATAGCAGGCATATTCTTGTGGTTAGATGAATTCCCCAGCCCTGGAAAGGAATGTGCTCAGTTTATATATGAATCTCTGGATTCATACACAGGCTATGGAGTTTTTCACTTTAAGCTACTGGATAAACGCAGATTTATAAAACCTTTGTTTTTTCTTTCTTTCTCATTGGTCATGGAATTCTAACTTTGTCACAAGGATTCCATCATCTTAACTTTTCTCACTTCTATGTACCAGAATGAGCTATCGTTTTGACACTAATTAGTATATACAATTAAGAACTAGGGCCCTGGAGTTTTCCACAGTCACCCCAGAGCTCCATTAAGGTCCCAGCTGTAGGAACAGTCAAACTTTGGACATTCACCATTTGCCCTGTAACCCATCCTCGTCACCCAAGACTCTATGCTGCAGCTATTTTGGAACCTACTTTGGGGTCCATGGTAGTGGACGTTGTGGCTGTGGAGGCTGACGGTGTGGCTATTGATGGGGCTTTGGAGGCTTGGGGCAAGTCCATGAACACAGTTAGGGTGAGTATTGAGAAGGCTGCTGTCATCCATTGTGCTGGGAGAAAACAAGTCTGTAACTTCTATTAAAAATCTTGACAACTGAAGACAATTCCCTAGAGATTCATCTGCTCAACTGATAAGAAATGATAAGAAATTCTCTTCTTTTTACCCACCATTCGTACCAGGTGATCACCTCTCCATTGCCTAGGAACCCCCACTGCTGTCCACCATGAACGTGGAGTCAGCAAGCGTCCATCACACAGATCCGATCCCCTAGCATCTCAAACAGTTGCGTGCTGGATTTGCAAATATCAGCATTTAATTGCAGCTCGTCTTGTTAAATTTATTTTTAACTCTGGTCTCACCTATTTTTGCTTTTTCAATAAAGATGCTTAAACTTCTCTGGCAAACAGTGTGTGCTATTTGTGTTTATTCACTTCAACAGGCTTCTGGTGCTACAGATGCATCCTTTTGAGCCCAAACATGAAATCGCTCTTAACTGGAGCTGCCAGTGACTTATGCCCCAAGAATCACCAAGAGTGTGCGTGAAGAAATGGAGTCACTTCGGGTGTCTGGGTGGCTCAGTTGGTTAAGCGACCGACTTCGGCTCAGGTCATGATCTCGTGGCTTGTGGGTTCAAACCCCGCATCGGGCTCTGTGCTGACAGCTCAGAGCCTGGAGCCTGCTTGGGATTCTGTGTCTCCCCCTCTCTCTCTACCCCTCCCCTGCTCACCCTCTGTGTCTCTCTGTCTCTCAATAATAAATAAACACTAAAAAAAATGGAGTCACTTAACATCTTGAGGCTTCTTGTAGAAAAGGGGATGAATTCCAATTCTTTGTTAATTTTTTTTTCATGAGGAAATGGATTTTACTTCCACTCTTACCTCCAAACACATTAGAAACAAACGATGTACACATTTGAAAAGCCAGAGATAGTTAACAGGGCGCACGGTCCTGTATTAGTGTCGTAGGACCACCATAACAAAGTACCACATGCTGGGTGGATGTTAACAACGCAGAATTTATTCTCACAGTTCTGGAGGATAGAAGTCTAAAATCAAGGTGTCCACAGAGCCATGCCCTCTCTGAAGTCTCCAGGGGAGGATCTGTTCCATGCCTTTGTCCTAGTACCTAGTTCCTGGCCATCGTTGGCATTCCTTGGCTCATAGATACATCATTCCAATCTTTGAATGTATAAATGAGAAACATGAAATGATTAGAACCTAAAAGTTCCTACAACATATTGCATGGACATGGCTCTTTTGTACTATTTTGACCTAATGATGCTTCCAAACTGATGGCATGAATACTAACACATCTCCCATTATAAGGGTTAAATTGTAGTGCAGGGCTAACCTGTAGCCTTGAGAAATAACAGCTTTGTTTTGACACCGTAGGCTAAGAGATAACAGCCTTATTTTAAAAGTGGAGCCAGAGGCAGGGTCCAGGAGGTCAACTGGTTGTGGCTTAAAGGCAGAACTCTTTCCACCCCCATCTGGGAACTATTTCTTTGTTCTGTTCCCAGGTGATGATAAGACGATGTGGTTGGCTATAAAAATTCTGTACCCTAGCTGTTGGAGGCCGCACTCTGATCAAGAGTGTCAGTCCTGATCGGTGGGCCTTGCCTCTCGTTGCAATAAACTTTGCTGTGACTGTCACTGGTGCCCGTAGCATTCTGTTTCAGGAGTCGTGTGGATGCAACACCATGCGCAGTCGAAGATGACCTATCGTGTCATTAGCCTGTGTTGCATCCGAAAACAACCTGAACGACCAACGACAACAGTGATTCTATCACGGGCCATCGGTTGAATGGAAAGTACTAATGTGACCCAAGGCTGATCCTAATTCTAAGAGCACATATTTACATAAATAAAGCGTAAGTTATCTGGAGCAATAAAACTTCATCACCCAGTGCCTTCCTTTATGTGACATAAAAACAGATCCCTGTGGGAATCACAGGGTCCAATAAAATATAATAGACTATAAAGTTATCGATGTGTGTGAAAGAAAAAAGATGCCAGGCTTGCTTAGTTAGAGAAGTTTGTTAGAAACCTGATTTAGTTTCGCTTCCTCATAGATGTTAACAGAAGATAATAATCTAACTAACACAACTGGGGGTTGTTAGATCCAACATCACTTCTTTGAGAAGAGGTCTTTCTGTCAGGTGGATTTCAAGGTATGACAGAGTAAGAAGACATTTGTGGTCTTGGCTCCTTAGGAGCTGCTAAACTAAGGCTGAGGGAGGTTGGAAGCTAATAAGAAATAATGGAGCATCACCCACACTGTGAAACTTTCACATCAGAGCATGTCATTATTTGGATGTATAAGGGGCTACAAAATTTATAAAGCAGAAAGTAGTTGTCTACCTTGTCAAGAAATTTAGATACTGAAATACCCATAGTTAAGAGACCTTACCAAGATCAAGCTGCCAAAGATTCCGTGGCCGTCCAATCACCAATTGTAACAAAATCCACAGCCACCGCCCTAGGTAGAGCCATTTGCATATTCCCTGTGGGCACTTCCTTGTGTGGCAGACAATTTTCTAAATTGACTTTCAAAGGGTCTTGACCTCATGGCTTTCAGACCCTTGAATACCCTCAAAGAAAGTGTAGGATGGGCTTACTGACTCTCTTCTATTAGAGAGAACACAGCAATGTAATAGGATGTCACTTCTGAGGCTACATTATAAAAAATTAGGACTTTGGCCTTGCTGACATCCTACTTGACTCTTCACACATAACTTGCTGGCCACACGGCAAGGAATTGTGGCTGCGAGTCAGTTAGGAACTTAGTCCCCCAGTCGAACATCCTTCAAGGAACCGAATTTTCCTCACGACCTTGTAAATGAGCATAATGGAAGATCCTTACCCAGTCAAGCCCTCTTTTAGGAATGTAGCCCCAGGAAATCTCTATTTAAAGCCTCCTAAGAAATTCTAAAGCAGGGAACCTAATTAAACCATGCAAGAATTCCTAAGCCCCAGATACAATGAGATAGTAAATCTGTGTGGTTTTAGGTTGCTCTATTTTAAGATAATTTGTTACACAGCAACAGATAACTAATGTATCTTGCTAGTTACACCCAATGATGCCGAGTGTAGAAATTTCCACTGGACAACAAAGAATCAGTTATTTGAGTTTAAATGCCACCTTTCTCAAAATACCATACATTTACCTTCAAAAGAGTGAGTTTCATGCCTGAATTACCATTTTGCCCTGGCTGGGTTGGTATTTTGTACAACGGCATTGCCCTAGAATAATGGGGAATAAGCCCTATTTCTGGAGAAAGACTAAGTTCAAATCTAGACCTCCACCCCTTCCTAGGTTCTTAACCTCTTTGTCCCTCCTTTGCTTCAACTGTACTATGTGGATGACAGCACCTATTGTAAAGTGTCATTAGTATTCAATTACTCGCTACATGAAAAATGCTTAACTGCTCTGTCTCGTATACAGGAAGAGTTCAGTAAGTGATTACTGGTTTTATTTAAAAATATCTAATTATCTTCAGTACAGACACCACAAGGTCCTTGTCATTGCTGGAGAGTCTTCCAATTTATTTTCAGCTAATTTGTGAAGGCTTTTATTCCTGAACCTTCCACAAAATGAGAGAGGAGCCCATCATTCCAGCCACCAGATTAATCCGCATTTAGTATTCATGAACTGAGTAGAACTGTCTGCTAGTTCAGCAACAAAAACATTTATTGAGGTCCTGCTGTGTGCAAACAATCATTCCAAATACTCAAATAAGTTAATAGAACAGCCAGCCTTTCTAGAAGTGTAAGCAAAATCACTTCGACTTGGAGATGGGAGAAATTCCGTTAATCTAATACAATGATTTTTAAAACCTGGATATTCATTAGAAACACCTGGGAAGCTTAAAATATGTACGTACCTGTGCCAGGGCTCGGCTCACGGAGAATCTAATTCAACTGGGATGGAGTCTAAAATTAAATGCTTTTCAAAAGCTCTCTGGGGGATTATAATGTATAAGCAGGGTTGATAACCACTGATTTAGCACAAACCCTTTCATAAAAATAATATTGAGACTTAGAGGCTTACTTCAGATGATACAGAGAGTTAGTGTGAAAGCCAGAGCTAAAATTCAGATCTTCTGACACTGGGTAAGTGAAGGTTCAACTATCAGGTGGCTTCCGAGTTTCTCTGCATTTATTCATGCATTCAACATGCGTAAAACGAAAATTTACCGAGCACTTCTTCAGTGCAGGAAATGGGGATACCACAACACAGAGTCACACGCTGATTTTTCCAAGGTTAAAATTTCCTGAAGGAGATAGATGATAAAAAAATAAAAATAAAACTGGCAAAGTAAATATCTGCGAGGACGCCATTGCAGCCCCAAGAGGGCACTAAAGGCAGAGTATCAAAGTCATTGAGTGTATGATGGGAGACCTGGCTTAGACCGGGGAGGAAGAGAGCTCTCTCTGGAAGTGACCAGCAATCTAAAAATGATACCACATGTAACTGAACTTCAGAGACAGGCTCTTAAAAGGTGAGCTCTCAGAGGTAGCTCTGTCCTTTCTCCCTCCATAAAGAGATCAATCGCAGGGAGGTTTGCAAAAATATTCCTTAGGTTATCTTCATCACAAAGGTAATAATGATAATAACAAACTATTTTTCAAACCCTTGTCTAAGTACGTGCATGCACGATTTCACTTAATCATCACGGTAAAACTGGCAGTGCAAATGTTCTCTTACCTGCAACATCTATCTAAAATACCTCCGAGCAAACAAGAATCCTAACAAGTTGTCTTGCCTCAGCGTATTGTTCTCACCAGCGTATCTTTCCGTCATTAGAATCAGGTGATGATTCACTGAAGGCTCCAGCTCAAAGAGCGTCTTAAAAGACATCCGACACTAACACCCTCATTTACAGATGGCATCTGCAAGGAGCTAGGCACTCCTGCCACGGAGAGTGTAATCAGCGACGTCCGTGATTTCCATAACCACTCCCTTGGTTGATCTTGCAATCTAAGCATAGCCTCTCAGGAGCATACGAAAGAGACAGCAGTCAAACTCTGAGTGACATTAGTTTACACATTCAAAATGGTAAGTGGATACCAAATGATGAAGGCAGCAGTAAATCATATTTCAAGAAACTGTGCAAGCAGAGAGGCAGGGACCCAGGTTGACAGCTAACTAATGCCATTTTGAGACCCAACACTTCGGGGTGCAGACAGCCGAGAAGGAACGTATCAACAATTAGACCAAATTGTGATAAGCCGGAACTGATTATTCAGCCAGGGCTATTCAAAGCTAATATGTTTTTCTTAATTCTGTCAAGTTCATTTACATATCCAGCTGATTTTCTTTTGGTACCGCAGTTCCTCTCCAAATCACAGAACATATATTTGAGATGATCTACTTTTGGTAGATGGAAAATGCCCTGAATTAGGAGCCTGGAGAGAAGCAAGGGGCAGCAATATTAATTTCTGTAAAAATAACCTAGATCACAAAATAGTACCTAAAAGGAGTGTGTTTGCAAGTATTTCTGAGTCCCTTTTAGTACCTCTAGCGATGACTGCATGAATTTATGCTTCCTCAAATGTATCCAAAGCTTTGAACAACAAAGCCGTGGATCTCAATAGGTTTTCTTTAACAGATGATGTTGCAGTGTGTAAATATAAAACCATGGAAATAAATGTCAGGAATGATGAAAGTCTTCAAAGGAAGTGGAGTCTAAGCTGGGCTTGTTGTTTAGCAAAAGAAGGAAGGTAATTTGGAGTACTGGGAAGACACGAAGAAAAGAAGGCAGAGACAAAAGGTCTATTCAGAGGACTGTGAATAGATCGGTTTGGCTGTCCTGCAGAACTAGAGGAATATAAAAGCATGACAGCTCATGATGGCATCATACGATGGCAAGACTGAAAAGCTACAGAGGCGGTGGAGACCTAAAAAATTTATTAGGTGAATCACACAATGATCATTGTGCTTTTGAATAATGTTAATTTGACAGAGTACATGGGAGAAATGAAAGTGAGAAAAGATTGCACCTAACGATATCATTTGGGAGGTTCTTGCTGTAGTTAAGTTAGGACAGATCACAGAGCCAGAGATGACTAAGAGAATATTGAATTCTTGGGGCGCCTGGGTGGCTCAGTCGGTTGAGCGTCCAACTTCAGCTCGGGTCATGATCTCGCAGTCTGTGAGTTCGAGCCCCGCGTCGGGCTCTGTGCTGACAGCTCAGAGCCCGGAGCCTGTTTCAGATTCTGTGTCTCCCTCTCTCTCTGACCCTCCCCCGTTCATGCTCTGTCTCTCTCTGTCTCAAAAATAAATAAACGTTAAAAAATTTTTTCTAGAATATTGAATTCAGGCATCCTTCTTGTCCTCAATCTTCCTGAGACTCTGTGCCTATGAAAGCTGCAGAAGGTGTCCAATGTCTTGGATGTCCAGATTCACTTAGGGCCTCATAAAGAAAGAATATAAAGAACGTGATAATGAATAGAAAAGATGTGTTTGACAAGGGTCAATGTGGCTGTTACAAAATAGATTTTTATTTTTTATTTTTTATTTTTTGCAACAGGAAATACAACTGTAGAAGAAAACTAAGGTTGCCGGGTAACTACCAAGTATATCATAAATACAATGACGAAAAATAAACACAATTGCTGTGTATTCCTCTTTTTAAAGCACAATATAAGATATTTGTTTGCTTGGCGGTTTTTTCCCACCGCAATTTGTAATACTGTTCTACCACTTCCTTCCAAAATTATGGGATCCATAAAATGGAGCCATCATTCTGGCATCCTAGGACATTTGTTCAAGAACCACAGGACTCTAAAGGTTTCAACTACAAAGTATGTAGTTCAGAGCAAGCCAGCTCATTTTACAGGAGGCACACAGATTTCCTGCAGAATGGCTTCGGCAACCCCAGGCCACTTGGGCCTATAAGAGACCGGAGCTATGTTTGGGATAGTTTAACCAATTAAAAAGTAAAGACATTGCTCAGAGGCCAGTGTTCTGCAGTCATCTCTCAAGTGTGATACAACAAGGACTTTAAAGAATATACTATAATTCTTCCGTCTTTGGTCTTCAAAGCAAAGTCTCTCATTTGAAAGGCCCAAGGCTCTATGCTGAAAACCATGTAAGATGAGAAAGTTTAAAATGCCCTAATATTCTCTGTTTACCAATGATAAAACTTTTATTACCCACTTTTCATCATTATAAAGCACTTGAATGATATGTCATCATGTTATTAACACAAGGATCATGCTGTTACTTCTAAAGGATTCAAAGGAGTTTGGGAGCTCCCATTTTCTCAACTTTCTCTAGGCACTCTGCTTTATACAGAGGATTAAGCAGTGTATTATGGTCCCAGAACCAGGAACACAGCACCAAATTGATGTTCATAAGAAAACGAGAAGATGCTGGGAAAAAAGAATAAGAAACACAATAAGCCACTAACTGCTGATTTTCCTCTCCTGCTTTGTTGAGATATCTACCTATGCGTGATCACTTGGAAGTTTCCCTCTGGGGCAACCCACAGGAGTGCATGTCTTACTCAAAATTTCTCTCTGTTGAAGTGGGAAGAAGAAGGATAAGACATTTTCCAACAAACTTTGCCTAAAAACAGGCTAGGTCTCAGTGGGGATTTGTACGTCTAAAAGGAGTCAAACATTCAATTTTCTGGTAAATCATAAACATGAAATATACCTAAAAAACATTAAGATCCTAGGTGAGAAGTTAGATTTTTAAAAGATTATCACTGAAACCCAAGTCCAGAATTCATGGATTCCATCATATGCCTGGAAAAATTAAGTGGGTTGAAAAGGGAGAAGAAAAGAGACATTTATAGAGAAATGGTCCTACAAATTTCTGCTGACATGTGGTGAGTTCTTATCCCTAAATCACCAAAGGAGAGAGATTTTTCCTTTAAACTTGGTGAGGGGAGCTTTCAGGGGTTGACTGGGAAAGCTTGAGTACCTTTTGTTGCAGGTGGGAAATACAGCTTGTCCTGATCAGTATTTGAGAAAGCAAAAGCATCCTGGGGCATCAGGTTGGAAGGGGTGTTTGGAGATCTGCCTGCATGCTCTGAATTGGTTAAGAAAAGAATGTGTGTTTTACATAAACCAGATAAGGGACACAGGGGAAAGAGCCTTTATTGGTCCTGGGAAGATATAGCCAGGATCTGTAGATGAATTTCAGATTCCTGAAAGCTGAGGAAAGAATCACAGATCATCATGACGGAAATGGTTTTGCCTGTGTCAAGGGGTTTCAAGAGAACATTCCCCAACAGTGGCCATCTCCAAAGAGCCCATGAAGCTGTTGAGAACAGTCAAGTTCACAGCGTAGGCAAATGGCCAAAGATGATAGAATCCAGGCATGCGCTTTCATATGCTGTTATCATTTTTAATACTTCAGACCCACTTTTGATTAATATCTGGGATTTAACATTTAATCAATGATTTAAGACACTTGGCAATATTCCATTATATTTTTCCCGGCAAAAAACTTTATCCGACAGATTTCATCTAAGGGCAGGGAAAATTTACCCATACTAAATACATCTTAAAGGAACAATGAGACCAAAATGAAGCTGCATGTTTCATTTTGCCATGAATTTTCCTTCTCAGCCTCCTGGTTACATATATAGATTTCTACATACACTCACTTTCTAATCAATGAGTGGAAACACTGAGCTAAATATTTTGGAAAACTCAAAAGCAACATGCTCCAACATAATTGGTAGCTGCCCACATAAGACTCATATAACTTTGACTTAAGAAATATCTGTCTTTATGTAGGAAGTTTTCTGCCTGAGAGAATATATAGCTTCTAGAGTGTTACTCTTAGAGTCCTAAGGAAGGAGAGAGAGAAGGTCACTGTAGTAGATTATTGAATGATTCCAGTTTGTTTCTCAGCCCTGTATTGGTGCATTTTTTCCATATAATTTCTTACCATCCCCCAACTCCAAGGACTCAACCATGTTATTTGTTTTAGCCAATAAAATCGGATAGAGGAATAGTGTGCAAGTTCTGAACTAAAGCCTCAAGAACTTGTATTTCTTTCTGCTTTGCTTTCTGTGTTTCTGCCATTACAGAGAGAAATATCTGTGTTATTCTAATGGAGGCTGGGAGACAAATAGATCAGAGCTGAGTCATCCAGTCATTTACAGACAAAGCCAAGCTAGAGAAGTCAATAGACTCCCACCTCCCAGACATGTGATCAAACCTGGTCCAGATAAGAAGAATCCCATGGCCAACACACAGACGACACCACACAGTGAGCCTTAGCGTGTATTGTTGCCATAGAATGTTTGTGGTTACTTGTCACACAGCATTATTACGACAATAAATCGGTGGTACATCTGACTAGTCAATCAAACAAAAAATTCCACTCTGACTATTCAGAGGTATTAGGGGTCACAGCCAGAGGGCTCTACTCTGAGAAATATATATTTTTTTATATATAGACTCATGGAGTTCTTTCCATTTTATTTAAAAAATAAATAAACTAACAGGGGAACATAACAGTATTAACTACTTAGTATCCATGTACATATGGATAAATTTGCTACTCAACTACCATAGTATATGCCAAAACCTGAGCATTGATCACAATTGTAACCTTGGTGAAGAGCTACAAAGCAATTTGACACAAAGGCTGCGTGATGATGAGCTTACCTCAATGCTTTTTTTTTTTTTTCAAAGAATAAGAAAACCTGTGGCAGTTATTGATGGTTGCAAAAGGATATTTACCATGGAGAAAATCACAGCTAAGTTCAAGGGCTCTTCACTTGGATAGGTGTTCCCAAAGACCAGAAAGGGGCCTGTAGCATTGTGCTTACATACTTTACTTACTTTTTATGTTTTTAAATTTTCAAATATAAATGTGACAGCCAATCTCCAAAATGGCCCCCCATGTTGCTCACCTCCTGGCTTTCATGTCCCTGTTAGTCCCCTCCCATACTGAATAGAGCTGACCTGAAGAACAAGTGAGATATTGAGAAAATTATGAAGTGTGACTTTTGAGGCTATGTCATAAGATATTGAGGCTTTCTCCTTGCTCTATCTTGGATACTTTGTTCTGGAGGAAGCCAGCAATAATGTCATATGTACTCAAATAGCCTTACGGAAAGGTCCATGCATCCAAAACTGCTCCAGAAGTCTGACCCACAAACAAAAGGGTGTGAAATAATAAATTCTTGTTGATTAAGCCACTAGGTTGTGGTATAATTTGTTACAGAGCTAATGTAACAGACTGATGCAATAAAACTTTAAAAAATTTTTTTTCCTAAAATGGTTCCTAAATTGTGTAAACACCAAGTCCCACAAAACCTGACTCCCCCAAATGCCTACATAGTTATCTCTCCCCAGAAGATTTTCATGCAATCAAATGTTGAATTATGGCCCACCCCAAATCTTGGGATGACATATTACTTTTCAAGTTTACAAAGACAAAACAAAACAAAAACAAAACAAACAAAGCAAGGGACTTGTCAGACGTCATTCTGTCTGAGAAACGAGGGCAATTCTATGATCCAGCACCCTCTTGCCAGAGGCTCATTTAGTCAGGGTCCATTCAAAGATAATCTAGGAACCTTAGTGAGTAAGTGAAGTTTTACAATTTTTTCAACAGCAGAGTTAAAATGGACTTACATATGTGATGCTTAAAAGAAGCTTCTAAAAAAAAGAAGAAGAAGAAGCTTCTAAAAGAAAATAAATTGTGGTTATCTCAGTAATCCTAGCTTCTCTTGTTAATGTTTCTTCAGATATGCAGAATGGAAAGAAGTTGCACAATTAACCATGGAGAAGAGAGCAATGAATCGCCTAGAGATTAATGAGGAAACAAACAGAAGCAGAAAGAAGCAAGATAGAAAGTACACTAAAATATTCATTTTTTTCAAATAAAACATATCATGAATATCCCAACTTTAAATATTGGGCCGTCCAGAGGAAAACTGTATATGTAAATGTAGACACAGACAGAGAATGAATACAATAATATATTTATATATTATTGTTACACACATATATTATTATAATTTTTTAAAATATAATTTATCGTCAAGTTAGCTAACATACAGTGTATACAGTGTGCTCTTGGCTTCGGGAATAGATTCCCATGACTCATCACTCACATACAACACCCAGTTCTCATCCTAACGAGTGCCCTTCTCAATGCCCATCATCCAATTTCTCCTCCCCCCCCAACCTCCCCCACATACCCTCAGATTGTTCTCTGCATTTAAAAGTCTCTTATGGTTTGCCTCCCTCTCTATTATTATTAACTTATATATATGTATTTGTGTATTTATATAGGAAAAAGTAACACATGAAAGTGTTTATTGTGAATGCACAAACCCTTAATCATGTCTCTATTTACCCAACAGTTATTAAGCACCTACTAGGTATCTGATGTTGATACAAGACATAGTTCTCTGCCTACAAGAGAGCAGCAGACAGGAAAATATAAATGTGCAAATTGCCTGTATACTGAAAAGCAGACCAATGAATCTAAATGAGTGCTATGTTGGATATAAATGTTTAACATGCTCTGGAAGTCACAGGAAACTTTGGACACTGGATGAACTAGAGAAGGTGAGGCTTGAATTGAGATTTTTACAGATCAGTTAACTAGATGAGAAAAGGGATGATGTCCATTCCAAACCATAAAGGGAACAGTCTGAGCGAAGCATGGAGTCTTCGATAGCATAAAGCATTCCAGAAAATCCACAGGTATATGCATCTGGCTGGTGTGAAGTGTGTGTGAGAAGAAATGGTAGATGGTTTATGGAAAAGAATGATAGCAAGACCCATGTGATCATGAGCTTTTTTGTGGTAAATTGAGGATTTGAACACACTTCCATAGATAGGAAGGAGTTTAACATTACATAATCTTTGTTTCTTCAAAAAGATCATTCTGGCACCATGTAGAGGACAGAATGGAGAAGAACCAGATAAAAAGCAAGATGGGGGTGCCTGGGTGGCTCAGTCGATTAAGCGGCTGACTTCAGCCCAGGTCACGATCTCGCGGTCCGTGAGTTTGAGCCCCGCATCGGGCTCTGTGCTGACAGCTCAGAGCCTGGAGCCTGGTTCAGATTCTGTGTCTCCCTCTCTCTCTCTGACCCTCCCCCGTTCATGCTCTGTCTCTCTCTGTCTCAAAAATAAATAAACGTTAAAAAAAATTAAAAAAAAAAAAAAAGCAAGATGGCCCGGAGGGTGGAAAGGGGCAAACCTGAGAGAATAGTCCAAAAGACATATAATAAAGGTGTAACCTGAAATAACACAAGTGGGACTGACTGTTCAAAAGGTGAAGAATCAAAGGTGGTACAGTCCATCAATGTTTTTTTTTTTAAATTATACATATATATTATTGCAATTATATAAATGATGCATACATAATTTGTTTACCCATATAATCACCAAGAGAAAATTTTAAAATGCTATAATAATATGGGGAGAGTATTAGTTTATTACTTTATAAGGTATATTTTTCCCTTTGCACTTAAGATATAAGAAAGCTTATATCTTGGCTCAGTAACACCAAGCTACTCAAAATAAAGTCTATATATTCGAATAAATGTACAGCACAATTAGTTTAGTGTTTAATCCCAGAGTAAGACAGTTGCTGGGGGAAGTGTGTTCAGTAAAAATGGAAGAACGGCAATCTAGAAATATTGAGCCTAACAGGAAAACCACTGTTAAAAACAATAATCATGGGACTTTCCAGGTCACATTATTGAAAACTTCATTTTTGCTTTTACTTAGACACTAAAACATAAAAGCCGACAGGAGGAAATGGAGGCATAAACAGGCAACTTAAAAGGACAAATGGAACTTTTTCTTTGTAGTAAGCAGACAGAAGTTTCTTACTAAAGAAAAGATAAAAGGCAACTTTGAAGCTTCCTGAGAAGACCTTACACAAAGCTCAGAGAGGTTTCCAAGCTATAGATAAAACTGGCTCTGATACTAAGAAAGGTATATTCTATTCTAGACAAAGGTAATGCAGAACTATGCAAAGCAATAATTAATAATGGTTGACATTTAGTGGAAAATGTCTTTGGTTTTATATAGGCTTTTTTTTTCATTCTTGCTCACAATTGGATGTCATCTTCTTAAAATATAGTTAATATTTATTTAATAAATCTCCCATGGGTTTCCTGGCTGTTCAGTCCATAAAATCATAATCAAGAAAGTACCATTCTTCTGATGAATACTGTATTCTAACTTCAGAAATGAAAAAAGTAATGGATTTTTAATCCTATAGTGGAGACAAATACTACATGCCTGAAAATTATCAACTATATTCCCAGGGCATAAGTGGAAACGCTTTTACTAAAATTTGCTGCTGAATAGAAAATGTCAAAGCATACTGTATGAATAACAAGAACACAAATTCAGAGTTTTAAAACACCCTAAAAAGTAGGCAAGGTTGGTATAAAGTATATAAAGAGGAAAATAGATACTATTCCTTTTTTCAGTAAATATTTGTTGGATACCTACTATGTTTCAAGTATCGTTTTAGGCATTTGAGATACATGAGTGAATCAAATGCACAAAGACCCATGCCTTCGTGGAGTTTATACTACAATGGTTGTATTCATTTCCTGGGGTTGCTATAACAAGTTACCACCTCGGTGGCTTCAGAAAACAGCAATTTATTTTCTCACAGTTCTGGACGCCAGGAGTCTGAATTCAGTATCGCCAGACTGCAATCAAGGGATTGCAAGGCCTCATTCCCTCCAGAATTCTCCAAAATGGGAGAACTTCCGCTTGCTTGTTCCAGTTTCCAGTGGCTACAGGCATTCCTGGGCTTGTGACTTTATCTCTCCAGCCTCTACCTGTGTGTCCCCATTCCCTGCTCCTCTTCTGTCTGGTAAATCCCCATCTGCTTTTCTCCTATAAGAACACAAGATGGTTGGGGCTCAGTTGTTAAGCATCTGACTTCAGCTCAGGTCATGACCTGCTGACCCCTCAGAGCCTGGCGCCTGTTTCAGATTCTGTGTCTCCCTCTCTCTCTCTCTTTCTCTCTGCCCTCCCCCCACTCGCACTCTGTCTCTCTCTCAAAAATAAGTAAACATTTGGGGTGCCTGGTGGCTCAGTCGGTTAAACGTCTGACTTCGGCTCAGGTCATGATCTCATGGTCCGTGAGTTCGAGCCCCGCGGCGGGCTCTGTGCTGCCAGCTCAGAGCCTGGAGCCTGTTTCAGATTCGGTGTCTCCCTCTTTCTCTCTCCTCCTCCACTCATGCTCTCTCTCCTCTCAAAAATAAATAAACATTAAAAAAATTTTTTAAATAAATAAATAAACTTTAAACACACACACACACACACACACACACACACACAAATTGCACCTAGAGTCCACACAGATAATCCAGGGTAATCTACCTTTCTCAAGATCCTTAATCACATCTACAAAGACCCTTTTCTCTAAATCAGGTAACGTTTATAAGTCCCAGGCATTAGGGCCTGATATCTCTGGGGACCATAATTTAGCCTGCCCACCACAGCAGCAGAGACCATTTGCAAAGTGAAAAGTAGGTGATATAGCAGGCTAGAGAGATGGTGATATGGGAAAAAGAAAAAGTAGAATATGGTAAGGAGATTGGTGGTTCCTAGAATTATAGAAGGGATGTTGTTTAAATAACTGTCTTTGGATAAGCTCCCCTGAGCAAAGGAAAGAAGCCGCGGAGTAAAACAGCCTGATACATGCAGAAAGAGCTTCCAGCTGGAGCCACGTCTTGAAGGAAGAGCCTGCCAAAACTGTTCTTGGAACAATCAACAAGGAGACCACGGTGGTCAGAGATGAGAAATGATGGAAACAGTAGAGAAAGAGCTTCAAAAGGCAAAGAAGAATCAGAACCCACACGACCTTCCAGGTTATTATATGGACTTCCACTTTGACTCTGGGTGAAATAGAGACTACCAGAATTTTGAGCAGATACGTGTACAGTCTTGTATGTCAAAAGTTCACTCCAGCTGCCATGTTAAAAAATGGACTAGGAAGGGCAAGAAGACATGCAGAAGGGCCTCTTTGAGGCACTTGCCAGTAACTGAGGTGAACAATAGTGGTGGCTAAGACCACTGAGGTGAGAATTCTAGATATATTTTGACATGAGAGCCACGCTTATTTCCTGATAGAAATTGTGCATGGAGGGTGGGAGAGAGGAGCCAAGGGTGACCCCTAGTTTTGACCCTTCACAATTGGAAGGATGGGTTTGCCGTTAACTGAAATGGGAAGGCATCGGGCAAGATAGATTTGGGGAGAAGGAGATGAGGAGTCCAATTTTAGACAGGATAAATGTGAGGTGATAATTAGAAATAATGTGGAGATTGCAAGGAGCCAGTTGGCTACTTGAATCAGGAAAAAGACGTAAGCTGGGAATATAAATGTTTAAGTCAGCTAGATTTTATACATGGCAGTAAGAGTTATGAACCCGAATGAGCTCTCAAGAAGCTCATTGGAGATGGCTATTGGAGAAGCAGATGGCTATTGGAGAAGCCAAGAGGTCCAAGGATTTAGGCAAGGGCATCCTAATATTACGTCAGAGAAAAGCAGAGGTATGAGAAAGGAGAGAGAGGGGGTGACCAGGAAAGCAGAGGAAGACAAGAGAGCACTGAAGACTTGAAAGCCAAGGAAAGGAAGACATTCAGAAAGGAAGAAATAATAATCTGGTAAATGCTGGTGGCTGTCAAGTACGTTGACAGTGAAGAACTGATCTTTGGACGGAACAAGAAGGTGTCAGAGTCAAAGCACAAGAGCAATTCGGCAAGGTACTGGAAGTAAAAAAGCTAGCTGCAAGCAGTTTAAAAGACTCTTCTGAGTCATTCTACAATAGTGTCTGAGCAGAAGATAGTAACTCATTTGCCGCAGAGTTTATAATTTGCCTCTTTAAGGTAGTTCTAAGGGAAAAGAGCTAAGTGGCTCTTTTCTACTTAAAGTGCATATGTTTCTCTCATGATTTTCCAGATGTTTGATTTATTTTCTGCTCCCCTACCAGCTTGAATGTCATCAGACTAGATGCTTTGCTCTACAAACACAGCTGTATGCATTTGAACACTGATGAGAGATTCACCCTCATGGAGGCATTGTTAAGTGGCGTTTCCTTGTCCTGGCATAGATAGCCCATCCAAAGCAAATAGAACAATGAGAGCAGAATTATATTTATCGCAGGCAGAACAGAGGCTGATGAGGATAATTTAGGATAACTTCACAGAATAAAAAAACAAATTCTAATTACTTTCTGACATACACAAAAATGTTTTGGGACAGGAACAATGGCAGAATGGGTACCTCTGATGGTCTTCCAATCTTTTTCCTTCTGGCAGAGCAGTGGTTGTTTCTCCTTGTAGTAATTTCCTGTCCCAAGACTTAAGATAAAACCCTTTATGAACTGTTTACTACTATCTTTTCTATAGAAGATTTCATGCCATTTAAAAGATATAGAAATCCTGTTGATGGGGGGAAATGTTTATAAAAATAATCTGGATCAGATAAGGTATCAAATATAAAGGCAATGCTAGGGATAATATTTCACTGTAGATATGGAGGCCACAAGGAACTACACAGTTACTATAGGAATCCTAAAATTTTCTGTCAAGATTCCTGAAGTCAAGCAAGAAAAGGGCATCAGTTTCTAGCAGTCCCCAGTTGCTAATTAAGGTAAGTCAAAGGGATGGTAGGGTTAAGCATCTAACTGTAAACCTTGAGGAGACTGATCAAGGTTCTAATCTGAATGAATAGGTACACCTCCAAGTGGAACTAGAACCTCTTCCTTAAAAGAAAATTCTGGAACCTCAAGTAAATATTCAAAGTCCCCAAATTCTTCATAGATCAGAGACAAAATGAATTTTTACTGTTCTTCTTAAGTAGCTAGCATGTAACACTGATTCATATCAATGAATATATATAATTTATATGTTAGTTATAAAACGTAATACTAAAATGAGCATCCATGAACACACTACTCATCCTGTGAGCGAGAACACTAACCATACCATTTAATCAACCTATGTGATATTACCTTATCCAAGACGCCAATGCCCCACAAAAGGTAACTTGTGTTTGCTGTTTTTAAGACTGCTAGAAGTAGAAGTTGAAACTACTGCTGTGGAAAACAATTTTGTGTGATCACATAAAGGTAAATATGAGCATACTTTGTGGATCCTTCACTTCCATTCTTCAGTATACACCCAGATGCAGCTGGAGATTGACAAGGTCACTCAGTTAACCAATGCTGACACATCAGTGTTCACTTCTCCATCATTTCTATATTAATACAAACTCACAATAACATACATATTTTTCACTTTACTTAAAAAACAAGAATGGTATTGTGTAGTGGTCTCAAAAATTATTCACATAAATATTTTCAATATAAACTTTGGTTTTTGATCAGTTTCCATTTTACTTTCCACCCTCGGGGGAAAGTCTGTGAAAGGTGAATCAGAGGGTGGAAAAGATACTGAACAGAGAGGCTGTAGGGTGGAGAAGAAACACACACAGAACAGGTTAGTCCCTCCTTTTAAACAAATCTGTAGGGATGAGAGAGGAGAGGCGGTGCAGGGGTGGTAGAACATCTTAGGGCATTTAGACAAATGACAACCTCCAGACTTAGTAGGGACGGTTGCTGTGGGCTATGAACTTGACACTCTTTAATGGTCAGGGGAGAAACAGTTAAAGCTCCGATTTTGTTATTTATTTTTTGCTTTGTAGTTTTGACTATGAGTCATGGACTATTCTAGATACTGGATCACGTGGGTTCGAGATCCACAAAGATTACACACATACGACTATTAGCTTGCCTTTTTTTTTCAGGTGACAATCTTTTGTTCTGCATAAAATGAACATCTTTCTCACATCGACAGAGCCATAAAATTATTTTCAATGACTACATAATATTGAAAACTACTGATGTATCATATTTGCCACTGCCCTTCTATTGGTAAGCCAGAAAACGAGTCAGTAATACCCAGCACTTGAGAAGCTTTCCCAGAATCAGTGCTATGATGCATTGCTGGTGAGTCTCTGAAATACCTAACCTTTTGCAGGGAATTTCTATTCTATAGGCACCCGTCAACAATATGTACAAGGAAATATGTTGTTGCATTGTTTGTATAGCAAATACGTGGTTATAAATAGACATTTTTCTGCTGAATAATTACATATTTTTTAAGTGTCACTTTACATTTGTAGTTGCTCTTTATTCTGGACATATATGAAACAATGCCATATGTTTCATTTCTGTGACTCATAGGGTCAAGGACGACATCTGTTCCATTTCTACTGAGGAACACTAAATTCCGCCCTTCCACACAGGAGGTGGCTTAATTAATATTATTTGAAAATAATGATAATGAAGCACAGAGCAACCCTCCCTTCCTCTGCTAGTGATTCCGTCTCCTTAATTGTGCATGAAGGAAGTTAATTACGATATTTTCATGCTTTTTCTAAAGAGATGTTTGGCTACAATGAAGAATGCAAAAGTGGAAGTTGTAAAGCAAGTTCCATGTGAACCAAATTCTCCTTCCAGTCATCCAACCTTTTCCAAAAGCCGTAGGTCCTTTTTGGAAATGTTAATTATTTTGTTGTAGATTCACTTCATCAGAAAGGTAGAACAATTTAGTTACAAAACCTACCAATGTATTTCTTTCACGAATACCGAAATGCCGCTTGTGCTTCTATCATACAGATGCTGTTCCGACACATCCTCACTCGCTTCTGAAACTGATGGAAGCCGTTCTCTTCAACTTTAATGGATCCTCTCCCTTATGAGCTCATCAGAGCCTCTCTCTTTGCTCTCCCACTCTGCCCTTTTTAGGTACCTTTATATATTTTTGTCCAAATAATTCGTTCTATATTGGTTATATGGATAATTTTATCTCAATAAAGACTGCCAATCTTATTCAGGTGAACAAACCAATGACAAAGATAAGAAAAAAGATCTTGATCCAGTCAAATTCTCATTCTTTTACTTGCTGTATCAAAGGGTTTCCAGGAGACAAGTAAGAACTAATTACAGGTGGATAAAGATATAAGTGGTGCTGTTATGTTGCAAAAAATTGTGTTCCCAGATTAAAAGTATGGTGTTTTGAATTGCAATCCATATCGAAGAGAGACAATGTTCAGCAAGACAGCCAAGGTTTTTTATTTCACCCATTCAACCATTTATTCACTCACTCATTGAACAAGTAGAATCACGTATTGCCATGTTTTTGTTCCTGTGTTTGTAAGAAGTGAATCATGTTGTAAGGGAAACAGACATGAACATATAGGGAAAAGAGAAGAAAAAAGAAGGACAAGAGATGGGAGGAGAAGAGTAAAGGACAGGAGGAGGAGAGGGAGGGGAATGCAGGCAAGAGGAGGGGAGCAGAGGGGGGAGATGAGAGGAGGGGGAAAATACCAGGAGGTTAGATGATATAATATGCCTGTCGACTGGGTGCTGTGGAAGCAGAGTGGGGGAAGATTTGGTACCTTCACACCACACGATGCAACTGATGGATGAGGAGAATTTCCTCAAGTGAAGAAAGAGAGGAATAGACATCTGTCAAAGGTAATGCTGACATTCAGATGCATGTTTTCTCCATTCATTTTCTTAAAAGAATATTGACAAAATGGGCAGTTGGTGACATGGGCTCAAGCGTCAGCCACAGTGTGCTGACAGGCAGGCGCTACAAGATGGACAGAGAGGCTGAACAGAAGTCAGTCAATTCCCCCATTGCATACGTGTAGAGCCTCCTGGCTGAGCTCCCCTGGAGAAGTGGGGAGCTTCTTCTACTTAAACAAGAGTCTCTCTAGTGAAATGATTCCCTCCAGCCAGACGGCACAGATCATTGACTCTTACCCTCATTGCTCAATTGGAGAAACACTCTTTGTGACTGACCCTCAACACTTAGGCAAGGAGAACACTGTGCGATGGCAGAGGAAGGAGGCGGTCAAGTAAAGGTATCTGAAATGTGTTTGACAGATAGTGACATAGGATGAAATTTAGACGGAACATGGAAAAAGGACTCCTTGTTTTGTTGTTAAAATCTAAGTGTCTTAGAAATGAAGTAAAGGGTTTGAATATTATTGAGGGAAGCCTAATAGAGGGAAAGAGAGATAGGGAAACAGATCAGTCTTGCCTAGTGCCCTGGGAAGGGAAGAGGAGGGAGGTTTGTGGGCACCTTGCACTGCCAGAACCAGGGTACCACACGAGGGGAACACCCAAGAATTACCATGGTTTCAACGAAAACAGAAAAATGATGGTAAATTCCCAGCTTTGGAAAAGACCTCTGCCCTCCACCCTTGCCCTAGAGAATTTAGCTGATAGATTTCAAAACCCTATCACAGGTTCACACAACAAGGATGTCATTCGTGGTCACTGACACCAGAAATTCAGATTCTGATGTGACCCTAGGAGAAGGAGGAGAAGGAGCCATAAGACATTCATGGATACAATTCCCCATCGGCTCATGAAGTGGGATTCTGGGTTCAGCATGCCCTTGATATAAAATAAATGTTAAAATTCTATTTATTGTATCCCTTAGTTATGAGGAAACCTAATTCATACCTATTAACATACATGACAAAATTTCAGAGAGCAGTTTATATTTTATCATTTCAGCTGGATTCTCCCAAAAGCCTGTTGAGTTCATGGCCCTAGCCAGCCTTTACATACATGTATTTTGTGTGTACAACACAATAAGAAAGAAAGAAAATACGGAAGATAATAATCCACTTGCAATTCCTCCCAGAAAATAAATCAAAGTATGTATTTTACTGATGGTGGTAATCACTAGAATCGTTTACAAATCCATAATAAGCATAATAAAAGCTAGAGGCGGTTCCCTTTCATGGACTATGTTCTTGAATCCTCAATCAGCCTCACAAGGTTGTCTAAGGAGAATGCACAGAAAATTTTTCAGGCATATAAATATTTTTATCACAATGTATGGCTTTGACCGCAAAGTTTTCTTTGGTCTTCTGAACAGGTATAGATGGCGAGGAACGCTTTCTATTTTAGCACTTCCCCTGTGGCATTATAGTCGTGGGTCCAGGGTTCAATTCCACCTCTAGACTATGCTTTCTTGGGTGACCAGCACCATATCCTGTACATATTTGCTTCCCTGGCACTGAGTATAAACATTCCGTGTATGTATAGTAGTTAATTTAATTGCAATTTTATGAAGTTGAAATGCCCCACCTGACTAGCGATAAAGATACATGGTTTTCCTCACATCTCTACCAACTAATTAGCCTTGGGCAGAACAGTCAAGCTTTCAAATCTAAGGTGATTGTATAAAGAAGTCTTGGAGGACTGACATTTAAGGCTATTTTGAAGTTTCCTCCAAGAAATTTGTTTTATTTTGTTAACGTCTTTTGAGAATTTGAAGACTACTATCATACCTCTTTTAAATTATTTTTCTGCCAGGTTTTCCCCAGTTAGATTGTTAGGTCATTGCTGCTGTTGAGTGCCTTAAGTCTTAGGAAACTAAAGGTTGTTTGAATTAGCATCTCCATATGCTTGTATCTCAAGCAACAAATTCTCTGAGGGGAAAAAATGCCTTGAACTAAAACAGTCTGGCCTCAGAAAGCATATAAGGTTAATTGAAGTTGTCTGTTTGCTTTAGTTGTTTGGTTTTCCTTTCCATTTAGTGTACTTAAAAGCTGAGGCCTGGTTCTATTTTGGGTCAGAGTGTCCATTTGTACTTTGGAGTGGATTATACCGCCCTCTAGCTTAAAGGAGGGTCATGACTTTTATCTTTCTGGCCCTGCAGAAAGGTTGGGCATGGGGTGGATGTGGGGGGAGGGGGAGGGACACTGTCTGTCTTAACAAGGCGACACAGGTCCAAAGTGCACCAAAAGTACCAGGAAGTTGCAGCTCACTTGCCTGGAGGGGAAAGAAAAAAGGAGCATCCCACTGAGGTTTACCAGGGAGAAAAGTCGAGCCCAGAATATATGTCCTTGTGCCCCCCTTGTGATGTTTTCTCTGATGAAGAATCTAATCAGGAAGTGCATTTTAGAGAGAAGGCACTCTTTTCTTTAAAATAAAAACTCAACGAAGAGAAGGGAAAGGAAGATAATGGCAAGCAAAAATGTCTGATTTTCCTTCCTATTTACCATGGACCCAAGAATGTTTTCCCTATTATCTTATTAAAGAACACTCACAACCAAGAGGCCACAGAGCTTACTATTATAATATTTAATGTATGAATACTATGAAGTTTAGACTTATATATGATAACCTAAACCAATTGCATTTTGTATTGTTTCTTAATATATAACTGGAAAAAAATGTAGAACCTTAATAGAAATTGCCGAGTGTGGGATTACATTAATAGAAAATGACCCAAGCCATTTATGTTTTGCATTGTTGTCTTTCAGTTAGATTTTCAGTGTATAATTGGAAAAAAATACTTGTGAAACTTTAATAGAAAATGGCAAGGGGGTGCTTTAAATAAATATCCCCTTACCTGATTTGAAAATACCTTTTCTCTACTTGAGAAGAGAGATGCGTAAGATTCATCAGCAATGAAAATGGATATTTTATTGCATGTTTTCACTACTGTCTAACTGAAGCTGCCTATGGATAAAAGAAACCAGCTGATCTGTTACCATTTATAAGCTATTACTATCTTATTTTCTACGAAAATTGAAGTTTTCATTGTTGCCATGGTTTGTTTTCAAAGGATGAATAATCTAATTTGCAGATGGTAGGTCTATAGATCTAAATTTTATTTTATATTTTAAATAATTACTGGTGAACATGAATATAAAATAAAAGAACAGATGACACAGATAGCCCTAAATTTATTCCACCTGTGATGGAATACAAGGACACTGTCTACTTTTTCTATGCTGAGAGTGAAGATGAATTGTCATATTTAGAGTTTTGAAGGATCATATTTCTGACCTTCAATGGTACATAATCTCAAATGATAATGAATGGTTTCATTCCTATTGAATCCATTTCCTTAGAGGCCCTTTGCCATTATGTTGGGTTTTGATTTGAAAACAGTATGGCAAAATACTCAACAAATACAGTAATTATAAGGGGAAAAAATCACTCAAGCGATATAACAACATTCCCCAGACGGTCACACTCTGCTTTGTAGTTGAGATTCTAAAGTTATTATTTTCTCAACTATGAAGTTCCCAGGTGGAATTCAGGAGAGACTAGATAAAGTACTTTATGGATGCTTATAAATTGAGATGATGTAGTGTGTATGTAGTGGAAGATGATGCTGTACTTTTGCTCTTAAATAAAATTAACATATATATATACGTATATATATACATATATATGTGTATATATGTATGTGTAAATATATATATACACATATATATGTATATATAATTTCTTGGTGTTTTCTTCTGTGGGAAAAAGCAAAATAACTATAAATCATTTCAAAGTATTGAACTTTCAGATCTCATTAGTCTGTAGATGCTTCCAAGTATCCAGATACTTAGCTCTGTGGATAAGGAAACACCCAGAGTTTAGGTTGCCATAGCAATTCTGCTGTACTCCATGAATCCCAATGAAAGCCAGAGACCACAAAAAAGAAACAATGAAACAATCAGATAACTTGGAAGATAAATTGGAAGTTGCTACCTCATGAAAGTTGGAAAAGATTAAGGACTGCATTAAATCTGATGCAAAACAACACATGCAAAGAGTCATTTTGCCAACAACAACAGAATACTATTCTGTGTCAAATAGCTACCATAAGTTGTGCACTATGCTGTGCACTAAGTATAATTTCATTAGCTATGACAACAGTTCTCTGAGGTTAGTGTTTATAATCTCTTTTTTATGGAGAATGGAAACAGGCTTCCAGAGATTAAGATTTCTGATGAATGTACAACTAGTAAATGGGAACACTGAGACTCATGTAATAAGTCTGTTAGGCCCCCAGATCTGTGCTCTTTTAACAAAGGAAAACATACAGATTTATTATTCCCACATAAATGCTCCTGGTCTCAGTTTATCACATACAGCAGTCTCATAGGGCGATTTTTCCCAGGATGGAATCAAGATTCCCATCGCACTCACTTTGAGTGCCCTGCTAACAGCAGACAAGGAAAGCCTTCTACCTGTGGACTCTGATAGATGAGATCGGTTAAGTTCTTTCTCTTGTTTCTTATGACATAAAAAGCAAATAACTGTGAATTCCCTACATACTTAAATGGGTCATAGATTTAGAAAAATGTGTATTTTCCTAGGGTCAGAATAGCTAATGGTGATTAGATAAATAGTAGCATATTTTTCGGTTTTAATGTCTAAAGAAGTTCGTTAAGATTCTTACAGTTCTGGGGCGCCTGGGTAGCTCAGTCGGTTGAGGGTCCAACTTTGGCTCAGGTCATGATCTCACAGTTCCTGAGTTCGAGCCGCACATGGGGCTCTGTGCTGACAGCTCAGAGCCTGGGGCCTGCTTTAGATTCTGTGTCACCTTCTCTCTGCCCCTTCCCCCCTCATGCTCTGTCTCTCTCTGTCTCTCAAAGATGAATAAATGTTTTTAAAAAAAATTTTTTAAAGACTCTTACAGTTCATAACAGATCCTGAATGATTTTAAGAATTTCATTAAAAACTAAGGCTAGATTAAAAAATGTCAACAGAAATAAAACCTAATTAATCAAATACTGTATGCTGACATTTCTGTTAGGCTTATTTTAATGTTATATACCCTGCATAAATGTTAATTAGAAAATTGAATAATAAGGGATTTATTAAAGAATTCTATAATTATGTAACACATATGACAAAAAAAAAAAAAAAGAAAAGAAAAGAAGATCTAATTTTGATTTAGTTACCCAAACAAGTCCAGCTTTTAGAATCAAGAAGTTTAAACAAATGTACATCGACTAATGAATGGACAAAGAAGATGTGATATATATTATATAAGTGTGTGTGTGTGTGTACAATATATATATATAATGGAATATTATTCAGTCATGAAATCTTTCCATTTGCAAGGACATAGATGGAACTAGAGAGTATAAATGCTCAGTGACATAAGTCAGGCAGAGAAAGACAAATACCATATGATTTCATTCCTATGTGGAATTTAAGAAACAAAACAAATGAGCAAAAGGAAAAAGAGAGAGAGAGAGAAAACAAGAAACAGACTCTTAGCCATAAAGAACAAACTAGTAGTTACGGGGGTGGGTGGGGGATTAAGGAGTATACTTGTGGTCAGCACGGGGTGCTGTTGGAAGTGTTGAATCACTAAATTGTACCCCTGAAACTAGTATCACACTGTATACTAACTGGAATTTAAATAAAAATTAAAAAAAAAAAAAAGAAGTTTAAACAGTAACACTATTACCTGGGAAGAGTTAACTAAACTAACTAAACTGTTAACAGTTAACTAACCTGCAAGTCTAACAACTTAGTTAACAATGTGTGTATCCTCGGGATACTTGGGTGTCTCAGCTGGTTAAGCATGTGACTCTTGATTTCAGCTCAGGTCATGATCTTACAGTTTGTGAGCTTGAGCCCCGCGTCGGGATCTGTGCTGACCGTGTGGAGCCTGCTGCGAATCCTCTCTCTCTCTCTCTCCCTCTCTCTACCCCTGCCCTGCTTGTGGGCGTGCATGCGTGCTGTCTCTTGCTCTCTCTCAAAATAAATAAATAAACTTAAAATATAAATGTGTGTATCCTTACGTGGGCCAACCCTGTAAACATAAATCTATATTTGTAAACTGATTTATTGTGTTATTTTGGATTAACTTTACATTAATGTGATTTCAGAAAAAGAATCTGGATTTTGAAATTTGCAAAGTTAATACAAAAGAGGAGAAATGGTTAAATAAAACAGTTTTTAGTAAATATTTGGCTTTTTTATTTTTATTTTTTAGTGTTTATTTATTTTGAGAGAGAGAGAGAGAGAGAGAGAGAGAGAGAGAGAATCCCAAGCAGGCTGTGCACTGACAGTCCCACGAACCATGAGATCATGACCTGCGCTGAAATTAAGAATCAGATGCTTAACTGACTGAGCCAACTAGGCACCCCAATATTTAGCTTTTTATTTACTGCATTTATTGTTTCATCAAATTATTCTTATGTTACAAGTTTCTAAATCCTTACTCCTCAGGATTGTGAATGTAGTGGATGCAAATGTAGCCAGAATAATGGCTGACATTTATCAAATGCTCACATTGTGTCAGGAACCACCTGAAGCGCTTTAAGCGGGCTAATTCATTCTTCAAAACATCCCCCAGAAGGTAGGAAAACTCTAGTTTACAGATAAGGAAACTGAGTCAGGAAAAGAAAAAGTAGCTTGAACAGGACCCCATAGTCACAGGGTAGAGCTGGGATCTGAGGGAGCCGGACTCCACAGACTGGGCTTTTGAAACTACCCTATTTTCAAATAAAATGTGGAGAGAGAAACAGAGGTAGAGACAGAGACAGAGGGCGACCAAGGTGGAAGGCCGGAAAGGGAGGCAGAGGACGATGAAGAGGGAAATAGGGAGAGAAACTAGGCTGAGTTTTAAGCAGGATGTTTAGCAAAGGCTCCTGAGGAGGTGGCATTGGGTATAACCCTGAAAATCAGCGGCAGAGCTGTGAGAAGATTGGAGAAGAGGCTGTTGAAGGTAGAACAGTCATAGGAGAACGGTTTTCTGAGCTCCTCAAGAGCAACACCTTCTACCTCCTTATTCCAGAATCCAAGCCTTAGGGATCTAGTATTTTCCCTCATTTTTAACCAGTTCCCCATGTCTTTGCATCGAAGAATGAAAAAATTATCAAGAATCTCACTGACTTTTTTTTTTCATGAATATTGATTACCTCTTTATTTCTTAATGTGAAACTATTGGTTTTTATTTCCTGGTGGGTGTGTGTGTGTTTGGCAGGTAATTTTTACCATTAATCTCTGTCTGCTTTCTCTTTCAACCTTGAGACCACTGGCATAGCTTCCAAATGACCAACACCCCAGAGTTCAATGCCCTTTTAAGTGCCCTTCTCAAAACAGGGGCTTAATTATGCAAGAAAGTCCCTGAATGTTTCAGCTAAGAGGTTACCCATACACTGATCAAAGAGAAATTTAGTGCTAATTTTAGATAGCTGAGTACATTCTAAATTTTTTAAATATTTTCGATTTTACTGTTTGTCTTGAATTTTGTATAAATGGAATTTTACAGTATATATTCCTCTGTGTCTGCCCTCTTCCATTC
Organism: Panthera tigris; assembly: GCF_018350195.1. NCBI lineage: Eukaryota > Metazoa > Chordata > Mammalia > Carnivora > Felidae > Panthera > Panthera tigris. Next base: position 14,202,428 of record NC_056668.1, on the reverse strand, counting down.
ACTATAATTTGGGGGAGGAAGTATTTCTTTTTATTGCTACGTAGTTTCTCATTCTATCAATACACCACCGTGTATTCGTTTTCGTATGGATGGGAGTTGATTTGGGTGGTATTCTTTTTTCTTCATCTTTCTTAGTAGAAAGCAGCAATATAAAAGATTTTGTTTAACGTTTATTTGTTTTTGAGAGAGAGAACACAAGGAGGGAGGGGCAGAGAGAGAGAGAGAGAGAGAGACAGAGAATCCAAAGTGGACTTCATGTTGACAGCAGAGAGCCTAATGAAGGCCTTGAACTCATAAACCCTGAGATTCTGAGCTGAGCTGAAGTCGGATGCTTAACTGACTGAGCCACCCAGGTGCCCCTAAAAGACTTTTTAAACATATTTTTTGAATGCTAATTAGTGTTATATATATATATACATATATGTATAATTTATATAATTTATTGTCAAATTGGTTTCCATACAACACCCAGTGCTCATCCCAACAGGTGCCCTCCTCCATGCCCATCACCCGCTTTCCCCTCTCCCCCACCCCCCATCAACCCTCAGTTTGTTCTCAGTATTTAAGAGTCTCTCATGGTAGTTTTTAATATGGTTTGGATACATACCTGGGAACAGAATCACTAGATCATAAATTATGTCCCACTTAATAAAAGCCATCACGTTTTGCCGAAGTGAATTTTCACACCCCTCCAGAAATGCATGAGACCCAGCTGCTCTCACATCTGCTCCATCGCTTCTAATGTTAGCCTTTCCAATTTTAGCCATTCTAGTGAGTGTGTGATAGTAGCTTTTTGTGGTTTTGATTTGCATTTTCCCTAATATGTAAGGGAGTGGAGAATATTTCAAGGTGACTTTTGTCCATTAGCCTATCTGTTTAGTGTCTGTCCCGTCTCTTACCCTTTCTTAATTGTTATATCTTAATTATTGACTTGTAATTTGCAATAAGTCTTTTTTCAGACATATGTGAACATTTGTTTCTCCCTGCCTGTGGCTTTCATTTCATTTTCTAATAGTCCTTATTGAAAAAAAGTTTTTTTGTTCTTGAGCTCACGAAAATTTTGTACACGTAGTTCTTTTTGCTTTGTAAGAAATTCCTGTCTACTTCAAAGAAAGAAACACTTCTTCTAAGGATTTTATGGTTTTAGCTTTCACATAGAAATCCGCAATCTAATTTGAAGTAATTTTGGTATATAATATGGCATTTTGGTCAATGTATTTTCTTCTAGGAATTTTATAATTTAAAGTTCAGATTTAGATCTGCAATCCAATGCAAATTAATTCTTATATGGTGTGAGGTAGAGGTCAATGTTCACATTTATTTTTATTTTTTTTCATTTGGATATTCAGTTATTCCAATATGGTGGATGATATTCAAGAACTTTTGATAACAGAAATGTTGGAAGAGAAAACTAAAAATTTTTTGTCTGGGTAACTACATTCGTGAGGACCACTCTTGAATTATGCCCAGTTGTGTAATATATTAGCAATTTACATGTCATTAACTGTGGCATCTTAACTTCACTGGAGGTTTTCTTTTATTATAATTTAAAACTCTCCAGCACAAATACAATCTTTATTGTGTGCTGTTCTTGCAGTCTCCTTACCCACAACAAATGTCCTGAATGATGGAATTTTAAGGTTTTACAGAGGCTCAAATTTATATTTAAAATTATTATGTAGTGTCATTATCTACAATGTGTTTTCATCTCTCATCAGTCATCACAGATTTCTTTCTTTTTTTTTTTTAATGTTTATCTTTATTTTTGAGACAGAGAGAGCATGAGCGGGAGAGAGGCAGAGAGAGAAGGAGACACAGAATCCAAAGCAGCCTCTAGACAGACTTCGTGCTGTCAGCCCAGAGCCCGACGCGGCGCTCGAACTTACAAACTGCAAAATCATGACCTGAGCCGAAGTCGGACGCTCAACCGACTGAACCACCCAGGTGCCCCGAAGTCACCACAGATTTCTTGACTACAACTTCATCTCTAAGTCTTCCCTTTTATGACATAAGAATTCTCACTGCTTCTGTCTCCTTCTCTTCGTTTTTGTTCATCCCAATGTGTTGTTCCACACCAAAGATGAAACTACCCCACTTCTTTTCTTCATTGTTTGTTCATTATTTCAAAAGATCTTTGCATCATTTCTTGGGGTGCCTGGATGGCTTAGTCCATTAAACATCCAACTCTGGATGTCGGCTCAGGTCATGATCACACGGTCTGTGGGTCTGAGCCCCACAAACCTGGGATTCTCTCTCTACTTTTTTCTCTTCCCCTTCCCCATGATTGCACTCTCTCTCTCTCTTCCTCTCTCTCTCCAAAAATGAATACATAAATTTTAAAAAAGACCTTTACATCATTTCTAGTTTTCAGGCTATTTAGAAGTATATTCAATCAATTGGTAAATATTCATTATTGAATATGTGTCAGATGTTGACAATTAAATAGTTCAAGATTTTATTAGAATGTAAATGATAAAGAATAAAAATATTCGAAGGTTAAGAACCAATGTCTAAAAACCTAAGACTCAACCAATCTAAATAGTTGTCTGGCTTCCTAATGGTCAAAAAAGTCTAAAGTGGGTGTTGGCTCACACATACAGAATTTTCATATTTTTCAATATTTCAAAATAATCACATTTTCAATCTCTAGATGATACCACATCATGTACAGGACCAAAAGGAATTTTGAAGACAAATGAGGTTTTCACCAAGCAGTGAGCATCCTTTATTGAGTGGAGAACTATTGGAGTTAAGTGCGCTTAAAGCACCATGGATTGTAAAGGAACTAAACAAGAGGCACAGGATGTTCAATGGTGATGCTCTAGAAGCAAAAATCATAGAGTCTTCTATAACAAATAGTTGTTAGCCACAATAACCTCAATGACCATTACCACCACAGGGACAGCCATACACACAGCCATACCAGGAGGTCTATTTCCATCTCTCACACACATTTCTGTCGTAATTGAACCAGAAGGCATCAGGAGATGAGGATTCAACTGGGTGACAAAAGAAAATCTCTTGGGTTTCAGCATCATGTCCTACCTCGCAATAAAATACTTCTATAAAATCAGAAGTTTACAGAATTCATATCACACCTTGCCTTCTTGTCCCACTATATATATATATATATATGTATATATATATATATATACGTATATATATATACATATATATATACTTAAATATACTTAAATATATACTAAATATACTTAATATACTTAAATATATACTTAAATATACTTAATATATACTTAAATATATATTGTTGCTTTTATTGTATGTCAGAAAAAGCCATCTCATTTTATGGGTTTGTGTTCAGTTCGCCCAAATCAATTATACACTTTCAAAAATAACTTGTGTACCCTATAGACATGTTCCCAGTGAGTCCCAAATATATATTCCTCAAATGTCATGGTGCAGAATAACATGCTGCTTTTCTCTTCACTAATCTACAATTATGTCTTGCACTAAAGCTGGAGCTATGTTAAATTTCTTGATATATCTCCTAATCCAATAGTTGGCCATTTGCCTCTTCATTATTCATTTCCTACTCTCAGTTGATTTCAAGGCAATTTACTTAAGAAATAAGAGTCAGACGTTCAACCTGACCCTGTTCCATGTGCATTCCTCACACAATCACGCCTTCCCCCACCGCCCTCTTCCCTTTTTCAAATCAGCATTTCTCAGCACCAGCACATTTTCAACCTGTACCATTCCTCAGTGTGTTTTTTCTTTCATTTTCATAGCCCCATAGGTTCAAAGGCCTTTACATCATTTCTAGTTCGCAGATGTTGTGCTATATCAATTGTCACTGACATCTCTCTGGACTGGAGTCTGCGAACTCATACCCACCCACCAATGCCCCCCGAGGAAGGTGAATACTATTTTTCCAGAACCCCACGGGGAGAATTTCCACAAGCTGTCCTGGAGGTTTGTCCTTTTGTTCTTACCCCCCATGTGTGTTACACCAAAACAGAACCCTTGAGCCCTAATCTCAGCACCTCTTCACCTACTCCACACAGCTTCCTCCCACAAAATGACCCAACTTTACAACCAATAGATACTGTAGTTTTCTTCTTATATCCGTGAGACCACCACTCCCATGAATATTTCAACTATTTGATATAAATGGGGCAATCTATCCTCCTAAAAGGACACAAGCTGCATCGTATTTCTTGTCAAAGTTACCAGATGTCAACCTAAGCCATCTGTACCAATCAGATGGGTTTCAGAATGGCAGAGGCAGAGAAAATCAAGAGAGCTCTCAAGGTTTTTTCTTTTTTTTTTCTTTTAAAAGAAATATGCCTTTATAGACAATTTAAATATGGAATTGGTGGCCTGGAATTTAATTGCCAAAAAAAAAAAAAAAAAAAAAAGGTGAATTCATATTGACCAAAAAAAAAGAGAAATAAAAAAAAAGAATTTCTCCCTTTCTCTATTCTCTTTTCAGCTTCTCTATGTAACCACTACCATATTTAGAGTAGACAGAATTTCTCTTTGACTGCTACAAATAGCTGTTTAACAGAAAATTATGTCTTTCTCTCTCCCTCTCTCTCAGCCCCTCCCCTGCTCTCTCTCTCTCTTAAAATAAATAAACTTTAAAAAAAATTTGAAGGAGAAAATTATCTCTTAAACCTTATCTGGAATAGGAATGTAAGTAGGGACTTAAGTTTTGAAGGACCCATTTGTAGGTTAAGATTACCAGATAAAATCCAGGGATACCCAATTTGAACTATTTTAGTATAAAGCTGTCCCACGCAGTATTGGGGACATCCTTATATTAAAATAGCATTCTCTGTTTACCTAAAACTGAAATTTAACTGCGTGTCCCATATTTCTTTTTACTAAATCTGGCAATCCAACATATGAGTAAATGAACTCATGAGATGTCCTCAGTATTGTCACCCATATTCTTCCTATATAGAAGCCACATTAAGTGTTCATGCACATGATCTGAAGGAACTAGAATTAAACCATCGGTTGCTATTATTAATAGCTAGTAACAATAAAGGCCACTTTTATAGATTTTATACATTTGATTCTGAGAGAGCCACTGAAAAGAAATGATCTCATCAGTGAGTTCTCCACAAAGAAATGATCTCATCAGTGAGTCCCTCGCATCTTCCCATGGTCTCCATACTGAGACAAGCACTCTCAGGCCACCTCTTAGACTGGAAGCATAAGCTCATGACATTTGTTTGTGTTCTGAAGCTATGGGTTATGAAGCATTTACACGGCATTTACACAGCATTTACAAACCATTTTACAAAGCATCATGCGAGGGAGTAATTTTGACGATTTCATTGGGGCAACATTTGGGTTACTGCTTTAAATTCCAGTCCAAATAAAACACTTCAATGTCTAATGGTAGCATGCTATGTTTTTTAAAGTGTCTATTTCAGGCAATGGCAAATACAAATGTGATATCACATGTGCTTTTATTTATTTTTTTAATGTTTATTTTCGAGAGAGAGAGAGACAGAGCATGAATGGGGGAGGGTCAGAAAGAGAGGGAGACACAGAATCCGAAGGAGTCTCCAGCCTCTGGGCTGTCAGCACAGAGCCAGATGTGGGGCTCGAACTCACGAACTGTGAGATCATGACCTGAGCCAAAGTCGCATGCTTCACTGACTGCGATACCCAGGCTCCCCTACATGTGCTATTAAAAGTTAAGTCGATTATATTACCACCTTATGTCCATCCTGGCAAATACATGTGAGAAGGACATATTAGCCCCTTTAGCTCTGTGTGATCTTAAGATTTTCAAACAAAGAACTAATGAGAACTATTTTTTTTTTAGAAAAATTTAGTCAGAAAGAAATATGTGTATACAAATACACAGTTCCTAAAAGGCCTGAAAGCAAAAGTAATAAAATTACAGTAGTAATTTTCTCTGGTTAGTGTAATTATGGTTTAATTTCTCTTTTTAAATTTTCTGAGTTTATAAAGGTAATACAGTGATAAAGCATTACTTTTGTAATCAGAAAAATAAACATCATAACTTTTCTTCATTAAATCAAATAAAAATAATATTAATGGAAGTGATAAACCCCTTTTACGTATTCTCATTATTAACATTTCCATGCCACTTCTTCACCTTATGGCCATTTTAGGAAAATAATATCAACTGATTAAATAAGAGAAAGAAAAAAAAAAACCTATTTTGGCCATATATCCAGCATTTTATACTAGGTTTCTGTATTAGCTTGCTAGGGCCACCATAACAAAGTGCCACCAATTGGGTGGCTTAAACCTCAAAAACTGAGTGTCTTACAGTTCCACAAGCTAGAAGTCTGACCTCAAGCTGTCAGCCGGCCTGGCTCTTCTGAAGGCTGTGGAGGAGAATCTGTTCCAAGTCTCCTGGAGGCTTCTGGGAGCCTCAAGTGTTTTTCTTGGTTTGTACATTATGTTCCCCCTGTGTCTTCACATCGTCTTCCCTCTGTGAGTGTCTGTGTCTGGGTCTAAGTTTCCCCTTCTTATATGGACACATCTACATTGGGATCAACCCACCCTAAAAACCACATCTTGGCTCGTTACCTACAAAAACCCTACGTCCAGATAAGGTCGTATGAACAGGTACTTCGTGTTAGGACTTCGACATCTTGGGCAGGAGACACAATTCAACCCATAACGTTTACATAATGTGCCTTGACTGGAAAAGCATTTTGCGATGAGTAATAAAAGACATGTCAAAATGTACTCACAATGGACTAAGGAGGATGTCTCATTTATTGTGCTATGGGAGACTGCAGTGTTTGTAGTATGCAGTGTATCTGCTTTCTCCATCAGTTTGCAAATGTCATGGAACCCCTATACTCAGAATTATTTGCACGGAGCACTTTGCTTGGGGGGTTTGATGTCCACAGGGACTCCATTAAATGTCTATGAAAACTTAGTTGCAGAAGTATATGGCTTCTAAATGATGGGTGGTCCCAGTGTTCCCTGGAAGAAATAAGCACTGGACAGTGGTAATGGGAAGGTTCTGCTCGTTAATCACAATAGCACACTTAAAGCCGGAAAAAAAACACACTTGTTAGGAAACCTATTTCTTGATCTTTCTTCGTCATCTAACTACTAAGTTGTCTCTAATTAGAATGTTTGTGCATTGTGGGGGGATGTAAAATGTTGTAGGTGCTGTGGAAAAAAAGCATGGAGGGTGTGCCTGGGTGACTCAGTCGGTTAAGCCTCTGACTCTTGATCTCAGCTCAGGTCACGATCTCACGGTTCACGAGTTCGAGCCTGGTGTCAGGCTCTGAGCTGACAGCATGAAGGCTGCTTGGCATTCTCTCTCTCTCTCCTGCTCTCTCTGCCCCTCCCCTGTTTGCACTCTTTCCATCAAAATAAATAAACATTACAAAAATTTTAAAGCATGAATGTTCTTCAAAAAATTAAAAATAGAATTACCATAGAATCCAGCAAACCCACTTCTGGGTATTTATCCACATGAAATGAAATCAGGATCCTGAAGAGGCACCTGCACACCATGTTCACTGCAGCATCACTCACAACAGCCAAGAGGCAAATCAACCTCCATGTGCATCCATGGATGAATGGATAAAGAAAACGTGGTATGTGCACACAGTGAAATAGTATTCAGCCTTAAAAAAACAGAAAGGAACTCTGCCCTTTGTGACAACATGTGTGAACCTGGAAGACATTATGCTGAGTGAAATAAACCAGTCACAGAAGGACAAGTACTGCATGATTCCACTTAGGTCAAGTATCGAGAGTCGTCAAACTCCTAGATACGGAGAGTACAATGGTGGTAGCCAGGGGCTGGATGGAGGAAGAATGGGGAGTTGCTTGTTCAACAGATACAACGCTTCTTCAATAGTACAAGACAAGGAAATTCCAGCCATCTGCTGCACAACAGTGTACCCGTAAGTTAACAGTACTGTATTGGGCACTTACAAATTTAAGAGTGTAGACCTTACGTTAAGTTTTCTTACCATAGTAAAAAATGAAATAAATAAATGAAATAAAATAAAATGAATAATGAATAAAATAAAATGAATAAAATAAATAAATGAAATAAAATAAAATAAAATAAAAATAAAATAAAATAAAATAAAATAAATAAAATAAAATAAATAAATGAAATAAAATAAAATGCTACGGGGAAGAAGAACAAAAACAGAAAGCCTTGGCCCCAAATGGCTTTCTTGTAGTCAGCTACACTGGTCCTCCTTTCTGTTATCAAAATCTATCAGCTTTGTGGGCCCTACTTGAATCCCAGCTATGCTACTTTTTGAAGCATCTTTCCTTGTCAGTCACATGTTTTAGGGGACATGGAGTCCACGGGTATATAGAGACAGTAAAATAGAGAAAGAAAGACCATGAGGCATGTAAAACCTCCCCAGATGTTCCCTCTGGATCTCACAGGTTTTCTTTACAGATGAATTACAGATATACAGCCATTATGAATCATGAAGATAGGTTGTAGTTGATCTTTCACACTGGACATGTTATGTTCTATGTAAATACAGCATATCTGACATTGAGTCTAAATTATATCTCAGGAAAAGGAATTCCTTCCTTATAGTCGTGTGCATTGTATATACACACAGTATATATACGGTATATTTTTACCAGTCATAAAAAAATCTAGCAGGTTATCATGACAAAGTGAGAGTGATTACAATGGTCAAACAATAGTATTATAACATAAATTTGGTACATTTTAGATTCATGTGATCTATCATCTGGCCATGCAGTGTTGTGACCACAGTAACATGACCCATGTGTCATTTTGTAGACATTCCTCAAAATGGATGTGCAGTGGTAATTAGCATTGGACTAAGTTTAGAAACGATGTCATGAAATGCTATGGAAATCAAATATCTTAGTCAGCTCAGGCTGCCATAGCAAAATACCATAGACTGGGTGCCTCAGACAAATTTATTTCCTCACAACTGTGGAGACTGGGAGTCCAAGATCAAGGTGACAACAGGGTATGTTTCTGGTGATGGCTCTCTCTTGGGTTGTAGATGGATGAGAGATGAGAGTTTAAAGAGAGAGACAGATATGGTGGGAGGGCGTGCCTAGCTCTCTTCTTCCCATTATGAGGGTCCCATCCTCATGACCTAACATTAAGTACCCTCCAAGGGCCCTTGTCCACATGCCATCACATTGAAGGTTAAAACAGGCTCCAACATGTGAATTTGATGGGGGGTTGGGGGGTGGAAGGGACACAAACATTCAGTCAGTAACACCAGCTCTAAGCCTATCAGTCTGATTGGAGTTACAAAAAGCACTTAAGTTACAAGCAGTGACAGGAATGGCCATTTACAAGAACAGCCAGAGGCCAGCTGCCAGAAGTAGCATCACAGCCATATCCACGGGCACAGCCTAGACCAGAGCTGTATGATCAGATCACAAGAGAGCTCCCCGGGGGCCTGCAACGCCAAGTGTCAGCAGGTGCGTGGGGCAGGCCATGCCTCTAACCTGGACAGCTGGGAGTGGGTGGGGCTTACCACAGGCTCCTCCTTACCACTTCGCTCCTCACAATGCTCCTGGCAAATGTGGCAGATTTTGTTGTGCTGTCCTCCCATCCAGAGAGGGTTTTATGTGCAAGACCTTATCTGCTGCTACAAAAGTATTTTGCCTCATCAATCACCCAGGAAACGATTGTTGTCATAGGCCTAATAGATATCCCCTATTCATTGTATTCATGCCATGTTTTGTTTAGTTAAAAGCCTCTACTTATGTGTGTTTAAACATTGTGGGAGATCAGAATCTTGACATGGCAAGTCAATTTCTATTACCACTTATCCAAGAACTAAACAAAATCACAAACAAGAAAACGTGTTTTGAAGATGCACCCTTTTCTCTTTATGTGAGGGCCAAATTTAGAACTAATGGTTCAGCTTTTCCTTCCCCATAAATCCCATCCTATATTTTTCCCTTTATCATTTTTTACTATAATATTGTTAGTTTATTGAGGCACATCTACATAAACAGCCCATTCCCAAATCAGCAAACTTGAAAAATATAACTTAGGAAATAAGCATGTCACATCCGATTGTTTACCTGCTTGTTCTAAAGGAACCCCAAAGAAACTGACTGATTTGTACATTCATAAATAGTATTAATATCAGCTCTTCTGATGGTTAAGCAATCTCTTTTCTCAATGGTTGGTTTCCCAGCTGAAATATCTTGGCCTTGGACTGCATATTCTCTAAGGCTGCCTTTTTCATTTCATGAAAACACCGTGCAAAGAAAATGTTTCCCTATTTATGACAGAAAGCATGACTCTATCCTTCAGACTTCCTCTGAGACACAGTGTATAGTTTCCAGACAACACGGCCTCTATACTTTTTTAACTAAACCTCATCCAAACCTAGTTATTCTTCCCAAACAATTGAAACATAGGGGCAACGGCATCAAGAAGTGTACGATCACAAGTTGGTATCACTCTTCACACTTATTTATGCAACTTCAAATCTGGCAAGTACAATTACATTCGTCATAATATCTGTAACTGTCTACTCAATGAATATCTCACTCAATATGAAACTAAGAAAGAAAATTTGTACAGAGCCACAAAAGATCCCTAATAGCCAAAGCAATCTTGAAAAAGAGAAGCAAAGCTGGAGGCATTACAATTCCGGACTTTAAGCTATATTACAAAGCTGTAGCCATAAAGATAGTATGGTACTGGCACAAAAACAGACACATAGAACAATTGAACAGAATAGAAAACCCAGAAATGGACCCACAACTATATGGTCAACTAATCTTTGACAAAGCAGGAAAGCATATCCAATGGAAAAAAAAGACAGTCTCTTCAACAAATGATGCTGGGAAAACTGGACAGTGACTTGCAGAAGAATGAAACTAGACTGCTTTCCTACACCATATACAAAAAGAAATTCAAGAAGGATGAAAGACCTTAATGTGAAACAGGAAACCACCAAAATCCTTTTGCTGAATCTGAACACAACACCAACCTCTTTGACTATGGCCATAGAAAGTTCTTACTAGACACGTCTCTGTAGGCAAAGGAAACAAAAGCAAAAATGAAGTATTGGGACTTCATCAAGATAAAAAGAAGCTTCTGCACAGCAAAGGAAACATTCAACAAAACTAAAGGCAACCTTTGCAATGGGGGAAGATATTTGTAAACAGCATATCTGATAAAGGGTTAGTATCCAAAATCTATAAAAAGCTTATGAAACTCAACATCCAAAAGCAAATAATCCAGTTAAGAAATGGGCAGAAGACATGAATAAACATTCTTCCAAGGAAGACATACAAATGGCTAACAGACACATGAAAAGAAGCACAATTCCACTCATTATCAGGGAAATATCACTCAAAACCACAATGAGATACCATCTCACACCTGTCAGAATGGCTAAAATTGAGAACACAAGAAACAGGTGTTGGCGAGGATGCAGGGAAATGGGAACTCTTTTATGGTGTTGATGGGAATGAAAACTGGTGCAGCTACTCTGGAAAATAGCATGGAGATTCATCAAAAAGTTAAGAATAGAACTATCCTATGGCCCAGGAATTACACTACTAGATATTTATTCAAAGGATACAAAAATACAGCTTCGAAGGGGCACATGCGCCCCGAAGTTTATAGCAGCATTATCAACAATAGCCAATTATTAAAAGAGCTTAAATGTCCATTGACTGATGAAAGGATAAAGAAGATATGGTATATATACACAATGGAATATTACTCAGCCATAAAAAAGAATGAAATCTTGCCATCTACAACAATGTGGATGGAGCTAGAATGTATTATGCTAAGTGAAATAAGTCAGTCGGAGAAAGGCAAATACCATATGATTCCACTTATATGTGGAATTTAAGAAACAAAATAGATAAACCTTCAGGAAGGAAAAAAGAGAGAGGGAGGCAAACCATAAGAGATTTTCTATAGAGAACAAACAGGTTTACTGGAGGGGAGGTGGGCAGGGGATGAGATAAATGCATGACGGGTAATAAAGGAGGGCATTTGCTGTGATGAGCACTGGGTATTATATGTAAGTAATGAACCACTAAATTCTACTCCTGAAACCATTATTACACTATATGTTAACTAACTAGAATTTAAATAAAAACTTGAAATAAAAAAAAAGAGTAGGAAATTTATTGTACTTTATATAAAGCAAAGTTTACTACTACTATTTATCAGGGCAATTGTACCATCCTATACGTCATTTCAATTTACATCCATCTCAACAGCTATAAAACACACTTATATTGCTCAGTACATTCTCGCCTGTTTTATAGGGAATGGGTGGGAATTCTTGACATACATTCTGGAGTCATTAACTAGTAGGTATGAAATGGGAGATATTTAGAACAACCGTGTCATAATCAAAGAGCATTCCAGGAGAGGTCAACATTTGATTGCTAAGCTACGCGTCACTCAACAGAAGATTGTGACAATGGTAGAAAAACTATCTTATTGTTCTTGCCCATTTCTGATACTCACAGAAAAGCCAATTTGACAATATAGGGTTTTCCAAAAATAAGCAACTCTGGCAAAAACAACTTTTTTTAATTGCTGTACTGAGAGGGAAAAAATATACAGTAGAACCTTGGTTTACGGGTATAATTCATTCCAAAAACATGCTTGTGATCCAAAGCACTTGTATATCAAGGTAAATTTCACCATAAGAAATGATGGAAACTCAGATGATTCATTCCACAACCCCAAAATACTCATATAAAAATGATTACATTACTGTAATAGAATATACAATAATAAAGAATATACAAAACATAAAGAAAAATAATCAAATTAACCTGCACTTACTTATGAAAACCTTCGTGACTGGTATGAGGGAGACAAGAGAGAGGAGGAGGGTTATTGTGTAGGATGACTTTCATTATCACTAACAGAATCACTGTTATCTATTGGCTCAACGGAATCTTTTTCTTTTCAGGCAACTTTTCGACATCTTCCAGAACATGTGGCTGTTGCTTTGATACTCTTTTGGCTCCTTTTGCTGCTTCTGACTCCCTTATTTCTCCCTCCTTCTTTAATATTGTGCAAATGGTCAGTGTGAACTTATAAAATCTTGCAATTTTGGCCACTTGCATACCTAGTTCACACTTCTTGGTGATTTCCTTCTTAACTTCCACCATAATCATCTCCTTCTTCTTATCATCTTTCTTTTCAACCTTTTTCTGCATGGGATCCATTGTATATACTCACATAGATGTTGGCTACAGGACAATATTAACAAACTCTTGCCATATACTGTGTTTAATGTAACTGGCAATAAGGCAGCAGAGGAAAGGGTCTCTATCTGCAGGCAGCCTGACCTAGAATGAAGCAAAGCATTCCTAGGCTTACCCTTGTCTGGAAAAGCAAAAGACTGTCCATGTACTTTGAAGTGACAAAAAAATACCAGTTGTGGGCACCTTCCAACGTCCTGAAAAATCACTGATTTCTGCCCAATACTGCAGCCTGAGACCGAGCATCCAAGCACAGGAAATGATCACCCACAATCCCGCAATGAGAGAGAGAAGAACCACTGACTCACTTGTGATCCTGTGACATGTGGCATCACGTACTACTCCTCTTGCAAGACATCACTCATTTATGAAGTTAAAATTTATCAGAAATGTTTGCTCATCTCATGAAACACTCACAGGACAAGTTACAATCCAAGGTTTTACTGTATATAATCTCTGAACATTTTTTTGCTTTGCACATACTAAGTATTGAAAGGGAAAAAAAAGCCTTTAGACTCTTACCTTTTCCATTTTATAACAGCTCATGGAAATAAACCAATGTAAACTAAATAGAGCCTCTGTGCCTCCTTCAACCAAAAGCCACGTCTTTTGGTTCAATGCCAACTGCATTCTTGAGACATCATGATGAAGATTAGAGTAAACAGAGTTGATTGTACCGGGTACCTTGTGACCAGGGTTGTATTCAACTCTGGTGATGTGACTGTTATAGCCACAAATAACTCTTTCATTAACCCCAACAAGAATGATTCAACCAATACAAATTCAATGGTTCTATCAAGGCTGAGACTGCAAAACTCATAGTGAATAGGAAGCCTAACCCTTCTCCTAGGAGAGAGACACAAGCAATATCAAACAGCCAATGCTGGATATGTGGTGGAGTGCACTGTATCTTTCTTTTTGACAGTCTGAGATAAAATTGATATACAAAAAAACTGCACATATTTCATGTGTATAATTTGATGAGTTTGGACCCAAACAAACATCACCATGCCAAGGTAATAAACATATCCAACACCCTGCAAAGTATTCTTGTCTTAACCACCTTAAAAAATGTTGGGCCTCATTTTAAGAGTGAAGCCAAGGGATGCCTGGGTGGCTCAGTCGGTTGGACCTCCAACTTTGGCTCAGATCATGATCTTACGGTTCGTGGGTTCGAGCCCTGCGTCTGGCTCTGTGCTGACAGCTCGGAGCCTGAAGCATGCTTCAGATTCTGTGTCTCCTTCCCTCTCTGCCCCTTGCCCACTCACTCTCTCTCTCTCTCTCTGAAAAATAAACATTAAAAAATAAGTAAATTTTAAAAATAAAGAAAAAGTTTAAAAAAAGAGTGAAGCCAAAAAGTCATGCTCCTCTTTCTGCTAATGCCTGTTTTTAAAATGAGACTAACTCATGACAAGTGACAAGTCTCTCAAGACTGTGTGACAAAAAGTGACAGTCCCTAAAGTCTTGTACTGCACTAAGTGCTTGGCTCCTCTAACCAAGGTCATCCCTGACAAGTCTGGCATTGTGAAGAGAATAACAAAAGTCTAATGATCACCATCCATGACATCACTGTTACTCAGAAGACCAAAGATAGTCCTCTGGAAGTGGTACCGTGGCCATGGTGCTGCCTGGACCATTGTCCCTGCATTCATTGGCATAGCCCACACTGTGGGCAGAGTCATCCCAGAGCTGGCTGGGAGGCTGGCTAGAATGTCTTCCACATCCCCACACTCAACCTGTCCATATTGAATCTGACCTACTGCCTAGAGGAAACTCCTGTATTATTTTCTTAGGATTTCTCAATAAGTTACCACAAATTGACTGAAGACAACAGGAATGTATTCTTCACAGTTCAAGATACCAGAAGTCCAAAATCAAGGTGTTAGCAGGGTTAGTTGCTTCTTGAAGTTTCAGAGGGAGAATCTGCTCCATGCCTCTCTCCTTGCTTCTGATGGTTCCTGGCTTCTAGACACATTTTCCAATCTCTGCCTGTCTTCACATGGTTTTCTTCCTGTGTATCTTCTCATCATTTCCCTATGTCATATCTCTGTCCAGATTTCCCTTTTCTTTTAAATAAGGATACCAATCATTGGATTAGGACCCCACCTTAATGTATTATTACCTCATTTTAACTTGATTATATCTGCAAACACCTCATTTCCAAATAAGATCACATTCTGAGGTTCTGGTTTGACATGAATTTGTGAGGCCAGGGGAGGAGAGAACCATTTAACCCCACAGAGCTACCAATATGATGTCCAGAGGGCTATGAAGCAGACATTGAGGGACCCCTAAAGATTATCCTGGGCTGGATGAAAGATCTTTCATGTTGAGACTGGGTTGTCCTTAATGAATATTTTGTGAAGCTCATCTCCTGGTGTGAGAATTAATATGACTATAGCAACCATGTGTGTGACCTCATGGTCTACACGGCCTCCAAACAGTACAAGTCCTTGCCAACCCAACAGGAACATGAGAAAGAAAATCCCTCAGCTGCAGGAAAATAACTCCCTGTCACCCAAAACATTGAGAATCTCTCATCCTCTATAGAATTCCATCTTAGATTCCTTGAGAAAGCTCAGAGCTGTGGGAATCCCTACCTTGTCAGGGGCCATCAGTAATATCATAGTCTACAACTATACTCAGGAAGGAATGGGTGGGGGAAAGGTAAATTGAAAAAATATGCATTCAATTCAATTAGTGTCTATTTAGAGCTTCTGGAAAAAGAAAAAAAAAAACAGAACATGACACTAGACACTGCTGAAAATAAAAAGATGAATAAGACCCAGGCTTTCAATGAACCCCCAGCTTAGTAAGGGTGGAAAGCACATATACAATCAAATTGCAAGCTGATTAGGTGAGCTACTGGATATAGGAAGGGACACAGGAGTAGAGAAAAAAGAAGGAGAAATCACATGACCCAGGTCTCAAAACACTCCAACCATAGGCCCACTCAGAGCTCTCATCTGTGCCGTCATTCTGCCTGAAACTTTTATTTCATATATCTACGCAACTTAGACCCTCATCACCCCCAGGTCTTGTTCAAGTTCACCGTCCTGTAGAGGCCTTTGCCAAACTTCCTTATTTATTACTTCTACCTTCCACGTATCTGCCTCCCCTACTTAATATTTCTTCCTGCCTTTATCACCATATAATCACTTATATTGTCCTTGCTTCTTTTGTTTATTGTCTGTTCTTCTCACTAAAACACAGACTCTGCAAGGACAGTGATTTATTTTTCTCTTTTCTTCCCCTTGAGGGAGATAAAAACAGAAAAAAAGAGTCTGATATACTGAGCTCAAATAATACAGCTATTTGAATATCAAGGGTTTGGGCGCCTGGGTGGCTCAGTCAGTTAAGCATCCGACTTCAGCTCAGGTCATGATCTCGTGGTTCGTGAGTTTGAGCCCCATGTTGGGCTCTGTGCTGACAGTTTGGAGCCTGGAGCCTGCTTTGGAATCTGTGACTCCCCCTCTCTCTTTGTCCCCTCCCCAGCTCATGCTCTGTCTCTGTCTCTCAAAAAATAAATAAACGTTAAAAAAATTTTTTTTGAATATCAAGGGAAGAGGATTGGAATTTCTTCCACAGGTAATGGCAAACAAGAGAAAGTTTTGAGCAAATGAATGACATAATCAGATCGGTATTTTGAGATACAGCAATTATTACTCTTTGTCCGGGTCATTTAGCCGTGTCCTATTTCTTTGAAACCATTATTTGCTAAATCACTCTTGAGCAAAAACCTTTCTTTGAGTATTAGCCCTGATCATAATGGATTCGTGGCAGTTTACGTAAGCAGTACCCTCCAGCTCTGTTTCCAGGAGCACTGGTTCTGGCAGGTATTAAAAGGTGTTCCAAGAACCAGAGTTTCCAGCATGAAAAATACACTGTCAAATGCTATAAAATCAAGTCCTTTTCACAATATTCGCAATTTCCAGTTATTCTTTAAATTTTACTTGAGCACCTCCTACATGCCAGGGACTGATAGGAATACCAAGTGAAATACAGCTGGGAACAGTTTTGGGTCCTCCAGAGAACCACTGTGTAAAGAGAACCAGTCTGACATTGTTCAACAAACTAACATATCTGTGCCATAAAAACAACTACTAAGCTGAGAAATAACTTGCTAAGGTCTTTTGAAAGGTGCTATTTTAGGATACGTTTGAACATGAGAATCTGAAGACAGTACAACTTCCTCAAGGGAAGTATCCGCATTTCTACATGGCACCAGGGAACAGGTCACATTAAATCATAAAGGTTACTTTTTTAAATACATAACATAACATAACAACATAATGCAAGCTGACATAACATAACATAATAATGTAACGTAACGGTTAACATAACATAACATAAGGGGCACTTTTTCCTGGATTAAACTGAATGTTTCCAAAATAAACTTTTGATTGGGCCAAATCAACTTTTTACCAAATTAGTATCAATTTAACCTCAATATGGTATTTATTTGACCATGAGAGTTGAAACCCTTGTTTCAGATGAGGAATGAGGAGGGCTGAGTTTTAGTCAGACGATCTGAAGAAAGTTGAAATTTGCTACTTTACTTTGTTTTAAAGATTTATTTATTTTTGAGAGAGAGCAAGCAGGAAAGGGGCAGAAAGAGACATCTGAAGCAGGCTCTGCACTGACAGCAGTGAGCCCCACACGGGGCCCGAACCCATGCGCCATGAGATCATGACCTGAGTTGAAGTCAGGTGCTCAACCGACTGAGCCACCCAGGTGCCCCTGGTACTTTATTTGAACCACTTTTTGCTGCAAAAAATCTGTATGACATATTGTGTGTTTGTTTCTTTGTTTGGATAACTGCCTTATGTTACTGATTGTAACGTGCGTAAGGCTTTTAAAATCGAGAGCCTCACTCTTATTTCTAGCTTTTGTTTGACTTTGTTCTGTGCATTCTACACTCTAGCAACCATCTTGCCTTGTGCAATGCCTTAAGAATGATAGGACCACAGTATATGTTGGTTTTGTGGATTTATTCTGTTCTTTGGTTTTATTCACTTGGTACGTGTTCCTTTTCAGATTTTGGACTTTCCTGTACCTGTAAGGAATTGTGGCTGTTATTTTTCCCCAACCCAAAATGCTCAGTTGTCCTGGAAAGTATTTCCTTACCATGTGAACATTCATCTTAGTCTTCTGGAAATTTCTTGCTACTTAATCTCCCAATTATTGATAATATATTATTATGTCATTACCTTGAATTCTTTATTAGTAAAAATTCACCACATTCAACTGTGAAAAATTTACTACAATGTAGTTTATCTTTCTCAAAGTCTCCTTTTCATTTTTGTACAATGCTCCTATGTTAATTACAATGGCTCTAAATAAATTTTCACACTTGCAAACTTTCATTTGTAAAACACACCCGTTTCTTTTACCACAGCAGCCCTCTCCATAAAACCTCGAATGAATTCCCAAAATCTGTGATGGTAAAACTAAGCTTTATAGTCGTCCTCCAGCTATTTTCTGCTTCTTACCAAATATACTATTGATCCTTCAAACCAATTTTTCTTTCTTGAGTTCATGCTTTTGTTCTTCACCTGGAACATCATCAAATCTGGAACTCTCCATTTGTTTCCCCTTCTGAAAATTGCTTAACTCCCACATTCTCTAATCTCCAATGAAAACTTCTCCAACGTGGGGGAAACAAAGTGTGAATATTAACTTTCATCCATTCACAAAAACAAACAAAAAAAATTAAATGGAAAATGGAAAATGAGCAATTTATTATCCCACTAGATACTTGGTAATTTATATTTATTAGATTGAATGTATCCAGTTCTATCGAACAGCCACATAAAAATCCAATGCCAGCATAATATTAATGGAAATTCCTTTAGTTCAAAGTCAGCGTTCATTAAATGTGTACTTTAAAATGCACATATAATTATAGTAGATTACATCATGGGCAAGAAATATTTAATAATTATAGATTTATGTAAATAAATACATTTAATTTTAAAAGAGGATGATTGCATTGAAAATAAATCGTATCTCCTTTGCACTTCTCTTCTGTCTCAGGATGAGCTCGTTTTTTCTCCCCTGTAGTCCTTACCCATCCACCAGTGTAGCATCCTACTTTGCTTCCACTTTTATTTCTTTCTGGCTCTTTCTTTGTCTGTCTCTTCAATCCCACCTTCTGCTGATTACTCCTCTCTAAGAGATTTTTAATGCTTGCGTGTTGTTCTGTTCTGTTTTGTTGACAAGCCAGTGACCTGTTCCCATTGTATATTTCTAATCCTCAGCTGTATTCCCCACCATTTATCACCTTTTTCAAACCCTTTTCAATACTATCCTCATTCTCTTTCTACTACTTTCCCTCTCAGAGCTTTTCTTCATTCACAGCTCTGCCTTCATGCTAACTGCTAACTCAACTGCAGGGAATCTTCCAAGATGCAATTCCTTGGCCTTACTCCCTCCATCTCTTCCTCTGAATTCTCTCATTAAATACCATTTTGCACTCCTAACACAGTCCTGACTCACAGAAGGTGTTCAATTAAAACTTAAGGGATAAATATGCATTTGAATAAATATTTTCTCCCAGGTGGACAGCTTTCAACAACAAATCCATACTCGTCACTTCCAAATTGGTAAGTCACGTACTCTCTCCTCAAACCTACAAATCTCAGCTAGAAAATTCCCTTCTTGGATGTTATCATAACCTCAAATCTGTGTTTCTAAAACCAGACACTTCTTTGCAACAACGCTGACTTCTGAAAATATTTCTACCTGTTAGTAGCCCTACCTCTCCTGATGATTACCCAGGTGCAATATAAAATGCCACCTTCAGTCATTTGTGTCACTAAACCTAATCCTCTCCCACTGGGCATGTCACTCTCTTATTGCAACCAGTCCCAGTCTCCTCACTCATGGATCTCCCAGTGGAACTTGTGGCTCCAGGCACTGAGGCCATCTTGCATTTCCCCACTCCCTTCTATCCTATGCATTGTTACTAATTAATATTTCCTATCACTGATTTCTTCTGCTTAAGGCTCTGGATTTCATACAGTGCTAATTCCAAATCTTCTGCCTAGATTACAGATCTTTCATAATATACCTCTTCAGCAACCATTCTAAACCTGTTCACTTCTCCAGGTCATGGTACTCATTGAATTATTTATTACATTCATACATACACGAGACACCAGTCATTTTCCAGCCCAGACAACTCATTTAATGCCCATTTTCATCTCTGCCTGGGTCCCCAGGTGGTTGCCCCATCTTGCATGTTTCCTTCTTCTCTAATCTATCAGACCAGTTATTCAAGACCAGTTCAAGTTTCCCCTTCTACAGAATCTTCCCGTGATTACCAGAAGCCTCTGAACACCTGCCAACCTTCTTGTGTGTGTCACATAGCTGTGCCACTAATGCACTTGTTTGATTGCATTTGTTTGAGAGCCTGAGTTTCTGAAAATGCGGTTCATGGACCAGCAGCATCAACATCACTGGAGAACTTGTTAAAAATAAAAATTTCCAGACTCTACCCCAGACCTACTAAATTAGAAACTCTTATGGGTGGGTCTCAAAAATCTATGTTTTTCAAGCCCTCTGAGTGATTACGATACACACTGTCATTTGAGAACTAGTGCTGTGGATCAATCATCTAGTTGCCAGAGCAACATTTCTAGATAAAATAGCAGTGAGTGACACAAATGATTAATTTACCAAGCTTTTATTTTTTGAGAACATTCTGACCTGCTTAAAACAAGGCAAACGGTGATTAGCAATGTACTTTTTGTGATTCACAAAGCTCTAAATGATAATGGAAACAGTGCAATCATTCTTCTAAATCTAAAAGGTTTTGCAGCGAAGGTTAGTATTCCATGTTTCTTTTAACTTTTGCCTTGTTCTCCCCCAAAACTAGCTTTATCATGAAGCTCAAATTGGAACCTAAAGTATGAAAGTTATTGTTGAAAACTCAGTCTGGCTTCCACATACTTCAGAATATTTGGAAAGGTTTTAAGACCTAAACATTACATTTCAGTTAGCCCATCCACCACCCCTTAAGGATAACCTCATCTTTGGGGCTCTGAATAGGGGTGGGATCCAGACCAGAGACTGCAGACACTGAAGCCAAAGACCCCAGAGAGGCCATTACATGCTCAGAAGGCTTTATGGGTAATTTAGGGAACTCAGTGTTGATCGGCAATCTGCCCAAGGGTCAAAATTGTACAAAGGGAAGCCATGAATCCCAGAGACTAAGCAGTTAATTTCATTTACACTTAATTGATGGTATATTGGTCCTGGTTCTTCAGAGAAATGAAACAATAGGAGATAGACAGGTAAGTAAGTAGGTAGGTAGGTAGATGATGTATATAGGCTATAATAGGGGGTATAAATGAAATATACACAATAGAAGAGATATACAGATGTATATATGAGATATAATAGGAGATATATATACAGTATATGTAGGATACAGTAGGAGGTCTAAGAGACAGATTTGTTTTAAGTAATTGATCACATGATTTGGGGGCTGTCAAGAGCTTTGATGAAATCATCAAAGCAGACTGGAGACACAGGGAAGAGTTCATGTTGAAGTTTGAGTCCAAAGACAGTCTAGAAAATCCTCTCTTCCTGTGGTGGACTTCAGTCTCTTATGGCCTTCAACTGATTGGATGAGGCCCATTCACATTATGGAAGGTAATCAGCTTTACTCAAAGTCTAGTAATTTAAATGTTAATCTCATCTAAAAAATACATTCCCAGAAATGTCTAGACTGGTGTTTAACTGAACATCTGGGCTCCATAGCCTAGCCAAAGGGACCCATAAAATTAACCAGTGTAGATGGTACAATGCCTGAGTCCTCAGCAGTTGTTGTAGGGTAATTCAGGTTCTCTACGTATATTTAACAACAGAGGGACTCTTTTGAATTTAACCTCAATCAAATGGAAAACATGTATTTCCAGGTGGCAGTAAGGAAAAAAAAAAAAAACCAGATCTGGCTTTTTGGGGGGAAGTTCTCAATTCCTGGTCTGAGGCACAATTTTTCTCCAGCAGGCTTTGAGGTAATAGGGAAGCTTGTTTCAATTATGAAGGTGGACTAAATTTCCTGGGGAAGCTTTTATAACATGCCAACAGTCTCACTTCAGACCAATTAAATAAAAATCTCAGGGATGGGGTCCAGACATTTGCATTTAACAAAAGCTCTCTAGGTAAGCATGATGTGCATTCAGATTTGAGAATCATTTACCTAAACAAAAACTTCCTATGCCTGTCCTGTGTACGCAATCATCAGGTGAATCTGATATCTTAATATTTGAGAAAAATGCCCAGTAAATAAAGGGTACAGGGGAGTGTGGTCAGAGCACGGAGTGGGAGGCCTAGGATAATATTATGAATTCATATGATCAGTTTAAAGGAGATAAAATGAAATTATATTAATTGATCTGAGAAAGATATTTGATAAAAGTCAACACCCATTCATAATGAGAAAGTTATTGATAAAACTGGTGAAGAATATCTTTTTCAAAACAGGTTTTAGCTGGAGAGTATTTATCTTTCTTTAAACAAATTTTGACATCAAATCTGTTGTTGAAACCCTAAAAAATTCCCACAAATGAGTAAACAAGACAATGGTGTCCAAAATCACCACTGTTTCTTTTAGCATTACTAGGTAATAAAGGGAAATAATGAATGAGAACTAATACAATCTACAGATGAGTTGGCGATTGAGTCAGAAGCCACTCAAAAATGTTGTAAATAAATATGAGCTTATCAAAAGAGTCAATTATAAATAAATAAATCCAAATAAATCCCAATGAAATCTGGTAGAAAATATACTAAAAATAGGGTGAAGTAAGGAGACCGAGGGTCACCCACTTACTTTATGCCAGGAGTTCCCAAACTTTAGTCTGTATAATGATCTCCTGAAGAGCTTGCTACAACAAGGTTGCTGGACCCCAATTGCAGGAAGGCTGATTCAATAGATCTGAGTGGGGCTTGAAAATTTCACTTCTAACAATTTCCCAGGTGATTCTAACACTACTGGTTTCATTTTATCTCCTTTAAACTAATCATATGAATTCATAATATTATCCTAGCAACCCAAGAAAGAATACTTCACTTAGTCAAGGGGCTTATAAAATGCAGTTGTAATTGTATTTGTTAATATTCTACATTTTTGCCTCAATAGTGAAGATACTATTTTTGTATTCTAGTTGACAAATTTTGAAACTTTCCTACCTTTTTCTATGATCTATAGATTATTCTAACTCTCAAAATTGTCTCTTCCTTAAAATCTTGTGTGGCTGTCTTTGCTGTCTGGATAACTCTAAGGAGTGGATGTTGCACAATTTCCTCAAGAATTCCATAGATATTAAACTACAAAGCTCCCATTTTAGCAATATTCAGAAATTCTAAGAAAATAATAGATTGTCTTCCACATCTATTTTTTTTTTATTTTTTTAAATGTTTATTTATTTTGAGAGAGAGAGAGAGCATGAGCAGGGAAGGGGCAGAGAGAAAGAAGGAGAGAAAGAATCCTAAGCAGGCTCTGCACTGTCTGCACAGAGCCCGACCTGAGGCTCAATCTTATGAACCATGCGATCGTGACCTGAGCTGATATCAAGAGTCTGATGCTTAACCAACTGAGCTACCCAGGTGCCCCACATATTACTTTTTATTCAGTCCTCAGTTGACCGATCCTACATCTTAAAGTAATTTTATTTTGTTTTGCTTTGCTTCTATCAAAGATACATTAATGATCTCCTTTCTGAATCTTCACATATTTGAAAATCACTTCCTAATATCTTGATGTATGGGACAATATTGAAGGAGGGAGTAAATTCTTGGCTTAGCAACTCTTTTCCTCAACATATTGTAATCAGTGTTCTACTTCCTTCTGGTATCCCAGCTGTGGAAGAGACATTGAAGAACAGAAATTGTTTTTGTTCTCTTCAGATGACATTTCTTCCGCCCAGTCCCACGTAGAAATCTAGGTTTATACGTGAAGTTTATTAGTTCCCACCAGTTATGCCTTGTTACTACCACTTTTCCTTCATTTTGGTGGGCACCTGCAGTGCTTATTATCAATAGATTTTATTTCTTTGGCTTACTGAAGTTTCATTTACTTTGAATACTTTTCTTTCTTATTTTGAATTGTTTTCTTTAGAAATACCACTTCAGGGGCGCCTGGGTGGCTCAGTCGGTAGAGCGTCCGACTTCGGCTCAGGTCACGATCTCACGGTCTGTGGGTTCGAGCCCAGAGTCGGGCTCTGTGCTGACAGCTCAGAGCCTGGAGCCTGCTTCAAACCCTGTGTCTCCCTCTCTCTCTGCCCCTCCCCCACTCTCACTTTGTCTGTCTCTCAAAAATAAATAAATGTAAAAAAAAAAAAAAAAAAGAAAAGAAAAGAAATACCACTTCAGTTGATCTTGGAAAGCATCATCTCCTGGATAACATTTAATTGGACAGGTATCATCTTCTGATCACTTTCCTCCCCATGGCTTTTTATTTTGGATTCCATATATTTTTCCATGGCTGGCCTCTGTCACTGACATGGTTTTACTCCATATTAGTTATGTTTTTTACTTCATTCATAGTTCTTTTAAAGATCTTTATTGATATTATTTCTTCCCTCTCTTTCCTGTCTCTGCCACTATCTTTTCTTATCTCAATATAGTAACAGTTAATCTTTTATTGAGTTAGTGTTCCTAAGATGTTTTAAAGTGTTAAGCAGTACACTTTGTTTTCTAGTATAAATCTTCAGAAATATTACTTCATGTACCTTTCCAGTAAGACATCCATCACCTTTGTTTTCACAAAATATTGACCCCAGTCCCATGCTGCTGTGTGCTTTTTAATCTCTTCAGAGAAAATTCATTCAAGGCTGTTATCTTTCATTAAGTCCCTGTTGTTTACCTGACGATATTCAAACACTTTTCACCTTCCTGTTTGGTTTGGAGTCTGCAATTCCACCACCATCTTGCACTGAATACTTTTCCTTTCTTTCAGTGCTTTGAAGTATTTCCAAATACACTAAAGACATATGTGGAAAAGTCTAGTGGTATTATGTGCAAAAGTTGAATTTTTAAATTAATGGAGAAACTCAGGAACCTTGTCAGAAACCACAAGCGTATAAATATCTGGTCGAGGCAATTTGGTAGACCTCTGAGGGCAAATAACTCAAGTGATATCGCCACTGCAATCCTGCTCCCTCATCATACCAAATGTGTATGAGCTATTATCTCTTATCACAAAGGCTGCCAACATAAAATTCACAGCACAACAAATGAAAAGATCCACTGTTTCCCCTTGCAAGACCTACTGCGCATAGAGGTGCATGCATGCTGATTTTTAAGTGTCAAGAATTAAACGAAACTTGGGTTTGAAATGTTTGAAAATCAAAGGTTAATTTGACATAAACCAAATAAGCAATACCACAGTAGCTTGGGTTTATAAAAAAAGAACACAAAGATTATAGCAAATAACTTAGATCTGATACATATTTTAAAATAGATTTCCTGGGGCACCTCGGTGGCTCCATCTGTTAAGCATCCAACTTCAGCTCAGGTCACGATCTCACAGTTTGTAAGTTCGAGCCCCGTGTCAGATTGTGCTGACAGCTCAGAGCCTGGAGCCTGCTTCTAGATTTGGTGTGTGTCTCTCTCTCTGCCCCTCATTCTCTCTCTCTCAAAAATAAATAAACATTTTTTAAAAATTTTAAAAATAAAAAAAATAAAACAGACTTCCTATGGCAAAGAAAGCTGGTTTAAGAAACTCATGCTAAGCTTCTGTTCCTAGAATATACTCGAGATCACAATGACACAGCAGAATCAACAAATATGAGAATTTTTTTCCTGAATGCATGAATTTTTATGTCTTCTAAAAATGAAATATGGACTCTAAGAACTGAAATCTTTTTGTTGATAAGCAAGTACTTAACATCAAAATATTTAGAAGTGACTTGCAAACTTGTATTGAGAGGAAAAGCATTTAAATACGAGGCCAAGGAAAGAAAGTGTATCTTAGAAGATCATGTCAACATATACAAAGTGTGTTGAAAGTCACAATATAGGAGAAAGATAAATGGCACCTTTGGTCACTGGTTGGTCTGTAGTCATAGCAACCAGACCTGTAGACACAGCAAGAGCAGGCTCCTTCCCACAGTCTTTATTTTATTTTATTTTATTTTTAACGTTTATTTATTTTTGAGACAGAGAGAGACAGAGCATGAATGGGGGAGGGTCAGAGAGAGAGGGAGACACAGAATCTGAAACAGGCTCCAGGTTCTGAGCTGTTAGCACAGAGCCCGACGCGGGGCTCGAACTCAAGGACCGACTGAGCCACCCAGGTGCCCCTCCTTCCCACAGTCTTAACAGGAGCCCAGGGGTGGAAGCATGAATGCATTCATTCCCCACCCCACCCCCTTCCAGCAACAGGTGTAGAAACTTTATTTGTATTCGTCAAGGGCAGTGGGTAAATGGGAAATCTCTGTCCCTTTCCATCAATTTTATTATGGATTCTACAACTTTCCTTAAAAAATTTAAGTCTTAATTAAAATAAATGCACTTTGTTATCTACCTGATACAAATAATATTTTGGTAGTCTGATTTTTAAATCTTCTGGCTATGATGGAATTTGAATACCTGTTAATACATTTAGACGTTTATATTTCGCCTACATGCAACGTCTACTCATTTCCTCTGCCTAATTTTCTATTGGGTTTGTAGGCTTTTTGAATAATATTAAGACATTAACATTCATCTGTTATCTTCCGTTTTGCTCATCTATCTTTTTGTTCATAGCTTCTAGCTGTCTGCTCTTGGCAAAGGTATCCATTTTCTAAAAATGATATATGTATTCTCTTTGATTTTCTATTTTGCAGGGCTTTGTTGTGTTTTGTTATTTTTGTGTTTAGTCTTTAATCCTTGCAGAATATTTTTTAGGTAGTGTAACTGTAATTGAAGATGCACATTTATTGTTTTCTAGATGGATAGCCTGCTATGTGGGCTCTACTGTTAAATAATTTTTTACTGTTTTGTACGATAAACTTTATCACTTATTACATATTAAAATGTACTTTTTATTTCTAAATTCCTTATTATATCTCTTTCTTCTATTTCCTATTCTTAAACCAAAATCATATTCTTCTTAATTTTTTTCTTGTTAAGTATTAGGGATATATTTTATGTACATTTAGAATAATCGTATTCAATGCAGAATCTGCTAGACATCTTAACTTAAATATTAATTTGGAAGATTTACATTTTATGATGTCTTCCCATTGAAGTTGAAATCCACATTTACATTTTTTCAGACTCTTTTCTTTAATAAGATATTCTATTATAGTGTCCTGCAAATAGGATTTTTCATCTTTCTTATTTTTTTCTGAGAATTTTATAGTTATGCTATATTATAAAAATTATTTTCACCGTTTTATAAACCTAGTCAATTAGAAAATTGTTTTCAGTGTATTTTTCAGTGTCCATATATCTCACGAAATTCAGATTAATTTTCATACTTTTTGACTTTAGTATCTTGTGTTTAATCTGTACACAAGAATATAATCATCAAAAAGATCATCTTTCCCCAATGTTTTTGCCTGTTATTTTCTTCTTTCTCTATACCTGATGAGGATCATGATAGCTGCCAACTCTGTCTACTCCCTCATTTTAACTGAAATTGTTTTACTATTTGGCTGCTGTAGATAAAATACTTTTCATTGCTGTTGTTAAATCGCCTTACTATATTTAAATGATTTTCCTAGTCGGCATTTTATTTCAAGTATTTTTTGGTAAGAATTATTTGATTATTTCAAAGACTTTATCTTGTTTAAGTATACAATCAGCACCAATACCCATAGCTTCTATGTCATTTGAACTATCTGGCTCTTGAGAAAGGGTGGGATATGAAAATTTCCAGAAAACAGCCCCATGCTCTTAAAAACCTCTGTGCTTTGATCAAGGGTATCTGCACTTTGTTTGCCACATAATACTAATTGCAAAAAAAATTCTGCATTTCCACCGCAGAAATATACTCATCTCACAGCATGTCCTCAATGACAACTTTTCATGATAAAATATGCAATTGTGTTTCAATGTCTAATTACATTGTTTTAAATCCCTGTTGCATTTCATCTCTTAGAGTGAATTTAACTTTCTGACTACTAGTGCTCATTCTCATGTCTTCAAAAGACCCCAAGTAGTAATTTTCTGACATTTTCAAATCCTTGTTTGTCAGCCTTTGCCACAATGTTTAAATTGCCAATATTTAAGAAACATGTGTTTTTCTATTTTAGAGCCCTTTTTCCCCTTAGTTATGATCACTTCCCTTTCCCCCATCGCAAGATTGCAAAAAAAAAAATCATTTTCCAAAAATTGTTTGTTCTGTTTTCAGAACTTGTCTTCCTAGAAAATTTTAATTCAAAATTGAAGCTAAATATGTTAAAGTGTAACATTTTTTATTAATACTAAATCTTTCTGGGTGCTTTATATTCCCCTTATGTATGGTCATGTCACCTACAGAAACAGTCACTAAGTATCATCCTATCTTCTCATTACGGAATACATGCTACTTCCTACACCTGAGATGGAATCAAGTTTTGATGGCCACCAGCTTTTGCCTCTTTTAAGAACTGGATTATATTACTCATCTCCAGGTTAATTCACAAATCTATATAATGTGGAAAACCTTTTGAAATCAGGGAGACCCAGATCGGAATCCTGGCTCCACCGTTTATAACCTTAAGAAATGTCTTTTTTGTTTGTTTGTTTGTTCTTAAGAGAGAGAGAGCATGAGCAAGGAAGAGGGCAAAGGGAGAGAAAGAGAATTTTAAGCAGGCTCCACACTCAGCCTGAAGCCCTACATGATGGGGCTCGATCCCACGACCCTGGGATCATGACCTGAGCCAAAATCAAGAGTCAGACGTTCAAACAACTGAGCCACTCAAGCACCCCAGAAATGTTCTTAAGCTAATTGATCATCAAGTGAATACATGTCTGATAGTATGTACCCCATGTATTTGTTCAATCTCTATTAATTGAACTTTAATGAAGAAAACACATACAACCAAATCCTGAGAAAATTGATTATCCTAATGCAAAACCAACTATACTGTGATTGAAGCATTATACAACAAATTGTTTCTCAGAATACTATATTAATTCAATAAACATGGGGTAACATATATTCAATTCAGTAATTATGAAAGCCAACACTTATACCTATAAAACTTCTGGCTTGAAAACATTTTATGGTTTCAATATGTAAAACAATTGAGATCCTTATTTCAATTTTGGTATCACCAAAAACATTAACATCATAGGAAAACAGGTTATGTTGAGACTGTGACTGTCTTTTCATATATTCAGAATTTAAAATCTTGCAACTGGAGAGTTAAGTGAATAAAAATGTTAATTATAAAATATCTATCACTAATTATGGAATATGTCTCAGAGGGTTGTGTGAATAAATGTATCAATTAATCTTTTAAAGATTTGATTACTGCTTTCTCTTTGCAACTTCCCATAGAGCAAAGAAATTCATTCTAACAAGTTTTTTATAATGGTTTATGTTGCGTGAATTGCCTTTGAAAATATTAAGTCTGAATCACCCCCACAATATTGGGAACATATTTTATCCACATTTTCATACAAAGAAATTGATTTTTAAGGAGAAATTACATTACTAGACCAAAGAAACAAAGATAATAAGTAACAAAGTGCTATGTCATTCTGCATACTTACCGCTCGCAGATGATCAGTTCATCTGTCTTTGAATAGTTACAGTAATGATGTCTGTTTCTCAAGGCAACTGAACTGTTGTGACCACATTATATCTCATAATCTCTCAGCAATCTGCAATGAGTAGATCTCGATATCCCTTCAAGAACTAGACTATTCATCATCATATTAATCCCTGACCACCGTCATGAATTCTTTTGCAAATGCTTTACTGAATCTGGTCTCTCTCTTTTCCCTGCTCTGGGGATCATCTGTACAAATTCACAGAAATCTGGAAATACTGACTCAAAGTGAAGGCTTCAAAGTGTACCTCAAATCAAAACGCTTCTTCCTGTTTCTGCTACAGAGTGGGGCATTATTTTTTTCTGGCTTTCCTGACCATATCATCCTCATTCAGGCTGCCTGAACCTCACTTTAATTCATTCTTTACTTATAGAATCACTAAATTTCAAAGTAGAAGTGAATGGAATGAATCAATTAATTAATCTCATGTTCTGAATGCACAGCTTTGCTCACTTCTGCAATAAGAGGAGATCCAAACTCTTGAACAACTTCTGGGTAGGGATGCCTATAAGTCTACCGATTACAGGGTACCTAGATGGCTCAGTTGGTTGAGCGTGCGACTCTTGGTTTTGGCTGGGGTCATGAGTTCAAGCCCCACATTGGGCTCTATGCTGACAGTGTGGAGCCTGCTTGGGATTTTCTCTCTCTCTCTCTCTCTCCCTCCCCCTCCCCCTCTCAAAATACATAAATAAACTTAAAAAAAAAAAAAACATTCCTCTAACCTTTAAAAACATTTCTTGTGAGGTCTATTTGTCTTTAAATTCTACCCATTGGCTCTACTTCTCTTTAGTAGAAACATGTACAATAAACCTAATTTTCTGCCATTACGATAAAAAGACTTCTGAAATATACAGAGAGATATAAGTGAAGAGAGAACATGATAGAGAATCACAGACAGACTCTTACACATAAAAACAATATACAATAAAGATGTACCACCAGTCATTGACAAAGGATGGACTGTTTAACAGGTGATATTGGAGAAAATGGCTCAACACAGTGAAAAATAAAGCTGAAGCACAACATATAAAGATAGACTCCATGTGAATTAATTATCTAAAAGGAAAATGCAAAACTTGAAAGTAATAAAATGTGGAACATCTTTGACATAAAGGTAAAATAGGTCTTCTTAAATAAAGCTTCAAAATCACAAACCATAGAGTTAAAAATTTGTGTTCAGTTATGCACACTATGAACAAAGACAAATGACGCTTTAGAATAGGCAATGAACTCCAACAAATCAATAAGAAAAAGATAGAAACCCCATTGAAAAAAATGGGCAAAGGATATGGAAGAAACAAAGTTTGACACATATTTGAAGTAATACAAAATATTCAAAGTTTTTAGTAATCAAAGAAATATAAATTAAAACAAGATGATATCACTTTCATTTATCAAATAAGTAAACATTAGAAGGTTAGATAATACCAAGTTTTAGCATAGATTTGAAAACACAAAAACTATAATTTTAGGGTTTTGAACTGGTGTGGACATTCTAAAAAGTAACCTGGTTTTTTCACTGCAAAGGCAACTGTCCACAAAACAAAGGCAACCCTCTGAATGGAAGAAGATACCTGCAAATAATATACCCAGTAAGGGGTTGATATCCAAAATACATAAAGAACACTACAACTCAACAAAAACAACAACAAAAAAAGTCTGATTAAAAAGTGTGTAGCACTGGATGTTGTATGAAAACCAATTTGACAATAAGTTTCATATTAAAAAAATTAAAATAAAATAAAACTAAGCAAATGCCAAAAAAATAAAAATAAAAATAAAAGAAATTAAAAAAAAAAAGAAAGGAGTAGAGGACCTAAATAGACATTTTTCCAAAGAAAATGCACAGATGGCCAACAGACACATGAGAAGATGCTCGATATCCCTAATTATCAGGGAAATGCAAATCAAAACTACAATGAGCTATCACCTCACACCTGTTAGAATGGCTAAAATCAAAAAGATCAGAAATGACAGATGTCGGCAAGGATATGCAGAAAAAGGAACCCTCATGCACCAGTGGTGGAAATGTAAATTGGTACAGCCACTGCGGAAAATGGCATGGAGGTTCCTCAAAAAAGTAAAAATAGAAGTTCCATATGACCAATCACTCCACTATTGGGTATTTACCCCCAAAAATGAAAACACTAACTAGTAAAGATATATGCACACCTTGCTTATTGTAGCATTATTTATAATGGCCAAGACATAGAAGTATCCATTAATAGACAAATGGATAAGGAAAATGTGGAATCCATTTTAGATAGATAGATGATAGATAGAGGTAGATAGAAATAGATAAATGGATATTTGTGTTTATAGCAATTTGAGTTTGGACAGGGCACAACACAAGTTTGTCTTCTAGTTATAGAGGGTTAAGTTTATACTCCTCTGTTTATAACATGTTATTTGTCCACACTGGGCTCTTTTCTTTCTTTCTTTTTTTTAAACCTATTTATTCTCTGTTATTTTTCTTTTATTTTCATTCTCACTCTCATCCCTCATTTGCTGCCAGCCTGTATTTTATGTGCAACCATTTCATTTTATATAATACATTTTAAATCTATATAAATGACATATCTTTTTCTTTTTCCTTTCTTTTCCTTTTGCCTTTCCTTTTGCCTTTCCTTTCTTTTCCTTTCCTCAGATTGTGCCATTTGAGACAACACGGGTGGATCTCGAGGGCGTGGCGCTCAGTGAAATAAGTCAGACTGAGAAAGACGAATACATGATTCCACTCATAAATGGAATCTAAAAAATGAATAAACAAAAAGAAGAAGAATCAGAGCTATCAATATGGAGAACAAACTGATGGTTGCCAGAGGGGTTGGGCAAAATGGGTGAAGACGAACGAGAGATATAGGCCTCCAGTTACGGAATGAGTAAGTCCCAGGAATAAAAGGCACAGCATGAGGAACACAGTCAATCATATTGTGATAGCAAAGTAATGGGACAGATGGTAGCTACATTTGAGGTGAACAAAGCATAATGTTTAAACGTGTCAAATCACTAAGCTGTACCCCTGAAAGTAATAAACATTGTGTGTCGACTCTACTCAAATTTTTAAAAAAGTAACCTAGCCATACACATACCACCTGCCCCGGCAATTCAGATCCTGGGTTGATTCTCATAAAATCCCACAAAGGAACACGTGTTTACTGAAGCAATGTTATGGTAAAGGGGACCTGAGGGCAGTTGTGTGAATCACCGAGATATTGAATGAGAAAAATCGTGTACATGCACTACGTAGATCTTGTATATACATGGTACACAGAGTACCAGGCAGCAATAGAAATAATATTCTAAATGTACACACAACAGTAGAGATGGATCTGTCAACACAAATCATGCTGAGTGAAGGAAAAGGAAAGGAAAGGAAAGGAAAGGAAAGGAAAGGAAAGGAAAGGAAAGGAAAGAAGGAAAGGAAAGGAAAGGAAAGGAAAGGAAAGGAAAGGAAAGGAAAGGAAAGGAAAGGAAAGGAAAAAGAAAGGAAAGGAAAGGAAAGGAAAGGAAAGGAAAGGAAAGGAAAGGAAAGGAAAGGAAAGGAAAAAGACATGTCATTTATATAAACTTAAAATATATAATATAAAATGAAATGGTTGCATATAAAATACAAGCTGGCAGCAAATGAGGGATGAGAGTGAGAGTGAAAATAAAAGAAAAATAACAGAGAATAAATAGGTTTAAAAAAAACAAGAAGGAAAGAAAAGAGCCCGGTGTGGACAAATAACATGATATAAACAGAGGAGTATAAACTTAACCCGTTATAACTCGAAGACAAGCTTTCATTGTGCCCCTGCACAAACTCAAATCACTATAAACACAAATATCCATTTATCTGATTTTTTGCTTTCTCCGTCTTTTGTCCTTTTCCACTGATATTCAAGACCTATGGGGTTTTGGCACACACTGTTGGCTGACAGGCAGAACCTCTGTCAACAATTTCTTTTTCCTTACCCACCTTCAGCTGAGAGTGGCCACATGACACAGTAATGGTCCGTAGAGGTGTAAGCAAACGTCTTTTTATCTGGGAAGTGTTCCTCTCCCCCCACCAAAAAAAATTTCTTTTTTTTAAATTTTTTTAATGTTTTTTTTTTTTTTTTTTTTTTTTTTGAAAGAGTGAGAGACAGAGCACAAGCTGGGGAGGGGCAGAAAGAGAAAGGAGACACAGAATCCGAAGCAGGCTCCAGGCTCTGAGCTGTCAGCACAGAGCCAAATGCAGGGCTCAAACACACAAGCCATGAGATCATGACCTGAACTAAAGTTGGACACTTAACCGAGTGAGCCACACAGGCACCCCAAAGACAACATTTCTTTAAAAAGTCAATGCTGCTCACCTTTTGTCCTTCCTGCCTTTTCCTGAATGGAATACGAACATGACACTGGGCATTTACAGAATCCACTTATGGTTTTGGGGTTTTTTTTTAAATTTTTTTTAATGTTTTTATTTATTTTTGTGACAGAGAGAGACAGAGCATGAGCAGGGGAGCGGCAGAGAGAGAGGGAGACACAGAATCAGAAGCAGGCTCCAGGCTCTGAGCTGTCAGCACAGAGCCCGATGTGGGGCTCGAACCCACAGACTGTGACATCATGACCTGAGCTGAAGTCAGACGCTTAACTGACTCAGCCACCCAGGAGCCCCTTGGGGTTTTTTTTTTAAGTTTATTTATTTTGAGAGGAAGAGACTGCAAGCAGGGGAGGGGCAGAGAGAGCGGGAGAGAGGAAATACCATGCAGGCTCCATGCTGTCAGTGCAGAGCCTGACTCAGGGCTCCATCCAATGAACCATGAGATCACGACCTGAGCTGAAATCAAAAGTTGGATACTCAACCCACTGAGCCACCCAGGTGCTCCAATCAATAAACACACTTATCCAAAGTTGTGGTCACCCATATTTCTAGGAGGACACAAACCTTGAAACCAATGATGGCTGTGATATAAAGAAAACCAGACTTCTCAGTAAATAAAATATTTTATTAAGAAATTGCTATTTTTGCTCCATTTTAGTATACTCCAGTTGGATAATCCTCCTGTGCTTGTACAAATAGCCACAGTACAGAGACAAATATATAAGAATTTATGATTGAAAAGTGATCAGAATAAGATCTTCTCTCTTCAGTGATGTGATGAAACTACTTGGTCTCCATCACCTGCAAAGAGCTTCCTCGAAGTGTAGGCTGATTCTTGACAGACAATAATAATTCTTTACTTTGCAATGAAGGTCATGGATGGGGAGATTCCAATTGGACTTGGACTTGTAGCGATCGCTTCAAAGGGGCAGTACAAGGAATATCATCTGTAGCAAAATGGTTAGTAGCCACAGCCATAGCCGCAGCCATAGCGGGAGCTGAACCCACAGCCATATCCGCCTTTGGAGCCATATCCACAGCCAGAGCCAGAGCCACAGCCATAGCCGCAGCCATAGCGGGAGCTGTATCCACAGCCATATCCGCCTTTAGAACCATATCCTCGGCCAGAGCCATAGCCACAGCCAGAGCCACAGCCAGAGCCACAGCCAGAGCCACAGCCAGAGCCACAGCCAGAGCCACAGCCAGAGACATAGCCGCAGCCATAGCGGGAGCCATAGCCACATCCATATCCACAGCCACAGCCAGAGCCACAGCCGCCACAGGAGTTTCCGTAGTAGTTACAACACATGGTGTTGGGAGGTGAGTTTTCAGTTGAGGTGTAGGAGGATATTCTGAAGTCTGGATACCACCTCCTCTTCCAGGACCTTTATATACTCCCAGGGATGTATGGCTCATACCTCACATGGGCTCTGCTCTCTCATTTTACAACTATTTGCCTAATATTAGCTCACCCTGTGTACAACAAGTTCATTTAAACACCCTAATTTACTTGCTAAACTAGGAATTTTCTAAGGCCTTAAAACCAAATAAAGATACATTTCCTAAGCACCCAAACATATAAGACCATAATTTTCACTTCCATAATTGCATTTCATGACCATGACATATCGCATCACCAAAATATGTTTGACCTATAAATATAAGTTTGGTTGGGGTTTTTTTGTTGTTGTTCTTTCAATACCTCAGAAATCATCCACGAAACACAAAGTTCTACTCACTACTATTAATATCCTCTGTACCATCATCATCATCATCTTCATCACCATAATCATCATCATAGCATCTTGGTGTCTTTTTTACCCTTTCTTAGTATTTTGTTTTTTCCATCATAATCACTCTGAAACACTTCTCATGGATTTTGCACAAGCAATTAAATATTTCAACACGTTATAGCCTCTCCTGGAAACATTCTTATTCTCTCTGGAGGAGTGCGAGTCTATCCCAACCTTTTCCAGTCAGGTTATTACATTCTCTTCCTTTTTTTTTTTTTTTTTTTTTGTATTTTGTTGTTGTTGTTGTTTGTTCTTTTGTTGTTGTTGTGGTGGTGGTGGTGGTGGTTAAAATCCAGATGAGTACATTATTTAATATTTATTATTTAAACAGAGAGCAAACTTCTCCAAGGGTTTCAATTTAGAGCAAGAAAAATGCCTTGGTTCAACAACTTCTTTGTTAAAGTCCATTTCTTTAAAAAAAAAAAGTGTTTATTTATTTTGAGAGAAAGAGACAGCAGGGGAGGGGCAAAGAGAGAGGGAGAGAGAGAATCTCAAGCAGGCTCTGCACTATTAGTGAGGGGCCCAACACAGGGCTTGATCTCACAAACTGTGAGATCATGACCTGAGCTAAAATCAAGAGTCAGACACAACCGTCTGAGCCACCCAGACACCCCTAACGTCCAGTTCTTAAACATAAGTCTCTTCATAAATTTTCTCACACTGCTCCCATCTTCATACTATCTATCCATACTTCCCACTAACATGTAGCCACTCAATAATTAATTCTTCCAGGCTCTGCAATATTTTTTGATTTTCTTCTCACCTGTCTTCTCTGACAAACAATATTTTAATAATTATATTTACCTGTGCTGCTTTTGTTGGATGCCTTTCATCATGCCATTAATAATAGTGACCTTTCCATGGTATTTATTATTCATCCTTGCTTTTAATTTGATATCCTCTTTTACCACCATTTCCCTTATGCATGGGCTTCTGGTCCAGGACCTCTCTCTCATTAACAATCTTTCCTTGATTTTCCCTAAGTTTTGGGCTTCTTGTGGTTACTTTATCCTACATCTTTGCTTTTCACCTTATACACTATTAAATCTTATCTGCTGCCACTGATTTGACCACTGTAAACACACAGATGACCCCTAAAACTAAAGACCTCTATATCAGTCTGATTCTAATCAGGAGACAGAAACCACATAGTAGGATAAACAGAAATTTTAATGTGAAACAAAATTATTAAACCATGATAAAAGAGTAGCTATACGATATGAGGAAATTCTATATGGTACCCTAAGAATGTGAGAGACTACTCAAAAAATTAAAAAAAAAAAAACTTGAAAAGATTAGTTCAGCCCACTAGAAAGCAGAGAAGTTCACCGGTTTGGCCAGACCAGGGTAGTTCCGCAGTCATTGACCAAGCAGGAGACAACTCTTTCTGGAACGCAGATGGAAAACAAGCAACCGATGGTGTGGGCGTGTAGAGGGCCTGGGAAGCTCTGGGATGCAGGCAGACGGGGGATGGGGAATTCCTGTAGAGGGAATCTGGGTGTCTTTGAGGGCAGGAGGTCAACAGGGATTCGTGGAGGAGAAGTCTTCAAGGTACAGGTTTCCATACGGAGGGGAGCCAATAAAGATTCTTGTCAGTCTGAGGCTCCGGCATCACTGAGGATCCCTCAAATCCTCAACTCTTGACTGAGTAGAGCTTCCCCAGATGTCTGCACATCCACACTACTGAACACCCTCCCCTTCTCTCCAGTGTTGCACCCAAAAAATTCAGAACCACTTCCTCTTGCAATGTCCCAACACCTCCCGCTACTGAGAAAGCTTCATACCATGCTCACAGCAAAGAAAAAAATGCCTAAAGGAATCCCATGTGTTATTACAGAGCATCTACTGAAGGGGAGTTTGAAGCTGAGAGGCAGTAAATTGATGACTGGTACATGTCTCCCCCAAGTTTCAGAGGCTCTGTAATAGAAGTAGCTTTCCATGGCAAACAGATCGATTCCCTTTCCGGCTGAGCCACTTGCTAACAATTTGACCAGGGAAAATGTCCTCAGATTTGTGAGCCTCAGTTTTTATAACCTCTAAATTGGAACAAAAATAACTACATGTATTTAAAATTTTGTCAAAATGTCTGTAGAAAATATAGAGGAGATACAAAGAGTATAGCACAGATCCTGATGTATAGTGGAGACTCAATACATTCTATTTTTCCTTTCCCCCTTTCTTTGATCCACATACAAGGATTCCCAAATAACAGCAGCTTTTCAAATACGTACATTTACTTATACCGATATATTTATTGTACTAAAATTTTAAGATGGTGTGTAATGTTGCTCTGGTTTCAAGTGCATCTGTGTTAATTAATGTTTTTCATAATAACTTTTCAAAAGTGACCCAACTCCCTCAGAAAACAAACTACCATGCAATTGGCCTCAGTGCACCTTGTTGGGTGCATTTTAAATCATATTTTTATAAACATGTAGTATCAAACCATACATCACAGGGCTTGGCCTCATAGCATATTTTGAAGATCAGTGATCATAAACATCTATTGAGGTTACAGTCCCCTCCCTTGGGAATAGGCCTATGTATTTAATAGGGAGAAAGTAAATTTCTGTGCTCCCAGAGTTCCAGAGCTTACTATGGAAGAGTAAAGTCAGGCGCTGCTTGGCGGTGTGACCATACTGCAGCTGAATGTTTCAAGAGTGATGAGTAATGTGTCGTTGTACGGGGGCTCCTCCTGATTCACGAGATTATACTCTAAAAGTTCTATGAGAATCACACTGACAGCAAATATACTTTTTCCCTCTTTCCCCTCTTCCTGCTTAGATGTCAATTGAATCTGAGTCAAAATGTGATTGGGTCCAGCTCCTCCCACACGACTAGGCAGTATACGCTACTGTAAAATGCTTTATTGGCTGAAAACATTCCTTTTCCAGTTGTCTGTATGTGAGCCGTGAAACCATTTGGTGAAACTATCAGATTGTGAATTTAAAATGTCATTTAACAGAGACTGACACTCAGAAGGGTTCAGTGCCAAATTAAAATTGCATTTCCATGTTTGCTTGATGTGACATATAATCTGTACTATTGTATTACATAATAATATAATAGGGAGATACAAGTAACCTCTCTTTTAATATTTTCAGTGTTGGGGAACTCTCAATTTATTGTTTCAAACAATCTCATTTTATTGTGAAATCTCTTTTTGTTAGTAGTTTCTATATGATTCAAATCTCTCAGAATCCTCCATGGAAAATTCCTAGTGTAACTTAAGATCCTTGCAAATGCCATATTTCTTTTCCCTACTCCTCCCTAGTATTTTCCCCCAGGAAGTCTGTAATGCAGGCTTTGGTTAATATGGAATATTTCTATCTTACTTTGTCTAGGTTTTTTTCATGTTTATTTTTTTCTTTTTATTTTATGTATTTTTTTTATTTTAAATTCCAGTATAGTTAACATATAGTGTTATGTTAGTTTCAGGTTTGCAAAATAGGGATTCAACAATATCAGACATCCTCCAGTGCTCATCACAAGTGTACTCCTAAACCCCATCACCTATCTAACCCACCCCACGACCCACCTCCCATCTGGTAACCATCAGTGTATTCTCTATAGTTAAGAGTTTGTGTCTTGGTTTCTCTCTCTCTCTCTTTTCTTTTTCTAATTTGTTTTGTTTCTTAACTGTCTCTGCACAGTCAAGGAAACCATTGACAAAACTAAGACGCAACCTACTAAATGGGAGAAGATATTTGCAAATGACATAGCCATTTAAGTGTTAGTACCCAAAGTATATAACGAACCTATGCAACTCAACACCCAAAAAGTAAATAATCCAATTAGAAATGGGCAGAAGACATGAACAAACATTTCTCCAAAGAAGGCATCCAAATGGCCAACAGTCACATGAAAAGATATTCAACAACACTCAACACCAAGGAAATGCAAATCAAAATCACAATGAGATATCACCTCACACCTGTCAAAATGGATAAAATCAAAAACACAAGAAACAACAAGGGTTGGCAAGAATGTGGAGGAAAAGGAACCCTCTTGCATTGTTGGTGGGAATGCAAACCGGTGCAGACTTGTCTAGGTTTAAGCTTCTGCTGATACTACAGCCTTACTTTGCTAATATGGTTACTATTGCCATATTACCTCAGCCTCATGCCTTGTCTCCTTCCTATAGGATAAGGTAATAAAATATATTCATTATCTCTGGCCATCTTCCAAATCTATAAAAAGTTTTTCATTTCACTTCTCTCCTATCATTGTTAAGAACATTACCACTTTTTTCAGTGACTCTGATTCTATGCCTTGCAGGCATTGTTTACATTATAGGATCAACACTTTTTAAAAATTAGAATAGGATGAGATGTTAAGAGTCAGCTGAATAACCTCTCTGACACCAAAATCCATTTTTGCCTGTTATGTTTTAAAACTGTCATATATTAAGATGTTAGCCTCCTTTTAATTCCATACATGTTCATCTAATTCTGGTTCCCGGAGCCAGGAAACCAATATTAATCTCTCTTCCATGTAACAAATATTTTAAAATATGGGAAGAAAATGGTGGTGTCAACACAAAGTGCTATGAGGTCCATACTTGTAAGTACCCCCTCTCATAGCCTCTTCCTCCCTTCCCCCCGTCTCCAAGCTGCCCTTACAAATTTCCAAGTCCAGACCAGAGACTATACCCCCTTCAATTATTCCAACATGCTCCAAACAAGATACCTTTCTTCCATTCTTCCATAGTCCAATCCACACATGCGCAAACATGGAAATGGTGTGAATTTGTGTTTAGTATTGATATGAAAGATGGAAAAAAGACAGAAAGGAAAGACGTTGCAAAGACAAGAACAAATGGCTGGATAAACCAATAAGTATCTTAAAACAAAATCCAAGCAAATCTTAACACCTTATAACACAAGGCTTTGCGTGACCTGGCCTCTACTCACCTCTCCAGTCTAGATGGTTTCTGCTCTCCTGTCCCCAGACCTTACAGTCCCTAAGCATACTAACCTCCCATCTGCTGAGAGCTTTGCACCTGTTCTCCCTCCTGCCTCCAACATTCTTCCCCTTACTCTAGCATCTATCCATTTGCCAAATATCAGCCTACTTGTCACTTCTTCAGACTTTTAACCTGATCTTCCTATCTGAAACAGCACCATTTTATTTTTTTAATTGGACTTTACATTTTATTTTATATTTTTCTAAGGTGGCTCCACGCCCAGCGTGGGGCTGGAACTCACCACCTCAAGGTCAAGAGTCACATGCCTACCAACTGAGCCAGCCAGACACCCCTGGACTTTACATTTTAGAGCAATTTTATGTTAACAGCAAAATCAAGCAGAAGGTTCAGCTCACACAGTGGTTGCCCAACCTTCCAGGGAAGCCACAAATACTAACGTCGGTGATGAATCTGGCCCAAAGTATTCAATAACTTTCAGGAACAAGTGAAATTTCTGTATTGAAAAAATATACTTTTATCCCACATATGGAGTTTTTATGCTCATGGACAATACAAAACCATAGAATAGGATAACCAAGAATTTACATTTTGAACATAACCAGAATCAAATCTTCTGTCTTCATGTAACATAATGGCAACATTCATAATTCCTCAATAACAGGTTCTCTGAAGTAAACACAGGTGGTATCCAATTCTTACTTGCATGTAGAGATAATAAAATGAAGCGTCTTTTAGGGAAAAATGTTAATCTTGAAATATTCTTCAGAGGCATACAATATTCTAGATATTCTAGGACGATGTTCTAGCAGCAAGAAGAACAGCATTTTCTGTAGCAAAATGGTCGGCAGGTACAGCAGCCACTTCCATAGCCACAGCCATATCTGGAACCATGGCCACAGCCACAGCCAGAGCCATATCCACAACCATATCCACAGCCATAGCCACAGCCACAGCCAGAGCCATATCCACAACCATATCCACAGCCATAGCCACAGCCACAGCCAGAGCCATATCCACAACCATATCCACAGCCATAGCCACAGCCATATCTGGAACCATATCCACAGCCAGAGCCATATCCATAGCCACAACCAGAGACATATCCACAGCCATAGCCAGAGCCATATCCACAGCCACAGCCAGAGCCATATCCACAGCCCCTGTAAAAGTTTCCATAATAGTTGTAACACATGGTGGCAGAGGGTGAGGTTTCTGTTGAGGAAAAGAGTGCTTCCAAAGTTTGAATGTCACCTACTACCCTGGAACCTTTATATACTGACAAGGAAGGGCCAGGGCATGTAATGAATTTTGTGATTCATGCAATAAATATTTATTTAATATCTAGCATGTATAAGTCACTCCTGTCAGTTGATAATGAGAGGACTTGATCTTTTCACAGCTATAGCATCTATCTTAAATGAAACAATTATTATAGACTCCAGTTTTATTGGGAAACCATGTTTGTTTTTTGTCACCCAGGAATTGTCTTGAGCCAATTACAAATCTGTCGAGAAAGTTTCCATCAATTATCCAATCATCTGAGCACATGATTCCAACGATATATGTAACAAGGCTCTGTGGAGGGTAGCAAAGTTTAGGTTTGGAAATATGACTATTAAAATAAGCTTGACTAATTACATTGACTAGCTTTCTAAATACTACATAGGGGATTTCATTGGAACTTAATGCTGCCCAATTCAGAACCTCAACATTCTATGTTGTAGAGTTCCTATGAATCCAAATACCCATGCATATGATATTCTGACAATTTTACCCCAAGAGCCATTCCTCAATAAATTTTTATCAACTCCAGGTATTCATTTAGTTCAAACAGAACAACACACACACATACAAATACCCTTTAAAGACTGTTGAGGCTCACCTGGGTAGCTCAGTTGGTTAAGCATCCAATTTCAGCAACTTCAGCTCAGGTCATGATCTCATGGCTCGTGAGCTCATGCCCCATGTCAGGCTCTGTGCTAACAGCTCAGAGCCTGCAACCTGCTTCAGATTCTGTGTCTCCTCTCTCTGTCCCTCCCCCACTCATGTTCTGTCTCTCTCTCTCTCTCTCCCTCTCAAAAATAAGTAAACTTTAAAAAAATGTTAAAAAAGACTTGAAATTTTTGCAAATCACGAAATTTCCTTCAGACATTTTAATCTATGTGACCCCAATAAAATTGTGAAAGAGGTAGATAACTTGTAATATGGAAATTGGAGTACAAAGAGGTTTAGGAACCTTACCGAAAGCTCCACAGTTAATACATTACAAAGATCAAGTGTCTGTTCTTCGTTTCATTACATCAAGTGTCCCTTTCTACTCATTAGAGGCTTAAACACTTATTGTTTCTTATGGTGACCCATTTCGCTGTGAAATTACTCTGTTATAAAATCGCCACACACTTT
Source organism: Panthera tigris (assembly GCF_018350195.1). Classification (NCBI taxonomy): domain Eukaryota; kingdom Metazoa; phylum Chordata; class Mammalia; order Carnivora; family Felidae; genus Panthera; species Panthera tigris. The sequence continues at coordinate 14,158,993 of NC_056668.1, read as the reverse complement.
CAAGTCTCATTATTCCCAGTGTCACTTTGGGTCCTAGGTAAAATTTATTTCAGTGTTGTGTTCACAAGCCAGTCTCCTCAAGTATGTCTGAGAGCGCCTCTCGACCTTTCTTTCACTTTCTCTCTATAGCGGTCTACTCTTAATACCTACTGGTATGACTGTCTCCTAATCTCTGTTGATATACAGAAATGCTATAGAGGTCACCCAAGTCAACCACACCTCTTACCAGATAATTTAGAGAACAGTAGAGAAAGCCTGTTGTAAGTTATCACACACACACATACATGTGAGCGCCCACGCAAATAGCACCTCAGGACAATATACACTTATTCTTACCAGTCTAAGTGGATCAGAAGTCTAAGCACAGCCTACCTAGGATCTCTGTTCGGGTTTCATGATATTACACTCAAAGTATCAGCCAGGACATCTGAAAAATCTCTTTCTGTGAAACTTGAGTTTCCAGATTTAGCCAGTACGCCCCAAATATTGCATGAAACATACTAAAGAGTTATCTGGTTTTCATCTAAAATTCAGATTTATTCATCTTGAGTTTTATCTTCTAACCCCAAACATAACATAATCACAGGAATGCTATCCCATCATCTTTGCAAAGGTAAAAGGCAAGTTACAAGACCTGCTCACACTGAAGAGGAGGGAAGCATACAAGGATGCATGTCATTAGAGGTCACCTTTGAATTCAGCCTACCGACACCTGTGAATTTATTCCTTAAGTCCAACTAGTGATTACATTTCCTCCAGCTTTGATGATATCTATTGCAATAAGGCTCTAGGCTATAGACCTTTCCTGAAACGTATTACATCTTTTTTCCCCTGTTCAGAGGCTATTTCCCTTTATGATGGACCAACTTCTATTCATCTTTCATATTTCAGCTAGAAGTTTCTCTCTCTTTCAGAAATATGCCTGACTCTTCTTTGTTTATTCTTTGTCTTGGCCTCTCTTCTGTTTTATCCTTCTGTTTTTTTCAAACACCTTTGTTATAATTATATTATAGCAATATTCTGATCTTTGTAGCTTGTAGGGTTTTGTGTATGTGTCTTTTCCACACTTTTAGAAAGTGGGGCTAAAATATTTTAATTCTCTGTCCATTGAACATAATGAAATGTCCCTTATTAGGTACTCAACAAATGTGTGATGATTAAGACTACTCATTCCTCTAATTTATAAGAAGTGATTCTATTTCTTCCAAGGAGAATAATCTATCATCATCCTCTTGTGTCCTTCTTTTTCCCAAGCCTGCAATTTCTTTCAAGATTCAAGGAATACTGGGATGCCTGGGTGGCTCAGTCAGTTGAGCATCTGACTCTTGGATTTGGCTCAAGTCATGATCTCATGGTTCAGTGAGTTCAAGCTCTGCATTAGGCTCTGCATGGACAGCGTGGAGCCTACCGGGGATCCTCTCTCTCTCTCCCTGTCTCTCTTACCTTCCCCACTCCCACTGTCTCTGTCTCTCTCAAAATAAATAAATAAACTTTTAAAAAAAAGATTCAAGGAATATTAAGAACACTGAATTTATTTAACCATGGGTGAATTTTGACTCCAGTTCTAACAGTCTTTCTGCCTCCCAAATGAAAATAGGATCTCTCAATCCAAAACATATTACATCTGGCTTCTCCCCCTAGATTTGGCAACATAAAAGTTTGTGGTCCTGTATTTTCCTGGTATTAGTGTCACCATTATCACAATCAGGTCTCAAAGCTCAAATCCATTTCTAACCTATAGCATCCTACAATAGAACAGGAAATGGATATGTAACACTGGTTAATTCTACCTCTCCCCCAAAATAACCCTAGTAATAGGGTTTTAGATCTATCCCGTGATAGAGCACCTAATGAGGGAATCAATCTTGTTTCAGATGGTGTCACATTGAAAGATCTCTTGTGTTGAGAAATTTGTATGTTATGATCACCCATTCACCCCACCCTGATTAGTGTCTCTGGAAAGACACGGAACACATCTGTAACGTTAGTCTTATTGATTTTGCTATACCAGTCTTTCAGATATATAACTGCATATACTACCCTGAATTCCGTACCATTCTATGTGCAAAGAAAAAATACATACTTTTTAGATATTACCTTCTCTAGGATTTTCTCCCATCTTCTTCACTGATGATGTTTAAGATCTTATAGGTTCTACCTTCACAAAGTCCCTGATGCTCATCTGTTCCCTTTCATTACCTATACTACCATCTAAACTCAGGTTCATTTAACCAGTCCCCAGGTCATTTCTGTACCTAATTATTGAGCCTTCTTTCCCTCCCCTTACAGCCCATTTTTTTCACCAGCATCATTTTCCCAAAGCAGATTTTCGAGGCGTGTGTGTGTGTGTGTGTGTGTTGAATACATGAGTGTGGTTAACACGGAAAGAGTGAAATGGATAGCTCCAGGATCATGAAATACAAATGCTTAAAAACAAACCTTTGAGTAAAATGAAGTAAGAACACATGACTCAGCCAAGAAGGTTCAATATTTTAGGGATGAAATACAAGATATGTAATATTCAGCATGTCATGGATACTGACCAGTCATAACGGAAGCCAGACATACATAACCGGAACAAAGAGTTTAGCATGAGCCCTATCAATCTCTGAGGAGGTCACAGAAATAATACACAAAAATATGTCAATGACATGTATGACAGAAAAGATACACAAACTTGGGAGGAGCAGTAAAACGTGTTTTATTTGGAAATCATCACAATAGAGAAACATAGAATAAGAAGATAACAAGTTTAACCTTGGACAATGGCAAAAATGAGGTCTTCCTTCCAAAAACATAGAATAACTCAGACCCCCTCAATTACAATGAAGACTTTCAAGAAGACAGTCAATTTACTGCAGACTCTGACTACTCTCTTCATTCAGATCTGGTGTGACTATGGGACACTGAAACAAAAATGGCTTGGAATAATCGTCTTAGAGAAAAAGATGTATTTCAGTTATGTTCTAGCAGCAAGATGAATAACATCTTCTGTAGGAAAACGGTCTGCATCCACAGCAGGCAGAGCCATAGCCAGACTTGTATCCACAGCCATATCCACAGCCACTGCCAGAGCCGTATCCACAGCCATAGCCACAGCCATATCCAGAACCACAGCCACAGCCATAGCCACAGCCATGGCCACAGCTACCACATGAGTTTCTATAGTAGTTGCAACACATGGTGGCAAGAAATGGAGCTTCAGTAGTTCTTTAGAAGAGCAGATGGAGGTTTCTGGAGTCTGAATGTCATGTCTTGCCCTGAGACCTTTATATACTACCAGAAAAGGGCAGAGCACACAACACAGACTTTGTAGCCGCATTACCACAGCAATTTCATTTTTAAAAAGCTCATCATTTTAAGGACAACAACTCTTTTCAGGTAGTTATGGCCAGGATTTGGCCCTAACTAGTCACGAGAATTACAGGAAAACAGACGTAACCCTCGTATTATAGGTCTGTGGAATGTTAACAAACCTAATTTAGATTTTCACTCCAGGGGGCACTAGCCCTCCTGCAATTCCAGATAAGCATACATGGGCACTGAGAGACGCTCCAGCATCTCCTCTCAGGTTCAACAGGAAAGCATCGTGGCTGGAAGTGAGAGGCAAACAGCAGGTGTATTAGGTGACACATTCTCCGGTTATAGCTACAAGAAAGTGGAGGGAACCCAGGTAGAATGGCTACTGCAGTGTGGCTGGAGCAAGAGACAGGTGAGGAGATCTAAATTAGTATAAATCAGGGATCTGATGCAAAATATCAAAATAAAAACCACCATTATTTTATCCAATATAATATAATCCACTCTAAGACATTTTTCAGTATGACATATATTTTTAAATGTTTATTACTTATTTTTGAGAGAGAGAGAGAGACAGAGTGTGAGCAAGGGAGGGGCAAAGAGAGAGGGAGACACAGAATCCAAAGCAGGCTCCAGGCTCCAAGCTATCAGCACAGAGGCCGATATGGGGCTTAAACTCACGGACCACTAGATCGTGACCTGAGCCGAAGTCAGGCATTTAACCAACTGAGCCACCCAGGTGCCCCAGTATGACATATTGTTTTGAAATATCTGCCACTTGCATTGCCAAAATTTTATCTTCCCCACATTCTACTGATTCATTAAAACACAGCTGAGACTATACCCTGTAGAGGAAGCATTCCTGGAGTACATGTATCAAGCATAATTCCTCTGTTCTTCCATAGTTTACCTTTATTGTGGTACTGAATATGTTGTATTAGCATGCTGTGTTTTAATTATCTGATTCCCTTCATCGATTGTGTGTTATTTAAGGCCAATAACTGTCTTTCTTTTCTGTGAATCTAAAGAACTAGGTAACTCACTAACTGTTGAACGAGAGTCTATGAGATTTCTTCCGCCTGTAAAATTATTGTTATTTTAATGGATAGGATGTTATATAAGAAAAATAATTATTAGAAGAACAACAATAATTATTATTAACATTTGTATTTCTTTCTATAGCTTTTGAGTTACACTCAGATTTATCACTTCATCTGAATCTGACAAAAACAACATAAAGTAGGAAATTGTGGTGTGCATTTTTACACATGTTCCAGATGAGAAAAAGGAGGCTGAGGATACTTAAGTCTTGCCCAAGGATGATAAGTTATTTAGGGGTAGAGTTGAATTCTCTCAATCCTCCCTATAACATAAAAGCTAGGACAGGACCCATGAATTTTTTTTCATGAATTATTGTTTCCTTCAGTGTTTCAAAAGCAAAATATTCACTTTGACTGAGATTGCCAGTATTTTGCAACTTTTCTCTTACACTTCTGTCATCTGGATTTTCTTTCTTTACGATCTTCCCCTCACAGCCAAAGCAGACAACTCAGCCCCCTCTCAGACCTGCTCCAGGACTCCTCTTAAGTACCACATGGTGGTACTAGGACTGTCCCTCTGCATCTGCAATCTCTGTCTACTGAGAGTACGATCTTCATAACATTTTGTAAGTCAGCATTTAAGTAGAAATGATGGTAACTTTTCTAGACATCTCAAATTTTAGTCAATATAGATTAAAAGCATCTGGATCCACAAGTACGATGTCAAAATTAAAACCTGAAACATTCTAGATTGCCTTCTAATTATGACTGTCCCAATTTTCATAATTCTTTCCACTAAAACATATTCAACATTGGCTCCATTCCTGAAAACTCCATGACCCCTTGACATTTCACATCACCTGCTTTCTAAACCATCTTTGGTATGATCGTATTTACCCTCATCATTCCATTGATTCTTTTTCCAGACAGTGACTAAACAATTAATTTTACAAGAATTTTTGAAGACCTACATCATGCAAGTGCTATCCTAGGGCATAGGATATTGAATAAAAAGTATGTATCTAGAGCTCAAGGATGAGTTCTGTCCTTTAGAAACTCCAGAGAGAGTGAATCATCATTTCCATTAGACCATTCTTTATGTTTCCACCTCATGCTACATGAAATATTAGATTGTATTCAGTGTTTGCTCTTCCTTCCCCATTAGCTCTTCAATATGATGCAACCAATACCTATGGTTATCACCTCCCCCTTAATAAAATCTTTTTTTATTATAGATCTCACCCCTTCTGCCAAATCGAATGGAAACTTCTCTACTAACTAATAGAACTTGATACAAAAAAAAAAAACAGGACCCAATCATCAGAAAATAAACTACTTTACTAATACCCATTAATTTGTTATGAAAAGTACATTGACAAACACAGTGTCAATTTACTTGGCATCAAAACATATGTCAGAGTTCATAACTATGGAATACATGTATGATAGATGTACAGAACATCTACCTTGGGAGTCTAACCTATGTATCTGACATGAGAATATTGGGATTATGGATTAAAATTCTGGAATTATCAAAATACTGCCAATATTAATAGATATAATATGTAAGGTTGAGCCATATACAAAGTTTTAGGTTAAAATGGTTAAATGTCAGCCACTTCACTATGAGCAACCTAATAATAAATATAATAACAAAAATGTACTGCATTCTCACAGTGGTAGATTTTTGCATATTTTATTCATTTTGTACTTTCAACAATCCTGACTTAGCACTCTTTTAGCATTTTACCTCTGAATATACTGAGGCTCAGAGGTGTTAAATAATATCAGCTAATAACTGATGGAGCTAAAGCACAAGTAGTGTGACTCTGGATCCTGGACCCTTAATCACTATCCACACAATTTTCTCCTTGGAAGTGTAATCATTGGGATGGCCTTGAGGAAATGATATTTTGCAGAAGGAGAATGTGGTTAAATCCAGCGTTTCATGCAAGGGGAACGTAGATACCAACTTAAGATAAGCTCTAAAGATTTCTGGACATAAAGAAATACTGTAACCCCTCTTACTGATTTCTGTGGAGTTTTATTTTTCTTTTTCAGGTTTATAAATAATACATCCACATTTTAAAACTTTCAAAAAAGTAAGTTTATTCTCAATAACAAGAGGCATGTGGGCAGTGGCCTGCCATTTAATTGTGTAATGACCTCTGCTGAAGGTAGGGGGTCTGATTTGCCAATTTCCGTGATGTAAATATTCTTAGCATGACTAGTTTCAGATTAAATAGCTTACAAAATTCCTGGAAGTCTATATCATCTCTTGATACTCTAATAAATTAACTTTCATGTTTACAACTTAAATCAATATGCCACTTCTTTTGTGTTTGGGGTAAGGCAGGTATCCATCTTTTCTTTATCTTAAACAGTAAACTGATTAATCCCATTTACTGAACAAACTATCTCAAATGAAAACCTTGTTACTAAGCACCCCTGAAGTCTTTAGCACTGGCTATTGTGGTCTTACTTCCCCAGAATGATCTACTCCCTATACCTTGATAACAGGTAGACAAACATGGCTTCCCTTCTAGGCCAAAGTCCTCACTGGCCAGCTTGTTGTGACTTTATAGAACCAAACTGTACAATAGGAATTATCATTAAACACATACATTTTAGAATTTTCCAGTAGCCACATTTTAAAAAAATAAAAAGAAACAGATGGATTGATTTTACAGCATATTTTACTTAACCTAATATATTCAAAATATTATAACAATATTGAACTAATATTTTTTAATTATTTGATATATAGTTTTAATTCTTTTTTATACCAAGTCTTTGAAATCTAGTGTGTACTTTATACTTCAATGCATTTCATTTTGGACCAGCCATATTTCAAGTGCTCAATGGTCATATCCCTCTAGTGGCTACCGTCTTGGACAATGCAACTTAAGAGAATCTCAGAATTCCTATATGGGTGTAATACTGATTATAAGCTTTCCAACAGAGGTTACTACTTAAGCAGTAAGCTGTCAACTTATTCATTTCTTTTTAAAATTCCTTTTCCTTGAATTTTATTTTCCTTCACATGTAGCAGATCAATTTCAACTCATCCTTCATGGCTTTGCTCATATGTCATTCTCCTTTAGAAGCAATATCTTGTCTAGTACTCCTTTTCTACATTATGACTCATTTTGTCTTCTCCTTTGAATTCTTCCTCAGCATCCCTATAACACCTATAAACATGCATGCTATAATGTGAATGTATGATTTATTATTTTGTATCCAAATGAATATCTTTAATTATTGGAAGAAGGAACTGTGTGTTCTTTATGCCTCTGTCCCCAACATCAATCATAACATGTAGCTGGATCATGGATGTTAAAATTTGTTAAATTACCAAAAGAAAAAAATGCCTGATTTTATAATTTAGTACATCAACAATATGCAATAGCTCATCAAAGAAAAAGATCTTGAGTTTCTTCATGAAGAACTTTTAATGCTTAAATCATTTCCTGATTATAAGAAGTAATCACTTTTATCAATGGTATCCATTTCCTCCATTATGTGACCCAATGTCTGAAGCCATATCTTCATTTTTCCCAGCCTTCCCTGATGAATGGTACACACACACACACACACACACACACACGAACTATCTCTGATTTTATCAACCCTGTCTCTCTTTTACAATTTTAATTTCTTCATTTACTAAGGATGAGAGTCATAATTATTTTGGGGTTTTTTTTTTTATTTTATATAAAAGAGTATTTTAATTCCTATCCTTAGGAACTATAAAGAATATACATGATTTGGAAATGAGACTGTACCAAACAATGGCCAAAGAAAAATCATCCACTCTATGCCTTTTCTTTGGTCTGGTCACTCAGAAATACGTTATCAGCTATGATTGCTGTTGCTTGTCACCTCACATTAATTTTATCCGTGTATTCGCCATAATCTACTGTCCCTTACATGTAAATTCCGGACCCCTTTTTCACATACTGGTATACCATATCTCTGAGGCCTGGTTGGAATACTGATATTCTGCACCATCTTGTCTTTTGACTGACATCACCCATTTGGTATATTCCAGTCTCCCCTGACCACCACATCTCATTCGTCGCTAGAGAAAATATTGTGACCAGGTTTTTCCCTTCCACCTGTCTCATGATGGGGTCCTGACCCACCCACCCACTTTTCCTACAATTTAGTCTTTGGTCTTCCCACCTAGCAAAGAACTTGTGGTTCCCTCCCTCTCTCACCAACTGTGACATTCTACACAATTGTTTGTTGACTAAGAGAGTCACAATATTTGTCATTTGAACATATATTTAATGTTATTTCGTGAAGACTGTTGTTTGGATATGTAAATGACCTTATAATACTTAAAAAAATCGTATCCCCACATTTTTAAAAGTGTCTGTGATGACAAAGGCCATATGAAACAATGAGTAGATTTTCAACCACAAGCAATCATTAGAAGTAGCTTCTCTTCTTTGTAAGACTAAATGTATATTATGCAAAGCAGTCAGTCCTCAGCTCCGACTAACAAATGTTCCATCACTGAAAACTGTCCAACTCTTGAAAGCACCCCGGTTTTCTCATCAGTAAGACACATTATATGCTGGGTATAGCCTCACTCTGGGGCTGACCTTGATGGCAGAACCATCTTCCTTGGAATTGGCCATGTTGTGGAGTCTCCAAACTCCAGGAACCTCAGATTCACACTTTGTGAAGTGACCTTTGTCATGGGGATGAGTCAGTGAGTCATTTTTCACTGCTGGTTGAAATTGAGTCTGAAAAGACATTTTTTATTATAAGATCTACATGTTAGAGTTCTGGAAAGGCATATGAGGAAAAACCCTGAAGTCAGACCCCAACAAACTCGTAGGCTCTCAAACTCAGAGAGGACTGGGCTTTTCATCCCATTCTTATCTGCTCAAAGACACTCAAAGACATCTGCACCGAGTAGGGCACTCAAAGACTAGATACTCAAAGCACTAGTCCTTGTACTTTCAAACTGGTAGTTATGGCACCACTGATCATACCCAAAACTTAATGAATTTCTCTTTCCTTTTACACTTCCTACTGTCCTTTCTAGACTTTCTTACAACTGCCAAAATTTCAGATGACACAAAACTTCAAAAAACTGCCCAGAACTGTATCCAATACTTCAAACTGCACTCTCTTCCCCAGGAGGCTGTTTTATTTCCACCATAACAATCATCCATTTAAATTTATTTTAATTATGGGCACCTGGGTGGCTCAGTCGGTTGAGCATCTGACTTCGGCTCAGGTCATGATCTCACGGTTCGTGAGTTCAAGCCCCGTGTGGGGCTGTGTGCTGACAGCTCAGAGCCTGGAGCCTGCTTCAGATTCTGTGTCTCCCTCTCTCTCTGCTCCTCCCCCGCTCAGGCTCTGTCTCTCTCTCTCTCTCTCTCTCTCTCTCTCTCTCCGTCAAAAATAAATTTTAAAAAAACATTAAATTTATTTTAATTCTTACTTTCCTTTTTATTATCACCTACTAGAATGTAAACACTCTGACAGCAGGAAACCCGTCTACAATGTTGGACCTGTATCTTCAGTGTGTAAGACAGTTCCCTTTCAAAAATATTCAAAACTATTTGCCAGTTAAGTGACTAATATCAATTTCACAAACTCAATATACGCAAACAAAAGTGTTTGCACTTGCATCAAAATGCAGATGACATGATACCACATTTTTATTCTACTTATCCTGTCCTTAGTTATTCATCCATCACCTGAGTCTACTTCCAATTTCTCATTAATCCTGGGAACTCTCTTCCATTCCATTTATCCTTTAAGTGCTCAAGCCACACCTCCGCTCCTTTGGGCTTCTGTCACAGCCTCCTGAAGAGGTAACATCCCACCTCATCTTTCCCCTTCACCTCCATTCTAGATACAGTGTGATTTTCAGGACTCAGTTCTGAAATACTGTGTGAGGGCTGAGTATGAAGGATGCAAGAAATAGGTGGAGAAGACATTATCTCTGATGTACATAAGAGAAGAAATGCTTGTATTGTACCAAGGAGAAAAGTCGAGGGTTCATGAAATATATTGTCAGCTGGATTTCAAGAGACACCATAACACCTCAAAAAAAAGGAGTAATTCACAGGCAAGAACACAGAGATGTGTTAGAAGCAAAGAAACATTTTTATTGAGAATAAGGGATTTGCCCAGCTGTGGAATGTTAGGATCATTGCCACAGTCACAAAACAGAATCCAGATTAAGGGAGTAAAGCCCAACATATGGAAAACAGTAAGATGATACTACACAGCCACAAGATGCCATCCTACAAATGTTAATGGTGGTCAAATCTTCTACAAAGCATGCAATTTCTTAGATATAGAAGTCTTAGGGTATGGATTCTTGAATCAGCCTTCCCTTAAGGCATGTCATTTCAGAAGCAAGTGGGGTTTGAACAGTGATGTTCTAGCAGCAAGAAGAATAACATCTTCTATAGAAAAATGGCCGGTAGGCACAGCAGCTGGAGCCATAGCCATAGCCACAGCCATATCCAGTGCCATAGCCACAGCAGGAGCCATATCCACAGCCAGAGCCACAGCCATACCGTGAGCCATATCCACAGCCATATCCAGTACCATAGCCACAGCCATAGCCTGTTCCATAACCACAGCCATAATAGGGGCCACATCCACAGCCATAGCCATATCCACAGCCATAGCCACAGGAGTTGCCGTAGTTGCAACACATCTTGTCAAGAGAAGAGAAGTCACGTTGGTTGCGAGAGGATGTGGTGAAGTGCATGTCTTCTACTAGCCTTGGACCTTTATATACTGCCAGTAATTGACAGAGCATGCCATTCATCCCCTGACTTACCCAACAAATATGTAAGCAACTATGCTGTGCCAGTAACTGTCAACAATCAGTAATGCCTTGGTAAAATAAACTGTTTATTTGGGGGTGACTCTCATTTTATTTAAACAGAAACAATTTTTTTAACTTTATTTATTTTGAGAAATAGAGCATGAGCAGAAGAGAGGCAGAGACACAGAGGGAGAATCCCAAGCAGGCCCCGCTCTGTCAGCGCAGAGTCCAATCTCATCAACTCAAGAACCATGAGATCATGACTTGAGCTGAAATCAAGAGTCAGATGCTTACCAGACTGAGCCACCCAGGTGACCCTATGTAGAGGCAGCATTTTCATTTACTCTGCCAAAGAATTATCTCAGTAGCATCATTTAATCTGCATAGAACAGATACCAAACTTCACAACCTCCTATCTTTTAATATATTTCATATAACAAGTTCAGGGGGAATTTAGGAAAATTTTGTCCCTCTTGATCTCTCCTCCTTCTCAAAACATCTACCTCTGCCCTTGGGGAAGGAAATAACTCCCAACTCCTTTCTGGAATCATCACAACTTCTTGGCAGGCTTCTTGCACCCAGATACCTACTGTATAAGCCTACTGTCTCCTTGTGGGAGAAACCAGGCATGATGATAATATCAGGGCACAGAACAACCCCCAACAACATTGAAAGATCTAATGTCAGATGTCAATAGTGCTGAGATTCAGAAACCTTGGTTTATAACATCGCATCTATAAATTACGTTCTTTCTTTTTTTTTTCATTTTTTTAATGTTTATTTATTTTTGAGAAAGAGACAGGGGAGCAGAGCAGGGGAGGAGCAGAGAGAGAGGGAGACACAAAATCTGAAGCAGGCTGCAGGCTGCGAGCTGTCATCACAGAGCCTGACGCGGGGTTCAAACTGACAAACCGCAAGATCATGACCTGAGCTAAAGTCGGAGGCCCAATGGACTGAGCCACCCAGGTGCCCTAGGTTCTTTCTTTATTGCTGTCTAAGTCCAAATATTCCTTTCTTCTCAACTAAACCAAGCAACTGACCTTTCCATCAGCAGATGTGTAGTTAAAAAAAAAAAGTTGTTTACTTTTTGTTTGTGATGTTTTTGGTTATTTTTGTTGTCTAAGTCACTATTTTCAGATTCAGGCACAATCCAAAATTTAACTTTTTACTATAACAGCTATGAAATCCGTGTTGGAAGTACAAACTCAGGAAGATTATTCCTTCTACTCCACTTTCAAATTTCAACAACAAAGTAATGAGTGCCAACAAGTCCTTTATCAAGTGCTTTCAACAGAGATTTTTCATAAAGCTGCTGATTTTCTTTTCTGAGAACTTTAATTATTAGACATTTTTCCTTCAGTTAAGAATACTTCCAACTGATTTTTCTTATACTGGTCACTGGTCTGTTTGATTACTCTGCTATGTGTCATCACTAACAAGAAGCTTAAAGAAAACATATCCCATGCAATTGTTCTTTACCTTTTATTTTCTCTCCTTTTCTGTCAGTCTTGAAATTCGAAATGACAAATTCTAATGCAAAGCTTCCCTAGAATAGACATGTTAATTTTCAAAAACCCACTTTCTGGTCACAATATGCCTGAGCTATTGAAAATCATTCCTATATTTATTGCATTATTTCTAGTACATTTCCATTCAGATCTCTGGATACTGATCCTAACAGCAGAAAAAAAATCTATATTTTGTACATCTCTGAGTCACAAGTTCTAAGTAGAGTGCCTGGCATGTAATTTGAAATCAATCAATATTTCCACCGATAAAAACAGATGCATTAAAACAAAATATGTTCTAACATTGGAGTGTTCCCATTTTACTCAAGCTGAAACTTTCAAATGTTCTGTGACTAAGAGAGTCACAAATTTCACATTTTGAAGATATGTGTTAGCTTACAAAGACATATTTCCAGAGGCATAAATTATCTTAAATGTTTCATAAATGATCGGCACTTCACTACACATGTAAATTTTGATATACATGCCTAATTAATGATATTCTGCCCTCCTCCAGAAAGTATTCAATGACAAGGAACATAAATGAAACCATAAGTTAGATGTTCAGTGAACTTCATTATTAGAATTCTCTACCCATCTTTGTAGGGTTTCCCCACTCATATTGACCCAAAGGACAGTCAGTCCCCAGATCTGATTTAAAGATGTTCCATCTGTGAAAAATGCCCAACTCTTGAAAGAAACCATGTCTCTGCATCAGCAGAACACGTTGTATCCTGGGCATAGCCTCACTCCAGGGCTGACCTTGATGGCAGCACTATCTTCCTTGGAATTGGCCATGTTGTGGAGTCTCCAAGCTCCAGGTACCTCAGACTCAGACTTTATAATGACCCTTGTCATGGAAATGAGTTAGTGAGTCGCTTTTCACTGCTGGCTGAATTTGACCCTGAAAAATATTTTCTACTGTAGGATCTAAAGGTTAGAGTTCTGGAATGGCACATGAGGAAAGGACATTGAAAACAGACCCCAACAAACTAGTAGGTTCTCAAACTCAGAAAGAACTGGGCTTTACATCCCATTCTTATATCTGTACCAAGTAATGCCGTAAATGCTACCATTAAAGCACAGGTCCTTGCTTTTTTCAACTGAAAATTGTGGCAGCACTGATCATACCCAAAACTTAATGAATTTCTTTTCCACCCTTTTTATTTAGTGCTGTCCTTTCTAGTCATTCTGTCAACTTGGATCAGTTCATTTGACACAAAACATCAAAATACCTCCCTGAACTATCTCTCCAATATTTCAACCTTCATTGTCTTCCCCAAGAACCTGTTTTATTCCCTCCAAGCAAATTATGTGTCTAAATTTGTCATAATTAATTTGTAACATATTTATTAACACCAACAAAATGTATACACTCTGAGGGTAGGAAATTCATCTACAATTTTTCTACTGTGTATTCAGTGTGTTGGATGGTTCTCTTTCAAACACATTCAAAAGTATTTGTCAATTAACTAACTTAAATCAATTTCCTCAAACTCAATTTATGCTAACAAATATATTAGCAAATCCATCCAATTCAGATGATATGATATCATGCTTTTCTTCTAACTTACCCTTTCCTTGGTTCTTTACACTTCAGCTGAGGCAGCTTCCAATTGCTCATGAATACCAGACACTCTCTCTTCCATCACATTCATCCTTTAAGTGATCAGGCCACACCCCCTTCCCCTTGGGCTTCTGTCACAACCTCCCAAGAGGTGCCATCCCTCCTCATCCTCGTCTTTTCCCTCCACATCCATTCTACCTACAGTGTGATTTCCAGGACACAGTTCTGCAATACTGTCTGATTTGTGTTGGAGTGTTAAGGATATGAGACTTAGGTGTAGAAGACATTATATTGATGCATGTAAGAGAAGAAATGCTTGTATGATATCCAGAAAGAGACCCGGGTACATGAAATACATTGTCAGCCCAATTTTCAAGACAGGCCATAACACCTCAAGATATGAGGTTTTCTCAAAAGAGACTAGAGACATTTGATAGAAGGAATGAAACATTTTTATTGAGAATAAGGGGATTGCCCAAATGTGGAATGTATGGATCCACGCCACAGTCACAACACAGATTCCATACTAAGGGAGTAAGACCAACACTTTGTGGAAAACTGTTAGATGATACTCCATAGCCTCAAGCCACAAGATGCCATGCTACAAATGTTACTGGAGGTCACATCATCTATGACACATGCAATGCTCTCGATATATAAATCTCGATATATAAATATATATCCGTGAATGAGCCTTCTCTTAAGGCATGTCATTTCAGAAGCAAGTGGGACTTGGACAGTGATGTTCTACCAGCAAGAGGAATAACATCTTCTATAGCAAAATGGCTGGTAGCCACAGCAGCTGGAGCCATAGCCATAGCCGCAGCCATATCTGGTGCCATTAACACAGCCATACCCTGAGCCATAACCACAGCCATAACGGAGGCCATAACCACAGCCATAATAGGGACCACATCCACAGCCATAGCCATATCCGTAGCCATAGCCACAAGAGTTGCCATAGTTGCAACACATCTTGTCAAGAGAAGAGAATTCACGTGGGTTGTGAGAGGATGTGGTGAACTGTGTGTCTTCTACTAGCCTTGGACCTTTATATACTGTCAGTAATTGGCAGAACATACCATTCATCCCCTGACATACCCAACAAATATGTAAGCACTTCTGGTATGCCACTCACTGTCAACAATCAATAAATGTCTTGGGAAATGTGACTTCATTCTGTTGGAGTCTCCAGTTCCATTTGAAGAACAGCATTTTAATTTGCTCTGCCAAAGAATTCTCTCACTAGAATCATGGGCCATACGTAAAACTGGTACCCACCTTCACAACTTGCTGTCATTTAATTTATCTTATGTATCATCGTTGAGGGACATTTAGGAAAATTTGGTCCTCTTGATCTCTCCTCTTTCCTAAACTATCTACACGTCCCCATAGAGAAGGAAATAACTCCCATCTCCTTTCTGGAATGATTGCAAATTTTTGCCTGCCTTCTCACACCCAGATACCTACTGCAGATATCTACTAGCTCCAAATGTGATAAACGAGGGTGATGCTAATTCCAGCCAACAGGATAAAGCCCAACAACACTGGAACATCTGCAGCACAATGCCAATAGTGTTGAGATCTAGAAACCTTGGTTTGTAACCTCACATCTATATATTCTCTCTTTACTGGTGTCTAATTCCAAATACTTACTTTTTTCTTAACTAAACCCTTTATCCAATCATCCCATTACCAGACATGAAGTCAGAAAGAAAGGAAGAAAGGAAGAAAGGAAGAAAGAATTAAAGGAAGGAAGGAAGGAAGGTAGGAAGGAAGGAAGGAAGGAATTAGAAAGAAAGAAAGAATAAGAAAGAAAGAAAAAAAGAAAGAAAAGGAAGGAAGGAAGGAAGGAAGGAAGGAAGGAAGGAAGGAAGGAAGGAAGGTGTCCCTGTTTTTTGTTTGTATGGTTGTTTCTGGGATGTTTCTGCTGATCTTGGGTGTCCTGGCTTTACATAATTCACCTTTCCATGAATCTGGCAGAATCCAAATTTGCATTACTTTTTACTGTGACCACTATAGAATCCAAGCTGGAAGGGAGTACAAACTCAGGAAGATCATTCCTTCTACTCCACGCTAAAATTTCCCATCAAAGAAATGCATGACATCCAGTCTTTTACTCAATGCTTTCAACTGGGAATTTCATAAAACTGCTGATTTCCTTTCCTGTGATCATTCCTTGGTTGACAGTATTTCCTACTACATTTAGACTGGTCTATCTGATCACTCTCTGTATTCACCCCTTACCAGAAGTTTAAGGAAAATATACCTACTACAATTGTTCTTTAGATTAATTTTTTCTACTTCTCTACCATTCTTGAAATTCACAACTATAAGCTCTAATGCACAAAATCCCTAGAATACACACTTTACTTTTCTAGCATGCTCTTTCTTGTCACAATACTCCCGAACAATTGGAAAAGTTGTCTAGCTTTCTTCAGTATTTCTAGTATTTTTCCATTCAGGTTTCTGAATACAGATCCATAATGGCAGAAACATAATCTCTTCTGTGCACCCCTCTTTCCAGATGAACTAGAGCCGGGCACATAATTTGAATTCAGTCAATATTTCCCCAGTAAAGAAATGCATTAAAACAAAAAGGTGTTCAAGTGTTGGTGTGCCAGTACAAGTTATAAGATAATTCTATGTATTATCACAATGTTCTCATTCCAATCTACTCTTTCCATCCGGAAAGTCTCAAAAGTTTTTAACTAGTGAGACTCAAATATCACATTTTGAGGATACTTGTCAGTTTATGAACACCTTGTGACAGATGTGCAAGTTATCTTATATACCTAATAAATTTTCTACCCTTTATGGATATGTAAATTGTGATATAAAAGCCTAACTGATGGTGTTCTTCCCTCCATCAGAAAGCCTTCAAAGACAAGGAACAATATGGAACAATGAGTAGATTTTAACAAACTGTAATTATTAGAATTCCTTTCCCTTGTCTGTGGAATTTACCCACCCTTGACTAACCCAGAGCACAGGCAGTCCTCAGAACAGACTTAGGATGTTCCATATTGAAAACTTCAAACCCTTGACAGAAGCTCTGTTTCTTCCACAGCAGGACACTTAATATCCTGGGCATAGCCTCATGCCAGGGCTGACCTTGATGGCAGGGTTATCTTCCTTGGAATTGGCCATGTTGTGGACGGAGGCTTTTAGCTCCAGTGTCCTCAGACTCAGACTTTCTGCAGTGACTTTTGTCATGGAGATGAGACAGTGAGTCATTTTTTCTGCTGGTAGAAATTGAGTCTGAAGAGACTTTTTTCTGATGTATGCTCTGTTAGAGTTCTGGAAGGCACATGAGGAAAGACACTTTGGTAAGAACCCAACACAATTGTAAGCTCAAAAACTCCCAATCTATCCCTTGCTTTTTTCCACTACAAATTGTGGCACCACCAATCAAACTCCAACCTTCATGAATTTCTCTTTCCCTTTTATACTTACAACTGTTCTTTCTAGTATTTCGTTCAAATGGCATCAGTTCATTTGACACAAAATGTCAAAATACCTCAATGAACTATCTCTGCAATCCTTCAGCCTGCAATCTCTTCCCAAGTAAGATGTTTTATTGCCTCCATAAGGATTATCTCTCCAAATTAATTTCAACTAATTCCTACTTATTTTTAAATATCGCCATTAGAATGTCAACACTCTGAGAGCAAGAAAGTACTCCACAATTTTCCTCCTGTATCTTCAGTGTGCAAGATAGTTCCCTTTCAAAAGCATTCTAAACTATTTGTGAGTTAAGTGACTGAAATCAACTTCCTCACTCTCAATATATGCCAACAAATACATCCGGACTTCCATTAAATTACAGATGATACAATACATCTTTCTTCTAAATTATCCTTTCCTTGGTTCATTAGACACCCAAGTCCATTTCTAATTTCTGATTAATCTGGAAACTCTCTCTTCCATTCCATTCATCCTTGAAGTACTCAGGCCACACCTCCTCTCCCTGGAGCTTGTCTCACAACCTCCAAAAGAGGTAACATCCCTCCTTGCCTTTCCCCTCCACCTCCATTCTACAGAGAGTGTGGTTTCCAGATGAAAGTTCTGAAATACTCTGTGATTTGTGTTGAGTTGTGAGGGCCTGGGCATGAGGGGTGCAAGGCACAGGTAGAAAAGGCATTTTCTCTGATGCACATAAGAGAACAAAGGCTCCCATTATATGAAGGAAGAGCACTCATGTTCATGAAACATATTGTCACCTAGATTTTCAATGGAGTCATAATACCTCAAAAAAGGAGTAATTCATAAGCAAAATCACAGAGATATATTAGAAGCAAAGAATCATTTTTATTGAGAATAAGGAATTTGCCCAACTGTGGGGTGTTAGGCTTGTTGCCACAGTCAGATGACAGAATCCAGAGTAAGGGAATAGAGACCAACATTTAGAAAACAGTCAGATGATACCACACAGCCTTGAGGCACAAGATGCCATTCTAGAAATGATGCTTGGAGGTGAGAGCCTCTGTGAAGCATGCAATTTTGTGGATATAGAAAATGTGAGGTATGAATCCATGATTCAGCCCTCTCATTAAATGTGTCTTATTTAGAGGACAATGGGGTGATGTTCTAACAGCAAGAAGAATAACATCTTCTATAGCAAAATGGGCGGTAACCATAGCAGCTGGAGCCATAGCCACAACCACAGCCATATCCAGGGCCATTGCCACAGCAGGACCCATATCCACAGCCATATCCACACCCAGCGCCACAACCATACCAGGAGCCATATCCACAGCCATAACCCATACCACAGCCACAGCCATAGCCAGGTACATAACTATAGCCATAATAGGGGCCATAGCCACAGCCATAGCCATAGCCACAGCCATAGCCACAAGAGTTGGTGTAGTTGCAACACATCTTGTCAAGAGAAGAGAATTCACGTGGGTTGTGAGAGGATGTGGTGAAATGAGTGTCTTCTGCTAGCCTTGGACCTTTATATACAGTCAGTAATTGGCAGAACATACCATTCATCCCCTGACATACCCAACAAATATGTAAGCACTTCTGGTATGCCACTCACTGTCAACAATCAATAAATGTCTTGGGAAATGTGACTTCATTCTGTTGGAGTCTCCAGTTATATTTAAAGAACAGTATTTTAATTGCTCTGCCAAAGAATTCTCTCACTAGAATCATGAGCCATACGTAAAACCGGTACCCACCTTCACAATTTGTTGTCATTTAATTTACCTTATGTATCATGGTTGAGGGACATTTAGGAAAATCTTGTCCTCTTGATCTCTCCTCTTTCCTAAGCTATCTACCTGTCCCCATAGGGAAGGAAATAACTCCCATCTCCTTTCTGGAATCATTGCAAATTTTTGCCTGCCTGCTCACACCCAGATACCTACTGCAGATACCTACTAGCTCCAAGTGTGATAAACGTGGGAAGATGCTAATTCCAGTCATCAGAACAAAGCCCAACAACACTGGAACTTCTGCTGTACAATGCCAATAGTGTTGAGATCTAGAAACCTTGGTTTGAATCTCACATCTCTATATTCTCTCTTTATTGGTGTCTAATTCCAAATAATTCCTTTTTTTTCTCTACTAACCCTTTATCCAATCATCCCATTACCAGACATGAAGTCAGAAAGAAAGGAAGAAAGGAAGAAAGAATTAAAGGAAGGAAGGAAGGAAGGAAGGAAGGAAGGAAGGAAGGAAGGAAGGAAGGAAGGAAGGAAGAAATTAGAAAGAAAGAAAGAAAGAAAGAAAGAAAGAAAGAAAGAAAGAAAGGGAGAGAGACAGAGAGAGGAAGGAAGGAAGGAAGGAAGGAAGGAAGGAAGGAAGGAAGGAAGGAAGGCAAGAAAGAAGGAAGGTGTCTTTGTTTTTTGTTTGTATGTTTGTTTCTTGGGATATTTCTGCTTATCTTCGTTGTCTAGGCTTTACATCAATCACCATTTCATGAATCTGGCAGACTCCAAAATTTGCATTATTTTTACAGTGACCACTATAAAATCCAAGGTGGAAGGGAGTATAAACTCAGGAAGATCATTCCTTCTACTCGACGCTAAAATTTCCCAGCAAAGAAATGAGTGACATCCATTCTTTTCCTGAATGCTTTCAACTGGGAATTTCATAAAACTGCTGATTTCTTTTCTTGTGGTCTTTCCTTGGTAGACATCTTTCCTTCAGTTGAGTGTATGTCCTACTACTTTTAGACTGGTGTATCTAATCACTCTGATGTGATTCAACAATTACAAAAATTTTAAGGAAAATATAGCCACTACAGGTGTTCTTTAGCTTAACTTTCTCTACTTTTCCACCATTCTTGAAATTCACAACTCTAAACTCTAATGCACAAAATCCCTAGAATACACACTTTGCTTTTCTAACATCCTCTTTCTTGTCACAATACTCCTGAACTATTGGAAAAGTTTCCTACCTTTCTTGCATTGTTTCTAGTACCTTTCCATTCAGTTTTCTGAATACAGATCCATAATGGCAGAAAAATAATCTCTTCTTGTGTGCACCCATCTTTCCCTATGAAGTAGAGCCTGGTACATAATTTGAATTCCGTCAATATTTCCCCAGTAAAGAAATGCATTGAAACAAAAAGGTGTTCAAGTGTTGGTGTGCCAGTACAAGTTACCAGATAATTCTATGTATTATCACAATGATCTCATTCCATTCAACCTTGAGTCTCAAATGATTTTAAGTAGTGAGTCTTAAATCTCACATTTTGAGTATAGTTGTCAGTTTATGAACACCGTGTTCAAGATCTACAAGTTATCTTATATACCTGATAAATTATCGACCTTTTATGGATATGTAGAGGGTATGGATATCCATACCCTCTATGGATATGTATATGTAAACGCCTAACTGATGATGTTCTTCCCTCCTTCAGAAAGCCTTCAAAGAAAGGAACATAATGGAGCAATGAGTAGATTTTAACAAACTGTAACTAT
The DNA here is from genome assembly GCF_018350195.1 of Panthera tigris. Taxonomy (NCBI): domain Eukaryota; kingdom Metazoa; phylum Chordata; class Mammalia; order Carnivora; family Felidae; genus Panthera; species Panthera tigris. Next base: position 14,137,832 of record NC_056668.1, on the reverse strand, counting down.
TAGAATTCGTTTCCCTTGTCTGTAGGATTTACCCACCCTTGACTAACCCAGAGCACAGGCAGTCCTCAGAACAGACTTAGGATGTTCCATATTGAAACTTCAAACCCTTGACAGAAGCCCTGATCCTTCCACAGCAGGACACTTAATATCCTGGGCATAGCCTCATGCCAGGGCTGACCTTGATGGCAGGGTTATCTTCCTTGGAATTGGCCATGTTGTGGATGGAGTCTTTTAGCTCCAGTGTCCTCAGACTCAGACTTTCTGCAGTGACTTTTGTCATGGAGATGAGACAGTGAGTCATTCTTTCTGCTGGTAGAAATTGAGTCTGAAGAGACTTTTTCTGATGTATGCTCTAACTGTTAGAGTTCTGGAAGGCATATGAGGAAAAGACACTTTGGTAAGAACCCAATACAATAGCAAGCTCGCAACTCCCAAACTCCCTTGCTTTTTTCCACTACAAATTGTGCACCACCAATCATACCCCAACCTTCATGATTTCTCTTTCCCCTTTATACTTACAACTGTTCTTTCTAGTATTTCTTTCAAATGGCATCAGTTCATTCGACACAAAATGTCAAAATACCTCCTTGAACTATCTCCTCAATCCTTCAGCCTGCAATCTCTTCCCCAGTAAGATTTTTTATTGGCTTCATAGGGATAATCTCTCCAAATTAATTTCAACTAACTCTTACTTGCTTTAAATATAGCCATTAGAATGTCAACACTCTGAGAGCAAGAAAGTACTCCACAATTTTCCTCCTGTATCTTCAGAGTGTAAGACAGTTCCCTTTCAAAAAACATTCTAAACTATTTGTGAGTTAAGCGACTGAAATCAATTTCCTCACTCTCAATATATGCCAACAAATACATCTGGATTTCCATTACATTACAGATGATACAATACATCTTTCTTCCAAATTATCCTTTCCTTGGTTCATTAGACACCCGAGTCCATTTCTAATTTCTGATTAATCTGGAAACTCTCTCTTCCATTCCATTCATCCTTGAAGTACTCAGGCCACACCTCCTCTCCCTGGAGCTTGTCTCACAACCTCCAAAAGAGGTAACATCCCTCCTTGCCTTTCCCCTCCACCTCCATTCTACAGAGAGTGTGGTTTCCAGATGAAAGTTCTGAAATACTCTGTGATTTGTGTTGAGTTGTGAGGCCCTGGGCATGAGGGGTACAAGGCACAGGTAGAAAAGGTATTTTCTCTGATGCACATAAGAGAACAAAGGCTCCCATTATATGAAGGAAGAGCCCTCATGTTCATGAAACATATTGTCACCTAGATTTTCAATGGAGTCATAATACCTCAAAAAAGGAGTAATTCATAAGCAAAATCACAGAGATATATTAGAAGCAAAGAATCATTTTTATTGAGAATAAGGAATTTGCCCAACTGTGGGGTGTTAGGCTTGTTGCCACAGTCAGATGACAGAATCCAGAGTAAGGGAACAAAGACCAACATTTAGAAAACAGTCAGATGATACCACACGGCCTTGAGGCACAAGATGCCATTCTAGAAATGTTGCTTGGAGGTGAGAGTCTCTGTGAAGCATGCAATTTCGTGGATATAGAAAATGTGAGGTATGAATCCATGATTCAGCCCTCTCATTAGATGTGTCTTATTTAGAGAACAATGGGGTGATGTTCTAGCAGCAAGAAGAATAACATCTTCTATAGCAAAATGGGCGGTAACCATAGCAGCCGGAGCCATAGCCACAACCACAGCCATATCCAGGGCCGTAGCCACAGCAGGAGCCATATCCACAGCCAGTGCCACAGCCATACCGGGAGCCATATCCACAGCCATAGCCCATACCACAGCCACAGCCATAGCCAGGTACATAACTACAGCCATAATAGGGGCGATAGCCACAGCCGTAGCCATAGCCACAACCATAGCCATAGCGATAGCCAGGTCCATAACTATATCCATAATAGGGGCCATAGCCACAGCCACAGCCATAGCCACAGCCATAGCCACAGCCATAGCCACAGGAGTTGCCGTAGTTGCAACACATCTTGTCAAGAGAAGAGAATTCACGTGGGTTGTGAGAGGATGTGGTGAACTGAGTGTCTTCTGCTAGCCTTGGACCTTTATATACTGTCAGTAATTGGCAGAACATACCATTCATCCCCTGACATACCCAACAAATATGTAAGCACTTCTGGTATGCCACTCACTGTCAACAATCAATAAATGTCTTGGGAAATGTGACTTCATTCTGTTGGAGTCTCCAGTTCCATTTGAAGAACAGCATTTTAATTTGCTCTGCCAAAGAATTCTCTCACTAGAATCATGGGCCATACGTAAAACTGGTACCCACCTTCACAACTTGTTGTCATTTAATTTACCTTATGTATCATGGTTGAGGGACATTTAGGAAAATTTTGTCCTCTTGATCTCTCCTCTTTCCTAAGCTATCTATCTACCTGTCCCCATAGGGAAGGAAATAACTCCCATCTCCTTTCTGGAATCATTGCAAATTTTTGCCTGCCTTCTCACACCCAGATACCTACTGCAGATACCTACTAGCTCCAAGTGTGATAAACGTGGGAAGATGCTAATTCCAGTCATCAGAACAAAGCCCAACAACACTGGAACTTCTGCTGTACAATGCCAATAGTGTTGAGATATAGAAACCTTGGTTTGAATCTCACATCTCTATATTCTCTCTTTATTGGTGTCTAAAGCCAAATACTTCCTTTTTTTCTTAACTAAACCCTTTATCCAATCATTCCATTACCAGACATGAAGTCAAAAAGAAAGGAAGAAGGAAGGAAGGAAGGAAGGAAGGAAGGAAGGAAGGAAGGAAGGAAACGAGGGAGGGAGGAAAAGAAAGAAAGAAAGAAAGAAAGAAAGAAAGAAAGAAAGAAAGAAAGAAAGAAAGAAGAAAGAAAGATAAGAAGGAAGGAAGGAAGGAAGGAAGGAAGGAAGGAAGGAAGGAAGGAAGGAAGGGAGAAATGAAGGTGTCTCTGCTTTTTGTTTGTATAGTTGTTTCTTGGGATATTTCTGCTCATCTTGGTTGTCTATGCTTTACATCAATCACCATTTTATGAATCCAAAATTTGCATTAGTTTTTACTGTGACAACTATAAAATCCAAACTGGAAGGGGGTATATACTCAGGAAAATCATTCCTTCTCCTCCTCGCTAAAATTTCCCATTAAAGAAATGTGGGACCTCCAGTCTTTTCCTGAATGCTTTCAACCGGGAATTTCATAAACCTGCTGATTTCCTTTCCTGTGATCTTTACTTTGTAGACATTTTTCCTTCAGTTGACAGTATTTCCTACTACTTTTAGACTGGGGTATGTGATCCCTCTGCTGTGATTCATCCCTTACAACAAATTTAAGGAAAATTTAAGGAAAATTAAAAGAAATTAAGTCAAATACCCACTACAATTGTTCTGTAGCTTAATTTTCGCTACTTGTCTACCATTCTTGAAATTCACAACTATAAGCTCTAATGCACAAAATCCCTAGAATACACACTTTGCTTTTCTAACACCCTCTTTCTTGTCACAATACTCCTGACCTATTGAAAAAGTTTTCTAGCTCTATTGCATTATTTCTAGTACCTTACCATTCAGGTTTCTGAATACAGATGCATAATGGCAGAGAGAAAAAGTCTCTTATTCTGTGCACCCTTCTTTCCAGAGAAAGTACAGCCTCACACATAATTTGAATTACGTCAGTATTTGTCCAATTAAAAAATGCATTAGAACAAAGCCGTTTTCAAATGTTGGTGTGCCATTTAGAAGTTATAAAATAATTCAATATATTATCGCAATATTCTCATTCCATTCAACCCGAAAATCTCCAATATTCTTGGACTAAGAGAGTCTCAAATTTCACACTTTAAAGATAGTTGTGTAGGGGTTGCTGGATGGCTAGTTGATTAAGTGTCCAACCTCAGCTCAGGTGATGATCTTACAGTTTGTGAGTTCGAGCCCCGTGTAATGCTCTGTGCTGACAGCCTGGAGACTGAAGCCTGATTCAGATTCTGTGTCTCTTTCAAACTCTGCCCCTCCCACGCTGACAGTCTGTCTCTCAAAAAAATAAATAAATAAATGAAAAAAATTGAAATATATGAATAAATATAAATAAAGTTGTCTGTTTGTGAACACATTGTTCCATATGTTCTCTATGCCTTATAAATAACCAGAACTTCACTAGATATGTAAATTATAATATACGTGCCTAATTGATGATATTCTTCCCTCCTTCAGAAGCCTTCAAAGACAAGGAACATGATGGAACAATGAATAGATTTTCAACAAACTGTAATTATTAGAATTCTTTTCCCTGTTTGTACGATGTACCCATCCTAGACTAACTCAGAGCACACTCAGTCATCACATCAGATTTAGACTATCCCATGTGTGATAATTCCATCCCTTGAGAGAAGGCTTAATTCTTCGTCAGCAGGACACTCAATATACGGGGCATAGCCTCCATCCAGGGCTGACCTCGATGGCAAGGCCATCCTCCATGGAATCTGACAGGGTTTAGAGTCTCCTGGCTCTAGGATCCTCAAACTCAGACTTTGTGCACTCACCTTTGCCATGGATATGAGTCAGTGATTGGTTTTTCACTGCTGGTTGAATTTGAGTCTGAAATACATTTTCTATTGTAGGATCTAAAGGTGAGAGTTCTGGAATGGCACCTGAGGAAAGGACACTGAAGTCAGACCCCAACAAACGGAAGGTTCTCAAACTCAGAAAGGACTGGGCTTCTCATCCCATTCTTGTATACGCACCAGGGAAGACACTGAAGGACACCATTAAAGCCCTACTCCTTCCTCTTTTCAACTGAAAATCGTGGCACCATTGATCATACCCAACACGTAATGAATTTCTCTTCCCCTTTCTGCTTGGTACTGCCCTTTCTGGCCATTCTTTCCACTTGATCAGTTCGTTTGACACCAAACATCAAAGTACCACCCCGAACTATCTCTCCAATATTTAATGAATCTTCATTCTCTTCCCCAGGAAGCTGTTTTATTCTCTCCAAGCAAATTATGTGTCTAAATTTGTCATAATTAATTTGTAACATATTTATTATCACCAACAAAATGTAAACACCCTGAGAATAGGAAATTCATCTGCAATTTTTCTACTATGTATTCAGTGTGTCGGATGGTTCTCTTTCAAACACATTCAGAAGTATTTGTCAGTTAAGTGACTTAAATCAATTTCTTCAAACTCAATTTATGCCAACATATATATTAGCAAATCCATCCAATTCAGATGATATGATACCACGCTTTGCTTCTAACGTACCCTTTCCTTGCTTCTTTACACTTCAGCTGAGGGAGCTTTCAATTTCTCATGAATGCCAGACACTCTCTCTTCCATCACATTCATCCTTTAAGTGATCAGGCCACACCCCCTTCCCCTTGGGCTTCTGTCACAACCTCCCAAGAGGTGCCATCCCTCCTAGTCCTCATCTTTTCCCTCCACATCCATTCTACCTACAGTGTGATTTCCAGGGCACAGTTCTGCAGTACTGTGCTAGAGATATGAGACTTAGGTGGAGAAGACATTATATTGATGCATGTAAGAGAAGAAATGCCTGTATGATATCCACAAAGAGACCCGGTACATGAAATATATTGTCAGCCCAATTTTCAAGAGAGGCCATAACACCTCAAGAAACGAGGCTTTCTCAAGGGAGACTAGAGACATTTGATACAAGGAATGAAACATTTTTATTGAGAATAAGGGATTTGCCCAAATGTGGGATGTTTGGATCCTTGCCACAGTCACAACACAGATTCCATACTAAGGGAGTAAGACCAACACTTTGTGGAAAACAGTTAGATGATACTGCATAGCGTCAAGCCACAAGATGCCATGCTACAAATGTTACTGGAGGTCAAATCTTCTATGACACATGCAATGTTCTCAATATATAAATCTTGGGGTATAGATCCTTGAATGAGCCTTCTCTTAAAGCATGTCATTTCCGAAGCAAGTGGGGTTTGGACAGTGTTGTTCTAGCAGCAAGAAGAATAACATCTTCTATAGTAAAGTGGCCGGTAGCCACAGCAGCTGGAGCCATATCCACAGCCAGAGCCACAGCAGGAACCATATCCACAACCATATCCTAAGCCATAGCCACAGCCATAACGGAGGCCATAACCACAGCCATAATAGGGACCACATCCACAGCCATAGCCATATCCACAGCCATAGCCACAGGAGTTGCCATAGTTGCAACACATCTTGTCAAGAGAAGAGAATTCACGTGGGTTGTGAGAGGATGTGGTGAACTGAGTGTCTTCTGCTAGCCTTGGACCTTTATATACTGTCAGTAATTGGCAGAACATACCATTCATCCCCTGACATACCCAACAAATATGTAAGCACTTCTGGTATGCCACTCACTGTCAACAATCAATAAATGTCTTGGGAAATGTGACTTCATTCTGTTGGAGTTTCCAGTTATATTTAAAGAACAGTATTTTAATTTGCTCTGCCAAAGAATTCTCTCACTAGAATCATGAGCCATACGTAAAACTGGTACCCACCTTCACAACTTGTTGTCATTTAATTTACCTTATGTATCATGGTTGAGGGACATTTAGGAAAATCTTGTCCTCTTGATCTCTCCTCTTTCCTAAACTATCTACCTGTCCCCATAGGGAAGGAAATAACTCCCATCTCCTTTCTGGAATCATTGCAAATTTTTGCCTGCCTGCTCACACCCAGATACCTACTGCAGATACCTACTAGCTCCAAGTGTGATAAACGTGGGAAGATGCTAATTCCAGTCATCAGAACAAAGCCCAACAACACTGGAACTTCTGCTGTACAATGCCAATAGTGTTGAGATCTAGAAACCTTGGTTTGAATCTCACATCTCTATATTCTCTCTTTATTGGTGTCTAATTCCAAATAATTCCTTTTTTTCTCTACTAACCCTTTATCCAATCATCCCATTACCAGACATGAAGTCAGAAAGAAAGGAAGAAAGGAAGAAAGAATTAAAGGAAGGAAGGAAGGAAGGAAGGAAGGAAGGAAGGAAGGAAGGAAGAAATTAGAAAGAAAGAAAGAAAGAAAGAAAGAAAGAAAGAAAGAAAGAAAGAAAGAAAGGGAGAGAGACAGAGAGAGGAAGGAAGGAAGGAAGGAAGGAAGGAAGGAAGGAAGGAAGGAAAGAAAGAAGGAAGGTGTCTTTGTTTTTTGTTTGTATGTTTGTTTCTTGGGATATTTCTGCTTATCTTCGTTGTCTAGGCTTTACATCAATCACCATTTCATGAATCTGGCAGACTCCAAAATTTGCATTATTTTTACAGTGACCACTATAAAATCCAAGGTGGAAGGGAGTATAAACTCAGGAAGATCATTCCTTCTACTCGACGCTAAAATTTCCCAGCAAAGAAATGAGTGACATCCATTCTTTTCCTGAATGCTTTCAACTGGGAATTTCATAAAACTGCTGATTTCTTTTCTTGTGGTCTTTCCTTGGTAGACATCTTTCCTTCAGTTGAGTGTATGTCCTACTACTTTTAGACTGGTGTATCTAATCACTCTGATGTGATTCAACAATTACAAAAATTTTAAGGAAAATATAGCCACTACAGGTGTTCTTTAGCTTAACTTTCTCTACTTTTCCACCATTCTTGAAATTCACAACTCTAAACTCTAATGCACAAAATCCCTAGAATACACACTTTGCTTTTCTAACATCCTCTTTCTTGTCACAATACTCCTGAACTATTGGAAAAGTTTCCTACCTTTCTTGCATTGTTTCTAGTACCTTTCCATTCAGTTTTCTGAATACAGATCCATAATGGCAGAAAAATAATCTCTTCTTGTGTGCACCCATCTTTCCCTATGAAGTAGAGCCTGGTACATAATTTGAATTCCGTCAATATTTCCCCAGTAAAGAAATGCATTGAAACAAAAAGGTGTTCAAGTGTTGGTGTGCCAGTACAAGTTACCAGATAATTCTATGTATTATCACAATGATCTCATTCCATTCAACCTTGAGTCTCAAATGATTTTAAGTAGTGAGTCTTAAATCTCACATTTTGAGTATAGTTGTCAGTTTATGAACACCGTGTTCAAGATCTACAAGTTATCTTATATACCTGATAAATTATCGACCTTTTATGGATATGTAGAGGGTATGGATATCCATACCCTCTATGGATATGTATATGTAAACGCCTAACTGATGATGTTCTTCCCTCCTTCAGAAAGCCTTCAAAGAAAGGAACATAATGGAGCAATGAGTAGATTTTAACAAACTGTAACTATTAGAATTCGTTTCCCTTGTCTGTAGGATTTACCCACCCTTGACTAACCCAGAGCACAGGCAGTCCTCAGAACAGACTTAGGATGTTCCATATTGAAACTTCAAACCCTTGACAGAAGCCCTGATCCTTCCACAGCAGGACACTTAATATCCTGGGCATAGCCTCATGCCAGGGCTGACCTTGATGGCAGGGTTATCTTCCTTGGAATTGGCCATGTTGTGGATGGAGTCTTTTAGCTCCAGTGTCCTCAGACTCAGACTTTCTGCAGTGACTTTTGTCATGGAGATGAGACAGTGAGTCATTCTTTCTGCTGGTAGAAATTGAGTCTGAAGAGACTTTTTCTGATGTATGCTCTAACTGTTAGAGTTCTGGAAGGCATATGAGGAAAAGACACTTTGGTAAGAACCCAATACAATAGCAAGCTCGCAACTCCCAAACTCCCTTGCTTTTTTCCACTACAAATTGTGCACCACCAATCATACCCCAACCTTCATGATTTCTCTTTCCCCTTTATACTTACAACTGTTCTTTCTAGTATTTCTTTCAAATGGCATCAGTTCATTCGACACAAAATGTCAAAATACCTCCTTGAACTATCTCCTCAATCCTTCAGCCTGCAATCTCTTCCCCAGTAAGATTTTTTATTGGCTTCATAGGGATAATCTCTCCAAATTAATTTCAACTAACTCTTACTTGCTTTAAATATAGCCATTAGAATGTCAACACTCTGAGAGCAAGAAAGTACTCCACAATTTTCCTCCTGTATCTTCAGAGTGTAAGACAGTTCCCTTTCAAAAAACATTCTAAACTATTTGTGAGTTAAGCGACTGAAATCAATTTCCTCACTCTCAATATATGCCAACAAATACATCTGGATTTCCATTACATTACAGATGATACAATACATCTTTCTTCCAAATTATCCTTTCCTTGGTTCATTAGACACCCGAGTCCATTTCTAATTTCTGATTAATCTGGAAACTCTCTCTTCCATTCCATTCATCCTTGAAGTACTCAGGCCACACCTCCTCTCCCTGGAGCTTGTCTCACAACCTCCAAAAGAGGTAACATCTCTCCTTGCCTTTCCCCTCCACCTCCATTCTACAGAGAGTGTGATTTCCAGATGAAAGTTCTGAAATATCTGTGATTTGTGTTGAGGTGTGAGGGCCTGGGCATGAGGGGTGCAAGGCACAGGTAGAAAGGGGATTTTCTCTGATGCACATAAGAGAACAAAGGCTCCCATTATATGAAGGAAGAGCCCTCATGTTCATGAAACATATTGTCACCTAGATTTTCAAGAGAAGTCATAATACCTCAAAAAAAGGAGTAATTCACAAACAAGAACATAGAGATATATCAGAAGCAAAGAATCATTTTTATTGAGAATAAGGAATTTGCCCAACTGTGGGGTATTAGGCTTGTTCCCACAGTCAGATGACACAATCCAGAGTAAAGGGATAAACACGAACATTTAGAAAACAGTCAGATGATACCACACAGCCTTGAGGCACAGGATGCCATTCTAGAAATGTTGCTTGGAGGTGTGAGCCTCTGTGAAGCATGCAATTTCGTGGATATAGAAAATGTGAGGTATGAATCCTTGATTCAGCCTTCCATTAGATGTCTCTTATTTAGAGGACAATGGGGTGATGTTCTAACAGCAAGAAGAATAACATCTTCTATAGCAAAATGGACGGTAACCATAGCAGCCGGAGCCATACCCACAGTAGGAGCCATATCCACAGCCATATCCACAGCCATAGCCCATACCACAGCCACAGCCATAGCCAGGTACATAACTACAGCCATAATAGGGGCAATAGCCACAGCCGTAGCCATAGCCACAACCATAGCCATAGCGATAGCCAGGTCCATAACTATATCCATAATAGGGGCCATAGCCACAGCCATAGCCATAGCCACAGCCATAGCCACAGCCATAGCCACAGGAGTTGCCATAGTTGCAACACATCTTGTCAAGAGAAGAGAATTCACGTGGGTTGTGAGAGGATGTGGTGAACTGAGTGTCTTCTGCTAGCCTTGGACCTTTATATACTGTCAGTAATTGGCAGAACATACCATTCATCCCCTGACATACCCAACAAATATGTAAGCACTTCTGGTATGCCACTCACTGTCAACAATCAATAAATGTCTTGGGAAATGTGACTTCATTCTGTTGGAGTCTCCAGTTCCATTTGAAGAATAGCATTTTAATTTGCTCTGCCAAAGAATTCCCTCACTAGAATCATGTGCCATACGTAAAACTGGTACCCACCTTCACTACTTGTTGTCATTTAATTTACCTTATGTATCATGGTTGAGGGACATTTAGGAAAATTTTGTCCTCTTGATCTCTCCTCTTTCCTAAGCTATCTACCTGTCCCCATAGGGAAGGAAATAACTCCCATCTCCTTTCTGGAATCATTGCAAATTTTTGCCTGCCTTCTCATACCCAGATACCTACTGCAGATACCTACTAGCTCCAAGTGTGATAAACGAGGGAAGATGCTAATTCCAGTCATCAGAACAAAGCCCAACAACACTGGAACTTCTGCTGTACAATGCCAATAGTGTTGAGATCTAGAAACCTTGGTTTGAATCTCACATCTCTATATTCTCTCTTTATTGGTGTCTAAAACCAAATACTTCCTTTTTTTCTTAACTAAACCCTTTATCCAATCATTCCATTACCAGACATGAAGTCAAAAAGAAAGGAAGAAGGAAGGAAGGAAGGAAGGAAGGAAGGAAGGAAGGAAGGAAGGAAACGAGGGAGGGAGGAAAAGAAAGGAAGAAAGAAAGAAAGAAAGAAAGAAAGAAAGAAAGAAAGAAAGAAAAGAGAGAAAGAAGAAAGAAAGATAGGAAGGAAGGAAGGAAGGAAGGAAGGAAGGAAGGAAGGAAGGAAGAAATGAAGGTGTCTCTGCATTTGTTTGCATAGTTGTTTCTTGGGATATTTCTGCTCATCTTGGTTGTCTATGCTTTACCTCAATCACCATTTTATGAATCCAAAATTTGCATTAGTTTTTACTGTGACAACTATAAAATCCAAACTGGAAGGGGGTATATACTCAGGAAAATCATTCCTTCTCCTCCTCGCTAAAATTTCCCATTAAGGAAATGTGGGACCTCCAGTCTTTTCCTGAATGCTTTCAACCGGGAATTTCATAAACCTGCTGATTTCCTTTCCTCTGATCTTTCCTTAGTAGACATTTTTCTTTCAGTTGACAGTATTTCCTACTTTTAGACTGGGGTATGTGATCCCTCTGCTGTGATTCATCCCTTACAAGGAGTTTAAGGAAAATATGCCCACTACAATTGTTCTGTAGCTTAAATTTCGCTACTTGTCTACCATTCTTGAAATTCACAACTATAAGCTCTAATGCACAAAATCCCTAGAATACACACTTTGATTTTCTAACACCCTCTTTCTTGTCACAATACTCCCGACCTATTGAAAAAGTTTTCTAGCTCTATTGCATTATTTCTAGTACCTTTCCATTCAGGTTTCTGAATGCAGATGCATAATGGCAGAAAAAAAAGTCTCTTTTTCTGTGCACCCTTCTTTCCAGAGAAAGTACAGCCTCGCACATAATTTGAATTACGTCAGTATTTGTCCAATTAAAAAATGCATTAGAACAAAGCCGTTTTCAAATGTTGGTGTGCCATTTAGAAGTTATAAAATAATTCAATATATTATCGCAATATTCTCATTCCATTCAACCCGAAAATCTCCAATATTCTTGGACTAAGAGAGTCTCAAATTTCACACTTTAAAGATAGTTGTGTAGGGGTTGCTGGATGGCTAGTTGATTAAGTGTCCAACCTCAGCTCAGGTGATGATCTTACAGTTTGTGAGTTCGAGCCCCGTGTAATGCTCTGTGCTGACAGCCTGGAGACTGAAGCCTGATTCAGATTCTGTGTCTCTTTCAAACTCTGCCCCTCCCACGCTGACAGTCTGTCTCTCAAAAAAATAAATAAATAAATGAAAAAAATTGAAATATATGAATAAATATAAATAAAGTTGTCTGTTTGTGAACACATTGTTCCACATGTTCTCTATGCCTTATAAATAACCAGAACGTCACTAGATATGTAAATTATAATATAATGCCTAATTGATGATATTCTTCCCTCCTTCAGAAGCCTTAAAGACAAGGAACATAATGGAACAATGAATAGATTTTCAACAAACTGTAATTATTAGAATTCTTTTCCCTGTTTGTACGATGTACCCATCCTAGGCTAACTCAGAGCACACTCAGTCATCACATCAGATTTCGACTATCCCATGTGTTCCAGATTTAGACTATCCCATATATTCCATCCCTTGAGAGAAGGCTTAATTCTTCGTCAGCAGGACACTCAATATACGGGGCATAGCCTCCACCCAGGGCTGACCTCGATGGCAAGGCCATCCTCCTTGGACTCTGACAGGGCTTAGAGTCTCCTGGCTCTAGGATTCTCACACTCAGACTTTGTGCACTCACCTTTGCCATGCATACGAGTCAGCGATCGGTTTTTCACTGCTGGTGGAATTTGAGTCTGAAATACATTTTCTATTGTAGGATCTAAAGGTGAGAGTTCTGGAATGGCACCTGAGGAAAGGACACTGAAGTCAGACCCCAACAAACGGAAGGTTCTCAAACTCAGAAAGGATGGGCTTCTCATCCCATTCTTGTATACGCACCAGGGAAGACACTGAAGGACACCATTAAAGCCCTACTCCTTCCTCTTTTCAACTGAAAATTGTGGCACCATTGATCATACCCAACACGTAATGAATTTCTCTTCCCCTTTCTACTTAGTACTGCCCTTTCTGGCCATTCTTTCCACTTGATCAGTTCGTTTGATACCAAACATCAAAGTACCACCCCGAACTATCTCTCCAATATTTAATGAACCTTCATTCTCTTCCCCAGGAAGCTGTTTTATTCTCTCCAAGCAAATTATGTGTCTAAATTTGTCATAATTAATTTGTAAAATATTTATTAACACCAACAAAATGTAAACACTCAGAGTAGGAAATTCATCTGCAATTTTTCTACTATGTATTCAGTGTGTTGGATAGTTCTCTTTCAAACAGATTCAAAAGGATTTGTCAATTAAGTGATTTAAATCAATTTCTTCAAACTCATTTTATGCCAACAAATATATTAGCAAATCCATCCAATTCAGATGATATGATACCACGCTTTGCTTCTAACGTACCCTTTCCTTGCTTCTTTACACTTCAGCTGAGGCAGCTTCCAATTTCTCATGAATACCAGACACTCTCTCTTCCATCACATTCATCCTTTAAGTGATCAGACCACACCCCCTTCCCCTTGGGCTTCTGTCACAACCTCCCAAGAGGTGCCATCCCTCCCTGTCCTCGACTTTTCCCTCCACATGCATTCTACCTACAGTGTGATTTCCAGGGCACAGTTCTGGAATACTGTGTGATTTGTGTTGGAGTGTTATGGATATGAGACTTAGGTGGAGAAGACATTATATCAATGCATGTAAGAGAAGAAATGCTTGTATGATATCCAGAAAGAGACCCGGGTACATGAAATATATTGTCAGCCCAATTTTCAAGACACGCCATAACACCTCAAGAAAGGAGGCTTTCACAAGAAAGAACAGAGACATTTGATAGAAGGAATGAAACATTTTTATTGAGAATAAGGGATTTGCCCAAATGTGGGATGTTCGAAACCTTGCCACAGTCACAACACAGAATCCATATTAAGGGAGTAAAGCCAACACTTCGTGGAAAACTGTTAGATGATGCTTCATAGCCTCAATTTGCAAGCTGCCATCTTACAAATGTTACTGGAGGTCAAATCTTCTATGACACATGCAATGTTCCCGATATATAAATCTTGGGGTATAGATCCTTGAATGAGCCTTCTCTTAAGGTGTGTCGTTTCAGAAGCAAGTGGGGTTTGGACAGTGATGTTCTAGCAGCAAGAGGAATAACATCTTCTATAGAAAAATGGCCGGTAGCCACAGCAGTTGGAGCCATAGCCATAGCCACAGCCATATCCAGTGCCATAGCCACAGCAGGAGCCATAGCCACAGCCATATCCTGAGCCATAGCCACAGCCATAACGGAGGCCATAACCACAGCCATAATACGGACTACATCCACAGCCATAGCCATATCCACAGCCACAGCCACAGGAGTTGCCGTAGTTGCAACACATCTTGCCAAGACAAGAGAATTCACGTGGGTTGTGAGAGGATGTGGTGAAGTGCGTGTCTTCTACTTGCTTTGGACCCTTATATACTGTCAGTAATTAGCAGAGCATGTCACTCATCCCCTGACTTACCCAACAAATATGTAAGCAACTGTGCTGTGCCAGTCACTGTCAACAATCAACAATGTCTTGGGCAACGTGAGCTCATTATTAAGGAGACTCCAGTTTTATTAAAGAAGGGCATTTTATTTCATTCTTCCAAAAAACATTTCTCGGTAGAATCATGGACTCTAAGTAAAACCAAAATCCATGTTCACAATCTCCAATCATTTAACAAGAAGGCTGAGGGGTTTTTAGGAAATATTTCTCCTTCTTGATCTCTCCACACTCATAAAACATCTACCTCTGTCCATAAGGAAAGAAAAATTCATCTGCTTTCTGGAATCATTGCAACATCTTACCAGGCTTCTTGCACCCAGATACTGCTACAGATATCTACTGGGTCTGTGTGGTAAAAGCTAGGGATGATGCCCATTTCATGACACAGAAAGTCCCTCAACACCATTGAAGTGCCTCATGTAAAATGTCAAAAGTGCTGAGATCGAGAAACCTAGCTTTATAGGCTCACATCTATAAATTAGATTCTCTCTTTACTCGTGTCTATGTCCAAAGATTCCCCTCCTTCTCAAATAAACTGAAAGTCCAACCCTTTCATCACCAGATATACGGGGGGGGGGGGGGGGGGGGGGGGAGGATGTTGTTTATTTGTTTGTGATGCTTTTGCTTATCTTCATTGTCCAGGCCACTATGTTCATATCCAGGCAGAATCCAAATTTAAACTACGTTTCACTGTAACAACTATGAAATCCTAGTTGGAAACGAGTACAAATTCAGGTATCATTTCTTTTACTCCACACTCAAATTTCAACACCAAGAAATGAGAGTCATCCAGTCCTTTATTGAATGACTTCCACAGGCATTTTAATAAAACTGCTGATTTCCTTTTCGGAGAAGTTTCATTATTAGATATGTTTCCTTTGGTTGAGAATATTTCCTACTGTTTTTTTTCTAATATTGCTCATGGGTTATCTGATCACTCCACTATGTGTCATCCCTAACAACAAATTCAACACATATATCCCCTTACAAATGTTCTTTACCTTTAATTTTCCTACTTTTCCATCATTATTGAAATTCAAAACCATAAATTCCAATGCACGAGTTCCCTGAAATAGACATGATACTTTTTAAACACCCACTCTCTGGTCACAATACCCACGAACTAATGAAAAACACTTCCTATCTTTATTGCTTTATTTCTATACACTTCCATTAAGAGTTCGGGACACTGATGTTTAATGGCAGAAAAAAATCTTTTCTTCTGTGTGTCCTTGAATCATCGGTTAGCTCTAAGCCTAGTGCCTGGCACATAATCTCAACTCAATATTTCTGCCAATAACAAACAGACATATTAAAACAAAACCATGTTCAAACGTTGGTATCACTTAGAATCTATAAGAATGTGAATATATGTCATAATGTTCTCAATTCATTCAAGCCGAAAGTCCCAAATGTTCATTGCTAAAACAGTCACAAATTTCACCTTTTGAAGATATCTGTTAGTATTCAAAGTCATTTCTACAGATATACAAGTTATCTCATATGCCTAATAAATGATAAACTCTTTACTAGAAATAGAAAGTATGAGATACGTGCCTAATAAATACTATTCTGCCCTGTTATAGGTAGTGTTCAATGAAAAGGAACCTAATGAAACCATAAGTTCTATGTTCAACAAACTGTAATGATTAGAATTGACTTCCCCTGTGTATACAATTTTCTCACCTCTGATTTATCCAGAGCACAGTCAGTCCCAAGAAATGACTTACAGATGTTCCATCTGTGAGAATTTCCAGCTCTTGAAAGAACATCTCTTTCCTCGTCAGTAAGACACATTATATCCTGGGTGTAGTTTCCCTCCAGGACAACCTTGATGGCAGAGCCATCTTCCTTGGAACTGGCCAAGTTGTGGAGTCTCCAGGACCAAGGGTACTCAGACCCAGAATTTGTGCAGTGACCCTTGTCATGGAGATGAGACAGTGAGTGTTTTATTCTGCTGGTTGAAATTGTGTCTGAAAGACAATTTTTGTTGTAGGATCTAAATGTTAGAGGTCTGGAAAGGCACATGAGAGAAGCACACTGAAATCAGAATCCAACAAATTAGTACGCATTCAAACTCAGAAAATCAACTGGAACTATTAATTTCATTTTATATCTGCTCCATTAGAGAGCCCATTTAAGACACTAGCCATTGTGTTTTTGCACTAAAACTCGTGGCACCACTGATCATACCCAAAACCTTATGTATTTCTCTTTCTACTTTACATTTACAACTGTCCTTTCTAGTATTTCTGGAAACTGACATGAGTTCATGTGACAGAACATGTCAAAACACATCCTTGAACTAACTCTTCAATACTTCAGTCTTCTCAAGGATGCTGTTTTATTCACACCATAGGAATTATCTCTCTAAAATATCCGAATTAATTCTTCTTTTTGTTTTATTAACCTACTAGATTGAAACCACTCTGACAGCAAGAAATTCACTTGTAATTTTTCTACTGAGCCTTCAGGGTGTGTGACAGTTGCCTTTCAAAAACATTCAAAATGATTTGGAAATTAATTGACTTAAATCAATTTACTGAAACTCAGTATATGCCAACAAATGTATTTGCACTTCCATCAAAATGCAGATCATACAATATCACGTTTTTCTTTTGCTTCTCATTTCCTTAGTTTCTTACATCTCAACAGAGGCAGCTCCCAATTTCTCATTAATCCCAAAAATTCTCTCTTCAACTCCATTCATCCTTGAAGCACTCAGGCCATACTTCCTCCCCCTTGAGCTTGTGTCACAACTTCCCGAAGAGGTGTCCTAACTCTTCCTCTTACCCCTCCAGCCTTCAGCTCCATTTTAGATACGGTGTCACCTCAAGGACATAGTTCTTACACAGTGTGATTTATGTTGAGGTGTTATGGATACAAGAAATAGGAGAAGACATTATCTCCGATGCACATAAGAGAAGAAAGGCTTATATTATATCTAGGAAGAGACCCAGGTTCATGGAATATATTGTTGCCCGAGTTTCAGGAGATGCCATACACCTCAAAAAGGAGTCATTCATTAGCAAGAACACAGAGATTAGTTAGAAAAAAAATGAAACATTTTTATTGAGAATAAGGGATTTGCCTCACTGTGGGATTTTAGATATGTTGCCACAGTCTCAACAAAGAACCCAGAATAGAAGTGAAGACTAACATTTGGAAAATAGTCAGAGGATACCACATAGCCTTCAGCCACAGGATGCCTTCATACAAATGCTAACTAGGGGTCACAATTACCGAAAGTATGCAATTCATCAGATATAGAAATCTTGGGGTATAAATCAATGAATCAGCCCTCCCTTAAAGCATGCCATTTCAGAAGGAAATGTGTCTTGGACAGTGATGTTCTAGAAGCAAGAAGAATAACATCTTCTATACCAAAATGGCCAGTAGCCACAGCAACCAGAGCCATAGCCACAGCCACAGCCATATCTGGTGCCATAACCACAGCAGGAGCCGTATCCACAGCCATATCCACAGCCATAGCCAGGTCCATAACTATAGCCATAATAAGGCCCATAGCCACAGCCATAGCCATAGCCACAGCCATAGCCACAAGAGTTGCCGTAGTTGCAACACATCTTGGAAGAGATTTCACGTGGGTTGCAAGAGGATGTGGTGAAGTGCGTGTCTTCTACTAGCCTTGGACCTTTATATACTGTCAGTAATTGGCAGAACATACCATTCATCCCCTGACATACCCAACAAATATGTAAGCACTTCTGGTATGCCACTCACTGTCAACAATCAATAAATGTCTTGGGAAATGTGACTTCATTCTGTTGGAGTCTCCAGTTATATTTAAAGTACAACATTTTAATTTGCTCTGCCGAAGAATTCTCTCACTAGAATCATGTGCCATATGTAAAACTGGTACCCACCTTCACAACTTATTGTCATTTAATTTACCTTATGTATCATGGTTGAGGGACATTTAGGAAAATTTTGTCCTCTTGATATCTCCTGTTTCCTAAGCTATCTACCTGTCCCCATAGGGAAGGAAATAACTCCCATCATCTTTCTGGAATCATTGCAAATTTTTGCCTGCCTGCTCACACCCAGATACCTACTGCAGATACCTACTAGCTCCATGTATGATAAACGAGGGAAGATGCTAATTCCAGCCAACAGAACAAAGCCCAACAACACTGGAACTTCTGCTGTACAATGCCAATAGTGTTGAGATCTAGAAACCTTGGTTTGTAACCTCACATCTCTATATTCTCTCTTTATTGGTGTCTAATTCCAAATTCTTCCTTGTTTTCTGAACTACACCCATTATTCAATCATTCCATTGCCAGACATAAAGTCAAAAGGAAAACAAGGAAGGAAGGAAGAAATTAGAAAGAATGAAAGAAAGAAAGAGACAAAGAAAGAGAGAGTAGAGAGAAAGAAAGAGAGAGTGGAAAGAAAGAAAGAAAGAAAGAAAGAAAGAAAGAAAGAAAGAAAGAAAGAAAGAAAGAAAAAGAAAGGAAGGAACAAAGGAAGCTGTCTCTGTTTTTTGTTTGTATGGTTGTTTCTTGGGATGTTTCTGCTCATCTTTGTTGTCTACTCTTTACATCAATCATCATTTTATGAATCTGGCAGAATCCAAAATTTGTATTACTTTTTACTGTGACAACTCTAAAATCCAAGCTGCAAGGGAGTACAAACTCAGGAAGATCATTCCTTCTACTCCACGCTAAAATTTCCCATCAAAGAAATGTGTGACATCCAGTCTTTTACTCAATGCTTTCAACTGGGAATTTCATAAAACTGCTGATTTCCTTTCCTGTGATCTTTCCTTTGTAGACATTTTTTCTTCAGTTGACAGTATTTCCTACGACTTTTAGACTGCTCTACCTGATCACTCTGCTGTAATTCATCCCTTACCAGAAGTTTAAGGAAAATATACCCACTACAATTGTTCTTTGGCTTAATTTTCTCTACTTTTCTACCATTCTTGAAATTCACAGCTATAAACTCTAATGCACAAAATCCCTAGAATACACACTTTGCTTTTCTAACACCCCCTTTCTTGTCACAATACTCCTGAACTATTAGAAAAGTTTTCCAGCTTTCTTGCAGTATTTCTAGTAACTTTCCATTCAGGTTTCTGAATACAGATCCATAATGGCAGAAACATAATCTCCTCTTCTGTGCACCCCTCTTTCCAGATGAAGTAGAGCCTGGCACATAATTTGAATTCAGTCAATATTTCCCCAGTAAAGAAATGCATTAAAACAAAATTGTGTTCAAATGTTGGTGTGCCATTAGACGTTATAAGATAATTCAATATATGATCACCATGTTCTCATTCCATTCTACTCTTTCCATCCTGAAAGTCTCAAAAGTTTTTAACTAGTGAGACTCAAATATCACATTTTGAGGATACTTGTCAGTTTATGAACACCTTGTCACAGATGTGCAAGTTATCTTATATACCTAAAAAATTTTCGACCCTTTATGGATATGTAAATTGTGATATACATGCCTATCTGATGATGTTCTTCCCTCCTTCAGAAAGCCTTCAAAGACAAGGAAAATAATGGAAAAATGAGCCGATTTTTAACAAACTGTAATTATTGGAATTCCTTCCCCTGTCTGTAGGATTTACCCACCCTTGACTAACCCAGAGCACAGGCAGTCCTCAGAACAGACTTAGGATGTCCCATATTGAAAACTTCCAACCCGGGACAGAAGCCCTGATCCTTCCACAGCAGGACACTTAGTATCCTGGGCATAGCCTCATGCCAGGGCTGATCTTGATGGCAGAGTTATCTTCCTTAGAATTGGCCATGTTGTGGATGGAGTCTTTTAGCTCCAGTGTCCTCAGACTCAGACTTTCTTCAGTGACTTTTGTCACGGAGATGAGACAGTGAGTCATTCTTTCTGCTGGTAGAAACTGAGTCTGAAGACACTTTTTTCTGATGTACGCTCTAACTGTTAGAGTTCTGGAAGGCACATGAGGAAAAGACACTTTGGTAAGAACCCAACACAATAGTAAGCTCACAACTCCCAAACTATCCCTTGCTTTTTTCCACTACAAATTGTGGCGCCACCAATCATACCCCAACCTTCATGAATTTCTCTTTCCCCTTTATACTTACAACTGTTCTTTCTAGTATTTCGTTCAAATGGCATCAGTTCATTTGACACAAAATGTCAAAATACCTCCTTGAACTATCTCTGCAATCTTTCAGCCTGCAATCTCTTCCCCAGTAAGATGTTTTATTGCCTCCATAGGGATGATCTCTCCAAATTAATTTCAACTAATTCCTACTTATTTTTAAATATCGCCATTAGAAGGTCAACGCTCTGAGAGCAAGAAAGTACTCCACAATTTTCCTCCTGTATCTTCAGAGTGTAGGATAGTTCCCTTTCAAAAACATTCTAAACTATTTGTGAGTTAACTGACTGAAATCAATTTCCTCACTCTCAATATATGCTAACAAATACATCCAGACTTCCATTAAATTACAGATGATACAATACCACATCTTTCTTCTAAATTTTCCTTTCCTTAGTTCATTAGACATCCGAGTCCATTTCTAATTTCTCATTAATCTGGAAACTCTCTCTTCCATTCCATTCATCCTTGAAGTACTCAGGCCACACCTCTTCTCCCTGGAGCTTGACTCACAACCTCCTAAAGAGGTAACATCCCTCCTTGCCTTTCCCTTCCACCTCCATTTTACATAGAGTGTGATTTCCAGATGAAAGTTCTGAAATATCTGTGATTTGTGTTGAGGTGTGAGGGCCTGGGCATGAGGGGTGCAAGGCACAGGTAGAAAAGGCATTTTCTCTGATGCACATAAGAGAAGAAACACTTGCATTATATGAAGGAAGAGCCCTCATGTTCATGAAACATATTGTCACCTAGATTTTCAAGAGGAGTCATAATACTCCAGAAAAAGGAGTAATTCACAAGCAAGAACACAGAGATATATTAGAAGCAAAGAATCATTTTTATTGAGAATAAGGAATTTGCCCAACTGTGGGGTGTTAGGCTTGTTGCCACAGTCAGATGACAGAATCCAGAGTAAAGGAATAAACAACAACATTTAGAAAACAGTCAGATGATACCACACAGCCTTGAGGCACAGGATGCCATTCTAGAAATGTTGCTTGGAGGTGTGAGCCTCTGTGAAGCATGCATTTTCTTGGATATAGAAAATGTGAGGTATGAATCTTTGATTCAGCCCTCTCATTAGATGTGTCTTATTTAGAGGACAATGGGGTGATGTTCTAACAGCAAGAAGAATAACATCTTCTATAGCAAAATGGCCGGTAACCATAGCAGCCGGAGCCATAGCCACAACCACAGCCATATCTGGGGCCGTAGCCACAGCAGGAGCCATATCCACAGCCATATCCACAACCAGAGCCACAGCCATACCGGGAGCCATATCCACATCCATAGCCAGGTCCATAACTCCAGCTGTAATAGGGGCCATAGCCACAGCCGTAGCCATAGCCACAGCCATAGCCACAAGAGTTGCCGTAGTTGCAACACATCTTGTCAAGAGAAGAGATTTCACGTGGGTTGCGAGAGGATGTGGTGAACTGTGTGTCTTCTACTAGCCTTGGACCTTTATATACTGTCAGTAATTGGCAGAACATACCATTCATCCCCTGACATACCCAACAAATATGTAAGCACTTCTGGTATGCCACTCACTGCCAACAATCAATAAATGTCTTGGGAAATGTGACTTCATTCTGTTGGAGTCTCCAGTTATATTTAAAGAACAGCATTTTAATTGCTGTGCCAAAGAATTATCTCACTAGAATCATGTGCCATACGTAAAACTGGTACCCACCTTCACAACTTGTTGTCATTTAATTTACCTTATGTATCATTGTTGAGGGACATTTAGGAAAATCTTGTCCTCTTGATCTTTCCTCTTTCCTAAGCTATCTACCTGTCCCCATAGGGAAGGAAATAACTCCCATCTCCTTTCTGGAATCATTGCAAATTTTTGCCTGCCTGCTCACACCCAGATACCTACTGCAGATACCTAGTAGCTCCATGTGTGATAAACGAGGGAAGACGCTAATTCCAGTCATCAGAACAAAGCCCAAAACAACACTGGAACTTCTGCTGTACAATGCCAATAGTGTTGAGATCTAGAAACCTTGGTTTGAATCTAACATCTACATATTCTCTTTTTATTGGTGTCTAATTCCAAATACTTCTTTTTTTTCTCAACTAAACCCTTTATCCAATCATTCTATTGCCAGACATAAAGTCAAAAAGAAAAGAAGGAAGGAAGGAAGGAAGGAAGGAAGGAAGGAAGGAAGGAGTTATAAAATAAGAAGGAAAAAAAAGAAAGAAAAAGAAAGAAAGAAAGAAAGAAAGAAAGAAAGAAAGAAAGAAAGAAAGAAAGATGGTCAGAAGGAAGGAAGGAAGGAAGGAAGGAAGGAAGGAAGGAAGGAAGGAGGGAAGGAAGGAAGAAAGGTAGGTGTCTCTGCTTTTTGTTTGTATGGTTGTTTCTTGGGATGTTTCTGCTTGTCTTCGTTGTCTACACTTTACATCAATCACCATTTTACGAATCTGGCAGAATCCAAAATTTGTATCACTTTTTACTGTGAACTTTAAAATCCAACCTGGGAGGGAGTACAAACTCAGGAAGATCATTCCTTCTACTCCTCGCTAAAATTTCCCATCAAAGAAATGAGTGACATCCAGTCTTTTACTGAATACTTTCACCTGGGAATTTCATAAACCTGCTGATTTCCTTTCCTGTGATCTTTCCTTAGTAGACATTTTTCCTTCAGTTGACAGTATTTCCTAATACTTTTAGACTGGGGTATGTGATCCCTCTGCTGTGATTCATCCCTTACAAGAAGTTTAAGGAAAATATACCCACTACAATTGTTCTTTACCTTAATTTTCCCTACTTTTCTACCATTCTTGAAATTCACAACCATAATCTCTAATGCACAAAATCCCTGAATACACACTTTGCTTTTCTAACACCCCCTTTCTTGTCACAATACTCCTGAACTATTGGAAAAGTTTTCTAGCTCTATTACATTATTTCCAGTACCTTTCCATTCAGGTTTCTGAATACAGATGCATAATGGCAGAAAAAAAAGTCTTTTATTCTGTGCAACCCTGTTTCCCGATGAAGTACAGCCTGGCACATAATTTGAATTCCTTCAATATTTCTCCAATTAAAAAATGCATTTAAAAAACCGTGTTCAAATGTTGGTGTGCCATTTAGAAGTTATAAAATAATTCAATATATTATGGCAATAATCTCATTCCATTCAACCTGAAAATCCCCAATATTCTTGGACTAAGAGAGTCTCAAATTTCACACTTTAAAGATAGTTGTCTGGGGGTTCCCGGGTGGCTCATTGGTTAAGTGTCCAACCTCAGCTCAGGTGATGTCTTACAGTTTGTGAGTTTGAGCCCCATGTAGAGCTCTGTGCTGACAGCCTGGAGCCTGAAGCCTGATTCAGATTCTGTGTCTCTTCCTCACTCTGCCCTTCCCACCCTGACACTCTGTCTCTCAAAAAAAATAAAAAAGAAAAAAATTCAAATGAATAAAAAAATAAATGTAATAGTCTGTTTGTGAACGCATTGTTCCTTATGTTCTTCTATGCCTTATAAATAACCAGACCATTACTAGATATGTAAATTATGATATACATGCCTAATTGATGATATTCTTCCCTCCTTCAGAAGCCTTCAAAGACAAGGAACATAATGGAACAATGAATAGATTTTCAACAAACTGTAATTATTAGAATTCTTTTCCCTGTTTGTACGATGTACCCATCCTAGACTAACTCAGAGCACACTCAGTCATCACATCAGATTTAGACTATCCCATGTGTGATAATTCCATCCCTTGAGAGAAGGCTTAATTCTTCATCAGCAGGACACTTAATATACTGAGCATAGCCTCCATCCAGGGCTGACCTCGATGGCAAGGCCATCCTCCATGGAATCTGACAGGGTTTAGAGTCTCCTGGCTCTAGGACCCTCACACTCAGACTTTGTGCACTCACCTTTGTCATGGATATGAGTCAGTGATTGGTTTTTCACTGCTGGTTGAATTTGAGTCTGAAATACATTTTCTATTGTAGGATCTAAAGGTGAGAGTTCTGGAATGGCACCTGAGGAAAGGACACTGAAGTCAGACCCCAACAAATGGAAGGTTCTCAAACTCAGAAAGAACTGGGCTTCTCATCCCATTCTTGTATACGCACCAGGGAAGACACTGAAGGACACCATTAAAGCCCTACTCCTTCCTCTTTTCAACTGAAAATTGTGGCACCACTGATCATACCCAACACATAATGAATTCCTCTTTCCCTTCTCCTTAGTACTGCCCTTTCTAGCCATTCTTTCAACTTGATCAGTTCATTTGACACCAAACATCAAAGTACCACCCCGAACTATCTCTCCAATATTTAATGAACCTTCATTCTCTTCCCCAGGAAGCTGTTTTATTCTCTCCAAGCAAATTATGTGTCTAAATTTGTCATAATTAATTTGTAACATATTTATTAACACCAACAAAATGTACACACTCTGAGAGTAGGAAATTCATCTGCAATTTTTCTACTATGTATTCAGTGTGTCGGATGGTTCTCTTTCAAACACATTCAAAAATATTTGTCTGACCGGCAGAAGATGGCGGCATAGGAGGACGCTGGGCCTACCGCACATCCTGCTGATCACTTAGATTCCTACACCTGCCTAAATAACCCAGAAAACCACCAGAAGACTAGCAGAATGGAGTCTCCAGACCCAAGCGCAGACGAGAGGCCCACAGAAGAGGGGCCCCTCCTGAAGTGGATCACCTAAGGAGAAGCGAGCTAAGCCTGCCCCTCCTGCCCCCGTGCACCTTGCCTACCCACCCCAACTAATACGCCAGATCCCCAGCACCACAAGCCTGACAGTGTGCAAGTAGTCCAGATGGGCCAGGCCACCCCACAGTGAATCCCGCCCCTAGGAGAGGGGAAGAGAAGGTACTCACCAGTCTGACTGTGGCCCCAGCGGTGGGCTGGGGGCAGACATCAGGTCTGACTGCGGCCCCGCCCACCAACTCCATTTATACACCACAGCACAGGGGAAGTGCCCTGCAGGACCACACCACTCCAGGGACTATCCAAAATGACCAAATGGAAGAATTCCCCTCAAAAGAATCTCCAGGAAATAACAACAGCTAATGAACTGATCAAAAAGAATTTAAATAATATAACAGAAAGTGAATTTAGAGTAACAGTCATAAAATTAAACGCTGGGCTTGAAAACAGAATAGAGGACAGCAGAGAATCTATTGCTACAGAGATCAAGGGACTAAGGAATAGTCAGGAGGAGCTGAAAAACGCTTTAAACGAGATGCAAAATAAAATGGAAACATCCACGGCTCGGGCTGAAGAGGCAGAGGGAGAATAGGTGAACTAGAAGATAAAATTATGGAAAAAGAGGAAGCTGAGAAAAAGAGATAAAAAATCCAGGAGTATGAGGGGAAAATTAGAGAACTAAGTGATACACTAAAAAGAAATAATATACGCATAATTGGTATCCCAGAGGAGGAAGAGAGAGGGAAAGGTGCTGAAGGTGTACTTGAAGAAATAATAGCTGAGAACTTCCCTGAACTGGGGAAGGAAAAAGGCATTGAAATCCAAGAGGCACAGAGAACTCCCTTCAGATGTAACTTGAATCGATCTTCTGCACAACATATCATAGTGAAACTGGCAAAATACAAGGATAAAGAGAAAATTCTGAAAGCAGCAAGGGATAAATGTGCCCTAACATATAAAGGGAGACCTGTAAGACTCGTGACTGATCTCTCTTTTGAAACTTGGCAGGCCAGAAAGGATTGGCAGCAGATCTTCAATGTGTTGAACAGAAAAAATATGCAGCCAAGAATCCTTTATCCAGCAAGTCTGTCATTTAGAATAGAAGGAGAGATAAAGGTCTTCCCAAACAAACAAAAACTGAAGGAATCTGTCACCACGAAACCAGCCCTACAAGAGATCCTAAGGGGGATCCTGTGAGTCAAAGTACCAGAGACATCGCTACAAGCATAAAACATACAGACATCACAATGACTCTAAACCCGTATCTTTCTATAATAACACTGAATGTAAATGGATTAAATGCGCCAACTAAAAGACATAGGGTATCAGAATGGATAAAAAAAACAAGACCCATCTATTTGCTGTCTACAAGAGACTCATTTTAGACCTGAGGACACCTTTAGATTGAGAGTGAGGGGATGGAGAACTATTTATCATGCTCCTGGAAGCCAAAAGAAAGCTGGAGTAGCCATACTTATATCAGACAAACTAGACTTTAAATTAAAGGCTGTAACAAGAGATGAAGAAGGGCATTATATAGTAATTACAGGGTCTATCCATCAGGAAGAGCTAACAATTATAAATGTCTATGCGCTGAATATGGAAGCCCCCAAATATATGAAACAATTACTAATAAACATAAGCAACCTTATTGATAAGAATGTGGTAATTGCAGGGGACTTTAACACTCCACTCACAGAAATGGATAGATCATCTAGACACAGGATCAATGAAGAAGCAAGGACACTGAATGATACATTGGCTCAGATGGACTTGACAGATATATTTAGAACTCTGCATCCCAAAGCAACAGAATATACTTTCTTCTCGAGTGTACATGGAACATTCTCCAAGATAGATCATATACTGGAGGAAAACCTCCAAAGGCATGGAGGTTAAAGAACACCCTACTAAAGAATGAATGGTCAACCAGGCAATTAGAGAAGAAATTTAAAAAATATATGGAGACAAACGAAAATGAAAATACAACAATCCAATCGCTTTGGGATGCAGCGAAGGCAGTCCTGAGAGGAAAATACATTGCAATCCAGGCCTATCTCAAGAAACAAGAAAAATCCCAAATACAAAATCTAACAGCACACCTAAAGGAAATAGAAGCAGAACAGCAAAGGCAGCCTAAACCCAGCAGAAGAAGAGAAATAATAAAGATCAGAGCAGAAATAAACAATATAGAATCTAAAAAAACTGTAGAGCAGATCAACGAAACCAAGAGTTGGTTTTTTTGAAAAAATAAACAAAATTGACAAACCTCTAGCCAGGCTTCTCAAAAAAAAAGGGAGATGACCCAAATAGATAAAATCATGAATGAAAATGGAATGATTACAACCAATCCCTCAGAGATACAAACAATTATCAGGGAATACTACGAAAAATTGGACAACCTGGAAGAAATGGACAAATTCCTAAACACCCACACTCTTCCAAAACTCAATCAGGAGGAAATAGAAAGCTTGAACAGGCCCATAACCAGTGAAGAAATTGAATCAGTTATCAAAAATCTCCCAACAAATAAGAGTCCAGGACCAGATGGCTTCCCAGGGGAGTTCTACCAGACGTTTAAAGCAGAGATAATACCTGTCCTTCTATGCTGTTCCAAGAAATAGAATGGGAAGGAAAACTTCCAGACTCATTCTATGAAGCCAGTATTACTTTGATTCCTAAACCAGACAGAGACCCAGTAAAAAAAGAGAACTACAGGCCAATATCCCTGATGAATATGGATGCAAAAATTCTCAATAAGATACTAGCAAATCGAATTCAACAGCATATAAAAAGAATTATTCACCATGATCAAGTGGGATTCATTCCTGGGATGCAGTGCTGGTTCAACATTCGCAAATCAATCAATGTGATACATCACATTAATAAAAGAAAAGATAAGAACCATATGATCCTGTCAATCGATGCAGAAAACGCCTTTGACAAATTCAGCATCTTTCTTAATAAAAACCCTCGAGAAAGTCGGGATAGAAGGAACATTCTTAAACATCATAAAAGCCATTTATGAAAAGCCCACAGCTAACATCATCCTCAATGGGGAAAAACTGAGAGCTTTCTCCCTGAGATCAGGAACATGACAGGGATGTCCACTCTCACTGCTGTTGTTTAACATAGTGTTGGAAGTTCTAGCATCAGCAATCAGACAACACAAGGAAATCAAAGGCATCAAAATTGGCAAAGATGAAGTCAAGCTTTCACTTTTTGCAGATGACATGATATTATACAAAAGTCTGCCAGAACTGATACATGAATTCAGCAAAGTTGCAGGATACAAAATCAATGTACAGAAATCAGTTGCATTCTTAAACACTAATAATGAAGCAACAGAAAGGCAAATAAAGAAACTGATCCCATTCACAATTGCACCAAGAAGCATAAAATACCTCGGAATAAACCTAACCAAAGATGTAAAAGATCTGTATGCTGAAAACTATAGAAAGCTTATGAAGGAAATTGAAGAAGATATAAAGAAATGGAAAAACATTCCATGCTCATGGATTGGAAGAATAGATATTGTTAAAATGTCAATACTACCCAAAGCTATCTACACATTCAATGCAATCCCAATCAAAATTGCACCAGCATTCTTCTCAAAGCTAGAACAAGCAATCCTAAAATTTGTATGGAACCACAAAAAGCCCCAAATAGCCAAAGTAATTTTGAAGAAGAAGAGCAAAACATGAGGCATCACAATCCCAGACTTTAGCCTCTACTACAAAGGTGTAATCATCAAGACAGCATGGTATTGGCACAAAAACAGACACATAGACCAATGGAATAGAATAGAAACCCCAGAACTAGACCCACAAACCTATGGCCAACTAATCTTTGACAAAGCAGGAAAGAATATCCAGTGGAAAAAAGACAGTCTCTTTAACAAATGGTGCTGGGAGAACTGGACAGCAACATGCAGAAGGATGAAACTAGACCACTTTCCTTACACCATTCACAAAAACAAACTCAAAATGGGTAAAGGACCTGAATGTGAGACAGGAAACCATCAAAACCCTAGAGTAGAAAGCAGGAAAAAACCTCTCTGACCTCAGCCACAGCAATTTCTTACTTGATACATCTCCAAAGGCAAGGGAATTAAAAGCAGAAAAGAACTATTGGGACCTCATGAAGATAAAAAGTTTCTGCACTGCAAGGGAAACACTCAACAAAACTAAAAGGCAACCAATGGAATGGGAAAAGATATTTGCAAATGACATATCGGACAAAGGGCTAGGATCCAAAATCTATAAAGAGCCCACCAAACTCCACACCCGAAAAACAAATAATCCAGAGAAGAAACAGGAAGAAAACATGAATAGACACTTCTCTAAAGAAGACATTCAGATGGCCAACAGGCACATGAAAAGATGTTCAATGTCGCTCCTCATCAGGGAAATACAAATCAAAACCACACTCAGATACCACATCATGCCAGTCAGAGTGGCTAAAATTAACAAATCAGGAGACTATAGATGCTGGAGAAGATGTGGAGAAATGGGAACCCTTTTGCACCATTGGTGGGAATGCAAACTGGTGCAGCTGTTCTGGAAAAGTGTGCTCAGATTCCTCAGAAAATTATAAATAGTCCTACCCTATGACCCAGCAATAACACTGCTAGGAATTTACCCAAGGGATACAGGAGTGCTGATGCATAGGGGCACTTGTACCCCAATGTTTATAGTAACACTCTCAACAATAGCCAAATTATGGAAAGAGCCTAAATGTCCATCAACTGACGAATGGATAAAGATATTGTGGTTTATATACACAATGGAATACTACATGACAATGAGAAAGAATGAAATATGGCCTTTTGCAGCAACATGGATGGAACTGTTATGCTAAGTGAAATAAGTCATAAAGAGAAAGACAGATACCATATGTTTTCACTCTTATGTGGATCCTGAGAAACTTAACAGAAGTCCATGGAGGAGGGGAAGAAACAAAAAAGAGGTTAGAGAGGGAGAGAGCCAGAGCATAAGAGACTCTTAAAAATTGAGAAAAAACTGAGGGTTGGTGGGGAGTAGGAGGAAGGGGAAGGTGGGTGATGGGTATTGAGGAAGGCAACTTTTGGGATAAGCACTGGGTGTTGTATGGAAAACCAATTTGACAATAAATTTCCAATTAAAAAAATGGTGGATGGGAAAAAAAGAGAATAAATGCTTGTATTATATCAAGAAAGAGACCCAGGTACACGGAATATATTGTCAGCCCAATGTTCAAGAGAGGCCATAAACCTCATGAAAGGAGGCTTTCACAAGAAAGAACAGAGACGTTTGATGCAAGGAATGAAACATTTTTATTGAGAATAGGGGATTTGCCCAAATGTGGGATGTTCAGATCCTCACCACAGTCACGTCACAGAATCCATATTAAGGGAGTAAGACCAACACTTTTTGGAAAACTATTAGATGATACTCCATAGCCTCAATTCGCAAGATAACATGCCACAAATGTTACTGGAGGTCAAATCTTCTATGACACATGCAATGATCCCGATATATAAATCTTGGGGTATAGATCCTTGAATGAGCCTTCTCTTAAGGTGTGTCGTTTCAGAAGCAAGTGGGGTTTGGACAGTGATGTTCTAGCAGCAAGAGGAATAACATCTTCTATAGAAAAATGGCCAGTAGCCACAGCAGTTAGAGCCATAGCCATAGCCACAGCCATATCTGGTGCCATAGCCACAGCAGGAGCCATAGCCACAGCCATATCCTGAGCCATAGCCACAGCCATAATGGAGGCCATAACCACAGCCATCATACGGACTACATCCACAGCCATAGCCATATCCACAGCCACAGCCACAGGAGTTGCCGTAGTTGCAACACATCTTGCCAAGAGAAGAGAATTCACGTGGGTTGCGAGAGGATGTGGTGAAGTGCGTGTCTTCTACTAGCCTTGGACCTTTATATACTGTCAGTAATTAGCAAAGCATGTCACTCATCCCCTGACTTACCCAACAAATATGTAAGCAACTGTGTTGTTCCAGTCACTGTCAACAATCAATAATGTCTTGGGTAACGTGAGATCATTAATATGGAGACTCCAGTTTTATTTAAAGAACAGCATTTTAATTCACTCTGCCAAAAAACGTTTCTCGGTAGAATCATGGACTCTAAGTAAAACCAAAATCCATGTTCACACTCTTCAATCATTTAACAAGAAGGCTGAGGGGATTTTAGGAAAATTTTCTCCTTCTTGATCTCTCCACACTTGTAAAACATCTACCTCTGTCCATAAGGAAAGAAAAATTCATCTCCTTTCTGGAATCATTGCAACATCTTACCAGGCTTCTTGCACCCACATACCTGCTGCAGATACCTACTGGCTCTGTGTGGTAAAACCTAGGATGATGCCCATTTCAGGACACAGAATAGCCCTCAACATCATTGAAATTCCTCATGTCAAATGGCAAAAGTGCTGAGATCGAGAAACCTACCTTTGTAGCCTCACATTTATAAATGAGATTCTCTCTTTACTAGTGTCTATATCCAAATATTCCCTTTCTTCTCAACTAAACTGAAACTCCAACCTTTCACTCACCAGACATACAGTGGTGGGGAGGGGGGATATTGTTTGTTTGTTTGTTTGTTTGTTTGTTTGTTTGTTTGTGATGTTTTTGCTTATCTTCATTGTCCAGGTCACTATGTTCAGATTCAGGCAGAATCCAAAATTTAAATTACTTTTCACTGTAACAACTATGAAATCCTAGTTGGAAATGAGTACAAATTCAGGTATCATTTCTTCTACTCCACACTCAAATTTCAACACCAAGAAATGAGTGTCATCCAGTCCTTTATTGAATGACTTCCACAGGCATTTTAATAAAACTGCTGATTTCCTTTTCGGAGAAGTTTCATTATTAGATATGTTTCCTTTGGTTGAGAATATTTCCTTCTGTTTTTTTTTTTCCTAATATTGCTTATGGGTTATCTGATCACTCCACTATGCTTCATTCCTAACAACAAATTTAAAACATATATATCCCCTTACAAATGTTCTTTACCTTTAATTTTCCTACTTTGCCATCATTATTGAAATTCAAAACCATAAATTCCAATGCATGAGTTCCCTGGAATAGGCATGATACTTTTTAAACAGCCACTCTCTGGTCACAATGCCCACAAACTATTGAAAAACACTTCCTATCTTTATTGCCTTATTTCTATACACTTCCATTAAGAGCTTGGGACACTGATGTTTAATGGCAGAAAAAGATCTTTTCTTCTGTGTGTCCTTGAATCATCGGTTAGTTCTAAGCCTAGTGCCTGGCACATAATCTCAACTCAATATTTCTGCCAATAACAAACAGACATATTAAAACAAAACCATGTTCAAACATTGGTATCACTTAGAATCTATAAGAATGTGGATATAGGTCATAATGTTCTCAATTCATTCAAGCCGAAAGTCCCAAATGTTCATTGCTAAAACAGTCACAAATTTCACCTTTTGAAGATATCTGTTAGTGTTCAAAGTCATTTCTCCAGATATACAAGTTATCTCATATGCCTAATAAATGGTAAACCCTTTACTAGAAATAGAAAGTATGAGATAGGTGCCTAATGAATACTATTCTGCCTTCTTTCAGGTAGTGTTCAATGAAAAGGAACCTAATGAAACCATAAGTTCGATGTTCAACAAACTGTAATGATTGGAATTGACTCTCCCTGTGTATACAATTTTCTCACCTCTGATTTATCCAGAACACAGTCAGTCCCCAGAAATGACTTACAGATGTTCCATCTGTGAGAAATGTCCAGCTCTTGAAAGAACATCTCTTTCCTCATCAGTAAGACACATTATATCCTGGGTGTAGTTTCCCTCCAGGACTGACCTTGATGGCAGAGCCATCTTCCCTGGAATTGGCCATGTGGGGGAGTCTCCAGAACCAAGGGTTCTCAGACCCAGACTTTGTGCAGTGACCCTTGTCATGGAGATGAGACAGTGAGTCTTTTATTCTGCTGGTTGAAATTGTGTCTGAAAGATTTTTTTTTTGTTGTAGGATCTAAATGTTAGAAGTCTGGAAAGGCATAAGTGAGAAGGACACTGAAATCAGAATCCAACAAAGTAGTAAGCTATCAAACTTAGAAAATCAATCTGGAACTATTAATCTCATTTTATATCTGCCCCATCAGTGAGCCCATTTAAAGCACTAGCCATTGTTCTTTTGCACTAAAAATTGGGGCACCACTGATCATACCCAAAACGTCATGATTTTCTCTTTCCCCTTTACATTTACAACTGTCTTTCTAGTATTTTCTTGAAAGTAACATCGGTTCATTTGACACAAAATGTCAAAAAACCTCCTTCAATTAATTCTCCAAAGCTTAAACCTGCACTCTCTTCCCAAGGATGCTGTTTTATTCGCACCATAGGAATTATCTGTCTAAATTTATCTGATTAATCCTTCTTCTTTTTTTTTTTTTATTAACCTAGTAGAATGGAACCACTCTGAGACCAAGAAATTCACCTATAACTTTTCTACTGTGCCTTCAGGGTATAAGACAGTTCCCTTTCAAAAACATTCAAAATAATTTGTCAATTAACTGACTTAAATCAATTTACTCAAACTCAATATATGCCAACAAATGTATTTGCACTTCCATAAAAATGCAGATGTTACAATACCACATTATTCTCTTGCTTCTCATTTCCTTAGTTTTTTATATCTCAGCAGAGGCAGCTCCCAATTTCTCATTAATCCCAAAAATTCTCTCTTCAATTCCATTCATCCTTGAAGCACTCATGCCATACATCCTCCCTCTTGAGCTTGTGTCACAACTTCCCGAAGAGGTGTTCTAACTCCTCCTCTTACCCCTCCCGCCTTCAGCTCCATTCTAGATATAGTGTTATCTCAAGGACATACTCCTTACACAGTGTGATTTATGTTGAGGAGTTATGGATACAAGAAATAGGTGAAGACATTATCTCTGATGCACATAAGAGAAGAAATGCTTATATTATATCTAGGAAGAGACCCAGGTTCATGAAATATATTGTTACCCAATTTTCAAAAGATAACATAAGACCTCAGAAAGGAGTCATTCACAAGCAAGAACACAAAGATTTGTTAGAAAAAAATGAAACATTTTTATTGAGAATAAGGGATTTGCCTAATTGTGGGATTTTAGATATGTTGCCAAAGTCTCAACAAAGAACGCAGATTAGGGAGTAAAGACTAACATTTGGAAAATAGTCAGAGGATACCACATAGCCTTCAGCCACAGGATGCCTTCATACAAATGCTAACTTGAGGTCACAAATTCCTGAAAGCGTGCAATTTTTTGGATATAGAAATCTTGGAGTATGATTAAATGAATCAGCCCTCCCTTAAGGCATGCCACTTCAGAAGCAAATGTGTCTTGGAGAGTGATGTTCTAGCAGCAAGAAGAATAACATCTTCTATAGCAAAATGGACGGTAGCCACAGCAACCAGAGCCATAGCCACAGCCACAGCCATATCTGGTGCCATAGCCACAGCAGGAGCCATATCCACAGCCATAGCCAGGTCCATAACTACAGCCATAATAGGGACCATAGCCACAGCCATAGCCATAGCCACAGCCATAGCCACAGGAGTTGCCGTAGTTGCAACACATCTTGTCAAGAGAAGAGATTTCACGTGGGTTGTGAGAGGATGTGGTGAACTGTGTGTCTTCTACTAGCCTTGGACCTTTATATACTGTCAGTAATTGGCAGAACATACCATTCATCCCCTGACATATCCAACAAATATGTAAGCATTTCTGGTATGCCACTCACTGTCAACAATCAATAAATGTCTTGGGAAATGTGACTTCATTCTGTTGGAGTCTCCAGTTATATTTAAAGAACACCATTTTAATTTGCTCTGCCAAAGAATTCTCTCACTAGAATCATGTGCCATACGTAAAACTGGTACCCACCTTCACAACTTAGTGTCATTTAATTTACCTTATGTATCATCATTGAGGGAGATTTAGGAAAATTTTGTCTGCTTGATCTCTCCTATTTCCTAAGCTATCTACCTGTCCCCAAAGGGAAGGAAATAACTCCCATCTCCCTTCTGGAAT
Source organism: Panthera tigris (assembly GCF_018350195.1). Classification (NCBI taxonomy): domain Eukaryota; kingdom Metazoa; phylum Chordata; class Mammalia; order Carnivora; family Felidae; genus Panthera; species Panthera tigris. The sequence continues at coordinate 14,102,337 of NC_056668.1, read as the reverse complement.
CATTACAAATTTTTGCCTGCCTGCTCACACCCAGATACCTACTGCAGATACCTACTAGTTCCATGTGTGATAAACGAGGGAAGATGCTAATTCCAGCCATCAGAACAAAGCCCAACAACACTGGAACTTCTGCTGTACAATACAAATAGTGTTGAGATCTAGAAACCTTGGTTTAAATCTCACATCTCTATATTCTCTCTTTATTGGTATCTAATTCCAAATACTTCCTTTTTTCTTAACTAAACCCTTTATCCAATCATTTCATTACCAGACATGAAGTCAAAAAGGAAGGAAGGAAGGAAGGAAGGAAGGAAGGAAGGAAGGAAGGAAGAGAGAGAGAGAGAGAGAGAGAGAGAGAGAGAAAGAAAGAAGAAAGAAAGATAGGAAAGAACAAAGGAAGGAAGGAAGGAAGGAAGGAAGGAAGGAAGGAAGGAAGGAAGGAAGGAAGAGAGAGAGAAAGAAAGAAAGAAAGAAAGAAAGAAAGAAAGAAAGAAAGAAAAAAGAAAGAAAGAAAGAAAGAAAGAAAGAAAGAAAGAAAGAAAGAAAAGAAAGAAAGAAGAAAGAAAGATAGGAAGGAAGGAAGGAAGGAAGGAAGGAAGGAAGGAAGGAAGGAAGGGAGAAATAAAGGTGTCTCTGCTTTTGTTTGCATGATTGTTTCTTGGGATATTTCTGCTCTTCTTGGTTGTCTATGCTTTACATCAATCACCATTTTATGAATGAAAAATTTGCATTACTTTTTACTGTGACAACTATAAAATCCAAGCTGGAAGGGTGTATAAACTCAGGAAAATCATTCCTTCTACTCCTCGCTAAAATTTCCCATCAAAGAAATGTGGGATATCCAGTCTTTTCCTGAATGCTTTCAACCGGGAATTTCATAAAACTGCTGATTTCCTTTCCTGTGATCTTTCCTTAGTAGACATTTTTCCTTCAGTTGACAGTATTTCCTACGACTTTTAGACTGGGGTATGTGATCCCTCTGCTGCTAAGGAAAGAAAAGAAATTAAGGAAAATTTAAGGAAAATTAAAAGAAATTAAGGAAAATACCCACTACAATTGTTCTGTAGCTTAATTTTCGCTACTTGTCTACCATTCTTGAAATTCACAACTATAAGCTCTAATGCACAAAATCCCTAGAATACACATTTTGCTTTTCTAACACCCTCTTTCTTGTCACAATACTCCTGACCTATTGAAAAAGTTTTCTAGCTCTATTGCATTATTTCTAGTACCTTTCCATTCAGGTCTGAATACAGATGCATAATGGCAGAAAAAAAAGTCTTTTATTCTGTGCACCCCTCTTTCCAGATGAAGTACAGCCTGGCACATAATTTGAATTCCGTCAGTATTTGTCCAATTAAAAAATGCATTAGAACAAAGCCGTGTTCAAATGTTGGTGTGCCATTTAGAAGTTATAAAATAATTCAATATATTATCGCAATATTCTCATTCCATTCAACCCGAAAATCTCAAATATTTTTGGACTAAGAGAGTCTCAAATTTCACACCTTAAAGATAGTTGTCTGAGGATGCCTGGGTGGCTAGTTGGTTAAGTGTCCAACCTCAGCTCAGGTGATGATCTTACGGTTTGTGAGTTTGAGCCCCGTGTAGTGTTCTGTGCTGACAGCCTGGAGCCTGAAGCCTGATTCAGATTCTGTGTCTCTTTCTCACTCTGCCCCTCCCACACTGACACTCTGTCTCTCAAAAAAAATAAATAAATGAAAAAAAATCCAAATAAATAAATAAATAAATAAATAAATAAATAAATAAAGTTGTCTGTTTGGGAACACATAGTTCCATATGTTCTTCTATGTCTTATAAATAACCAGAACTTTACTAGACATGTAAATTATAATATACGTGCCTAATTGATGATATTCTTCCCTCCTTGAGAAGCCTTCAAAGAAAGGAACATGATGGAACAATGAATAGATTTTCAACAAACTGTAATTATTAGAATTCTTTTCCCTGTTTGTACGATGTACCCATCCTAGACTAAGTCAGAGCACACTCAGTCATCACATCAGATTTAGACTATCCCATGTGTGATAATTCCATCCCTTGAGAGAAGGCTTAATTCTTCATCAGCAGGACACTCAATATACGGGGCATAGCCTCCATCCAGGGCTGACCTCGATGGCAAGGCCATCCTCCTTGGACTCTGACAGGGCTTAGAGTCTCCTGGCTCTAGGATCCTCACACTCAGAATTGTGCACTCACCTTTGCCATGCATATGAGTCAGCGATCGGTTTTTCACTGCTGGTGGAATTTGAGTCTGCAATACATTTTCTATTGTAGGATCTAAAGGTGAGAGTTCTGGAATGGCACCTGAGGAAAGGACACTGAAGTCAGACCCCAACAAACGGAAGGTTCTCAAACTCAGAAAGGACTGGGCTTCTCATCCCATTCTTGTATACGCACCAGGGAAGACACTAAAGGACACCATTAAAGCCCTACTCCTTCCTCTTTTCAACTGAAAATTGTGGCACCACTGATCATACCCAACACATAATGAATTCCTCTTTCCCTTTCTCCTTGGTACTGCCCTTTCTAGCCATTCTTTCAACTTGATCAGTTCATTTGACACCAAACATCAAAGTACCACCCCGAACTATCTCTCCAATATTTAATGAACCTTCATTCTCTTCCCCAGGAAGCTGTTTTATTCTCTCCAGCAAATTATGTGTCTAAATTTGTCCTAATTAATTTGTAAAATATTTATTAACACCAACAAAATGTAAACACTCTGAGAGTAGGAAATTCATCTGCAATTTTTCTACTATGTATTCAGTGTGTTGGATAGTTCTCTTTCAAACACATTCAAAAGTATTTGTCAAATTAAGTGATTTAAATCAATTTCTTCAAACTCATTTTATGCCAACAAATATATTAGCAAATTCATCCAATTCGGATGATATGATACCACGCTTTGCTTCTAATGTACCCTTTCCTTGCTTCTTTACACTTCAGCTGAGGCAGCTTCCAATTGCTCATGAATGCCAGACACTCTCTCTTCCATCACATTCATCCTTTAAGTGATCAGGCCACACCCCCTTCCCCTTGGGCTTCTGTCACAACCTCCCAGGAGATGCCATCCCTCCTCATCCTCGTCTTTTCCCTCCACATGCATTCTACCTACAGTGTGATTTCCAGGGCACAGTTCTGGAATACTGTGTGATTTGTGTTGGAGTGTTAGGGATATGACACTTAGGTGGAAAAGACATTATATCAATGCAGGTAAGAGAAGAAATGCTTGTATGATATCCAGAAAGAGACCCGGGTACATGAAATATATTGTCAGCCCAATTTTCAAGACACGCCATAACACCTCAAGAAAGGAGGCTTTCACAAGAAAGAACAGAGACATTTGATAGAAGGAATGAAACATTTTTATTGAGAATAAGGAATTTGCCCAAATGTGGGATGTTCGAAACCTTGCCACAGTCACAACACAGAATCCATATCAAGGGAGTAAAGCCAACACTTCGTGGAAAACTGTTAGATGATACTCCATAGCCTCAAGCCACAAGATGCCATGCTACAAGTGTTACTGGAGGTCAAATCTTCTATGACACATGCAATTTTCCTGATATATAAATCTTGGGGTATAGATCCTTGAATGAGCCTTCTCTTAAGGTGTGTCATTTCAGAAGCAAGTGGGGTTTGGACAGTGATGTTCTAGCAGCAAGAGGAATAACATCTTCTATAGAAAAATGGCCGGTAGCCACAGCAGTTGGAGCCATAGCCATAGCCACAGCCATATCCAGTGCCATAGCCACAGCAGGAGCCATAGCCACAGCCATATCCTGAGCCATAGCCACAGCCATAACGGAGGCCATAACCACAGCCATCATACGGACTACATCCACAGCCATAGCCATATCCACAGCCACAGCCACAGGAGTTGCCGTAGTCGCAACACATCTTGCCAAGAGAAGAGAATTCACGTGGGTTGTGAGAGGATGTGGTGAAGTGCGTGTCTTCTACTTGCTTTGGACCCTTATATACTGTCAGTAATTAGCAGAGCATGTCACTCATCCCCTGACTTACCCAACAAATATGTAAGCAACTGTGCTGTGCCAGTCACTGTCAACAATCAACAATGTCTTGGGCAACGTGAGCTCATTATTTTGGAGACTCCAGTTTTATTAAAGAAGAGCATTTTATTTCATTCTTCCAAAAAACATTTCTCAGTAGAATCATGGACTCTAAGTAAAACCAAAATCCATGTTCACAATCTCCAATCATTTAACAAGAAGGCTGAGGGGTTTTTAGGAAATATTTCTCCTTCTTGATCTCTCCACACTTGTAAAACATCTACCTCTGTCCATAAGGAAAGAAAAATTCATCTGCTTTCTGGAATCATTGCAACATCTTACCAGGCTTCTTGCACCCAGATACCTGCTACAGATATCGACTGGGTCTGTGTGGTAAAAGCTAGGGATGATGCCCATTTCATGACACAGAAAGTCCCTCAACACCATTGAAGTGCCTCATGTAAAATGTCAAAAGTGCTGAGATCGAGAAACCTAGCTTTATAGCCTCACATCTATAAATTAGATTCTCTCTTTACTCGTGTCTATGTCCAAAGATCCCCTCCTTCTCAAATAAACTGAAAGTCCAACCCTTTCATCACCAGATATACGGGCGGGGGGCGGGGGGGGAGGGGATGATGTTGTTTGTTTGTTTGTAATGTTTTTGCTTATCTTCAATGTCCAGGTCACTATGTTCATATCCAGGCAGATTCCAAAATTTAAACCTTTTTTCACTGTAACAACTATGAAATCCTAGTTGGAAACGAGTACAAATTCAGGTATCATTTCTTCTACTCCACACTCAAATTTCAACACCAAGAAATGAGTGTCATCCAGTCCTTTATTGAATGACTTCCACAGGCATTTTAATAAAACTGCTGATTTCCTTTTTGGAGAAGTTTCATTTTTAGATATTTTTCCTTCAGTTGAGAATATTTCTTACTGTTTTTTTTTCTAATATTGCTTATGGGTTATCTGATCACTCCACTATGCTTCATCCCTAACAACAAATTTAAAACATATATATCCCCGTACAAATGTTCTTTACCTTTAATTTTCCTACTTTGCCATCATTATTGAAATTCAAAACCATAAATTCCAATGCACAAGACATGATACTTTTTAAACAGCCACTCTCTGGTCACAATGCCCACAAACTATTGAAAAACACTTCCTATCTTTATTGCCTTATTTCTATACACTTCCATTAAGAGCTCGGGACACTGATGTTTAATGGCAGAAAAAGATCTTTTCTTCTGTGTGTCCTTGGATCATCGGTTAGTTCTAAGCATAGTGCCTGGCACATAATCTCAACTCAATATTTCTGCCAATAACAAACAGACACATTAAAACAAAACCATGTTCAAACGTTGGTATCACTTAGAATCTATAAGAATGTGGATATAGGTCATAATATTCTCAATTCATTCAAGCCGAAAGTCTCAATGTTCATTGCTAAAACAGTCACAAATTTCACCTTTTGAAGATATCTGTTAGTGTTCAAAGTTATTTCTCCAGATATACAAGTTATGTCATATGCTTAATAAATGATAAACTCTTTACTAGAAATAGAAAGTATGAATACGTGCTTAATAAATACTATTCTGCCCTCTTTCAGGTAGTGTTCAATGAAAAGGAACCTAATGAAACCATAAGTTCGATGTTCAACAAACTGTAATGATTGGAATTGACTCTCCCTGTGTATGCAATTTTCTCACCTCTGATTTATCCAGAGCACAGTCAGTCCCAAGAAATGACTTACAGATGTTCCATCTGTGAGAATTGTCCAGCTCTTGAAAGAACATCTCTTTCCTCGTCAGTAAGACACATTATATCCTGGGTGTAGTTTCCCTCCAGGACTGACCTTGAGGGCAGAGCCATCTTCCTTGGAACTGGCCAAGTTGTGGAGTCTCCAGGACCAAGGTTCTCAGACCCAGAATTTGTGCAGTGACCCTTGTCATGGAGACGAGACAGTGAGTCTTTTATTCTGCTGGTTGAAATTGTGTCTGAAAGACAATTTTTGTTGTAGGATCTAAATGTTAGAGGTCTGGAAAGGCACATGAGAGAAACACACTGAAATCAGAATCCAACAAATTAGTACGCATTCAAACTCAGAAAATCAACTGGAACTACTAATCTCATTTTATATCTGCTCCATTAGAGAGCCCATTTAAGGCACTAGCCATTGTTCTTTTGCACTAAAACTCGTGGCACCAATGATCATACCAAAACCTTATGTATTTCTCTTTCTACTTTACATTTACAACTGTCCTTTCTAGTATTTCTGGAAACTGACATCAGTTCATGTGACAGAACATGTCAAAATACATCCTTGAACTAACTCTGTAATACTTCAATCTTTTCAAGGATGCTGTTTTACTCACACCACAGGAATTATCTCTCTAAATTTATCTGAATTAATTCTTCTTTTTTTTTTAACCTACTAGAATGAAACCATCTGACAGCAAGAAATTCACCTATAATTTTTCTACTGTGCCTTCAGAGTGTATGACAGTTCCCTTTCAAAAACATTCAAAACGATTTGGAAATTAATTGACTTAAATCAATTTACTGAAACTCAGTATATGCCAACAAATGTATTTGCACTTCCATCAAAATGCAGATAGTACAATATTACGGGTTTTTTTTGCTTCTCATTTCCTTAGTTTCTTACATCTCAACAGAGGCAGCTCCCATTTTCTCATTAATCCCAAAATTTCTCTCTTCAACCCCATTCATCCTCGAAGCACTCAGGCCATACTTCCTCCCCCTTGAGCTTGTGTCACAACTTCCCAAAGAGGTGTCCTAACTCTTCCTCTTACCCCTCCAGCCTTCAGCTCCATTCTAGATACAGTGTCACCTCAAGGACATAGTTCTTACACAGTGTGATTTATGTTGCGGTGTTATAGATACAAGAAATAGGAGAAGACATTATCTCCGATGCACATAAGAGAAGAAATGTTTATATTATATCTAGGAAGAGACCCAGGTTCATGAAATATATTGTCGCCCAAGTTTCAAAAGATGCCATACACCTCAAAAAGGAGTCATTCATTAGCAAGAACACAGAGATTAGTTAGAAAAAAAATGAAACATTTTTATTGAGAATAAGGGATTTGCCTCACTGTGGGATTTTAGATATGTTGCCACAGTCTCAACAAAGAATCCAGATAAGGGAAGTGAAGACTAACATTTGGAAAATAGTCAGAGGATACCACATAGCCTTCAGCCACAGGAAGCCTTCATACAAATGCTAACAAGAGGTCAAAATTACCGAAAGCATGCAATTCATTGGATATAGAAATCTTGGGGTATATATCAATGAATCAGCCCTCCCTTAAGCCGTGCCACTTCAGAAGCAAATGTGTCTTGGACAGTGATGTTCTAGCAGCAAGAAGAATAACATCTTCTATAGCAAAATGGCCGGTAGCCACAGCAACCAGAGCCATAGCCACAGCCACAGCCATATCTGGTGCCATAGCCACAGTAGGAGCCGTATCCACAGCCATATCCACAGCCATAGCCAGGTCCATAACTATAGCCATAATAGGGCCCATAGCCACAGCCGTAGCCATAGCCACAGCCATAGCCACAGGAGTTGCCGTAGTTGCAACACATCTTGTCAAGAGAAGAGATTTCACGTGGGTTGCAAGAGGATGTGGTGAACTGTGTGTCTTCTACTAGCCTTGGACCTTTATATACTGTCAGTAATTGGCAGAACATACCATTCATCCCCTGACATACCCAACAAATATGTAAGCACTTCTGGTATGCCACTCACTGCCAACAATCAATAAATGTCTTGGGAAATGTGACTTCATTCTGTTGGAGTCTCCAGTTATATTTAAAGTACAACATTTTAATTTGCTCTGCCAAAAAATTCTCTCACTAGAATCATGTACCATATGTAAAACTGGTACCCACCTTCACAACTTGTTGTCATTTAATTTACCTTATATATCATCGTTGAGGGACATTTAGGAAAATTTTGTCCTCTTGATATCTCCTCTTTCCTAAACTATCTACCTGTCCCCATAGGGAAGGAAATAACTCCCATCTCCTTTCTGGAATCATTACAAATTTTTCCTGCCTTCTCACACCAAGATACCTACTGCAGACACCTACTAGCTCCAAGTGTGATAAATGAGGGAAGATGCTAATTCCAGTCATCAGAACAAAGCCCAACAACACTGAAATTTCTGCTGTACAATGCCAATAGTGTTGAGATCTAGAAACCTTGGCTTGTAACCTCACATCTCTATATTCTCTCTTTATTGGTGTCTAATTCCAAATTCTTCCTTTTTTTCTCAACTAAACCCATTATTCAATCATTCCATCGCCAGACATATAGTCAAAAAGAAAACAAGGAAGGAAAGAAGGAAGGAAGGAAGGAAGGAAGGAAGGAAGGAAGGAAGGAAGGAAGGAAGGAATTAGAAAGAATGAAAGAAAGAAAGAGACAAAGAAATAGAGAAAGAAAGAAAGAAAGAAAGAAAGAAAGAAAGAAAGAAAGAAAGAAAGAAGAAAGGAAGGAAGGAAGGAAGAAAGGAAGGTGTCTCTGTTTTTTGTTTGTATGGTTGTTTCTTGGGATGTTTCTGCCCATATTCATTGTCTACTCTTCACATCAATCACCATTTTATGAATATGGCAGAATCCAAAATTTGTATATTTTTTACTGTGATAACTCTAAAATCCAAGCTGCAAGGGAGTACAAACTCAGGAAGACCATTCCTTCTACTCCATGCTAAAATTTCCCATCGAAGAAATGAGTGACATCCAGTCTTTTACTCAATGCTTTCACCTGGGAATTTCATAAAACTGCTGATTTCCTTTCCTGTGATCTTTCCTTTCTAGACATTTTTCCTTCAGTTGACAGTATTTCCTATGACTTTTAGACTACTCTATCTGATCACTCTGCTCTAATTCATCCCTTACCAGAAGTTTAAGGAAAATATACCCACTACAATTGTTCTTTGGCTTAATTTTCTCTACTTTTCTACCATTCTTGAAATTCACAGCTATAAACTCTAATGCACAAAATCCCTAGAATACACACTTTGCTTTTCTAACACCCCCTTTCTTGTCACAATACACCTGAACTATTAGAAAAGTTTTCCAGCTTTCTTGCAGTATTTCTAACCTGAACTTTCCATTCAGGTTTCTGAATACAGATCCATAACGGCAGAAACATAATCTCCTCTTCTGTGCACCCCTGTTTCCAGATGAACTAGAGCCGGGCACATAATTTGAATTCAGTCAATATTTCCCCAGTAAAGAAATGCATTAAAACAAAATCGTGTTGAAATGTTGGTGTGCCATTAGAAGTTATAAGATAATTCAATATATGATCACCATGTTCTCATTCCATTCTACTCTTTCCATCCTGAAAGTCTCAAAAGTTTTTAACTAGTGAGACTCAAATATCACATTTTGAGGATACTTGTCAGTTTATGAACACCTTGTCACATATGTGCAAGTTATCTTATATACCTAAAAAATTTTCGACCCTTTATGGATATGTAAATTGTGATATACACGCCTAACTAATGATGTTCGTCCCTACTTCAGAAAGCCTTCAAAGACAAGGAACATAATGGAACAATGAGTCGATTTTTAACAAACTGTAATTATTGGAATTCCTTCCCCTGTCTGTAGGATTTACCCACCCTTGACTAACCCAGAGCACAGGCAGTCCTCAGAACAGACTTAGAATGTTCCATATTGAAAACTTCAAACCCTTGACAGAAGCTCTGTTTCTTCCACAGCAGGACACTTAATATCCCGGGCATAGCCTCATGCCAGGTCTGACCTTGATGGCACGATTATCTTCCTTAGAATTGGCCATGTTGTGGATGGAGTCTTTTAGCTCCAGTGTCCTCAGACTCAGACTTTCTTCACTGACTTTGTCACGGAGATGAGACAGTGAGTCATATTTTCTGCTCGCAGAAATTGAGTCTGAAGAGACTTTTTTCGGATGTATGTTCTAACTGTTAGAGTTCTGGAAGGCACATGAGGAAAAGACACTTTGGTAAGAACCCAACACAATAGTAAGCTCGCAACTCCCAAACTATCCCTTGCTTTTTTCCACTACAAATTGTGGCACCACCAATCATACCCCAACCTTCATGAATTTCTCTTTCCCCTTTATACTTCCAACTGTTCTCTCTAGTATTTTGTTCAAATGGCATCAGTGCATTTGACACAAAATGTCAAAATACCTCCTTGAACTATCTCCTCAATCCTTCAGCCTGCAATCTCTTCCCCAGTAAGATGTTTTATTGCCTCCATAGGGATGATCTCTCCAAATTAACTTCAACTAATTCCTACTTATTTTTAAATATCGCCATTAGAATGTCAACACTCTGAGAGCAAGAAAGTACTCCAAATTTTCCTCCTGTATCTTCAGAGTGTAGGATAGTTCCCTTTCAAAAACATTCTAAACTATTTGTGAGTTAAGTGACTCACAAATCAATTTCCTCACTCTCAATATATGCCAACAAATACATTCGGACTTCCATTAAATTACAGATGATACAATACCACATCTTTCTTCTAAATTTTCCTTTCCTTAGTTCATTAGACACCTGAGTCCATTTCTAATTTCTCATTAATGTGGAAACTCCCGCTTCCATTCCATTCATCCTTGAAGTACTCAGGCCACACCTCTTCTCCCTGAAGCATGTGTCACAACCTCCTAAAGAGGTAACATCCCTCCTTGTCTTTCCTCTCCACCTCCATTCTACATAGAGTGTGATTTCCAGATGAAAGTTCTGAAATATCTGTGATTTGTGTTGAGGTGTGAGGGCCTGGGCATGAGGGGTGCAAGGCACAGGTAGAAAAGGCATTTTCTCTGATGCACATAAGAGAAGAAACTTTGCATTATATGAAGGAAGAGCCCTCATGTTCATGAAACATATTGTCACCTAGATTTTCAAGAGGAGTCATAATACTCCAGAAAAAGGAGTAATTCACAAGCAAGAACACAGAGATATATTAGAAGCAAAGAATCATTTTTATTGAGAATAAGGAATTTGCCCAACTGTGGGGTGTTAGGCTAGTTGCCACAGTCAGATGACAGAATCCAGAGTAGGGGAATAAAGACCAACATTTATAAAAGAGTCAGACGAAACCACACAGCCTTGAGGCACAAGATCCCATTCTAGAAATGTTGCTTGGAGGTGTGAGCCTCTGTGAAGCATGCAATTTCGTGGATATAGAAAATGTGAGGTATGAATCCTTGATTCAGCCCTCTCATTAGATGTGTCTTATTTAGAGGACAATGGGGTGATGTTCTAACAGCAAGAAGAATAACATCTTCTATAGCAAAATGGCCGGTAACCATAGCAGCCGGAGCCATAGCCACAACCACAGCCATATCTGGGGCCATAGCCACAGCAGGAGCCATATCCACAACCAGAGCCACAGCCATACCGGGAGCCATATCCACATCCATAGCCAGGTCCATAACTCCAGCTGTAATAGGGGCCATAGCCACAGCCGTAGCCATAGCCACAGCCATAGCCACAGGAGTTGCCGTAGTTGCAACACATCTTGTCAAGAGAAGAGATTTCACGTGGGTTGCGAGAGGATGTGGTGAACTGTGTGTCTTCTACTAGCCTTGGACCTTTATATACTGTCAGTAATTGGCAGAACATACCATTCATCCCCTGACATACCCAACAAATATGTAAGCATTTCTGGTATGCCACTCACTGTCAACAATCAATAAATGTCTTGGGAAATGTGACTTCATTCTGTTGGAGTCTCCAGTTATATTTAAAGAACAGCATTTTAATTTGCTGTGCCAAAGAATTCTCTCACTAGAATCATGGGCCATACATAAAACTGGTACCCACCTTCACAACTACTGTCATTTAATTTACCTTACATATCATCGTTGAGGGACATTTAGGAAAATTTTGTCCTATTGATCTCTCCTCTTTCCTAGGCTATCTACCTGTCCCCATAGGGAAGGAAATAACTCTCATCCTCTTTCTGGAATCATTGCAAATTTTTGCCTGCCTTCTCACACCCAGATACCTACTGCAGATACCTACTAGTTCCATGTGTGATAAACGAGGGAAGATGCTAATTCAGGCATCAGAACAAAGCCCAACAACACTGGAACTTCTGCTGTACAGTGCCAATAGTGTTGAGATCTAGAAACCTTGGTTTGAATGTCACATCTATATATTCTCACTTTATTGGTGTCTAATTGCAAATACTTCCTTTTTTTCTCAACTAAACCCTTTATCCAATCATTCCATTACCAGACATGAAGTCAAAAAGGAAGGAAGGAAGGAAGGAAGGAAGGAAGGAAGGAAGGAAGCAAGGAAGGAAGGAAGGAAGGAAGGAAGGGAGGAAGGAAGGAAGGGAGGAAGGAAGGAAGGAAGGAAGGTGTCTCTGTTTTTTGTTTGTATGGTTGTTTCTTGGGATGTTTTTGCTTATCTTGGTTGTCTAGGCTTTACACCAATCACCATTGTATTAATCTGGCAGAATCGAAAATTTGCATTACTTTTTACTATGACAACTAAAAAATCCAAGCTGGAAGGGAGTACAAACTCAGGAAGATCACTCTTTCTACTCCTCACTAAAATTTCCCATTAAAGAAATGTAGGACTTCCTTTCTTTTCCTGAATGATTTCAACTGGGATTTCATAAACCTGCTGATTTCCTTTCTTGTGATGTTTCTTAGTAGACATTTTTCCTTCAGTTGACAGTATTTCCTACGACTTTTGGACTGGGGTATGTGATCCCTCTGCTGTGATTCATCTCTTACAAGGATTTTAAGGAAAATACCCACTACAATTGTTCTGTAGCTTAATTTTCGCTACTTTTCTACCATTCTTGAAATTCACAACTATAAGCTCTAATGCACAAAATCCCTAGACACACTCTTTGCTTTTCTAACACCCCCTTTCTTGTCACAATACTCCTGACCTATTGAAAAAGTTTTCTAGCTCTATTGCATTATTTCTAGTACCTTTCCATTCAGGTTTCTGAATACAGAGGCATAATGGCAGAAAAAAAAGTCTCTTATTCTGTGCACCCTTCTTTCCAGAGAAAGTACAGCCTCGCACATAATTTGAATTCCGTCAGTATTTGTCCAATTAAAAAATGCATTAGAACAAAGCCGTGTTCAAATGTTGGTGTGCCATTTAGAAGTTATAAAATAATTCAATATATTATTGCAATATTCTCATTCCATTCAACCTGAAAATCTCCAATATTCTTGGACCAAGAGAGTCTCAAATTTCACACTTTAAAGATAGTTGTCTGGGGGTTTCCGGGTGGCTCAGTTGGTTAAGAGTCCAACCTCAACTCATCTGATGATCTTACGGTTTGTAAGTTCGAGCCCCATGTAGGGCTCTATGCTGACAGCCTGGAGACTGAAGCCTGATTCACAATTTGTGTCTCCGTCTCACTCTGCCCCTCCCACGCTGACACTGTCTCTCAAAAAGTAAATAAATAAATGAAAAATTTTCTAATTAATTAATTAATTAACTAATATAGTTGTCTGTTTCTGAAAGCATTGTTCCATATGTTCTTCTATGCCTATAAATAACCTGACCTTTACCAGATATGTAAATTATGATATACGTGCCTAATTGATGATATTCTTCCCTCCTTCAGAAGGCTTCAAAGACAAGGAACATGATGGAACAATGAATAGATTTTCAACAAACTGTAATTATTAGAATTCTTTTCCCTGTTTGTACGATGTACCCATCCTAGACTAACTCAGAGCACACTCAGTCATCACATCAGATTTAGACTATCCCATGTGTGATAATTCCATCCCTTGAGAGAAGGCTTAATTCTTCGTCAGCAGGACACTCAATATACGGGGCATAGCCTCCATCCAGGGCTGACCTCGATGGCAAGGCCATCCTCCATGGAATCTGACAGGGTTTAGAGTCTCCTGGCTCTAGGATCCTCACACTCAGACTTTGTGCACTCACCTTTGCCATGCATATGAGTCAGCGATCGGTTTTTCACTGCTAGTGGAATTTGAGTCTGCAATACATTTTCTATTGTAGGATCTAAAGGTGAGAGTTCTGGAATGGCACCTGAGGAAAGGACACTGAAGTCAGACCCCAACAAACGGAAGGTTCTCAAACTCAGAAAGGACTGGGCTTCTCATCCCATTCTTGTATACGCACCAGGGAAGACACTAAAGGACACCATTAAAGCCCTACTCCTTCCTCTTTTCAACTGAAAATTGTGGCACCACTGATCATACCCAACACATAATGAATTCCTCTTCCCCTTTCTACTTAGTACTGCCCTTTCTGGCCATTCTTTCCACTTGATCAGTTCGTTTGACACCAAACATCAAAGTACCACCCCGAACTATCTCTCCAATATTTAATGAACCTTCATTCTCTTCCCCAGGAAGCTGTTTTATTCTTTCCAAGCAAATTATGTGTCTAAATTTGTCATAATTAATTTGTAAAATATTTATTAAAAGCAACAAAATATATACACTCTGAGGGTAGGAAATTTTTCTACTGTGTATTCAGTGTGTAGGATGGTTCTCTTTCAAACACATTTAAGAGTATTTGTCAATTAAGTGACTTAAATCAATTTCTTCAAACTCATTTTATGCCAACAAATATATTAGCAAATCCATCCAATTCAGATGATATGATACCACGCTATGCTTCTAACGTACCCTTTCCTTGCTTCTTTGCACTTCAGCTGAGGCAGCTTCCAATTGCTCATGAATACCAGACACTCTCTCTTCCATCACATTCATCCTTTAAGTGATCAGGCCACACCCCCTTCCCCTTGGGCTTCTGTCACAACCTCCCAGGAGATGCCATCCCTCCTCATCCTCGTCTTTTCCCTCCACATGCATTCTACCTACAGTGTGATTTCCAGGGCACAGTTCTGGAATACTGTGTGATTTGTGTTGGAGTGTTAGGGATATGAGACTTAGGTGGAGAAGACATTATATTGATGCATGTAAGAGAAGAAATGCTTGTATGATATCCAGAAAGAGACCCGGGTACATGAAATATATTGTCAGCCCAGTTTTCAAGACAGGCCATAACACCTCAAGAAAGGAGGCTTTCACAAGAAAGAACAGAGACATTTGATAGAAGGAATGAAACATTTTTATTGAGAATAAGGGATTTGCCCAAATGTGGGATGTTCAAAACCTTGCCACAGTCACAACACAGAATCCATATTAAGGGAGTAAAGCCAACACTTCGTGGAAAACTGTTAGATGATGCTTCATAGCCTCAATTTGCAAGCTGCCATCTTACAAATGTTACTGGAGGTCAAATCTTCTATGACACATGCAATGTTCCCGATATATAAATCTTGGGGTATAGATCCTTGAATGAGCCTTCTCTTAAGGTGTGTCATTTCAGAAGCAAGTGGGGTTTGAACAGTGATGTTCTAGTAGCAAGAGGAATAACATCTTCTATAGAAAAATGGCCGGTAGCCACAGAAGTTGGAGCCATAGCCATAGCCACAGCCATATCCAGTGCCATAGCCACAGCCATAACGGAGGCCATAACCACAGCCATAATACGGACTACATCCACAGCCATAGCCATATCCACAGCCATAGCCACAGGAGTTGCCGTAGTTGCAACACATCTTGCCAAGACAAGAGAATTCACGTGGGTTGTGAGAGGATGTGGTGAAGTGCGTGTCTTCTACTTGCTTTGGACCCTTATATACTGTCAGTAATTAGCAGAGCATGTCACTCATCCCCTGACTTACCCAACAAATATGTAAGCAACTGTGCTGTGCCAGTCACTGTCAACAATCAACAATGTCTTGGGCAACGTGAGCTCATTATTTTGGAGACTCCAGTTTTATTAAAGAAGAGCATTTTATTTCATTCTTCCAAAAAACATTTCTCAGTAGAATCATGGACTCTAAGTAAAACCAAAATCCATGTTCACAATCTCCAATCATTTAACAAGAAGGCTGAGGGGTTTTTAGGAAATATTTCTCCTTCTTGATCTCTACACACTCATAAAACATCTACCTCTGTCCATAAGGAAAGAAAAATTCATCTCCTTTCTGGAATCATTGCAACATCTTACCAGGCTTCTTGCACCCAGATACCTGCTACAGATATCGACTGGGTCTGTGTGGTAAAAGCTAGGGATGATGCCCATTTCATGACACAGAAAGTCCCTCAACACCATTGAAGTGCCTCATGTAAAATGTCAAAAGTGCTGAGATCGAGAAACCTAGCTTTATAGCCTCACATCTATAAATTAGATTCTCTCTTTACTCGTGTCTATGTCCAAAGATCCCCTCCTTCTCAAATAAACTGAAAGTCCAACCCTTTCATCACTAGATATACGGGCGGGGGGGGGGGGGGGAGGGGATGATGTTGTTTGTTTGTTTGTGATGTTTTTGCTTATCTTCAATGTCCAGGTCACTATGTTCATATCCAGGCAGATTCCAAAATTTAAACCTTTTTTCACTGTAACAACTATGAAATCCTAGTTGGAAACGAGTACAAATTCAGGTATCATTTTTTCTACTCCACACTCAAATTTCAACACCAAGAAATGAGAGTCATCCAGTCCTTTATTGAATGACTTCCACAGGCATTTTAATAAAACTGCTGATTTCCTTTTCAGAGAAGTTTCATTTTTAGATATTTTTCCTTCGGTTGAGAATATTTCTTACTGTTTTTTTTTTCTAATATTGCTCATGGGTTATCTGATCACTCCACTATGCTTCATTCCTAACAACAAATTTAAAACATATATATCCCCTTACAAATGTTCTTTACCTTTAATTTTCCTACTTTGCCATCATTATTGAAATTCAAAACCATAAATTCCAATGCATGAGTTCCCTGGAATAGGCATGATACTTTTTAAACAGCCACTCTCTGGTCACAATGCCCACAAACTATTGAAAAACACTTCCTATCTTTATTGCCTTATTTCTATACACTTCCATTAAGAGCTCGGGACACTGATGTTTAATGGCAGAAAAAGATCTTTTCTTCTGTGTGTCCTTGAATCATCGGTTAGCTCTAAGCATAGTGCCTGGCACATAATCTCAACTCAATATTTCTGCCAATAACAAACAGACACATTAAAACAAAACCATGTTCAAACGTTGGTATCACTTAGAATCTATAAGAATGTGGATATAGGTCATAATGTTCTCAATTCATTCAAGCCGAAAGTCCCAAATGTTCATTGCTAAAACAGTCACAAATTTCACCTTTTGAAGATATCTGTTAGTGTTCAAAGTTATTTCTCCAGATATACAAGTTATGTCATATGCTTAATAAATGATAAACTCTTTACTAGAAATAGAAAGTATGAGATACGTGCCTAATAAATACTATTCTGCCCTGTTATAGGTAGTGTTCAATGAAAAGGAACCTAATGAAACCATAAGTTCTATGTTCAACAAACTGTAATGATTGGAATTGACTTTCCCTGTGTATACAATTTTCTCACCTCTGATTTATCCAGAGCACAGTCAGTCCCAAGAAATGACTTACAGATGTTCCATCTGTGAGAAATGTCCAGCTCTTGAAAGAACATCTCTTTCCTCATCAGTAAGACACATTATATCCTGGGTGTAGTTTCCCTCCAGGACTGACCTTGAGGGCAGAGCCATCTTCCTTGGAACTGGCCAAGTTGTGGAGTCTCCAGGACCAAGGTTCTCAGACCCAGAATTTGTGCAGTGACCCTTGTCATGGAGACGAGACAGTGAGTCTTTTATTCTGCTGGTTGAAATTGTGTCTGAAAGACAATTTTTGTTGTAGGATCTAAATGTTAGAGGTCTGGAAAGGCACATGAGAGAAACACACTGAAATCAGAATCCAACAAATTAGTACGCATTCAAACTCAGAAAATCAACTGGAACTACTAATCTCATTTTATATCTGCTCCATTAGAGAGCCCATTTAAGGCACTAGCCATTGTTCTTTTGCACTAAAACTCGTGGCACCAATGATCATACCAAAACCTTATGTATTTCTCTTTCTACTTTACATTTACAACTGTCCTTTCTAGTATTTCTGGAAACTGACATCAGTTCATGAGACAGAACATGTCAAAATACATCCTTGAACTAACTCTGCAATATTTCAATCTTCTCAAGGATGCTGTTTTATTCACACGACAGGAATTATCTCTCTAAATTTATCTGAATTAATTCTTCTTTTTTTTTTAACCTACTAGAATGAAACCATCTGACAGCAAGAAATTCACCTATAATTTTTCTACTGTGCCTTCAGAGTGTATGACAGTTCCCTTTCAAAAACATTCAAAACGATTTGGAAATTAATTGACTTAAATCAATTTACTGAAACTCAGTATATGCCAACAAATGTATTTGCACTTCCATCAAAATGCAGATAATACAATATCACGTTTTTCTTTTGCTTCTCATTTCCTTAGTTTCTTACATCTCAACAGAGGCAGCTCCCAATTTCTCATTAATCCCAAAATTTCTCTCTTCAACCCCATTTATCCTCGAAGCACTCAGGCCATACTTCCTCCCCCTTGAGCTTGTGTCACAACTTCCGAAAGTGGTGTCCTAACTCTTCCTCTTACCCCTCCAGCCTTCAGCTCCATTTTAGATACGGTGTCACCTCAAGGACATAGTTCTTACACAGTGTGATTTATGTTGAGGTGTTATGGATACAAGAAATAGGAGAAGACATTATCTCCGATGCACATAAGAGAAGAAATGTTTATATTATATCTAGGAAGAGACCCAGGTTCATGAAATATATTGTTGCCCAAGTTTCAAAAGATGCCATACACCTCAAAAAGGAGTCATTCATTAGCAAGAACACAGAGATTAGTTAGAAAAAAAATGAAACATTTTTATTGAGAATAAGGGATTTGCCTCACTGTGGGATTTTAGATATGTTGCCACAGTCTCAACAAAGAACCCAGAATAGAAGTGAAGACTAACATTTGGAAAATAGCCAGAGGATACCACATAGCCTTCAGCCACAGGAAGCCTTCATACAAATGCTAACAAGAGGTCAAAATTACCGAAAGCATGCAATTCATTGGATATAGAAATCTTGGGGTATATATCAATGAATCAGCCCTCCCTTAAGCCGTGCCACTTCAGAAGCAAATGTGTCTTGGACAGTGATGTTCTAGCAGCAAGAAGAATAACATCTTCTATAGCAAAATGGCCGGTAGCCACAGCAACCAGAGCCATAGCCACAGCCACAGCCATATCTGGTGCCATAGCCACAGTAGGAGCCGTATCCACAGCCATATCCACAGCCATAGCCAGGTCCATAACTATAGCCATAATAGGGCCCATAGCCACAGCCGTAGCCATAGCCACAGCCATAGCCACAAGAGTTGCCGTAGTTGCAACACATCTTGTCAAGAGAAGAGATTTCACGTGGGTTGCAAGAGGATGTGGTGAACTGTGTGTCTTCTACTAGCCTTGGACCTTTATAAACTGTCAGTAATTGGCAGAACATACCATTCAACCCTGACATACCCAACAAATATGTAAGCACTTCTGGTATGCCACTCACTGTCAACAATCAATAAATGTCTTGGGAAATGTGACTTCATTCTGTTGGAGTCTCCAGTTATATTTAAAGTACAACATTTTAATTTGCTCTGCCAAAGAATTCTCTCACTAGAATCATGTGCCATATATAAAACTGGTACCCACCTTCACAACTTGTTGTCATTTAATTTACCTTATATATCATCGTTGAGGGACATTTAGGAAAATTTTGTCCTCTTGATATCTCCTCTTTCCTAAACTATCTACCTGTCCCCATAGGGAAGGAAATAACTCCCATCTCCTTTCTGGAATCATTGCAAATTTTTACCTGCCTGCTCACACCCAGATACCTACTAGCTCCATGTGTGATAAAGGAGGGAAGATGCTAATTCCAGTCATCAGAACAAAGCCCAACAACACTGAAACTTCTGCTGCAAAATGCCAATAGTGTTGAGATCTAGAAACCTTGGTTTGTAACCTCACATCTCTATATTCTCTCTTTATTGGTGTCTAATTCCAAATTATTCCTTTTTTTCTCAACTAAACCCATTATTCAATCATTCCATAGCCGGACATAAAGTCAAAAAGAAAACAAGGAAGGAAAGAAGGAAGGAAGGAAGCAAGCAAGGAAGGAAGGAAGGAAGGAAGGAATTAGAAAGAATGAAAGAAAGAAAGAGACAAAGAAATAGAGAAAGAAAGAAAGAAAGAAAGAAAGAAAGAAAGAAAGAAAGAAAGAAAGAAAGAAAGAAGAAAGGAAGGAAGGAAGAAAGGAAGGTGTCTCTGTTTTTTGTTTGTATGGTTGTTTCTTGGGATGTTTCTGCTCATATTCGTTGTCTACTCTTTACATCAATCACCATTTTATGAATCTGGCAGAATCCAAAATTTGTATATTTTTTACTGTGATAACTCTAAAATCCAAGCTGCAAGGGAGTACAAACTCAGGAAGATCATTCCTTCTACTCCATGTTAAAATTTCCCATCGAAGAAATGAGTGACATCCAGTCTTTTACTCAATGCTTTCACCTGGGAATTTCATAAAACTGCTGATTTCCTTTCCTGTGATCTTTCCTTTCTAGACATTTTTCCTTCAGTTGACAGTATTTCCTATGACTTTTAGACTACTCTATCTGATCACTCTGCTCTAATTCATCCCTTACCAGAAGTTTAAGGAAAATATACCCACTACAATTGTTCTTTGGCTTAATTTTCTCTACTTTTCTACCATTCTTGAAATTCACAGCTATAAACTCTAAAACACAAAATCCCTAGAATACACACTTTGCTTTTCTAACACCCCCTTTCTTGTCACAATACACCTGAACTATTGGAAAAGTTTTCCAGCTTTCTTGCAGTATTTCTAACCTGAACTTTCCATTCAGGTTTCTGAATACAGATCCATAATGGCAGAAACATAATCTCCTCTTCTGTGCACCCCTCTTTCCAGATGAAGTAGAGCCTGGCACATAATTTGAATTCAGTCAATATTTCCCCAGTAAAGAAATGCATTAAAACAAAATCGTGTTCAAATGTTGGTGTGCCATTAGAAGCTATAAGATAATTCAATATATGATCACCATGTTCTCATTCCATTCTACTCTTTCCATCCTGAAAGTCTCAAAAGTTTTTAACTAGTGAAACTCAAATATCACATTTTGAGGATACTTGTCAGTTTATGAACACCTTGTCACAGATGTGCAAGTTATCTTATATACCTAAAAAATTTTCGACCCTTTATGGATATGTAAATTGTGATATACATGCCTATCTGATGATGTTCTTCCCTCCTTCAGAAAGCCTTCAAAGACAAGGAAAATAATGGAAAAATGAGTCGATTTTTAACAAACTAATTATTGGAATTCCTTCCCCTGTCTGTAGGATTTACCCACCCTTGACTAACCCAGAGCACAGGCAGTCCTCAGAACAGACTTAGAATGTTCCATATTGAAAACTTCAAACCCTTGACAGAAGCTCTGTTTCTTCCACAGCAGGACACTTAATATCCTGGGCATAGCCTCATGCCAGGTCTGACCTTGATGGCACGATTATCTTCCTTAGAATTGGCCATGTTGTGGATGGAGTCTTTTAGCTCCAGTGTCCTCAGACTCAGACTTTCTTCAGTGACTTTTGTCACGGAGATGAGACAGTGAGTCATTTTTTCTGCTGGCAGAAATTGAGTCTGAAGAGACTTTTTTCGGATGTACGTTCTAACTGTTAGAGTTCTGGAAGGCACATGAGGAAAAGACACTTTGGTAAGAACCCAACACAATAGTAAGCTCGCAACTCCCAAACTATCCCTTGCTTTTTTCCACTACAAATTGTGGCACCACCAATCATACCCCAACCTTCATGAATTTCTCTTTCCCCTTTATACTTACAACTGTTCTCTCTAGTATTTTGTTCAAATGGCATCAGTGCATTTGACACAAAATGTCAAAATACCTCCTTGAACTATCTCCTCAATCCTTCAGCCTGAAATCTCTTCCCCAGTAAGATGTTTTATTGCCTCTATAGGGATGATCTCTCCAAATTAACTTCAACTAATTCCTACTTATTTTTAAATATCACCATTAGACTGTCAACACTCTGAGAGCAAGAAAGTGCTCCAAATTTTCCTCCTGTATCTTCAGAGTGTAGGATAGTTCCCTTTCAAAAACATTCTAAACTATTTGTGAGTTAAGTGACTCACAAATCAATTTCCTCACTCTCAATATATGCCAACAAATACATCCGGACTTCCATTAAATTACAGATGATACAATACCACATCTTTCTTCTAAACTTTCCTTTCCTTAGTTCATTAGACACCTGAGTCCATTTCTAATTTCTCATTAATGTGGAAACTCCCACTTCCATTCCATTCATCCTTGAAGTACTCAGGCCACACCTCTTCTCCCTGAAGCATGTGTCACAACCTCCTAAAGAGGTAACATCCCTCCTTGTCTTTCCTCTCCACCTCCATTCTACATAGAGTGTGATTTCCAGATGAAAATTCTGAAATATCTGTGATTTGTGTTGAGGTGTGAGGGCCTGGGCATGAGGGGTGCAAGGCACAGGTAGAAAAGGCATTTTCTCTGATGCACATAAAAGAAACTTTTGCATTATATGAAGGAAGAGCCCTCATGTTCATGAAACATATTGTCACCTAGATTTTCAAGAGGAGTCATAATACTCCAGAAAAAGGAGTAATTCACAAGCAAGAACACAGAGATATATTAGAAGCAAAGAATCATTTTTATTGAGAATAAGGAATTTGCCCAACTGTGGGGTGTTAGGCTAGTTGCCACAGTCAGATGACAGAATCCAGAGTAGGGGAATAAAGACCAACATTTATAAAAGAGTCAGACGAAACCACACAGCCTTGAGGCACAAGATCCCATTCTAGAAATGTTGCTTGGAGGTGTGAGCCTCTGTGAAGCATGCAATTTCGTGGATATAGAAAATGTGAGGTATGAATCCTTGATTCAGCCCTCTCATTAGATGTGTCTTATTTAGAGGACAATGGGGTGATGTTCTAACAGCAAGAAGAATAACATCTTCTATAGCAAAATGGCCGGTAACCATAGCAGCCGGAGCCATAGCCACAACCACAGCCATATCTGGGGCCGTAGCCACAGCAGGAGCCATATCCACAGCCGTATCCACAACCAGAGCCACAGCCATACCAGGAGCCATATCCACATCCATAGCCAGGTCCATAACTCCAGCTGTAATAGGGGCCATAGCCACAGCCGTAGCCATAGCCACAGCCATAGCCACAGGAGTTGCCGTAGTTGCAACACATCTTGTCAAGAGAAGAGATTTCACGTGGGTTGCGAGAGGATGTGGTGAACTGTGTGTCTTCTACTAGCCTTGGACCTTTATATACTGTCAGTAATTGGCAGAACATACCATTCATCCCCTGACATACCCAACAAATATGTAAGCATTTCTGGTATGCCACTCACTGTCAACAATCAATAAATGTCTTGGGAAATGTGACTTCATTCTGTTGGAGTCTCCAGTTATATTTAAAGAACAGCATTTTAATTTGCTGTGCCAAAGAATTCTCTCACTAGAATCATGGGCCATACGTAAAACTGGTACCCACCTTCACAACTACTGTCATTTAATTTACCTTACATATCATCGTTGAGGGACATTTAGGAAAATTTTGTCCTCTTGATCTCTCCTCTTTCCTAAGCTATCTACCTGTCCCCATAGGGAAGGAAATAACTCCCATCTCCTTTCTGGAATCATTGCAAATTTTTGCCTGCCTGCTCACACCCAGATACCTACTGCAGATACCTACTAGCTCCATGTATGATAAACGAGGGAAGATGCTAATTCCAGCCAACAGAACAAAGCCCAACAACACTGGAACTTCTGCTGTACAATGCCAATAGTGTTGAGATCTAGAAACCTTGGTTTGAATGTCACATCTATATATTCTCACTTTATTGGTGTCTAATTGCAAATACTTCCTTTTTTTCTCAACTAAACCCTTTATCCAATCATTCCATTACCAGACATGAAGTCAAAAAGAAAGGAAGGAAGGAAGGAAGGAAGGAAGGAAGGAAGGAAGGAAGGAAGGAAGGAAGGAAGGAAGGAAGGTGTCTCTGTTTTTTGTTTGTATGGTTGTTTCTTGGGATGTTTTTACTTATCTTGGTTGTCTAGGCTTTACACCAATCACCATTGTATTAATCTGGCAGAATCGAAAATTTGCATTACTTTTTACTATGACAACTAAAAAATCCAAGCTGGAAGGGAGTACAAACTCAGGAATATCACTCCTTCTACTCCTCACTAAAATTTCCCATCAAATAAATGTAGGACATCCTTTCTTTTCCTGAATGATTTCAACTGGGAATTTCATAAACCTGCTGATTTCCTTTCCTGTGATCTTTCCTTAGTAGACATTTTTCCTTCAGTTGACAGTATTTCCTACTACTTTTAGACTGGGGTATGTGATCCCTCTGCTGTGATTCATCCCTTACAAGGAGTTTAAGGAAAATATGCCCACTACAATTGTTCTGTAGCTTAATTTTCGCTACTTTTCTACCATTCTTGAAATTCACAACTATAAGCTCTAATGCACAAAATCCCTAGATACACTCTTTGCTTTTCTAACACCCCCTTTCTTGTCACAATACTCCTGACCTATTGAAAAAGTTTTCTAGCTCTATTGCATTATTTCTAGTACCTTTCCATTCAGGTTTCTGAATACAGATGCATAATGGCAGAAAAAAAAAGTCTTTTATTCTGTGCACCCCTCTTTCCAGATGAAGTACAGCCTCGCACATAATTCGAATTCTCTCAATATTTCTCCAATTAAAAAATGCATTAAGACAAAAATGTGTTCAAATGTTGGTGTGCCATTTAGAAGTTATAAAATAATTCAATATATTATTGCAATATTCTCATTCCATTCAACCTGAAAATCTCCAATATTCTTGGACCAAGAGAGTCTCAAATTTCACACTTTAAAGATAGTTGTCTGGGGGTTCCCGGGTGGCTCAGTTGGTTAAGACTCCAACCTCAGCTCATCTGATGATCTTACGGTTTGTAAGTTCGAGCCCCATGTAGGGCTCTATGCTGACAGCCTGGAGACTGAAGCCTGATTCACAATTTGTGTCTCCGTCTCACTCTGCCCCTCCCACGCTGACACTGTCTCTCAAAAAGTAAATAAATAAATGAAAAATTTTCTAATTAATTAATTAATTAATTAATTAACTAATATAGTTGTCTGTTTCTGAAAGCATTGTTCCATATGTTCTTCTATGCCTATAAATAACCTGACCTTTACCAGATATGTAAATTATGATATACGTGCCTAATTGATGATATTCTTCCCTCCTTGAGAAGCCTTCAAAGACAAGGAACATAATGGAACAATGAATAGATTTTCAACAAACTGTATTAATTAGAATTCTTTTCCCTGTTTGTACGATGTACCCATCCTAGACTAACTCAGAGCACACTCAGTCATCACATCAGATTTAGACTATCCCATGTGTGATAATTCCATCCCTTGAGAGAAGGCTTAATTCTTCATCAGCAGGACACTCAATATACGGGGCAGGGCCTCCACCCAGGGCTGACCTCGATGGCAAGGCCATCCTCCTTGGACTCTGACAGGGCTTAGAGTCTCCTGGCTCTAGGATCCTCACACTCAGAATTGTGCACTCACCTTTGCCATGCATATGAGTCAGCGATCGGTTTTTCACTGCTGGTGGAATTTGAGTCTGCAATACATTTTCTATTGTAGGATCTAAAGGTGAGAGTTCTGGAATGGCACCTGAGGAAAGGACACTGAAGTCAGACCCCAACAAACGGAAGGTTCTCAAACTCAGAAAGGACTGGGCTTCTCATCCCATTCTTGTATACGCACCAGGGAAGACACTAAAGGACACCATTAAAGCCCTACTCCTTCCTCTTTTCAACTGAAAATTGTGGCACCACTGATCATACCCAACACATAATGAATTCCTCTTCCCCTTTCTACTTAGTACTGCCCTTTCTGGCCATTCTTTCCACTTGATCAGTTTGTTTGACACCAAACATCAAAGTACCACCCCGAACTATCTCTCCAATATTTAATGAACCTTCATTCTCTTCCCCAGGAAGCTGTTTTATTCTTTCCAAGCAAATTATGTGTCCAAATTTGTCATAATTAATTTGTAAAATATTTATTAAAAGCAACAAAATATATACACTCTGAGGGTAGGAAATTCATCTACAATTTTTCTACTGTGTATTCGGTGTGTAGGATGGTTCTCTTTCAAACACATTCAAAAGTATTTGTCAATTAAGTGACTTAAGTCAATTTCTTCAAACTCATTTTATGCCAACATATATATTAGCAAATCCATCCAATTCAGATGATATGATACCACGCTTTGCTTCTAACGTACCCTTTCCTTGCTTCTTTACACTTCAGCTGAGGGAGCTTTCAATTTCTCATGAATGCCAGACACTCTCTCTTCCATCACATTCATCCTTTAAGTGATCAGGCCACACCCCCTTCCCCTTGGGCTTCTGTCACAACCTCCCAGGAGATGCCATCCCTCCTCATCCTCGTCTTTTCCCTCCACATGCATTCTACCTACAGTGTGATTTCCAGGGCACAGTTCTGGAATACTGTGTGATTTGTGTTGGAGTGTTAGGGATATGAGACTTAGGTGGAGAAGACATTATATCGATGCATGTAAGAGAAGAAATGCTTGTATGATATCCAGAAAGAGACCCGGGTACATGAAATATATTGTCAGCCAAATTTTCAAGACAGGCCATAACACCTCAAGATATGAGCCTTTCTCAAAAGAGACTAGAGACATTTGATAGAAGGAATGAAACATTTTTATTGAGAATAAGGGATTTGCCCAAATGTGGGATGTTCAGATCCTTGCCACAGTCACAACACAGAATCCATATTAAGGGAGTAAGACCAACACTTTTTGCAAAACTGTTAGATGATACTCCATAGCCTCAAGCCACAAGATGCCATGCTACAAGTGTTACTGGAGGTCAAATCTTCTATGACACATGCAATTTTCCTGATATATAAATCTTGGGGTATAGATCCTTGAAAGAGCCTTCTCTTAAGGTGTGTCATTTCAGAAGCAAGTGGGGTTTGGACAGTGATGTTCTAGCAGCAAGAGGAATAACATCTTCTATAGAAAAATGGCTGGTAGCCACAGCAGTTAGAGCCATAGCCATAGCCACAACCATATCCAGTGCCATAGCCACAGCAGGAGCCATAGCCACAGCCATATCCTGAGCCATAGCCACAGCCATAACGGAGGCCATAACCACAGCCATCATACGGACTACATCCACAGCCATAGCCATATCCACAGCCATAGCCACAGGAGTTGCCGTAGTTACAACACATCTTGCCAAGAGAAGAGAATTCACGTGGGTTGCGAGAGGATGTGGTGAAGTGCGTGTCTTCTACTTGCTTTGGACCCTTATATACTGTCAGTAATTAGCAGAGCATGTCACTCATCCCCTGACTTACCCAACAAATATGTAAGCAACTGTGCTGTGCCAGTCACTGTCAACAATCAATAATGTCTTGGGTAACGTGAGCTCATTATTAAGGAGACTCCAGGTTTATTAAAAACAGCATTTTATTTCATTCTGCCATAAAACATTTCTTGGTAGAATCATGTGCTCTAAGTAAAAGTAAAATCCATGTTCACAATCTCCGATCATTTAACAAGAAGGCTGAGGGATTTTTAGGAAATATATCTCCTTCTTGATCTCTCCACACTTGTAAAACATCTACCTCTGTCCATAAGGAAAGAAAAATTCATCTCCTTTCTGGAATCATTGCAACATTTTACCAGGCTTCTTGCACCCACATACCTGCTGCAGATACCTACTGGCTCTGTGTGGTAAAACCTAGGATGATGCCCATTTCAGGACACAGAATAGCCCTCAACATCATTGAAATTCCTCATGTCAAATGGCAAAAGTGCTGAGATCGAGAAACCTAGCTTTGTAGCCTTACATCTATAAATTAGATTCTCTCTTTACTAGTGTCTATATCCAAATATTCCCTTTCTTCTCAACTAAACTGAAGTCCAACCTTTTATTCACCAGACATACGGGGGGGGGGGGGGATGTTGTTTGTCTGTTTGTTTGTTTGTGATGTTTTTGCTTATCTTCATTGTCTAGGTTACTATGTTCAGATTCAGGCAGAATCCAAAATTTAAACTACTTTTCACTGTAACAACTATGAAATCCTAGTTGGAAATGAGTACAAATCGGGTATCATTTCTTCTACTCCACACTCAAATTTCAACATCAAGAAATGAGTGTCATTCAGTACTTTATTGAATGACTTCCACGGAGATTTCAATAAAACTGCTGATTTCCTTTTCGGAGAAGTTTCATTATTAGATATGTTTCCTCCGGTGGAGAATATTTCCTACTGTTTTTTTTTTTCTAATATTGCTCATGGGTTATCTGATCATTCCACTATGTTTCATCCCTAACAACAAACATAACACATATATATCCCCTTACAAATGTTCTTTACCTTTAATTTTCCTACTTTGCCATCATTATTGAAATTCAAAACCATAAATTCCAATGCATGAGTTCCCTGGAATAGGCATGATACTTTTTAAACAGCCACTCTCTGGTCACAATGCCCACAAACTATTGAAAAACACTTCCTATCTTTATTGCCTTATTTCTATACACTTCCATTAAGAGCTCGGGACACTGATGTTTAATGGCAGAAAAAGATCTTTTCTTCTGTGTGTCCTTGAATCATCGGTTAGTTCTAAGCATAGTGCCTGGCACATAATCTCAACTCAATATTTCTGCCAATAACAAACAGACATATTAAAAAAAACCATGTTCAAATGTTGGTATCACTTAGAATCTATAAGAATGTGGATATAGGTCATAATGTTCTCAATTCATTCAAGCCGAAAGTTCCAAATGTTCATTGTTAAACAGTCACAAATTTCAACTTTTGAAGATATCTGTTAGTTTTCAAAGTTATTTCTCCAGATATACAAGTTATCTCACATGCCTAATAAATGATAAACCCTTTACTAGAAATAGAAAGTATGAGATACGTGCCTAATAAATACTATTCTGCCTTCTTTCCGGTAGTGTTCAATGAAAATGAACCTCCTGAAACCGTAAGTTCTATGTTCAACAAACTGTAGTGATTGGAATTGACTCTCCCTGTGTATGCAATTTTCTCACCTCTGATTTATCCAGAACACAGTCAGTCCCCAGAAATGACTTACAGATGTCCCATCTGTGAGAATTGTCCAGCTCTTGAAAGAACATCTCTTTCCTCGTCAGTAAGACACATTATATCCTGGGTGTAGTTTCCCTCCAGGACTGACCCTGATGGCAGAGCCATCTTCCTTGGAATTGGCCATGTCGTGGAGTCTCCAGGAGCAAGTGTTCTCAGACCCAGATTTTGTGCAGTGACCCTTGTCATGGAGATGAGACATTGAGTCTTTTATTCTGCTGGTTGAAATTGTGTCTGAAAGACATTTTTTGTTGTAGGACCTAAATGTTAGAGGTCTACAACAAAGTAGTACAACAAAGTAGTACTCCCTCAAACTCAGAAAATCAACTGGAACTATTAATCTCATTTTATATCTGCCCCATCAGTGAACCCATTTAAAGCACTAGCCTTTGTTCTTTTGCACTAAAAATTGTGGCACCACTGATTATACCGAAAACTTCATGATTTTCTCTTTCCCCTTTACATTTACAACTGTCCTTTCTAGTATTTTCTTGAAAGTGACATCAGTTCATTTGACACAAAATGACAGAAAACCTCCTTAAATTAATTCTGCAAAACTTAAACCTGCACTCTCTTCCCAAGGATGCTGTTTTATTCACACCATAGAAATTATCTCTCTAAATTTATCTGATTAATTCTTCTTCTTTTTTTTTTTTTTTTTATTAACCTACTAGAATGGAACCACTCTGAGAGCAAGAAATTCACCTATAACTTTTCTACTGTGCCTTCAGGGTGTAAGACAGTTCCCTTTCAAAAACATTCAAAAAGATTTGTCAATTAATTGACTTAAATCTATTTACTCAAACTCAATATATGCCAACAGATATATTTGGACTTCCTTCATAATGCAGATGATCGATACTACATTTTTCTTTTACTTTGCATTTCCTTAGTTCTTTTTACCTCAGCTGAGGCTGCTTATAATTTCTCATTAATCCTAGAAACTCTCTCTTCCATTCCATTCATCCTTGAAGCACTCAGGCCATACCTCCTCTCCCTTGGACTTGTGTCACAATCTCCTGAAGAGGTGTTGTAACTCCCCCTTACCTGTTCAACTCCATTCTAAATACAGTGTGATTTCAAGGACACAGTTCTTATATTGTGTGATTTGTGTTGTGGTGTTAGGGATACAAGAAATAGTTGGAGAAGTCATTATCTCTGATGCACATAAGAGAAGAAATGCTTGTATTATGTCAAGGAAGAGCCTTCATATTCATGAAATATGTCATCAGTCCAATTATCGAGAGAGGATACAACATCTCAAAAAAGGAGTAATTCACAAACAAAAACACAGAGATGTGTTACAAGCAAAGAACCATTTTTATTGAGAATATGGGATTTGTTAAATGTGGGATGAAAGGATCATTGCCACAGTCACAACACAGAATCTAGATTAGGGGAGTAAAGACTAACATTTGGAAAATAGTCAGATAATACTACACAGCCTCAAGCCAGAAGATGTCATCCCACAAATGTTCACCTGAGGTCAAAACTCCTATGAAGCATGCAATTACTTGGAAATATAAATCTTGGGAATGGATCCATGAATCAGCCCTCTATTAAGGCATGTCATTTCAGAAGCAAGTGGGGCTTGGACAGTGATGTTCTAGCAGCAAGAGGAATAACATCTTCTATAGAAAAATGGCCGGTAGCCACAGAAGTTGGAGCCATAGCCATAGCCACAGCCATATCCAGTGCCATAACCACAGCAGGAGCCATAGCCACAGCCATATCCTGAGCCATAGCCACAGCCATAACGGAGGCCATAACCACAGCCATAATAGGGACCGCATCCACAGCCATAGCCATATCCACAGCCATAGCCACAGGAGTTGCCGTAGTTACAACACATCTTGCCAAGAGAAGAGAATTCACGTGGGTTGCGAGAGGATGTGGTGAAGTGCGTGTCTTCTACTTGCTTTGGACCCTTATATACTGTCAGTAATTAGCAGAGCATGTCACTCATCCCCTGACTTACCCAACAAATATGTAAGCAACTGTGTTGTTCCAGTCACTGTCAACAAACAATAATGTCTTGGGTAACGTGAGCTCATTAATATGGAGACTCCAGTTTTATTTAAAGAACAGCATTTTAATTCACTCTGCCAAAAAAAAAATATTTCAGGAGAATCATGTGCTTTAGGTAAAACTGGAATCATGTTTACAACGTCCTATCTTTTAACATACTTTATATAATAAGGCTGAGGGAAATTTTGGAAAGTTTTGTCCTCCTTGATCTTTCCACACTCCCAAAATATCTACCTCTGCCCATAAGGGAAGAAATACTTCATCTCCTTCCTGGAAACATCGCAACATCTTGCCAGGATTCTGACATCCAGATACCTACTGCAGATACCTACTAGCTGCATGTGGGAGAAATGAGGGAAGACTCTAATCCCAGCCACAGAACAAACCCCAACAACAATGAAATATCTGCTATACTATGCCAATAGTGTTGAGATCTAGAAACCTTGGTTTATAACCTTGCATCTAGAGCTTCTCTATTTATTGGTGTCTAATTCCAAATATTTCCTTTCTCTTCAGGTAAACCAAATATAGAAGCATTCCATTACCAGACATGAAGTCCAGAAAAGAACAGGAAGAAAGAAAGAAAGAAAGAAAGAAAGAAAGAAAGAAAGAAAGAAAGAAAGAAAGAAAGAAAGAAAGAAAGAAAAGAAGGAGGGAGGGAGGGAAGGAAGGAGGCAAGGAAGGAGGGAAGGAAGGAGGGAAGGGAGAAATGAAGGTGTCTTTGTTTTTTGTTTGTATGGTTGTTTCTTGGGATGTTTTTGCTTATCTTCATTGTCTAGGCTTTACATCAATCACCATTTTATGAATCTGGCAGAATCCAAAATTTGCATTACTTTTTAATGTGACAACTATAAAATCCAAGCTGGAAGAGAGTACAAATTCAGGAAGATTATTCCCTCTACTCCACACTAAAATTTCCCAACAAAGAAATGTGTGACATCCAGTCTTTTACTAAATGCTTTCAACTGGGAATTTCATAAAACTGCTGATTTCCTTTCCTGTGATCCTTCCTTAGTAGACATTTTTCCTTCACTTGACAGTATTTCCTATTACTTTTTCTTTTTTTTTTTAAATGTTTTATTTATTTTTGAGATAGAAAGAGACAGAGCATGAGCAGGGGAGGGGCAGAGAGAAAGGGAGACACAGAATCTGAAGCAGGCTCCACGCTCTGAGCTGTCAGCACAGAGCCCGACGCGGGGCTCGAACTCACGGACTGCGAGATCATGACCTGAGCTGAAATCGGATGCTTAACCGACTGAGCCACCCAGGCGCCCCTCCTATTACTTTTTCTAATACTGGTCACGGGTCTATCTGATCACTCTGCTGTGATTCATCCCTTACAGGAAATTTAAGGAAACTATATCTATTACAATTGTTCTTTGACTTAATTTTCTCTACTTTTCTACCATTCTTGAAATTCACAGCTATAAACTCTAATGCACAAAATCCCTAGAATACACACTTGTTTTTCTAACACCCTCTTTCTTGTCACAATACTACTGAACTATTGGAAAAGTTTTCTAGCTTTAATTGCATTATTTCTAGCACCTTTCCATTGAGATCTCTGGATACAGATCCATTACGGCAGAAGAAATCATCAGTATCACCAGTAGGTAGAGTTCCTGGCACATAATTTTAAATCAGTCAATATTTCCCCAATTAAAAAATGAATTAAAACAAAAATGTGTTCAAACGTTGGTGTGCATTTAGTAGTTATAAGATAATTCAATGTATTATCACAATGTTCTTAATCCATTCAAGCTGAGAGTCACAAATGTTCTTTGAGTGAGCCTCAAATTTCACATTTGGAGATAGTCGTCGGTTTATAAACACATTTTTCCTGATGTATAAATTATCTTATATGCCTAATAAATGATTAACCCTTTACTGGATTTGTAAATTATTATACACGTGTCTAATTTGATATTCTTCCCTCTTTCAGAAAGCCTTCAAAGACAAGAACATAATGAAACAATGAGTAAATTTTTAACAAACTGTAATTATTAGCATTCCTTTCTGCTGTTTGTAAGTGGTACCCACCTCAGATTAACCCAGAGCACAGTCAGTCCCCAGAAATGACTTACAAATATCCTATCTATGAAAACTATTCAACCCTTAAAAGAAGCCTTATTTATTCATCAGCAAGACACATTATATCCTGGGCATAATCTCACTTCAGGGCTGTCCTTGATGGCAGAGCCATCTTCCTTGGAATTGGCCGTGTTTTAAAGTTTCCTAGCTCCAAGTTCCTCAGATACAAACTTTGTGCAGTGACCCTTGTCATGGAGATGAGACAATGAGTCATTTTTTCTATTGGTGGAAATTGAGTCTGAAAAGACATTTTCTGATGTAGGGTCAAATGTTAGAGATTTGGAAAGTCACACGGGGATAGAACACTGAAGTCAGAACCTAACAAAGTAGTCAGCCCTCAAACTCAGAAAATCAACTGGAACTATTAATCTCATTCTTATATCTGCCCCAAACAAAGAGAGCTCATTTAAAGCACTAGATCATTGCTCTTTTCTACCAAAAATTGTGGCACCACTGATCATACCCAAAACTTAATGAATTTCTCTTTCCCCTTTATACCTACAGCTGTTCATTCTAGTATTTCTTTCAATGGGCATTAATTCATTTTACACAAAATGTCAAAATACCTCCTTGAACTAACTCTCCAATACTTCATCCTGTACTCTCTTCCCAAGGATGCTGTTTTATTCCCTCCATAGGAATCATCTCTCTAAATTTATCCAAATTAATTTTTTTTTTAATTTTCACTTACTAGAATGGAAATGCTCTGACAGCAGGAATCCTGTCTACAATTTTGCTCCTGTATCTTCAGCATGTAGGATAGTTCCCTTTAATAAACATTCTAAACTATTTGTGAGTTAAGTGACTGAAATCAATTTCCTCACTCCCAATATATGCCAACAAATACATCCAGACTTCCATTAAAATACAGAGGATACAATACCACATCTTTCTTCTAAATTATCCTTTCCTTACTTCATTAGACACCTGAGTCCATTTCTAATTTCTCATTAATCCTGGAAACTCTCTCTTCCACTCCATTCATCCTTTAAGTACTCAGGCCACACCTCCTCTCCCTTGAGCTTGTGTCACAACCTCCTGAAGAGATGTCATTCCTCCTTATCTTTCCCCTCCACCTCCATTCTAGATACACTGTGATATCCAGGTGACAGTTCTGAAATACTATGTGATTTGTGTTGGGTTATGAGGACCTTAGCAAGAGGAATATGAGAAACAGGTGAAGAAGACATTTTCTCTGATTCATGTATGAGTAGAAATGCTTGTATTATATCAAGGAAGAGCCCCAGGTTCATGAAACACTGTCAGCCCAATTTTCAAGAGAAGCCATAACACCTGAAAAAAGGAGTAATTCACAAGCAAGAACACAGAGACGTGTTAGAAGTAAAGAACCATTTTATTGAGAATAAAGGATTTGCCCACCTGCGGGATGTTAGGATTATTGCCACGGTCACAATGCAGAATCCAGATTAAGGAAGTAAAGACCAATATATGAAAAAAAGTAAGATGATGCTACACAGCCGCAAGATGCCATCCTACAATAGCTGACCAGTGGTCAAAGCCTCTGTGAAGCATACAATTTCTTGAATATAGAAATCTTGGGGTATGGATCCTTGACTCAGCCCTCTATTAAGGTGTGTCATTTCAGAAGCAAATGTGGACAGTGATGTTCTAGCAGTAAGAAGAATAACATCTTCTATAGCAAAATGGCTGGTAGCCACAGCAACCAGAGCCATAGCCACAGCCACAGCCATATCTGGTGCCATAGCCACAGCAGGAGCCATAGCCACAGCCATATCCTGAGCCATATCCACAGCCAGAGCCACAGCCGTACCAGGAGCCGTATCCACAGCCACATCCCCTACCATAGCCACAGCCATAGCCTGTTCCATAACCACAGCCATAAGAGGGGCCATATCCACAGCCATAGCCACAGGAGCTGCCGTAGTTGCAACACATGTTGTTGTCAAGAGAAGAGAATTCACGTGGGTTGCGAGAGGATGTGGTGAACTGTGTGTCTGCTACTAGCCTTGGACCTTTATATACTGTCAATGATTGGCAGAGCATGCCATTCATCCCTTGACGTTCCCAACAAACATGTAAGTAGCTGTGGTGTGCCAGGCACCGTGAACAATCAATAATGGCTTGGGATAAATGAGCTCATTATTTTTGGACACTCTTGTTTCATTTAAAGAACAGCATTTTAATTCACTCTGCCAAAGAATCGTCTCACTAGAATCATGTGCTGTCCATAAAACTGATACTCGCCTTCACAACCTCCTATCCTTCAATATATATATAACAAGGCTGAGGGGAATAGAAAAATTCTGCCCCTCTTTTTTTTAAGTTTATTCATTTATTTTTGAGAAAGAATGAGGAAGCAGGAGAAAGCAGAGAGAGGGAGAGAAAGAATCTGAAGTAGCCTCTACACTGTCATCACAGAGCCCAAAGCTAGAACTCACAAACCTTGAGATTATGACCTGAGCCCAAGTCAGACACTTAACCAACTGAGCCACCCAGGTGCACCTGTAACTCCTGATCTCTTCTCTTTTGTAAAATAGCTGCCTCTGCCAATAGGGAAGAAAATAACTCCTATCTCCTTTCTGGAATCCTTGCTACTTTCTGCCAGGCTTTTCCCACTCACCCTCAACTTCCATTCCTCCACCCCTTTGTTCAATCCTCCTCAGATCCCAAGAAGCAGTTCAACATCTGATAATTCATTCACTTTCACTGGGACACTGACTATTAATAAGTTTGGAGAACTGTGCTATATATGCGTGTATCTTCTTATATGTTCTTCCATATACCAGGCAAACTGAGGTCCTGGGGAGTAGGGCAGCCCTCCTTTTCTGTCTCATTTTCTGTGGCTACGTAAGTGTCTTGCAGTTTATTTGGATGAGGAAACAGAATGCCTCAGTTAAACCAAAAACAAAACTTTTTTTTTTCCAGTGCAGATCTTATCAGAGTTTCATATCATGAGGTACCAGTGCCTTCCTTCAATTTAATAAACCAGTTTTTTCCTTCTCCTACCACTATTGTTCATTGCACATTTAGTTCAGAAGCAGAAGAGTGAATAACTTTAAGATACCTACAGTAAGAGCCCGCTCTCAATTCCTGACACTGTCATGACATAAAGTAGCACACAAATCAACTTTTACCCCTATTTATATGTAGATTCCACTCTACTCATTCAAAGTTCCCAAGATTACCCGGTTGACAGAAGGTCTCAGTCTTTGACAAAAATGCTCATTGTGATTTTGAAATACAATATATATGTCCCCTCTCTTCCAAATTACTCTATCATACTTGCCTTCTCAACATACAAAAGAGGAAAGTGTGTGTCCTTTCTAATGCCAGTAATATTTTCTGGCTACCCTTAATTCTCGGGTATAAATAAAACTTTCCTTTACACTCAGGTCTGTAATCACTTCCTACACAAAGCTTTTCTTTGCTGCTACTGTCTGGATTGAATGATCTTCCTCTTTGCTCCTATATGCAGACATATGTCATAGCACTTGCCAAGATTTCTTGAAACTACTTTTTTTTTTTTTTTTTTTACTAATGATATTCTAGAGGAAGCACTGTCCCTTCAATGTTGGAACCTTTGGGCAGAGCTGGTGTTTGGTCCACATTTTATACAAGACAGATTTAAGGAGCAGTGGAAGTTAAAGTATAAACCCAAATTGCAGCCACATCTGAGAGAAAGAAATGTAGCAAGGTGTTTTGATGCCACACTGAATAAATAGTCTTTCTACCGAAGATCAAAAGATGACCAGGATTGGGGCACCTAAATGGCTCAGTCGGTTAAGTGTCTGACTCTTGATTTTGGCTCAGGTCATGATCTCATGTTTCATGAGATGAAACCCCGAGTCGGGCTCTGCTCTGACAGCACGGAGCCTGCTTGGGATTCTCTTTTTCCTCTCTCTCTGCCCCTCCCCGACTCACACTGTCTCTCTCTCTTTCTCTCAAAGTAAATCAATAATTTTTTTTAATGACCAGGATACAGGGGCACCTGGGTGGCTCAGTCGGTTAAGCGTCCGACTTCAGCTCAGGTCACGATCTCACGGTCCGTGAGTTCGAGCCCCGCGTCGGGCTCTGGGCTGATGGCTCAGAGCCTGGAGCCTGCTTCCCATTCTGTGTCTCCCTCTCTCTCTGCCCCTCCCCCGTTCATGCTCTGTCTCTCTCTGTCTCAAAAATAAATAAAACGTTAAAAAAAATTTTTTAATGACCAGGATACAGAAAATAGCACTTGCTTGTTTATTTTTAGCCTTCAAATTTCTACCACATTCCAGAAATGTCTACTATGTATGACTTCTTTCCCTATTTTCTCTAATTTTTTGATTGATTTTCATAGCCTCAGCTGAACCACTGTCATTTTTCAAGAAGACACCTATAATTAGCACTTGGATCAGATACATATATACATACATGTAGGTGTATAGATACACACACATACATACGTGTGTGTGTGTGTATATAACCTCAATACCATCCATACATTACCTCAATTACAAAATTCCATGTGCAACACAACTCAGCACTCCACAGCAAAATATCCTTCTGATATCCTAAAAGTGACTGGGATAAGCAAAGAATTCATGGGAAAAATATACCTTTCAAGGAACCTCAATTCTGCATCCCTATCACCAAAAAATTACAAAATTCATCCCTATCCATAATACAGTAAAGACTAGAGTTGAATACTGATTTTCAGAATTCCTCAGACTCCTTTTTTCCCTCCCTGGCCCCTTCCTCAGACTTGTTATCCTGTATGATTTTCCATACGGTGATCCGGTTAGGTTCGGTTAGTGGCAAGTGATCAGAAAGACACTTGCTCCAAGTTCTTGACATTTCAGAAAAAGATTTAGAACATAGCAGAAAATGAGGTGCTCTGCAGGACTCAGCATCATGTCTTGCCCAGCCTTTCCTTCTCACCTTGTTTCTTCCACGGGGTAGTCCACTGTCAATGATACTTCTCATGTAGGTACATCTTGTTGGAATCAAGCAAATGGGAAAAAGCCAATTGCATTCAATTGGCATCTCAGAAGGACTCGCATTTAAACTCCATAAACGTCCATTTAAAAGAATATAAACTCTAGGGTCACCTGGGTGGCTCAGTTGGTTAAACGTCTGATTTCCACTCAAGTCTTGATCTCCTGGTTTGGTTCGTGAGTTCGAGCCCCACTTCAGACTCTGTGCTGACAGTGTGGAGCCTGCTTGAGATTCTCGCTCTCATCTCTCTCTGCCCCTCTCCCACTTATGCTTTATCTCTCTCTCTTTCAAAACAAATAAATAAACTTTTAAAATATATATATGTAAATTATAAAGACAACTGGTTCTTGAAGCAAACTTAGGAAGACCACACACCCCGCCTGCAGGATGTGGAGGGTTAAAGAAACAATATCAGGACCTCCAATGCTTTGGTCCTTGCATACATAGTCCCTCCCAGCTTTTTTGTCCCAGAAACTCTGTAGCCCTAAAAATTCTAACACTGTATTTAATCCAAAGAACAGGACTACAAATCTATTTACCTGCATCCCATCTTCCAGGGGAAATATATTAAATTTTCACTTGACCTAACCAGAATCCTATTATTTTTCTAATTGAGTTTTTCTCATCTCTGCACATAGTTCTAAAATTACAATAGTTTGTAAATAACTTATGCATTTGTGTTGACTGCTTTGTTTGCGAAGCATTCCTTCAGCAATTTAGCTGAATTCCACAGACACTAAGTAAGCACATGCCACAGCCAAGGTGCTGTCTTGGGAACTGGGAATTTGCAAAGATGGTCACACATTCTTATCCCAGGATTAAGCATCTGCACACATAAAGAGACTCCTCAAAGGAAGGAGATCTAGTGGTTCTCTCTGGGCCATCCTACATTTTAACTGTCTCTACAGTCTCTACTCATCCACTTTCCACACCACAAGAGAAACAAACTATGAACCTATTAGCGCATCTGTATCAGTAGTTGTCAACCTGTGAGTGATTTTGCCTCTTGGAATCTTGGAGACAATTGACAATATCTAGACAGGTGGTCAACTGTCAAGGCTTGGGTGTGGTTGGATGCTACTGGCATGTAGTGGTAGAAACTGGGGATGCTGCAAATTCTTCAGGGCACAGAACAGCCCCAACAACAATGAAATAGCTGGTCCAAAATATCAATAGTACTGGGATCTAGAAACTCTGGTTTATAGTTATGCATCTACACATAAGCTTCTATACCTGTAAGTGTATAAATCCAAATATACCCTTTCTTCTCATTCTATATCAAACATCTGACCTTTCCATAAACAATATGCAATCAGAGGGGTGCCTGGATGTCTCAGTCAGTTAAGTGTGTGGCTTCAGCTCAGGTCATGATCTCATGGTTTGTGAGTTCAACCCCGTGTCAGGATCTGTGCTGACAGCACGAAGCCTGTTTGGGATTCTCTTTCTCTCTCTCAATCTCTCTTTCTCTCTCTCTGCCCCTTCCCCACTGGCTTTTATGCATGTGCTCACAGTCTCTCTCTCTCTCTCTCTCTCTCTCTCTCTCTCTCTCTCTCTCCCCCTCTCCCTCTGTCTCTCAAAATAAACAAACACACCTTTATATATATATATATATATATATATATATATATATATATAGTCATAAAAAAGTGGGGTTTTGTTTGTGGAAGATATTTTGGCTAATCTTACAAAACAGTGGGATTTTGTTTGTTTGTTTGTGGAAGAGTTTTTAGCTTATCTTACTTGTCTAGATTTTACTTAAATCACCATTTTCAGAATCAAACAGAATACAAAATTTAAATTTACTATAACAACTATTAAATCCAAGTTGGAAAGGAGTACAAACTATGAAAGATCATTCATTGTACTGAATACTCGAACATCAAGGGCAAGGGGAAGAGTGGCGATTCAGAACTTCATTGACAACCTTCAACAGGGATCTTTACAAAACTGTCAATTTCACTTCTTGAGAACTTCTATTAATAAACATTTTTTCTTCAGTCAATAAGCCTTCATTTTTTTCTTTTTTGAATATTTTCCACTGGTCTAATCTGATCACTCTCTATGTTTCATCTTAATAATAAACTTAAAGAAAATACATTCCATTCCACTTACCTTCAGTTTCTTTCCTTATCTTTCATCCTTGAAATTCAAAATTATAAATTGTGCTTCACAAATTCTTTAGAATAGACCATTTTCTTTTCAGGGTCACTGCCAACACCTTCTTACATCCAAAAATACCCCTAGATTATTGAAACATTCTTCCATCTATATTGCATTATTTTCAATACCTTTCCATTCACAATGCTGGATACTGATCCGTGATGAAAAAGACAATCTCTATTCTGTGCATCCCTGAATGACCAGCTCTGAGTACAATGTCTTTCAGTAATTTGTACTTAATCAATATCTCTCCAATAAAAAAAATGGATGGATTAATTCAAACATATGTTCAAATATTGGTGTGCCACATATAAGCTTTAAAAGATTTGGATATATGCTTAAATCCTCTGAACACTAGTTTCTTCTTTCTAAAATTGGATCTGAGCACATTACAGAATTGTTTTCTTTGTTTCATGCCTATTCAGTGCTTTAGGTAGGAATTGTTCTCAATAAATGTTATTCCCTTCATCTTATTTTTCTCACATCATAGTTTTAAGTTCTCATAAAATAATTGTTTTTCAAATATCTATACTTATTTGTGCAGAAATGCTGATTGTGTCTGCACTTAACATAATAACTTTGTAGTTTGGAATAGGTTCTTATATATATATATATATATATATATATATATGTGTGTGTGTGTGTGTGTGTGTGTGTTTGTATATATATGTGTGTATATATATATATGTATATATATATGTGTGTATATATATATATATGTGTATATATATATGTGTATATATATATATATGTGTATACATATATATATACATACATATATGCTGTAATTAAAAACATCTTCATGATGAAGCAGCAAAACCCCTAGGGACATAAATTACTCTCCTAGGGGCATTTTTACACCCTGAATTAACTATTTTGTATGGTAATTTGTTACTAAAACTACAGTGTCAACATAATATCATTGGATATGATATCATGCATATTTTCAAGTTCAGCAATTAGAGAACAATTCAATATTGTATTTACAAAGCATATCCTTTGGGAACATGTTTAAGTACATACCATATAAAAAGGTGATGTGGGTTTTTTTGAAATTCCAGAAGAGTCAAAAGATGAGTCCATAGTAGAAATGTACTTAATTTTTTTTTAATGTTTATTTATCTTTGAGAGAGACAGAGTGTGAGCAGGAGAAGGGCAGAGTGAGAGGGAGACACAGAATCTGAAGCAGGCTCCAGGCTCCAAGCTGTCAGCACAGAGCCTGACACAGGGCTCCAACCCAGGAACTGTGAGATCATCACCTGAACAGAAGTCGACCGCTTAACCGCCTGAGCCACCCAGGCGCCCCAGTAACGTACTTAATTTTTAGGACTATGTCTGTTTAGATAGCTTGATTAAGTATCATCTTATAATAAGAGATTTCAGTCAAGATTAAAGATTTATTAAACAGTGAATCCTCAATATCCATGTGAAACACATTCTAGAGATTCCCATAATCTGTGATGAATATAAATTCCCCCTCATAATACAATTTTTTCTAGTTTCTAATCACAAAAAATCTTCTTCTCTAAACTCTCATTAAACAATGGAAAATCTCTGCTAACCAGTCCATCTACATTGTATTTTGTGAAGTGTCTTTACACGTTATCTCAATGCATTATCATATGCTTATGGAATGAATAGAGCATCTACCTGACATGCAAGAGTTTGCAGAAAAAAGCTGAGGATCAGAGTGATTATGTCACTAGTCTGAAGTCACACAGCAGATGAGTATCAGCCACGTCTTCTTAGTCTTCTGCTGGTAGGCTCATCAGCCTATGCTCTTCCTGGCCCTGCCCTCTCCTGTTCATGTATGTCTGCTGTCTAGATGCTCTTAGGAGAGGAGGGAAAGCCTGGGAATTCCTCTCCAGATCTGCTTCGTGATTACACTTCCCCCAGCAGTGATCATAAATGCATATGAAGATTGCTCGTCCTGCTCTCCTTTCTGCCTGGCCAAGTCCTATTCGTGCCTCAGGCCTCAACTCAAGCGTCCCCTCTGCTTGGAACAATCCTGACTCTCACACTACTAAATAACCACATTGTATTGTATATCTCCTATAGCATATAACCATAAAAATAATCACTTCATTCTATTGTCAATCTTACCATATTTCTCCTACATGAGATTATGAATTCACTGAGAAGTGGGTCCATTTAGATGATAAATAGATAGATGATAGAAAGACAGATAGATGATGATGGTATAGATACATAGATGATAGATAGATAGATAGATAGATAGATAGATAGATAGATGATAGATAAATAGATGATAGAAAGACAGATGATAGATGATGATGATAGATAGATAGATACATAGATAGATAGATAGATAGATAGATAGATAGATAGATGATAGATAGATTATCCACAATATCTACCATTAATACAAGCTTTTCATCTCTTTCCTTAGTCTCTAAACTAGATAACAACTCCTTTCTACACTGCTGAGTATCCAGAAGATTATATATTTTTTTTAATTTTTTTAATGTTTATTTATTTTTGAGAGAGAGAGAGAGCACATGCAAGGTGAGTAGGGGCAGAGAGAGAGGGGGAGAGAGTGGATCTCAGGGAGGCTCTGCACTGTCAGCACAGAGCCCAACACTGGGGTCAATCTCATGAACCTTGAGATCATGACCTGAGCTGAGATCAAGAGTCAGATGCTCAACCGACTCGTACCACACAAGTGGCACACGAATCTAGATATTCTAAGCATACATTTCCACTAAGCTTCTCTTCCTTCTATCTTCCCCCTCATTGTACCCAGAATTCAGAGATTTGACCTCCAGATGGGTTCAGAAGTCTATCACTTCTTCCCCTTTACTGGTGTCGATACTCCACTCAGACCTACGTGACATCTACCCTGCATTCGCTCAACTCGTACTGTTCCCTCTTCCAGACAATTCAACAAGACACTACCAGTTTCATTCTCCATAAACACAACTCTGATTTCTGTGCATATGTAGACACAAGTGGGTGAGGTTTTTGTTACTGTAGATGTGATTAATCACTAACAGTAAATTATTGAAGAAAAAATTTTGAGAACTGTTTGGAAAACCCCATAACATCACAGGAAAGGAAAAAAAAAAAGACAGGGAACTTTCAAAATCTGTACTCACTGATGACTTAAAGTAAAACTGGTGACAGGCTTACTAGATTCAAAGAAGCATTTCACTGGGGAACTGATTTGCCCAAATGTGGAGCATTAGTACTTGTGGCCAAGGCTACGGTGTGGAAAGAAACCATGAGATGGAAGAGTTAAATTTCAGAAAACAATTGGAATTTTATCTTCTTTCTTCCATCGACCTTAAAGCCCATCTAGGGCAAAAACATTCACAGGAATAAAAGTCGTCAATGACTACTCCTTGGAACAGATTTCCTACTGCCACTTTAGCAGCAAAGGATGCTCCGGTCGTGATTTTCTAACAGCAAAGAATAAGCATCTCCTGCAGCAAAATGAATGGGAGCCGTGGCAACTGCAGCCAGAACCAGGGCTTGACCCGTTGGGCCACGGCCATAGCCAGAT
The DNA here is from genome assembly GCF_018350195.1 of Panthera tigris. Taxonomy (NCBI): domain Eukaryota; kingdom Metazoa; phylum Chordata; class Mammalia; order Carnivora; family Felidae; genus Panthera; species Panthera tigris. The sequence continues at coordinate 14,058,299 of NC_056668.1, read as the reverse complement.
CCATATCCCATACCCGTGCCCACAGACACGGCCAGAGTCACAGCTGCATCCACAGCCTCTACAGGAGTCTCCAGAGCAGTAGCAGTCCCTGGCGTTTAGGGGGTGAAAATGTCAATGAGGTGTAAGTATATGAGAGGGGGAGAGCAGGTGCAGGATGGTTCTGCAAGCCTGAATGGTACTCATGGTCTCAGAACTTTACATACAGTCAGAGGTGGATGAGAAACATGAAGTCTGCCTACTCAGTCACATAATAAATTGCTTCAAATGAGCTCATTTCACTAGGCATTCCAATTCTGTCAAGAAGTCTTAGGTTTGCTCTTAACCGGGGTTTATCTCCGGTTAATAATGAGCCTGGAATAAAATTGACTTCTTTTTCATCACTCCGGTTCTACTAAAAAACCTATCTTTCATGTGACTCATGACCTTACATAGACCAAAACATGTGTTTCGTCCTCTAATTCAATTCAGTGACTTTTACATTGTATGCGCATGTGTACATATGGGCTTGTATGTTATGGACGTGTGTGTGTTAATCCATGTTAGGCAAGACTACTCTTATTATCATTATTCTCATTTTATACAAAACAATATTACTGTGTTCACATTTAAAAAAGTGACTTGGGGGGGGCGCCTGGGTGGCTCAGTCGGTTAAGCGTCCGACTTCAGCTCAGGTCATGATCTCGCGGTTTGTGGGTCCGAGCCCCGCATTGGGCTCTGTGCTGACAGCTCGGAGCCTGGAGCCTGCTTTGGATTCTGTGTCTCCTCCTCTCTCTGCCTCTCCCATGCTCATGCTCTGTCTCTTTCTGTCTCTCAATAATAAATAAACATTAAAAAAAAATTTTTTTAAGTGACTTGGCCAGAATCACATACTTGTATAATGATAGAGATATAACTTACTTATTTGACTTCAAATTCTATACTGCTTACGTTTGACCTTGAAAGAAAGTCAGAATCCAATAAATTAGATCTCATTAAAAATCAAAATGCCAATATTTGTATTTCATAAATTGTCAACCTCCAAAAACTTTCTATTTTATATTAGTAGGTCATTTCATACATTGTGTTTTGACCCTCACAGATTTGTATACACCAAATGCAAGTCAACTTTAACTATACTTCTGTGACTTCAAACTACTCTGTTTGCACTGAGCCTTCCATCCCTCAATGAACAAAGTACCATTATTACCTATTCCTCAAGGTTTTGCCCCTTGACATCAGAATTGCTTACTATTCTTCTTCCCAAACAAAAGACTTGGATGTAGGAGAGAATGAATATGGCTGTTTATAAGTGCTTTAATTCTGGATTTAAGCCTATGTAAAAGTATATTAACTTTAATTGTGACCATACAGAATTAAGCCAGAAAGTAAAAGCCATCTTGAAGCTTGGACTTCCAGCATGAGTATCTGTGGCCATTCCAACCCTACCCCCAAAATCTCCAATACACATGTGATCCTTTAAAATTTTATGATCCCATCCCATGGCAAAGTCTGGCCTGCCTTCTCCCCAGACAAGTCTAGAATGATGATGTTTACCGACACAAGTTTAATTGGATTCTTCACGAGATAGTCACTAAACAAATCAATTCAATTTATCCCACATGGACTGAGTACACACTATATATGAAGCACAGTCAGGCCAACCTACACAGGTCCTTACTACTTCTGTCTTTGAATTTGTGGTTTGTAAGTGAACTCTGCTGAAACAATGGGACTAGGGACTTGTGGTGTCTTCTCATATGAAGTCCCACCTCCCACCACCTACTCCCTCCCCAAATGCCTCCTCGGTTTTCTACTGTCCCAGTCCCACCCAGTGGCTGCTGCCACCTTCTGCCCCTCCCTCCATGGGAGCCTGGGCACAGGCATGGGAGAGGTTGGGGTCTAGGCTCTGTGAGAGGCTAGCCTCCCTCAGTAGGTATCCCTGTGCCCAAGAGCACATGACATTAAAGAGTGAACAAAAAGCAACCGCAACATGTCAAAAGAGACCACAGGATACAGGAAAAAGATTTACTTTTCAGCTTTTTAAACAAGGGGTATCACATTTTCAGTTTGCACTGAGCCTTCAAATTACGTAGCTGGCTCCAGGTACAATGTTAAGAATTGGGAGGACGTATGTAGGAAAAACATGGGTTCACAGACCTTCAGGTTTCCATCAATATTTTAGGCATTAGTCCTTAACCCTGCGGCTGGTCCAGCATTCACTCTACCTCCCTGCTTTCCTTCCCAATGAAACTTCTTCAAATGTGGGCTGTGCCCAGAAGGTGGACTTCCTCTTACCTATTAATTTTTTCAATTAATTTCAGTTTGCATTCCATCCCCCATTAGCACTTTAAAGCTAGTACTCTCAGTAAGTCACCAAGTGTGGCTTACTGCCTGGGTACCAAACAGATCTTGGTATTATTTAACCTCCTCTGGAGCATTTAACAACATAAGCCTCCATCTTCTTATTGAATTTTAATTCCTTACTCAACAATTTTATCCTCAAAACACTTAAGTCCCCCCAAAATACTACTAATCAATATTTGCTGGTGACAACTCTACTGATCTCGCTGTACTGTATCCTTATATATTTTCAAATTGATACATTAAAGTCTGGGCATCTTATTACAAAAGGATCTTAATATTTTCTGAATGAATAAAACAAGCAAGACCAAACATTCAGACAATAAACCAGCTATAGAAGCTTTACCACACATTGCCTGGAGCACAATGTACAATAATTTATTGCCAAAAACAAATGCTACGCAGTATGTTACTAGGCTTGGCATCGTGACATAATTCAGAGTTCATTAACCTTGATACGAATAGTTGTGGCCTGCTAAATAATGACTTAGGAACATTATTATGTATAGTACACATGAAGGGAAAGACTGTACTGATACTAAGTATACTTTTTACCTCGTGGCAATTTACCAAAAGCCATCAGTGCTAAATCAAGAAACTATTGGGGAAAAAAAAAAAGAAAGAAAGAAACTAATGAGCCATTCTCTCAAACAAAGAAATATTCTCCAACAGAAATATCTCTATATGCTTACATTGCACAGTGACTTTATAAATAAAAAAACAAAGTTATTTGGTCCCAGTAAAAACATATTGTGAAGGAGACAGCAATTGTTTGAATCCCAGCTTCACATCGAGGAGAAAAATGAAACTGAAGGAGAATGCCCTTTTCCCAAAGTCTCCCCACTCACAAGTAGTTACCCAATAACTTCCAGATCCAGAGATGATTCTCCTGATCCACATCGTACAAGATGATTTCCCAGTCTCTTACTGAAGACTTGTCATAACAAAGAGATAGCTAGTTCCCAGGAATATTCATTCATTTACTCAGAAATAGTCCCAACCTCTCCAGAGTCCCTCAGCAGTCAACAACAAATAGTACCCAAGGTACTTAGGATTCCTGATGGAAATATTGTCTACGCTGGGTTCCTCTCAGAGTCATTTTTGTGGATTTCGATGCAACACTCTTGCCTAATGTGATCTTGCTCTGTTCCCACTTTCGTGTTGACAAGGTAGGTCCTGCTGACTATTGCAGATCAGCTGATATGACATCTTCTAGCCAGGCGTTCCAAGACACTCAGTCTGTGAGAATATTTGTAAGAGAAACCTGGGACTGTCGCTCCTAAATCTGGCTGTTTCAGAAAAGGCCAAACCCCTGTCAATAAGATGATACCTTATTGATTCCTTTTGCCTTCTTTGGCCTATACGGTCATTTCCCCAGTCATCTGATAGTCTGCCTCCCATTCATCCTTCAAGAATGAATCACTAAATCCTATACCTGAAACTAATATTGTACTGTATGTTAACCAACTGGAATTTAAATAAAAACTTGGAAGGAAAAAGAAAAAAAAAAAAAAGAATGAATTCAGGTGTCCTGAACTTCTCATTCCCCATCATGTCTGATTTCGATGCCTCTCTTTTAAGTTTTTTTCTCCCAAAACACCCCATGTGTAACTTTTAAAGCAATCATGTCGTCTGTACTGTAAGCTGCCAGTGGGGGCTGGTAAACTGTTTCACCAGAAAAAAAAATTAATAACTATTTCCATCTTAGCCAACTTTAAACTAGCAACATGATGTCCCCAGTGTGGGTTTGGGAAGAGTCTCACATAGTTAACCCCTCACAAGCTGAGGCAGGCTGGCCCCGCACCTCTTCAAAAGAGGCCTCTTGGTGTGGCACTCTAAAAACATGGAGCCTAGCTTCGAATTCTCCACTTCCTCGCTCTAGCATCTTGGGCAATTCTCTTTACCTCTCTGTGCCTCACTTTCCTCATCTATAAAAAGACTATAATGGCAATATCTACTTCTTAAAGTTGTTGAGGAGAATTTAAGTTAGTATCTGTAAACCCCTTAGAGTAGCACCTGGCCTCTAGTAAGTGCTATTTAAGAAGTTTTATTTTTGATATAAAATGGAATCTGTGATCTTTTTATCTCCCCTGTATACCAGAGTGAGAACTCTTTAGAGTCTAAAACTTTATCTTATACCATTAAATCCACAGCCCCTGGTACAGTTCAACACATATTTCGTAAACATCGATAAATAAGTATTTATAGCTCAGAATCTAAAATAGTGTTTGGCCCACAGAGGTGAATTTTTAGATTTCCACAAAGTGCACACACACACACACACACACACACACACACACACACACACACACACAATCTGCTTCCTACTTTGGATCTCAAAGTTATTCAATGCTAGAAGATATCTCTCCATAATGGGATGGGGTTCCTAACTAACTACTACGATTTGACCTCTCCCTGCATCACATTTTTTTTCTGTTTCTAGATTCAGCACCATCATTCTCCCCAAGCCTTCATATTTCAATGCCGTGCTGCACGTACAGAATCCCAGAGTGCTACAGTAAGAAGGCACTTGAGAGAACACTTAGTCCTGCTTCTCTCCTCAATTCTGGAATTCTGTCCGCAACATGTCTACAAACTGGGGCCTTGGGCTGCTTTAATACCTTCAGAGACGGGAACCAAGCACACTGCCAATCTGCTTTTCAGGCAGAACTAATTTTTAAAAGGATTTCTTATCTCAATAAGTCTAACCCCTTGAATCTTCCACTTATTCGTTATGGTTATAGCCTCTTGAGTTGGACAAAGCAAATGAAATGCAGTACCCCACAGTCTTCAAATACATCCCACCAAGGACACTGTGTCCTGCTCCCTCCCATTCCTACCATTTTAAGTACTATGAAACAGGCTTCTTTTTATTCTAGAATCTAAAGCAATTGTCCATGCTTCCATTTTCAAATGCCAATATTCAACATATCTGATAATTTAACACTGAATTATTTCCTGGTATTTCCCATATCGTGGTCATCTGTTATTTTTATTTTAATGATATAATTAGTTTGTTTTGCAAGTAGGTCACTGTGAATGGCTCACACACCTATTGTATATCTGCCACTTTTGCTCTCTTATAAACATTAAATCACACTAAAGGAGAATAGAGAGAGAAAAAGTGGAATCGCTGCAGGAATTTTCTCTTTTTTTTCTGTCCTTTTTTTTCCTTTTTTGTTGTTTGTTTTTAGTATAGTACCAAAGATCAAAAATACTCAAGCAAGACAAAGCTTCAAGTTCCCAGCTATTTGTAAAAATTCTTTATTGTTCAATCATGACTGGTAAATTTTGATAATGTTTATCCATCACAAGGTAGGCATCTTCCTTCATTTCTTCCTGAGGCCAAGTATTTTTCTGCATTTTTTTCCTCACATTCCTTCTCTCTCAAGTAGTTTTATAATGACAGTATTTTTAATTAATTTAGTTTGTTGTCTTAATAAGCAACAAGCTGTCGTTAAACATAGATCATATATAAGATGGCAGGCCATGGCCAACAGAACTCTAAGATGGCCCTTGTGACTCTCATCAACTGGTTTTCGCTCTTTTATAATCCCCTCACTCTGCGTAGAGGCAGGAGCTGAAATATTCTTCTAACCAGTTAGAACATCATAAAAATGATGGGATATCATTCCAGGATTGGGTCACCTCATATAGCAAAAGTGAAGGGTTTGCTGATGTAATCAAGGTCTCTAAATGTTGACTTTAAGTTAATCAAAAAGGAGATCATCCTAGGTATACCTGACTAATCCAAAGCAGCATTCACATCTCTCTCTCTCTCTCTCTTTCTCTCCACCCTATCTCTCCATTCCTGGATTTGAAGAACCAAATGACAGGAATGAATTCTACAGCATTAAGGAGATAAATCCTGCCCAAAACCTGAAGAAACTTTCACGTAGATCTTTCTAGTTCAGCCTCCAGTTGGTTGACCAACAACTTGATTTTAGCCTCGTGAGACCCTGACCAGAGTCCCAGTTAAGTTGTTCCCAACCTTCTGACCAACTTGCAGATAGTGAATATATATTGTTTTAGGCTTCTAAGGCTATAGTTACATAGCAATAGATTATTAGTACATGAGCAAAGCCCCAGGGAGTTGCAACATTGAAGAATATATACTTTAGTCTTATGTTTCCAGATATAATGTTTTGGAAGTTCCTCTTCACCTTATATCATCAATGACTATTAGTCTCCCTGTTTCTCTTGACCATGAAGCTTCTTAAAAAACAGTAGCCCATACAAATTTTGTTCACTTCTTTACTATTCATTCCCTTTCTAGTTAAGTGAAGTGTATTCAATCTTACTACTCTGCTTAAGTATTCAATATTCTCATTAAGATCATTATAATAGAACTAATTGTCAAATGTAACTGATGTCTTGAAATAATTACTATATTATTTTATGAAGAAACAGAAAATCAAAAGAGCCAAACCATGGAAATATAATATCTTACTTTTAGTGGCCTTTTTTTTCCTGAAATGCTTTAAATAATTATTTACTATTTAAAATATAATGAAAGTAGTCTGGTGTCATATAACATTTTGGAGTTCAGTAACTAAGGTATAAACAATTTTTATTCTGAGATGACATCTTATTTGGAAATATTTCTATATGTTTGATTGCGATTAGTTGCAATTCTTCCTTGAAAATCTATTACCAACAAATGATTTTGATGACATTTTGATAATTAACTCTTAGAATATAATAAACCCTACTCTATAAAGCTACACTTAATTTTCACAACACTCTTATAAAAGGCACTATTATTCCCTATAATTTATCTCTTCAAATACAATTTAGACAAGAAAATAAATTTTCCAAGATCACAAATCAAGTAAATGACAGAGAGAAGATTAGAACGTCAAAATCAAGAATGTTTATGCCAGATTATGGATTTTTAATCATTATATGTCATTAGGTTTAGGCTCTGAAGTGTCCAATTTTAATGAACTGAAATCATTCTTTCTTGTAACAGGAGATCTTAGTGGTAATCAATGTTTTCTTATGAATCAGAGTATCATAAATATCACATGATTATAACATATCATTTCCCTTATACCCTCCTCATTGCTCTCCATAGCATCTTATTTTGTTTTGTTTCTTTGTTATTTGAGAGAGCAAGAGAGAGTAAGCAAGGGAGAGGGACAGAGAGAGGGAGAAAGAGAGAGGGAGAGAGAGAATCCCTAGCTGGCTCCACACTCAGCGTGGAGCCCAACACGGAACTGGATCCCAGGATCCTGGGATCACGAACTGAGCTGAAATCAACAGTCTGCAGTTCAACCTACTGAGCCACCCAGGCACCCCACATGGTGTCTTGCTCTAATCCATGTCTATACCTATTTAACTTAAAGCATTCTATCATGAATCTTACTAAGTAAAAATGAAAATCTTCCCTGTGCCTCTCCTGAATGCCACTTCCCAAAGGGAAGTACAAATAAAAATGTGGTGTAATTAATTCCACATCTCCAGGAGATGGAGAAGTAGACAGAATTCATCTCCAGGAAATAAATGTTCCTTGATTTAGAAATGCAACCTTGTAGACAGTTTTTATTTTTAGTAGAGAAAAGTAAGAACCCAGAAGCATCCTGGATGATGGCTACAAAGAGAACTAAATTACTGTGCATATTAAAAGAAAGAGAGAAAGGGAGAAAGTTTGCAAATAGAGAACAGACATGGCATAATGAATGGTCGTTAATGAGTAGATAGTTGGCCAGAGATAAATCCTTTATGAGACAGATGGCAGAATATTTACAAACCTTCCATTACAGTAAAACATACATGCAGAAAAGTACAGAATCAAAGTGTGCTGCTCAACAACATCTCGCAAAGTGAGCACAATTGAGTGATCATTGTCTAGATCCAAAAATGTAACAAAATCAAATTTTCAGAGACCCTCTCATACATCCTCCTAGTTACTGCCCCAATTCTCTTCCCAAAAAGGAGAACCAAAAGTACAACCAGTATCCCAACTCTTCATATCATAAATTAATTTTGTCTGTTTTTAAATATTACACAGGTGGAATTACACCCATCCATCGGTTTGTGACTGACTTCCTTTGTTCATCATTGCATTTGTGTAGTTTTTTTTTCACTTTGTATCTATCAAAGGCATGAGTTCTTTCTAATTTCTTCACAGGATATCACTTTATGAAAAGACGTTTCATTTGTGCATTTTGTTGATGAACATTTGAGTTGTTTCCTGTGTTGGCTATTAAAAATAAGGCCACCAGGAACATTCCTGTGTATGTCCTTTGATAAACGTAGGTGTGTATTTCTTTGGGGAATAGTCAAGAGTAGAAATACCTGATCATAAGCTATGAATAGGCTCATTTTAAAAATTAATTCCAAGCAATTTTCCAAAATTGTTGTACCAATATAGATCTTTCTGGAAGTTAAGTGGTAGTGCCATTTATCCATATCTTTAGTAACACTTGATACTGTCTTTTATAGCTTTGCCATTTTGGTTGACACGTAATAATATTACATTGTAGTTTCAATTTGCATATCTCTAATGACTAGTGAAGACAAATACCTTTTAAAATGTTTATTGGCTATGGCACAAAAACAGACACTCAAATCAATGGAACAGAATAGAGAACTCAGAAAAGGACCCACCAATGTATGGCCAACTCATCTTTGACAAAGTAAGAAAGACAGTCTCTTCAGCAAATGGTGCTGGGAAAACTGGACAGTGACATGCAGAAAAATGAACCTGGACCACTTTCTTACACCATACACAAAAATAAACTCAAAATGGATGAAAGACCTAAATGTAAGACAGGAAGCCATCAAAATCCTCGAGGAGAAAGCAGGCAAAAACCTCTTTGATCTTGGCCACAGCAACTTGTTACTCAACACATCTCTGGAAGCAAGGGAAACAACAGCAAAAATGAACTATTGAAACCTCATCAAAATAAAAAGCTTCTGCACAGCGAAGGAAACAATCAGCAAAACTAAACGGCATCCAACAGAATGGGAGAAGATATTTGCAAATGACACATCAGATAAAGGGTTAGTATCCAAAATCTATAAAGAACTTATCAAATTCAACACCCAAAAAACAAATAATCCAGTGAAGAAATGGGCAAAAGACATGAATAGACACTTCTCCAAAGAAGACATCCAGATGGTCAACTGACACATGAAAAAATGCTCCACGTCACTCATCAGCAGGGAAATACAAATCAAAACCACCATGAGATACCACCTCACACCTGTCAGAATGGCTAACATTAACAATTCAGGCAACAACAGATGTTGGTGAAGATGTGGAGAAAGAGGATCTCTTTGGCACTGCTGGTGGGAATGCAAACTGGCACAGCCACTCTGGAAAACAGTATGGAGGTTCCACAAAAATTAAAAATATAACCACCCTATAATCCAGCAATTGCACTACTAGGTATTTATCCAAGGGATATAAGTATGCTGCCTTGAAGGGGCACACACACCCCAATGTTTATAGAAGTACTATCAACAATAGCCAAAATATGGGAAGAACCCAAATATCCATCGATGGATGAATGGATAAAGAAGATGGGGTATATATATGCAATGGAGTATTACTCGGCAATCAAAAAGAATGAAATCTTGCCATTTGCAACTGCACAGATAGAACTAGAGGGTATTATGCTAAGCAAAATTAGTCAGTCAGAGAAAGACAAATATCATATGACTTCACTCATATGAGGACTTTAAGATTCAAAACAGATGACCATAAGGGAAGGGCAGCAAAAGTAATATAAAAACAGGGAGGGGGACAAAACATAGGAGACTCTTAAATATAGAGAACAGAGGTTTGCTGGAGGGGTTGTAGGAGGGGGGATGGGCTAAATGGGTAAGGGGCATTAAGGAATCTACTCCTGAAATCATTGTTGCACTATATGCTAACTAACTTGGACGTAAATTACAAAAAAAAAAATAATAAATTGTTTAAAAAAAACCCAAATGCAAGTAAAATAAAATAATAATTAAATAAAAAATAAATAAACAAATAAAATGTTTATTGGCTATTTATATCCTCTTTGGTGAAGTATCCAAGTCTTGTATTCATTTTTCTACTAGAATGTCTTTTTTCCTTATAAATGTATAATTCTCTATGTATTTTGGATACAAGTCCTTCATCAAATATAAATAGATATTGTAAATGTCTTCTTCCAGCCTATAGCTTTCCTTTTACTCTCTTAGTGGATGTTTTTGATTAAACAAAAGTTCTCAACTTATTTTGATAGCCCAACATATCCATTTTTCCTTGATGTTTTACACTTTTTTAAAGAAATTTTTGCCTACTCCAAGATCTTGAAGATATTCTCCAATGTTTGTGTCAGAAATCTCTCGTTTCACCTTTCACATTTAGATCTATGCTTCTTTTTAACAGACTTTTGTGTATGGCTTAAGATAAGGGTTAGTTTCTTTCTCAAAAATATGGATATTCAATGATCAGTACCATTTATTAGAAAAAATAATCTTTAAACCTCACACAGAGTCATTTTTGTCACAATGGAAAACCATACATGAGATGCCCTGCTTCTGAACTCTCTTTTCTTTCATTTGCATATTTCTCTATATCTGAGCCAATTTGGCACTCAGATAATAATACAGTAATTAACTGCTATAGACCCATAATAAGTTTCAATATTCCTGAAAGCATAAGTCCTCCAGGTTTGCTATTCTTGTTCAAAATTACCTTGGATCTTGAACACCATCCCCATGCCCTCTTGCAATACTGCTATATATCCCACAATATCCCTAAATATAGGAGAAATTTGTTGTTCAAAGTTAAGACCACATGTTCTCTTTCAGAGTATTCACCAAACTTCTCAGCTGTCCTTCTTAATATCTATTTTAGATTTCACTGCCAAATTAATTTCCCTGTTTGTGTAGAAGTATGTTGATATGGGATAAAAAGAATAACCACAAATTACTGAAAATAAATGTATACGGATCAATGTTTGGGTTTCTATTTTAGATTTCACTGCCAAATTAATTTCCCTGTTTGTGTAGAAGTATGTTGATATGGGATAAAAAGAATAATCAACCACAAATTACTGAAAATAAATGTATGCGGATCAATGTTTGGGTTGAACCAATGGAAAACGTAAGATTCATCTGTAATGTATATTGCCCAAGATAATAATGATTCAAACAAACAAACAAAAGGGGGGAGGGGATACCCAAACTGATAGGATCCAAAGAATCATATTGATGGGAATGGGAAGTGTGATTTTCTTCACCCAGAGAGAGTTCATAATAAAGAATCAGGAAATACAGAGTTTCTTTTGAAAAATAATCCAACTCAGATCTCCAATCTTCAGCTCAATGTGGAACAACTGGTCACTCAGCTTCTATTCATGATAACACTTATTTATGCCTAAGTGGTTTCAAGTAAGTAATAACCTAGTTCTAAGATGGACGTAGCCTTGTCAGACAAAGACTTGACATAGATTTTACTTAGAAGAATCACTTCAGAGGCAAAGGATATGCTTGTTCTAACAGCAAGAAAAATAACATCTGTAGCAAAATGGCCAGAACCATATCCACAGCCATAACTGGATCCAAATCCACAGCCATATCTTGAACTGTATCCACAATTCGGTCCTCTGTAGCTCCATTCACAGCCATAACTAGGTACATAGCCACAGCCTCTATATGAGTTTCCATAAAAGTAGCAGCCCACGGTTTCAGGATCAGTAAATTGTGGTAGGAACTTTTTCACACATGAATGTCACCCACACACCTGGGACTCTCCCATACTGTGAGAAATGGGTACGGCTTACTTCAGTCTGACTCTGTTTCTCATCACCACAGTAATTTGCATAAAATGAGCTGAGCTCATTATTTGGAGATTCCAAATTTGTTGTAAAGTTTCAGTATAATTTGCTGTTATTGAAAAGGTATATCAAGCCAATCATCAGCCTTGAAGGCCATTGACATCACCCAAGTCCATGCTATTAAAACATATTTGAAAACACTCTTCATTAGCCTCTCTCCACAGTGCTTTCCGGAATACCAAAGATTAATTCCACATTTCCTATAAGTTGCTTCAAATGCCTAAGACATACTCCCACCAGAATAACTTCTAGCAACATCTGACTCATCATTTGAGACTAAACACAGACTTCCCCTTCTCTAGGAGGCCCTCTAAGGTTCCCATAATTTGATCCACATACCCCTTCTCTGAGGTCATAACCTGATCCTTACCCTATCATAATCCCTGCATATCATACTATAATTTTTGCTTTGTCTACTTTCCTTACTGAATTTCATTTGCTTCCCAGAAAGGACTTTTATTTTGTTTATTTATCCCTAAGACCTGGCCCAATGTGTGATTCAAAGGATGCACAAAGCAAATGAAGGTTTAATAAATGAAAGAATAAGTGAGAAAATGAATTAATTAAGGAATGAAAGACAAAGAATCATTAGATTTGATAATACTGAAGATCCTTCCAATTATAATATTCCATTTTTATTATCTTAATATAGAGACAAGGACATAAATTTCAACAATAATGGCTAAAATAACCACAAATATTAACAATTGTATTTGATTATAAAGCACTCCCACACGTCTTAGCCCATGTTATTTTCAAGAGTCCTGTGAGAAATGTTTTGTAATTTGTTCTTCCCATTTTATAAATGAACAGACTGGTGTCAGAGATTAAGTTACTTACAATATCACGCAGCTCTTCACCGTCAGAAGTTTAGTTGGTCTTTCTAATCCAATGTTTATACTTTTTCCTTAATATCCCCAAACAGGACAGGGATAAATAAAATAATTCATTGCTGAGTATTTCTTTTTATAGAGCTTGTATTCACTACATGTTCTAAGTAACACACACTGATGACTCTTTTCAATCCCAAATCTTTTTTTTTAATTTCCTTTTTGACCTTCACCATTTAGTTGAACCATTAACACTTCATAAGTAGAGCACCTTGATTAACTCTTATACTTGCTACAAACTGAACACCTTCAAACTCAAGGTATTCTGTGTTTGTGGTAACACTATGCTATTCTCTAGTTGTGGAGGAATGGACCCCATTTTTATGACAAGGAGTTGTGTAACATTAAGAGTTAGGGAGGGGGCACCTGAGTGGCTCAGTCAGTTGAGTGTCCAGCTTCAGCTTGGGTCATGATCTCATGGTTCATGAGTTCAAACCCCATATCCGGCTTTCTGCTGTCAGTGTGGAGCCTGCTTTGGATCCTCTGTCTCCCTCTCTGCCCTTCCCTTGCTCTCTCTCTCTCTCAAATATAAATAAACATTTAAAAAATTTTAAATACAGTTAGGGAGAAAGAACATTAATTTTTCTAGAAGTTTTAACTTTGAAACATATAGAGTGTCATAAATCCTGTTAAAGACGTGCCTTTCATTCAAAGCTTCCTCATCCTTGTTTAATTATTGTAGGTGCTGTGATTACTCTTTCCTATAATAATCATCTGAAATATCAATCCTTCCAGACTCCAGGATTTATTATAAATGTGTTTTCCACCTCCATTACCACAAAGTAGATTTTATTACAATAATCTTCATTTGCATTAATGTTCTTACTTGCTTTTCTATGGTCATCAGACAACTGGTAAGCATTTATTAAACACGTACCATATAATAGGCATCAGGATGCTGAATCTTAAAAATATGTGTCCCTGCTTCTAGCTTTAAATTTGTGTTTTAGGAATTCTCTTTTGCCCCTGCACATTACCTATCTGTGACCCGATTGTGCTTCTTTTCCATGTCATCTCCATTTCAGAACTGTACTCCAACCCCACCATCCACCCCAACTGCTCTTGGCAAAAATGCTAATTATGTCCCATGTTCCAGTTTTCAGTTCCTCTTTTATCTGTCGGATTTTTCTTAAACACTTGCATTCCTTAGTTTCTAGCTCCAACCCCACCACTCTGAGAAATCCTTAGTTTTCACTGTCTCCTTTTAATATATCTTCTGCTCATCCTTTAATTATTAGGGGTCCCTTACCTCTGCCTTCTCCAGTTATTTCTCATTCTCTACAAGCATATCTATCTCCTGATAGATTCTATCTCCTACACATATCTCTAAAATCTGTACCATCCTCTCAGGCCATCCTCTAGTCATATATCATCGTTATCATCTTTCCCACATTATTGATACAAATTATTTGATCTTTCTAGCACCAGCCCATCCTGCAAACCACCACCATAATTTCTTCTAAGCTACCAGTCCGATTGTGTGTCTTCACTAATTCAGTATTCCCTGTCTCCATAAGAGTGAAACACAAATGCTGAACTTAACATGACATACTCTGTATGTTCTTAACCTCACCAAACTTCTCAGGATACAAATGATGTTGAGTTTGGTTGGTGCTACTTTTCCTGCCTGGAATATTTCCATCAGGTGACTATCTGGCAAATCCAGTCTTCACCTCTTTTGTGAGGTTTTTAGGACCTCCTTTTTTTATACCAAGCAGTGTCCATCTGCAATATTACATTAATGGATTTCATAAGAGTAAACACATGAATTAAGAAGAGGAATTACTTTTATCTCTTGTTTTATTATTCATTTTAAATCTAATATACAAAGTAAAGATTCATAGACAAGTATTCTTTAAAATCAACTACGTGGCATCCTGGACATAACTTTTTACAATCTTCATCTTACTTTTTTTGTTTGTTTCTTTTCTTTTAAAGTCTGTGAACACCTTGGGTACAATGTGTTTTCTTCTGTTTGTCTAATATTCTCCCGTTGCCTCTCAAATGCAGCAACTGGTGTGTGTGTGTGTGTGTGCTCTCATTAATTATTTGTGAAATACGATGGAATTGGACTGGATGCAAAAAATTAATTCTTGTGGTAATGTCTGGTATAAATTGGAGAAAACACCTAAAGTCACAGAGAACCTTCGTGAAGTCATTGCACAAAATAAAAGGCAAGAAATTTCTGGCCTAGAGCAGTTGAAATGGTATTCCAAAGAAGGGGGAGTTATAAAAAAAAATACAAACTACATTAGGCAAGAGATTGGTTCTAGTAGTGAAGAAAAAGGAGAAATGAACGATAATGTTAAATTTTCAGACCTTTGCAACTTGGCAATGATAACATAATTTTAATATTTATTATTTTACTTTTCTTTACAGTTAAGGTGATTTCAAGGTGTAATAAGCTCTATGGGATCAAGGAAAGATTCCCACAAAGCATGGTGAGAAAATGGCCCAGACTTTATATTGCTTGGCAATAACAGTAATTAAAATGAGTAATGAAAGCTCTGATAATTCATCTCCGCTAGGTATTCCACACCCAGGAAATGCTCATAAAAAAAATGATCCAGTTATTAACTTTACACCTCTGGCTATTGTTGTAACCACCACAATTCCTTATTATAAACACAGTTATAGTCATTATATCATTTATTTTGTCATCTTGGTATAACAGCAAGTCGGGTAATCATGACAAAGTATAATTTAGGCAAGCCTAAGTGTTCCTGTTAGGAATGACACTACCAGTTTTATATCGGACAATTCCTTTCTCAGAAGCTCTGGATCACCAACAAACTGTAATTGGCTAAATATGTGGGAGAACATAAATTTCACTAACTTGTCATTACTTCTTAAAAAAAAAATTATAGAAGAGTCCAGGAAAGTCAGTTGTGCCGTGGCCCTAAATCGTGCAGAACAGAAATGCAAGGAAGGACATGCATTGTGGCCTGACTTGTGCTGATGCTGATGTTAGAAAAATAAGAAATGCAAGTTCTAAGACTGTGTTTGCAACTAACAAGTCTCCAAAATTAGGACAGACTGGCAAGCCACAGGAGATCTGATAGCCGGGATATATTTTGTGCCAAATGCATAGTTTTGCCGGCTGTTTCAAGAGGAACTGTGGCAACACATTGCATATGATACTGAAAGAAAAAACTTATCTCAAAGAAGATACAACTGTGCCCTTACAATCCTATGAAATGTTCTGTATACAGCCAAGAATTTGAAATCCATGAAAAGACTCATGATGAACTAGATTTTAAAACAGGCTGCAAGAGTTTCCATGATTCCCTATACTATCTATGACGCTTGGTAGACTAGCCTTTCACTTAACATAATGTTAAGATTGGACTGTGTCTCCCCTACCTCCAAATACATATATTGAAGCCATAACCCCCAGTGTGATAGTATTTACAGATGGGGTTTGGGGGAGCTAATTAAGATTAGATGACATCACGAGGGGGACCCTCATGAAGGGATTAGTGTTGTTTTATAAGAAAATATACCAGAGAGCTTACTTCTTCCCTCCCTACCATGGAAAAGACACAGGAAGAAGGAGGCTATCTGAAAGCCAAGAAGAGAGCTCTCACCAGGGAACGCTGACCTTTGACTTCCCAGCCTCCAGAACTGAGAAAAATAAATTTCTAGTGTTTAAGCCACCCAGTCTATGGGCATCAAAATGCAGCCCAAGCTAACAATACAGTTACTGTCAGCTCAGGGCTGGTATGACTATCTCCAGGTTCAACCATAACATTCAAGTGAGGAAACTAACAGTTTCTATTTAGATTGATTATGGTAGCCAAGGTTTCTCAGATCAAAGTAAAAAAAATGTTCAAATAGTAGGTATGGTACAAAAAAAAAAAAGACAAAACTCTAGAACAGATTGCACACAATTTTAATATCTTAATAGGTAATTGGAATAATTACATCCAAACCCGACTTTGTATTTGGAAGTCCCCAGAATTCAGGAACACACCAAGAAATCACAAGGCTACCTTGATATATTTTAGGATATAATTTGACTCTTCCTAAAGTTTCATCTTAACAAGAACCAAGTTCATTACTTTCTATTGAAAAATTGCATGCATAGGGATGCCTGGGTGACTCAGTCTGTTAAGTGTCTGACTCTTGATTTCTGCTCAGGTCATGATCTCACTGTCCTGATATGAAGCCCATGTCAGGCTTCACAGTGACTGTGGAACCTACTTGAGATTCTCTCTCTCTCTCTCTCTCTCTCTCTGTCTCCCTCCTCTGCCCCTCCCCCACTGGTGCATGCACGTGCACGCTCTCTTTCTCAAAAACAAATAGATAGATAGATGATAGATAGATAGATAGATAGATAGATAGATAAATTGCATGCAGAAAGTGAGCAAATCAGTTTGCAAGATGCCCTTTCTATGTTATTATTGAGTAAATATCTTCTCATCAAGAATGGTTAGAAAGAAACTAAAAATCAAAAAAAAAAAAAAAAGAGAGAGAGAGAGAATGGCTGAGTGAGAAAAAGGAAGAGAGACCGATGGAGATTATTGCTTATTTTTGTCTTATCTATTTTGGAAAAAAAATAGTATAAACATTCTCCAAAATGACAACAAAATAGTTTCTGTATGTTCTCAAAGTAGTTCTCTTTAACAATGAATAACAACAGACTCAAAATTGTTCAAAACATGGGGCGCCTGGGTGGTTCAGTCGGTTGAGAGTCCAACTTCAACTCGGGTCATGATCTCGCCGCTTGTGGGTTCGAGCCCCGCATCATGCTCTTTGCTGGCAGCTTGGAGCCTGGAGCTGTGTTTTTGGATTCTGTCTCTCCCTCTCCCTGCCTCTTCCCCAGCTCTCTCTCTCTCTCTCTCTCTCTCTCTCTCTCTCTCTCTCTCTCTCTCTCTCAAAAATAAACATAAAAAAATTGCTCAAAACATTAGAAAAATATATATTCTAGCAAATTAAATGATTTTGCATGTTCAAAAATACAAATAATTTCATCAGGAAACCAGCCGAAGGAAATAATCCTGTAATGTAATCATTTTCACTTCTGTCGAGTGTTGTGTTTCTATATTCAATCACTGGGAAATAAGCAGATAACAATATGTTGGACCTCACCTCCTGTTTTTTATCTCCCTATGCCTGAAATATCTCTATTATAAATGAATTGATACAAGTTGGCAGGTGAATTCTTTTTAACACTAGTAAGTATTTTTGTTTCTATCCCTATGACACTAGCAAGATTTTATCTCCCTACCTAGGTTTTAAGTTGTGAACTATTACTTCAGGTAATAAATATCACAAAGTAAATGCTTGATTAAACATAAGATAAATTGACATGAATACAAAAATATACCTCTCATCAGCACTTCATATAACCCAGCTCATTGAAAGGTTTGAGTATTTCATCAATTTAAACTAGGAAAATACCCAGACGATGTCTTTACATGATCAAATGTCTTATCTGAGATGAGAAAAAAGAATTAGACAGTATTCTAGCTACTTCAAACATCTGGACGTTTCTTACACACAGTATCTACATTTGCTAAAATTTCTAATTTTCAAATATTTATCATGGTCTTCCTCCCCCCAGAAAAATCAGTCAGACCATGTGATGGAGTAACCATAACACTCCACTTTCCAGGGACCCCTCAGGCCATTGATTGATGCAATCAATTGAGCACCACACCATTACATCTGATTAAGCACTCTCTGATTTTATTGGCAATTTAAGAACTCCAGTTTAATGCTGAGGAGGGAATCAAAAAGTATTCACATATCTTCATAAATCTCACATATCTTTTTTTTTCTTTTTTTCAGAAGAGAAAACTTCATTTGGTATTCAGTCCACAATAAGTGAAGGATGATCTATGGACACAGACATACTGAAATATAGGCATGCATAAAATGAATAAATAAAGGGAAATTTTTCCACAAAAACACAGGATTTTAACCAACAGCCTTATTGTTGAGTCAATGCTACCCAATGAACTGTCTTGGAAATCAAATGATAATAATGCCAACAATAGCTAACGAAATGAGACCTCTCCTTCATGCAATCTTAGGAACCACCGTATTATTTAATAGTCTGTCCTGATTTCTTCAGTATCTCCTTGTTGATGAAAAACACAAGCTTTTGCAAGAATTGCAGAGACCCAAGAAACACCTGAATACAGACAAAAGAAAAAAAAAAGAGGAGTATACCAAGGACTTTATGGGGATGTGGGGCATCCCAACCTTCCATGTAGGAAGAATTAACTCCTGTAAAATCTAAATTTTCATATTAACAATGAGCCTAAAACAACCTTAGAAGAGGCAAAAATTGGGCTCGTTTACCAAGTGTCATAGACAGTACAGGAAGAATCATTACACATCCTCTTGCTGCCTACCTTAAAGTATAGCTCATCATGAGTCTTCTCACGGGTTTCAATGCTCAGGTACATACACAATGCTTCACGTGGCCAGTAGGGGCACAATTGTAACCTCTTGCATTAATACTTTTTATTCTGTTTTTATTGCTAAATAGTATTCCATGTTATGGATAGATCACATTTACTTATCCTTTCATAAATTGGCAGACATATTGTTTGTATCTAATTTTTGGCTAATCTGAATACTGCTGTGTAGTTCAAGTACATACCAGCATTTGTGTGGACATATGTTCTCATTTCTCTTGAATATTTACCTAGGAGTTAAATGGCCAGGTCATATGGTATCTTCATGTTTAAAATTTTTAAGAAACTGCCAGAATATTTTCCAAAATACCAGCCTCGTTTTACATTCCTACCAGCATTGAATGAAGATTCCAAATTCGGTACATCCCCACCAACACTTATTACCTGACGTTTTTATTATAGTTAACCTACTGGCTGTGAAGTAAATGTCTCATTGGGATTTTGATTTGCAGTTCTCTGATGGGTAATGATTTTGAGCATCTTTTCATGTGTTTATTGGTCATTTGTATAAACAGATTCTATTTGTAATCAATCAAACATTATGCCCATATTTGAGTTGGGTCATTGAGTTGTAAGAGTTCCTTATACATTCTGGAAAAATTCCTTCATATGATCTATGATTTGAAATATTTTATCCCATTCTGTAAGTTATCTTGATCATGTCCATTGAATCAGAGGTTTTTAATTTCATAAAGTCCAATTTATCTATTTATTTCTTTTGTCACTTGTGCCTTTATTATCATAACTATTATTAGGTTTTGCCTTAATGTCATGAAGATTTACTGTTATATTTTCTTCTATACTTTTAGCTGTGATATTTAGCTCTAGAATCAACTTGTACATGGTAATAGGAAGGGGCCTAACTTCATTCTTTTGCATGTGGATATCCAGGTATTCTGTCATAATTTGTTGAATTCAGTGTTCTTTTATACCTATGAAAAGGATATATCAGTTCACAAAATATTCAACTTACATCAATATTTTTATAAGGATTCTATCATGTGTTTTATTGTATTTTACCTTTTAAATTTATTCATTTTCTTTTTTTCAATGACCATTGAATTTTGTGCAGAGGACTAAAGATAAAATGCAAACTTTTTTAAGATTAAAATGTGTGTGGGGGGGGAATCAGCACAAAGAATTATTATTTTAATATTTTTGAAACATATTAAACAATATCTTGGAATTCATAGTAATTAATCATACAGGGAAATGGCCATGGCTTTGGAAATCAGAAAGTCACATTGAAGCTGCAGGTCATTTTTATATGATATTATATAAGTCATTTAAACTCAGTGAGATATAGTTTCTTCATTTTTAAAATGAGTGAGGGGAAGGGGACAGTGCAGTGTGGGGATTTAAAAAGTCAGATGTTAAGGCCAATATTGCCTATTTCATTAGATTATTACGAGGATAAATTGAAATATCTTTTGCAAATCTGTTTGGTATTAAAAATTGAAGACAATATAATTTGCATCATTGTAATAAAAAAAATCATACATGATTTATCTCAAAAAAATAGATTGAGTTCTTACATGCCAGACACAGTTCTGGGGCTGGAAATACAAAGATGTGCAAGAAAGAAGACATAATCTCTGACTTTACAGAGCCTCTAGATAAAAGAAAAGCTTTAAGGCTCTTGATGACTATAAATTTGGACCTTACACCCTTTCATTTTTCAAATTTACATATATAACAATTACTCAAAAATCCAAAGAGAAGGGCACCCGGGTGGTCCAGTCAACTAAGTGTCCAACTCTTGGTTTTAGCTCAGGTCATGATCTCACGGTTCATGGGTTCGAGCCCCACATCGGGCTTTGTGGTGACAGCATGAAGCCTGCTTGGGGTTCTCTCTCCGTCTACCTCTCCCCCTCCCCTGCATGCGTGCTCTCTCTCATTCTCTCAAAATAAATAAATAAACATTTAAAAAAATCTAAAGAGATAATAAGACAGTAAAGCAAATGGTAGAAGTGGAAAAAAATCAAACAAACAAAAAAATTAGCCTCAATGGTTGGCACTATACGTACAAACTTTTGGTTATTAAGTGAACTTATGCTGTAAAATTTGTTTGTTGGAACACATCATTTTTGAAAGACTTAAGAAAACTCCTTCTTACATTTTACTTTTAATATGGCATTTTGTTCTTTCATAAGCAGAATCTCCCATTTTATTTATTTTTTCCAAGATCTGGGCTTCCCTGCCCGAAGAGTTTCCTATCTAGACTCACTGAATTATAAGCTATATTTCAAGTGTGAACGTTGTACCTGAGCCACAAAGTTAAAAATACTTTCTAAATTACCAGGAAGGTCCCTACAGTTTATTTCATAACGGTGCTCAAGATAAGTCAGGTAATGGCAATTGATGAACACAATAATATTTTCATGTGTTGCAGGAGTAAAAAAGCCTATGATCTTTATAAACATCATGGTAGGAAGAAAACAATTGTTCTATATTATCACAAATCAAGAGTAAGAAGGAAATTTCCCAAAAGATGTTGCTTTATAAGACTTGAAACTTAAAAATTGGGCATAAAAGCCATAAAATATTGGAAGCAGAGACCAAAACAACATAAGCTCTTTTATTTGGTCTAATCCTTGTTTGCTCCTGTGTCCAGCTCTCTAGGTAGACAGATTGTTCTGGACCATTACAACTCTTAAGTGTGGCCTGGTTTATGAATGGTAAAAAGAATCATAAAGTTTCTGACAAACAGAAACAGAAAAATATCCTGAGAGGTGAATTTAAATGTATTTATTTAGGAGCTGTGTTACAAGACATAAACTCCATAGAGAAGTTAGAATGGTATGGTTTAACAGAAGAGCAAATGCTTAAAAATTGATTGTATCAAAATTTTGGAAATGGCCCCAGAGGCTGAAGGGTAAATTGCAATGTCGTGTTGTCTGCTGCTGTCCAAAGGGGATGAAGATAAGTGTAAGGAAAAATCAACACAGGCTTCTTGAAATTCATTGCAGGACACTAGTAAGTGGCATAAAAATGGTGAGAGTCCAAAATTAGCAGCAAGGTGACTGACATCTTTGGATATATGAGGATCAGTAGGGAAAGTAACCAGAGCCACACCTGTATCCACGGCCATAGCTCAGCCCACAGCCACCACCATATCCAGAGCCTTAATCCAGAGCCTGGTCCTGGGTCACTCCTGCCACAACATAGCCACGGTCAAGGCCACATCCACAGCACCCCCCGCCCCAAGAGTTCCCGTCAAAATCGGAATGCCTGGCAGTCAGCAGGTGAAGTTTCAGGTGGTGACAAGGGAAGATGGATGTCATTCAGAGCTCCAACTCCAATTTATAGCTCAACTGCCAGGAATGGGTAGAGAGTGTCTCATACACAGTCTGTCTCTCATCCTTCCATCAGTTTGTATAGAAGCTTTTCATTATTTTGTGATGTCTTCTTAAAAAAACGTTTTGCCACAGCAGTTAAAGGAAGTTTTCAGGTCCTCACCTGCTAACTTGGGTTTCCCCCAAATAAACCTTCAGTCTAAAATAATAACTTGTATTTTTATGAAACATACTTCTCGGATTTTGTCATACATAACCAGCAGTGCGATACCTTCTGCTAGGTGTCTCTAACAGGAAATGTTCCCATGTGAACACATGTCTTCATGAGAGCTACTCCAACAAACCATTGTCTCTTTCACCATCCTGTTATTTTACCTAAGCCCATAAATTCAGCTTCTTCCTCATTACAGTGTAACACATCAAATTGACCAGTATTCACGTTAATGCATAAAGCCATCCAGGCAGGAGTATGTCTGTGTCTACCTCCTTGCAAAACAACACACAGTGGTGATTAGGCCAGATGTGTCATCAAATCTACAGAATTAATTAATGAGAAAAGCGATCAACCCATGCATCGAAAACACAATCAAAGCTCATAATTTATTTTTTCTCTTTGGAATATCTCATCTATCTAACTTGCTGCTATTCATAATATTTTGAATATTATTGAATACCTATCCATCCTTCATGTAATTGTTTTATGTATTTCTATCATTCAAAATCCATTCCAGTGGTAAATCTAGGAAGAAATGTTTCACGCTTCTCAACGTGTCCTCCAAATTCCTGCCCTTCATTCTGTTTCTCTTTTTCCGTGACCAAACATCATTCATCTTTTGGCAACTGAACCAAATACAGTCGTTACTCAAGTGAAGAAAAAATGTAATCATAAATTCAATGCATCTTAAATGTGTTGTTTTACTGAGAAATATCACAATCACAGTGCATTCACAATTAAAAGCTAGGAGGACCATGTACCTTTTTGGGCTGGTGTAATTATTAATATTACTATCCTTTACTCTCAAGGGTATTCCAGTTTGGATACTAAATTGTATCAGTATTCTATTATCACTGACTTGAGGGCCAGGCTGCCAAAGTTCAAATCCAAGCTTTGGCTTTTACTATTTGTGTAAATTTCGATGAGCGCAACTTCTGTCAGTCAGTTACTTCATCTGCTATTGAGGATAAGAACGGTAAGTGTTAAGGATTAAATAAGTTAATACAAGTAAAGCATTGAGAACAGTGTCTAGAAATGGTAATTATCACACTGTTAAACGTTGGCTATGGTTATCATTCGGTATATTAAAACCGATTACACATTCAGAGAGAGAGAAGAACAACATGTCTTTATGGCCTGTGGCACTTCAAGAGTAAAATAAATATGGGCTAGAAAACCAACTAAAACGGTATTATTTGATTTTTCATAGCATTAAGGACAGAGAATGTTAATAAGGACCTTTGGGATTATGAAACTTTTAGAAGGAAATAGTTATTAGCTTTGCTACATTTTACCTGAGGCAAAATGTATGCTAATATGCCATAGAAATGTTAACAGTTGGATTTGAATATTATTTCTAGTTTAGCAATCATGGAATACAAATAGGATGCATTTAGAAAATTCTGGGGATGAAAATAAATAGGTTACTGTTAATATGAATAAGGTAGTTTTTAATGAAACGCTTTATGTATTATTTTATTTTTGAAAGATCAAAGTATAATACTTAAAAATACTTTTCCCCAGGATTATGAAGGCATTGTGGAAAATGAGAAATAAAATTGATTCAACTTTCAGAATTCTTCACTTACAGAATGGTTTCACATGCTACCTATTAATGTTTCTAAAATTCTGGGAATTAAAAACATTTTTTAGAAAGGCATGCAGCATGTTTTGAACAGCTTTATCTAGTTCTATTAGGATTTACATAGTTTTTCCTTTTTAAAAGTATGATGGAAATAAGCCATCAGTAGAACATATACTTGAATAACTATTTCTAAAAGCAACAGGGGATTTGGAATGATTAACACATATTTCTTCCCTTTGCAACATGCAAATCAAAGGTGATTAATTTGGACTGGAAGCCAAGCCATGGTCATGGAATACATTATACTCCATCCCCCCAAGTAAGAATCATGCCTGTGACCCCTACATTACTGAGACACATAGGCAAGAGTCACTAATTGGACCAGATACTTTCTTACATTCTGCTCCACAGTTCTGAGTTTTCCCCAGCAGAGAATTCATTTGTACCAAGAAATACAGCAAAATCAAAACAGTCACAGTCATTAAATTGAAAAGTTCAGAAAATTCCAAAAACTTCCCAGTTTATTTGCAGGTAGAATGGGAATAAAGAACTGTACGAAGCAATTTCTACTTTCAGCTAGCATACCGAAGTTTAAGAAAGATCTTCCTCTCCATAACTACCAGAAAAGCTTGGACAAAACAAGATCATACTTTTCCATGGTGCTAACAAAAAGCAGCAGATGCAAGGAGTCCTTGTGGAACTGAATTCAAGAGAAAAAGGAGCCTCACAGAAGCTCGGGAAACCATGGGAGCTTTCATTCCTGAAGGCAGATGCCTGCTCTAGGTGCAGGCAGACCAGACATAGAGAGAGAGTTTAAAGATAACCCCTATGTAGTTCAAATACGAAAGAGAAGCCAGTTAGTTCCCTGATGTCACCCAACTCTATAAAGCAGCATGTGTTCTGATTTCCAACAGGGGATCACAGACTAGAGCCAGCATATGTTCAGAATGGATGCTGGTGAGCCACAAGGGAGAAAAACATGTTCCAACTCAAGCATCCAACTCGTGAACATTACAATCTCTTTTATTCAAAGCCAGTACTACCTTCTTTTAATCTGCATCTGACATCACTATGATAGCTTGCTCTGGAGGCTGTAACTGACACCATATAAAATGTAATAGCAGGCAGGTAGAGCATTACAGTCCGTGAAATGAAAGGAGATTTGCCATAATAGAAACTCAACTGCCATATGCTGCGTCAGCTATAATGGCATGTTGGAACACAGCACACTAATCCTAAACAGGTCTTATCTTAACACTCAATACCTGGAGCGAAGATAGGTTCATAATGGATGTCTTTCCAAGCAGAAAAATAATAACATCTTATATTTAACAAAGTGTTTTCATGTACATGCTCCAGTATGGTGATTAAAAATTTTGAATTCCATTTCACAGAAAAAAACAAAAAAAAAACACAGGTTTGAAGATGTAAAACTACTTGCAGATGGCCATATAAAAGGTGACTAGAGGAGCAAAATTCACCTGAAGCTTCCTTGTTCTATACATAAGGCTTTTTCTACAGTAGCACAAGACCATCATCTTTCAAATAGTTAATATCATTGAAAATACATTCTGGATCACATCTTCAAAAACTTGGTTCTGGTTTTTCATTATAACTGTCTGATAAGCAGATGCATTACGTGAGCTAAACTACATATTCATTTGTGCAATATGTGTTAATGTATTAATGAATGTCTTCTATGTGTTGAGTCCTGGAAATGCGAAGTAATCTCTGTTCTCAAGGATCATAAGTATGATAAACCTGTAAGGATGTTAAAAAATTTTTTTTTAAATAAAAAAAAATAAATAAATTAATTAATTAATTTAAAAAAAAAAAAAAAACCTGTAAGGAAGCAATTCCAAAGTAGTATGACAAGAAGAACGTAGATATGGCTACTACCTCAAGCCGGGGGTTCCGAGAAGTTCCAAAAGAATAAATAAGACCCCATAGGATAAAGAACAAAGAAAAGTAGTCCCTGGAGAAAGAAGTATTTGAGGGTAAAGAAAAGGGAGAGTCATGTTGCAGTTAGGATACAACAGGTATTTGGACATGGAGTGCCCAGAATTCAGTCTTTAGTCCTCTTCCCTTGGCTGCGCATGTTCATCCCCTTCATAATCTCATCCAGTCTCATGGCTCTAAATACCCCTCTACAATCCTGACAACCACCAAATGTAAAACTCTGGCCCAGACTTCTGGATTTACATGTCCAACTGCTTAATCAACATCTCTACTTGGATGAGCATCTCAAATATAAAAAGTCCAAAATTAACCCCCTGATCATGCCTCACATACCCACCTCTCCTGTAGTGTATTTTATCTCATTTTAAGCCTGTATTGTCAGGGCGCCTGGGTGCTCAGGCAGTTAAGGGTCCAACTTTTGGTTTTGGCTCAGGCCACGATCTCACGGTTCGTGGATGGAGCCCTGCATCAGGCTCTGTATTGACAGGCTGACAGCGTGGAGCCTACTTGGGATTCCCTCTCTCCCTCTCTCTGCCTTTCTCTCTCTCATTCGGTCAAAATAAAAAAATAAATAAAACACTAAAAAAAAAAAAAAAACCTGTCTTATCTTTCCTGTTGCTCATCATAGACTTTTGAATCATCCTTAACACCACTCTTTTATTTACATTTCACACCAATCATTCAGCAAAATTAGTAAATTCCACCTTTGAAATGTGTCATAATTTCCATCGCCATCACCAATACCTCACTGCAATAGTCAATCGCCTTCTAATTGGTCTCCTTGCTTCAACTCTTGCCCATCCCTACTCCTACGTAGGATGTGATCAACATAGCGACCTGAGATCCAATTAAAATGTAAGTCAGGTTTTCACTCTTCTCCAAACCCTGGAGTGGACTCCCATCTTAGAATAAAAGCTAAAACCCTTACTCTAGGTTCTGTGGCCTCATTTCCTCGCACCCACCCAACTTCAAACCTCTATCCCCACTCAAGTTCTTGCTTCTTCAATGCACTAAGCAGAGCCCAGCCTTTGCACCTTGACTCCTGCTGTTCACTATGCCTCAAATGTTTTCCCCTTACAAACACAGGAGTCCAACTTTAACCTCCTTCAAAAGTTTCTATTGTTTTTGAAGTTTATTTATATTTATTTTAAGAGAAAGAGGGTGAGAGGGGGAAGAACAGAGAGTGAGAGAATCCCAAGCAAGCTCCTCACAGCCAGCGCAGAGCCCGATGCGGGGCTTAATTGTGACCTGAGCCAATAGCAAGGGTCTGACACTTAACCGACTGAGCCACCCAGGTGCCCCTTTCCAAATTTGCTTGAATGACATTTTCTCAGGGAGACCATCACTGACCATCTTATTTAAAATTTCAGCTCCCCTCCCTGGCACTTTATCTCATCAACCTCCCTTATTTTCTCACTGTCTGACATGGTATCTCCCACTCATTTGTTGTAAGTCTCCAATGCTAAAAACGAAGTCCTACAGGTATAATGATTTTTGTCTAGAATAGTAATTACCAGGGAGTGGATTCCCAGAACTTACTTGTTAAAAAAATAACTAGTGGATGAACGAGGTGTATGGCACAGTTTCGCAAGGGATGAGGCTCGAAATCTAAGCCGTATTTACAAAATGATGATAATTACATGACGAGTGACTGTACTTTCTGGTTTGCCAGGCAGTCCCTGTGGTTCCAGCATCATTATTAATAGGACTTTGTCTCAGTCTGTTTAGGCTGCTATAACAAAATACCACAGACTGGGTAGCTTATAAACAACAAACAGAATTGTCCTTCTCACAGTTCTGGAGCCTGGAAGTCTGAGATCAGGGTGCCAGCATGCAGCATGGTAAGGTGAGGGTCACAGACTTCTTGCTTCTTCACATGGTGGAAGGAACTAGAGATATCTTTTATAAGAGCACTCATAAGTGGGCCTCTTTTATAAGGGTACTAATGCCATGGATGGGGACTCCACCCTCGCAACCTAATTACCTCTGAGAAGTCTCACCTCCTAATGCCATCCTATCAGGTGTCGGGATTTCAATGGATGAATTTTGGGGAGGGACACAAACATTCAGTCAGACCATAGCAGCCTCCCTTAACCTGTCCAAAATGTTCCAGGTTGGGTGGTAAATTATATAATGACCCTACTTATATGCCATGCTAGGAAATTTGGATTTTTTTTCTCCCATGGGCAGTCGGAAGCTGTCAGAGGACTTAAAACCGGTAAGCAGCAAAAGCAGACATGTGTTTTTAAGAGAGCATTTGATAGCAACAAAACTTATTTGTTGAACTACTTCTGAATGAAACAGAGTAGAGAGAGACTAGAGGTTTGGGAAATAGCCAGGAAGGCAACACAAGCCTTCCAAGTTGGACGTGGCTCAAAGCTATGTGAAGTGCATGAAGATCACAATGAAGTGAAAATTCTGAGCTGGACAGAAGACCTGTCACCAGAATTTGGAGATTCATTGCACTGAGGGGAGAAGAGGTCAAGGCCACTGAAGTGATTTTTAGCCTGGGGAACAGTACAGATCAGGAGGTTCACTAATGTTGTAGGCACAAGAGGGTGGTTAAGATTGAGAAGGAAACATTAAACTCAACCGAAACCAACTTTGAATCATATCTGTGTACCTCTGAGAAGACAGTTCAGCAAAGAAGGAAGCAAAGCAACCTGGACATGCAGGTGAAATTTAAGGTCAGAAAATAGAAATTTAGGACTTAATGCCCATTTGGAAACTCCAAACATGTTGGCCTATGTCTTATTGCATGTTTTGAGTGATATCAATAATGAGGGGGGAAGTTTTCCGTATTCACTTCCAATAAATCACTATTATATCTTCACGTAAAAAGGGCATGTACCAGGGGTAAATTAGTGTTATTCATTTTCTTGCACACTTATCCTCTGAGCAATATTTTAAGCAACTTTTCCAAGAGAGTATTAGATATTACCAATCCATTTTTTATTTGGGTACAAATCTCCTTGATGACTCTTGTTTATCCCTTCTCATTCAGTCATTCAACTTTAGTATGTTTATGTTAAATTTACCTGCGACGCATATAGGGAAATCTACTGTATAAAAAAAAAATACACTTGACAGCAGTCATTAATATGTACTTATACTGTAAGGCCAGGACTTGAAGTGAACTAAAGACATTTCCATCAACGTCTAATGGCCGTAGTTATCATCAAGATTCAACTGAAGCTGAGGCCAACGTGAAATATCGCTATGACAGAATAAAGTCCTGATGGCTATGAATAAATCTAAATTTTAAAAAATATTATCTCCCTATCAGAAATTATGTGGACAAATGTTTCCTGGTTGAGGTTTTGGCACAGAAGATGACTTTTTCAGCAGCCTGTCCTGTAAGATTGCTCATGAGGTCATGAAACCCGAACAGCTGCAAAACCAAGTAAATGCTCCCTAGGTCCATGTGGGTGAAAAGCAAGTTGTTCTGCAAGCTGACAAAGTGTTACACAGAAAACTGCATCACCACTGGGGCCAGCTTCTCTTCCTCTCTATCAGCACCTAAGGAAAAGGCATCTCGTCTTTAACTCTTGACTTAAAAATGTGGTCATTGGCACTGATG
Organism: Panthera tigris; assembly: GCF_018350195.1. Taxonomy (NCBI): domain Eukaryota; kingdom Metazoa; phylum Chordata; class Mammalia; order Carnivora; family Felidae; genus Panthera; species Panthera tigris. The sequence goes on along the minus strand of NC_056668.1, from coordinate 14,028,183 downwards.
CATCTCCGGTGAGGCCATCTCACAAGCTGAAACTTCACATGATGCTTTCTGAATATTTTCAGAGATGGACTTAAGATTTCCATCCTCAATTTTATAGCAAACGAATCCTTACTCTCTTTGCTGTTTACAATATAGAGTTTTCTTATTATTTAGGTATGGTGAGGCCAACACATCAGACAACTGAAAACGTAGTTTGTTATACTCACGGATCCCAAGAAGAGGGAGCACGCCACACCACAGAAGGCCACCAGGAGAAGCACGAGGGTCAATCGGGAGGGAGAAGCGAGAAATGGGGGCAAGAGTCTTTATTGTGGTTTTCAAGGAAAGAAATGGCGAGGCAAGGTGAACAGGCTTACAATTGGCTAGTTGAGTGATTTCTACAGGCTCTAGGCACTGAGATCTGCCCCTCCTTGTCTGGTAGTTGGGCCTGGGGTGATTTAAGCAGGTGGAGAGTAGCCTGGAGTGTGAGGGCCTGACAAAAGAGGTGATTGGGGGTGTGGGCTCTGGACTGGTTGGTTTGCATCTGGAAGGCAGACTTATGGTGATTTGTTTGCTATCTCAAGAAATTAACTGGCTGGCCCTGACAAAGTCAGTCCTTTGAGGGTCAGCAGGGCCCCATTGTCAAAGCATCGGAATACAGAAAATAATACATTTGCACACACGTGTTGCTTCGTTCAATCACTTGAGAAAAATTTGTTCTTAAATATCAGATGGTAATGGACCAGCGTTAATGACTCTCAAGAGGAGTGAGTTAAGATCTACCCCTCAGATTTCACTGTACGCACACCAAGTTCGGCATCTGTGCTAGAACAGAACGACAGGAAGCAGAAATGAGGGAAGAAATACATGCATGAGTCTGGTTACTTCGGCAGCAAATTCCAGCAAGAGGATTAACAACCTGCAAACAATCGGATGTCCTACTATATTGGTATTATCTGCTGTGTGCAATATTAATGTTCTTTTAAGCACCATTTAAGGTGATAAACACTATTTCGTCTCATTTGGAACATCTTATATAAGCATATGAAAAAGAAGTCTCAAAATTCTCTTTGTCATGTAGTCTGTCCTTGGCTAAAGAATGATTTAATTAGCTCACTATCTTACTGATTATAGACAATAATTCTGTTTCTCCACTGTGTGCTACAATTATGCCCTGAACATAAAACTGAAGGGTCAGAATAAAAATCATAATGTACATAATTACTAAATCACTCAGAGACTTCCCTGTATTTTTCCCATTGCCACTGGCAATTGTAATCACTTTTCTTTATGGATTTTTTTTCTACAAATGTATTTTTTCCACCTGATTTACAATATTGTTCACCGTGTGAGTTCCAGAAGTCTTTCAGAAGAGTAAAGTAGATTCGTGGTGGGTTTCATCATTAATATGATCTATTATCAACCTTAAAAAAGATTTTTCATTTTTTATGTCCAAATGTCTAATATGCAAGACACAGAAACTGCACATTAATTACATCATTAACCCTTTGGGGGAACAGAAGAACATAACACAGGGGGAAAACTTTAAGTTAAAATTAATATAAATATTCTCTGGAAGAAAATATATACCTTGGGAAAATCTCAAAAATATTTTTTCCCAAAAATATTATTCAGCCTAAGATTCCATAGCACTAATTTCAACATACATTTTTTATAAAGTCAAAATTATAAGGCAGTATCATTCTTTTTTTCTTTAATTTTTTTTTAATGTTTATTTATTTCCGAGACAGAGCATGAGTGGGGGAGGGGCAGAGAGAGAGGGAGACATAGAATCCAAAGCAGGTTCCAGGCTCTGAGCTGTCAGCACAGAGCCCGATGCGGGGCACAAACTCATGGACCATGAGATCATGACCTGAGCCAAAGCCGGAGGCTCAACCGACTGAACCACCCAGGCACCCCAAAGGCAGTATCATTCTTAAGTACTTTTCTAAGGTCTGTTGTTGTGAAACTCTTACAGTGAAAGGAAAATGCATTTTGGGTTTTTTTCCCTAAATCATTTGCTGATACTGAATTTTAATATTTTAACATTTCAATTATACTTCATTCTCAGAAGATGTAGGGAAATCTCATGTAGAATTTTCCTTGAAACACTCGTATCTAATCGAAATGAATAATCAAAATTAAAAGCTGTGATTTAGTATTCTGTAGGCTAGAACATAAACAATTCTACAAAGATTAAAATATATAAACCAAACTTTTTTTTTTTTTTTTTTTTTTTTTTTGCCTTATGATGTGGGAAACAAAGGCAAAAAAAATTTTTTTTAATTTCCTTACTGCCTACAGCCCATTGACAAGTCCTTAAAACAGGCAAATTGACCCTCTGGGAGCTCAGCTTTTCCTAAGGGCAAAAGGCAATCTTAGCCCAACCCCTCAGGATCCTCTGAGTCTACTTTAAACTTACAGAAATTCCTTTGGAAACTTCCTTTATCCCTACTCCCCAAAATATGTTAGCAATCATCCTCCAAGCTTGCAGCCCACTGATAGACATCTGAGAGGTCTCATGATTACATTTTTACTAAAGGTAATAAATGACCTTTTCCTACCAATAGCTAGCCCCGTGTTTCCAAAATACCTTGGAAGTTTTTCCATCTCTAACCCCCTCCCAACTTGACTGCCTATAATCAGTCACCTGTCACAACCCCAGCCTAGTTCTTTCTGCCCACGGGTCCCGTCCCCCACCATGCTTTAATAAAACCACCTTTTTCTCAAGAATTCTTTCTTGGCTGTTAACTCTGAACCCTAACATTTCCCCATCACCGTATACCAATATTTAAATTTTGGAAAATATTTGTTGGCTCAAAAGGCACACTGTATTCATCCTAAAGTTATCTAGATCCTGTGGCCAACACTGGCATTTCCCAGCAGCTGACTTAAAGGATTGCCAGGCCCCAATCTAGACCCACTAAATTAGAATCTGATTTTTAACAACAACCTGCACTTTGAGTTCTAATTTAGTGAACCTGATGCAATTTTCAAGTAACAATGGAGGTCTGGAGCTGATGGCCAAGAAAGAATTCTTGAGATGCCTTTTGTGCAAAAAGGTAATTTTATTAAAGCACAGGAGACAGGATCCATGGGCAGAAAGAGACACACTGGGGCAAGGAGTGACTGAGTATATACTATGGAGTTGGGGGGTGAGGGGTAAGGAAAGAAGGAGGTTTGCAAAAGGACTCTCATATGCTAAAGAGGACTCATAAGACACTGGAGGCCTTGGCTATTGTTGAGCTGAAGTTATTCTTCCCTCTAGCAAAGCCTTAACGTTAAGACTGTAGGGAGTTCCGGGAGGAATGTTATACCCTGTGTTTGCCTAAAGTATTTGTCAGTGGGCTGCAAGTTATAAAGAAATTTAATTTTATCTACATTTTCTTCTTGCCTTTGTTCCCTACATCAGTATGGAGGGGAGGGTGATGTTGGGGCTCCAGGAAACTAAGTCTATAGGTTTCTGGAGGTTAGGCTATTGATAAGATTGCCTTGTTCTTGCAATTTACTAAGACATTTGTAAACGGGTGGAGACTCATGTCCTGCAGGACTGTGATCTCTACCAGTTAACCCTTTGTGTTCTTTCCTTTCCTTTGTTCTTAGGCAGCCAGGAGTGCCAGAGGCATGTCTCAAGAATGTCACACATATCCCACCTGGGGGGAGGGGGCCGTCAGCTGTGCTTTGTCCTCAGCTTGCCTTTGGTTCCCTCTTCAGTAACCACATCCAATTCCAATGTGTGTCTATGCGCGTGATACCCCCAAAACAATCAAGCAATTCTCCAGACACCAGCTGGGTGTGCTACAATGGAACTCAATTCTGACACTGTGTGCCTGAAGATAGTGTCAGACCCCACAGGTGAAGGGCTCAGTCCTGTAAGACTGCCCACCCTCTCCACTGCCATTTCAGATGACAGTCTCAAGCCCAGGATGTTACCTTACTTCTGAACGACTGGTTATAAATTAGAGGTTCCAACGACCCCTTTTGTGGGCTCATTTAATTTACTAGAACAGCTTGCAAAACTCAAAAGAAATCTTGTACTTACTAGATTACCAGTTTATTACAAAAGGATAGAATTCAGCAACAGCCAGGTGGGAGAGATGTACAGGGCAAAGAAAGCAGAAAGGATGTGGAACCTTGTGGCGCTCCACTCTCCCCAAATCTCCATGTGTTCACCGCGATGGGGACATCTCATCTTTCCGGGTTTTTATGGAGGGTTCATATAGAGGCACGATTGATTAAATCACTGGCTGCTGGGATTCATTCGACCTCCAGCTCCTTTCCCCTCCCTGAGGTGAAGGGGTGGGACTGAAAGTTCCAACCCCTTATCAGATGGTCGGGGGCCCCCCTGGCAACCAGCCCCTAGCCTAAGGTGGGGTCTGAAAATCACCTCTTCAACAAAAGGCACCTTTGTTCCTCTCCTCACTTAGGAGATTTCAAAAGTTTTAGGAGCTTCATGCCAGAAATGAAGATGAAAACCAAATCTGTATTTCTTATGTTAAAAAAACAAAATTCAACTGAGTAAAATTTAAAGATGTAATTGGCTTTATTCACCAATTCGTGAATCAGACAGCCTCCCACGTGGCAAATAGGAAGGAGCTCTGAGGAGCTGGACAAAATGGAAGGATTCTATAAGCAGAAACTGGGTGGGATAAGAAGGTTTACAGCAAAAGAAAAGAAAGGATTATCTCAGGCGAGGTTACCTTCCCTCAGGGAAAGGTAGGAGGTCTCATCAGGCCGTGTACCTCCCTGGTGGTGACCAAGAAATTCCAGACTCGTTTAAAATTCTATTCCTGGGAGAAGTTGAAATTGCAATTAAATCTCGGTTTGCGGTCCTGGGGGCCAGTGACTCCACCCTGGGCCTGTATTTCTTTTTTTTTAAACTCTTAAAATCACGGTATAGCAGGCCCCCGTGGTAGTTTGACAAACATTGATCTAGATAGCATACACTGTCATAATATTTGGATTGGTTATCCGTGCATTTCTCTCTTTATTCAGACGCTTATCAGTTCTTCACAGTTTTGATACAAAAATCAACAGCTTTCACTGTCCTTGCTAATTGCTACAACATCCCTTCTCTGGAAATCATGAATACCTCAATTAGCAGATAGCATTTCAATATACAAAAACAAGAGCAGCTCAACTTACCTCTAGACTGCTTGCTTATAGCTGAAAGTAAATATTTAGACAATAACTAAAATCCCAATGACAGGCCTTGCCAGGATAACCAACCCTTTCACACCACTGGAGCCACCACAGGATCAGGAAAGATGGTAAGTTCAGAGATGCCGAGAGTAACGTTAGAATGAACATTGAGCTGTTCAGATTTCCAGAAGGTGAAGCCAAGGCAAATGTTATATTTATTCTGTATGTACATTTTCTTCCTTTTTCTGTTACTTTTCATCTTAAAACATAGTATCTGCTTAAGTGTGCGTGCAAGATAACATGTTCCCAAAGTACAATCTAGAACATACTACATCTTTCTGCCAGGATGAATTCCACCCTCTCACACATACTCTTTTTTGCAAAATAACCCGTGTCAACAACCTGACAAAGTAAAGATGATAACATAAAGATTGTTCCGTATATTGTGCTTTTCTCATGAGGGTTAATTAATACCACATGAATACCACAAGTTTTAGAAATATTATTGTCCCCCACACCCCCCCCAAAATTAACAGGAATGACTAAAAGGCCTTTATATAATAGATACTATCTTGTCCTATGAATGTACAGGGTTCTTCCTTTAATCAATTATGTAATCTAGAAACACTCAGGGTCAACTCAGAAAATATAGTCTGACATGATCAATTATCTGGCTGCTATTCAGAGTCCATTGATGCTGCATTGTAGGAGTAAGTATTTGTTATTCATTTATTCCTCTGAGTATTCAACCCTTAAAACAAATTAAAAAAAAAAAAACAGAAGATGAATAATCAATCTTTTACTGATATTAACTGAATATTAAGAATACTCCAGTATACACAAAAAAATGTTCAGTTCTCCGGAGAATTTCTTAGGTGATATTTAAGCTCTGGTTCCAAAGGAGATTTTACATGATTTCAGGATACAAGAATGCTCCTCTTTGTACATCTTTGGTACCACTGTTAAACAGGAAACCACAGGCCCAAAATGGTATCTCTTAGGCCAACTCACCAGATCCAGGGCTTAAGACCTTAACCTAACTATAGTTTCAACCTCTCACAGAAATGTAGTCCTAACCAGTCAGTCAGGAATTTTCTGATCAGCATCAGTGAGGGAAATCTGTCCAGTGGACTCTCCATCATCTAAATAAAGGATGATTAAGTAATCTACCCAATAAGATCCCCTACCCTTCCCCCTAAGAGAAGGTGATCTTACCTGAAACAATTCTCTTTTCTTTTGCTAATAACTCTCTTGCCCCACCCTCCTTCCTATAAACATCTTCTATTTTGTACAACTCTTCAGAGCTCTCCTCTACTTGCTAGATAGGATGCTGCCCGACTCATGAATTGTTTAATAAAACCAATTAGATCTTCAAATTTACTCAGTTGGATTTTTGTTCCACACGATGTAGGTTAAAATACTTTCCTGTTTTAACAGTGATAAAATAGAGAGGACGTTGAGAGATTCGCAGTCCTAAAAGAAAGTCCAAAATCTAGACATATATCTGAGCAGCTTTTCAGAACAGAAAAAAAAAAAAAAATCTACCCAAATATGAACATCTGAAAGTTCAAAATCATAAACAAATCAAACAGAGGGCAAGTTTAGGAAAGAAATACACAAAATAAGTGGAGAAAGTATTCAGGGATCAAGCACACAGACCCAGGACCCAAACTGAAGCAGAATTAAAAATTTTACATATATATATATATATATATGCAACAATGATACAAAACTGATCCCCCCAAAATCAGAAAGAATCAGTAATGGCTACCTTAGGTAAAGAGCATGCAGTAAAGCTTCAGTAGGGGACTGATGTCAGTGACCTCAAGGAGATCATCAAAAGCAGGAAGAACTGGAAAACCAGTTAAGCAGAGGCGTTCAAGCAATATTTCTTAACAATCAGATATGGTAGAAACATCATGTATTAAGATGACCTAAGGGTCTTTCACGTGTCTATGTGGAAATCAGTAAGCCTTAATTTTTACAACTATAAAAACGTATACCTTATATGGTGCCGAGTATTTGGAGAATTGCTTGCAAGCACATCTACCCCTTCCCCTTTTTGCATATAGAATCCCCCCACCCTGGTAGCTAAGGACCTTTGGAGAAGTTCTTCAGGGCAATCTGAAATCCTGCCTCCTGGGCTGTGGTTCTCAGCAAGACAATGAATAAAGCACTGATTTTGAGGTTGGCTTTCTTTGAGAAGGCAACTATACTTAGAAAAATCAGCATAGAAACAGAACCCCTAACTTGAACTAAAGTGAACTACAAGTTCCATGGCCTGAGCACAACATTCCATCAAGAGGAAAATGGACCTTTCAATGGAGAGTATCTGAAGAACTTCAATAAAATGTATCCCAGTCAATGCACTTTGAAGCAAAAGGTCAGTTCAACACTTGCATTTGGATTCCCAAGAACAACAAAGAACAGGGAAATTAGTTACCAAAAAGAATACAGGAACTGGTGCTGAGGTGTGAGCTGAGCAGGCAGATGAGATGACAGGTCACGGTGATCAAGGTGTGAAAGTCCCCAGTCAAAAAGTGGTAGAGTCCAGTTGACCCATATCTTCCACAGCAAGCTGGGCTTCTATATCCCCAGCCAACAGCAGAGCCACATCCACATCTATACCCCAGTCATTGGAAATATCTGTAGCCATAACTACATCCATAGCTGGAGCCCCAGTGATAAACCAAGTCTCCAAAGACACCATATCCAGAGTCACAACTTCCAGAAAAGCCTGGAGGGTGGGGGCAAGGACCAGCCAGAACAGTAGTTGCTATAATATGACATATTAGAATTAAGGACATCTTCTGATATCCAGGAGTGGATATCTAGTCTAGCCCAATCTCCATGATCCACATGTCCATTTATATCTACCTAGCAGAGGGTGGGATACTGCAAGTAAATTCTTGACTCATATCCTATTAACGGACTTAAAGAAAATAATAAACCTCATTAATCTATTGTCCTCTTATATAAGATATGACGTTATATTCATTATACTCATTAAAGACACTTAAATATGCGTTGAGGTTAAGTCGTAATTCCCCAAACCGACCTCAACTTATAATCTACACTAAGAAATGAAAGTCTTCCATTTTTGACCCCAGATCTAAAGCTTTAAATCCAGGCTGTGTCTATTTTACTCAAAAGCACTGAAATCTCTTCGTCCTCTATGAAAATCTTATCCCCTCTCAAAGCCCTAGGTGGACCTTCTCCAGAAACTGAGGGTCTCTGAACAAACCTCACTTAATTAGGATGTTGCCTTTCCCAACACAGGGCTTTGGATGCTGCTGGGACTCCCACTAGAAAGCTGGACATTTCCAAAATGTAGCAATTGCCCACACATATTATCCAGAGATGCCAACATTAGCTAACACTATGGACCTGTTGCCATGGTGTGCCATTCCTCTTAACAAGCACCCAGGTGACAAATGGCCTCACTTGCTTTTCAGGGCGTTGCAGTGTTTTAATGAATACCTGTGCTCAATGGGGATCACATTAAACTTAAAAGCTGCTGGCCCCTGAATTAAGAGAGAGCCCAAGTAGAGACACTGAGATCCTCCTCAAGTAGCACATTCGAAAATGAAGCCTAATCTACATTTTGATTTGTCATCATAAGAGTAAAGCAATATAAACAATCCTTATCTATTCAATAGGTCTCTGGATTAGACCTTGACACCTACAGAAATTCCATCCTGGCTCCAGAGTTCTACTTTTCTATTTGTTTTGATATTATGTTGGGAACCACAAAGTGCTGATATATTCCCATAAAAATCACTAAAGTGCTGGCACAATCAATGAAATACTCTGAATTGCTGTGCGAACATAAGGTGAACTATTTTGCTCTCAGAAATAGAAGTTTAGAAGGTAAATAGAAATTGCTAGACAGATTTCAGTAAAAAAGGAAAGCTATTTTACTTGCAAGGCAAAATTAGAGCCCATGGTAATGTTTCACATAACATCCATGAACAAAAATCATATGCTAGAAACCCAGGCACATGACAGGGTAGTAGGGGCTGTGAAAAAGGTCAGAATTATATGCAGGATTGACAGGATTAGATAAACCTTAAAGACAGGACTTATCCAGGATACCGGAACACAAGATTATAAGAACCTTCACCTTGGCAAGTGTCAGAATATGATCTTCCTCAATATGGCCACTAATACTTCTTTGCTAGGGTGCCCAATACTGCCCCTTGTCAGGGTTCACTGCTGCTCACTCCCAATGGAGTTGTGTTTAACCCGGAAGTCATGGTGGCCTGAGTGTTGACTTCACAATTTTGTTGACTGACAAAACAGTGTTTAGCTGGACTGACCAGTCCGTTTATAGGAAAGATCTCTGACATTTTATCACCTTCTCTTCTCAGACTATTGATGATTGTATAGTTTCTTTTTTTCACTTTAATTGAGTTGTGACATGGGTCATGAGAAGTGGCAAAAATCTTCTCAGAGAAACAGAATTAAGAAAGAAAGAAAGAAAGAAAGAAAGAAAGAAAGAAAGAAAGAAAGAAAGAGAAAGAAAAAGGGAGGAAGGAAGGAAGGAAGGAAGGAGAAAGATTGACTATCAAAAGAAACCCACCATGTAGAAAAGAACACAAATACATTCATAAATGTGATATTCTAAAAGAACAAAAGTCACAGGAATCTGTCCTTCGTGATCTACCTGGTAGTAAAATGTATCTTAAAAATTATTTCCGGGCCAGTGCCTATAAGAAGAGAATCTTGAAAGCTTTCACAGAGGGGAGGGAAGAAGGAAAGGGAGAAATTTTCCTGTGTCCAAGTTTCTTCTAGCTGGATGAAGAATTAACTTGACATGAGACAGATTAACAGTAGAAAAGCACCGAAGTTTAATTACGCGCACACAGAAGCCCAATAACGAAGTTGAGATTCAAAGAAATGACCCAGGCAGGCAGTATAAAACTTTCTAGACAATATGACAATAAATCTGTGAGGACTTGCCAGGACAAAGAAAACTTGATTTGGGGACCTTCACTAGGTAAGGAATTCTAAACAGAATTTGAGCTGGGGTAGTAAATCAGTAAAAAGTAACAAACATTGTTTATACAGCTTTCTCAGCTTTAAATTTCCTATATTTAGCGATAAGGATATCTCTTTACCTCCTGGTGTAGGGAGCATGCCTTTCACATGGGACATTTATTTCCTGCTTTCAGGTAGACAGAGGATCTGAAATGGCACAAGTTGCTTCTTATCTTTTATTTAAAATAATCAATATGCCGAAGTGGCACATTTAGATACCTCAAAAGCAAAATTGAAAAACAGAATAAAATTGAAGCAACGTTTTCAGTAAATTGGAAGAAAACTATTTCTAACCTAGCAAACCGGTCCATTTGCAAACCAACTATCACAGTAAAATAAAATATTTTCAGGGGCACCTGGGTGGCTCAGTGGGTTAGGTATCCAACTTCAGCTCAGGTTATGGTCTCCGGTTTGTGAGTTTGAGCCCCGCATGGGGCTCCGTGCTGTCAGTGCAAAGCCTGTTTCAGATCATGGGTCCCCACGCCTCTCTCTGCCCCTTCCCTGCTTGCGTGCTCTTGCTCTCTCTCTCTCTTTCCCTCTCTCTCAAAAATAAATAAACTTAAAAAAAAAAACAATAAAATAAAATATTTTCAGACATTCAGGATCTCAGAAAGCTTACCCTAAAGACCCACCTGCCCGGAAAACTGCTCCAGGATATATTCTGCCAGACCCCAGAGATCTAAATGCAAATCCAGGCAATGAGTGATGTGAAAGGGTTGGGGAGGGAGTAAGAGAATTTGAGCGGCTCACCCAGCGGGCGGCAGTCCAGATCAGAGAGACAGCAGAACAGGGTTACACGAGAAATACTTCTAGAGGGGAGGAAGGAACTGATGGATTTCCTGATGTGTGCAAACCTGTTATGAGGAATTTTACAGTTCTGTCGAAGAGATTGGAGGGCGTGGTGGTGGTGAATGTAGGCAGTTTATTAATTCCTGGAGAGGAAACACTGTTCCAACACACCACAGACTTGGGGTAAATGTTGTTTAAGTAGTCAGGCTAGTATAAGGGCACGTGGGTGGCTCAGTCACTTAAGCGTCCTGCTTCGGCTCAGGTCATGACCCAGCAGTTCTCGAGTTCGAGCTCCACATCAGGCTCTGTGCTGACAGCTCAGAGCCTGGAGCCTGCTTCGGATTCGGTCTCTCCCTGTCTCTCTGCCCCTCTGCTCGTGCTCTGTCTCTCTCTCAAAAATAAAAACATTAAAAGAAATTTTAAAGTGGTCAGGCTAGCGTCAATGCTAGTGTGATATAACCTTCTGGGAAGGTAGAGAGGGGAGAAATGTGTGTGTCCTGGGTGAGGTACATATAAAAGAAATAAATCCTCATCTCACATAATCGGAAGCTAATAAATTACGTGTAAAACTGAGAAAACAAAAAATGCAGAATAAAATTATTAGGTAGACATGACTGAGTGTGGAAAAAAAGGTGTCTCAAGTGTCTGAAGATGGTTATCGCCCGGTAGAAGAAATAGAAGGTAGGAAGGGGTAGATCCTACATAAAGCTACATTTTTGCTACCTGTTTTTTTGTACAAGTTTCTTTTGAAATATCCATGGAATACTTTGATCATTTTATAGTTAACGAATAATTATAGAAGATAATTTTAACTAGCGGTAAATCCTATAAACAGAGGAATTGAGTTAGGGGCTTCAGGAAAGTTCTCTTCAGGGTCCTATAGGACATAGTAAGGAATAAGGAATTTATTTTCATTGCAACAGCCTAGCAGTAGACAATAACATGTGTCCTGAACCTTAAAAATATTTCTGATCTTTGATATAGTGTGTTGACTGTAATTGGAGTCTAAATGAAATAATTATAATGGGAATAATGATTACTTAGTGATGTTGATTAAAACACTATTGCAAGCAGTGAGTGTTTGAAAAGACCCAATATATGTAAACTGAGATTAAATAAATTAAATACGCTGTATCTATGTAGAGAAATATGCAGTCATTTTGAAATTATGTTTTCAAATAATTTTTAATTACATGGCGCAGTGTTCAAAATAATAACACTATAAAAGATATTTAAAAAATTATTTTGTTTCCAGTCACTGAGGAGATAATATTAGTTACTCCTAATTAATGGACGATGTTTATGTTCTTTTTTTTTTTTTTTCCGTATGGTTTGCAATGAACAATTATTCATTAAAAAACAGAATATTATTTATTTTTTTATGAAAGCAAATTGCAACCCATAGTCTTCTCATCTTTCCTATGGGGCTCAATTCCTTTCCCTTTTGTAATTTGCAATGCTTTTCTCCAGATTCTTCTTCAATTTCCTACATTCTTAATGACATTCAGAAGATAAAACACGATCAGTATTCCAACACGGGTCTGGATCGAGCCATATCGCAGAAGGATTCATTAGCACCTCCTACACGTCCTGCTTCTATTAACTCACATTCGTATCAGGTTCTTTTTTAATTACACATTTCACTGCTGATTCATTCCTGGTATATGACTTGTTTGGTTTCCGTAGTAATTTCCTGAGCCAAGATTTCTCCCTCTCTCCCTGGCACTGCCCTGCGCTTGCGCCTTCACGGCCAACTTTCCTGTTTGCGCTTCACTTTCTTTGGGTCGCCTTTGAAATCCATTCCTTCACTTCAAGGGTTGGCAGTAACGCTTAATTTGGCGCCCCTGAAAAAAAATGTGGCGAACGTGTCGATTCCTTTATCTAGATTAGTATTTCCTAAAAGGCAATTCTGACAAAATCTGCTTCATAATCATTTGATGCTGGTTAAACACGGAGATAAATAGACTGCACCTCCGGACTACTGAACCAGAATCTATGGAGGCAGAGCTCCGAAGTGTGCATCCTTTAACAGCCTGGCTAGAATGTGTACTCGTGCTCAGATTCCAAAACCACAGAATCCAGGTTATTGTAAATAAATTTCGTGTATGTTACATGTCTGTCAAAGTTGGTAACAGGCTTACAGGAGCTGCCAGGTTCTCTATCCCCAAATTTCTTCTCCTTCAGTGGCTGGACAGTCAGCCTGGAAGTTCAGGCTTACCCCAAATTCTGAAAGGAATTCTGCCCTTTGCCTATTCTTAGCCAAAGACAGATGCAAGGAGTTTAGAAAACCCCATATAGGACTTGCCTAAAGAAGTTTGTTTCAAAGGTTATATGCTGTATAATTGCCTGTGTATGACCTTGTCAAAAAGACAAAACTATAGTGACAGGGAATAGATCAATGGTTGTCAAGAATTAGGGAAGAGAGTATGATTAAAACCACTTCAGCATGACAGAATTTTTTGAGGTGATAGAACGTTCTATATCCCGATTGTCCTGATGATTACACAGGTTTATGCATGTTTTAAAACATGTACACAATTTTACTATCTGCTGATTTTAATTTTTAAAAAGACCTTAAAATCTAGCTTGATAGAGAATTTCCCTAAGAGCATAAAAATCTTCTTTTCACTTAGATGTTCTAGATTTTATTGTTAGATAAAGTTACATTTTTCATAGAGCTTTAAATCTATATTACATTGTTTTTACTACTTACGCAAATGCCTCATACTAGATTTTGCTTTGATATTGCCACATAGGCTGGTATTGAAGGGGATTATAAGAAATAGAAACTCATTATAAAGGTAATTATGAAAGTATTCTTAAAGTGATATTTAATACTAACGATGATAAATTTTTTTTAAAAGATTATTTAGCATCAATAGCTAATTCAATGCAAGACCGTGAGTGCACAATGTTTGGGACCCAGAGGGACACAAGTATTATTCTGGGGATTTAGTTTTGCTCGGGTTTGATCCCCTAAAGCCGTGAATTTTTCTACCAGTTGTCTTCCACATCCATTTTTAAAGAGGTCGACTTTGGTGATTCAGAAATAAACCAGAATATGAAATAGAATTTGCTGTAATAAAGTTCACCTTTCTTGACCTTTTGTATTTAAAGGAGTTTAAAATGTATTTCTCATCTTCCTTCACGCAGTCAATTGAGAACGCTCAAGAGAATAACCTTTTCTTAGCCTGTTGCGTGAGACAAATACTGCCTTAACATCATTGGAATTTACTTTCATTCATAATTTTGTCCTTTTGTTAACAATGTTTTAACCATTAAACTCATATAACAGACTCAGGAAATCAGCCACCTAACTAAAAAGCAAACTGAGGACAGAAAATGATGGACATAAAAAGGATGTAAATTTCAAGATGGTTTCTGTCTATTGATTCTCCTAGTTGACATTGTAAGCACTGAGCCAGAATAAAAGACAAAAGGAAACTGAAGAGCATTCTTTAAAGACTACAAATCCTTACTGAGGAACACAATACACTAGAGATTAGAAAGGTAAGGGCTAATTTTAATCCACAGATTTCTTACTTGGGAGTATGATATGAATAAGAGGAAGGCAAGAGGATTCTATACAAACTCACCATGGACTGTCTACTTTTTCCTTAAGTCAATACCCCCTTAGTAGAGAGAATGCTTAGAATAGCAAAATAATGTGTTCATTGCAAAATGTAGTTGGAAAATACATCCACAAAGAACGAGTCAAGAGAAAAGAACAAAATTGAAAATCACATTTATAGGCTAAGTTAAGTATATTTATTAGAATAAGGAAGTCAATTAAACTAAGGAAACAAAAATTTAGTGGGAAAAATGAAAATCAAATACTCTGAGGGAATGTAAAATAAGGTGCAGCATTCTATCAAGAAAAATTAAGACTTCAGTTAAAGTTCAGTCCACAAAGTTCATGATCACTCTACTTTGCACGGTCGTGAAGTTCGCATTTTAGCCTCTAGAAAGCTGTCCATAAAACATCGCTTCAGGTTCAGTTCCTGAGGACGCAGATGATGACATAGTTCACATGATCAGAAATTGATTAATGGAGGTCAAATGTCCATTATCTTTTGTAGTCAAGAAGCCAGAAGCCACCCTATCCATATCCAAAGCCATACATAGCCTAGTGGGGAGTAGATAACCTTTCCTAACTTTTGAGGTTTGGGGAAGCTCTAAGAAGACAATATACGTGAATATACAGTAAAATCATAAGGTACAATGTATATGTATGGTAAAATCATTGTTTTCTTTTGTATATTCCAAATGTAACTCTTAAAAATGGTTAACTAAAATTACTCTATGTTAACTTGGCAAACCAATGCAGTTAAAGTTCTAGAGCAAGTATTTCCCCAATGTGGCATGCATCAGAATCTCTTAAATGGCTTGTTAAAACGCATTGTGCTGAGTCTATAGATCTTGAAGGAAAAGAGACAGAAGGCTTGAGAGTTTGTGTTTCTAAAATGTTCCCAGTTAATGCCGATGCTGCTGGTTCAGAAACCACACATTGAGAAACATGTCCTAGAGATGAGATAAAAGTAAATAGCATGACAGAGAAATATATGTTCATAACCACACATGTTAATATTTTTAATTTTTTAAACTAATTTAAAATTGAGCTGGTATGTGATGTATTCTTCAATGTAGATAGTCATTTTGTGTTATTTGGGATCCAAACTAAATCGGTTTGATTTTATTACTGGACTTCGGATATTAAGATGTAAACCAAATTAACCTGGACATCACCAAGTCCCTACTTGAATTAGCCCAGACATTAGAGCTAATATCTCCTGATAAAATATAAAATCAATCTTCATTTTACTGAATTTAAAACACTGTTTTTTTTTGTGCAATGTAACTGAAAATGTGACTACCATAAATATACTTAAACCAAAAACGCATATTTAAACCACATGTCCTCTGTGGACTCAGATAAGTTTTTAAGAAAACAGAAGTGCCCTCAAGATGAAGAACTACTGGCACATGTGCTAGGGCAGGACATACTTCAAATAAGAATCACAAACCTAAATGATTCACTTCTGGAAAAGTTCAAAGACGTAAAGGCGATGTGTCTTGGAGTGAACCTGATCCAGTGAATTGCAGAAACTGCATTTGGTCAAGCAGCATCTTGGGACTCAAAGAAAGATGGAATCAGACTGGAACAAAAGAACAAAATGTCCCAGAAGTTCCATGGTCTCAGACATGCCAGTCAGCCAGTAGACTCCTGTTGCCTAATATAACCAAGTGGTCAGTAACATCTAGAGCCATAATCCAAGCCATAGTCCATAGGTGAGAAGGTGCTACCATACATACAGTCAAGACTGTGGCCCAGAGAATACCCACAACTTCACCAGTAGCCCTCCGGTTGAAGTTGTCAGGGAGGAAGTCACCATTCATTGTAAATGGCTACAACACGTAAAGGGATCCTTCTTCCTATGTGACTTGTATAACCGAAGTGGAAGGCTATGATGAAGAAGGTACCTCCCTCATTATTTAAATCAGGGGAATTAACATTCTCATTAATCCTAGATCTCATTGAAAAAAAGAAGAGATCCTCATTATTTTTGAAAGAAGTTTGAGCTTGACTAACTGCCAAAAAGGGATTCTTCTTTATGGGTTTTGTCCCTGTAAAGAGAAGTTACTGCTGTGTCTTCAAAGTCTTGGGTTAGACCAGACTCCAGATTTACGCCTCCAATTACCAGACTTCTCAACAACAAAAAATATGCTGGCTGCAACACCAAACTATATTTGTAGTCCACAGGAATTTACTGAATGTCCTCATGCTTCATAAAACTCTATACCAGCATTTGAGGTATAGATATTAAACAGCTTGCAGATCTCACAAACCTTTCAAATTAGAAGCAAAGAGAAGACAAATAAACCTACAATCAACATAAATATATACAGCTAAATGCCATAATTATAAAATGTTGAGTGGACGCAGTAGGACAGGGATTACAGTAAAAGTTTGTGTATATATAAAATAGTACAGATAAATTAAGCCTTATGGACCAGGAAGAGTATAGCATAGCACTCAGGTAACAAAATAAGTTCCTCTTGATGTTATAAATTACCAAAGCAAAATTTGAAAGCATATAAAGAACACGGAGAACTGAGACATGTTTTAAAAAAACTATTCATGACACCTGCTAAAGATTGGAAGTCTGACTTTATTCAAGAGGAGTGACTACAGTGGAGTAGTATGGATTTTGTAATAGTGGAGCGAGGCTAGGTTCAACTCCAGATACAAGGAAAAAGTGGGCATTTATAGCCAAGGAACAGGGTGGGAGTCAGTGGATGGAAAATTACTGAAAGGAAGTATCAGGGGGTCAGAAGGAAGGGGATTGGTTTCAGCCTAAACCAATCTAACAGGATTCTTGCTGAAGGCAGGCCAGGGTGATAGGATGGCCCCTAAGAGATGGTGGAGGATGAGGAGACCGATACGAGGATGATCAGATATTGAGAGTAGGGGGTGGTGGCTTAACCGACATAGCAGGTTTCTTACTAGAATCTGACAGCGTAGGGACAAGCATGGAAGACCAAAAGTCAGAGCCTCGTTGAGAAGAGGGTTCAGAGGAGCCTGACTAGTTTGGCCAAGGAGAAAATCTTTGTCAGATGACTACGCCTCTTTTCCTTCCCTTTCCTGCTTTCTTAACTGGCCTTCTCTGCCTGGACCGTGCAACTTTGAATAGCTCACTCACATCCCCTCATTCTAAGATGGAGTATCAAATCATTTTTACATTTATGAAGAATTGTACTGAGCGGAGCCTGGGGGGCTCAGTCACTCAGGCGTCCGACTCTTGATTTTGGCTCAGGTCATGATCTCAGGTTCATGGGTTCCTGAGTTTGAGCTCCATGTTGCTCTCTGCACCGACAGCATGGAGCCTGCTTGGGATTCTGTCCCTCTCCCTCTCTCCCTGTCCCTGTCTGCCCATTCCCTTCTCGTCCTTGCACTCTCTCACTCTCTCTCTCTCTCAAAATTAACAAAGGTATAAAAAAGAATTTCACTGAAAAATACTTTATATTTGATTTCTCTAAAATTCTAAGAGATACAGTTGAATGAATGTCACGGACAGAGCTGGGGGAAGTGAAATTGCTACATGACTTATCTCTTCCTCCCCTCAGTAGACCCTGACCCTTCTGCAGGCCTCTCCTGCATGTCAGGAGTGGGTTTCTGGGCTCAGAGTCCACATACCTATGACATCTCTCTTGGATGTCGCACACACACACACACACACACACAAATAGTACCATTTTCAGACTTGAACAAATGACTTTCAAAGGACAGTATTGTCATGATTAGGGATTCTTTAGTTTGATTTGAAAAAAATAACATCTATTTATTAGAGACTCAGTATGAATCAAATGCTGTGCTTTATTTTGGGGACACAGTGGTGAACAGTTAAGTTCCCTTCATGGAGCACACAGTTCCACAGGATAAAATTGGAGTCAACTCTGGTTAGGAGGAGGCAGGCAGCAAGGCCTTGACATCAAATACGCCCGATTATAACCATGCTCTGTCTCTCTCCAGCCTTGAGACATTAACACATCATTTGAACTTTCTGAATTCCAGCTTCTTCATGAGGAAAATAGAACCTGGAATAAAACCAACCTCCTGATGTTGTGAAGAGAAATAATGACTTACTACAAGCCCAAAAGCATATTAAATATCAGTTCTCTTTGCTAATTATTTTTATCATTGAAATGACTGAAAAATCATATTAGAATACATTCAAAATGTTGGCCTCACTTGAAATCTCAAATAAACCCACTTTAAAAGGTTTTCAGTGTTATAAGAGACCAATGAGATGAAAAATATGTTTACCATACATTTAGCTCAAAAGTAGTTATGCTATTCTAGAGCACACAAGGTTGGATGGTTGGTTGGTTGGTTGGTTGGTTGGTTGGTTGGTTGGTTGGTTTTAAATATGATTTACTTGCACATTTGTCATCAGAAAACCATGAGTTGAACCATGACACTGTGATGTCTGCTGGGAAGCAGCTGTCACGTTTTAGATGGCTCTGAGAAAGACCACCCTTTAGCTGGAGGAGAATTATGGGAAATTAAAAATCACATCCATGTGAGTATGAAGGATTGCCAGTTTCTGTTTTGCTTTTGTGCCTGAAGCTTTGAGCAAAAGAGCAGGCAAAACTTTCTTTGGATGAGAAAAAAAATTGTCACTTTAAAATAATTTGTCAAATACCAGTGTCATCCATTTATGCTTCAGTGTTTTATATTTACATTCCCTTTGTATCTTCAGTAAGTAAAGAACTCTGACTTGTAAGATATTTGATAGTCTTCCTTACACATCCACAGTGTCTGAAAGCCCTTTATGGGGCCGTCTGGAAGGCAGGGCCAGTGTGGATCTCTGAAAGTGATGACTTATTTTGACTGTAAGATTTCTCTGTACTAAGAAGGGGCTTCTCGCGATCTCTCCTTTTTCTGAGACACTGTTCATAAATCTGCTTAGGAATTAACCCTGCCTTAATATGATCTATGGAAATAGAAGAGAATCCTGCAACTCTAGGAAATGAAAAACTCAAGGACAAAGATATAGAACAAAAGACAAAGAAAACGGTGACAAAAGAAAAATTGGAAAGAAGGAGAATCATTGGGTCATTTCTCACACTCAAGAACAATATAAATATTGTACAGGACCTCCTACGTACATCAGACTCACTATGACTTCACCATCTTCACATTCCTGATTGTCATAACTTCATGGCCAACACTTTTATTGGATAGTGTAATCAAATATTGTGGTCACATAAGGAGTAACATTTGGAGAGCATTTTCCTACCAACCATGTGACGAGGGCAGACATTAGATGCCTTCAAAATAGCCTTTAGAGAATATTTGGGAAAGGTTGAAGATGATATCACATAACAGTGATAGATAACATCTATCAAAGTTAGTCTCAGAAAATACTTTGGGGCTTTAAACCTCTCCTGTGAACCAAATGGGTAAATATAAATTATCATTCGTATATTTAGCTACAACTAATGAATCGTTACTTCTGAGTAATCAAAGAACTGAGAGCCTAACAATTAGAGCAGAGGACTTAGAAGAGTAGACAGGAAGCCTGAAACCTGGGGGTGGGAGTGAGTGAAAGACCTGAGAATATATTTTTGATACATAGAATGTGAAAATGCTAAAAAATAAAATGTTAAAGAAACTTGCAGCATTTGACATCCTTCCTTAATGGAGATCAGTTGGCTATGGAAATAAGACATTAAGAAAATGGTAAGCAGAGTAGAAATAGCACTGCCCTCTGCATTCCAGTGAGCGTGATGCCATATAATTTTGGCAACGCTTAACGCTTAGTCGCAGACTCATAATTCAAGGAATACTTCAAAATGTCTTCTAGCCATCCCTTTCTTCTGGGAAGAATTACTCTGAACCATCTTAAAATGTGAAGAAAAATATTTCTCTCTCAGTCTCTCTCGTCTTTCTCTGAAAGGTTCTTCTGTAGATAAGATGCCTTTAATATTCAAATCACCTTTCTCAGATCTACAGGCTCTATTCAGCAGGGAAATCTTAAATATACATAACTTAGTTTTCAGATAATGGGGAGCAATAAAGGATTAATGAGAAGGTAGGAAAGAAAAAGAATACTTTTCTTCATGTGTGACCTGGGGCGTCAAATGCACAATCATCAGCTTTCCCATCCACAAATGGCTATGAATTAAAGAATAATTACAAGATGTTAGCAAATGGATATTTGACATATTTTTCATGTTCATTGAAGAAATTTGTAGGATAATCCAGTCATATTTATTGAGTTTCTACTATGTGCAGGGCACTAAACTTGGCTCAGCTCAATACTAAAACTGATGTACAGTTAGAAACAAATACCTAACTATACCCCCTACAGACCACAGCTGAGCTGGGGTGTAGCATCTTCCTACTCTTTTCACTTTATCTGTAAAATGTTATTTATTCAGTTTTTATTTTTATGAATCCTACATAAATATCAATGACAAATAGAAGAAGCTGACAAGGAAATGGGAAATAAAAAGCCATAATAAAGGACCCTCTAATTGTTCCAAATTGGTGGCACAAAGGTAAATCACTTAGGGGTATTTGTTTAAATATAAATTCCCAGACCCTGGAGAAGATTTTCCCATCTGAAGGATGGTGGAGAGGGAGGACTGAGTATAAGCATTTTTTTGTGGTTTTTTTTTTGGGGGGGGGGATGGGGGGTGCTAGTGAATGAAAGGCAGAGAGAGAGAAAGAGTGAATCTCATGACATGCGGAAAGAGAAATGGAGAGAAAGTGAGGAGCCTGGAGCAGGGTTTGAACTCATGAACTGTGAGATCATGACCAGAGCCAAAGCCAGGTGCTCAACCGACTGAGTCGCTCAGATGCCCCAGTACAAACATTTTTTAAAACCATAGGTAATAGAAGTGAATTGCAGTTAAAAATTGCTGAATGATATCAAGAGATGTAGAACATTTTCATATTACTTAGGAAAATATGAATTTATAAAATTATCCAATAATATATTTTTTCCTTTAGGCAGAGTATGGCACCATACCCCAGTACTGCGATTGAAAGGTACCAAGCACAGACGTACTTCAATGCATATCTCATATATCTTTGGATATATAAGATTTTTCCCTTTCTTTTTTAGCTTGTGATGTAAATGTTTTTCTTTTATTAAGAATTATTTACCTGAGGATGAGTAGATAGATTGATAGATGATAAATGAGAGAGAGAGTGTGTGAGTGTGTGTGTGTGTGTGTGTGTGTGTGTGTGTAAGTAATGGCCTAAAACAATGCTTCTTATGGTGTGGTCCTCAGACCACCTGAGCTAGAATCCCTGGGGTACTCCTAGAATCTTTAGATTTCTGGCTCATCCACGTTGTTGCAAATGGCAAGATTTCCTTCTTTTTTAAGGCTGAATAATATACCATTGTATATATACCACATTTTCTTTATCCATTCACCTCTCCATGAAGGGATACTGTTTTCATATCTTAGCTACTATGAATCATGCTGCAATGAAATGGGAATATAGGTATCTCTTTGAGATAACGATTTCATTTTCTATGGGTGTACACCCAGAAGAGGGATTGCTGAATCATCTGGTAGATCTACTTTTAATTTTTCTGAGAAATTTCCATATTGTTTTCCATAGTGGCTGAGCCAATTTCTATTCTCGCCAACAGTGTATAAGGGTTCTCTTTTCTCCACATCCTTACCAAACGTATCTCTTATCTTTTTGATAATAGCCATTCTAACACACATAAGATGTTCACTCATTGTGCTTTGGTTTGTATTTCCATAATGGCTGCCAATGTTGAACACCCTTTCATATACCTGAAATAAGAATCATGAGAAGTATATGAGGTGAATAATATGTTAATTAGCTTGACTGTGGTAATCATTGCACAATGTATGCACACTTCAAAACGTTCTGCTGTACCCCTTAAATCTATACAATTTTTATTCGTCAATTATACCTCAATTAAGTTGAAAAAAAATTAGGTTTCTAGATCACACCTCAGATGTACCACATCAGAACTCCTGTAGGTGAGTCATAATAACTTATCCTCCCAGACAACTCCCCAGGTGATTCTCCCACATACCACATTTTCAGAAACACTGGGTGAGATAGCTCTCTGAGGTCTCTTCAAGCACAAATTTTATGTAACTTAGTCATCATTCTAGAACAGTGGAATAGACATCCAGCTTCTATCTGACCCTCTGATTCCTGAGAAATCCCTCTTTTCTTTTTCTATTCTATTCTAACATGAATGTTTAAACTACAATTCCCAGTATGAATTAATATGCAGCTCCTAGAAAGTTTCAAACTGGAAATTGTATTGACTATCACAATGGTGTACTGGGAAAGAATCCACTAGGTAAATCCTTGAACAAGATGTCTTTTTGAATTTTGTTAAAAAGATATCTGTTGGATGAAATATGGTGGAGAAAATATTCTCTTTCAAAGTAATTTCTCCAAATAGCCTTTATGTTTTCGGCTACAAGGTGAATCATGGGCAATATGTGCAGATACTCAAGAAAAGAGCAGGGTTAAGCAAAGCCTGCTGTCACCAAGAATATTTGTACTGTACATAAAATGCTTTCAACAGGAGGATTGAGACCTTTTTGACTTGGCTTATAAAAGAAATAATGCTCTTTTCTCTAAAGGAACACAAAAGAAGGCTGATATATCTTCAGAAACAGTTCTTTAGAGTTACTTTTTCCCCCATGTTTATGAAGTCACTCATATCTTTAAAGAGTAAAACTCACTACCTGCTATTGACTGTACAAAGATTAAGAAGCTTTCCATCACTGTTTCTAACCTGGAGTTTCCAAGCTGTAAAATAAACACCATAGATATTTTGCTAGGAGAGAACTACTCCTTCCCCTAAAAGACTCTCAGACTCCTAAAATAAACCTATAGCTATTCTATTACATGAGGCCTCAGAATCTTTTAATAGGTATTTTATGCTACATTTTTTTTTTTTTGTCCCTGGGAGAGGGGACAGAGTGGGTTTCATTTGCACTCATATGGACATAAGTGGAAAATCCCTCCACCCACCCCTCCACCCTCCCCACCCTCCCCACCTCCCCACCTCCCACCACCCTACCACCCTACCACCCCACCACCCCATGCCCCCACCACCACCATGTTGGGTTTCCTTGAGGAGGGGCAGGAATTGGGAGATGACAGACCCCAAGCACTGAATGGTACATTGTTGGCTCAGAGATTGCAGGTGGATGTCAGAGTTAAGGGAAGGTTAAGACAAGCTTTTTTCTTTTCCTCACAAGCAGCCCCTTCGGACTGTTTATCACACCCAGATCAAGGACTATTCGCTTTCTCCCTGCTTCTAAAGCCCACGGGAGAAAGATAAATCCACTTCCCTCCCCCAGTCGGTGTAACAGAAAACGTGCACACACCAAGAAAGGAAACTGGGCTCAGGTGTGAGTAGTATGCTGGTTGAGACAAGTTTATTGAGAATTCCACACCCACACCCACAACTTTATCAAGAGTTGTGAGCGTGGTGAAAAATTCAGAAGAAATACATGTTTGGGTATCAAGGTTCTGAAAATGTCTCAAAGAACATCATGCAGGGAAGGCAGCTGGAGGCGTCATCGGCTCGTTCCTGTTCTTCCCTCCGGACTCCAGGGCTAGGCCCGAGAAGCAGCGCCTGGGAGGTTGAGCGGCAAATGAGGACTAAAGACGGAGGTAGGGGGAGGGACGTGGAGGGGTGCCTCTCAGCCTTGGGAGAGAAGATTCAGCGCCTCGGCAAATTTCAGCAAATCAGTAGAGATCAAATGGCCAGTATCTTCTGAAGCCGAAGGCCCCACAGCCGTTGTAGCCATAACCGAAGCCGTAGCCCACGGGGGAGTAGGTGCTGCCGTAGCCACAGCCCACGCTGTACCCCAGGGGGTAGCCGCAGCTGCCCCAGTAGCACCCTGGGAAGACGGCCCCGGAGAAGGTGTTGCAGTGCATGGTGTCCGCAGCGGAGGGCTCAGGTAGCAGGGGAATGTGTTTCCTCTGTGTGATGGATTCCCCAGGCCCCGAACCTTCTTTATATACCCCGGCGGTGGGGCGTGGTGAAAAACACCAGGCCCTCATTTTCATTCTTGACGACACCACAAAAAGCTCATTAATGTGATTTGCCCTTGCGTTAGATGTCTTTACGGCTGCTTAAGAAAGCTGTGATGTCATCCGATGCAGGCATCGGATCCCTTCAAACAAAGTGTGTCCGTCCACTAAAAAAAGCATTGCAGTGACTTCAAAGAACTGAGTCCCACAGACCCGAGATCTAATTCTCTGCAAGCAGTCTTTATACAACCCAGAAAGGTTCTGAGCTTGTTAATTCTTATTCTTGCTCTCTCAGTGTCCACAGGACACAGTTGGAATTCAATAAATCTGTGTCAAACGAATTAACAAACGAAATAATTAGTGAATCCAACTAACACTTGACGTATTTCTTAGTGTTCACTTGATTAAAGAATTCTCTTTTTGGTAATGTGCAAGACAAATGCTATAGAACTCGCAGGAAAGTCTCCTTTTTATTTTTTTTCTCTGTCTATAGCTACTCTGGTTTAAGAACCGGTTAAAAAATTAATCATAATTATAACTCCCACCTGAACTATATCTAACATCACATTTTGAGACCACTGCCTGAACTAATAACCTTATAATTGTAAAAAAAAACAAAACAAAAAAAAGGAGTTTGTGGATTAACTCTCAAAATGAACTGTCAAATAATTATGATTTGTTGATCTTATTTTTAAAATAATATTGAGGGGGGGGCGCCTGGGTGGCGCAGTCGGTTAAGCGTCCGACTTCGGCCAGGTCACGATCTCGCGGTCCGTGAGTTCGAGCCCCGCGTCAGGCTCTGGGCTGATGGCTCGGAGCCTGGAGCCTGTTTCCGATTCTGTGTCTACCTCTCTCTCTCTGCCCCTCCCCCGTTCATGCTCTGTCTCTCTCTGTCCCAAAAATAAAATAAAAAACGTTGAAAAAAAAATTAAAATAATATTGAGGGGAGCCTGGGTGGCTCAGTTAGTTAAGCATCTGACTCTTGAGCTCCGCTCAGGTCATGACCTCATGATTTGTGAGCTGGAGTTTTGCCCCGGGTTCTGTGCTGGCAAGGGGATGCTTGCTTGGAATTCTTTCTCCCTCTCTCTTCTCCCCTACCCTACTCATGCTCTCTCTCTCAAAATAAAAATTAAAGAAAACCTTATTTAAAAAAAAAAAGCATTTCAAATAAATATTGAAAATAGTAACAAAATAAAAACAGAAAAATGAATGGCAAATTTTATCCTGAAATGTGTTTTGTTGTTGTTGTTGTTGTTGTTTTTCCCTGGATCTAATAAAAGCAGATTATCTGACAAATGTGATGAAATTGTGAAGGCCCAGGTAACATATGAGGTCAACATTTCACTTCTCACTTCTCAGGAGCGGGAAGGGAAGCACTCCTCTTTAAGTAGAAATTTAGTTTTCAAATATGAATGAAAGAAGGGACAAGATGGATCAAAAGTAACTTGAGTCACACAAGACCTAATAACCTATTCTAGATACTTGCACTGAGATTGCCCAGAATGGCACTTAGTAGAAAACATACAGAAAATACAGCAGGACACATGGCACAAAAATAGAAAGGCACAGAGCTATCACGAGTTGTCCTCACAAGGCCATGGAAAGAATACGTCTTACATACTGCCCCCAAATTTTACTTTAGATCCTAGAGATAACTTTCCTCCCCATCACCAGCAACTAAGGTCTAAATTTCTGGGAGTACATAGAGGTCACAAGTTGAATCCAAAGGCAAGGTGAAACACCTGGAAAAACACAAAACTCTGCCAGCCTTCTAACCACTAACTGATTAACTACAGAAGATGCCGTTTTGAAAATTCACAGAGCTGTGCCGCCATCTTTGTTCATGAACAAAGCTCCATGGCCACTTAGGATGACTCAGATCTTAAAATCCAAACACTTCATGTGACTTAGGCCTAAATAAGTTCAGGGAATTAAAATTAGCTTTGCTCCCAAAATATAAAGGTATTCAACAGTAGAGCCTTCCCTAAAAATCATAGAATAATTTACACTATATTTCTTCTGCCATCACATTGCTCTGCTCTTTAAAGAAAAACTGATAACCTTTAAAAAAAAGAAAAATGAAACAAAATATAGCATTGTACACTGGAAAGGAAAAAAGATTTGAATCAATGCCAAAGTTCAATTATGACTCTCTGTTTAAATGAGTTCCTCCCTCACCACCTACCCATTCTGAGATGCTAGCTGTGCCCTCCAGGGCACAATACCCAGCTCTGTATCTGAGTAGTAATGGTGAATAAAAATTAAAATAAACTGTCTTTTTAAAATACTAGTCCCTAGGGGCACCTGGGTGGTGCAGTCAGTTAAGCATCTGACTCTCGATTTTGGCTCAGGTCATGATCTTATAGTTCGTCGGATGGAACCCCATGCTGGGCTTTGCCCTGACAGCTCAAAGCCTGCTTGGGATTCTCCCTCTCTCCCTCCCTCTCTTTCTGCCCCTCCCCCACTCATTCATGCATTCTCTCTGTCTCTCTCTCAAAATAAATAAACATTTTTTAAAAAGCTTTAAAATCTTGGGCCCTATTAATAGTAAACATCCTGATTTTTCTCTAGAAAGTCTACAAAAAAGCCTAACCCAAGAAAATTTTAGGGAGACACATTAGCAGCAAGTCATTTTAAAACATAACTCATAGCTAGCTTAATCCTACACGGCGCCTATGAAAGCTTTATTCTGATATAGGTTTATTTAGGGAAGGTCTAGGGCCTGTAAAGTGTGAAGTTTATACAATGTTGAGAGTCTTTTTTATGTAAAAGAATACAACGTAAAAATATAAAATTAAATGCAAAATTAAACATTTGCTAAATGCTCAAAGAAATCACCAAAAAACGTACACACTAACAAAAATTACAATTATTACGAAATTCTGAAAAAAGTATTTTTACTACTTGACTGCCTGTCCTGGTCCTATATTTGTTCCACAGATGAGCTTCTAACTCCAACATTTTGAACTATTTTCTCCACTATGCATCCTGTGCTAAATTCCATGGGGCAAATTCATATTGAGATATGACCTCTGACCCTTCATCATCGTGTCAAAAATTTGGGGTGAATTGGCGGAATGGATGGTAGAGAATTCCTGGAAACCAGTCCCACACAACGATGGCTAGAAATAGCCTAATTAGACATGGAAGTGACTGCAAACCACATAAGTCTGTCCCCCAATATCCACATTAAATGTATCTCCTACTCAACCTCTCCTTAAGCCAGGTACCAAAAAGGTCCACAGCCTTTCCAGAGCCTCCCAACATGAAAGGAAATGCGATGCAGGGAGCCCCTAGTGGAAATTGTCTAAACCAATTGCAGTAAAATGTCTCACTTTTGTGAGTGTCTAAAAAAAAAAACAAGAAAAAAAAAAAAAAAACAGGGTCATGTGACATGAAGGTTTGACAAGGAGAAAAATACTATATTCTCACATTAAAAAAATGACACAGTACTGGACTAATTAATCATTACTGGATATTTATTGGTTTGGATAAAGTTCATGACCCTTTTCTCTTTTAATAAAAATCTTAAGATATTATTTAATAAATAACTTGATTTCTCCTTTCACATTTCTTTGATTTTAAAGAAGGTCTGACATGAATAAACATAGGGAAGAATCTTGCTCGATTTTCTACAAAGGAGCAAGAAATGCACTATGTACAGATCTTAAGAGTCAATTTCAGTATGCACAATAAAAGTAGTTCTTGTCATGGGCGCCTGGGTGGCTCAGTCAGTTAAGCATCTGACTCTTGATTTCGGCTCAGGTCATGATCTGATGGTTTGTGAGTTCAAGGCCCGTGTCAGGCTTCATGCTGACAGTGCAGAGTCTGCTTGGGATTCTCTCTCTCTCTCTGTCTCTCTCTGCCTCTCCTCTGCTCTCACGCACTCTTTCTCTCTCTCAAAATAAATACATAAACTTTAAAAAACAGTTCTTGTCTTACAAGCTTCAAAGATACAGTTTTCAGCTTCAAAATATTATTATTCATTAGTAATGAGAGAGAAATTACAAGGGAATGTTTTAAATGAATTTTAAAATATATGCCAGTGGTTACTCTATAATACAAGAATTCTCTTCCATTTGTCTTTTCAGACATTGATTCTTACAGACATTTATTGGACATCAGCTGTGTTCCAGGTATATTGTTAGGTACTAGGGATCTGAAGATGAATGAGAAATGGTAATTAAATGGAAAATGATATGTAAATGAATAAACAATGTTATACATTCTACTCTGGAAGTCCCTGCTGCCTTCTGTAGACTTTAGGGATGAAGGAGAGAGTGAACAAGTCTCCTTGAAATAGGTGGCAGTGGCCATGGAATGCAAAACTTCATTATGGAAGGGATACATATTTGAGTTGGGTCTTGAAAATGAGTTTTTTATCGGTGGGCATTGTATGGGGTGGGGGGTGGATGGTGGCTTTAGGGGATATTCCAGGAAGAAGTGTTTTAAAGCAAAGGCTCAACAGTGTTAAATAGTACAGGAGTCACAGATGATCCAAAGGGTCCATAGCCATAGTGACAGGAGAATTAATGGAAGGTGGGGCTACAAAGGTAGTTGGGGGCATATGAGACTGTATGTGCCATGGAGTCAAAGGGAACCACTCATGCAGTAAGCTAGGAGTGGCATGATCAGTTTTGCATTTCTGAAAGATCACTACTCTGACAGTGTGGAAAGAATTAGAATGGGGAAATCCTGGAGGTATGTATGAAGACCAGATTTAAAATTGTATCTAGTAGGAATGCAAGTAACAAAAACCCAAGCCAAAACCTGCTTAAACAAAAAGTTTATTTTTCACAACTAATAGGAAACAAGAACACACGCAATTCCAGGGCTACTTCAGAGCTTGATGATATCAGGGCGCAGAGCTGGGACACTCTCAGTCTCTTCCCATGGCTGCAGGATTGCTGTAGCAGGTGAATGCTTCATATTTCTCTGCATCAACATCCAAAACCAAGAAGCAGAAAAGAGGACTTCTCCCACAGCTCCTTTGCTATCTCCAAAGAATTCATTTCATATTTGCCTTACAGTGGATTCCCATGATCCAGAATGGAATCACCTCTCATGGTTGGGCCCCAGAGAAGGGTGGAAAAGCATGTACCAGGCATTTTCTGCCGGTATAGTGCTAAGCAGGCTCTGCCAACTTAGAAAGAAGGAAAGGAATGGTCACTGGATTGATAATCAATAGAGTCTCATGAAAGCCATCACACCAAGTTAGGTAAGAGAGGACAGGAGCCTAAACTAGAGTGGCAGTAGAAACATGGGGATAAAAGTAAGAGTTGTTAGAGAGGTAGGGGCGCCTGGGGTGTGGGGGTGGGGGGGCTCAGTCAGTTAAGTGTCCGACTCTTGGTTTCAGCTCCAGTCATGATTTTGCAGTTCATGCGATCAAGTCCTGCATCAGGCTCTATGCCGACAGAGCAGAGCCTGCTTGGGATTCTTTCTCTCTCTCTCTCAAAATAAATAGATAAACTTAAAAAAAAAAAAAAAAAAAAAAGAACTGTTAGAGAGGTAGATTGAACACATGTGGGTTAACACTCATCTATCAGGATTGTTACCCAATACCCCCACCAGGGATTCTGATACAAGACATCCATGAAAGACACTGTAAGAAGGAATACCGGAGGGCAGTGCTTCCCAATCTTTTTCCCACATGGCACATTACACATCTTTAGGATATAGTAGAATAATCAAGTGGGACTCGCTGAGAGACAATAGCCATGCCCTGAGCTCTGCCACTCCAGATCCTGCCCAAATCGTCCAGAGGCTTAGACGAGCAGTGCTTCTGGCACACCGGTCTTTCAGTGCTGAGATCCTCCAGTTAGGAAGCTCTGTAAAGCACTTGGGACAATTAGAGACAATAAAAGAGCCAGTAGAGACAGCATCTAATTATTGTTATAAGAAGCTTATAAAGAGAACTGTCATGCTTCTATAATGTAAAGTTATCCCGGGGAAGATGCTCGCTCAGACCCTTGATTTCAATCCTCCTAACTATTGCTTTTCAGTTACTACTGTCTGACAGTCAAACACTGTGACCCTCAAAGCATGACTTCCCTTCAGTTAATTTACTAACTTGCATACAAAATTTAATTATTGTCATCTAGGGCCTCATACTCAGAAGCTGTATCTGGTTTTCAATATTAAAATAAGATCTCCACCCATGCTGTGAGATGATACTATCTGAACAATCAGAATCAATACCGAGGAGTCACCCTTGGCACCCCCTCATTTGCAAATCCAATCTATGACAAAGTGCTGTCAATTTTACCTTCTAGAAGTCTCTTGAATCTATTAATTCCTCTCAATCTCCACTTCACTACCTCTGTTCATTTCTTATTATTTCCTAACGCTACAAACTACCACAAACTTGGTAGCTTAAACAACATAAATTTATTATCTTAAAACTCTCGTGGTCAGAAGTCTGTAATCAAGGTGTAGTCATGGCTGGTTTCCTCTGCAGGTTCTGAGGGGAGAATCTGTTTTCTAGCTTTTTTTAGCTTTAGAGGTCACTTGCATTCTTTGGCCGTGGCCCCTTCCCTGCCTTCCTGGGATCTCTTGCTTTTACTACACTACAGACTGTGACCCTCCCGTTTCCCTCTTCTAAGGATCACATTGAGCCCACCTGGATAATCTAGGATAAACTCCCCAGATTAAGATCCTTAACTTACCCATTTCTGCCTCACTACCAGGTAAGGTAGTGGTAAGGTAAGGTAACATATTCACAGGTTGCAGGGATTCAGAGCAAACAATTTGGGCGACCCATTTTTCAGCCTGTCACGTTACCCAAAGCAAGCTATTTATTTATGTACCTACACTGCTGTAGTGCCTTCAGAGCTAGTCAAGTGACAACTTCCTCCTTACAATCTGCTTCCAATAACCAAAGTGTATACAAAAGGCAGATCTGGTTATGATAGACACACACACACACACACACACACACACACACATCAAAATGTTTCAATAGCTTCCCACTGCTTTCAGGATAATTTTTTAAAATTTATCTTTAAACTGTCCTAAAAGCCCCAACTCAATGCTTAACCTTCACTGTCAATGTACCTTCTGAAAGGTACCATTCTCCTTCTCACTCTAGAACCTTAGCACTTGCTGCCTATTCTGATGGAATTCTTTTCCCTCCCCTCCCAGAAACCTCTAGACACCAGCTCAACCACTTCCTTTGGAAGGCCTTTCTGTCCTCCCTTCCCCTGAATGAGCTACATCCACCGACAGCATCATGGAAGACCACCATCTCCCCCGTATCTGCAGTACTTTTCATAGTTGTCTTTAACTCTTACCTAAGTGACTGATATCTGGTTCACTACCCTGCTCAATCATGGGCAGAAACAATGCCTTTAATCAGCCTTGATCCCTCTCTAGCTCATTACTGGGCATGGTGTAAGTTTTCAATAATATCAACTGAATGAATGGATGAATTAATTAATTAATATTTTAAATGTAATTTGGCCACTCACTTGCTGTGAGAATTCAGGCTCATCACTTTTCTGGGCCCCAAGCCATTTGACTACAAAATGAGATGAGATGACTTCCTGGGACTCAACACCTCAACCATGGTATGATCCTCACATCAAAATCACAGATGAGCCAAGATTACAATGCGACCCCCTCTCCTTGGAATTTGGTCAGTTAAGCACACGGCTATATGAGCACTTTTGCTCACCGCAGTACACACCCCTGCTAAGATAAAGTAATGGGCTCCCAGCTGCCATCGCTTTAAAAAACAAAATGCAGTGATGGAATCACAGAAGAGAATTGTGGAAGTTTCTGCAAAACATTCCACCACAATAGTTTCCGAAGTTTGGTCTCTGCAAGAATCGCCCTGGATACTTGTTTTAAATGCACATTTCTAAGCTCCATTCCTTTAGATTCATATTCACTGGGTCTGAGGTAGGGCCAAGGAATCTGCATTTTTAATAAGCAGTCCCAGGGATTCCAGTAAAGGCAGTGCTTTGGCCACACCTTGAGAAATCTGTAGTGTTCAATGGGAAGCTCTCTGAAAGGTGTCCTCTTTAACAAAACACAAATCTCAAAATGAGATGAGTGTGAAATGGTGAAGGATAAAAAGGAGACACCTTCTTAGCCAGGCTTGATAAACCAGAGTTAATATGACTTATTATCATGGGTAACTTTGTTTCCCAGGAGACATTCAGCGATGTCTGGAGACATTTTTGTTTGTCACAACTGGGGTGATGCTGCTTCGCATCTAATGGGTAGGGGCTCAGGTTGCTGCCAAGCAGCCTACAACGTACAGGGCAGCACCACCCCCTGAACTCTCACAACAAAGAACTATCCAGCCCAAAATGTCAATACAGCCAAAGTCAAGAAACACGGTCCTCAAGTCAAGATCACATGCAGTCAAATATGGTTGCCAGACAATATGCCCTAAAAGTGTCACAGGACAAGCCCAGAACTTGCTGACCAAGTCTTGGGGCTAACTTGAGACACAATTTCAACGCCTTGCTATCTCAGCACTTGTGGGGCTAAGCCACGTTTGTGAGGTCACTTGGTTAATTATCAGGGCAAGCACCTAATTACCGAAGCTTGCTATTTGATGCAGAACCCATGATGTGTCCTTAAGAAGTAAGGTGACACCACAGTGATGCCTGGATGCATAATCAGCTCACTGACTCTTGTTAGAAGCACCTCACAGGTGCTTAACGACCAACGTGAAAAGTCATCCCCAGGAAGGTATGTTTTTGCTGTCAGCTTTTAGTCCCTGGTGGCAGAGGAAGGTCATTTTTGACATCTACTTTCTATTCATAGTAATGCAAAACCGGGAGCTGAGGTCCACTTTTTGGACACAAAGGGAGGGTTCGAGCCAGAAACTGGAAATGTGTACAAATTAAAAGCAGAGCACCAACCTGTAAGCTGAGTTAGTCCAAAGGAAAAAGGTTAAGAAATTATGGTCTGTTGTGCTACCTCAGCACTAAACAGACTCACTGATGACTATAAGCATGACACTTCAGCATCTTCACTCACCGGTTGCCCTTTGGAAGGCTTAAGGTTATGTCCTTCTGCCTTAAAAATGTTTTGTACTAACTGCCTAACAACACACGATGGCAAGCTTTATTTACCGGAAGCATCGTTTCCTCAGTCTTTGCTGACCAAAAACTAAACATAAAAATAAATATGAATTTCAAAAGCAGGACCTATGTCCCCAAAGATTTCTTTATCTTAAAATTTAAGGCTGCTCATTAGGAAAGTCTTGAAAATTCTGAAGTTGCAATCGACTGCATTGGACAGAGACGTTTCAACATGAGGCAATGTTGAAGGCAATGTTGAAGGCAATGTTGGAGGCAATGAGGCACATTTGTAAAGAGATCACCTAAGAGGGGAGAGTGACTGGAAGGGGAAGAGAAAAGAACAGGACACCCCAACTGCTAACACTGTTGTCAAAGATAATGTCAGGAGTTTCACAGGCAAGTCACTGCAAAGGAACTGGTGTCTGAGAAATAACAGAGTATGTTTAGAGACAATGATTCTCAGCACCTTTAGGATGTCTTATAGAATATCCGAAGAGGTCTCTGCCTGGCAGGCCTCAGAAGCAAGAAATACTTCCATTTATTTGATAGAAAGTTCTCCTGCTTCAATTTTAAGTGCTTTTCCTCTCTCCGCAGTGGAAATGAAAAATGTAAACTAGTTATTCCATAAATAGCAGTAAAAGTAGAACAAAAACATAGGAAAAATAGTATTTTTAAAAACTTTGCTTTTTTGCTGAAAATCTTCATACCATTTCGTCAATACTTTCAAAATCAAGAGTGAGATCCACGTCCCTCTCTACTTCCTTAGGGATAAGAATCTACCGGACGGGGCCAGGGCTCAAACTTTACCTGCACACAAATCACCTGCGATCTTGTCAGTGAAAGGCTCAAGATTCCGTCTTTTGAACGGTGATGACAATGCTGCTTGTCCTCTGACCGTATTTTAAGGAGCAAAGGATTAAGCTTTTTCCCTAGGGTTTTAAATAATTATAATAATCCCATAAATATTTATCAAGTGTGTGCGATGTAGCACATTGAATTAGGCACAGTGCATATCTGTAAGGAACTCACAGTCTAGTGAGGGAATCGCTGGGGGCAAGAAAGAGAAACGGCAGCCCTCACCTCATTAATGATGAACCAGAGCATTCCCCACGTCCATACACCAGCTCCGGGACATCAAGTCAGGCAAGGTCAGTCTGTGACAATGACGGAGTAAGGTAAAAACAAGACTACTCTGTAATCACATCCAAGAACAGATGAAAACAGCAACACTATTCCAACACAAAACTGACGAGGCATCGTCTTCAGTGACCACTGCCTCTTTACCAGTAACAGCTTCAGGCTTTGTCCAGTAAAAACTGGATGTAAAAACTGTTCGAGTGAAAACTGTTAAAAACTGTTAAAACATCCAATCAGAGAATAAGGCCTACTTCACGACAGTACCTGTGGGAGACAGAATAATGGTCCCCCAAAGAAGCTGCCATCCTCATTCTGGAAGCTGTGAGTATGTTATGTTACGTGGCAAAGGGGAGTGGAGGTTGCTAACTCACTGGCTTAAGGCAGGGAGATACCCTGGATCCTCTGGGGCGGGTGGGGGCGGGGGGGGGGGCAATGTAATCAAAAGTGAAGGAGGAAGTGAAGGCGGAAGGCAGGAGGGTCAGAGTCAGAATCAGGGAGAGAGACTGGAAGATGTTTTGCTGCTGTTTGTGAAGATGGAGGAGGGGACACAAACCAAGGGATTGGGGGCAAGCCTTTAGAACTGGAAAGGGCAAGGAAATCTGATGGATGCCGTCCTACCAACACCTCCAATGGAACCGGGTAAAACCCACTGTGAATTTCTGACCTCCACACTGTAAGAGCGTAAATATGTGCTGTTTTAAGCCACTAACTTTGTGGCAATTTGTTGCAGATCATATCCAATCCAGAAGAGACTGCTGCCTGCTTTAGTCCTTTCCAAAATCACCTCATGCCAGCCCAGATCTTAGAAGAAACCCTCCCTAAAACCCTTTTATTGAGGAATCTTGCAGTTCTCCTGTTGCAGAATTTCTGCTTTTGCAGCAAGCTAATAACCCTGCTTTGACTGCAGGTGTGTCCCTGATGGTCTCCTTGGTGGTGGGCTTTGGCAGTGTGAACGGTGTGATATTAAAGTAAATAGAGGTGGGGATTTTAAATTGGAACTAGGGAAGCTCCCTGGGGTGGAGGATGTTTTGAAGGATCTGTAGGAGTTCACCAGATGAAGAAGGGGGTAGAAAGGAGCAAAGAAATATGGCAGGTCCGATTACTGGAGAAAGGAAAGGATGGTACGGACAAATAGGAAATGGGGCTAGAGGAATTGGTAGTTGATCTTTATCCTGAAAACTGTAAATAACCAAAAAATTACCTGAGTTTGTGAAAGAAAGAAAGAGGAAGGAAGGAAGGAAGGAAGGAAGGAAGGAAGGAAGGAAGGAAGAAAAGAAAGAAAGAAAGAAAGAAAGAAAGAAAGAAAGAAAGAGGAAGGAAGGAAGGAAGGAAGAAAAGAAAGAAAGAAAGAAAGAAAGAAAGAAAGAAAGAAAGAAAGAAAGAAAGAAGAAGGAAGGAAGGAAGAAAAGAAAGAAAGAAAAAGAAAGAAAGAAAGAAAGAAAGAAAGAAAGAAAGAAAGAGAAAAAGAAAGAGGAAGGAAGGAAGGAAGGCAAGAAAGAAAGAAAGAAAGAAAGAGAAAAAGAAAGAGGAAGGAAGGGAGGAAGGAAGGAAGGAAGGCAAGAAAGAAAGAAAAAGAAAGAAAGAAAGAAAGAAAGAAAGAAAGAAAAAAAGAGGAAGGAAGGAAGGAAGAAAAGAAAGAAAGAGAAAAAGAAAGAGGAAGGAAGGAAGGAAGGAAGGAAGGAAGGAAGGAAGGAAGGAAGAAAGAGGAAGGAAGGGAGGAAGGAAGGAAAGAAAAAGAAAGAAAGAAAGAAAGAAAGAAAGAAAGAAAGAAAGAAAGAAAGAAGAAGGAAGGAAGGAAGGAAGGAAGGAAGGAAGGAAGGAAGGAAGGAAGGAAGAGGAAGGAAGGAAGGAAGGAAGGAAGGAAGGAAGGAAGGAAGGAAAGAAAGAAAGAAAGAAAGAAAGAGAAAGAAAGAAAGAAAGAGGAAGGAAGGCAGGAAGGAAGGAAGAAAAGAAAGAAAGAAAAAGAGAGAAAGAAAGAAAGAAAGAAAGAAAGAAAGAAAGAAAGAAAGAGGAAGGAAGGAAGAAAAGAAAGAAAGAAAGAGAAAAAGAAAGAGGAAGGAAGGAAGGAAGGAAGGAAGGAAGGAAGGAAGGAAGGAAGGAAGGAAGGAAGAAGGAAAAAAAGCACACCATATGATTATATTCACATTTTGAGGGATGATTATGTCTGCTGTATGGAAAAGCAGTTGGGACCTGGCTGGTAGACTGGGTAGGCAGCTGATGTAGTAATCCAGGCATGAAATGACAAGGATGTGAATCAGGCAGAAATATTAGGAATAAAGATCTGACAGCATTTCTTAGGGAAAGTGAGGAGGCAAAATCTAAGGACTCGGTAGCAAGGTAGAGAATGGAGCCTAATATTTACTAAAAGTTATTTGGCAAGCTTGTAAAATAACGGAGGATCTTGATAATCCCAGAGTCAAATCAACAAACACATGGTTGACATTCTGTCTCTCTTATCAGTGGTAGAAAGATGGGCTTGGAAGGAATCTAGAAACCCCAGCTTGATAGTTCATTTGAGTCTCCACTTTCTTACTTGGGGAGTATTTGCCTACAGAAAAATTACACAATTCTTACCAATTTCCTCAGGATACCTAACCTCCCAAGATAATTGTCAGAATTAAATAGAATTCAGTGTTGGTGAGGATGTGGAGAAAAGGGAACCTACTGTTGGTGGGAATGTAAAATGGCACAGCTATTTTGGGAAATAGTATGGAGGTTCCTCAAAAATCTTGAAAACTAGGATTACCATATGATCTAGCAATCCCACTTCTGGATATATAACCAAAGAAAATGAACACACTAATTTGGAAAGATATCTGCGCCCCCCTGTTGACTGCAGCATGTTTTACAATAACCAAGACATGAAAGTAACCTAAGTGTTCATTGATGGATAAACGGATAAAGAGAATGTGATGTATATAAATATGATATATAATGGAATTTTATTCATATAAAAACAGGAAATCTTGTCATTTGCAACACCATAGATGGAACATTATCCTGAGTGAACTAAGTCAGATAGAGAAAGACAAATAACATAAAATGTCACTTCTATGTGGAATCTTAACAACGGAAAAAAAAAAACTAAAACTAAACTCATAGATACAGAAAAATTGGTGGTTGCTGGAAGCAGGGGTGGGCAATATGGGTGAAGGTAATAAAATGGTACAAATTTCCAATTACAAATAATTTCTGGGGATATAATGTACAGCATCATAACTATCGTTAATAAGGTATTATATTTTTGAAGGTTGCTAAAAGTAAATCTTAAGAGGGAATAGATGTTAACTAGATATTGTGGGGATTTTTTCGCAATGTATACAAATCTTGAATCATGTTGTACAACTGAAACTGATATAATGTTGTCAATTATATCCCAATAGAAAAAAAGTTAAGTAAGATTCTCTGGAAGTAGTTTGTAAACTGTAAATCACTATGTACATATAAGACCTAATTATCAATGGCATAAGAAGTGATGTTAAACAGGATATTTCTGGGACAGAGTTTTATAACTTTAAAAGTGCCATATAGGGACACTTGGGTGGCTCGCTCAGTTAAGCATCTGACTCTTGATTTCGACTCAGGTCATGATCTCCGCTTCAGTCTCTGTG
The DNA here is from genome assembly GCF_018350195.1 of Panthera tigris. Lineage (NCBI taxonomy): Eukaryota > Metazoa > Chordata > Mammalia > Carnivora > Felidae > Panthera > Panthera tigris. Next base: position 13,989,889 of record NC_056668.1, on the reverse strand, counting down.
CTAACAACATGGAACCTGCTTCGTATTCTCGGTCTGCCCCTCCCCTGCTCGCGCTCTCTCTCTCTCTCTCTCTCTCTCTCAAAATAAATAAATAAACTTCTTAAAAAGATAATAACTTTAAAAAAGTAAATAAAAGTGCTGTATAACTTGTTTTAAGAATGGAGGGATGAATTTGGAGTCAGATGCTCCTTGGCTATATCTTGACATTTTTTTCTTTACAAATCGATGATACCACTCAACCAAACTATTTAACTTTTTAACATCTGTTTTCTCCTCACTAGCATGGTAGTAATGAAGCCTACCTCAAAAATAACTGTTATGCATATAAATAGTGAAATTATCTATTCTTGTGCCTGTCACATCATTACTGCAGGAGAAAAGGAGACAAATTGTTGTACTTCATCCCTTCTTGTGCTTTTCAAGATATTTACATTTTTTAACTTCAAGATAGCTCACAAACCAAACAGACTTTGCCCCTGCCGCTCCCCAGAATATCAACTGAGGAGGGATTAACTAAATTTCCGGACAATGGGAAAGAGAAGAAGAGAAAACAGAAAGTAGGAGGAAGCGGGGCACCTGGACGGCTCATCTGGTTGTGTGTCCAGTTTTGGCTCAGGTCATGATGTTGCAGTTTGTGAGTTCAGGTTCCACGTCGGGCTTGCTGCTGTCAGCACAGAGCCCCCTCCAGATCTTCTGTTCCCCTCTCTCTGTCCCTCCCATGCTCCCACTCGTGCCCTCTCTCAAAAATAAGCTATAAAAACATTTTAAAAACTTTAAAAAAATTAAAAGCTAAGGGGCGCCTGGGTAGCTCAGTCGGTTGAGCGTCCAACTTCAGCTCAGGTCATGATCTCGCGGTCCGTGGGTTCGAGCCCCGCGTTCGGCTTTGTGCTGACAGCTCAGAGCCTGGAGTCTGCTTCGGATTCTGTGTCTCCCTCTCTCTCTGCCCCTCCCCTGCTCATGCTCTGTCTATCTCTGTCTCTCAAAAATGAATAAACATTTTTTTAAAAAATTAAAGGCAAAAATAAAAATAAAAATAAAAATAAAAGAAGGAGGAAGCTACAGCAGAGACCATGAAAGGGGACTACAAGCAAAATGCAAGCCAATCTTCCCTTCAAATCCCCAGAGAGAATCAAGGTCAACAACACTTAGAGAAGTGTAGTATTGGAGCTGAAACAGAGGTAGGGTGGTTAAATGAAAATCTAGTTGAAGAACAGGAGGGTAGGAGGGCAACTGACCTTTACAGTCTGACATTTGGAGACACACCCCGCCCCAGCCTAAAGGTCAGCCAGCCCCTCTTTTACCCTAAGGTGAATCAGTTGTGAACTTTTCCCCCACACACAGCACTCCAGTGCAGCTTCGTCCCTGTGTCATTATTAAATCTGAAAGGACAATTGGAAGGTCACGGCACTGATTATTCTAGCACATGATGAGGCATAGATGAGCATATATGGCAATAATAGCATAGCAATGAGCATGCTTCACACCCATATCCTAGTTTCTAAATAGTCATCTTCACTCAAGAAATCTGGAGTCCTGGAGAAATGACTGATTCCTTGACTGGAGAAGAGAAGTTCAAGATGAGCCTGGAACATTCTGCTGAGCCAGAAAGTAAAGAACTGTTCAAATAGTGATGAGGGCCATTTCTAAAGAACTTAGGAGCCTGTGTGAAGATTTCCTCACTGTCCAAATCTGGGGCAATCTGAGCATCAAAATTAATAGTAACATTCACAGATTGTAACATTGAGTAAAATAAGAATCCACATGCCCATGCTGATATAAACATTGATACAAATACATAAGTGCACAAAATATAAGTGGGGAAAAGAAAGCTCTTTCTTAGGGTAGAATGCCAACTAATAAATAGAAGAAGGATTTATAAAATTAGAAAGTTGCAAATGCATCCTAAAATTAGTGGGTAAGAGCTTGATAAGGAATAGGATGTTTACATAGTATCTGGGTATCAACACACTAATGACTGATGACAGAACTTCATAGTCAAGGGGAAACAGCAACTGCATAGTGAGGAAGCGTGAAGGACACTACTTTTACCAAGTGATCAAAATCCATACCAACCAAATATGCATAGAGCAACGTCATGTGACTCCTGGTTCAACACACCAAGAAGAACACAGCCTGGGGGGTGCCTGGGTGGCTCAGTTGTTTGAGCCACTGACTGGCTCAGGTCATGATCTCACAGTTTGGTTCGTGAGTTCCAGCTCCACATCAGGCTCTGTGCTGACAGCTCAGAGCCTGGCACCTGCTTCAGATTCTGCGTCTCTCTCTCTCTTTCTGCCCCTCCCCTGCTCACGCTCTGTCTCTCTCTGTCTCTTGAAAATAAAGAAACGTTGAAAAAAAATTTTTTTAAATGAACACAGCCACTTCTATGGCATCTGTACCACAGATATTCAACATGAACCTAATCATGAGGAATGTCAGATAATCCCAAATCAAGGGACATTCTAGAAAACAATCAACCTGCATCCTTGAAATTAGTTGAGGTCAAGAAAGACTGAGAAAGGCTGAGGAACCGATCCAGACTAAAAGACTAAAGAGACACACACAATCCTGGCTCAGATCCTGGACAAGGGGAAAAATAACTATGAGGGACAAATTGGGACAATTAACGAAGTTTGAGTATGTACTGTGGATTCAATAACAGTTTTAATATTAAATATTCTAATGTTCATAATCATTCTGTCCTTGTTCTAAGGACAAATGAGCATGATACCTAAAAGTTATTCTGAAATGGATTTGCCACTCTGTAAATATTATATTATGAAATATATATAATATTATACATACACACAGTAATGTATGTGTATTATATATAGTGATAAAGTAAATGGGGCAAAGTGTAAACATTTAATAAACCCAGACATGCAGAACTGATTTGACCTGTCCTGACAACTTTTCTGTGAATCCAGAATTGTGTCAAAATAAAAAAAAAATCTAATTGGTGAAACAAAATGATTATGGTTTTAGAACAATTATGGCTTTAGGTAAATGTTAGCCATGATGACAGAATCTAGACTCTAGTGGTTGATAGAGATCCCAGATCACCTGTTTGGTACTTGATGCTTCCAGAATCTTCCCACAAATGGGTCAGCCTGCCAATGTGTTGGAGCTTTGCATGTGAAAGCCCACTTCGTCTTCGGATAGCCCTGCTCTTTGTCCCTTTTGCACACTGACATCTCTTGATATGCAACTCTTACTCACCTCTCTCATGGTCATGTCTATAGACCCAAACTTCCTTCTATGAAAGCTTACGACACTGTGTATGTTATGTTTCTATGGACGAGAAAAAAAAATAACTCCAAAGGACATTAATGGAACAATCAAAAAAGTTGTATGTACAGTATGCGCTGTAATTTAGATGGTAATATTATATCAATATTAAATTTCCTCATTTTAATAATTACACAGTCCTTGATCTTAGGTTAAGTGCCATATATACACATGGATGTTATCATAGGCTGTTTTCTATTTTAAGTCTTTGGAAGGAAATGAGTAAAGAATATCTATCTTTGGATAATCATTTATGGCACATTAACTGGTATAAAATAGAAGACTCTCAAGTGCCTTTTAAATATTGAATAAAGTAGGGGCATCTGGGTGGCTCAGTTAAGCATCTGATTCTTGTCTTCAGTTCAGGTCATGATCTCATGGTTTGTGGGATCGGGCTCCATGTTGACAGCACGGAGCCTGCTTGGGATTCTCTCTCTCCTTCTCTCTCTGACACTCCTCGCATTCTCTCTCTCTCAAAATAAATAATTAACTTTGAAAAAAATATTGAGTAAAGTATATTGAAGTCTACAGGACAAGGATTATGTTTTATTTATCTGTATGTTTCCAAATCTTACAACAATCTTTGGTGTTGTGTCTACTTGGTGAGTGTCTGCTGAATGAGTATCTCTTGAAAACAGGCAGCTTCTCAAGCTGGTCTCTATCTTAGTTGTTTGTTACAGCCCCCAAATTCTTAACACAGTGGCCAGAGCCCAGTAATATTTCACGCACACATGAATGAACTTTATATTGGATTATATTATATATTTTTTATATTTACATACATATATATAATATTTTATTTCATATATTTATTTTAAAATTTATATATTTATTTCATATTTATTTTATATGTTTATTTTAAAAACTGAAACCATGGGGCACCTGGGTGGCTCAGTCGGTTAAGCATCCAACTTCAGCTCAGGTCATGATCTCATGGTTCCTGGGTTCGAGCCCCACTGTAGGCTCCGGGCCGACAGCTCAGAGCCTACAGCCGGCTTCGGATTCTGTGTCTCCCTCTCTCTGTCCCTCCCTTGCTCGTGCTCTGTCTCTCTACCTCAAAAATAAATAAACATTTAAAAAAATTAAAAATTGGAATCTCAACATAAAGGGGGAAGAAATGATTATGCATCACCCTCTCCTGGAATGCAGTCTTAAGTCCAAATAAGATTTGGTTAAAGTCAACCATCATAAGTAGAAACTGGCTAATGAATTCAAAAGCATAAAAGCAGAGTAAAATAAATAACTGGAACACAAATATTTGTGCTGAATGAAATAGATTTATTGAGAGACTGACAGCAAAACCCCTTCCTACCCACACCCTATTGTAACACATTGATGTTGATGTAGAATTTAACAGTACATGAGCAAAGTAACTAAAAGAGACAAACGACTTGCTTCACTGCTGAAAGTCAGGTATGTCAGAGAAACACATCTTGCTTTCTTTGGCTGTAAGGTGAGGATCAGTTCAGCATCTGATGTCTGGTTGCTTTGTTCAGCATCGTCAAAGACCAGGGCCTCAGTAAGAAAGCAGCAAGGTGGAAGAGATATCTCCCAAGCACATCTGGAGGCAAGAAGACAGCCGTTGCTCTTCAGGTTGTTTCGCACACAGAGAAGCGATGGAGAGTTCTACAGTTGTCTGGAGCCATTGGTCCATCAGTACGTGCTGTAGCCGAAGCCAGAGTTAGAGCCCCATGGCCTGCAGCAGCTGCCACCGTAGCAACAGCCCCTGTTGTACATGTTGCTACCGCCAAAGCTATAGCCCAGGGAGCCGTAGCCGTTGCATCCGTAACCATAGTTCAGGGGAGAGCCCAGGGGCACGACGCAGTTCAGGGGGGTGGCTCTGAAGGTCCTGTGGAAGTTGGTTCCATAGCAAGGATAGCCTGGGAAGTAGCTTCCACAGCAGAAGAAACGAGTCATGGTGGCAGGAGTTGAGGTGAAATAGGGTGGATTGTGAGGAGCAAGTTGCCCAAGTGTGAATGCAGGTCTCCTCTTGCAGAGGGCTTTTTATACCTCCAGCTGGTGGGCATGACACAGTTGTCTAAACATCTTCCCCTTAATTTGCATAAATAATTCTCTTACTTGGCAATAAAATGCCCATAAAGGAACCCACAGACTCACTGCCCACGTTTTTGTTGGCTTTTCTATTTGCAAAGGAATGTGTTGTAGCTTCAAAGCCAGGGCCGTCCTTGACACACAACTGAATTCTTTTCATCAGTGTCCCGCAGTTTAACCACCGTTTTGATTGCATCATGGGAGACTCTTTAAATCCTCTGATTATAAACTCCTCCCAAGACACAGCTGGACCAAAAAAGCTTTGGCAACAATGTAAGCTGTTCTACAGGGTCTTGAAATTCTCTCCATATGCCATTCAAAAATATCAGTATAACAACTGCTCGATAAGTACGAAATTCCTCTTGGAGCGAAGCAAATTATTTGCAACTACAGGTGGCAGTTGCACAAACACTGTGAATGGACTCAGCACCACTGAATTGTTCACTTTAAGATGGTTCATTTTATGTTATGTGAATTTCACCTCAATAATTTTGTTTTCTTTTTCTTTCTTTTTTTTTTCTCTTTTTTGGGTTTTTTTTTTGTTGTTTTTTTTTTTTTTTTTTAGTTTTCAATTTTTAAAACATTGCTACACATATCCATCAAAAGAAGTCTTTTTACCGAGGCTGCGGGGACACCAGACAATAAGATGGCTGTGGCTAATCTACAGGTAATTTTCATGTATTTCATTTATGAGCATCTTCCTTGTTAATGAACATCTTTTTTCATGCAGAACATACAATTTTTGTTGTAAATCATCTTGAACACTGCCAAGCTGTCTTGTGGAGTTGCTCCATTGGGGCTGAGTGGAACGATGCTCAATTTCAAAGTCACGGTGTACCACGCTTGCTTCTTACCGACTCCTAGTAAAACAAGTTTGGATGCTGTGATCCATTACGAAATACCAGTTATATTTAAGGAGCACTTATTTCTGCTTACATTTTGCCACGTCTGACCATTTCTCATGACGAAGGTAAACCAGAAAGAATTTGAGCTCAGCAAAGTTCAGTCTACTCCAATTCAAATGTTTAGGAAATAATCTTGGTATATAGGTGAATAAGGGTCTGGATTCTCTGAAGGTAGAAAATTTCATCGATATCAACTCCTTTTGCTTATTGTCTCCTTAGTGGACAATCATAAAGCCCAACAGGCAAAACTAATTATTTCAGTCAGACATCTCTCTCTTTATTAAGATTTCACCTCTCTCAGTTTCTTTGATAGAAGAATTGTTTACATGCAATGACATGTAGAGCTAGAGTATAATGTAAAGTGAAATAAGTTAGTTAGAGAAAGACAAATACCATATGATATCACTCATAGGTGGAATTTAAGAGACAAAACAAGTAAGCAAAGGGCAGGAGCAGTGGGGGGAGGAGAAATAGAGAGAGAGGGAGGCAAAACCAAAAATCCAGCACTTTTAACTATAGAGAACAAACTGATGGTTACCAGAGGGGAGGTGGGTGGGGGGATGGGTGAAATAGGTGATGGGGATTAAGGTGATATATGGAAATGCTGTGATGAGTCCAGGTGATGTATGGAAATGCCCAATCACTGTATTGCACACCTGAAACTAACACTACATTGTATGTTAACTAACCTAGAATTTATCTTAAAATTTTTTAAAAAGAGGAGAAACTTTTTACAGATCCTTTTACGCAAGTAAATATGGCTTCTTTTATCCTACATGTTGATTACATGTTGTGAGAGTTTATAGTTGGAGAGACTCCGAAGATAAGGTCTCTTTTCACGTTCAGTTTTTAACAAAAGAAATGAATTAAAATGATAAGACGCTGTGTCTTCAAGGGTCCAAATTATATCAAGTCTACATCAGCTCATCCAAAAAACTTGAAATACGTCTGTGAGGCGACTGCCCTCATTTAAATGCGACAGTCCGGTGCCTACTTGACGGTTTAGTAGGACACTGGAACCTGTAATTTGGATCTGCTGCCACCTGGTGGCAGTGGTATTTCAGTTACTCGGTCTGAACTGCGGGGACTGGACTTGCCCGCCGGGGAGCGATTCTCAAATAACAGGCAGACAGAACAACGTCCTAAAGAATTTGTTTGAAATTTGGATTTCCGGAGCCCTCCTCTCCTACTACCGCCATGAGATTCTGGAAATCAGTATTTTTAATGAGAATCTCTCAGGTGATTCTCATGAATAAATCATCCTGATAAATTCCGGGCCAGCCTTTCATGAGATTTCAGGGAATTTGTCTTTGCTTGGGCTGTGTGAAATTGCCCCAGGCTGCTTATCTCTCATGGACAGGCGTGTGCGGCGTCAGGCACAGGTGGCCTATTTCCTTTTATTCTGGGTGACAGAGATAATTAAAGAAAAAAAAAAAAAAAACCTTAGTTTTTCTTTTCCATTCCCCTGTGTTCTGTTGCTTTTCTCAGGACATACCTGAATAGAAAGGGAAGTAACAGCAGGGAATCCAGGCATCTCCCCAGAGGTAAAACCCACCGGAGCGGAGCCATGAATTCATTCGTTCCCCGCCCCCACCCCTGCTTTTATTTGTTTGTATTTCCCATCTTCTTTCAGACTTCCCCAGAGCGGGGGAAAAATCCCAGCAAGGTATTTGATCGTGATTTAACAGTTGCTTTTATTTTAAATATTAATAATAATCAATATTCATGGGAGGCTTACTCTATACTAGATTCTGCTCTGACCACTTCCCATGTGCTATTTATTTATCTGTTTTATCAGTATGTGTAGTGAGAGGACTTGCTATGCACTTTTCTAAGCACGTAGCAAATGTTAACCCATTTAATTTTTACAGTGATCTTATGATGTGGGTATTATGATACTTTATAAGAACACTGAGGCCAGAGGGTTTAAGTAAATTATTCAGTGTCACGTGGCTAATAAGCAGAATCGGCTCCAAAGCCATGCTCTTAACTACTTTGCTGAAATGCCTTTGATATGTCATTAATACTTGAAAGGGCTTCAGCTAATAAAGTGCCTCAGATCACTTTGTTATTTTCTTGAAGAACACATCAATAAAGAAAGGCTAGTTTTGCTGCTATACCAAGCCACCCCAAATCTCAATGCTTGTTATGATCAGAGGTTTGTTTCTGGCTCCCAGGACATATCCCTGGGCCTCTTGGATAGACGTTCTCATTCACAGGTGCAAGGCGACAGAGCCTTCATTCTCTAAAATACTGCTGATAAGGGAAGAGAGAGTGGCAAATCATCATTAGTTCCCAAAGACTCCCACCAAACACCATGCATCATCTTCACATTCTTCTCATTCTGTAAAGGAAGTTCCATGAGCAGCAGGAAATCCACAATGCCGAGAACAACGTTTATGACTTCCACAGAGAGCTTCTATTCCTTCCACACACTAAAAAGTCTGTAAAATGTATTTTAATGTTTTTAAACACATTTCCCAAAATTTAGAAAATAAGATGAAAGCAGAAATAGAGGGTTTTTTTTAAGATGAATGTAATGTTAGTATCATATAATTAAAATGGCATAGTTTACCATTTTATTTTGATTATAAGACAGTATAACTTAAAATCATTCCAGGGGAGCTTTGGGCGGTTCAGTTAGTTAAGTGGCGGGCTCTTGATTTAAGCTCCCGTTACGATCTCACAGTTCATGGGATCGAGCCCCACATCGGGCTCTGTGCTGACTGCACTGGAGCCTTCTAGGGATCTTCTCTCCCCCTGTCTCTGCTTCTCCCCTGCTCCCACTCTCTTTCTCCTTTTCTAAATCAATAAATAAACATTTCAAAATTTTTAATAAATAAAATAGTTCTGATCCTGGGCAATCTTAAATACACAGCTTTCTGTGCAATTCATTCGCCATCAATCTGCCATGTGGTTACAGATTATTTGATACTTTTAATTTTTTCTCTTTCTCTTCTTTCTTCCATATCCACTCGGTCACTTTGTAATCTAATTGAGGGAAAAGCTGTCATAAATAATAGTTTGACAAAGAAAATCCCTCCACACCAATTAATTTGGAGGAAAAAAACTTTAGTTCTAATACCGAATTTCATTTTATCTATTTGAATGTGTATATTCAATGTAAAGAAAAGAGGGGCGCCTGGGTGGCTCAGTCGGTTAAGCGTCCAACTTTGGCTCAGGTCATGATCTCATAGTTTGTGAGTTTGAGCCCCGCATTCGGGCTCTGGGCTGACAGCTCGGAGCCTGGAACCTGCTTCAGGTTCTGTGTCTCCCATTCTCTCTGCCCCTTCTCTGCTCACGCTCTGTCTCTCTCTCAGAAATAAAATAAAAACTTTAAAAAGTTTAAAAAAAAAAGAAAAGAGAAAATGAATCAACACGGTAGTATCTAGAAGGAAAAAAGAAGAGAGAGGAGGTCTACTTCACACGGTCACTTGGAGATTTAATGGGCATCTTTATTAGGCAGAGATGCTTCACTTCACATCCTTTCTGCTCCTGCAGGGGTCGACTTTGTATGGTTTCAACCCATGTCAAGCTGGTATAAAACAATGGTGTTTGCCTCATTCCCTCACCAGACATCTCATACCTCCCATGCGGAGATTTCACCTTTAACTTCTAGAAAAGACACTGGCAAGCCTATGTGGTGTCCATACATGTGTAAGCCAGAAGTGTAGGGGAGTCGATGCTTCTCTTTGATCAAGAAAGATGGGAGTTGGGCAATATAGGCTTCCCATCTTCTCTGCAGATGAACTCTCCTGGACAGTTAGACATCTTCTTGGGGAATGGTGTCATGGAATCGAGCACATAGTGGTACTTAGTGAGGTCAACTCAATAAGGCATTCTGAGTGGCACTGTGCACTTTTCTGTTTCATCCTCTTGCCCCACACCCCTGCTCCCTAAGAAAGAAGCAACACATAAACCTTTTATCTGAAACCGTTTTCTGGAGAACCTAGGCCAGAACAGTAGCTCAAAAAAAATTGTCTTAAATAATACCATTTTTGAGATATAATTCACATGAGAAAACTCACCCTTTTAAAGCGTGCAATTCAGTGATTTTTATATTCACAGAGTTGTGCAACCTTTCCATTTCACTGCTATCCAATTTCAGAACATTTTTATCATGCCATCATCCCAAAAAGAAACCTCATAACCATTAAAAGTCACTCCCCATTCACAACCTCTAATCTGTCATTTTCAAAATAAAATGTGTGTTGCCCTAGTTAAAAAGCTTTCAGTGATTTCCTATTGCTCTTAGGGAAACAAAATTCAAACTTCTTACGTGGTCTGGTTCTTATCAGCCTTCCAACCTCACTTCATATTACTTGTCCTCCCAGATCCTGTGACCCAGCCCCAATGGTCTTCTTCCTCACGGTCTGTTTTCCTCACTAGAATGCCCTGATGGTAGCACTTTGTCTGATATGTGCCTAACACATAGCTGGAACCCATTCATCTATCTTAATCTCTTGAATGAATAGATGAATGAGATGGTTGTTGGAGTGCGCCATGAAAGATGAGTATGATATCGACAGGTGGAAAACAAAAGGTATTTAGGAAGAAGGAACATCACAGGCAAAGGCAGAGCAGAAGTGGCGGGGTTCATTTGGGAATTGATGAGCTGATCCATTTAGATAGGGGACTGCACTGTGTAGGGAAGTTAAGGAGACATTTTTGGGCAAATGAGGGCAGAGTTAGAGAAGGAATGGCCTTATATGCATGACAGGTATGGGGATAGATAAAGAGCAGTTACTAAAGGATTTGATTGAGGAAATGGTGTGATTAGAGCTGCCTTCGTGTGAATGATGGGTTTCAGGAGACAGCTATGGAGGGAGGGACATCTATTAGTATTCTACTGAATTGTCGATTTGAAAAATAATTGAGAATCTGAGTTAAGCTGGTGGTAATAAAAATAGGGATAAGAAGACAGACTTGAGTGACATTGTAGAAGGAAACCGTACAGGACTTAATTAGCAATGGATAAGATGTCACCATGAAGGAAAGAAAGAACTCAAAGAACCACTCCTGACACATGGCAAATGCACTTCTTGTAACGGCAAGAGGGAAATCAGGAAGAGGATGTTAATTTTGAGGGGTCACTTGTGCCAAGAAAGTTATATAGGCACACCTCGGAGATATTGCAGGTTCAGACCAGCATGAGTCAGAGAATATTCCAGTAAGGGAAGTCAAATGAATTTTGGGGTTTCCCAGTGCATACAAAAATCAGGTCTACACTACACTGCAGTCTATGAAGTGTCAAATAGCATTTTGCCTACAAAAACAATGTGCACACCTTAATTAAAAAATACTTTATTGCTAAAAAAAATGCTAACCATCCTCAGAGCTTTCCACGAGTCATAGTCACTGATCACAGATCGTCACAGCAAACACAATGATACTGAAAAAGTTTGAAATGTTGCAAGAATTACCAAAATGTGGCACAGAGACACGAAGTGAGAAAATGCTGTTGGAAAATTGGTGCTGATAGATTCACTTGACTTAGGCCTGCCACCAACCTTCAGTTTATTAAGAAAAAAAGACAACATCTGTGAAGCACTTTTAATTACAACACTGTGATTAAACTTTTTAAAATAAAAAGAAACAGCTTAGAAGAAAACAAGCCAATTGGAACAATTGGGCCGTCATCTTCTTTAAGGTAATACTTCAAACATTGTTGGCAAATATGATCCACCAGATAAAAGGAAAAGTCAGAGGGATTCCTGGGTGGTTCAGTCGGTCAAGCATCTGACTTTGGCTCAGGTCATGATCTCATGACTTGTGGGCTCGAGCCCCGTATCAGGATCTGTGCTGAGAGCTCAGAGCCTGGACTCTGCTTTGGATTCTGTGTCTCCCTCTCTCTCTGCCCCTCCCCTGCTTGCTCTCTCTCTCTCTCTCTCTCTCTCTCTCTCTCAAAAATAAACATTAAAGAAAGAAGAATAAAGAAAAAGTGGGGGATATTTCTAGGGGGGATGAGGAACAAGGGAACTCAGAGATGTCAATAAACAAGACACAGTAAACAGAGAGTAGTAGGAAAGTCACGTTCACCAAGCTAATGGGCACTATAACAAAGGGGAACGTTCATGGTCAGTAAAGTCCACAGCACCTAATGCTAGAACAGAGTCAAAGAGGATAGGATAGGGATCACTTCACTGAATTTGGCAAAAATTCCTATTAACGACCTTTGAGGAAAAACATTCAGTGAAAGAGAAGGGGAGAATCTTCACTGTAAGTGATTAAGAATGGCAGCACTGGGGCGCCTGGGGGGCTCAGTCCGTTAAGCGTTCAACTTTGGCTCTGGTTGTGATCTCACAGTCCGTGAGTTCGAACCTGCATCGGGCTCTGTGCTGACAGCGCGGAGCTTGCTTCGGATTCTGTGTCTCCCTTTCTCTCTCTGCCCCTCGCCTGCTCACAGTCTGTCTCTCTTTCTCAAAAATAATATAAAACATTTTTTAAAAAAAGAATGGCAGCGCTAATTTTAAAAAGAACTCATAAATGTAGACCATCCTTCACAGATGTTTATTACGGAAGGGAAGAAAAATAATGAGAAAACATAGGTCAACAGGTAGGATCAAGCAGTAGTTTCTGCTATTTGTTGGGTTTTTAATACATAATGGAAGAAATCCGAATGTTACAACTCCTGCATTTTATATGCAAGGAAAGCGAGATTCAGGAAAGAAAGCGGCATGCCTATGTTGCACTGCCAGTGTTCATTAGAACCTAAAATCAAAAAGTCTCTGTCCTTAGCCATTCCAGGCTTGACCCCAAACCAATTTCTCAGAAAAATCATTGATTCCTTTTCTGCACCTTACCTCCTGTGGTGGGCAGACTTAAGGTGGCCCCATGACCCCTGTGTCTTATAGTCATACCTTCGAGAAATACTTTTCCTGAGTGTTTCTGGGTCCTGTGACTTCATAGAATAGAATGAATAGAATATGTTAAATGAATACAATATGATGAATAGAATGGAAAGAATATGGTGTCCTATAATATAATGACAGTGATGGGGTGTCACTTCTGGGGTTATAGTATGAAAGACTGGAACATCTGTCTTGATGAGAGACCCTCTCCCTTGCTGGTTTTGAGAAAGCTAGCTCCACGTTGCAGAGACCCACGTGGCAGGAAACCGGAGTCAGCATCCAGCCAGTAACTAACAAAAGAATCTTAGGCCCTCGGTCCGAGAGGCTACAAGGAATTTAATTCTACCAACACCCATGTGAACTTGGAAGTGGATCCTTCCCTAATCCAGCCTTGAGATGAGAATACAGCCCCAGAAGACATCCCGGATGCAGGATGAGCCCCGGAAACACAGAACGAGCAAAGCCATGCCCACAGTCCTGACCCAGAGAAACTGGGAAAATAATTGTGTGCTGCTTCAAACCACTGTTCGTGGCGATACTGTTACACAGCAAGAGAACACTAATACACACTCCCTACACACACACACACACACACACACAGATCCAATCTGTCACTGATCCAATAGGCTCCAAAATGTACCCAAATCTGTACACCTTTCTCTACCTCTGCCATCACCAGCCACGAACAGACATATCGTTTTGCTCTTTACTCACTGCTTCAAACTTGAGGTGAGTTGCTCTTTTGCACACTACTTGGCACAGGGAAGAAGGCGGACGGGCCGGCTCCCCCATTGCACCAGGCTATCGAAATTGCTTCCACCTGTTTTAGCAGCTCAGCACATCACAAACCCTCGCCACTCTGCCTTTAAAGAATTCCTTATCTCTTTTCTCCTCTGAGGACAATCTTTTTCTTTTTCCAGGATTGTTATGATTTGCCCTTTTCTTAAAATATATATATATATTTTTTTCTATCATTTCTAGGGATATGAAGGAGTAGGAGGTAGGCATCTGTGTTTAGTCTGTCGTTTTGATACAATACCCCTTCCAGAGTAATTTTTACTGTATTATGCTGCCTCCCCAAAAATCCATTTATAGACATTTTTCTTGGAACCAAATTCTGGCAGGAACTTTTCATAATGGTTCTTGTAAGTACTATGCAGCCACTACAAATTATATTTATGAAGAATATTTAATGCCATTGCCAAATGCTCGCACTACAGTGATAAGTAATAAGACCTTATGAAAACTGTATATTGAGTCTTCCTCCTCCTTGAAACAAAATTTTAAGCCACACAAATAAATGACATCCACAAGAAAATAGAAAGGGCGGGCTGATTGCCAAGTAGTAGTCCATTGTATCTATATACCACATCTTCTTTATCCATTCATCAGTTGATGGGCATTTGGGCCCCGTTCATAATGTGGCTATTGTCCATAGTGCTGCTATAAACATTGGGGTGCATGTGCCCCATTGAATCAGCATTTTTGTATAAGAGTATATTATGCTAAGCAAAATAAGTCAGACAGAGAAAGACAAATATATGATTTCACTCATACAAGGAATTTAAGAAACACAGCAGATGAACATAGGAGAAGGAAAGAAAAAATAAGATAACAGAGAGAGAGATAAACCATAAGAGACCCTTAAATCTCTTTAAGGTGGGGGGATGGGCTAAATGGACGATGGGCATTAAGGAAGGCATTTGTTGGGATGAGTACTGGGTGTCATATGTTAGTAATGAATCACTGGGTTCTACTCCTGAAACCAATACTACACTGTATATTAACTAACTTGAATTTAAATAAGTTTTTTAATTAAGAAAGAAAGAAAGAAAGAAAGAAAGAAAGAAAGGAAGGAAGGAAGAAAGAAAGGCTAAGAATGAACCTTGCAAAAGCCCTAAGAGACTGAGAGCAGAAGTAGAGAGGGACAGCTGGCACAGAAAGGGCTGGGGGGAGGGGCACTAAACAAGACTGTGGAAATCCTGGAAGGCTTCCTGGAGTAAGATGTAAGCGAATTGATTCGTAAAGACCTAGAAGGGAGCCTGAGGAGAAGGGAGCCAAGAGAATTGAGCAAAGGAATAATGGATCAAGGGATCAATGGAGGAAAAGGAAGATGAGAAAAACACTGCAAATGTTAAGCCTTGAGATACCGGTATCGCAGGGCCTGGCACACAAAAGGGATCAATGGCAATTTTTAAAATACTTTAATAAACTGGCGCTACTTGACTAATTAGTAAAGTAAAACAAATATGGTTCTGAATAAAATCAATATTGTAGCCTTTAGATAGCAGCCAAACAGGCAGTGCCAACACTGAACGCTTTTAGGAGCCCATCCTCAAGCCTGCTGCCCTCTGCAGACACGGCTACCATCACAGGCCCCATTCAGGGGAGCCAGGGCGTTGGGCAGCCTCCAATCCGTGTGCTGCACAGGCAAGCCATCCAACTTTGAAACTGCCCTGGTCTCCTCGTCCCAGCATCTTCCTAGGCATAGTATAGACTGGAGCCAACCAAGTGGTGCTAGCAAATGTTAGCTCTCCAAAAGCAATCCATAAATCCTTATCAAATACCTTTAACTTAACTCAGCTAGACTTCTGAGTCCCTATTCCACCTGTCTCAGCAAGAGATTGTCCTGGAACAATTATCCTGATGTTCCTTTTGTCTATCCCTTCTGTGTCTCTCCATTCCCTAGTTAGTGAAGAACAGAGCATAGGCTTTAGGCAGGAACTAAAAGATGCTTGTTGTCTCACTTAGTCGAAGAATACCCAATTTCCCTGATTTCCCGCACAGAGAAACAAACAGATTTAAAAACAACAACAACATGAGGTGCCTGGGTTACTCAGTATGGTTAAGGATCAGGCTCTTGATTTCAGCTTTGGTCATGATCTCACGGTTTGTGGGAAAGAGCCTGCTTTGGATTCCCTCTCCTCCTCTCTCTGCCCCTCCCCTACTGTGCTCGTTCTCTCTCTCTCTCTCTCTCTCTCTCTCTCATCTCTCATCTCTCATCTCTCATCTCTCAAAATAAATAAATAAACTTAAGGGACAAAAAACAAAAAGAAACAATAGGGCACCTGTAGAGCATGTGACTCTTGATCTCAGGGCTCTGAGTTCAAACCCCATGCTGGCCATAGAGTTACTTAAAAAAATAAAATTGAAAAAGCAACAACAGCAGGGGAGTCCGGGTGGCTCAGTTGGTTAAGTGTCCAACTCTTGGCTTCAACTCAGGTCATGATCTCACAGTTTGTGAGGTCCACACTGTCACAGTGGAGCCTGCTTGGGATTTTCTCTCTCTCTCTCTCTCTCTCTCTCTCTCTCTCTCTCTCATAAATAAACTTTAAATAACAACAACAGCAGCAGCAAATTATCAGAGTTCCTAAATGTCATAAACAGTGGGCCCCAAAATTCCTTGCAGTGACTGGTCTTATGATTCTATCCAATAATTCTATGCATTCTTTCATATATGAATCCATAGACACTCTTTTCAGTGCACACAATGAAATCAAAACATTAGAATGTTCTTACACCAGGCTTGACACCCTCCAGAAAATTGAAGTTGGACAGAAAAATTTGGAGATAACTTCAAAACCAGCAGCAAATAAGTAAACACCTATTCTAAAGAATCATTAAAAGATTTTTTAAAAAGTGTCGGTCCTATAATTCAAAAGAAAAATAATCATTAAGTGTATTTATTCGTACAGTCCACAAATACTTATTCAGCATTCTTTGTGTACAAAGTACTTTCCTAGTCACTGTTGAGAATATCAAGATTAAAAGGTACAGTCACAGTCTCAAAGAAATTTGTGAATGGGGGCAGGGGGCCAGGAATGAAGGAGATAGGTCAAAACTGCGTTAATATGTAAGAAAACCAAGTGCTGGGGCACCTGGGTGGCTCAGTCGGTTAAGCGTCCGACTTTGGCTCAGGTCATGATCTCGCGGTTCATGAGTTCGAGCCCCACATCGGGCTCTGTGCTGACGGCTCGGAGCCTAGAGCCTGCTTTGGGTCCTGTGTCTCCCTCTCTCTCTGCCCCTCCCCTGCTCGTGCTCTGTCTCTTTCTCTCAAAAATGAATAAACGTTCAAAAAATTAAAAAAATTTAAAAAAAAATGCCAAGTGCCATTAGAGAGAAAATTCACTGGTCTTGGGTTGAGAGCGGGTGGATACACGTCAGCCGAGAGATTTGAGGTTCATGAAAAGAGTTTGGAGAATGAGGAACAAAGGATTAGTGGGAAGCCTGGAGAATCAAGCTGGCTTCCCAGGTCTAGCAGAGAACTGAGACATCCCCTCACCAGAAAGACCATACTTATTTTTAACTAATCCCAGGCAAGTTGCCCAGATGTTTTTGAGATGTAGGCTACTTTCATCTTTTCTTTGCTGAGCACTCTCTTATGGCATAGATGGAAAAGAAAACTGTTCCTATATGACGTGTCTGAGCACCGGGTGAATTTTTAAGATCTTTTGAGACATCTTCCAAAAACCTACAAAATTCAGATTATTTCCTTTAGCAAAAAAAAAAAGCAGAAATCCTTACTATCACTAGGTCACTGGGTATGAAGAAAGGTAGATAGAAGTAAAAAAAAAAATTGTGATCATTTGTCAAAATAAAGACCTGGATTTTCTAATTTCTAATAATTATACTTTTCCTTTTTTTAGTTAGTTAGTTAGTTTATTTATTTATTTATTTATTTATTTATTTATTTATTTTGAGAGACAAAGAGTGGGGAGGGGGAGCAGAGAGAGAGAGGGAAACATAGACTCCCAAGCAGACTCCTTGTCAGTGCACAGCCCGACCCAGGGCTCGAACTCACAAACCGTGCGATCGTGACCTGAGCCAAAATTAAGACTCGGATGTTTAACCACTGAGCCACCTGGGAACCCCTCACTATACTTTTCTTTCTGAACACAAATACCTTCTCCTGCATTTGGAGCATCAGTGGAATTTCCATGGGCCCAAGAATTCTGTTGTGACAGACTCATTATTGCTAATATTATGTATCAGTAATATGGGCACCAATAACAATAACAAAAAATTATTATTTGCTGAATACAATAATGTCTGGCACTCCTCTAAGTGGTGGCATGCGTTATTTCTTCTAATCTCCACAAAAGCCCTCTGAGGTATGCACTATTATTATTCCTACACTGCAGGTGAGGACACTGAGGAACAGAGAGGGGAAGCAATTTGCCCAGGGTCCCATAGCTCTTAAGTATCAGAGCCAGAAGTTGAACCCGAGCAGTCTGAGGGAATGATAAAAAGAAGTGATGCAATAAACAAGAGTCTAATAAAATAATATTTTAGAACAAAATCAAGGTTAACGTTTGAGCTGGGTCACATCCATCTGTCTTTTGTATTATGGCTGCATTGCACATTTTAGCATTAACAGTGGTTTAGAAAGAAGGAACAGAAGGCAGGGACTGGTAGATCCCCTAGGTCTGAACTGTAGTGACAAAGAAAGGAGTTAAGGATGGTAAGAGATGCTGGGCTTCCTCAAAGAGCCTAATTAAATTGAGGGACAGTGGTATCTAGACAAAACTGAATTGACAGGCAAGTACGTAGTGAAGAGGAAAGTAGCCTTCTTTCAGGGTGCAACTTTCATAGTAAAAGTACTTGCTTAATGTTGCAAATTACTAATAATGTCATCATCAGGAAAGCAAAATGGCACAACTCCCATGAAGGAAGAGTTGGCACTTTCTAGCAAAATTTCACATGTGTTTACTTTGTGACTCAGAGATGTCCTTCTAAATATCTATTCTGATGACGCAGTGAACAGAAGTTAGAAATGACATATGCACACAGCTATTCAATGCATCATTATTTATAAAGGTAGAATATTGGAAACAACCCACATCCCAGTAGTAGAATGTTTCAATAAACAATGCTTCATCCATACAATTTGGTAGTAGGCAACTCTAAAGTGGATGCAGTAAGATTAAGATTTCTATGTTTTCATAGGGAGTTATATCCAAAATTTACGAAACAGAAAAAAAAAAAAGGGATCAGTGCAGAACATTTTGCATTATGTTACATTTGGGTAAGAAATGGGGATTTACAAGGATTTATCCATATTGGCTTACAATTTTTTACAAGAAACAATGGAAGCAAATCAAAAACTCATAAAAAATTACCGATGGGGACAAGGAGAACAGGATACAGGTGATAGGATACTACACCTCATTTTGTAGTTTTGACTTTGGAATCATGTAACTATTTAAAAAAATTTTTAAAACTAAAAGGAAAAGCAGTCTTAAAATTGAAAACAACGTGAAAGAAATGAATCTAACTAAATGCCAGGTTGGTGGCATAACAGAATTATTTCAAGTGACTCTAACATAAGGAATCTTAGCTATGCATCCCTAGAAGTATAATATCCTAAGATGGAAAGAAATATAAAGACCCCTTAAACTGTATTCAGCAATCTTAGCATTAGTAGCAATATTTGTTATTTTGAAACTATTACAGGTATATTATAAGAATAAAAATAAAAAACTAAGTTTTGTCTGCTTAAGAGGAGGAAGAGCTTAAAAACCAAAGAAATTAAATAAACCCCCTTAAATTTTTTTAAATGTTTATTTATTTTTGAGAGAGTGAGAAAGAGAGACAGAGTGCAAGATGAGGAGGGGCAGAAAGAGAGGGAGACACAGAATCCGAAGCAGCTCCAGGCTCTTAGCTGTCAGCAGACAGCGTGACACGGGGCTCAAACTCAAAACCGGTGAGATCATGACCTGAGCCGAAGTCAGACGTCCAACCAACTAGCCACCCAGGCACCCCAAACACCCTGAAATTTGAACTAGAAATATCAGAAAGAAATTCATTACTTATTTTTCTCTTCAAATATTATCTCCTGGCTGTGTCTACAAAAAAAATGTCTACAGTGACAACTCAACAGCAATGAGGACCCATAGCATCCAGATTTTGTGCTTTTAGCACCATTTTGTATCCAAAGGAAAGAAACTCGAAGGGAAATGACATTCCAGGTCTGCAGCAGAAAAGGTACAAAATGAGCCTGAGACACTGTTCCCACAGGGAAGGGGTGGGAAGGAAAGGAGAGTGGAGGGGAAAGAAAGAAAGGAACAGTCCAACCAAGCCTCTGGATCAGGTTTCTCAGCCTTGGCACAAGTGACATTTGGGGCCCAATTATTCTTTGTGTAGGGGCTGCCTTGTGCATTGTAGGGTGTTAATTTAGCAGCATTCTCGGCGCCTACTTACTAAATGCCAGTACAACGTCTTTCTCCAAGCTGTGATGATTAAAACTGTCTCCAAACACAGCCTAAGGTCCCAGAAGAGTCTAAATCATTCCTGTGTAGAAACACTACTTTAAATCTAACTACCATTTTAGAGTAAATAAAGGATACAAAGCACCAAGCTAAATGAAACACAAGGAAGCCATCAGCCAAACCCAGAATGGGTTGTCACCATACTGCTTCTTCCCACCAACAAGAGTTGGTGGGAGTTCTTCATCTGACTTGTTAGTGATCCAGGATCCAAACTTGGGCATCTGTTTCCTGGTGCTACTCCAGAAGCAATAACTGAGATCAAGTTTGAGTACAAGTTGTTCCTTTGGGAAATGCTGCTAATATTGGTAACAAGCAGGGAAGGATTACAGAGAAGGGAGGCAAGCCAGTCAATGGAACAGTGGTAAGCCACTCAGGAAACAGTGCAAAACGCAAACTTGAGAATTAAACTGTCAGAGCTAGGAAGCTGGGGCTGTTCTACACCAACTTCCTTGGATCGTGGATTATGGACTGGGGTGCTCTACTGGTTCCTTGGCACTTCCAGCCTGCTCCATGTAAGAGCTCAA
Source organism: Panthera tigris (assembly GCF_018350195.1). Classification (NCBI taxonomy): domain Eukaryota; kingdom Metazoa; phylum Chordata; class Mammalia; order Carnivora; family Felidae; genus Panthera; species Panthera tigris. The sequence goes on along the minus strand of NC_056668.1, from coordinate 13,969,004 downwards.
CAGCTCCCCACAGCTCCAGAAAAAAGCACTCAGGCACAGAGATTATACACACTGGCGGTTGGCAACATGCTGGAGAGAGATAGGAGAACATCTGCTATTTAAAGTAAAGTGATTCTTGAGATTTGTTTTAAAAAACTTAAAGAAAAAAGTGAGGGAAGATCAGTAAAATAATACAGGCAAGTGTTGATCATTGTTGAAGCTATGATAGGCACAAGAGTTCAAGGGTGTTTCTATTTATTAGTGTCTCTAGTTTTGTGTATGTTTGAAATTTTTCATAATAAAATTTGATAAAAATAATAGCGCTACCTACTGTCATATTTTATTATTCAAAGAACCTGTTGATTTCTGAGAGTTCCATCTCTTCCCTTTTATTTGCCATAAGTATTGAGACTTCACAAATATTCATTAGCTTATTCCTCCCCCCCCACCGTTAATAAAGTAACAGATGAAAATCACATAATTTCACATTATGCTACACACAGGATTTGAATGTGATTGTAATAAGTACTTTTATTCTGACTCAACTTAACATAACTCCTATTAAAATATTTAGGCTGGGGTGCCTGGGTGGCTCAGTCAGTTAAGCGTCTGACTTTGGCTCAGGTCATGATCTCGCGGTTCGTGGGTTCAAAACCACATCGGGCTCTGTGCTGACAGCTCGGAGCCTGGAGCCTGCTTCAGATTCTGTGTCTCCCTCTCTCTCTTCCCCTCCCCTTCTCATGTTCTGTCTCTTTCTGTCTTTAAAATAGGGGCGCCTGGGTGGCTCAGTCGGTTAAGCGTCCGACTTCGGCTCAGGTCATGATCTCACCATCTGTGAGTTCAAGCCCCGCATCAGGCTCTGTGCTGACAGCTCAGAGCCTGGAGCCTGCCTTGGATTCTGTGTCTCCCTCTCTCTCTGACCCTCCCCTGTTCATGCTCTGTCTCTGTCTCAAAAATAAATAAACATTTAAAAATTTTAAATAAAAAAATAAAAAATAAACAAACATTAAAAATTTTTTAAGTATTTAGGCTAAGAAAAATACAGATGTAGAGACTGTGACAAGAGGGGATACTCACCACTATACTAATGAGGGTGGCGGTGGCCGGGTGTAGAGAGTGTGTGCCCCCCCCAAAAAAAAAACTAAATGGAGAGGGGAACGTTTATTTATGTTTACAATGTAGGAGAGGAAAATAACAAAATACTTCAGAAAGAAATTTGGAATGTTAGGCACCAAAATGGGATGTCAATTAATTCATGAACAATTTTTAGTATCCATGGGTTCTCTGCAAGATTGCAGCAAAATGGCATCCTGTGACTCTAAAAGCACTAACACCCTTGTGTCAATGTCTGGGAGACATTTGCATGGAGTGTGAAAAATTAAAAACAGTAGTTTACAATTAAATAGAAGATTATATTTCCTTAAAATATGTTCACTTTTAGCAATGAATGATGAACACTCTGAGAAATTTAAAAGTTTAACAAAGTTTTTTCACAATGGCTTTATTTCACAAATATATGAATAAGAGTTAATGTAATGAACAATCCTCCAGAATTAGCTATCATAGCCCCTGAATTATAGAAACCTGCTTTGCACATTAAAATTTTCACTACCCTTAGTGAAAAATTCAGCAGGAACTTACATAGGCACAAAAGTGTGATACGGTATGTTATAACATTTAAATAAAGGGGAAAGATTTTTCATTTAATTTTCTAATATTCCCAGAAACACTCTTCTGGATGTTATCTCTTAGTAGAAAAACCGATTAGGCAGTTGACAACAGTTAATAGGTTATACTTTTTATATATTCGGCATGTACTGTTCAAGTCATTAATTCACCATTGAAATACTATTCTAAGAAATACTGCAGTTCTTTCCTTTTATTTCCTTTCAAGGGAATATGAAACTTCTAAAACATCTTTCCAAGTAAATTATTGAACTTCAAGGGGATATTAAAAAATGAACCATTACATCTGTTCAAACAAAAAGCCAAAAATCTGTTTGTAAGAGTTGTAAATCTGTTTGTAAGAAAAAAGGAAAGAAAATCTCTCTTCTTCACATTTGGTGAAGAAAAAAATACCAAGGTGACAAATTATTGCAAATCTTAAGGTTTTCCTGCAATATCACAATGGCTTCTAATATCTCTGCTTCCAGACTCTTTCCTCTTCCTACCCCTTCTTCATTTCTTCAAATATGTCTTCATAAAGTCCCACTTCATTATGTTATTTGCAGGTTCAACAGCTATCATTGGTTCCCCATTGCTACTGAAGTTCCAGCTTCTCATTAGCTGCTAAGCTCCACTGGAATTCATCCCCAGCCAAACTTTCCAAGCATATCAGCCACTATCCCTCTTCCTTTCTGTGCATGAGGCAGCTAGAATTATTACCATTTCTATATGTGCCTTTTTGCTTCCTGTCTAAAAATTTAGTTGCCATTGACTCAGGTTATGGGATGACCCCTTCTCTAACCTTATCTCTGCCTTTGTAAGATACTCCATTTAAGTCATGATTCACTTATATGCCACTTCTAAGAAAGGAACTTGACCAACCCATCAGAATAGATTTTGCCCAGCTCTTTGGACTGCTGCTAGAACCAATGTGCCTCTTCTGTTTTTTCTTTACCTGAATTATACCATGAGCTCCTTAAAGAAAGGATTGCAGACATTTTACTTAGACCCACCCAGCTGTGGGTTTGCCAAAGTTCCAATGAAGGAGGGTTATACAACAGGAAAAAAAAATAAAATAAAAACAAAAAACTGACCCACCCATCCTCTCTAGCTGAGCTTTTTAAAAGCAGATACCTCTGAATGATGGCTGCTTTGTTGACTTGTTGAGACATGTGGGTGAAACTTTGGGAAACTGAGAGAATTGTAAATTAACTTACCTAACAACAAGGGTAACAAGATGCGTCATGGACACGAGAGCTCAGAAGGGAAGGAGAAAGGCTGTAGTAATTGTGGCTGAAGAAGAAAGCAAGGAGGAAGTGGAGGAGAAGGATGCTGAGGTTAAGAGATGAAAAGGCAAAAATACTGGCAATGAAAAGACATCAAGTGGCAATTTTAAGGGGAGTGGAATCTTGGAGAAGGGGAAAACAATGAAAAGAGACATTTGGGAAATTGCAAGGTGTGCAGTATAATCCCTTCATCTTCATTCTCCATCAGACGGGTTGACATTGAAATTTGTGTTAATATGACATCTTGCAAAACTTTGGCATTGGGTCAGCACCGGGTGAGAACACAGCTGATACAAGGGAGTCCAGTTACAATGTGTTACAGTCCATCCAGAATCACACTGTGTCTCCATTTGTGCATCACCTGTTGGTTTGGGTGCACATACTGACTCTGCTAAAACTACATTTTATGTATTTACTCACTCACTCCTTACTATTAATTTCACTATCTTTACAAGATTCCTATATAAAATGAAACTCATCAGGTATCATCAAAAAAAAAAAAAAAAAAACAAACAGTACCTTAACTACAAGGATGAATTAATATGTGCAGTCATGTTCCATCTACTATTCAGAATTCTAAGAAGCAAAATTGGGTCTGAACAAGATCTAGTTCTATTCGGGTGGGCTGTACTTTACCCTAGCAAAGGTCATTATTTTTTGATTCATTAAGGAATAAATAAATGAATAAAGTAAACTCCTCTGTCTCAAGTAAGAATCATAACTGAGCTTAACAGAAGTTTAAGTCAGTAAGGTTTTTCTTTCCACTACTATATTAATAAATTTATATTCTGAATTCTAAGAAAACCCCAAGACACTGTAAGTCCCCCACAGCCAACTCTTTTTAATACTTAACACTTTAATCTAAAATTGCAATTCTCCTTCTTCATAAGATCTCCATTCTCTCAGGGCTGGTTTCTTAGGAACAGGAGGATGTGGGGTTTGGGAAATAGGGCAGAAGACTCTAAATAAATCAATTATATTGAATTAATTTATATGACCATCAATCTTTAATTGGTGAAATTTCAGTCACAGAGGTAGGGAAGAATTTGGGTGAAAATTTCATTTCAAAGGACCTTTAGGAGCGCCGTAAATCACGTCCTAGGTACTATTCCATCCACAGTCAAAATGACTCTGGGCATGGCCTTGTGGGAGAGAAATTGGTAATATTCTTCTTCATTCTCTTCCATGCCCTGCTTGCAGCAGAAACTGAATTAGCCTGGTCAAGAACTTGGCTAATGAAGAATGCTGACATTTAAAATACCATACTTGCTTCTATACTTTCAAGATTAAAAATCTTGAGACTGAGATAATAAATCCAACATCTCACCTAATGGAGTTGAGAATTAATATGCGCCATCACATTTCAGCAAAGGCTTGATCATTTCCATAAAGTACATACTTTCAACATACTGCTCATTATCGTCGTCCAAGAGTAAATGCTTTGAAGAAAATGGATATGAAAACGATTCCTTGAGTAGCCTACAATTGGCAGGCCCACGTTGCACACTTGAAAGAACTTAAGAGAAAAGATGTGAACACCACAGTTGCTTTACTGTCTGTGACTATTTATTAGAAAACAGAAACAGAAAATCCTTACCTCCTTTAAATAGAGCAAATGGAGAAGCCTTCAGTCTCCTCTGAAAATTTCAAAAAGCTTGCCCTTGGTCACTCAATATTAAAGGAAGTAATTTCTGGATAAAGATAAACTGGATTCTTAAGAACTATGAATTCAGCTAAGGTACTGACACCAACCATTAACTAAAAATTGATCGTTGAAACTGAGCCAGTTTGCAAAATGCTGTTGCAGAGAACACATCACTGAATGTGCTGGCTAGTCAAAGAGACACCTTGTCCATGACCTGGGATTCAAGGTCGTCAGAACCTACTGTAACCCAGCAATACCAAGGTCCCATGCCCAGCATCTAACAACACGAACATCCCACTGAAGACATTACTAATGGATTGATGAATTCAAATCTGTTTCACAAGGGTCACAGTGGTGGAAGGAAAAAGCACAGGATCTGAACTGGAGGAGTAGGGGTCAAAGTCTCCCTAAATCGGACACTAACTAGCCACTGTTTGCTCATCTCTAATGTGAACATGTTGGTGGTTAAATGAGATGATGGGAAAGAAATATGTTTTGCAAGCAGGAAAGCATAATTTGTTGTTGTCAACTACTCACAATTAATGCAGGACTTCTCCAGCTAAGAGGGAGTTCTATGACCTGGTGAATAAAATTTCATTTGTGTTATGTATTTAAACCTCAGGACAAAATAGTCTTAAAATCTTATATTAAAGGTTTTAGAAAAGGAGATATGGCATAACCTGAAGAGTCACTGATACATTTCATCATTAAATTAGAGATGATATCCAAAGTTAAGAATTCTAAACTTTAGGGGCGCCTGGGTGGCTCATCGGTTAAGCATCCAACTTCGGCTCAGGTCATGATCTCACGGTTTATGAGGTTCATGAGTTCGAACTCTGCATCGAGCTCTGTACTGACAGTTCAGAGCCTGGAGCGTGCTCCATGTTCTGTGTGTGTGTGTGTGTCTCTTTCTGCTCCTTCCCACTCATGCTCTGTCTCTCTGTGTCTCTCAAAATAAATAAACATTTAAAAAAAAATTTTTTAAAGAATTCTAAACTTTAAACTTTATAACCATAAAATATGGCAAATTATAATTACTCCCAGACAATAGCATTAAAACTAATTACAGGCAGGGGTGCTTGGGTTGCTCAGTCAGTTAAGCATCCAACTTCGGCTCGGGTCATAATCTCACAGTTCACAAGTTCAAGCCCCACATCGGGCTCTGTGCTGACAGCTCAGAGCCTGGAACCTTCTTGGGATTCTGTGTCTCCCTCTCTCTCTGCCCCTCCCCAACTCATACTCTTTCTCAAAAATAAATAAAACACTAAAAAAAGTTTTTAATTAATTACAGGCAGCTAAGGCACATAGATCTCTTCAGTTTTGAGAACAATGAATGACATTGAAGGAGAGAATGTTTGATAACATGAATATTGTTGAAGGGATTTAAATATTAAATGAGGTGGGCAGGAAAAAGTCATGCCACATCACATCCAAGGTCCCTCTCACTTCAAATTTTACGACTCTGTAACTTGTTTCTTTTACAACTCAATGGAAAACAAATACAGTATATTCAGCTGAAGTGTGGCAACAATTTACACGGTCCTTGTTTGCATGTTTTACTAGCGTAGCTCTACAAGTTAGAGATGAAATTATGCTTTGGAGCTAGAAGGAAAAACATCGTCCTCTCACAAACTTAAAATAAGAAAAAATATCACAAATTTCTCTCTCTCTTTCCAACGCACACAAATACACACACACACACACACACACACACACACACACACACACACACACAACATGCCGCATGCTAAATGTCCTTCCGTGAGACACACGCAGAGGACTTGCAGGCTTTCCTGCTGCAGAATTACAACCCGTGCGGAGGACAATCAGTTGCTTCTGAGCTGCGTCTTAGAACATACATCCGTTCTCCTCCTTTGCCACGTGGCCTTCCAGCTGCCTGATGCGGGGACTTGCAGGTGTCCCACGCTTACCTGCGACCCTGCCAGCAGCACTATTTGCAGGTGGCAGCGGAGAACCATTAGAGTCCAGATGCAACTGGGCTGTGTTTTCTAATTTCGTTTGTAAGTAACAAAGCCCTTATTTTTGTATAAATCACCATCTGTCAGCAACCTATGTTTATTTTCTGAAATTGGCTCTATGTAATGTGGCGGGGGGAAGAGAGATGATTAATCATTTGTTTCCAAACCCCACACAAGTTTTTCAGGAATACGGCACATCATGTGCCAACCCAGGGTGGCATTGTTGGCGTAAGCATGTTTATTTGGGAAACAGAAACATTCACGAAACTCTAAAAAGCAGGAAAGAAATAGACGCGTGCTATATTTGAATCTTTATTCAACATATAGTGAATTTTGCTCTTTATGTAGATACAGTTTAGATTATGAAAAGTTATATATGGTAGCTGTTGCCTAAACTTAGGGCAAAAAGTTTATTGCAAATTTACTATAAATGGATGGATGAAACACAGCTGGCCTTAGAAACTTTGCTAAAATCTCACCACAAAATGAAATTGTTTTATTGCCTACGAAAGAATTCTGTAACAAACGAGAAAAAAGTTCTTGCACCCAAAGAAAGAGAGCCAAGTCTTTTTCAAATAATTTGTTATAGGAAAGAGAAGAAAACTTTAAAGAATACAAATGTCGTGCTCACCATAAAATATAAATAAATAAAAGAGGAAGCAAAAGATGAAAATAAGATAAAAAGACAAAATGACATGAGTCAGGAGCTTTTCTGAGATGCAGGCTCTGATGAAAAGCTTGCCAAAAATGTGATAAAATATTGCCCCTCAAAATGGAGTAGTAGCATTTACACCTTTATCGCATTGAATCAAAACCAGAATTAACAGTATAGAAAAGCAAGTCTGGATAATGAAGGATGAACTTTAGAAATTTGCTCCGGTGCTGTTTTTTTTTTTAAGGATAAAAAAAATGATAATAGTTGGTTCCTATTTCTGCCTGGAAATGAACGAACCACAACAGAATGGAAATGAGATGAAACAAAATACACTGAATTCTGAAATTCTGCCCTCCACATTTAAAAAATATAAATATGTTTGCTCTTGGATTCAAAAGCCTAGATGATGGTAAACTCAAATACTTTTAAGAGTTATACAAGAAAATAGGGGCGTCCGGGTGGCTCAGTCATTTAAGCATCTGACTCTTGATTTCAGTTTGGGTTGTGATCTCGAGGTTTGTGAGTTGGAGCCCCGCGTTGGACTCTGTGCTGACAGCTCGGCACCTGGAGCCTGCTTCGGATTCTGTGTCTCCCTCTCTCTCTCTCTCTGCCCCTCCCCAACTCGTGCTCTGTCTCTCTCTGCCTCCCAAAAATAAATAAATAAATAAACGTAATAAAAAAATTTAAAGAACAAAAAAGAATATAAGTCCCCGAATCATGATAGGTGAAAGACAGCGAAGGCTTTGGTGGCCACAGAAAATGGAAGAACACATGGTCTATCCAAACTCTCAAAAGTCAAATTTTAAAACAAATATGTACAACAAAGAGCATGCATATTAGCTACATGGGAACGAACTACTGTCTGCCAGTTGTTAACCCCTGGCCAAAACTTAATTTCTCTTATTTTAAATCCCTTTATCTTTGTTTCTTTCCTATATACATATGACCAAAACCAAGATATCAGTTTGTCATTAGCTAAGAAATGATTATTGAAGCTTAGAAAACATAACACTGTATATGGCTATAATCCCCTATACACACATATATATCTCACATATTTATTTCATCTGTATACGACCATACCTACTTCTAAAATGGTGTGAGTTAATCAATTAATTCCAAAAGAAATACACACATACAATTATATAATAAGGCTGCTAAAACACAGTTTGCAAACCAGAGCTATGTGACACAGTAGGGTGAAGGCAGCAGCCTGAACCCCTATTAACTGGTAACATTCGAGCACAGGCTTCACCTGAAGCCATTCTTTCTCAACATCCATATCTAATTTATTCGGAAGATTTGCCTATTTAAAGAAGCAAAACTACATATACAAAAAGGGTTTATACAAATGCACAAGATAGAATTCTTTTTTTAAATTATTTTTTTAATGTTTATTTATTTCTGAGAGACAGAGTACAAGCGGGGGAGGGACAGAGAGAGAGGAGACACACAATCCGAAGCAAGCTCCAGGCTCTGAGCTGTCAGCAGAGCTGGATGTGGGGCTCCAACTAGTGAACTGTGAGATCATGACCTGAGCAAAGTCAGACGCCCAACCGACTGAGCCACCCAGGTGCCCCTGTGCAAGATAGAATTCTAACTACTGATAGAATAAATTAGGAATGTCCCTTCAAAAAACAACGTATATTACCTGGAAAAGAACATGGGGATCCTTTGGGGACTGGTCATGCCCTGTTTCTTGGTCCGGGTACAGATTACGTGAGTGTATTCACTTTGTGAAAATTGATTGTGTTGTCAAACTGATGTGTACTTTTTTGCTTTCAACTTATGCTTCAATGCAATTGACATTTAAAAAGTCAATGGACAGGTATAAACTTGCAATTCACTCCTCACTGGAGTAATTTTTGTAGATCAAGTACGTTCTTATTCATTAACTCCTATTAGCACTTATGTAATATGTTTGGCAATATCTCCCTGTACTTAAGTGTTTCCTTATCACTAATGGTTTCAAATTAAACTCTCACTACAGCATTTGGTAAAATGGCTCCTCACTGCATCTATTTCCAATCTATAAAGGCCAGATCTACAAAGAATACTCTATCAAGATGATTGACAGTTTGGGCTCTAGAACCAGATTACTTGTGTCGAACCTAACTCTCCAATACTAGATGTGTAGGTTTGAGAAAGTTACTTAACTGTCTTTGCAGTTTTTTTAATTTGCGCAATAGGAATGATTACAGTGTTACTTTATAGGGTAGGGTTGTGAAAGTTAAGTTAGTCGATCCATTAAAGCTCTTAGAACAGTAGTGACTCATGTTAAGTTCTATGTAAGTGCTAGCTACCATCACTACTCTAGGTATTACTATAATTATTATCCCAAATTTTGCCTCTAATTCTGATCATAAAACAGTATGTTAGTGAGGCTTATATTTGTACGATGTAAGTTATTTATTACAGAGGCCATATAAGTATGACTTCAAAGGTTAGAATTTTATTCTTCTCTCATATAACAGGACAAAGGTAGGCAAGGTTGGTAGATAGTTTTACCATCCTCAAAAGATAGATGCCACATGGAGGCCCAAGTCAGCTGCTCCCAACCTTTGCTATATCTCAGCAAAGAAGAAATTTGTTTCTGTGTGTGAGAAACACACACCCAACTCATTTAATAGTTAGACCTGGATAGCTCAGTCAGTTGAGGGTCTGACTCTTGATTTCGGCTCAGGTCATGATCCCAGGGTCATGGAATCAGGCCCCACGTTGGGCTCTGCGCTGAAAATGGAGCCTGCTTAAAATTCTCTCTCTCTCAAAAAATGAAAAATAAACAACAAAAAAAAAGGAATTAGAGTCAGAGGGCACATCACTTCTACTCACATCCTATTGGGCAATACTTAGTCACATGGCCACATTTAGTTGCAAAGGAAGCTGGAAAATGTAGGCTTTAGCTGGGCAGCCAAATACCAGGTAAACTCTGTTGTCATAGAAAATGTGGAGAATGGATATTGATAACCAGCTAGAAGTCTGCCATATTTCCCAATACAGTGCTGTCTGTCGTGCAATCTTCAGAAATTCCAAGATAATAGATGTAGCATACAAATTTATATTCCTTCCCTTATGAGAGTCCATTAAAATGGTAGTAAAGGAATAAAACAGCCATTGATCCACAATAATAGACTGCAATAATGGATCTGCAATAATGCAGATCAGGTTCTTTGCGGCCATCAATGGACATAACGTCTCAACATATTTCTGGTAGATGGCATAACTGATGGAGAAGAGGAGTAATATTAGGTTCACAAGGAGAATAAAATCAAGGAGACTGCTTCTCTGCCTTGTAGAACATTAAGGCTGAGTATTTAATAGGAAATATTTTAAATAACACCCCAAGTACCAGATACACGAATGGAGAAGCTTTCAGATGATGAATACAGAAAGACCCATACCTTGTGTTTCAGGTATCTATTACTGTGTAACGACACCCCCCCTCCCCCACCACCAAAAGTCAGTGGCATAAAACCAGAGCCATTTTATTATACTCATAGTTTTACAAGTCAAGAATTCAGACAGAGCACAGAAGCAATAGCTTGATTCTGTCACACAATGTCTGGAGCCTCTACTGGGAAGACCTGAATGGCTGAGAGTGACCCAAACAGCTAGAGGGCACAATCATCTAAAGGCTCCTCCTTGTGTGTCTGGCACTTGGGATGGGATGTCTCAATGACTGATCTCAGCTCAGGCTACCAATAGATCATATAACTTCTCCTATGGTTTTCGCTTTTTACAAGAAGGCAGGTAGATTCCAAGAGGGAAAATCCCAAGCTAGAGTTTCTGGGGAGCAAGAGTTCCAGGGAGCCAGAGTAAAAGGGCAAGATCTTTTATAATCTAGCTTCAGAAGCCACCCTGTGTCACCTCCTGCGCACTTTATCTGTGGAAGCAGTCCAATCCTATCCAGATTGAAGAGGGAGGGACATGGACCCCATGGCTTGATAAGAAAAATATCAAAGAATTTGGGGGCCATGTTTTAAAATGAGAACCCCTACATGCATTGCTGTGAAATTTCAGAATGCCAAAGCAAAAAGGAAGATCTAAATGCTGCCAAAGAAAAATGTTTCTTAAATGACTGTACCTTGTGAGTACAGGAGAGAGGCAGTCTGACAACAGATAGTACATCAAAAACACAGGGAGCTAAAGACAGAGAAGGAAAATTGTGTTGCGATAGAAAATTATTTTCAACCTATTATTTGATAGCTAGTCTATCATTCAAGTATGAAATATAATAAGTCACTGTCAGATGCACCCAATGGTTCAGAAAGTTATTCTCTACACACCCTTAGAGATTGCCCCGAGAACGTGCTCCAACAAACGAAGGATTTAAACAAAGAGTGGAATCCTGGGATGACAGCCGAGCATCAGAAAGAGCAGTTTAGTTTGAGCAGAAAGACAGAAGACAGAAAATAGGGAGTTTGCTGGAAAGAAACGAAAACCAGGCAATACAATAAAAAAAGAGAGACATTAAAAATAAGTAAGATATAATAAAGGAAATAGTGCAAGAAAAAAATAAGATCATTAGAATGTGCAGGACAAAGAAAAAGTTATTTAAGAAAGGCAATATCATCATGGTGTGCTACTTGGCTTTGCAAAATATCTGTAAAAATGATTATTGATCCACCAAATAATAGCAAAATAGAAGGAACATGTTGGTGGGGAGTTATGAGGGAACGGATTGTGTAACAGAGCTAAATTTTCAGCCATCACTTAGGAAGTCAGTAGATAATCTTACATCTGAAAAATAAAAAAAAATAACAGTGTACTATATTAATTAAGTATATAACAATAACTACTAAAGAAATTACCTAAAAAATATATGGTGACTGCTTCTAGGATACAAGACTGGGGAGGAGTAAGGAATTGAATTTTTGCTTTATATTAAAAGTCACCCTGTGCTATTTAATTGCTTAATTTGCATGATTGCTTAGATTAAATTGTTGAATTTTTTTAAATGCTGATTACCATATTTTAATGTTAGTTAAAGAACAGGAGAAGACATAGAAAAGATTAATTATTATGTTATTTAAGATTATGAGCCTCAAAACACACAAATATACTCTCATAGATTTAAATGTTAATGTGTGACAAATGTGGAATCATAAATCAGTAAGAAAAGGTGGCTATTACTCAAATAGTGCTGCCAAAATAACTGGTTAACACTTGAAGAGGGAAAAAATAACCTTACACCATAAACCATATAAAATTATAAATCAATGTTAAGGTAAATAAAAAACATCAAGCTATCAAAAAATTTTAAAAAATAAGGAGAATAACTTCTGAAATGCTTTTTATATATAAAATCAATTGAAAAATCTCAAAAGCAAAGGTGGACTTTACCTAAAAATTTTTAACTTCTATAAATCAAATACATAACATTTAAAAGGACAAAACGTCTACTAACCTTCATCTTTCCAGGGAAAAGATGCAAAATGGTTTGCCTTTCCCTTCCTCAGATGCTAATTCTAGCTAATTCTTTTTTTTTTTTTAATGTTTATTTATTTTTGACAGAGAGACAGAGAGTGACCAGGAGAGGGGCAGAGAGAGAGGGTGACACAGAATCCGAAGCAGGATCCAGGCTTCGAGCTGTCAGCACAGAGCCCGACGCAGGGCTCAAACTCATGAACCATGAGATCATGACCTGAGCCGAAGTCGGCCGCTTAACCAACTGAGCCACCCAGGCCTCCCCCTCAGAAGCTAATTCTTTAATCCCTTGGCTATGCACTTTATTTTTCCCTCCTGTTAACATCTTAAAACACAATGATATATGTAAATAAGTGTTCAAAAATGAGAAACTCAAAGTTAGATTAACGTAATGTGTTATTTTCAAAGTGTGTGAATAAGGACTCTACACTTCATTTCAGTTAGGGATTTGACAGAGTTTTCTCGTGGCTGGCACAGAAGAAGATACACTTGGACCATGTCTCCTTCACCTGTCCAGTGGTTTCTCTCTGGTCACCCACTCCTCACTAGCAAGAGGATTCTGTTTGAAATATCATCACCATCATCGTGAATGGCCGGACACCATTCTTCATTATCCCACCTCTGGCCAACATCTGACTATGTTTCAGCAGGGGGAAAAGAACAAGGTCAAAATGAATGGGTAGTACTGAACAAAAGGGAAACTTATTAAGAGCAACAAAAGCAATGCCATGTGTTTAGTCAGATGGTTTGTAAAGTTAAAAATTATATGTTTAAAAAAATTATATGTTTAGGCACACTTGGAAAAGCTCTTGGAAACGTATTAGTAGAAATATAATGTTAGCTGAGTAAATCCGGAAGATTCTCCATCAATTTGGAAGACCTAGGGAAACAGACAGGATGAGGAAGGTGCTGTGTATTTCCATTCTTGTAAATGAAGAAACTGTTAGCTTTTGATGAAGTACAGTAAAAGCAACATTCTGTATTAATCTTACTATAATAAGGAAAAAGGCGGGACACTCAGTTAAGCGTCCGCCTTCGACTCAGGTCATGATCTCACGGTGTGTGGGTTTGAGCCCAGTATCAGGCTCTGTGCTGACAGCTCAGAACCTGGAGCCTGCTTCAGATTCTGTGTCTCCTCTTTCTCTCTCTCTGCCCCTCCCCCGTTCTCTCTCTCTCTCTCTCTCTCTCAAAAATGAACAAACGGTAAAAAAAAATTTTTTATTTTATTTATTTTTTATTTATTTATTTTTTAATATATGAAATTTGTTGTCAAATTGGTTTCCATAGAACAAAAAAATTTTTTTAAATAAGAAAAAAAACGCATGCTTCTCTTGAGCCTTGTTGACTAGCTCAGGCTACTTAGGGAAAGTGAGTGAAAAAAAAGTTGGGGACAGATTTGCGATGTAGCAAAGGGTGAGATCAGGAATCTATTATAAATAAGAAGGGTTGTGCTGCATTTGCGTTAGCAAGTTCTAGCATTTTGGAGTACTCCATGTGAATAAACAAAATAATCATGAATGCACTTTGCCCCCTTCTCCACCTAGTATCAGCTTTGTATGGAAAAACCCAGATGAGCTCTGTAAATTGGCTTGGGCTGTGAATAATTTGGTGGCTTGTTGCCATAAATGTACTCTGTGGTCTTTAATGCCAGCAAAGAGGAACAGGGCCCCCAAAGGGGGGAAGGCAGAGAGAAGGGAGGGGCTCTAGCCACCACTGTAATGGGTTTGAGCTCACACTGAGTATCGCGTGAATACCTAGTGTATTGAGCTAATGCAGTCTGTGCTATCTCAATAAAAGATCAATGTCAAGGTTTGGCTCTTCATCTGTACCCAGTTCAGAGATACTTTTCTGAGGTCTACAGCATTAGTTGTGCTAATAATAAAATAATAATCTGATTTTTTATACATTGCTGAGCCAGAATGCTTTTAAATGGTTTATATTTTACAATTAAATAGAGTTCCACTTTACCAATTATGTGTTAAAAATAAGAAAATTTCTTTTCAGTTTTAAAGCTGTAAAAAGCACTTAAATAATTCAACTTTTTTTGATAGAAAGTTAAATAGTGCTACTTCTTTACATGGGGTGCAGTTTTGGTTGTAAAATAATTAAATTAGATGAACCAAACACTAAACTCTTCCTAAATAGTTCTTGCAAACTGAAAGCATTTAATTGGCTCATTATCAGTGGTTTCCTCTCAGCTATTTCAAGATTGCATATGAAGTATATGCTGGCCAAGCTAATAGACTGGAATGAGCAGAGAAGATGTAGTGGTTTGAATAGGGGCCCCAAAATTATATGTCCAAGTCCTGACCCCCAGTACCCATAAATATGGCCTCTTTGGAAATAGAGTTTTTGAAGATATAACTGAGTTAAGGATCTTGAGATGAGATCAACTTCGGTTTAAGGTGGACCCTGACTCCAAGACAAATATCCTTGTAAGAAACAGCAAAGGAGAGACAGAGACACAGGAGAAGCCCAAGTGAGATGGAAACAGAGACTGGAGATGTTTCCACAAGCTAAGGAATGGCAGGAGCCCCCAGAAGCTAAGGAAAGGCATCTTCCCTAGAGCCTTCCAAGGGAGCATGACCCTGCAACCCCTTTATTTTGGACTTGTGGCCTCCACAATTGTGAGAAAATAAATTTCTGTTGTCTTAAGACCTCCAGTGTGTACTGATTTATTCCAGCAGCCATAGATGCCTAATACAGAAGGCACCATGGAGATACGACAATACTTTAAAGGATGAGAAAATAGTCAGCAGGAAAAAGAAAAAGAACTAGCAAATGTGTTTAGCTATGAAATCCCAAGGCATTCTAGTTTGAATGAATTGCCCTGTTTGTGCAAGCAAATGGTCAACATATAACAGAAAGGTAATCGTGGTCTGGTAAGGTATAGATTGGCAGCCTAAGAAATACAGACTTCAAGGAGCAAAGACAGTAGTTTACATGTATGTTTTGCTTCAACGTTTATAAAGACCTTTCTTTCACATTGTGTTTAAATTCTACAGCAATACTACTAATTAGGCAGCCAGGATATTATATGAATTTATAGATAGACATAGTTTCACCTCTAGATGTTGAGCAACCTTTTCAAGGTTATACAGCTCATGAGTAGCTCTCAAAAACATAACTTTTTCACTCGCTAGTTCAATGCCCTATCCATTACACCTTCATGATTTTAATAAATTATTAGGAACTAATAAAGTTTGATTATGAGATCACAATGGTGCAATAAGAAAATTAATTTGGATAAGAGGTTATAATTAGGGAAACTTATTAGCTAGCTATTATAACGGCCAGGTATGAGATAATAAAGGCCTAGGTCAAGGTACTGTTAATGCCAATACACAAGTACACATGAAGGAAATGTTGAGAAAGAGCCAACATATTTTAAACAATGTGTCTCTTGTCTTCCCAAATTTTGTCATATTCTCTCAAATCCTTTTCTCATTTTAAATTTTATATAAATATTATTTGCATTCATTTCTACCTAAATATAGTACGTTTATTTCTGTTTATAGTATGTTCTTTCCACCCCCCCCCCAAAAGGACTAGCAACCACTCCTACCCTCCTTGTTGTGTCAAGTAGGATTTAACTTATATGAAATCTAACAAAAGATCTTAGGATTAAAATCGGTCAGATACACATACACACACGCATGTATGTATGTGTGTCAGTCACCTAACCATATTGTGCCTATACAAGCAAAAAACCTTCCCTGATGACACACACCACACACGCTGAAAGAGACTAAAAGAAACCATTATGGGTCTGGCAGAATGAGAGAGAAGGTAAGCTAAGGCTGCACCCTGAAATTTGAAAAACCTACTTTTTTATATAACAGCTATTTAAAGTATGGAGATTGGACACATCTTGAAAACTCAAAAAAAAAAGATGGCTAACACAGAAAGTCAGATTTTTTTTTTTTTCTGAGAGGGAGAAAGAGAACAGGAGCAGGGGAGGGACAAAAGGAGAGACAGAATCTCAGCAGGCTTCACACCCAGCCTGGAGCCCAATGTGGGGGGCTCAGTCTCACAACCATCAGATCATGACCTCAGCCAAAAATCGAGAGTGGGACACTTAACCAACTGAGCCACCCAAGCGCCCCAGAAAGTGACATTTTAACAAAGAATTCCGTGTCCAATTTGGTATATACACCATAATGCATGGCTTTATGGGGTGTGTTTAACAGGACCCTGTTCCTTCCAGATATTCCAGGGGGAAAAGTTTCAGGGATACATTCCAAGTTATATTCCACCCTTAGAGAGTCACAATGTATATTACCATATTAAAAGCTCAGATGAAATCTATAGCAAAGAGCCCAGCTTAACTTTCAATCGCCCAGCATTTTTCAAATTTATTTCACTTTATATATGCTTCCCTATTACAGTACTTATTTCATGTGAGCTGGTTGTTTATATATCTGCTTCCTCACTATATTTGAATCTTCATAAGAGAGAAAGACTGTCAAAGTACTATCATATATTTAAAAATATTAGCTGGATGAATGAATGCTTAACTGAGCAATTGCTTTCAACTATAAAGTCATTCTAGTGTCCCCTGACCTTAAATGCATAAATGACACCTCAGAGTTACTGGAAACTCCCTGCTCAATATGTCTCTGAGTTCATCTTCTATCTCAGGGAAATATGCAAAGTTAGGAGATAAAATGAGAAAATAAAGCCATCAAATAAGAAATAAAAGAAGGAAAGGAGTAGGAGGAGAATCTAATCATAATTCTAAACCATCAATTTTCCCCTTGACCTTGAAGAGGCCAGTCAGCAGCTTTGAAAAATCACTCACTTGATAGGTTCTACACAGAAATAAGTTCTCTGAAGAAAAAGAATCAGGAAATGATTCTAAAATGCCAAAGGTTTGGGGTTGTTTTGCAATGGGTTTATTTGCATTCAAATGCCACATCTCACTTTGAAAGGCCCAAAACTACCCATCAAAATATTACACAGCTCGGTCAGCACTATTCACTCAGAAATGCAGTTTGGCTTTCCAATTACCTTTGCACCAGAGATATAGGCAGCCTTGAACCGCTTCACTGAGAGCCTTTCATATAGAACATGGTCTAGACATGCTAATTTAGTAGTATCTGTGGAACAACCTTAACTTTGAATCCGAGAATTTGATCAGCCAGCCTGTCTGACGCTTCATCTTACACAATGTAGAAGATGGAACAATTTAACGATCCATCAAAATTATGCTGTACTGGCTCTTGTGCAAGTCATATGGGTACTTCTATTTTTCTTCTTAAGATTTGTGTAACTGTCTTGGTCTTTTCACACTTATCTTACACTAGAGAAACGGTGAAATCCACCTTGCAGGCTGGCTTCTCTGAGTGGCGCTGCACAGCTCTTCGTCAGTGTTTTCCAAAATATCTTTCACAAAATGCTAGTCCTACCAGATGCTCTGAGATAAAAAGGGTTTCACTAAAAAGAAATAAATAAATGAAAGAAAGAAAAGAAAAAAGATAGATTAGATAGATGATAGATGATAGAGATAGATAGATGATAGTGATGATAGAGACAATAGATGAACATCTCTGCATCATATATCTCTCTAGCAGAGATTCATAGCACATTGTGGAAATATTAAAAATCTGAAAGGCATGGGGAAATAAATCATGTAAAATTAATTGGATCTGAACTTCTCAAACACTTTCCTCCTTTTTTCCATTCCAAAATTAATGCAAAATCAGGGAAGACTTCCACTGAGTTTTACAGATAAATTATAGGATCCCAATTACTTTTGAATTTCAGATAAACAACAAAATTTTACTACAGGCATGTCCCAACTCTTGTCCCAAATGGGGCATGCCTTTACTAAAAAAATATTTTAAAAAGACTATGGCTAGTGGTACAGAGAATTAGACACAATAGAGGATGAAGAAAGTAGGGAAGATGGCCCCAAGTGGTAAGGAGAACAAGCTAGAACAGAATCTTCAGCTAGACTAGCTTGCCACTGGTCAGTTGTATACCAGTTTAGCCTTACTGCACCATTGGGGTGCAGTAACTCCCCACAACCTGTGAGGGCTGTGGAGGCTCATGTCAAACAGGACAGGACAGACATCAGAAGGAGTCAGTCAGCCTCTGTGGTTGGATAGCTAGCTATGTCCTCTAGAGTAGAGCAGTTCCCTAAGGGAAACTTATTACATTTAGGATTTCCAGGTACCAAATAAAAATATAGTACTCCCTGTTACATTTGGATTTCAGATAAACTACAGGTGTATAAGACCTTTGTTGAAGAATAAAGAATCTAATAGTGGTGACATAGCTTATGATACTCCTGGATAGATTACTTGCAGTATAACTCATTAAGAAAGGAGAATGAATAAGGAGTCACAAAATTTTCATATTCATATTTAAAAAACACTCAATTAGAAGCCATTTAGTGTGTCCAACACTGACTATATTTATATACAAGTCATTCCATTTCTATTTCCTCATTGTTAAATAACAGAGTTGTATATTACTATCAAAGTCTCTTCCAGCACTGACTTCTTTCAAAAGATAGTTACACAATGAAAATAGGGGCCAGAATGAAGGACTAGGTAATATAAGATGATGTAGTTTATACTAACTAGAGGAAAATAGAACATCGCTTCATTTATGGAACTGTTGCCTGGTCAATTCCCATTTTATTTCAAGTTAGAAATATCTCAATTATTCCCAGTCCTTGTAGCCATTACCTGAATTAGTTCCTTTTAAATGAGCACTAATTGTTTACATCTCAATTTTTGTCTAGAAGTATTTTCCTTGGATTTAAAAAATAATGTTTTCTAGGGGGTGCCTGGGCAACTCAGTCAATTAAGAGTCTGACTCTTGGTTTCAGCTCAGATCATGATCTCATGGTTCATTAATTCAAGCCACGTATCCAGCTCACTGCTCTCAGTGCAGAGTCTGCTTTGGATCCTCTGTCTCTCTCTCCATCTGTCTGTCTGTCTGTCTGTCTCTCTCTCTCTCAAATATAAATAAACATTTAAAAAAATAAAAAATAATGTCTCCTAGAAAGACAGATCCTTAAATGCTGTAAGCAACCTGTGAATATATTAGATTAGTGCCAAAGGCATCCCTTTCCAAAAAGAGATATTTTCCTAAAACAGGTCTCCTTTGATAGACAGCTGGAAATAGAAGTCTAATTCAGATTCACTCACCACTTTCAGGGTGCTTACTATGAGTCCGAGTTTCACATTACACTCTTGATTCTTACAAATATTGCAGACACAGGCTCTCAGTTCACCAGACCCACTTTCTCTTCCTTTTTTGCCCACACATGGACCATATGAACCAATTCTTTGCACTTAAGTGTGGCCCACATGACTGGGAACTTGCCAATGGAGTGTGAGCAGAAGGCATTTTCCAGTCTGGCTTGTGAAAAGTACATCATATATAAGATGAACTACATTAATCATGGTTCTCCAGAGAAACAGAGCCAATAGGAATATGTATATATAAGTATATATACATATATACATATGTATATATTACTGCAGCTTCTGTTTCTCTGGAGAACCATTATAAATATAGTACCTCAATTATTAATTAAACTTTCAATTATAGAAATGAATAAGAAGCTAAAAACTCAAATATTATATTATGATTACTTAGCATAATGTATACATAATAATATAATGTTTGAGTTTTTAGGTTCTTATTCATTTCTATAATTGAAAGTATAATTAATAATTGAGGTACTATATTTATAATAGTTCTCCTGAGAAACAGAACCAGAGTAATACATATATGTATATATATATACACATATGTGTGTGTGTGTATATGTATATATATGTATATGTATATATGTATATGTATATATATATGTGTGTATATTTATATTTGTATATTTATTTATATATTTGTATATTCATTTATATATTTATTAGATATATTTATATATACATTCTGCTGGGAATTAAGAATGTTTGGCCACCAATTCTAAAGGCATTCCTCAGGCAATAAGCACATTTTGATTTTTTTTTTTTTAATGTTTACTTATTTTTGAGACAGAGAGAGACAGAGCATGAACGGGGGAGGGTCAGAGAGAGGGAGACACAGAATCTGAAACAGGCTCCAGGCTCTGAGCTGTCAGCACAGAGCCCGATGCGGGGCTCGAACTCACAGACCACGAGATCATGACCTGAGCCGAAGTCGGCCGCTTAACCGACTGAGCCACCCAGGCGCCCCCATTTTGATATTTTTTGAGAAGGAAAATGGCATGATCACAATTGTGCCTTGATAGTCTTATGAGTTGATTTGTACCTTCAAACATTTCTACGCTGAAGTCCTAACCTACACTTCAGAATGTGACCTTGTTTGGAAATAGATATAATTGTAGATCTAATTAGTTAAAATGAGGTCATACTTCAGGAGGGTAGGCCCCTAGTTCAGCATGACTGGTGTCCTTACAAAAAGGGAAAATTTGGGGTGCCTGGGTGGTTCAGTCAGTTAAGCGTCCAACTCTTGATTTTGGCTCAGGTTATGATCTCTTGTGAAATTGAGCCCCACGATGGGTTTCTGTGCTGGGCATGGAGCCTGCTTAAGATTGTCTCTCTCCTTCTCCCCCTGCCCCTACCTGACTCACACACACACACTCTGTCTCTCTCAAGAAAAAAAAAAAAAGGGAAAATTTGGACACAGACACAGACACACAAACACACATAGGGAGAATGTCGTGTGAAGATGAAGACAGCTATCAGGGTCCTTCTAAAAGCCAAGGAACACCAGAGATGGCCAGCGAACCACCAGAAGCTCCGGGAGAGGAATGGAACAGATTCTCCCTCACGGCCTCAGTAGGAATGAATCCTGCTGACACCTTGATCTTAGGCAACCAGTCTCCAGACTGTGAGACAATCAGTTTCTGTTGTTCAAGCTCCCCAGTTTATGATACTTTGTTATGGAGGCCTTGGCAAGCTAATATGGACAGATGGGGTACACCGTCCTGAGAGGACAGAGAAACAGTGGGATCCCTTAGGGGCTGATGCACTACTGGAGTATAAGGTATGACTGCCCGTTGCAAGCAGGGATAGCGGAAATGCTAAGAACTATTCCATCTCTAAGGAATCAAACGTGTGGAATTAGGGAAAAGAGAAGTAAAACGTGGTGACGGGATTTCCATCCTAGGTCACTTGGAAGATAGTGGCAGCGTTAACCAAGAGGCAAGACCGAATATAATGAGAAGTTTTTGTACAAGAATATCTCATTTTAGCGGTGTAGGTCTTCTCTGCCATGATGCAATTGATGTGTTCCCAAGAAAACTTGTATTAAGATGTTTAATGGAGGGAAAATGGGGGTTAGGGGCTAGACATTCAGATCCAAGCTGATAAAGCCACTTTTTCTGAAGAAATTTCAATAGTAAACTGTTTTATGGTAGAAAGTTTGTGGCTATGAAATCAAAACACCTCCAAGCAAATCCTAACCTGACCCCACCCAGCTCTTGTTCCAGAGGATCACCTGCCTTTTTCCAGGGGCACTAGAACTACCATTAGCACAATTCGGATGCTGCGTTGTCCCTTTTATTTTCCATTTCCACAGCAAAGCGCAGAACAACTTCCACAAAGCCATTGTATTTGCTTATAATAGCTCTTCGCCTGTGCTAATGGGAGTTGGTTCCTGATCACAATTGTTGTATAATCTGAAGCAATTCAGATTATATCCCTAATTCATAAATCATATGATTCATATGATTTATGAATTATATCATAATCATATCCCTAATTCATAAACTACATTATGACCAATTTGAGTTTTGAAAATGTCTTTGAATTTTATTAGAAGACGTATTTCTGGAAATGCCTAGCAGGCTGTTAAATACAGGAGAATAGAGCATATCAAAGATGTTAGAGCGAGCGATCTTACTAAATAAGATCCCCATGAAAGCTAACACAAGGCCCTTCAGATATGAAGGCATTTATAAATTCCTAAGCATAAGATATAGTTTCCAAAAATATCAAGAGACCAAGTAGATATTTACCAAGGCTAAGGTCAGATCGCAGAGCCTACCTTCTCTGAATGCAGAGAGCAGTTTTAGGGGGCACCAGTCTGGGTCTGTACCCCAATTTGTCAACCATCCATTCTTGCCGTTCAGCCAATTACTAGTACACTTTCCCTTGACTGTTATAAGCTTTAGGTCTCCTAGATTTAAAGCCAAATATCCCAGAGGTTGGTTGTGTTTTCAGTTTTTATCATAGTTGTAATGTAAATAAGCTTCATATATGAAACAATGTAGAGAAGCTTACCCTTTATTTATGTGATGTAGCACCTTGGGAAGCCCTTACAAGCATTTGTAGGGGAAAAGCAAAGTACATAGAACCCCTAAGGCAAAGATATAGAAGAAAATATAAAAGTTCTGTAGAAATTATTCTTAACTAAGCTATGAGCTTCATGAGGGCAAGAATCATAGCAGTTTTGTTTACTACCACGCACCAGCACCTTGCACAGAAGCTGGGACATTAGAGATAAGTTAGTTGTGAGGAAGGGAGGGAGGAAGGGAGGGAGAGGAGGAGGGAAGGAGGGGTTTGGCTCTGAACTGAACATGATAATGTTCCAGACACAATGACCCAGGAACTTCATAATGTCTAAAATTCAATTTTAAGTTGTTTTCCTCACTAGAATACCAATGCCATCTAGGTCCCAGATTTTCTGTAAAGTCTGTTGTTAGATACACAAATACCTTGTGTAAGTGGATTCTGTGGACAGCAAGGGAAGGAAGTTGGGCTAAGATGTCTGAATCATTACAGTTGGAACAGAAACAGACTATGGTATAGGAAGAAGATCCATAAAATGAACTAATTCTTCTAAAGTAAAAGTTCAGAGGGGCACCTGGATGGCTCAGTCGATTAAGCGTCTGACTTTGGCTCAGGTCATGAATTCAAGGTTTGTGGGTTCGAGCTCTATATCACGCTATGTGCTGACAGCTCAGAGCCTGGAGCCTGCTTCGGATTCTGTGTCTCCCCCTCTCTCTGTCCCTCCCTCCACCCCCAGTGCTCTGTCTCTCTCCCTCAAAAATCAATAAACATTTAAAAAAAATTTTTTTTAAATAAAAATTCAGAGCCAGAGGGATTAGGAAAGGAAACAGTAAGGCATCTCCTCCCAGCATCTCAACCCAGATTCCTGAGAAATGCCAGGAGTAGCCAGGACTTCCACCAAAGAAGGAAAGGAGATGAGAATGCCAGGTTCACTTTAATATCAAATGGCAGGATGTCTCAGCTGACAGCTGGGAGACACACACATTACCTCGGTTTATTCCTGAAAAGAGAGGCATGAGATGCTACCATTCTCCCCATTTTACAGATGAGCTAAGGTTTAGAGAGCTTAACGAACCTGCAGCCAAGCGACAGAACCGGGATTCGAACTGAAGACCGTCAAATTACTTCCCTACCATGACAGGATATTACATACATACAAGACATGTTTCTAGGCCCCAGACCAAGAAGAGAAAGAAGTCATTGCCCTATCTTTTAAAAGCCAGCCCTCAAAGGCAAACACTGAAACTTTATCATTTATTGTGAAATAAAGCAAAGAATGGAGAGACTTTTCAAAGTTCAAGTACAAAGAGAATAGCTCTAACAGCAAATCAGAGAACTCCCCAAACAGAAATAAAGGCAAGGAAATAGGTTGGCAGGATAGCTACATCATCCTTGAACACTCACACCATGCAATAATACCCCGAGCAAAACTTTACTCATAGCAGTGTGTAAAATCTTTGCTATTATATATTAGTAATATACAAATCTATTGAGATGATTAGCCATCTAAATAAAAAAGAAATGGAAGGCATCTCTGTCCTTACAATTTTTTATTGAAAAATTAGAAAGCTAGAGAATAAAAAACAAACAAATTAAATATGTTTTCAATCTCTGAAAACTTTGAATTTTCCAGATCACAGTGAAATGGCGGAAATAAACAATCAGTGAGAGTCATGTGAACAATAGCTTTGCAGGAGCCATTGAGGGTTTCCCCCAGGGATTTATATGTTAGAATAAACCAGAACTTATCTGAAATCCAGAGTTCGACTTTTAAAGACAATGGGTATGGAAATAATACATAATAAAAACCATGTCTTGCCTTAATGAGATATTACTGTGACTCATAGATACTAACATGTCTTTGGAGGAATCCTTACTTCTCAGAGTAGAGTCAGTAATGGGAAAAACTTGAAAACATTCCATCTATCTGGAAATCATCTATACCTCTCTGAAAAACTATTAGTGAAATAAGAAAACCATTTTGCTGTCAACAGAGGTCGCCAATCAGACTCTGCCGCAAGCACTAAGGTCCACTGTTATGAGAAAAGGCTCTCTGCTCACGGAACACACACCTTGTATGTCTCCATTTTCTGTAAAAATCTTCCTCATCTGTGTCTCCTTTAGCGACTCTGAAAAGAAAATAGAGATGTGTTTCTGGACATAACAGAGGATAAGGACAAAAGCAAACCAGTCGGTAGCCAGTTCTCACTTTAAAATAAAGCAAAAAGAATTAGCAGTGGACCACCAGCCCAGATGGTTTGTTTAATCAGTACGTGGGTTCCAGTAGAGAACAAGCACAAAATAAGGTTCTTGTTGAAACAAACCACCGTGTGTTTTTGAAGGTTGTTTTTAAGTCTCTCTTGCCCAGATTTACTAACACCTGGAGATTTGATTTACTCAGAGCATTTTGGGGAGATCTACTAACCCTCGGCAGCAAGTGAGGGAAATATAGAGCTGGAGCCACCCTTTGATGCCCTGAATCTCAGGCCTTGGAAACCAACTTCCCCACCCTTCTTCCTACTCACTCTGTCCTATCTGATCATGGAGGGATCTTCTGCAAAGTTTTCCACTGTGGTTCTCTGATAAAGTAAGACTCTGAGACTCTAATAGACTCTGTTGCCCCCTTCACTGTATAATTCCCCAAACTACTTGGTTACCCAGGTAACTTTTCTTTTGCCCACATGGAAATTATTCTGTACACCCATAAAAACTGAGTGAATATGGAAGACACATCACTGTATACCACTACACGGTCCAAAGATTCTCTGACCAACTAAAAGACCAGATATTCCCTTGCTTGTCCTGAAACACAATGACTGAACCCGTACTCTAGGCTCAGAAAAGAAAGTCAGACACTGATCAGCAAGGATGGTTCAAAGACAGCAAAAACCCTTGCAAATAAAGAACTCTATTGAGACATACGTTTGCAATGCCAAATAAGCAGGTTTATTGAGAAAATACAGAGCGAGACAAGT
The DNA here is from genome assembly GCF_018350195.1 of Panthera tigris. NCBI lineage: Eukaryota > Metazoa > Chordata > Mammalia > Carnivora > Felidae > Panthera > Panthera tigris. The sequence goes on along the minus strand of NC_056668.1, from coordinate 13,943,140 downwards.
TCCTTTCCTCAGAGGCACAAAAGCAGAAGCCAAAAGACACAGCAGCAAGGTCAAAACACGTCAAAACCAGCAGAGACCGGAGTATGGGAAGTGAAGTTTCTGGAAACATCCAGACGCATATGCACCACCAGTGATCAACCCTTAAAATAAGCTTGGTGCTAGCCAGAAAACTCATAGATTGCCAAAGGCAGCTTATTCAGAGCTAGCAGCCAAGCAGTCAGGCAGTCAGAAGAGGGATCAGCAATGAAGAGCTGTTCAGGGACAGGCAGCATCCTGGACGAGCCTGGAAACACAGCTGGCAGGTCCTGGAGTCTTGATTCGCTCACTGGCTCCTACACACTTAGCAAGTTCTTCGACAGCTGGACATGCAGGACCGCTGGTACGTCCTGGAGCCCCCGCAGGCTGGTTGGCAGACAGTGGAGACTCCTCCCACTGGCTGGCACACATTAGAGATGCCACCCAGGGGCTGACAGCCACTGGAGACAAAGGTGAGTGGCCGGCTGTAGGTGGTCGAGCAAGGATTAGAGACACAGGTGGTCTGTCGAGAGCAGGTCACCTGTCCGAGGCTGGAGATGCAAGGATTTTGCTGGTGACAGGTTGGCTGGCAAACAGTGGGCTCACAGGTGGTCCCCTGACAGTGGTCCAGGAGCCAGGAGCCAGTTTGGAAGGAACTGGGCAAATAGATGCCGCTCAGGCAGTCGGCATCCTGGGTAGAAGCCGTGGCAACCGGGGCCGCTGGGACAGCGCAGTGTCCTCCAATTGGCCTGGAAGAGCAGTTTCTTGTGAAACAGTTGTAGGACATGGTGCCAGACAGAGAGCTGTGGGTAACTCGCTGAAGCAAGCTTCTGAATTGTGAATGTCCCTCCAGGCTCCCGGGCTTTTATATATCCTTGCTGGTGGGTGGGGCTCCCGCCCTGGTCTTCCTGGCTTCTTTGGCCCAGGCCAGTGTGCCTTAGAACATCTTGTGAATCCCTAGGTTAATTGTCTCTCGAAAAGCCTTCATCCTCATAAAGATACTTTAGTAGTTTGGTAACTAAATCATAAGGCTTCTGAACTGTACTTAGTCCCAGGATTAAGAAGGTTACCTGACAGCTTCAAAGCTCTCCGTCACCCCAGCCCACATTCGGCCCCTCCTTCATCTTGCGTGGATACAATGAGTGTCGATCTGACAGTGACACCAAACACGCCACCAGCCTACCATCACACACTCTCTCCCTTCTGACTAGGACTCATTACGAACCCACACCCTGCCCGGTTGTTGTCGGCGCTTAATACGTTTTAAGCATAACTTAATCAGCCACTCTTCCATAGCTAACGGGGCTTCCAATGGACAAGGAGCCTCCCTGAATATGCTTCAAGATGACAATGACAAGGCCTGTCAGGAAAAAGGACACAAGGACTTATGTTTGGAGTCTGAGCTGGCTCAGAAAATTAATCAAGCGACCGGCGCAAGACACATTCAGGAAGAGTAGAACCCTTTATGTTCAAGCAGCAAAGCAAATTAGAAGCTAATTAAGTGACTGCATTTGTAGCCAAGTCCCTTTCTAAATAAATTGATGAGCTTTGTTCCTAAAATTTTTAATCTAATGATAATGGATAAGAGTGACTCATAAGACTCATTAATATGCCAGTGGAATAGGCTTAGTTAAATTTTAAAAAAAATTTCTTAATGTTTACTTATTTTTGACAGAGAGAGAGAGAGAGAGAGAGAGAGAGAGCATGAGTCGGGAAGGGGCAGAGAGAGAGGGAGACACAGAATCTGAAGCAGGCTCCAGGCTCCGAGCTGTCAGCACAGAGCCCAACGCGGGGCTCAAACTCATGGACTGTGAGATCATGACCTGAGCCAAAGTCAGACACTCAACCGACTGAGCCACCCAGGCGCTCCAGCTTAGTTAAATTTTAAAATTATTATAATGTTAATTTAAAAGGGTACAGTGTCTTTCTCCCAAGATGCTCAATATATTCAAAAGATATTTATTTTCACACAAACGCTTAGAGATAGCATGCGTTTTTATCACGGACAAGCCAAGGCTCTTGAAGGGATTGTCTACATGAGAGATAAGGGGAAGAGCCCATGGGAGAAAGCAGGAACTTAATCAATATTTGGTAATAAGCGAATGTGTAAACAGTTTGCTATAATATTTAATTAGGCTTTTTATTCCTGGGGAAACCATATAAGGATATCATTCCCCTTGATCTCATCTCACTACAAGATAGTCAATTCTGTACACCTAAATGACCCATCCTCTCCATGCACCTGTTTAAAACCATTTTACTTCTAGCAAAATAAGTCACTGTAACACAGCTTACGTGGCCAGTGATATTTCTATATCAAAACAGCCGTAAGATCTGACTCATTCTGTAAACTGGCTTCCTTGGGGTAGGAGAGAGGGACAATCGTGGATTTACATATCTTTGAGGGCTACAGATAGACTATGTTTTAAACATCCACAAAACAAACAGCTTTGTGTTAGAACTCACTGGAAGTCCCTTTGCAGAATGCTTCATTCGTCCCCATTCATTCCACTAAAGCCACTTAGCAAGCTCCCCAAGTTTCTAATTGGAGGCTAGTAACACACCCAAACAAGACGATGCTGTGCTGTGGGCTGTATTGTAATTCCCAGGGATCAGACCGTCTCTCCCTCCAGGACTGTCAGAGTGTTCTCAGGCAGAGGGAGAAATTAACGAGATGACTACCTTCCACAATGTTGTAACTATGGTCTTCCCACCGTGGGGAATGTCCCAGTTAGCGTTTGAAGGTCAGAGTCCCTGGTCACTGGGGCTGGTTTGCTTGTTTTAAATGGATGAGCAGTTTACAGGCTTCTACCAGCTATGAATTCACTGCCTGCTATGGAAAAGTACTTAATCATGCAAATGAATCAGAAGTCAAAAGTAGAGTCAGTAGTAAAATCACACAGACGTTTGCGTTTCCCACAGCCACAATTCTGAGATGGTAGAGATTTTTATAACTCACTACTCTGTCTTGATTCTTCTTTCCACTGAAAGTTGAAAATGGCAAATAAAAGAGAGTTAGAAAATATCTTCCCTCAGCTTCAAGAGAAAAGGAAATGAACATTTTGGGGGGGCACAAGACCTTCTTTCAGGTGTTGGTTAGAGTCTTTCCATTCTCCATCATATTAGATGCTTCCAGAAATGCTCCAGAGTAAGATATCATGCCGTGTGAAGGAGTTAAAGTTCAGGCAGGTTGAATGGCTCACCAAAATCATGCACTTCATATGTCACTAAGTGGAGATTCAAATAAGACAGAGCTAGGAGATATCAACCTGCACTGGGTCTATTTAGACACGATGAGATGCCTTCATTAAAGTTTCAGCAAAAAGTTCTAGAAAGAATCATTCAATCAGCATTCCATTAATGATACTACAAAGAATGTAGTCCTCATTTCTCTTCCACTTTCATCAATAACAAAACACAAATAAAACTTTTAAATAGTAAGTTGCAAGTAGTGCTCTCCTTGCATTTCATGTCATTTCATTTATATAGCTTTGACAATTTTTGCTTCATTAGAACGAAATGCAAGGTCACTACAAAGCAGGAAGAGACAGAGAGCCATCAATAGCTTGCAGCTACAATTTGAAATTACAATTATCTGTAACGGTGGCAATGGCACACAACTAATTGTTCAACAACAGCAGAGAAGTGAATCGAGCTTGCAGGTGTAAGTGGCAAGACCTTTCTGAAGAAAACAGGACTCACAGACTCTGAAATCATCTGAAATCTCTTTAAAATGACATTTCGTAAGTTGTCTTCTCGTAGCCACAAAGTACACCAAAGCAATTATTTCACTTAGTAATTAAATCCACGGGATCTACTCCAACAGATTGCTTCCTATTTAACACCTGTACCATGGCAGGCAGGCTCTCTGGAAAACAGATAAGGCTGGTGCCTTACACTATCCAAGGTAGAGGGAGGAAAGCTACTAATACTCCTGTGCATTCTATTTTTGGATGCAAGCATTTAGCCGCATCCTTTGAAATGCCTGTAAGTTGCAAAAGTGAAGAAACTCACAATGACAACCACCTGCAGCTTGAAGAAACTCCACACAATTCTATGATTTGGTTAACTGCAATCAACAAATCATCCCTCCATTGGAATGTAAGAGTGATCTGGTGAGCAGCTATCACTACATAGTTATGGGCAACACGAAGCTTCAACTCCACAAAAAGCCTTATGAAGATTATTATCATGTCTGCAGAGTATTCAGGGAGGGAGGTATGAGGAAAGATTAAAGTACTCCTACCCATTATCTTCGTCACTGCCAGATAATTTGCTCTCGTTTGTAAAGAACAATCTAAGCCTTATGCAATAATTATCACAGGCTGCAACTGAGCGATTCTTTCATTCAAAACTGAATCACGGCAATCACTTACATGGCCAAGCGTTTGAGAGTAAAATGAATTAGGCATGTGTGGGAGGCTGAACGTTTGATATGCAAGAAGGATATTATTCATCACAAAGTTGGTCAATGCCAGTTCAAAGAACCCACTTAGTCTCATCAAATGGAAGAAGGGTGAACTTGTTGAAAAATGAATAAATACAAAATGAGGTTTTTGTCGTTCTGTATTTTTCCGGGATGCTCACACTCTCAAATTGAAGCTATTCATTATCTCTGAAGAAATATAAAAAAGAAACTCAAAAATTTAAGCACAGAACATAATGGTTGTTTCAAAAATTAAATACATCTTGCCTGAATTGTTCTGCCTTTTCTTTCCCACTTCACACAGACCTCTGGGTTGGATCTCCAGAATCCTTATTAACCAAGACATTATAAACCCCCAAAGGCTCAGTGATTTGCACCACAAAACTGAACTGAAATTTATTTTCCAAACTCTTTTCAAAAGCATTAATCATAAGAAGGTTGGGAGTCTTTGGGGCTGGAGGGAACCATAGGGCAGAAAGCAGAAGGTGAAAGACACAAACAAAATCCAGCAAAATAGTTGCTGCTTTCAGAACTTGAAAATACCAGTTGCCAGCTACATGACTTCTATAAAAATAAACCCTCCGAGGATAGTGTCAAGGCTCAGAAATCCTAAATTAAACCACTATTCTCTTTCTCTTGATGCCTGTTTGTAAACTCATGTAATTTTTCATGTGTGCCTTCACTAGGGATCAAGATCAAAGTGCTGTCAACAGAAATGAGTAGAATCCCAAGTTAGAGGCCATAACAAACTGTCATATGGGAAAGTCCGTGTGTAGCTGGCATGGTGCCAGTCCCAGTCTTTCAAGTATAAGAGGTAAACGCAGCTGTGATCAGACCTGAGTAATGTTTATGTAGAGGGCCTGAGAGAGAAGACTCCAAGTCATTCAAGACGTGTTATCCTTCCCTGATGCAGAATTACTCAGGGCCTACGAGCCATCCAGCAGGGTCAGGGTGCCAGGAGCTATATCGGAGACAGAAGTATAAGGTAGGTGTGGTATTAGCATCACCCCGCTGACCTGTTTTTGGTTGGCAACTCTCACAAAGCTTCCCAAACTGGCCCCCCAATGCAGACCAAAGAAAGAGGCAGGCCACTCTAGGCCAGTAGGTGACAAGTTTTGATGAGCAAAGGCAACTTATATACGAGGCTTCTCTTGGGTGGTGGCAAGGCCAAGGGATCCCCGTACCCACTCGCCAAATCTTAGAAGTTGATAAAGAAGCCTTAACTGGCTTCAGTCACATACATCGTGCAGGTGTTCTCAACACCATATCATTATCTCAAGGCTGTGTCCTTGAAGCGGCCTCTGGGAGCGGGAAAGGACGGTGAAGTCCACATCAAAGGACAGGGGAGGAGTTGAGGAGCCTCTGAGTGCCCAAGTCCTGGGCCCGGGAGCTCCTGGGTCCCTTGGTGGTCACATCTGTCTTTTCAGTGACCCTCCCCAACACCTGTGTTTCTACACTTTCAACACAACCCTCCTTCCCTGGTCTCATCTGGCCGTTCAGAGGATTAGGAGTGTAGCGTTAGGCCAGCATGATCTCAGGCTAGTAATTAGACTATCAGAACTGCCTCTCAAAGTCCTCAAATCCAAGTGTGTCATCTGACAGATGAGAAACTAAATCCCAGAGAGGGGGTACCTTTGTCAAGTGTATCAGATACTCATGTGCACTAGTTCAAAATCACATCATTCCATTTCTTACTGTACCCACTTTGTGCAGGCTGAAGCTACCCCCACAGAGATGCACCCAGACGTGGCTTCTTAACGTTGGGGCCACTTGCCTCCTCCTGCTTCTTGTCCCAGGTCATTTCTGATGTCATGGCAAGGGAAGCCTATGCTAATTTACTACACATGCATATACAGACCCCTAGAAGCGGGCCCTTGTTTGGCCAATGGGAAATGCAAACCAATGGGCAAGTGTCTCCATCCTTTGTCCCTCAGGTAGACAGGTGCGAAATTATTCCAAGAAGCCCCACAGAATTGTGCATGCGCTGCTCACCACGATGGCCAACTTAACACTTTTTGGGGTGGTCTCCCCTCCTCTGTGCCACTCCCCCTGGTCCACATTCCCTGGAATAAAATCCCCAAACGAACTGTCTCCAAATGCTCTGCTTTCAGGGGGACTCAGAATAAGACACCAAGTTTCAAACACTTTCCATTTGAAAGAATTATAAAAAAAGAAAAAAAGAAACAAAACAGAAGCTAGTCCTGAGCCCCAGCTCAGAGCCCCTAAAGGTACAGATATGTCTCTGTCCCTGCAATTCTAGGAAAAATCTTTACACAAACTGAGCATCAAACAAGTCATATTTGGATTTTTAGAGCCATTTTCTATAAAGACCAGATAAAAAAAACTGCAAGAATCCTTAAACACAGCTAGATTGTATGCAGGCTATAAAAATTTCCTCCAAGAAATGTCAATTACATTGCTCTGTCTCCTTAACATAGGCTGGTCCCTAAGAAATGGTACCCCAAACACTACAGGTTTGGAAAGCATTATTTTTTTAGACATTTTTTTAAGTTTATTAATTTTGAGAGAGAGAGAGAGAAAGAGAGAGAGAGAGCAGGAGAGGGGCAGAGAGAGAGGAAGAAAGAATTCCAAGCAGATTCCACACTGTCAAAGAGTCCAGCGTGGGGCTCAAACTCACAAATGGTGAGATCATGACCTGAGCCAAAACCAAGGGTCAGAAAGATGCTTCACTGACCGAGCCACCCAGGTGCCCCTGGAAGGCATTATTATTGTCAGTTTGATATACAGTTGTTTTCCAGAGGGTAGGACCCATATTTCCAAAGTGAGATGTGCGGTAACTGTGGAATGAAAGATCATTTTAGGTAATAAATGGATAAATATTTTTTACTTTTAATTGTCACGTATTTATTTTTAAGTGTTTTAATAAAATACGGCTGGACTATCCAAGCTGTAATTTTATGGATATCATTACATAGGTTGAGGCTTAAGCAAGCTTTTTTATTTAAAAAGTGAGTTACAATAAATAAAAGTATTAATTGAATAATGATGAGCTTGATATAAAAATATGGCAGCAGTGTCAGAATAAAAATCATGGCAGTGGTTTAAAAAGTATTTAAATGGTTTAATGGTGTACTAAGATGGCTTAATAGATATCTAAATAATAAATATTTTAAGTGGTTTCATAAATATTTTTTAAAGTTCAACTCATTCTATATTCAGAAAATGTGACCACTTAACAAGACCCATTCACACATTCATATATTATTCCCAAAGCTCTGCTCCGTCTTCTGCTTATCAATTACTTTGTGACAAATTACCCTAAAACTTAGTGGCTAAAACAGCCGTTATTCTGCCCTTGGGTTCTGTGGCCCAAGACTTTGGACAAAGCACAACAAGACTGGGTCGCCTCTGCTGCACGTGCGTGGGGGAGATGGGACATCTGGGGGTGGTGATTGTCTGAAGGCTCAGTCATTGACTCAGTGCCACTGGATGCTGGCTGGCATCTGGGATACCCACATGTGGCCTCTTCACGTGGCCAGGGCTTCTCCAACATGGCGGCCAGTTCCCAGAGCAAGAATCCCAGAAAGGAGAGTTAGGCCAAAGCTTTAGCGTTTCTTCTGATCTGTGCCCCATCGTCATGCCGCACCACTTTCTCCACACACTCCATCACAAGGATTCACAAAGGCCCATGTCGGAGGACGGGGAGAAGGTGAAACAGAATCTACTTATTGGGGGAGGAACAAAATTCTGGCTGAGGAGATGGGACTGAAAATACCATTTTGGCCATGAAATTAAAATTCCTATGTTCCCTAAGTTGCCAGGATGCCAGAACTAGAAATCTCTGTGATGGACTTAGTTAACTCTCCGGAAATCTGAATGTCATGCTATTTATTATTAGAATGTTTGAAGAGAACGGATGGTTCATTACCCTCATGAATCCCCTGTGAAGGGGATTCCTGTAACAATTAATACCAATACAGGGGCGCCTGGATGGCTCAGTTGGTTGGGTGACTGACTTCGGCTCAGTCGATGAGACTGAGCGATGAGACTTCGGCTCATGATCTCACAGTTCGTGAGTTGGAGCCCCACATTGGGCTCTGTGCTGACAGCTCAGAGCCTGGAGCCTACTTCAGATTCTGTGTCTCCCCCTCTCTCTACCCCTCCCCTGCTCACGCTTTGTGTCTCTCTATCTCTCAATAATAAATAAATGTTAAAAAAAAAAAAGAATTAATACCAATTACAATCAGTCAACAGCTCTCTCTGACTCTCCAATTTGACAAGCCTTTGACTTGGGATACCAGCACTTAGCTGCAGGTTTATGCTCCAAATGCAGAGAGTCTGGCTAAAGGCAATTCTCAGTGCTTCAAGTAGCTTCAGCCTCTCAGTAGTAATCTTTCTTTCTGCTTTTATTTCTCACAAAACACTATGAATCTATGGAGAATATGGAGAATATGTGTGTTTGGAGCCCCCTACAACAGATGAAGTAGTGAGACATGCCAGAGCCCCAGGAGTCACCTGAAACTATAGGAACTCTACCAATCCAGGTCAGCTCTTTGAAGACTATTCAGTGTTATATTGGAGATGAAATTATTTTGCAATTTGTTGTGGACTAAAAATTATGAAGGTAGAATTCATACTGGAAGGATGCCCAATACCCGTAGGGATGCCAGAAAGAGTCCATTGTTCCCAACTACTAGACTGCCTTCCATTCTCTGCCTCAATTTTACATTCTAAGAGTTGGATGCCTCTTACTGTTACTGAATGCCCATTATTTAGGGTAAGGGTGAAACAATACAAATATCTTTCATGTTTTAAGATAATGTGTCTTGGGACACCTGGGTGGCTCAGTCAGTTAAGCGTCTTACTCTTGATTTTGGCTCAGGTCATGATCTTGCAGTTCATGAGTTCGAGCCCTGAGTTGGGCTCTGCACTAACAGAGCTAGTGAGATTCTCTCTTGAGATTCTCTCTTTCTCTCTCTTTCTTCCCCACCCCCACTCACACACACACACTCTCTCTTTCTCAAAATAAATGAACTATTAAAAAATATATAATGTGTCTTTCTCCACATGCAACTCAGCCACAGTCAAGATCAAAGCTCAAGGTTAAGGCTTAGTCTTTTTAGACCATTCATGGAATATTGCTCAGTCCTTGCTTTTCTGACCACGGTTCTCTCTGGTACTGAGCTATGAAGGGAACCTAAAGCCAGAAATTGCTTTTGCTAAATAACAAAAGAACTAAATTGCTAAATAACAAAAGAACTAAAGCTTGATTAAAATGACCCTACAAGGAAAATAGCCAATTTCATCTTTCCCATCATCATCTTGACTTCAGTATCCTTTTCCCCTATTGATATTAACACAGACACCAACTTTTCTTTCTTTGGTTGAAAACCCACTGGGGGCTCCACAGCAAAAACGACTTTTCATTCTGCAGCTTTCACATTTAGATATTATTCCAAGATGGGTACCAAAATAGCTCAAGTGTTAGAGGATAAATAGGCACAAGAAAAAAAAAAAACTAAAAATAACTAGCAAGAGCTAAAAAAGAATAATTAATTTTCAACATGAGGGAAAAATTATGTATTATATATAATTTAAGAAAAACAGTAGTCCCAATTTTGTGTTGCCCCAGAATGTGGAGCTATAATTCAGAAGATTGGCATGGAAATCAGTTGAAAATGAAAGAGATAAAATGAATGAAATGTGTGGACATCTTCAGAGTTAATCAACTTTTGAAAAAATGGCTTCTAAGTAGGTTTTTTCTGATCTAAAAGGTCGTCTATGTCTCAATACCCAAGAAAAATGATAACTAGCATTAGAGAAACTGCAGTTCAAGTAATGCACACATGGCAAGGGTAATGTAATCTTTGTAGAAGGGTAGAGACCTGCAGGGCATCTGAGAGCCAAGCAGATGTTCCCATCGTCCACTAGGCAAATATATCTTTTTCAGGCATAATAAACATGTCATTCAGATCGCTCAACTCTCGAAAGGGACTTCTGAAGTAGAATTCTGACATTAATTTTGTTTTCCAAGTGGCCTAGCGCCTATTAGAAATAAAATGCACCAAGTATCCAGCGCAAATAAGCTAATCTGATGTCAATGTGAGTTACACGTCCACTGTAGTTTATACATCAGTCTCTAATTTAAAGTTTGGCTAACTTGACTCAGTCCTCCAGGGCCTGCTAACCAACCCTGGGTAAACTAACAAAACCAAAAAGCTCAGCATGCAAAGTTGAGGAGCAGACCCTGGCCCTCTGATGACTCTAACCAAAGTGCAAACAACAAGCCCATCTGGATAAGCTGATCTATCTCCCTCAATGACCAACTCATTTGATCTGCAACAGATAGAGAGACACATTTCACTAACAGATCGTTTTCTAACATTATCTAATGAAGTCCTCCTTCTCCAAGTGCTTTCAGCAAATAGAATCCTCTTGTAAGTAGAATGGTTTAAATGTAGCAGAGGTTGGACTGACCAAATGACCTCTATAAAAATTAGCTTCTAGAGGCACCTGGGTGGCTCAGTCGGTTAAGCAACCCACTTCGACTCAGGTCATGATCTCATGAGTGAGTTTGAGCCCCTCCTTGGGCTCTGTGCTGACAGCTCAGAGCCTGGAACCTGCTTCAGATTCTGTGTCTCCCTCTCTCTCTCTGTCCCTCCCCCACTCATGCTCTCTGTCTCTCTCAAAACTAAACATTAAAATTTTTTTTAAAAAAAGTAGCTTCCAGATTTTTACTTGTTCATTGCTGCATATCTAAAAATTATTTTTTGTGCCCCCCCACTGCATTTTCTACCATTGCATATTTTAAAGATCTTCCTCTTTATTTGTCTACATCACATATCAGAAACCACCAAGTATCACCCTAGTAGTAATCCTGTGACCTCCCATTTATATACTTAGAAACTTGAATGCTAAAGTCAAAAGAACAATTTACCAAAACAATTGTATGCCATGGTGGGCTGCCAGGAAAAATATTCTGTCATTTCAGATTCATTTAAACTAAGACACAATCTGAATGATTCATCAGAACAATGATTGCTTATTGCAAAACAGTGCTGCCAGTGGATGTCTATTTATCTTGCTCATTTATTAATTCTTCGCCCTTCTTAAGGCATCAAATTTGAGGTGCATGTCAAAAGTTCCACAACTTTGTCCCCCGACTTTCCCACTGACTCACTGCCTGACTTAGGGTGCTTACTGAAACTCCCTGGGCCTGTTTCATGACCATCTGTAAAACAGTGTTAATGGGACCTGCCTCTCCCGGGAGCTGCAAGAACCGAGTTATGGTTTATAAAAGACTTTATGATTCATACATAAAAGGCACTATAAGAAAGCAAGCTGTCATTAAGCATTACAAACAATTTTAATCCCAATTATTTTCAAGTAAGGAGAGATGAATATCCTAAGCCTCCAAAAGATATGCACGTAGCATGATGATCCTGAGAATTTGCAAAACTAAGGTGGGCAATTGCTGGTTCAACTGCTGTTGTTTTTTCTGGGAATCGGAAATGTGGGTCACAGATAAATTCAAGGAGAGGCAAAATGAGGGGGACAGAAAGTCAAGTCTTGGCTCTGAGATCTGGCAATAAGAAAGTTTGCCACTTTCCAATTACCCACTGGAATAAGTCTACAAGAATTATAGATGAGAAATCTTCTTAATCGTCAACCACCTGCCCAAATCTGACGTTGACTTTACACTTCGGAAAGTGGGAGCAGTGATTTTCATGTCTTAGGGGTAACTAAACTAAGAGTTAATCCTATTGGGTTTGTTCTTATACTAGAGGATCTTATATCTAAAATACTAAATTATAAACCATATAAAGTGATGGAGAGGTATCTATGTTGTGCTTTAAATTTCCTAGAAACAGCTTAGGAGGAAGGAGGCTGTGGGGAAATTCATTATTCATAGCTTGTAAAGTTACAATGTTTAACACCAACTAATAATTCCACTTAGCTGAATTGTACTTATTTTCACCTTTAAATTATAACTGCACAGGGAAGAAGTAAATTTTTCCTATTATCATTTGGTGGATTTCCATATTAAAAAGCCTCCTGGGCACTCTTGGCACTGGAAATATCATAATAATAATTCGACTGATTAACATTCACCCTCTTTCAATTAAGAGAGTGCCTTCACTACAGTGATCTACTAGTGAATGGCAGTGTCTTGGTTATAATAGGGTGGGACTAGAAGTTAGCAATAAGTAAAGGACCAAAAAAGAAAAAAAATAGGAAAGAAGGGCGCCTGGGTGTCTCAGTCAGTTAAGTGTCCAACTTCGGCTCAGGTCATGATCTCATGGTTCGTGGGTTCGAGCCCCACATCGGGCTCTGTGCTGACAGCTCAGAGTCTGGAGCCTGCTTTGGATTCTGTGTCTCCCTCTCTCTCTGCCCCTCCCCTACTCATGCTCTGTATTTCTGTCTCTCAAAAATAAATAAGTTTTTTTAAAAAATTTTTAAATAAAAAATAAATAAAAACTTAAAGCAAAGGTAGTCATTAAGACGCAGGACGACTAAGGGACTTCTGGAAAAATGCAAAAAATTCCAGGTTTTCAACAGTCTTGCCAGATTTCCATTACAGAAAACTCAATTATCCAGGTAATGTCTGTAATTTAGATGAAACCAGCAAAAACTATTGTCTGTCTAAATTATCTCATCGTTTCCTGTGAAGATTACATATGAAAACTAGACTATCTGACTTAACTAACTGTGTGACCTTGAGCAAAATATTAACCTCTCAAAGCTTCTTTCCTTATCTGTAAATGTAAATTATAATAGGACCTACCAGGTAGAGTCTATGTGAAGGTTAAATAAACTAATACCTGGGTCATTTAGATAACCAAGAAATAAAGTTCTCTGATCCCCTTCCTCTCTTATTTAACTCAAGGCTTTGTAGGGGTCTGATTTCTCCCAAATAAAAATTTCAATTTATTTACAATTGTAGTAGCTTCTTAATCACATCTAACTCTTTAGCTATATGGATATAGCATGCAATTAATGAAATATAGAACCCAAAGGACTTGGAATACTTAATTGTTACAGTTCCATACTTTTAGAGCATGAATGGGACTCAAGATTGCAACACAAATCCTCAAATTCCATACAAGTTAATTGAAGAGCATTAGATCTCTTGATAATCTTCATATCTACGGCCAACAACAGCTCACTGGGTTGTCCCTCGTCACCATGGGGACACAGGTAAGGGTAGTCCTCCTAAACATTAGACAGCAAAGCTCTGAATGAGGACTCCTGCGGTGGTGAATAATACTTCACTTGGGGATTTTCAAAGTTGTCCAAAGTATTTCTAATTTACAGTACAGAGCAAACAAACGTCCCAAGGAAATATTGGTAGAGATCCTTGGGAGGTGATCTATAGCAGCCCGTGGTGAATGGAAACATGTTCTCTGAAGTCTCATGATAATAATAATTCAGTACTCATTTTATGAGAACTCATGATCAGAGGCTCTCACTCAGATATTGTTTTGACCCAATACTAGTATTTACCTTTAAATAAAGGGTAACATCTATAGTTATCCCCTGTGTTCAGGTTTACTTTTGTCATTCCGTTTTATAGCTCCTATTTTAAGCTCCCTTGCTGTTTTCTTTTTACCATTATTTTGATGTATAAATTGTGTTTCAATTTATTTTTTTTCAACTATTCATCTTGTCTTCGATGCTCTATGCCATCATCTTTAAAAATATTTTAAGATTTACCTCTCATAAAAGCCAAGAACTGCAAATAAGCTAAAAGTTCGCCAACACTAGAAGGAATTCATAAATTGTATGAATAGGCTATAGAATCCTACAAAGTAATAAGATCAAACAAACTGAGCTATCTCAACAACATGGATGACACAAATTGTTGAACCAAAAATGCCAAATACAAAATAATGCATATGTTCTATTTACATAAAGCTAAAAAGCTGGCAAGAGAAAACCATATGGTTTAGGTGGTGATGCTGTTTTATCTGAAGGCAAGGGAAGTTGGGATGAGGGGAAGTTAGTGGGGAGAAATGGAAGTATGATGGGAGAACAAAGCAGGTTTCTGGATGGCTGGGATAAAGCTCTTTGTTCTCTTGACTGGTGGTATTCGCTTTATAATTATGCACCATTTCGTACACATTTATTGTGTGCACTATTCTGTATAGAGTGCTATATCTCACAATGAAAAAATAATCTCACACTTAACTGTAAGCTTAAAAAGCAATGCCAGTATATATATACAATGGAGTATTACTCGGCAAAAAGAATGAAATCTTGCCATTTGCAACTGTGTGGATGGAACTGGAAGGTATTATGCTAAGTGAAATGAGTCACTCAGAGAAAGACAAATATCATATGACTTCACTCATATGAGGACTTTAAGAGACAAAACAGATGAACCTAAGGGAAGGGAAACAAAAATAATATAAAACCAGGGAGGGGGACAAAACAGAAAAGACTCATAAATATGGAGAACAAACTGAGGGTTACTGGAGGGGTTGTGGGAGAGGGGATGGGCTAAATGGGGAAGGGGCACTAAGGAATCTACTCCTGAAATCATTGTTACACTATATGCTAACTAATTTGGATGTAAATTTTAAAAAATTAAATTAAAAAAATAAATATAAAAAAAAGCAAGGTCAGAAAATGCATACCTTTTTCTTCTCTTATATGTTACTTGAAAACATTTCTATTTCTACCTATACCCCACCCTCACCTCCGACTATTTTTAAAACATTGTTATCACCTTTCAACGACTATTTATGACCTATTGAATAGATTTTACACCATAATTACAATATTCCTTTGGATTTCATTCTACTTGAAATTTTTTCAATATTTGCCATGAATCACTTTTCCTAAAAATAGTCCCATTCTAAATTTGAGTTTGCCTTTCTTTTCCTATCTTCTTAAAAATCTCTCATGGCTTAAAATGAGTGTGTTATTAGCGGTATACCTTTTTTTTTTTTTTAGCCAATTAATATCTGAAAATGTACTTTGCATTCCCGCGTGAATGAAAACTCAGTTAAGCATAAAATTCTCAGGATGAGCATTTCTTCCTTAAAATTCTGAAAGTCTTGATTTATTTCTTCTAGCAGTCCATGTTTCAAGGAAGACTCTGGGTATGAGGACATTCAAAAGACCGTGGTCCTTCTATTATATCTCCAGGACGCATGGACCAAACTTATCTTCTCCCTATTCAATGTCATCCCTTTATCCGCTTCATCTGAATTCTGGAAAAGCTTTTCAAACTTGTCCTTTCCATTAGGAATCCTTGCATCATGGAAAATCTTTTCCATTTTAATTCTTCTAATGCAAATTTTAGTCCTTCTCCTGCAGATTTTTTAAAAAAATTTTTTAATGTTTCTTTATTTTTGAGAGACAGAGACAGCATGAATGGGGGAAGGGCAGAGAGAGAGGGAGACCTAGAACATGAAGCAGGCTCCAGGTTCTGAGCTGTCAGCACAGAGCCCGAAGCGGGGCTCGAACGCATGTGCTGTGAGATCATGACCTGAGCCGAAGTCGGCCGCTTAACCAACTGAGCCATCCAGGCGCCCCTAAGATTTTTTTCTTGTTTTTTTTTTAATGTTTATTTATTTTTGAGAGACAGAGAGAGACAGCATGAGTGGGGGAGGGGCAGAGAGAGACTTCTGCAGATTTTTAAAATATTTTTCTGTGAGTAGAGCGGACACACAGTGTTGCAT
The DNA here is from genome assembly GCF_018350195.1 of Panthera tigris. Lineage (NCBI taxonomy): Eukaryota > Metazoa > Chordata > Mammalia > Carnivora > Felidae > Panthera > Panthera tigris. The sequence goes on along the minus strand of NC_056668.1, from coordinate 13,927,051 downwards.
TGTTTCAGGTGTAGAACATAGTGATTCGGCAAGCTTACACCTTATGCTGCGCTCACCACAAATGTAGCTACCATCTGTCACCATGCAACGCTATCACAATATCACTGACTATATTTTCCACGCTGTGCCTTTTATGCCCATGACTTACTCATTCCATATCTGGAAGCCTGTACCTCCCGCTCTCCTTCCCCCATTTTGCCCATCCCTCCACCCCCTTCCCTCTGGCAACCATCAGTTTGTTCTCTGTATTTATAGGTCCGATCTGCTTTTTGTCTATTTATTCATTTGCTTTGTTTTTTTATATTCCACATTTAAGTGAAATCAAATAGTCTTTGTCTTTCTCCGTCTGACTTGTTTTGCAGATTTTAAATCGGCTATCACATGCGACTTAGTTCCCTTTCTTCTTTCCCTACCTTGTTCAACTCCTGTTGTGTCTCTGTGCTCTGTCTGCTAGCCGGCTCCCTTTTTAACCTCAGCCTCTTGTTTTATTACCACACGCTTTTGTTCTGTATTTTCTAGAGTTTTATTGAAAGCACAAAGAGCTTATTCTGAATGTATTCTCCTTCCTATAGAAATCGATTTCTTTTAGAAATAAAACGTGCGCCTTTTCCTTTCAGGCCTCAGAACACTTGGCTTGGGACCACAGAGAGTTGCTCTGTTACGGTGCATCCATAGTTAATGAAGATGGTTTATCCTCTTTGGATCCCCCTCACTGACTTTTCTATTTTTCTTAAAATTTTCTTTGTAGATGTTAGGCAGCAAGGTTGCTTTCTATAAATCACATGTGTAGCTGACTGTTTCAGAGGCTGAGGAAATGGAGAAGAAAACTCTCTGGCGATCCACCTCGCTACAGGTCAGCTTCTGGCCTTTTCTTCTCTTTGGTTTACCCATAAGGCCAAGTTCATGGAAAATCTTGCCCCATCTGCTTTCCGGGGCTGCTGTTCACCACATCAAATAGAAAGCTAAATATGTCTAGAAGAAATGTCACCTCACTGGCAGCTTTCGGCTTGATATGAATCTTGCATGAACTCTCAAGTCTCCCTCCTGCAGTGCTTTCGTCTGCTGAGGATCCACATCCACGAACAGGCATCCAGCAGACATCCCTGACTTTCCCAAAGGTCCACCATGGTCTTTAAGGCTCACCCTCCAAGCTGGTCACCAGTGGAACATGTCTGAATGGATCAATCCACCCTGAATCCTCCTAGCCTTGCTTCATTTTGGAAAAATCTGCATTACATACAGAAGAAATGCCCCCAGCTTTTTAGCACACCCTTTTTATAATTTCCAGTGGGGATATCAGATTCCTGATATGTTTCTAGTGCTTCAGTTGTTCTAAAGGGAGTCAAAATGGTAGTGGCTTAGTGTACAAATGATCACAGCTGTCGTTTTCCGAAAGTCATAACATAAATATTCTTAAACCACCTCATGAGCTAGGAATTCCAGAATTCTCCAAGTGTGGCCAGCCCCAAAGACAGATAAGCAGTGACAGAGAGGTAGAGAGAACACCGTGTGCAGCCTGTCTCTTGGTAACGTCGCAAGCATCACATCCGTCATTTTGATGAGCCACCTCATTCGGTCCTCTCTTAGCTCCGTTTTCAGGTGACTCACCTCAAAACTTCCAGCTGCAAAATGGCCCAGGCACAGCAGGGGGTGGTGATGTTTTCCAAAGTCTTGTGAAATAAGACGATTTGTGAGCAGATTCACCTGAACGATATTTCTCAGGCTTATTGTAAGCTTTTACTTTTCCTTTCTCCCTGATGACTTTAACTCAGATGAGTGCATGGAGCTTTATGGCACTGATATAGAAAAAAATAAGATAGGCATTATTATTATCATTAAATAGGAATCCACTTACAGAAATGCATTTGCACCGTCTTCCATATTACGCTGCAGAAACATCGAGATGGAACTAAACACCTTTCTTAAAGCTCCAAATTTCAAAAGGTGTGCAGTTCTCGGTTCCCCATAATCTGCTGAGGAAGCTAGAATAATTATTTAGCAACTGGAAAGACATGATGGGTACATTCCAAATGTTTTCTGGTGATCTTCTGTCTGAATGAAGTGAGGAGGTATCCGAGGCGTCAATGAAGAATAAAGCACATAAAATACAAAGGCAGAATAACCACTTTCAACGTCTATTCGCGCCTGGTCTGATGAGAGAGCTTACAGCAGAAAGAGGCAATTTCCACCACCAAACTTCGGGGGAGTCCTTCATCACCTGACTTAACACCCACTACCCCCCAAACCCAGCACGAAGCTGCAGTCGAGAAGGGGCAAAATGATCTGTGCCTTCCATTCCTGTACTTCCAAGTGACTAAGGTTCAAATGTGTGAAGGTCCCGCTTGCCTTCTCTGACCATCAATTAAGTAAAATGAATGAGTTTGGGAAGGGTTACATCACCAAGGTAACCAAAAAACTAAATGTTGACAGTACTACCTTTCATCAGTCATCCACAATAATGAGGTATAACAAACTTCCCAGTGGCTTAAAATAATAAGTATTTATTTTGTTTATGAGTGTGTGTGTTGTTGATCCAGGCTGGATTTAGCCGAGCAGTTCTGGACTCAGCCGGGCTTACTCTGGAGTCTGGGGCCAGCAGGCTATTGGCTGAGGTAGGATGGCCTCAGGCTGGGATGTCTGGAACAGCTCGGCTCTGTTCCATGTGCCACATCTTACAGCAGGCCCGCCAGCCACCTTGTCACAGCAATCACAGAGGAGAAGAGAGCAAGGAAAACTCTGTAGGCACTTGGTCAAACCTCCACGTGGGGAGTCACATCTGCTGACATGCCATTGTCTGAGGCAAAGCACAGGTTGAGCTCAGAGTCAAGGGGTAGGATAGAACACCCAATCCAGGGGCACCTGGGTGGCTCAGTCTGTTATGAATCCAAGTCTTGATTTCGTCTCATGATCTCACAGTTTGTGAGTTCAAGCCCCCTGTCAGGCTCTGTGCTGACAGTGTGGAGCCTACTTGGGATTTTCTTTCTGTCCCTCTCTCTCTGTTCCTCCCCCACCTGTGCTCTCTCTTTCTCTCAAAATAAAGAAATAAACTTAAACAAAAAACACCCAATCCAGAGTGCACTGCAGAGTTACAAGAAAAAGGGAGTGGGTATAGGGAGAGATGTAGAATGGGAGCCACTGATGCAATTAACCTATTGTACTCCATTAATGCTAGTTTGTCTAGTGTATGAGCCATGATCCTGGGTAGGCTGTTTACTTTATCACATGCCCGATCCCTGATTGAGGGCCCCAAAATCTGGAGCTATTCACTCATATGAGAATATCCAGTCAACGCACCCCAAAACAGTTGAAACTGAGTCACAGAACAATTATGATTATAAATAAATGAAATTTAATTACCAATAGGTCAACAAAATTAGCTCATAGCCCAGAAACACATGAGACTGTGGTAAAACCGTCCTTGTCCTAATCTGATGCAGTGCAAGATGATTCTCTAACAAAACCGCAAGTCCTAGAGAAAAGTGAGTAACATCATGATGGTGCCTAAGGAAGACATACACAAGTTTACATGTAAGCAACAAAGGGAGGGTCCCTGAAAGAGAACATAAAATCAACCCTCAGGAGTGCAGGGCAAAAGTCATTGGTGTTCTAAATAATGTGCAAAAATAAATTAGAAATCAAAGATGTATTTCCTCAAAATAATGATTAGGAATGTATCACTGTTTGAAGATCAGTGTATTAAGGAGACTACTAGTTTGAGCTGCACTGAGTGCTTTTGAAACAAACTCTGCCCCTTGCTTAAAGATACTTGATGTTTGACACAGAATACTTAGCTATAGGTGCTTAGATGTTACACGGATTTGTTTGAGATCAAACTTTATCTCAAAGAGTTAAATATAACTCAAATATCTCGGGTTAAATGAATTATTTTTAATGTTTTTTAATGTTTATTTATTTTAGAGACAGAGAGACAGAGCACAAGTGGGGTTGGGGCAGAGAGAGAGGGAGACAGAATCTGAAACAGGATCCAGGCTCTGAGCTGTCAGAGCCAAACGCAGGGCTCAAACCCATGAACCATGAATCATGACCTGACCCGAAGTCAGACACTCAACTGACTGAGCCACCCAGACACCCCGGGTTAAATAAATTTTTGAGTTATAATTTACAGTGAATTTCCTACTTTCATCTGCGGAGATAGGAAGCCCAGATTGCTTGGGATGGTATCAATGTTTCCATTGTAGGCAATGATGGAATAAATCAAAATTCTTCATATTAATGTTCTTGTAATAAAATCACTAATAACTTTTCTTGGCCATTTGGCACAACTCTTGATTTAATCACCTGATTTGGATGTTTGGTCAGATGAACTTCTGGCTGGACCACAACTCATAGAGATAATTAAATGAAAACTGATTGGATTTTGCACATCTCCTAATATTTCCTGACTCTGATCAAAACAGTAAAGTCATGGCAATGATGGCTCCTTCCAACGAAAAGGACTTTGAATAAAACAATTCTACTATTGCGGCAACAGAATTATACTCCATTTCTGGCCCAGTTTTGTTCTGCCTGGTGATCTGTGAAGTTTCTCTTATCCTTCTTGATCCACTTTGTTTTTATCTCTAAGCCAGGATAGAAGTCTTTCTGTAACAGCTGTATGACCAGTCTTAACTCTCGTTTTACATTTTTTTTTTTTTTGAGACTTAAATATGGAAGCGGATCACGCAATACTGTGATAAGAGCCCTGTAATCAGTAGACACCCTTCTATTCAATTTCCCTGGACTGTCTTAGGCAGCTGTTTGGGCTGAGGTACTTTCAGTGGCCAAAGGACACAGCAAAGCCTCCTCACCCAGAGAGAATCCTATGAAATGCTAGGAACATTAGGTCCTTTCAGCCAGCCTCAAAGGAAAAATGGAAAAATTTGACCAAGCATCTTTCTTTTGTACAGCCAAGATTATCCCCTGCCTTCCTTCAATTTCCAGCCCTCACCGTCATATAGAAGGAGCAAAATTACGAAAGTAGCTCTTTATAACAGAAGGTCTGTTTCTTCCAAAATCTAATATTAGTGCAATTTGAAAAGCCTTCAAAAGAAAGATAAGGAGCCAACACCATTAGGCTTTTGTGGAAAAGTATCAGGAAGTAAAAAGGCTGATTTATGCTTTCCACTTCTGGACAAAAAAGATTTAATTCAGAGCTAAAAGATTCCACAATAATGAAAATAGCAAATTTTATTTTCTGTCCTTTGCTTCCACTGCCAAACACCAGTGAAAGTGCTCCATTAACTATTGTTTCTACACCCTGCCCAGGCTTCCCCTACGTGAACCTGTCTCAGTAACCCTGCTGAGATCGTTCTCTTAAAGATCACCAATGACCGCCTTAGAGCTTTTCCTTCTTTTATGGTAAAGTGTAACACAAACAGAAAATTGCATGAAACGAAAACATCAGTAATTTACCACAAAGAAAACACTGTGTACCACCGTCCAGGCCAGGAAAGAGAACACTGTCAACATCCCCAAAGCATTCCTTTATGCCTCTTGCCCAATCACTAATCCCTTCTTCCTCCCAAGATATATCTATCTGTCCTTACACTAACACTGCAGCTTAGTTTTTTCCTGCTTTCCAGTTTTTTATGAACAGAATCGTGTGTCTGCCTTATTATGGAATCGTGTTTGGCTCCCATCACTCAACATTCTGATGGTGATTTTCATCCATGCCATTCCATGCATCAGCTCATTCATTTTCACTGTTGTGCAGGTGTTTGCACTGAATGACTGACTATTCCACAATTTTATTTACCCACATTACTATGGAGGTACTTTTAGGTTGTTTCCGGTTTTGGCTATAATACATAACGTTGCTATGGAGCTTCTTATACAGGCTCTCTTTGGTTTTATTTATTCAAGTCTACAGTCTCTTAACGCACATGTGCACACATAGCTGTTGGATAATTAGGAGCAAAATTTCCAGACCATCTATTAACACTAATAGACAATTAGCAGTTGGGTTAATTTCCACTTCCACCAGCAGTATACGAAAGTTCTTGTTATCCCAGGGACTCCCCAGTGTTTGGTACTAGCTTTAGCCATTTTGGGGTACACACTCTGTCTCATTTTTCCTTTAATTTGCAATGTCCTGATGCAATAATAAAGCAAAGCACTTGTCCATATATTTACTGGCCATTGGATACCTTCTTTTGTAAAATGTCTCTTCAGCCCTCTTGATTATTTTTCTATTATGTTATCTTTTCCTTTATTGACACGGCCCTTTGTCAGTTACTTGTCATCCAAATGTCTTCTGCCACTCTTTTCAGGGTTTTTTTTTTTTTTTTGTAATAGTAATTCTTTTTTTAATGTTTATTTGTTTATGTTTGAGAGAGAGAGAGAGAGAGAGAGAGAGAACATTCATGACCAGGGGAGGGACAGAGAGAGAGGAAGACAGAGAATCCCAAGCAGGCTCTGCACTGTCAGGGCAGAGCCTAACCCAGGACTCAAACTCACCAACTATGAGATCATGACCTGAGTTAAAATCAAGAGTAGGATGCTTAAGTGACTGAGCTACCCAGGCTCCCCTTGTTTTTCCATTTCTTAGTGCCTCTCTTGTTTTCTTAGTTTCTTAAATATCTTATTTGTGATATCACTATAGTCTTGTCCTTCCTAGAGTTTCAAGTAAATAAAATAATAGATTATGTAGTCAGTTGCATGTGACTTCCTTCAATTCACATAACATTTTTCAGATCTATCCATATTGTATGTGTTAATGTTTTACTACTTTTTACTTCTGCATTAATATTTTAATATGTTTACTTCCTGAATAGTATTCCATAGTATAGAAATACCACATTTATTATTTGTTTTTTAATTACCATTTGGCCATTTGGGTCATTTCCACTTTTTGGTATCTATGAATAATGTTGCTATGTACATTCTTGTACATAATAGTACACATATGTTCCATTTCTCTTGGATAAATAACTAGTAATAGGATTGCTGGGTCATATGTTAATTTCAAGTTTCACTTTATAAATGCTGCCGTTTTGTTTTCCAAAGTACTTGTACCAATTTTGCATTCCCACTAACAACATTGTCCAGCATCCTCACCAACCCTTGGTATTGTCAGTCTTTTTAATTTCAGCCATCCTACTAATGTGTGATAATATCTCATTTTGCATTTCTCTGATCACTAAGGGCATTAAACATTTTTTTCATGTGCTTATTGGCTATTTTAATTTATGAAGTATCTGCTCACATCTTTTATACATTTTAAATTAAGTTGTTTTATAATTATCAGGTTGTGGGGCACCTGGGTGGCTCAGTTGATTAAGTGTTCGACTTTAGTTCAGGTCATGATCTCGTGGTTTGTGAGTTTGAGCCCCACGTTGGGCTCTGTGCTGACAGCTCAGAGCCTGGAGCCTGCTTCAAATTCTGTCTCCCTCTCTCTCTGCTCCTCCCCCACTCACGATCTGACTCTGTCTCTCAGAAATAAATAAATGTTTAAAAATTTTTTTTTAATTTATAATTATTAGGTTGTAAGAAGTCACTGTACATTCTAGATACAAGCCCTTTGTCAGATACATGTTTTGGAAATAGTTATGTCATTGACTTTCAAACTTTCTTTTTATCCAATATGTGTATTTAAGGCTCTAAATCATCCTTTAAACACAACTTTAATTGCATCCCACAACTTTAGTAAGTAGTATCTTTATTATCATTCACTTCAAAATATTTACTATTTTCCCTTATGACATCTTTGACCCATAGGTCATTTGGAGTGTATTCACTTCCAAAGCAGATATGTTCTGGTTAACTTTTTGTTGCTGATTTTTATAGTTTAATTGCTCTGTATTCAGTGAAATTTTCCATATGATTTCAGTCCTTTAAAATTTGTTGAAACTTGCTTTATGGCCTTGCATATGATCAATTTATGTAAATTCTCCATGTGTGCTTAAAAAGAGTGTATATTTCATAGTTGTTGGTTATAGTTTCTATATCTCTAATTAGGTCATAATTATTCATGTTTTTCAAATCTTCTATTTCCTTACTTTTCATCTGCTTGCTCAAACATTTTTTGAGAGAGGCATTTTAAAATTCTGTTATGATTGGGAATTTTTCCACTTCTGCTAATTTTTGCTTTATAGGTCTCGTTATCAGGTATACACAAAAATAGAATTTTTGTATCTTCTTGGTGAAGTGAATATTTTATTATTTTGAACACTATTTTCTTTATGTTTTTGCCCTAAAATGTATATTGCCAGGTGTGTGTGTGTGTGTGTGTGTGTACAAGCTTTCTTTTGGTTGGAGTATATCGCCTCTCACCTTTTGTCTTTTGCCTTTAACTTTATACTTTTGATGCATCTCTTGTAAGCTGTGTATAGTTCACTGTGTATCTTGTTTGACAAACTTTGTGCTTCAGTTGGGAGAGTAGTTCATTTACAGCTAATATAATTAGTGACATTCTAGGTTTCCATCTGTTGCCAGACTCAATCACTTCTATTTGCCTCACCTACTCCTCGTTTTTGTCTCCTTTCTCCTTTTGGAATAAGTATTTTTATTATTCTATTTTTTTCTATTATTTTAGTAGTAATATCTGCCCTTATGATTATTTTGGCGGTTTCCCTAAAATACAATAGACAACAATACAAAAGACAACAATATTTACCCTTGAGTTATCAAAGTCCAATATTCCTTGGCACTTTTTCTCTCTTCCAGACCAACGCAAAAAACTTAGAAGATTTTAATTTTATTCATTCCCCTTCTTCTTATATGATATTGTCATATTTTCTCAGAAGGCTCCACTATTATTTTTAACATAGTCATTATTCATTTAAATCTGTTCATCTGTTTCTCATTTTCACTGCACTTTATTTCTTCCTGTATCTCAAATTTTGAGTCTGAATAATGTTCTTTCTGTCTTTGGTGTAGATTATAGGTGATAAATTCTCCCAGTATTTACTTATCTGAAAATGCTATTTATCTATTTTTGGAAAGTATTTTCACTGGGTACAGAATTCTCAGCAGCACGTATTTACTATAACGCTCTAAAGATAACATTTCATTACCTTTGAGCTTTGATTGTTTCTATTCTGAAGTCAGCTTATCACTCTAATAGTTGTTTCCTTGAAAATGGTTTGACTTTTTCCAGCCTCTGGATACTTTTCTGATTTCTTCTTTGCTTTTGGTTTCAGATGTTATATTTTAAAAAGCCTAAGTTGGTTAGTTTTTTGGTTATTCTCTGGCTTGGGGTCTGTAAGGATGATTGAATATGTGAGAATATTTTTTCCTAACTTTAGAAAATTCTCAGACTTGATCATACTGCATAGTGCTTCCTGCCCATTATCTGTCTTCAGTGCTCCAATTGTTCCAACTCATTCTTTTTGCCATACTGTTTACACTCTTCTCCTGTTTCTAATTTTAACTCAACATACTTCTAATTTTAACTCAACATACTTCACTTTGTATTTTACAGCTGTAGACTTTCCATGCAGTTAATTTCCATATGGATTTGCTTTTGATTCAGTTTCAGAAATTGGGATCATTCAAAGCATGACCTCAGTCTTTTCTAGGACTACCTCCAATTCACCTTCACTCCCAGGGTGTAATAATCTGGGTTCTCAACCCCAAATGAAGAATCTTACCACATCCTACCAAATGGTTCTGGACTTTAATTTTTTTGTCCCTAGCCACAAGTGGTTTTCAAAATTTCTATCCAGTATCTCAGCTTCTCAGTTATCCCCTCCAGATTTAGCAGATGTGTCTAAGTGGAAAACAGCCCTAAATGTCAGGCTCACCTTTCAGCATGAGTCAACCCTGTTGCTTCTCTGGTGACTTTAAATAAATAAACTTTTTTTTTTTTAACATTTTGTCCAGACTTTCTATTTGTTCTTAGTGTGAGGATTAGTTCAGATTACCTTGTTCATTGCTGGAGAACAAAAACTTAATTTGTTTTAAAACCCAATATCCTTTCCTGGATCATCACCCTCCTCTATTCTCTGAAGCATTCAACTCTTGCTTAATTTATCCCTCTAGATTTTCTTTTCATTTTCATCAAATGAATTTCCAATTTATTTTTCCCTTTCTTATTGCTCTATGTGGTCCTTATATTCCTCTAACTATTCTATAGTTCCTCCTCTCTTATTTTCCAGGACTTTATTTGCCCTTTCTACACATTCTTTTGTGTAGATGTCTGTCAGAACAAATATGTCTTCATACACACCCTTCAATAAATTTATCTACTCCTATAGCAGCAGCTGTGTGGATGATTCCCACATCTTCATTTCCAGTTGGAAAATATTTATGATTACACCTCATATTTTTAACTACTTAGAGGACCTCTCCATTTAAATATCTAGTTTTAATGTCACCTCCCTTTCAAATGAACTTCTCATCCTGACCAAACTACTTTGGGGTGGTCTAGGGCACTGGGAAGGGAAAGAAAGAACAGAATATGTTGACACGCCATATTAAAGTTATTTGATGACTCCACTGATTCAGAAAATAAAGATTAGATAGAAGAAGTAAAGGTGATTCCAAGTTTTCTTGCCTAGAAGACATAAAAGCACCTCCATTTGATATAAATTAGTTGGCTGGACAGAAAGCTGCTTGGGGGAGACAGGTGTCGACGCTTTTCTTCTCATCACCCATCTCTCTAACACCTGCCCCAGATCCTCCCCACCACGTCCATTAGAAATATTTCCTGAGGGGTGCCTGGGTGGCTCAGTCGGTTGAGAATCCGACTTCGGTTCAGGTCACGATCTCACAGTTCGTGAGTTCGAGCCCCGCGTCAGGCTCTGTGCTGACAGCTTAGAGCCTGGAGCCTGCCTCAGGTCCTATGTCTCCCTCTCTCCCTGTTCCTCCCCCACTCATGCTCTGTGTCTCTCTCCTTCAAAAATAAATAAAAACATTTAAAAAAAATTTTTTTAAGAAATATTTTCTGAGTAATGCTTTCACAGTATCCTCCCTAAAATATAAGATTTCTCACATCATTCCAAATATTAAGAATCCAGAGTGTCACTTGTTACCTTCTGTTCCAACTCCAATCTAATCTGTCATCAGCCATTGTTTCCCACAAGGCAATTCTTCTCTAGTCAATAAATTTCACCAAAATACTTCATCTTCCTTCCGCTTCCAGACTGTTCTTCCCGCTGATCTCAAGTCCAAAAGATTTTCTCCATTTCTATAATCTTATTAGTCTTAATCACTCTTCAAGATTTGGTTCCAGCCCCACTTCTGCCATGAAACCCTCTGTGACTACATCAGTTCTGCCGCTTCCAACATTCTCTCAAAAACCTACTGTACAAGAGTGATGCCAGAAAAATGGCAGCATAAGAATTTCCAGTGCTCATCCCCCCTATTCCCCCAACCTCAGAAACATCAACTTGAACCACTATCCATGAACAAAAATACCTTTACAAGAGCCAAGGCTTCCAGGCGAGGGATTACAGTACCTGAATGCAGCACAGAAATAAGAAAGGACTCACTGAAAAGAGTAGGAAAGGTAGATTCATGCTCCCCCCATCACGCTTCCCCAAGCCCAGGGAACCCAGAACAGAAAGAGACACTCTTCCCATGGGAGAAAGAAAGTGAAATAAGTGGCTGACCTCACCTTGGACCCTCAGCACCAGGCTTAGGCAACTCCCTGCAGGCTCTCCAAACCCATGGCAGATGGCATATGTGGCCTGTTTGTCCCGAGGTGTTCACCCTCTCAACAGCACTAATGATATACAGAATCATTAAATAAAATTGGAATGTTCTCCCCGGGTCAAAGGAGGATACACAAAATAGGATGAGAATTTATTCATTACTTAAATGTTATCAGCAAACCAGAGGCAGCACTGGAGAGACATACATTTCCTCAAATTTCAGGGCTATCTTGACTCTCCCCAGGCTTAAAGCAAAGGGGGAAAATGAACGAGAATGTTTATAAAGACAAAATCCAGAACACTAGCTTTAGTTTGATATGTCTTAAAATGAAACACGGAAAGAAATATATCATTGAATTTTATCAGCATTAATAAAACAATTTAGCTTAAAAACGTTCATATGAAGAAAAGAGGATTTTCATGTTATTTATACATAGAGAGCCAAATATTTACTTCCGTGGCTCTCAGTCTTTTAACCTTCTCACCTTGTGGCGGATACATAATGCCCTGAAATTTGCTTTCGGGGTTGCTAGAGAATATTTGTTGTATAGAACTGTAAATACTGTGGCTGGTTTTGACATTTAAGGAGCAGGTGGTATGGTGTGAAATGCTCCAGTGTTTCAAAACCTGGCAGCTTGGGTTCCATACCTGAACAAAGCGGGGAGAGAGCAGGTGAAATTTCCTGACCTGTGGAGTTTTCCAAAGGGCAAACTTAATTAACTGCATCCCAGTTGGTGCTTGGGGGTGGGAGGGAAGTAGGGGACAGAGTTCTACAGGGGACTCAGGAGGCAGTGCTGCTGTGTCGGCTGCCCACCAGGCATCACGCTGGCCAAAAGTAGGAGGAAGAGTAATTGCCCCAGAGAGTTCAGTAGTTTCAGCAATGCTGCCAGAACTTGATTGAGAAATAACACTTCAACAGTCTCAGAAATAAACACTTAAATTTGCCACCAGACCTTCCTCTTTTAGGAGAATCCAGGTTATGAGAGCAAAGCAATACGTTTGAATAATACAAGAGCCTCTTTTCTAATGCTTTTTGCCACTCAGAACAAGAATGTTTAAATACATCAAACTAAGCTTCCCTAACTGAAGCACAAAATAACATAATTTATCTTGAAAACTTGAGTTGCAAACCTTGACCAAACTATGCATCATTATAAAGCGATGACCATTCTTCTCAGGACCAATGCATATATGCAATTGTCCCTTGAAATCTTTAAAATTATTTATTTATTTTGAAAGAGATAGAGTGCCAGCAGGGGAGAGGAGCAGAGAGAGAGGGAGAGAAAGAATCCCAAGCAGGCTCCACGCCATCAGCATAGAGCCCAACGTGGGGCTCAAACCCACAAGCAGTGAGATCATGACCTGAGCAGAAATCAAGAGTCAGACTCTTAACCAACTGAGCCACCTAGGCACCCGTGGCTTGCAATTTAATAGCTTCAATTTATTTGCTCACTACGTGCCAAGCTATGTGTTGTCCCTCACTTAAGCTTTGGAACAACCAAATGAAGTATGGGTTCTATAGTTATTCATTTAACAGATCAGAAATTAAAGGTACACAGATATTGGATAAATTGCCCAAGTTACCTCTCTAGTGAGTGGCAGAATTGGATTAAGATCCAATCAGTCTAGTTCTGTGTTCCATACTCTGAAACCACTACAACATACTGTTTTCCCGGTGAGAAAGCAGGTCACAAACACAGTCAGCTTTCAGAAGATGGTGCAAAATGTTCCTTTCGCTTCCCAACTGGTTGCTTTTCAATCAGAGCCAAGGTCACCTTGGATGGGCACCAGGAAGCTCTTGTACCTTGGTGAAATTTTCTTCTTTTTCTTCTTCACGACACTACTGCGACCATCCTTCCACTGCCTTGGTGGCTTAGGCTCAGGAGGCTGCTTGCACCTCATTTCAGGGCTAGAGGTACATACTTGAGTCCCCACACTAGAGGGGAACCTCACCTTCCTCAGGGTGAAGCAGCCACAAGACAAATAAACCTCTACTTGGCTTCTGACCTCTACTTGTGGCATAATTTTGAAGTGTCCCATAAAGGCACACTTGATGCTGATGTAGAGGAAGGAATTGGGAATAAAGAAATAACTTGGATTAGTCAGTATTCTCCAGAGAAACAGAACTAATAGGATATATACAGAGGGAGAGATAGACAAAGGTTGTTTATGAGGAATTCACTCCTGCAGTTACAGTGGCTGAGAATCCTATGATCTGCCTTTTTGTTTAATACACACCCTTGATGGATTAGGTAAGCCCCACCACGTTGGTGAGGCCTAATCTTTACTCAGTCTGCAGATTCAGCTGCTAATCTCTTCCAGAGATTCCCCAGCAAACACTCAGAAATAACGTTTTACCAGCTATCTGGGCACCCTTTCACCCAGTCAAGTTGATGCATAATGTTATCCAACAGAACACCAACCTGCAAAACACACAACACTGTCAGTCTGGTTTCAGCCAGCCTGGAGACTCCTTGTCTGCAGCAGAGTATGGGACCTTGGCTCACGGGCAATAGTATCTAGGGCAACACTCAAGGGCAATTCTGTCATTCTTTTTTTTTTTTTTTTAATGTTTATTCATTTTTGAGAGAGAAAGACACAGAGCATGAGCTGGTGATGGGCAGAGAGAGAGGGAAACACAGAATCTGAAGCAGGCTCCGGCTCCCAGCTGTCAGCACAGAGCCCAACGCAGGGCGCAAACTCGTGAGCCATGAGATCATGACCTGAACCAAAGTTGGTCGCTTAACCGATTGACCCACCAGGCACCCCAATTCTTTTGTTCTTTGTAATGGAATAATACTTTTGTTTAATTAGAAAAGAAATTGCCTATTTGGTGATAGCTGAGGGGGACAGTAGCACATCAACTTACTCAACTGTACTTCGAAGCACCTCCCATGAGAAGACACATGGATCTGAGACCTATCAAGGAGGCACTGAGTATGTCCTTCTGTTTGGGCGTTAGCATATAAAGGAGTCATGTAGCTCCCTTAGGAAACCACCAGGCTGTCTGTGTGGTCTGACTTAGCCTAGCATAGGACAGGAAATATTGGCCTGTCTCAATGTAGTTGTTAGCTCCTCTTTTTCCAGTATGTTGCCCTGGTATCTTGATTCCCTTCTGTATGTTTCAATTTTCTCATCTGCAAAATGAGGGGTTCAGCTCAATGATCCTTAGGGTTCCCAAAGCTCTACAATCATTTACTATTGGATCTGATATTGAGAACGAATGAAATGAACTTGGAAGAGTCCTTGGGGTTGGTCCTTAGACCAGGTAATCCTTAGACGAGACCGCACCCTGCAGGGGAAACACACCCCAGCCAACAGGAAACTCAACAAAAATGATTGCCAGCTTTTGTTTGCACTCTCTTAAACATACCAGGAAAGAGGACAAGTGTGCTACCAGGACAAAGCACAAAGAACAGGTGAGGGACTGTTCCCTCCCTGTCCCCAAGCTCTCACTTACACTGACCACAGTCGACAAGCAGGCTGACTTTTGTTTGGTCCTCAGTTCCAAGAAGAACCAGGGATTAAGCAGATGCCAGGCCCTGGCCCAACACTCAGGAGGCTCAGCTTCCAGGGACATGGCGTTCCTGCCACTTTTTGACACTCAACCAGATCCATGCATTGCCTTCCTTGTCTTTATGAATAAAACACAGTGGGCAGCATCTTTAGAGGGAAATGGACTAGTTCGCCTCACATAGTGCTAGTGCCTGGGCCAGGATGGGACAAGCAGGTGAGTAAGCCCGGAATTTAGGGAGGCAAGGTCATTCTAGTGTTCCCTCTACACTTGCAGGACACTGAAAGTGAGCGCCTTCTTGTATATTATGCCCCAGGCTCTCTGCTTTATACACATCTAGTCAACATTTGCATGACCTTGCCTCTTCAATTTTGTGCTCCAATCACCTGCTCGTCCCATCCTGGTCCAGGCCCTGATGCTGTGTGAAAAGAACCAGCCCATCTACTTTTAAGGACACATCAGTTGTTTACTTGTGCTGATAAAGAAGGCAGGGCTAGGTATATCTGATTGTGTCTAAGAGGGTGGCAGGGACTGCCCGAGCCCTTCGGTGTTCTGCCAGGGTCTCATATCTGCTGAATTCTTGTTCTTCTTGGTGCTGAAGGCCAAACAGAACTCACATAATCCTGGGCCTGTGTTTTGTGCTAATTCAATAGGGATTTGTGGACTTGAATGTCCTCACTTGCCCAAGTGAACTTAGGTCATGATCTCATGGTTTGTGAGTTGGAGCTCTGTGTCGGGCTCAGTGCTGACAGCTCAGAGCCTGGGGCCTGCTTCGGATTCTGTGTCTCCCTCTCTCTCTCTGCCCCTCCCCGGCTCATGCTCTGCCTCTCTCTCAAGAGTAAATAAAACATTTTAAAAAATGCTTTTTTTTTAATGGGGCTCAACTCATGTCCATTTTTAAACCCTAAAATAGTCATTCTTTATTTTTAGTGTGCATAAAAATCACTTGCATCATATCCTGAAAATGCATACTCCACCTGTATTAGCTTGTGAGGGCTGTCAGCACAAAGTGCCAGGGACTGGGTAGCTTAAACAGCAGAAATTTGTTTTCTCACAGTTCTGAAGCTAGAAGTCCAACATCATGGTGTTGGCATATTTGATTTCTCCTGAGGCCTCCTCCTTGGCTGCTGAATGGCCAGCTTCTCACCATATCCTCACATGGTCTTCCCACTTCTTATAAAGACATCAGCCAGATGGGTTGACTAGGGTCCACCCTAATGGTTCCATTTTAAATTAAGGACCGCTTTGAAGACCCTATCTTCAAACACAATCAGATTCTGAGGTCCTGGGGATCAGGGCACCAACATATAAATTTTGGGAGAACACAATTCAGCCCATAGCCAAGTCCTCTGCCTGCTCATGCCCCACTCACATTTTGATCTGTAAATCTGAGATGGGGGTCAAAGATCTTTTGTGCATTTCTTTTCATTTTATTATTTTTTTTAATGTTTACTTATTTTTGAGAGAGCAGAGAGAGACAAGTCGTGAGCAGGGGAGGGGCAGAGAGAGAGGGAGACACAGACTCCAAAGGAGGCTCTAAGCTCCAAGCTGTCAACACAGAGCCCCGACGTGGGGCTTGAACCCATGAACAGCAAGATCATGACCTGAGTTGAAGTCGAATGCTTAAATGACTGAGCCATCCAGGCACCCTTATTTTGTTTTGTTTTAAAGGAGCACCCCTGTAATTCTAATTCCTCCTAATTTCCCCTGGAGAAGTCTCCCTACTGCTCTGCCTACTTCTTCTCATAAATCTCCCATACTGAGTGTCTCCACCAGTCCCTAAGTTTGGGGGTTTTGTCCTCTTCCTTAAGGTTTTAATCTATTTCCAATGTATTGAACCACAGGAGCTAATAAAACCAGATTTCATCAAAAGAGGAAGCATCACTTATCTTTGAGTCTGCATCTCAGGCTGAGAAGCAGCATTAGAGTGAGAAAGACTCAACAAGAAATGAGAAGCCAGGTCCCAGTCCATCTTCAGAACCAGCCTCCCCTCTCCCAATAGAGGAGATACTATGGGTCCATGAAAGAAACATTGCCAGCGAGGTTCCTGAGAGAACAGAAAGAAATCCCAGTGGGATTGAGGACCGTCTGTGTTGGTGGCCCCTAGACAATGCTACCACCAACTCCCCAGGGGTCCCACATGGGCACCTAAGGAGCACGCACTACTTTGCTCCAGGTTGACTGGGCTCTACTGGCAAGGAAACGCACACCAGTTCCAGCCAGATGTTCCTCCCGTCCCTCACACCTTTCACGCACACTGACTACTGGGCATTTCAAGACCACATCTTCCCAGAAGACGCCACAGATCCTGTGCTTCCAAGTTTGGCTTTTAACTGCCAGAGCAGCACTGTCTCTTGCTGGCAGTAATGCAAACAAGGAAGCAAAACGCCCAACCCAAAGACACATTTTCCCCTTGAAATTTTTTGAACACAAGCCCATGAATTAATCAGAATCTTAAAGGTACAGTTCAGTTTGTCCTTTAATAAAATGATAGAGTCTAGAGGCCTTATATTTCCTTCCCTCTCAGGCAGACTTATCTTCTCAGTCCATAGCATTCTGCCTACAGCACAGTTTTATGAAATTCCAAAAATATAAAAACAAGAATTATTTATAATTTCAGACCTAGTCTGTTTTGATCAGATTAAGAGAAAAATGTTTATGGTGTTTTGATAAGAAAAATCAGAAGCAAAACCAAAGCAAGCCAAAGACTATTTCTGATTTAAAAACATGAGATATTAAGATGTGGCATATGATAAAATTTAGTACATGTATCAAGAGGTTTTCTCAAAGAGGTTTTATTTTCCCCAATTCAATCAATGTCTGTTCAAGATAAGGACAGAAATAGCATTTCAAGGATGTTCTCAAGGCTATATTAAAAAGATCCAAAGACTCCAACTTATGAGAAGCCATTGACAGGGTCAGCCCCTTAAGAGATATCAATAGTTTATAATCCAAGACAAAAGCAGGGAAGGTGAATACGGCTTCCGTAGAAGCAACATGACCACAGATCAACTAATACCTTAATATTACCCTTTCTGCCAAGGAAAATGTGTTCAATACATAATAATTTGCTAGATCCAAAATGGCCTCATTAGTCCTCTCCAATTACACATGTATCCAGGGAACTCATCTGAAAAATATTTATGGTTTTTTCACAATTTCTTTTCCCCTCTTTCTACCTTTGAAGGCTGGGCGTGGGGTGGGGGCGTGTGATGACCAGCACAGCTGTGTTGCGACCATCACAAGATATGCATGAAATGAAAAGCTAGCACACCACACCCGGTAAACTCAAAGCATAGAAAGAAGCTGGGTCCCCGATGTCTCACTGAGCTGATAAGCCAACTCTGAGAACCACTTGTCTGCAGACTTCTTGCTAATTAGACTGTGAAAGTCCTGTGATTGAAGCCAGTGGTTTTGAAAGTCCGGTACCTGGCCCAGCACCAGTGTCATCTGGGAACTTGTTGACACACAAATCTTTGGACACCACCCAAGACCTACTGAATGAGAGGCCCTGAGCATGGGACCCAGAAATCCATGCTTCGCCAAATCCTCTGGGTGATTCTGACACAAGTGAACTTTGAAGCCACTAGTTTAAGCCACTGTTGGTGTGTTTTCTGTTCTTTTCAGCTGGAAGGATTCCTGATTAATAAAAGCAATGGTGTCAAATCTCAGTGAGTGTTACCTCTCTATTATTTATTACACAGAGCTTTTCCTTCTAACAATACCTATCACACTGTTACAGGGTCACAAGTTATTCACACTGCCCATAAAACTTCAGGAAAAAAAAATGCATATCCGTATTTCTTCACTAAAACTCCATATTCCTTATTATCTCCTGTGCTGCTAAATGGTGTTCATGTGCATATGCACAAATCAGAACAGCCAATCAACATTTTGGTCTTTTCCGGTTGAAACTGCCTCTTTTCGGTGAAGTCTCTTCTGGGTCAAATCCCTACCAAAGCTGGTTTAAATAGCATCTTTAGGATTTCTCAGCCTCTTCAACTGTAGTGCTAAGCATTGCTCTCTCTCTCAGCATTGCTCTCCAGAAGGTGGGTGGCTCATGAGTTCTTGGCAAGGGAGTGAAGGAGTATCCTGGCTCCTACAGCCTCTGGGCCAATGTCCCTTGTCCTACTGCTGGCATCTGTGGCTAGATTTGGTGGCTTGTGTGACCAAAGGTTTCATTTCCCTTCCTTTGGCCACTGCCTCATGGGGCTTTTGAACTGACACCCTCAGACCTTGGAGACCCTGCCGTGCCCACCAAGCAGTGTCTGGCCTCAGCTGTAGTGTGGCATGGCCCCACACACCAGGCTCTTGGTCTCCTGGGGTAAATACAAGAGATTGGAGGGCTGTGCCTTCCATGAATGCTTCAGGAAAGCTCGATCCATTTGCATCTTGTTCTGAGCCATGGAATTCACTTTCCTAGTCTGTCCCCGGGTTGGTGAAGGGGAAATCTTTGACGTAATCTCATGCTAGAGTTGTTAGAATCCTTTGCTTACCTAACAGGTTAAAGACCCTGCATCAGCGGTTCTCAGCCTACGGTGATATTGTTTCCTGGGGAACATTTGACAATGTCTGGAGACATTTTTGTTGCCACAACTTGGAAAGGGGAGAAGGTTGCCCCTGACATCTAGGGTGTAGAGACTAAGGATGCTGCTAAATATTCCATAATTCTCTGGTGTATAGCCCCAGGACTCCCACCTGCTGGTATATATGCCCTTCATATTCTCTCCCTTAAGTTTGGGGAAAATCTGCAAATATGATGGGATATTGCTCCCATGATTATGCTTCCTTTTTTTTTAACATTTATTTATTTTTTTAATGTTTATTTATTTTTGAGAGAGAGGGAGACAGAGTGTGAGCAGGGGAGGGGCAGAGAGAGAGAGGGAGACACAGAATCCGAAACAGGCTCCAGGCTCTGAGCTGTCAGCACGGGGCCTGACGTGGGTCTCGAACTCACGAACCACGAGATCGTGACCTGAGCCCAAGTCGGGCGCTTAACCGACTGAGCCACCCAGGCACCCCCCGTGATTTATTTCTTGATGTGACAAAAGGAAGATCCCTAATCAATAGGGATCTATTTGTTTCTTGATGTGACAATAATGAAGATCCCTAATCAACTGACTTTGAATTAAGCAAGAGGCAGAATATCCTGTGTGGGCCTCACCTAATCAGGTGACAAGAAGGAGCAGCTGGCAGTTTTTACTGGCCTTGAAGAAGCAAACAGCCGTGTTGAGAACTGCTTAAGGAGGGGACCGTGAAGTAGGACCTGCAGGTGGCCTCTAGTTGGTGAGAGTAAGCCCCATCCAACAGCCAAGAAGAAAACAGAGGCCGCTGTCCTACAACCATCAGGACACAGGATCTCAGATGAGAATTGTGCCCAGCAACACCTTGATTTTTCAGCCTTGTGAGACCCTGGGCAGAGCACCCAGCTCCGTGGACTTCTGACTCATGGCAACTGTGAGGTAAAACATGTATGTGATTTGAAACCACTAGGTTTGTAGTAACTCGTTATACAGCAATAGCAAACTAAAATGGATGCACAGGGCATCTCCTCCGGGATGTCAACGGCACCACTGCTGAGAAACCATGCCCTACAGGAAAAATGTGTTCTCCGTGCCTCTCTTTGTCCCCTCTTTGTTTGTTAAGGAATAGAAGGAGAGAACTTCCGGGCCTTTCACATCCTCAGGGTGTCCCTCATATTTGTTTTATTCTAGCCAGGTACATGGAGGGTGGGAGGGTGGGGAGGTAAGACAGGGAGGACATCAGAGAGGTCAGATGGGAGTGACTATTAAGTCGTGCGAGTGAGGTACCATGAGAGCTGAGAGCCTGCCCTCTCACCCCCTGTGAGGCCATGAGCAAAATCCTCCCCCTTTGCTCTGCTGTGTGACTTCATATCTGCTTCTGGGTGTGCAAGAAGGTATGGAAAATGCCAGAGTCCTGCTTTGTGGCGGGCGCCACGGGGAGAACAGAGACTTTCCTGGCCACGCCTCAGGGAAATCTCCAAAAACCTGTTGGAATAGGCATTCTTATGCCAATTATTATCCTTTTTATGGATGAGGAAATTGAGGCTGACAGGAGTTGGGCAATTTTCCAAAGTAACTCAGCTAATGATCAGCTGAATAAGGATTTAGACTCGAGGAGGCTAAACACTGCCGCCGCCTCCTCTGTTCTGGAAATCTGGGGACTCTCAAGGCTCTGTTACCATGTCTTCCTTACTTCATAAACATGCCTGTGTGACGAGGGGCACCCATCCCTGGTTACATTCGAATGACCCAGGGAGCTTTTACAAAGTGCCGATTCTCCTTGTCCCCCTCCTGCTCCTCCGTCCCCAGCCCCAGACACCGAAGAAGCTGATTGCATCGCACTGTGGCCCCAGGAATGGCTCTTTGTAAGAGTCCTGGATGATTCTAACGTGCACCCCAGGGTTAAGAACCATCACTCTAAAAATATAATTCTATTCCATAAATGAGGAGAATATGTCCAGGGTCGTTTGTTCTTTTGGAATGTTTTCAAATGGTTTCTCTTTTTAGCAGCGATATCAGTGATTGCGTGTCGCTACTTACCATTGCAAGGGTCAGGATTGTTTGTTTGGCTTTGTTTGGTTTTGTTTTTTTCTTCCACAAGGAAAACCTACAACAGCCAAGCAGCTGGCCGAGGCTGAGAGGAGATCCCTGGTGTGAAGAGATGTGCCATAGCACTGCGCTGGCAGGCCAACCGTCTCAAAATGTCACCCTTGGCATTTGCTGACTCTTAAGCTATTTAATCTTGGTCACAAGGTCACGAACAAAGAACAATGAAAAACAAGTCTTCACCCCACCAGCTATGACTGGAATAGATTGAGATTCTGTCTTACCTGACATCTCTTATGTATCTAAATATTAAGGACAATTGTAGGGATTGATTCTTAAAGCATATTTACTATCCTTTCTGTATCAGGAACTTTATTTTATTTTCCCTTTACTGAAACAGGCTTGGGGGAAGGGATGATGGAGATAGAGACACTCAGGTAAAACTCAGATCAATCCCCATTCATGCTTATAGGGAAGGTGAGGAACCTGTTTTTTTTCCACTCGTCATAATTATCGAATTTAACCACATGAACAAATGACAGCATCCTTTGTAATCTCACAGATCAAAAGTAGCAGTAATATGTTCATCCCACAAAAACAGTAACAGATGTGATTTTTCATGGTCTCATACCTAGAGAGCTGAGCACACTGGCTGCCCAAATGAAAATGCCCAGACCTGTAGCCCACACTGCAGCACACCAGCAATCTTCGTGCCTCCTCTGCCGTGGTGTGGTGTGTGGGCACCACAAACCCATGGAAGAATCTGCCCCAACCCAGCCCAGAGGGAAGGCATCCCAGGATCCCACACCATATCAAAACACATAATATGCTATCCCTACCTTATTACATTGATCCCAGCTCATACTTCTCATTTATGGATAAAGTTGCACACGTATATAAGGTATGCACACGTATAAGGTTGCACACGTATAATATAAGGTATTATATGCATCTGGAATTGTTATGGGACCTACGGAAGCAGGGGAGGGAAGCACGATCACGTCAATGATAGCAGCTAATGTTGGCAAAACGCTCGCAGTGTGCCAGACTCTGCCCTCAGCAATTCACCTGTCTGGCTTCTAGTCTTTGCGACAGACCTGTGAAGTGTGTGACGAGGAAACTGAGGCCAGGAGAAGGTAATGATATCCCAAGGATGACAGAGTTTATAAATGGTAGAGCTGGGGCTTCAATTCACATTATCTGGTCTGGGGTGTATCATAGCCTTATGTCGTATTCCTTACCCTGGATAAAAGACTATAGGATATGGAAACTTATACCAGCTTAGTTAGTACTTCCTGCACACGTCATTCAGGCAATTTAGACCTAACTTCAGATTATATCTGAGGGGAAAAAATGCCCAGGATAAGGTTTTTCACTAAAAAAAAGGGGGGGTGGGCACCTGGGTGGCTCAGTTGGTTAAGCATCTGACTTCAGCTCAGGTCATGATCTTGAGGTTCAAGGGTTAGAACCTCGAGTCAGTCTCTGGGCTGACAGCTCAGAGCCTGGAGCCTGCTTCGGATTCTGTGTCTCCCTCTCTCTCTCTGCCCCTTTCCTGTTTACACTCTGTCTCTGTCTCTCAAAAATAAATAAACATTAAAAACATTTTTAAAATATTTTTAAGAAGCATTAGGATACATGCTCTGTGCATGTCTAATAATGATTAGACTTGTGTTGGACTTTAGAGAAGGAGCTGAGGTTACCCTCCACCTGGCTTTCAGGACACCCCCGGGCCAGCCTCAGTCTTCCTCCTCTCTTACTGTCTCTGTGCCGTCACATCTGCACTGCCCACCCCCCCCCACTCCATTCCCCACTTTGTTGCTAGGGTCATCTTTTCCAAATCTGAGCATCACCCTCTTTAGGACAAAAGTCACCCTATAAGGCTTCCCATCACTCTTAGGATGGGTTCCCAAATTGCTCAGCTCACAGTAAATGTGTCTCAGCAATTTTTTCCCGGAGCCCCTAGGCTAAAAAGAATACCTACTTGTTCCATTTATTAAGTAATTAGGTGCAGATAAGTTAGAGTAGTAGTTCACGTGGTGGCCAACAGATGTTGCTGTTTCCCTCAAAATCTTAAAACATGACACCCCTGTGAATTCCCCACGGCACCCCAGGGCACCTCAGCACATAGTCTGGAAAACTTAACACGCTAGGATTCACACTACAGGCCAAAAGGTGGCCATCTATGTCCCTCAAATTCTTCCCAACTCATGGGCCTGACCTCATGCTTTGTGGGCTCCCCTCACCTCTCAGTTTCAGCCCTGTTTCTAGGCTCCTCATAGCCCCCTTCTACCAGAATGGCTGCATCCCACCCAGCCAACCTTTTGGATTAAGTGAGACTGTGCTTGACTCCAAGTGTTCAGCTCTATCAGCAATGGCCTGGAGAATACCTGTCTGACTTCCCTGATTAGGTCGGTCACTCCCAACACATGCTCTCCTGGCACTGTAAACTGTGTGTGTTTGTGTGTGTGTGTGTGTGTGTGTGTGTGTGTGTGTGTGTGTGTTTCCTTAATGAGTCAGGGAGCTGACTTACATCTGTCTGTAAGTTTCATGAGGTCAGGAACTTCCATTCCAACCATTATCAACCAGGCATCTGGCAGCTCTGCCCTCTCTCTCTGCCCTCTCTCTCTGCCCTCTCTCTGTTGTCCTTGGCAGTCTCCACTGGAAACCAGGGCTGAAAAGACCAAAGATTTTCTGTCTCTCAAAATAAATAAACATTTTTTTAAAAAGAAGAAAACAGAAATCATGGGCAAAAAAAATTATAGTGAAGGAAATAAAACTAGTTATCTAGACAAAAGAAATAGTGAAGCTTGCCAGGCTCCAATATGCAAATGATGCCTGAATATCATCAAACAAAACAGATTTAATAGGAGCAGGAAGAACATGGGTGAGATCTGAAAAAGAGTTTCCAAACCTTAGACATTGTTTAGTTTAAAATCATGACACCAAAGGTGTATGAGGAATCTAAAGCACCTTTTTTCCTATAGGATTTTCAATATAATGTATATACGTATCTTTCCAGAAAGTTTCAGGATGGTGGCTCCCATGCAGACGTGAAGGCAAGGGCTAGGCTAGTTCTCCAGCCTCAAAAAAAGTACAGGTTTCTAGACGCAACAACCCAAGATTCAAACTCGGAAGGCAGGGGTAAAATCCAAAACTCCGTATTTTCAGAAGCTCCCCCAGGGTCCTGCCATGCAGCCATGTTTGAGAAGGTGCTGGTTTATGTGGGAGGGACTTGACCATGTGACCTGTGGTAGGCTGTCAATGCAGCTTCCTATTTGTCTCAAGGCATTATGTGAAGACTAGTGTTTATTAACCAGCTTGAGGTAGATGAAAGGATGATTTCAGAAGAGAAAGGCAAGGAAACCATTTTGTTCAACGATGTTTTACAAATTTGAATGTAAATGCATTTAGGCTTTCCACAGACATCGCATTAATTTCTTAATTGTCCTTATTTTCTCAAAGGTCGTGTACACATCTTGAGGACTAGTTTGTTGACTTTGCCTCGGATTAGATTTAGTTAATAGAATGCAGTTTATCTCAGCTATGGGGTTCCTATCCTTGTCTTTTATTTGAGAGTAAATTTTTATTTTTATTGTCACCATTAGGTTACATTTCCATCCCCCCCCCCACCCAATTAAAGAACATGAATCTTTGACTCAAAGGAGAGCCCTTTAAGTTTCAAAGTAGATATTTTGGAGGCACCTGGGTTGCTCAGTCTCTTGAGCATCCGACTTCCATTCAAGTCATGATCTCACGGTTCGTGGATTCAAACCCTGCATCCAACTCTCTGCTGTCAATGCAGAGCCCACTTCGGACCCTCCGTCCTCTTCTCTCTCTGCCCCTCCCCTGCTTGCACTCTCTCTCACTCAAAAATAAACAAATATTTTAAAAAATTAAAAATAAGAGATATTTTTAAAGTAATATGAATGGTAGAATTCAAAATAATGTAAACATAAATGGTACCAGAACCCTAACATGGATGTGGATTATAAATTTGTAGGTACCAAGATCAGTGCATCTATGAATATAATTATTTTATAGAGAAGCAAAAAAGAAAAGGATGAACAGAAGGTCAGTAATGAAAATCTGATCATTGGATTTTGTTGGACTGACAATCACCCTAGTGAGTAGTTTACTATGAAGTTTTGTCAAATAATGGTCTGGAGAAATCAAAGCTTTTACATAATTTTTAAAAACAAGTCTAATAACATCTTTTTGTTACAACGACCTCACCTACACCCTAGTCAACACAGGCTTCCAATCTATTAGGAACCGAACTGCTGCCCATCATGTATTCTAATTTACAATATAGATGAGACACAGAAAAGTTAGATGACTTAAGACCAAAGAATGAATGATTGCTATAGCCAGGACTGAAACTCAGATCTCCTGGTTTGGAATGTGTGTGACGGAGTGTGTGTCTGTGTGTGTTTCCCTTGTAGTAAAATATCCCCATGTCTATCTTCTTATATTATGTAACATTTTCTCATATCATTTCTACCCAGTGATATATCATATATTTCATATCCCCACCCAAATGAATGTAGGAGCATATTCTGGTAAAACAGAGATTGCCAAACACAGGGCCTATTGAGGACAAGAGACAGCCTCCATATGAACTCTCTGGCCATCCCAGCCTGCCTTATTGGCCAATTCTTTTCTAGAATATGGGTGCTGGTTGCTCATGGAAAAGGCTTCTATGTGCCATTAGCCATGTAAGAACCCCCTGGCATCCAATCTTCAAATTTACATTTGGCAATTCTGTGCCCTATGCTCAGCCAAATATACTTCAAAAATACCACCCCAGGGTTTTTGCAAGTGAGTTGAAAGTCATGTATAATGATTTGTACATCTGTACTTCCCCTTGTGAACTGCTGGGATAATCACCTAGGAAGTGGAAGTTAGCTTAGAAGCTTTGATATTCAGCAGTTAGCATTAGCAGACATGACTGATAATATATTGCATTCCAAATAGATCAGGTAGAGGCCTGTGTGTCATGGAACAAATGTCATGGAGCCCTAGATGAAATGACTATTCAACAACACGTTAAGTCGGGTAGCAGTTTATATGTCTAGGGAGAGAGCTGTGCCAGAGTGCAACCACGCAGATCATTCCATCTCTCCAAATCCATAAATTCTAATGCTTCCCTTCTTCCCGACCCCTTCGAAATTCACACCACTTCACCCAGTCATAAAAATAAGAAATATCCCTTCACTCACAAATCTCAATGGACTTTTTTGTCAGAGCCATACTTCAAATGAAATCTTCTCTTATTTTCAGATTTATTTCCTTAAAATTTAGTAGAGTAACAAGAACTTCATCCAACAAACCTGAAGTTTTGTTTCAAAAAATTATCTGGCCTGGGTGAATAATTCTGTTTAATAAAACGTGGGTACTTTTCTCCTCCAAGGTACTTTTTCTGTACCCACCTGTCTTCATATGCAAGTACAGCACACTCAGTTACCTGGCTTCCCATTTTACAACTTATTTGAAGTATGAAAAAAAATAAAATGCAGAGGATAAATCTTAACAAAGCAGAAACACTTGGAGTGATGAACAATCTGACATCAAGGGAGAAAAGCAAAAATTAAAACAGGAAATTATGAGAATCAAAACCATAAGACACTATATACTTCTTAGTGTAATGCCAAGTGACCCAGTGTCCCTCAGCAATCCTGAAGGCACCAGATTTTAAGTAACACCAAAGAATATATGTGCTTAGTAATAGCCTGTATAAAGGTGTACATCATAACAGCATTCATGAAAAGGGGCAAAAAAAGTTGAAATAGCGTTATCATCCAACTATTAGGTGAATTATAAATTTTCACGCAATTGAATAGTACACGATCTTTTAAGTAGTGAACAAAATAGGTTTTTAAAAGATGAGTATAAAAGCATTCTGAAAACAGATACTATAAACTCTATAGTACTATAAACTCTATCCAACAAGGCTGAGACGTGTAATCGATTTCCGAAAGATATTATTCAAGATGGTTAAAATTTAAAAGTACGATGTTCAAAGAAGTAACATTTGAGAAAATTTAGCTACATGTAGCAGCTCAGTTTTTCAAGACTCAAGATAAATAATTCTGTCCTAGGAAGTGGATCAATCACAAAGTGCTCTGAGATCTTTATCATAGCTTTCTTACGTTCATTCTAAGAAAATAATCATGTTAATCTTAAATAGAATACTGAGATATAGAAATCACAGCAAAGATGGCTTTTCCCTTAGAAAGACTTAAAAAATACTAATAAAAAAGCAAAAAGGCTTCAATAACAGGATAGAACCAGAAGGGTATTGCTTCACACAGTATGGAAAGCGGGGAGTCAGGAGCTGGCATTTATAACAACCATGTTATCTGAGATGGAGTTGTGTGACCTCAAATGTCCCTTCTAACTCCCACCTTACATAATTCTAAGTGTCCTGCATAAGGGCAGCCCTACGTGGGAAAGCTCATCAATATATAAAACAAAGATGAACTCTACTACTTCCATTACATCTACTCTGTATTAATTTAGCATCTTACATTTGTTTTTTTTTTTTTTTGGAAGTTCTAAAAGATTTAACTTTCTAGTTGCTCCTTATTTTTCCCCTTTAACAAGACTATATGTTCTAAATTCTCCTACTGCTCTAATTTCTAGCAATGGCTTCTCCCACTTCTATCAATGATCAAATGTTTTGTGCATTCTCGTTTTGTCCAGGAGAGAATTCATACTGTCTAGTCCTTCACATCACATATTCTAGAAGTAAGAATTCTGTTGAACAAACACTTCTCTTATTCTGGTTATCCTACTTTGGCTCCTGGTATTTACACAGTAGTCATATTAAAAAATATTTAAAGTTGGTACAGTGCAAGCACTAACCAATCACAATAGAAGTAAACTCAATTCCCATGGATACAGATTGTGAACAACTGATATACTTGACCTGCATGGCATCTGAGTGTGAGCCCTATATTAATCCCAAAGTATTTGGAAATATCATAGTTACACTTTTCCCTCTACCTCTTTTGCTTTCCTTTAGTTTTTTATCTTATTTTAGAGAGAGAGAGAGAGAGAGCACGTGCACACGAGCAGGGGGAGAAGGGCAGAGAGAGAGAGAGAGAGAGAGAGAGAGAATCCCAAGTAGGTTCCACACCCAGCATGGAGCCTGATGCAGGGTTTAATCCCACAACCACAGGATCATGACTGAGCCAAAATCAAGAGTTGGGTGCTCAACCAACTGAGCCATCCAGATGCCTCTCTCATCTCCTTTAGAGAAATTAGTTCTGGTGGGTTCTCTTTTATTTTCCCCTAATCCATAACTATTTTCCTCACATGTTTCAGTACTGAAGCTTCAGCAAGTCTTAAAACTGTCTGTGAAAATAAGATACTAATCACAATTATATGCCAACTAATTAGATGACCTACATAAAATGGACAAGTTCCTAGACATATATGAACTCTTCAAACTGACTCAAAAAAGAAGTAAAAATCTGAATAAACACATAAAAAGTAAAGAAACAATTAGTAAGCAAAAAAATTCCCGCAAAGACCCAGATGCCTTCACTAGTGAATCCTACATGATGTTTAAGAAGAATTAACACTACTCTTTCACAAATTCTTACCAAAATACCAGCCAGCTTAACCTAGCAATACATTAAAAAGATTATATACATGGCCAAGTGGAATTTATCCCAGAAATGCATGGTTGGTTCAACATGCAAAAGTTAACCAATGCAATATACTATGTTAATAGAATAAAGGACAAAACCACGTGATCACCTTAATAGATACAGAAAAAAAAGTATTTGACTCAATGTAACACTTTCCATGATTTAAAAAAAAAACTTTAAAAACTGGGAAAACAAGATAAATGCACCTAATAAAGGGCATTCACAAAAAAAAAAAAAAAAAAAAAAAAAAAAAAAACACCACAACTAAATCATACTTAATAGTTAAAGGGTAACTGTTTTCCCAAAGATCAGGAAGAAGACAGGATGTCAGTTCTTGCCACTCAATCCAACATTGTACTAGAGATTCTAGCCAGGGCAACTAGGCAAAATAAAAATAAAAATAAGTAAAAGATATCTAGATGAAAAGGAAGAAATAAAATTATTGCTATTTGCAGATTACCTCATCTTGTATGTGGAAAATCCTAAGAAATCCACAAAGAACTAGTAAAGCAAACAAATGAATTCAGCAAGTATTTTCAGGATACAGTAAAACCTTGGATTGCAAGTAACTTGTTCTGTGAGTGTTCCACAAGATGAGCCAACATTTCTAATAAATTTTTACTTGATAAATGAGTGATGTCTTGCGATACAAGTAATACATGACACCGAATGTCACATGATCACAACTGAGGCAATGGTTCTTGAAATTAGCTTTGATATATGAGTGCTTTGGGTTGCAATCATGTTTTTGGAACAAATTATGCTTGCAAACCAAGGTTTTACTGTACAAGGTTAATATGCAAAAATAAATTGAATTTTTATACAATTAAAATTAAAAAATAAGAAAACTGGGGCGCCTGGGTGGCTCAGTCGGTTGGGCGGCCGACTTCGGCTCAGGTCATGATCTCGCGGTCCGTGGGTTCGAGCCCCGCGTCGGGCTCTGTGCTGACAGCTCAGAGCCTGGAGCCTGTTTCAGATTCTGTGTCTCCCTCTCGCTGACCCTCCCCTGTTCATGCTCTGTCTCTGTCTCAAAAATAAAACGTTAAAAAAAATTAAAAAAAAAATAAGAAAACTATTATTAAGAACATGAAATTAAGAAAACTTCATTTACAATAGCATCAAAAAGAATAAAATAGGAGGGGCACCTGGGTGACTCAGTCAGTTAAGCTTCTGACTTCAGCTCCGGTCGTGATCTCATAGTTCGTGAGTTCAAGCCCCGCGTCTGGCTTTGTGTTGAGAGCTCAGAGCCTGGAGCCTGCTTCAGATTCTGTGTGTCTCTCTCCCCCTGCCCCTCTCCTGCTCACATTCTCTCTCTTTGTTTCTCTCTCTCTCTCTCTCAAAAATAATAAACATTTTTTAAAAAGAATAAAATAGGAATCAATTTAACAAAAGTATGAATAATTACACATTGAAAACTTAAAAAATATTGCTGAAAGAAATTAAAAACCCAGATAGGAGCATCTGAGTGGCTCAGTCAGTTAAGCATCCCACTCAGTTTCAGCTCAAGACATGATCTCACAGTTTCATGAGTTTGAGCCCTGAGCCTGTTTGAGATTCTCTTTCTCTCCCTCTCCCTTTGCCTCCCCCTCATTTATGCTGTCTCTCTCTCCCTCAAAATAAATTAGTAAACTTAAAAAAAAAAGATATTAAAGACCTACATAAACGGAAAGACATTCCATGACCATGGATCAAAAGCCTTAATACTGCTAACATGCAATACTAGCAAAAGGATATACTTATAAACCTATTTGATAAAATTGAGAGTCCAAACTAAATGCTTACATTTATTGTCGATTTTTGACAAATATTTCAAGAAAATTCAATGAGGAAAGAATAGCCTTTTCAACAAATGGTGCTATAACAAATGAATATCCACATGCAAAAGAATGAAGTTGAACTCCCTATCTCACACCATATGCAAAAATGAACTCAGAAATTGTCAAAGAACTAAACATAAGAGGTAAAACTATAAAACTCTTAGAAGAAAACGTAGACATAGTTATTTTATTTTGATTCAGGCCATCTTCATACATTTTGGGAGTTAGCCCCTTCTCTAACAGATGAGTTGTATTTTTCCAAGATACAACAGACCTTTTGACTTCAATCGCGGTGATTTTGCCAGATAATAATTTTTTATATTTACAGGGCCAAATCAATCAATTCTCTTTATGGCCTAAGGGTTTTGCAACTTATATAAAATGGCTTTCCAAACTCTGAAATTATTAAAATATAAAAGCATATAAAAGAATAATGCAGAGGAGATTGCTTAAATGTGTACCAAAATTCGTTTTTCCCACTCTTATAGTAGAAGAATTGAAGTCTCAGACTATACCAGTTATAAAATTCAAACCCTGAAACTGTGGAGGCTGACACCTACATTTTTGAATTCTAAGAGCCCAGCAAACAGGAAAAAATGCTTGTGTTTTGCTTGTCCTAGTGGACAATTATTTTTAGTCCATAGGTAGGTCACTTAAGTGTCCCTTAAGGCAGATGTGTAAGTTCCAAGACCCACCTCTCACAGGGACAACACTCAACCCCTTTCACCTCACAAGTGTTGAAGTCCAAACCATAATATCAAGACCGATAGCCCTGGGTGTCTGGGTGGCTCAGTTGTTTAAGCATCTGACTTCAGCTTAGGTCATGATCTTGCGGTTCATGGGTTCAAGCCCCATGTCGGGCTCTGTGCTGACAGCTCAGAGCCTGGAAGCCTGCTTTGGATTCTGTGTCTCCCTCTCTTTCTGCCCCTCCCCCACTCATGCTCTGTCTCTTAAAAATGAATAAATGTTTAAAGAAAAAAAAAAAAAGACTGACAGCCCCTGCTCAGTCAGCCACAGCAACTCACACCCATACTTTCTGCTCTGGTTTTCAGTTCTGGCTTAGTTTCCAACACATGACATTTTATTTTTTTCTTTTCTCAGTTATGCATTTAGAATAATATGTATTCGATATTACCCCACACTTCTGAGAACTGTAGTAGCAAAATTTTAGGTTGTCTACTTCGCCATGCTTTCTAGACCAGAAACCCACTCTTTAATTTTTTTACAGGTTTCACTGACACTCACTATGGGAAATTAGACAAGAGACAAACTAAAATAAAAGGTTCTGGAA
The DNA here is from genome assembly GCF_018350195.1 of Panthera tigris. Taxonomy (NCBI): domain Eukaryota; kingdom Metazoa; phylum Chordata; class Mammalia; order Carnivora; family Felidae; genus Panthera; species Panthera tigris. The sequence continues at coordinate 13,894,611 of NC_056668.1, read as the reverse complement.
ATCTTACAAAATTGTTAATTCTACAAACCCCACAACAGTAGCTTCTGACACATTTTTAAAATGGGGATCAGAAGCCAAATTGTCACTGGCTCTTCTTTCCTGAGAAAGGAAGTCATAAAACCTTCCTAATTATGGACTCCTACACTTTCTACAAGTTGGGTCAACTCTCCTTCATAAAGGTCCCTCTGTAGCATGAAAGGTTTATTTGTTCTGTGCACATGAATGATGGAAAGGCCTCTGGTTTACAATGGGTAATTACAATTCCAGGAACCTCTTGATAGCTAATTCCCATATTAGGTGAAAGTCAATTTCCAAATAGGAGAAATGAGTTTCTGATACAATTTCAGAGTACCGGCTCCCAGGTAAAGCTCTGTGGAATACAAGAATGTCATGGGGAATCAAAGACGCAGTGTCTAATGGGGTTTTGTGCAATATGTGGAACCTACTTAAGCTAAAAAATTGTTTATTTTTCTGAAATTCAAATTGAACTGGGTGTCCCACATTTCTATTTGCTAAACCTGGCAAACCCACTCTACAGAAGTGGATGGATCCTCTTTTTGTGGCTGATGGCCCTGCAGGTTCCTGGGGTAAGTTCAGAGAAAACAAAGACTGGTTTGGATAGTGGAAACCTACTGACTTAATATCCTAGTGCTATAACTGCACAAGAGCTCAGCTACAACTGTCTTCCAATGGATCATTTTAACAAAGTTTATTAGAACGAAAAAAATTAATTTTTTTCAATACATTTTACAATTTCTCCCAGATTCAAGTCCCTAAGGACACATCACTCCACCATTAAGCGGTAGAGTAAATAGATCGCTGAAGATGTCTCTTCCACCAAAGACTATTTCCTATGAGGCCCATTCCTACATTTTCCTTATGATCACTTCCTAACACTGCTCCAATGCACTGAAGGATTTAGACCCTACTAAGCTCTTTGGCACTTTTGTCCCTTCTCCATACTAGTATCAGCATAGCAGATACTCAGAATTATGAAATCCTGCATATTGCCTGGGAGATCGCTGGAACATTCTGAGACAGAGCAGGGTTTTGCTTTACCAAGAGACTCTGATGATGAGAGTCTGGTTATTAAATTTATTTCAAAGGAAGCAGAGGGTAAGAGTGTTAGATTAAATTCTGGAGAAGCCAGTTACAGCCACGATACCATTTGCCAGTCTGCTGAAGACAATGTAGTTTTAAGATTTCCAATCGTTCAACTTTTATCTCTAGACTCCAAGTTAATCACAGAGTCCAAAATAGGCCCCCCATTTCTGATTGAAGCCCCCTGACGCTCCTCACCTCAAATAGGGATTTCAGAATTTCAGAATATTCCTCCTTAAAAACATACTAAGCCAACAGACAAGCCAAAACATAAGCCACCTACAGGCAAAATCCTGCCTCATATGTGTCATGAGATATGGATGGAGAAGAGTTTAATTTTCATTTCCATTGAGTGTCCTTAGGTGAGGCAAATACTCTCCAGGACCTCAGAGGCTGTACATCTTCAAATTGCCTTAAACCAACGCATCCCATAGTTTACAGTTCCTGTCTGTACATATAGTACATTCAATGAACATCCCATGTGCCAGTCCACTAGTTTCAAATGTACTCTTAAGACTTCCTATCATTGGGATGTCTGGGTGGTTCAACTGGTTAAACGTCTGACTCTTGATTTCAGCTCAGGTCATGATCTCTTGGTTCACGAGGTCAAGCCCTGTGTCAGGCTCTGCATTGACAGTGCAGAGCCTGCTTGGAATTCTCTCTCTCCCTCTCTCTCTGCCCCTCCCCTGCTTGTGCTCTCTCTCTCTCTCCCTCTCTCTGCTCTCTCAAAAATAAATAAATAAAAATTTAAAAATATTTCTTATCATTAATCTTACTTTTCTGGATGTCAAATTGTCAAAACTATAGAAACAATAAAAACTATGTATTTGCATGAGTTTCATATAAATTTCTCATTTCCTTGTTCTATACTTTCTATTGCCTGGATGCAGCTTCCTCATGCCTATACACTTTTGCCCACAATTTTCACTTTTTCTACAATGACTTCCTCGAACCCTCTTCTCACACTAGCCTCCCTGCCATGTTCTACTCATTTCCAAGTCACAGCTTGAACATTACTAACCCGTGGGCTGTTTCCTGATGCCCTGAGGCAGCCGTGAGTGCTTCCTTTACTATGACTTATACATACCCCCATGTCAGCTTTCTGTCTGTATTTACATTCCTCAAGATTAGCGACCTTATCTTTTTATATCTTTTTATAACATTTAGCACAGCATCTGGCACATAGTAGGTTCTCGATATTTGTTCAATGAGTTAATGAATAAATGAAGGGACATAATTTAGTTGAACTATAGCGTTCCTGAGACTAAAGTCATATTTCCAACATTCTTATGGACAAATAAGTTTTATTTTCCTTAACGGCAGTGTCTGTACCCTTGGCCAGTCCAATGTTCTCGTAACATCTATGAGACAAGTCAGGTTTCAAATTAAAAGATTCTGTCATTCCTTCACCACTACATGGACAAGGCATAGTTCCTAGGGATTTCTGGTGGCATTATCTCTTGAGTTTCAATGACAACATTTTCTTAAAGTTGAAACATCCATTATTCTAGGTTTGCTATGGCTGTCCCAACATTTACACTTAATTGCTGGTGTGTGCTCACTCATTTCTATTGGATTCTATGCATAGAAGGAAAAAAATGTTACTTTTAAAAAAATCCTTCTCTTTGGGGTGCCTGGGTGGCTCAGCCGGTTAAGCGTCTGACTTCAGCTCAGGTCATGATCTCACAGTTCATGTGTTCGAGCCCCACGTCAGGCTCGAACCTGGAGCCTGCTCTGGATTCTGTGTCTCCCTCTCTCTCTGCTCCTCTCCCACTCACACTCTGTCTCTCTCTCTCAAAAATAAATAAACATTAAAAAAATTTAAAAATCCTTCTCCTTTTAGGTGAGAAGTTTATCTCTGTCACAGATACAAGATAGCATAAAATCAAAATGAGACTTCTAGGAGTCAAATAACATTTCCACAGTAACACAGTATCAAACTTTCTCAAAAAAAAAAAAAAAAAAAAAAAGACTTGTTTTTTTTTTCCAGGATAGTAGTTTGTTCAAAGTTCAATGGCTGTTAGAGGGAAGTTGAGTTGTATCAGTTTTTAGCCTCCGATGTTTGGAATTGTGGCCTGCAGACCAACAGCAGTGGTATCTGCTGAGACCACACAAGAAATGTAGAATTTGTGGTCCCAAGCCAGAACTCTTCAATCAGATCTGTGCTTTAACAAGTTCCTCAGATTCAAATACATATTAAAATTTTGAAAATACTGCTCTGGAATCTCCATTCTAAAGCACAAGCTGCCTCCTCAAACTTCAGGGCCGTGTCCACTAAGTTCAAATATGACTATGTGCCATATTCTTTCCAACCCAGATCATGAATCCGAAATAAGTTTCTTTTTTGTGATAGGTCTCCATTAGGAAGTTTTTATCTACAAGTAAATACAAACAAGAACACACATATGTGCATACACACACACATACACACACACAAGCTCAAAGTGACATGAGAGGATTTATTATCTCATATGACAAGAGGTCCTGAGATAAGCAGATTGTAGCCTTAGACAGGAAGCCTCATGAGCTTGACAAGGACCCAGGGCTCCTCTCAGTAACACTTAGCACGGTCTCCTCGGGTCAGGTCCCTTCATTATCCCAAGATGACTGTCACCATTCCAAGCATCACGTGCAGAAACAAAAATGTCAGCAGCAGAAAGTAACCACTTCTTCGTGAACATCTATCTTTGAGAATGAAGAAAACATTTCTCCAGAAACTCCCACCACAGACTTCCCTTTCTATGGCATGTATCACATGACGTTGCCAGGGCCAATCTTTGGGAAGGAACACAGATCCTCCTTGACTGGCTTAGACTAACCATTTCTTGTTCTTTGTGGCTGAGTCTAAAACTTACTCTCATATAAAGAGGAGAAACTTGTGCAAAATAGTGTTGGTCAACAAGGGAAAGGGGAGGCAGGAGGTGGGGGGGTAATCTGAAACAGAGGTAGTAGCAGGACCATTAAAGAAAAAATCATAATCCCAAAGATAAATCACATAAACAAAAGAAAATGTATCTTCTTTGCCTAGAAGGACACTGCTTATAAGAGGCACACATAGGAATCAAAATGGATCTCAGTCCCCAGATAACTACCAGAATCTCCCTGAGACTCCCTCTTATCTGACCCTCCCCGTCAAAGTCTGACCTCCACCTTCTGTGTGGAATGCACCCAAGAAACAGACTCAGGAGCTAGTGCTCTAATGGTGTGCTGCCACATCCATGTCTAGGGCATAATCCCACACAAATTCAGACTAGAATTCTTCTCCTATGACTAGTTAAACATGAAGTAGGTGCAGACATTACGGGCTGGATGCCCACCAACACAACCAACAAGATAAGTCTGCAATTGATTGCTGCTATAGCAACATTGGTGTCTCCAATGGACATAGTAGATAACAGGGAATTAAAAGGAGGGGAAGGAATATATATATATATATATCTCAACCAAAAAGCAAGATAGTTAAAAACAGCGCTACTCAAATATTAGTGTGTTTAATTCCTATCTGCTTTGGAGGTCTGGGATCAGAAGGAGAAATCCTGATTTTTTTTTCAATATATGAAATTTATTGTCAAACTGGTTTCCATACAACACCCAGTGCTCATCCCAAAAGGTGCCCTCCTCGATACCCATCACCCACCCTCCCCTCCCTCCCACCCCCCATCAACCCTCAGTTTGTTCTCAGTTTTTAAGAGTCTCTTATGCTTTGGCTCTCTCCCACTCTAACCTCTTTTTTTTTCCCTTCCCCTCCTCCATGGATGAGAAATCCTGATATTTAGTAAGCATCCTGGCTAGTGCTTGAGGGGTGCTTATCTGGAGGAAGAAAGTATTGATTTTCTTTATCCTTTGATGCAATGTTGTCCCAATATCTTTTTGAACGAAGCAACAAAGATCATTTTCCTGTCACAACATGCCGTCCTTACTGGGGCAAGTTGCACCTTCCAGTCAAAGCATTTAAAGAACAAATGCGAAAGTAGTTGTGTGTGTGTTTCACACGGTGCTAAGCCTTTGAGACAGGTTTCTCAACCACCACGGTAGTGTGATGTAGTGAAAAGAGCCCTGGGTTCCACCTTGTCTCACAGAACTGTTTGAAGATACAAATGAATATATATATTCAGAGTAAAATATATATATATATATATATATATACACACACACACACACACACATATATATATGTATGTATATTTATATATATAAATGTATATATATATGTATATGTGTGTATGTGTGTGTGAAATCCTGATGCTGATTTATAAAATTATTTTCTCATGATATTGAAGCATTTTTGAATTTTATATTTTTGGTACATGCAACATCTTCTTGAACTTGGTCATTTTACAAGGGCTGTCCATTCCACTCCATTTGGCCTTTTATCCACATGGCATCACACAGGGTCTTATCTTCCCTCACTCACTCATGGGCTAATGAAAGCAACATTTGTGGTATTTAACTGGCAATGTCTCATCTGGAGTCTCTGGTGTGCACTTTGAAAGCCCTGAAAATGCAAAAAGAATGCACTTTTAACCAGTGTAACCCAGGAAACACTGAAAACAAGAGCCATTTCCAATTCCGCCTTACTAATCTTCTACACACACACACACACACACACACACACACACACACACAATACTGCCAACAATACTATTTTAAGAGTTGAAAGAAGACTTTCAACTGAAAGATGAACAAAATTATTTACAAAAAGGATGAAGATTGAGGCATCAGAAACAACAGTGGAAGAAACAGCACCTTTTTACTAAAGCAAAAATTGATCACAAAAAGAAATATATCACGTGTGGGGCCCCAGGGTGGCCCAATCGGATGAAAGTCCGACTTTTGGTTTCTGCACAGGTCATGATCTTGTTGTTCATGGGTTGGAGCCCGGGGTAGGGCTCTGTGCTAACGATGTGAAGTCGGCTTGGGATTCTCTTTCTCTGCCCCTCCCTGACTCATGCACGTGTTCTCTCTCTCTCTCTCTCTCTCTCTCTCTCTCTCCCCTCACCCCTCTCTCAAAATAAATAAATAAAAACTAAAAAAAAATTGTTTTAATGTTTATTTATTTTTGAGAGAAAGAGAGAGAGAAGGAGCAGGGGAGGGGCAGAGAGAGACGGAAACACAGAATCTAAAGCAGGCTCCAGGCTCCAAGCTGTCAGCAAACAGCCTAACGCGGGGCTCACACTCACAAACCATGAGATCATGACCTGAGCCAAAGTCAGACGCTTAACCGACTGAGCCACCCAGGTGCCCCCAAAAACTTAAGAAAGAAGAAATATATCACTTGCTCCTGCTTACAAATTGTTCCTTCTCTTTTTCAATACTTAACTATCTTCCCATACTAATACATTTAACAAAATTGCTTTTCTTTTTCTTATTTGTGATGGGCAATACTGATTCCAACTGAGACAGAAATAAATGGAATATGTGTACCGGGATCTCCCCAGTGTCCTGTACTAACTCGTGTGATTCTGCCGATGAATGCAATTATAATTCTAAATGAATATGCTTCATGCTCACTTACAAAGAAACTGAACTCAGAAAAGATTTGTGCTCTTTCGTTTAAATGTACCTACCAGCTGTTTCCCAAATGAGTCTAAAACAAATGTCCCCCACTCTGTTTTCTAAAGAAATGCTAACAGTACCAGGAGCTATCAAATAAGAATTTGAAGGGGTTACAGGGTCCAAGGTCCACATACCTGTTGTTGCCCAAAGACACAAGGCAGGTACAATAAGCCAATAACAAAACACCTGTCCATGGGGTGCCTGGGTGGCTCAGTCAGTTAAGCAATCAACTTCGGCTCAGGTCATGATCTCATAGTTCATGAGTTTGAGCCCTGCGTCAGGCTCTGTGCTGACAGCTCAGAGCCTGGAACCTCCTTCGGATTCTGTGTCTCCCTCTCTCTCTGCACCTCCCCTGCTCGTGCTCTGTCTCTGTCTCTCAAAAATACATAAATGTCAAAAAACCAAACAAACACCTGTCTGGGGTGGATGCAGAAGGATCCAGATGACATTATAATAATGTTCATAAACCCTTGCGCTGTCCAAATCCTCATTTTCTGGGCACAGAAATCTCTAGGGCTCACTTTCGTGATCTGGATTCTAGGAGGCTAAACAGTGGCCCCCAAGGCACCAGGTGCTAATCCCAGGAGGCTGTAAATGTCACATGATAAGGAACAAGGATCTTTGCAGATGCGATTACAATCAAGGATTTCATCGTGGAGAGATGATCCCAGATTATCCAGGTGGGCTCTAGATGCCATCACAAGTGTCCTTGTAAGAGGGGGACAGAGGGAGATGGGGGGCAGAGAGGAGAGGCAGAATTGAGAGTAATACAGGCACAGCAGGAATCAGCACTGATACAGGAATTCGGGCAGCTGCCAACAGCTGGAAGAGACAAAGACCAGATTCTCTCCTACAGCCTCCAGAGGGAGCACGCTTCTGCCATCGCCTTGATCTTATTCCTATGAAACTAGGGTGGCCCTTCTGGCCTTTATGACTGTGAGAAAGTAAACCTCTGTTGTTTGAGACCACCCGGTGTGTGGTAATTTGTTACATCAGCCACAGGAAGAGAATACATGGACCCAAGCCCTCCTTCTTTTTCTACTCCTCCTCAAGCCCCTTTAAAGGCAGCCCCAGTGGAGTCCCTGTCCCTGTCATACACCCCATGTCTACATCTCCATGCTTTCTTGACTAGCACAGTCTGCCCGCCCCATTTCTCGAAAATACACCCTATGCAGTTCTCAGAGGAATAATTCAAAGGTCACACTCTCCATATTTTGGGTTTGAATTTCAATGTCTAAATGAAGGTTTTTGTTTTTGTTTTTAATTTTTTTAATTCTTATTTACTTTTGAGAGAGAGACGGACAGACAGTGTGGATGGGGGGAGGGGCAGAGGGAGACACAGAATCTGAAGCAGGCTCCAGGCCCTGAGCCGTCAGAACAGATCCCGACTGCGGAGCTCAAACTCACGAACTGTGAGATTATGACCCGAGCTGAAGTGGGACACTTAACTGACTGAGCCACCCAGGTGCCCCAGAAGACTTTTGTTTCTAATTGTCCTCCTAATAGATTTACACAACAACCAAGAACAAAGACAGAGTCAATGCTATTTGTTATGTAAAGTAACTTCTAATTACAGGAGTAATAGGTCCACTGCTCTGCCATCCCCTAGAGAAATTTCCAGTTGACTCAGTTCAGGTCCAAGGGTCAGGAAGAGACTGTCTTTTCAGACACCCATCCTCACATGCTCTGCTTCCTGTAGCCTTGCAAGGATCTGAGCTGCCGGATAGTGACCCTCCGGGATGTGCCTTTGGAGGTCACACTCTGGGGTGACCTGGTGCCAAGTCACATCCACACCCCTTTCTGCTGCTGTGGCTGCTGTGCATCTTCCCATCCACTATGAGGCCCGTCCACTCCTTCCTCTTCATCTTGAGAAACAACTTCAGTATCTTCCTCCCTCTTCTTCCAGCCCTGGTCATCGTCTAGAGTTGGGGAGCAAATGCATGTCTCACGTGGAGGCCAGGAATGTATTTGTATCCTATGTCTTGATTTTTGTATTCATTTTTTAAATTAGTCTTTCATTATATCATCAACCATGTACACCATAAGAAAGAAATGTAAACAGAAGAGTATAATATGAAAGGCAAAATGTTCAATTTCATCTCCCAATACCTCCTCTGTCTCTCTCTGAGTTGACGGTAACTCTTAAATACTTCCAAATATTTTCCCTAACTATATTACTGTATGTATAATCTACGTATCTTGAATGTTTCTTCTTTTAGAGTTTATTTTATCATTCATTGTGAAATTTGGCATAGAAATAAGGAATATAAACATATATGTGTACAGTTTGAAGAATACTGATTTTTAAAAACTCACCAACCAGATCAAGAGCATTCTATCAGAAAACCTCAGATGTCCCCCTCAAATTGTGTTTCTCTTCCAGCGTCTCAAAAGTATGTTGATTTTTAGATAAGGCATCCTTTTGGGGGCACCTGTCTGGCTCAGCTGGTAGAACACATGAATCTTGATCTCAAGGTCGAGAGTTCAGGCCCCATGTTGGGTGCGGAGCTTACTTTAAAAAAAATGGCCCCTTTGGTAGTTATCGGATTTGCTCACACTTATCCTGGCTCTCTCCTTCCGGCCACAGTATAGAATTGCACTTTCCCACATGTTCAAAGTGTGCTTTGGCCATGTCACATTTTTTGGCAAATGAATGCGGTTGGAAGTGACTGAGTAGAAGCTTTGAAAGTCTTTCCATGCTTCGCCAACTTCTCTTTTTCTGTCTGCCTCAGGTAATGGCCTAAAGGGTAGCTGCTCCATCAGCGTGGATCCTAAAATGAAGACAATAACCATGAGAAAGCAGAGAGATGAAACTGTTATTTCCAGCCACCGAAGGTTTGAGATTGTTGGTGCCCACAGGAGCATAGACTGATACAATCTCTGGCCTCTCAATACAGCTTCATCACCAGTGAGCACAGCTGCAGTCAAATATGGCTCCGTTTGCCCGTCTGTTATCGTTACATAAAAGCAAGCATGTGAATGTTCTGCTGGGACTTTTCAATATCATATTTTGAAAGCTGATCATGTTGCATGTAATATACATAACGACATGGCATTCCATGGGGGGGGGGTGAGTATACCGCGATTTAACCGTTTCACCATTGATGGACATGTCAGTGATCTCCACTTGGGAACATTCATAGACATGCATCTCTTCCGGGGGTATGGGTTTCTCTAGAAACTTCGGCACAGAATTTCATCTGAATTTCAAGCCAGTTTAATAGCTCACTTTGACCCACCCCTAATGACACACATAGGAAGTAATTTAAGGCCAGAATATTTGACCTATATGTCGTTCTAGTGGAACATTTCTTTTGCCTGGGGCAGTTTCATAACAATCAATACATTTAGCGACAGACTGAACACCTTAGTTAAGAGGTAGCATCTCTGTACCCACAAGCACAATTTCACAAACAGGGTTTCTCTTAAATCATTTTTAAATTTTTCAAAAGAAGAAATAAGTCCCTTTCAAATATTTAGGCATTCATTTTTTAACGGTCTGTTAATATGGTTTGAGAGCATTTACTTTTTTCTAGACAAGTATATTAAAACTACGTTAATGTAGCAACTATTTATTTAGCAGCTGTTATGAATACAGAATAGGCTGGGCGTTGTGACAGATGACAAGTCGTGTAAGCAGTGTCCTCGCTCTCATGAAGCAGCCATCCACCTCACTGAGAAAATATTTAAGCCCTTCTATCAGCTCGACGCAACATGAAGTGTTATAATTCCACCTCGCCCCTCCCAAATCCAGATGCCCGACAGCTTTACCTATTTAGGACTTGGCCAAGGAGCAAACTCTATAAAATCAACGCCACAAAATGCACACACCTATAGGGGATTCCCTTGGTCCTTACTCCTAGCCTCGTCATGCTTTTTACGTGCCTACAATTGTATTAAGTTAGCCCTCTGGTTTACAAACCTACCACAAGTCAGGACTCACAAGGAAAAAGAGGCAAACAGGGGTAGCAAGGACAAGTGACAGCACACTTGTGACAGCAAGGGAGAAGGCCAAAGAGGAGAAAAAGCAGCAGATAAGCCCGCTGACACCTTAAGCGATGTGCACAAGAATAAATGGACCTTCCTGAATCAATAGGTCCTGAGGCATTTCATCAGGGCTCAAGGATGGCTGTGCCTGTTAACAGCCATGGTGCATGGAGATAACATAAACTTAGCCTGTTCTAGGTAAGGAGGAAAGTGTGCAATAAATTTTTAAGGACTTTTATCTAAAGGGTTACACTTTTGAGAAGCTTTGACACTTAAGTCAACAAAATTTTTCTAGGTCAAAAACTCAGGTGCCTCATGAGTATCATTTTCTCAGCTCTGTTTATAGGCCACGAGCTATTGATATATTCCTCCACCTCAAAATGAAAGAGCATTCTCTTCACTAAAGTGAGATTCAGGGAGGTTAAGGACTTTTCTCAGAGTCATGCCTCTGATACCTGATGGATCCAAGGTACAGACTCCTCTCTCTCGGACTCCAAAATCCATGTTGTGTCATTATAACACAGGGCTTTATTCATCCAACAGTCACCTTTTTGAGGGTTATTAAAATGATGAAGTTTCTCTCTCTATCTATTTCATGAAATGAATAGCAAAGGGTTTAAGTATATACCCAGAGTTATCAGCATGCTTAATCTACATATTTGCCTCAGGGAGTAATTAGCTATCCAGGTTACTACTGTGTTTAATTTGTACCTACCATATGCCCTGGTGCCCTGTGGAGGGACGTATGAAGTCTTTCAGCTGACTGTGGAGTTTTCCAGATTCCTGAGTTCAGACACTAGAACTTCTGGAGGTCAACCTTGCAGTGAACGAGGGAGGGTGTCCTATCTAATCTTAACACAGAAACAGAGGCCGTAGCACATGAACATATTTACTTGTCAAGTGAAAAGACCTCAACACTTTGTTCTAGAAAAGCGGTTTATATAAAGAGCTGGGGTAGCAACAAATCTCTTGGGGACCCTCAGCAGTATCCTCTCAAGAGGGAGAAAGGCCAGATCCTTGGAAGCCACAATTCACCCAGACATACGTTTCTGAAGAACAGGACCAGAACTAAGGGGGAACAAAAAACTCAGGAATAAAATAAGTAACACTTTAATGGAGTACTTAAAAAATAAAAAGTGGTAAAAAAAAGTTTATGATACATTATCATAAGCTTAATAAACACAGGATTAGTGTTACTGGGTTTTTCCCCCTTTTGCTTCAGGATCCAGTATGGTTTTGCACAAGACCAATGGAGAGTTAACATAAATATTTTTTAAAAAGGAGGGTGAATACATGGAGGGTAGAAAAATGATGATTTGGGAGATCGTTTTTAAATTACAATTTCACTACATGGAGGAAACAATAATTACCTTCCTGGAGTCTTATTTAAGCCTGGGAGGAAATTGCAGCATGAGATAATAACTCAGTTGTAACTCCCCTCAAGATGCCTCCAGTGAGAGCCATGGCTAAGGAAAGCAGCTTAAAGTACTATTTGACTGCCGAACCCACTGCTGTTGGGTTCCACTTTGGCCAGTGGAACATGGGCAGAAGTGAAAGTGCAATGGTACTGAGCCCAGGCTTTAAGAGCCATCACATGTTTCTACTCACTTCCCTTGCAATCCTGTCATGCCCTCGACAGCCTGCAGTTCCCCAGAGAATGAAAGTCACATGAACCCAAGACATACTAAGCCCATGACCTGAAGCCAAGCCCAACCAACTACATTGGGATCATGTTGGCTGCCTCGCCACCCTCACAGACGCATGGGGAGACAGTGCTTATTATTGTGGGATTTTGTGGTTGTCTGTTACACAGCAGTAACTGACTGATACATCGTTAATAAGTCCAAACATTCAGTAGCTTCTTATGCCTTTGCATACACAGATCAGTGATTCTCAACCCTGAGCACACTAAGAATTGCTTGGACAGCTTTTTAAAACTACCACAACCTCAGACCAGTTGTTTCATAATGTCTAGAGGTGTTTACTGGGCATCAAACATTTTCAAATGTGCAGCCAGAGTGATCGATGATTTTAAATGTGCAGCCAGAGTGATCGATGTAGATGTAGGCATGAATAACTGATCACCAGCATGAAGTACATCTCTATCCCTGTTTGCTCTGGCTGGGCCATTCTTCTCCCTGATTAGGGAGGTTTGATGGAAAGCAGGCTTGGCGGGAGTTAAATAGTGTCTAAGATGGCCATGAGGTGGGGTTACTAATATGCCTGGTGAGGTGTTAGCACCAGAGGGTTATACTAGAATTTATGTGCAATGAAAATATTGTGGAGATATCAAGTGTAAACAGGCTCATCAATAAAATAGATAGAGAATGGAAGTTAATTTGCAGAGCCCAACTCAGTGTGGGGAAAAGGGCTCATGAGTCAGAGGAAGCAAGACTAGAAGCAGAAAATCAAAGACGGGTTACACACATGCTATGGATTCCAACAGTATCGGATTCATCTAGGAAACGCAGGATCCCAGGCCCCACAGCAGATCTCCTTAATCAGCATCTACGTCTCATTGAGATTCCCCCAGGTGATCTATCTGTGTGTGTATTCAAGTTAGAGATGCACAAATCTACCGGGATCCAGGCAACAAAATACATTTACCTCCAGATGATTTTTTATTCTTCTATTGTGTGATTGTGTGACCAGCCCAGGTACACTTACAGGGAATGAAATGGGACACAAAATGGTAGGTGTGCATACACCCAATAAACCAATAGTTATTCCAGTTATTTAAATTTCATATTTTAAAAAATGGAGGTTAAACACTAGAGACTCTGATTTGGTCGGGGGTGAGGGACAAGCATCAGTATTTATTAGTGGCTATTGAGACGATTCTAACGTGCAGCCAATATTAAGAATCACTACTCTCTGCCCCTTAAAACTGAAATTTGATTTGCTAAAAGATTCTTTTTGTTGACTATGATTCTGAAGTAGTGTTAATATGTGCTTTTGTAAAAAAAATTTTTAATATTTATTTTTGAGAGAGAGAGAGAGAGAGAGAGAGAGAGAGAGAGCATGAGTGGAGGAGGGGCAGAGAGAGGGGGGAGACAGAATCCAAAGCAGGCTCCAGGCTCTGAGCAGGGCTCAAACTCATGAACCGTGAGATCATGACCTGAGCCAAAGTAGGACGCTCAACCGACTGAGCCACCCGGGCACCCCAATATATATGCTTTTAAAGCTGCCTGCATACCAAGCCTGGTTGAAACCCTTGCTAGCCATATGTCTTTGGGCAAGTCACTTAATGTGCGTGCCTCAGTGTCCCCATCCCTGATGTGGGGATAATAATGTAACTACTTCGCAGACTTATCATGGGCAGCAAATGAGGTGTATGCATGAAGAACTTAAGAAAAACATCTATCACAGTGTCAGCACTCAGTAAATGTAAGCAAAAATGAGTGTGGATGAGGCAGTTTTGGAATGAGAGAAATTCTGTGTGCGTATGAATTCAGTTCTGTGGGCTGAATGTTAGTGTCCCCCAGAATTGACATGTTGAAGCCCTACCCTTCAATGTGATGGTATTTGACAAAAGTGGGGCTTTGGGGAGATAATTAGATTTAGGAGAGATTCTGAGGATGTGACATCATGATGATATTAGTCCCCTGGTAAGCAGAGGAAGTCAGAGAGCTCTCTCTCTTCACGTGCACCTACTGAGGAAAGGACATGGGAGCACACGGTGAGAAGGTCTACAAACCAGACAAATAGTTCTCACCTGACACATCTCTGGCACCTCGATCTTGGACTTCTGGACCCTAGAAATGTGAGAAGTAAATGTCTGACGTTGAAGCCACCCAGTCTATGGTACTTTGTTAGAGCAGCCTACACTAAGACATGGAGTGAGGTACAATTGTATATAGTCTGAGAGGATTATTCCAGGAGATGTCTAAATTAGGATAAACTAGTTGGCAAGAATTGAGATCCACCATTCTGGATAGGATTTAATCATCTCTTTTCATGGGGGCACCTGGGTGGCTTAGTCCATTAAGCATCTGACTTTGGCTCAGGTCATGATCTCCTAGCTTGTGAGTTTGAGTCCCACATTGGGCTCTTGGCTGTCAGCACAGAGCTCACTTCAGATCCTCTGTCCCCCTCTCTCTCCACCCCTCCCCACTCATTCACACTCTCTCTCTCTCAAAAATAAATAAACATTAAAAAAATGATCTCTTTTCATGGCAAGAGATTTTTTCCTAAGGTCCTATGCAGTTCCTTATGACTGATCTGCTATTTTAAGGTGGATAGGACAATGACACTTGCTGAAAAGAAACCTAGAATCTCTAAAATGGAAGGCAGTAGGTCTGGTATCAGAGGGTCGCAGGTCCTATTGCAGATTTCCCACCTGCCTGCTTAGAGCCCCTCCTGGTGTTGCTTAACCTCTAACCTCTAAGTTCTCTGAAGCTTCATCTGTTCATCTATCAGAAGGAGGTAATGAGAAAGCTCAATACAGATATAACTCAATAAGATGATATAAGGGCAAAACACCCGGAAAGTACCATGTGAATGTTCATTGGTATTATCAGTACAGAAGCCTTTTCCAAAACACCTTGAGCACAGTGCTAAACCTTCTTTAGACTTTAAAACGTTTCCATAAAAAGTGTAGATCTTGTCTCCAGCTCAATCTCTCTACCCCCCGTAGTTTCCAAGTTCCTGTTTAGACCTCTGGTCAGACTTGAAAAGAGCAAGGTTACAGGGGATGTTATCATTTTCAGTGAAGTCTTAATTATCTGACACAGAAGCAAATAAATAAGGACTTGTTATTTAAATATTCAATAAATCTAAACCTTGACCAGAGATGTGAATTGCATGTTTTTTCCCCCAGCCACGTCTCACGGGTTACTGGTCAGCCTTGATCTCTACCCGGGGCTGCTCTATGTGGCTATGCAGGCTGAGCACTGCATGCCCAAGGAGATGACGTGAGGTGGATTGACACCGTCTAGAGCTACGCAGAGCAGACCTACCCAGCTCTACTCAGCAGCCTGCTTTGGCTTAAATACTTTTCTCGTTTACACAGGGAGCTATCTTCTGAGAAATGAATGGCCCATAAACAAAGAGTCTTCACGTCCAGATTCCCTACTAATTGAATTTTGGAAGTGTTGTCAATCCCAGCCTTCCTGTCTCCTACAATCATTGCCAGCTAATAGATACTTAGCAGGGCTAATTTCATGGCCTCGCCACCTGTATGGTTGCCCCAAGCCCCGCACTTGGTTTAATGTTCTTCTGTCCCCATCTTGAAATTCTTATTAAACAAGGGGCCCCATATGTTCATTTTGCACTGGGCCTGCAAATTATGTAGTCAGTCCTGACGCTTAGAGTAAGTAAAATTCAAAAGCACATCAAATGGTATCCACATATTGGAAGGCTTGTAAACAGATTGCCAGTGGGATTAATATATTAAGACATTGACCTGAAAATGATTCCACTTCCAAATCATTTGGGGATTTTGTAAATTGTGCAGATTCCTGGGCTCCACAAACTGGAGATTCTGATTCAGTAGGTCTGGCTCCCAGATGTATTTTTTTAATTTTTTTTTTTTAACGTTTATTTATTTTTGAGAGAAAGAAAGAGAGTACGAGTGGGGGAGGGGCAGAGAGAGAGGGAAACACAGAATCTGAAGCAGGCTCTGAGCTGTCAGCACAGAGCCTGATACAGGGCTCGAACGCACAAACCATGAGATCATGACCTGAGCTGAAGCTGGACGCTTAACCAACTGAGCCACCCAGGCGCCCCTCTCAGTTGTATTTTTAACTTGAGAACTTTGTTAATGTCACAAGTCATTCCGATATGCAGTCAGATCAAAAAATTATTGCTCTGGGACATGCCAGGGTGGTCTTACCAAGAAGTGGAATCGGGCAGAGTCAATCTGAAAGCTCATAAACTCTCCTTCAAGTGTTCACTGAGGTTAGGGTAACTATGTACTCTGAGCCTCCACCAAAATTCCTTTTCTAGGAGCCTATGAAAAGGACTTTTCACCTTGAACATGGGAGAAATGGCTTTTCAAAGTCAGGAGTCTTTTAATTACTTGATGCTAAACCCTAAAATTCAAAGGTGGGAGAGTTTTTCTTTTTTTTTTTTTTTACCCTGGTCCTATGACTAGAGGATTTTTAACGACTGGAGAGTGTGTCCCAAAACACCTCTGAAGGATTACAACTTCTAAAGAGAGAAAGCATAAAGGGAAAGTGAGAGGAGGTGTGTTGGTGCATGGATGCTACTCTGGAAAGTTCCACGGATGGAAGAATGTTCCGGATGGCCATTTCAAGTAATAACTCAGCACAGGGTCAGACTGTCAGGTGCAATAAGCTCTCCTTAGCTGAGGTTTCCAATGAAGACCTGGCCCTCACATAACTGTCAGTCTGGCTGGCTGGTTCCCAGCTCCCCCAAGATGGCAGCTGGCCCTCCTCAATGAACTCAACAAGAGTTCCTCCTCTGCTGCCCCCAAGGCTGAGAGACTGAGTTCACAGGAGACCAGAGCTGTGCATGGTCACAGCACATCATACATGTTCTATTCTCAAGTCTCTCTTTTTTGTGTGTTTGTGAGTTTTCTGTGTTGTCTAGATAAATAAACTAGTAGGTAAGCCACTCATTTCTCCTAAAGTTTCTTTTAGAGAGCATCATTGTCAGTTTCTCCCCCACAGGAAGGAAAAGGTTCCTGTATATTAGGAAACTTTTTGAAGTTTTTGAAAATCTTCCTGAATAGAAACTAAATGCATTCAATCAAGTTTATTCAAGGTCTGCTGATGTCAAGAGAATTGTGATGGAATGTCTATGAATCATTATAGGGGATTCTTCACAAGTCGGGGTGGAAGAGTAGGAACAGAAACATCTCCCTAACCAGTTTGAACCCCCTCCCACATCTACAATCTTCCCCTTTAGAGCAGCGGGGCTCTCAAGCACCCTTCCTACAGATGTCATTCGGACCCCCTGTTTTTGCAAGGGAAACTTATGAAAGGATGACCCCAGGGGGCTCCTCCCGGGGTAATTTCCTCCCTCCCACTTTGCAGGGCATGACATGGCTTACATGGAGGGTGGCTCAAAGTCAGAACTGATGTGCAGTGGACTCCAAAGCTTTCACTGCACAGATTTCCTGAATGGAGCCAAATCCCCTTCACCTGGGAATCCTCTGAAGCACCATGTTGCTATCTTAAGGGAACATTCCAGCTTTTAATTTAACAGTTGCCAAAAGCAGCAACCTTAGAAGTGTGGTTGTCAACTCTCCATGGAGACTTCTTCCAAGTTCAAAAGAACCCTGAGGAACAATCTCCAAAGTATTAAAAGGAGCCATGCCAGGCTCACAAATTAAAGGGAAAAAAGACATCCAAACTCCCCTCTGGGAGGATATAATCTAGGCTGTCTTCTACACACTTTGTTATCCATTAAAATAATTTAAATGGGAAGAAATAAAATATTAGTGAAAGAAAATAAAATACATATTCTGGTAGAGTTTTTGAAAGTACTAAGCTCATGAAGAGACCACAGATGTATTTGGAGATTGGCTTTTGGAATCCAGTGGAGTGCAGATAAGAGTACAGAATGAACAGGAGTAAGAAATGGGCTGAAAACTGGGGATTCTGCATTGGTGTTTACTCAGAATAGCACCTGTAGGCACCCAAACTCTGGTCACCCACCTAAGCACAAGGCTTCAGACATTGAGCCAGGAGGGAAATGTAATTTAGCTCCTGCAGGGTCCAAGAATAACTCCTCCCCACAGCTATGTAAACTCCAGTTAGTGACTTTTGTCTTTCCACATCAACTTTCAGACACCCACAGAACACAATGATTGGGGACCACATAAGAGTTAAAGATATTGACAATGATGAGAGCAGAACAGAGAACAAATTGGGCAAAAATCAGGAAGGTTAAAATAGAAAATACACAGAGAGGGTGGTTGCAATAAAGTTTATGGAATGCAGGGGTGCCTGGGTGGCTCTGTCAGTTGGGTGTCTGACTCCTGACTTCAGGTCATGATCCCAGGGTCCTACAATCAAGCCTAGTGTCAGGCTCTGTGCTGAGTGTGGAGCCTGCTTACGATTCTCTCTCTCCCCCTCTGCCCCTCTCCCCTACTTGCACTCTCTCTTTCTAAAATTAAAAAAAAATGTTTATGGAATGCAAAAATGAAGTACTACTCTATAAGGTTACATCAATGACCAATAACAATAAATAATACACAAAAACACTGAGAGGAGGGGAGGAAGGGATCATATGGTGTGAGTGAGCTAAATCTTTATCATTGTGGAGGCAAATAAGTCAATAAATTGCACCCAATTTTTTTAATCAAGCAATTATTTTGAGTTTTGGACTTAAGAAACAGAAATAAAACAGAAATGATCCAAAGACTTTCTCTGAGGAACGAAATCCCTGCTTAAAGAGAGGTAAGGGAGAGACTACTGCTTTGTATAAAATCTTTGGTACCATCTAATTGGTACTTCATGCATATGGATGAGGTGATAAGGTACATGAACTCTGGAGGCCTTGCCATCTGTGTGATTTTAGGTAACTTCATCGAACATGCCCATGCCTCGGTGATCTCATTTATAAGGCAGGATGACTAATAATGCTTATCCCATATTGTTGGAAGAATTAAAATGGGATGATGTAATTAAAGCATTGAGCACAATGCCTGACCAAGAGTAACAAACATCTCCATAAAGCCTGGCTATCATAGTTATTATTATCACTTGGTAACTTGCTTTCATTCACTGAATACATCATGCACAGCTCTACAAAGTAAGACACATGGATCTAAGTCACTCTTTAGTAGCTACATTACAGTCCATAGCATGAACTGTCAGAGCCACTCAGCCTTTTAACTGCTTAGGTTCAAACGTGCTCCTTCTCAAAACCCCGGGTTTCTCCACCTCAGCACTATTGGTATTTGGGTCAGATCGTTCTTGGCAGTGGGACACTGTCTTGTGTAATGTAGGTTGTTAAGCAGCCTGCCTGGCCTATGCTCACCAGATATACCACCACCCCCAAATTCTAGCAATCAAAACTGTCTCCAGACATTGCCAAATGTCCCTCGCAGAAGAGGAAAGGAACAAAATTACCCTTAATGAAGAACCATGGATGTAAAATGACGTGGCTAACATACATCCCCAAAACTGCAGTGACTGCCCACCCAGAGCCAAATTTCTTCTCATGGGAAACTTTCTTTACAGGCAACATAAAATATTACAGTATCTTTGGGGTTTCACTCATCTGAAATTCAGTGTCAGAGAGACAACTGTATTGTGTCTTTAGTCTAAAATGAACTTTACAAGATTTTGGGAAAGGAATAAGGGGTATTACTCAAGAAATAATGCTTAACCCCTTCAATCCAGCCAACCAATGGCAATGCTATGGGGGCAATATTATTTATGCTCTTGGCTCTTGGCTCTTATAAACTCAATCATAACTTTATGAAATGGGGTTAAAACGGGTACAGTTTCTCTAGAACCAGTTAAGAGTTAATTTGGCATAAATAAGCGTGTTCTTAAATAAATTTTCTTCCTAACCAAACCCGAGAACCTTGTCATTGTGTGCCAAATGATCCAGAGAGACCCTGCCAGAGAAAAGAAGCAACTCCATGGAGAACTGGGTGAGAGCAAAACAGCAAATCCATATCTCAATAACACTAGCTCCGAGTTTACCTTCGTATAAGGAGGGCAGCAAGTAAACACGAACAGAATCCCCTGATTATATAGCATTTTAATTTAGGGTTCTGTTTAGCAAAACTATATCCATGTCTTTGGGGATGGCTTATTATTATAATAGTACTTTGCTGATGTGGTTTCAGAAAATCATATTAAATGAAAAATCCTGTAGAACAGATGTGTTCACAAATCCCTGTCCACATAGCAGTTGATCTGCTTAATGAAAACACTGCTATGGTTCAGAATTAGTGCTTTATACTGTTACAGTATTGTTATAGTAAGGTCTCAGAGGAGTAAAGAAGGTTGGGAAGGAATGAGAGTGAGGAAATTGCCCGAACTAGGGGTCAGGGATAGAATATCTCCAAAGCAGGTAGCTCAATATGGTACAGAGGAAGGGAGATAAAGAAAGAAGTATTATTTAGAAAAAGAAAGCAATAGCAAAACCAGGGCCTGGAAACGAAACTTCTGCTTGATTCAGATACACTAAATCAAGTAAATAACACCACCTCTGTGCTCTGTTTAATGGGTTCCATTTAAATATAATTGTAGTGTAACAAAGCTACCGACAACTCCCTCAAATTCATTAAAATGAGATTTTACCAGTATTCACGAGCTATTGCTTACCCAAATCATCCTGTACCAGGGGAGACCTAGGGCCACTTAGCTTGTGCTCAAAAGTTGTCGATGAAATTTTGTTTGGTTTCTCCACCTCTGTTCAATTTGTGGTGGCTGTTCAACTAGCTTTGGAACCATTGCTGTTCTGCCCCTGAATCAGGCAGAACAACCCCATTTGAGGTCCTACTACAAATAAAAAGTCTCTACCGTGCTATGGACTGAATTGTGCCCCCCTAAAATTCATATGTTGAAGCCCTAACCCTCCAACGTGATGGTATTAGGAGTTGGGGCCCCTAGGAAATAATTAAGTCAGGAGGGTAGAGTCCCATGACAGAATTAGTGCTCTTAAAAGAAAAAAAACAGAGCACTTCCTCTCTCTCTCTCTCTGTCTCTCTCTCTCTGTCTCTCTCTCTTTCCTCTCTCTCTCCATCTGAGGACACAATAAGAATGAGAAGGCATCTATCTACAAGCTGGAAAGAGAGTCCTAACCAGGAACAAAATGGGCATGCAACTTGACATTGGACTTCACAGCCTCCAGAACTATGAGAAATAAATGTCTGTGGTTTAAACCATCCAGTCTATGGTATTTTGTTATGGCGGTCTGAGACAAAACATACAGGTGTGTGATGCCTTCTTCTTTCTTCTCTGTGTGTGTTTGTATGTGAAAGAAACCACTCAGTATGATCCTTGCCTCCAAAGAGATACACTTCCAAATAACACGCAACCCAAATCCCATATATACCCTATTCATCCTGAAACCATAGAAATGCAAATTGTATCCAATTAAATATAGGATAATTTTAAAGAAAGCCAATGATTCAATTTTGGATGGTGGAAGACTGGGCTAGTAAAAATAAAGATTAACCTTGGAAAAAAACAATATTGGTCATTTCGTGGTTTTATTTTCATTCCAGTACAGTTAACATACAGCATTATATTTGTTTCAGGTGTACAATATAGTGATTCAACAATTCTATATGTTAAGCTGTGCTCAAGATAATCCCCTTCACCTATTTCACCCATCCCTCCTCCCTTCTACCCTCTGGTAACCACCAGCTTGTTCTCTATAGTTAAGTCCGGTTTTTTGTTCGACTCTTTCCTTTGTTCATTTGGTTTATTTCTTAAATTCCACATATGAGTGAAATCATGTAGCATTTGTCTTTCTCTGACTGCCTAATTTCACTTAGGTTAACACTCTCTAGCTCCATCCATGTCATTGCAAATGGCAAGACTTCATTCTTCTTTGTGGCTGAATAATATTCCAGTGTGTGTGTGTGTGTGTGTGTGTGTGTGTGTGTGTGTGTGTGTCTTCCTTATCCATTCATCTATCAACAGATACTTTGGCTGCTTCCATAGTTTGGCTATTGTAAATAATGCTGCAATAACATAGGGATGTATATTGGCAGTTTCAAAAAACACCAAACAGATGGATAAACTATCAATTTATTCTTGAATGTTAACCCTGGGCTAAGAACTACCAACAGTGTTGAGATATTTAGCAAATAGCACGCCTCCTCCCAAGAGGCCACCACATTTTAACTTGAGTAGTTGAGTTTTCTTCTAAAAAATAAGAAGTTTAGAGCAAAACTGGAAAAAATGCTTGTCATTAAAAGGAATGTAAAACAAATATTTTAATAAAATCTGTCCCATAAGACATTTCTGAGGTGACACTGACTCTACACTTTCACAGATCTCCAAAACCATCTGCGATAGTGGTTGTATTATTAGCTGCCTTCCAGCTCTTGTTGAAAGATAAATAAATCGCAAACGTCTTATCTGAATGTGCTGATGCAGGCAGCAACACAGTTCCTTTGCATTTAAACCAAAAGGTACAGCTCGATTTGTCTTTTTCCACTGGCTTTATTAAAAGAGATTAATATATGTATGGTTCTTTCATAGTCTGCATTGCACATACATTATCTCATTCAATCTTTCCAACAAGCCCATGAGTTCTGTAATATTATCATATCCATTTTTCAGAGAAGTAATTGGATGCTGGAGAGGGAAAGGAATTTGCCAAATATTAATCAGCTCAAAAGTAGTATAGCTAGAATTCAGCGGAACTGACAGCCTTTTACAGGCACATCTCGTCTTCCCCACATATATAAATGGGCCCTTCCCCAACACACACAAACGTGCACACACACACACACACACCCCTAAGTTATAGCTTGTTTCAGAGACTGATTCAAAGTGGCCATATATTTGAGAAAATTTTCAGACTTGGGGTCTTTGATGACTGATTTTCTCCTGATGGTCTATCGTCCTTGTTTTGATTACTTAATAACTTGTTTGATTACTGAATAACAACTCATATTGAAATTAAAACATTCTGCTGGTTAGGGGCCTGCTTAGTTCCCAAGGATGACCATTCCCACCGAGTCCCTAGTGAACCCCACCTCAATAGCACGTTTTATTAGTAATTCCAATAATAGATACACAAACCCTCAAAGCCTGCCCTATCTTCAGTATCAATCAATGAGTCAATCAAAGAAAGCTTGCTTTCTTCATTTTCATTTCGAAAAAATTTTTGGAAGTCTCCCTGTGATGATTGATTTGTCCACTAAAACTATAAGAATTTTTTTAGGCAAGAATGTTTTTTAAAATATGCATTGACGGGGTGCCTGGGTGGCTCAGTCGGTTAAGCGGCCGACTTCAGCTCAGGTCATGATCTCGCGGTCCGTGAGTTCAAGCCCCACGTCGGGCTCTGTGCTGACAGCTCAGAGCCTAGAGCCTGTTTCAGATTCTGTGTCTCCCTCTCTCTGACCCTCCCCCATTCATGCTCTGTCTCTCTCTGTCTCAAAAATAAATAAACATTAAAAAAAAATATGCATTGACTTGAAATAAAAGGTTGATCAGCATTTTTCTATCTCTCTGACTTCAGAGACCACTTCAAAGACAGGTTCTTTTTTTTTTATGCTTATTTATTTTTCAAAGAAAGAGAGAGACAGAGCACAAGTGGTGGAGGGGCAGAGAGAGAGAGAGGGAGACAGAGAATCTGAAGCAGGTTCCAGACTCTGAGCTGTCAGCATGGAGCCCGACACAGGGTTCAAATTCACAGACAGTGAGATCATGACCTGAGCCGAAGTCGGACGCTTAACCTGCATAGCCACCCAGGTGCCCCTCAAAGACAGGTTCTAAATGAAAACATGCTACTAAATGGTCTGGATCTTGCAGAGGATACTCAAGCAGAGAAACACGTGGCAGGCTTTACTGGGTGTGTGATTAAAACAAGTGAGAAACGAACAGAGTACAGATGACCCTTGAACAACATAGGTTTGAACTGTGCGGGTCTACTTTGTGAGAATTTTTTTCAATAAATACAGTTAGGACTGTCAATGTATTTTCTCCTCCTCATGATTTTCTTATAACATTTTCTTTTCTCTCGCTTACTTTATGGTAAGAATACAGTATATAAAATATAGAACATAAAAAATATGAGTTAATTGACTGTTAGTGTTATCAGTAACACTTCTGTTCCAGAGTAGACTACTGGCAGTTGTTTTTGAGGAAGCAAAACTTACACACAGCTTTTGTACAGTGTCTGGGGAGGCAGGTCAGTGCCCCGACCCCACAATGTCTGAGGGTCAAGTATAGTTAAGTATATCCATGCCGGAAGGAGACAGCTTGGGTTCTCATGTTGGCCCGATCATTTTCACTAACACTGAGGATTTGAGCAAATTATTTAAACCCTCTGTGCCTCAGCTTCCTTATCTGTAAAATGGGCATGGTAATAATAGTACTTATCTCATTGAAGGCTTAAGAGAATTGAGTAAATAGAGGTAAAGTACTTCAAAAAGCACCAACCATACAGAAAGTACTACACAAGTATTAACTGCTATTGTTACTATTACAGTAATGTAAAAAAAAAAAAAAAAACTCCTGGGGTACCTAGGTGGCTCGGTCAGTTAAGCATCCACCTCTTGATTTCAGCTCGGGTCATGATCTCACAGTTTTTGAGTTCGAGCCCCATGTCAGGTTCCTCGCTGACAGTGTGGAGCCTGCTTGGGATTCTCTGTCTCCCTCTCTCTCTACCTCTCTCTCTGCCTCTCTCTCTCTCTCAAAAATAAATAAATAAACATTTTTTAAAAATCCTCCCTTTAAAAAAAAAGAATAAAAAACAAATTTTAAAGCTCCTCCATGATAAAAACTCACTTTCATTTTCTCCCTTCCTGTTTCCAAGTCAAAGCTGCACAAAGCATGGCCCGGGGAACCAAATCTAGCCACTAACATGTTTTTGTACAACCAGCAAACTACGAGTGGCTTTTCCATTTTTAAATGGTTACAAGAAAAAAAATCAAAAGAAAAACACTATTTCATGACATGTGGAAATTATTTGAAATGCAAGTTTCAGTGTCCATAAGTAAAGTGTAACTGGTCCCCAGCAGCTCTCACTCATTTACATGGCGTCAGTGGCTGACTTCACAGCACGAAGCAGGGTTGACTAGTTGTGTCAGAACTAATGGCTCAACAAGCCTAAAGCATTACTACCTGGCTCTTAGAGAAAATGCCAGCCCATGGCATTGGTGCACTCACAGGAATCCAGCAAACCGAGGGAGATACAGATAGGTCCTAAAAGGGAAATTTTATGTTCAGGAAAGTGACAACACAAAAGTAACTGCTTAGTATTGTTCCCTCTGAGTTCAAGGAAAGGTAGGGCAAAGATGTCCATTGAAACCATAGGCTCAATCTTAATTAGTTACTAAATTAGTAATTAAATTTCACAGATTCTGTGAGGTTTGCTTATGCATAAAAATCAAAAATTGTCTGAGCTTCATCATAGATGCTCAGTTTTTTCTTATAAAAATTTTGTACAGGGGCACCTGGGTGGCTCAGTAGGTTAAACATCCGACTTCAGCTCAGGTCATGATCCCGCAGTTCGTGGGTTTGAGCCCTGCATCGGGTTCTGTGCTGACAGCTCAGAGCCTGGAGCCTGCTTCAGGTTCTGTGTCTCCCTCTCTCTCTGTGCCTCCCCTACTCATGCTCTCTCTCTCAGAAATAAACATAAAAACTTAAAAAATATATATGATTCTAAAAAAATAAAAATAAAAACAAAAATTTTGTACAGCAGCTAGAAATGTGTAGAGAATGCCATTCCAATCACCTGGCAGCACCAGCTTGAATGCTTTTTTTTTTTCCTCATTTTACTTCATTACATGTTTTTCTTTTTATTAAAAGTTCATGTTTGAATCCGAAGAGTGAAAGATTAGGCATGAAATAAATTTACCTCACCTACCCACTTTCTCATTTGTATCCAGGCTTCTCATCACCCTGAGAAGAATTTGTTCTTTCTTTTTTTTTTTTTTAACATTTATTTAGTTATTTTGAGAGAGAGAGCATGAGCAGGGGAAAAGGCAGAGAGAGACTGAGAGAGAGAATCCCAAGCAGGCTCCCTACTGTCAGCTTAGAGCCCAACACAAGGCTTGAACTCATGAACCATGAGATCATGACCTGAGCCGAAATCAAGAATCTGAGGCTTAACTGACTGAGCCACCCAGATCCCCAAGAATTTGATCTTTCTTTTCTCAATAATCATAATCCTGTACTTAGTCTACCAAGTTGTTTTCACACTTTGATACTAAAATATTCATGTTTAGACTTTTCCCATCATGATGTCCTTTCCCTGGAAGTCTTCCTGATTCCGTCTTCAACCTTCCTTGTCACCCATAAAATCTTGCCTTGCACTTCGGTAAGGCAAAATTAAAAACAATAAAGTGGAAAGTTCTGCTCATGTATATAGTTTCTACCTGCTTATTTTAAGTGTTTTCTTTTTCCATTCTCTTAATGGATTAAACAATTTCTCTTACAACTTTGTGCAATGACAGCTTTGGGTATGTTGTGGTTAGGCAGCAGCTAGGATTCCAGAGCTCATTTGAAGGTGGAGGGAGAAAGGGCCTCTACCCTCAATTCCCCTGCCCTTCCGGATGTGGCTATCACCTCATCCCCGATTAGCGCAAAAGAAGTGAGGAGAGGTAAGGAGACAGGGAAGAAACCACTTAACTGGCACCCATGTTCTTTAGTTTTGGTTCTAGTTGGTATTTAAAGCCAATTCTCTTCGGGATGCTTGGTGGGTTCTTTGGACAACGTCTCCAACTCGGGATTCTGCAGCTGCAGTCGCTGTGATAAGGGTAAATTGATCGTCTCACAGAAAGTTTAGGACTGCTCCTCAGCCTGGCATCTGGTGGCACACACCCGCCCCTTTCTGGTGATGTCTTCTGGCTTCTCCCAGAAGTCCTCGGGGCAAGATCTGAAACAATTCCAAACTGGTACTCTCACATGTGACCTTCACCTGAGCCCCAGGTAGCAGGAACCTCTGACCTGCCATCAGAGAGACTGCATCACCTCCCACGCCCAGCTGTCCTTAGCTGCCCAAGGCCAGCCAGCCTCTCACCCATGCAGACTTTTTTGTAGGCATAGGTAATAAACCCTAGGGTTCACAGTTCACACTCTGCGAACGAGCTCCTTAAAGCCCTCTCTTGCCTTAAGAAAGAAAAAAATCCCTTTAATGTTGGGAGGTGAGAAATTAGTAGGGGTATGAAACATGGGCAAAACATGAAATGCAAGGTCCAAATTTTTCCAAATAAATTCTCTCCAAGTTCCTGGTTCTTTTCTCAGACTCCATGACCTCATTCATAGGCTGGGTAGGTGGCCAGCTAAAGGTCACCAAATGGGATTTTGCCTCCATCCTTTGCAAGCCCGAATGAGGAGGCCCAGTGTTTCACTTTTGAATATGGAAGACGTTGAGACTTATTACCTTGTAGTCTCAACCAAAGACGAGACAAGAAAGAGTCCTAGTCAAAGCCATATGATTTATCTTACACATTTAAATTTACCTTGTAATGTTTTTCTTTTAGGGTAGATGCAAAAAAAATTTTTTTTTAAAGATTGGTTTTCTCATAATGTCTCTAGTTTATCACAACTCCTAATCTTCAATCTGAGAAATAAATTCTATAATAACCCACTTAAGCACATTCTTAAAAGAAGCCAACAGAACAAACACCTTTGATGTGTGGCTAAAATCTAGGGCCATGATGAAATCTTAATCTCCTTTTTCTTTCCAGTCTCTAGGCTTCTGGACTTTACTTTGATCCACCCTGCATAAAGCTATTGGCAAATGTATCACGATTTTGATCTTATAAAGTATATGTAAATTCACACACCCTCATATTTGCCTTGTAATAGAGACAGCAACCTATAAATGATGACACGACTATGACTCAGCAGTTTGAAGCCCTGCCAGCAACCATGTCACCTCTTTATACGGAGCTTCATCCAAATTTCTAACCTGGGAAGCTTCCTTGATGATCAAGGGGTCACTAGACAAACAGACATCTGCCTTCCCCAAATGCTGGCAGACATCACCCAGGAGAATCTCAAATAGGAGGAAAAAGCAAAATAAAGAAAAGAATTTTGGGGGAGTGGTTAAGTGTCAGACTTTGGTTCAGGTCATGATCTTTCGGTGTGTGAGTTTGAACCCCACACCAGGCTCTGTGCTGACAGATCAGAGCACGGAGCCTGCTTCGGATTCTGTGTCTCCCTTTCTCTGCCCTTTGCCCTCTCACGCTCTATCTCTCTGTCTCTGTCTTTCTCTCAAAAGTAAATAAGCATTTTTTATTAATTTAATAAAAAAAATTTTTAAGAAAAAAAAATTTTTAATGCAGAAATAAATATGGGGCACAATTAAGCAGCATTGGATACCAGAATGAACATAGAAGAGAGAGGTTGACAGGTGACACAGGAAGCCAGGACACACCGTGCTGTTACTTATCCATCTGGGCCACCACCAATCATCTCTAAATGTAGGGATGTGAAGAAAATGATTTCTAAAACACTGATATCCTAGTTAGTGTTGAAATGATTATGTTTTCATTATGTTGACTTTCTTTGAGCACCAATTCTAAGTAGATTCACCAGGATACACACAAGGAACATTCCATAATGATTCCCCACAACACAGATAGGCACATTACTGGCCACCAGCCAATTCCAGACTGCAGCCTGGTTTTGAACAACTTGTGAGCCAAGAATGACTTTTTTTTAATATAATTTATTGTCAAATTGGTTTCCATACAACGCCCAGTGCTCATCCCAACAAGTGCCCTCTTCCCTGCCCATCACCCACTTTCCCCCTCCCCCAGCCCCCATCTACCCTTAGTTTGTTCTTAGTCCTTAAGAGTCTCTTATGGTTTGCCTCCCTCCCTCTCTGTAACTTTTTTCCCCCTTCCCCTCCACCATGGTCTTCTGTTAAGTTTCTCAAGATCCACATATGAGTGAAAACATATGGCTATCTTTCTCTGCCGGGCTTATTTCACTTAGCATAATACCTTCCAGTTCCATCCACATTG
This sequence comes from Panthera tigris, assembly GCF_018350195.1. NCBI lineage: Eukaryota > Metazoa > Chordata > Mammalia > Carnivora > Felidae > Panthera > Panthera tigris. Next base: position 13,865,381 of record NC_056668.1, on the reverse strand, counting down.
CTGCAAATGGCTAGATTTCATTCTTTCTCATTGCCAAGTAGTATTACGTTGTATATATAAACCACGTCTTCTTTAACCATTCGTCAGTTGATGGGCATTTAGGCTCTTTCCCTAATTTGGCTATTGTTGAAAGTGCTGCTATCAACATCGGGGTACAAGTGCCCCTATGCATCAGCACTCCTGTATCCCTTAGGCAAATTCCTAGCAGTGCTATTGCTGGGTCATAGGCTAGATCTATTTTTAATTTTTTGAGGAACATCCACATTGTTTTCCAGAGCGGCTGCACCAGTTTGCATTCCCACCAGCAATGCAAGAAGGTTCCCGTTTCTCCACATCCTCTCCAGCATCTATAGTCTCCTCCTGATTTGTTCATTTTAGCCACTCTGGCCGGCGCGAGGTGATATCTCACTGTAGTTTTGATTTGTATTTCCCTGATGATGAGTGATGTTGAGCATCTTTTCATGTGTCTGTTGTCCATCTGGATGTGTTCTTTGGAAAAGTGTCTATTCATGCCTCCTGCCCACTTCTTCACTGGATTATTTGTTTTTTGGGTGTGGAGTTTGGTGAGTTCTATATAGATTTTAGATACTAGCCCTTTATCTGGTATGTCATTTGCAAATATCTTTTCCCATTCCACCGGTTGCCTTTTAGTTTTGTTGATTGTTTCCTTTGCAGGGCAGAAGCTCTTTAGCTTGATGAGGTCCCAAAAGTTCATTTTTGCTTTTAATTCCCTTGCCTTTAGAGACGTGTTGAGTAAGAGATTGCCGTGGCTGAGGTCAAAGAGGTTTTTTCCTGGTTTCTCCTCTAGGATTTTGATGGTTTCCTGTCTCACATTCAAGTCCTTTATCCATTTTGAGTTTATTTTTGTGAGTTTACTTTATGGTGTGAGAAAGTGATCTAGTTTCATTCTTCTGCATGTTGCTCTCCAGTTCTCCCAGCACCATTTGTTAAAGAGACTGTCTTTTTTCCATTGGATATTCTTTCCTACTTTGTCAAAGATTAGTTGGCCGTACATTTGTGGGTCCAATTCTGAAGTCTCTATTCTATTCCATTGGTCTATGTGTCTATTTTTGTGCTAATACCATACTGTCTTGATGTGAAAATGATGTGAAATTCACGTTTTGGTTTCTATAAATGGTTTCATTGGCCTCCATCCATGTTCATTTGTTTACGTATTATCTATGGCTACTTTCACACTACAACAGCGAAGTGCAGTAGTTGCCCAGAAGACCAAAAGTTGCACAAAACCTAGAATATTTTTTCTGTCCCTTTAAAGAGAAAGAAAACATTGCTCTATAATTACTAAGGATGCCATGGGCAAGGAGGCTGTATCTATGGGAAGAGGTAGTCTGTGTCCCGCCTGATTCACTCCCTAAACCATGGTAGGTGTCTCCATATTAGCATTGGTCTCTCTGCCTTCTACTCTAAATTAAAACACCCCCCAGGGAGTCTCTTTTGGTATGCCAGAAGAATAAAATGGAGTGGAGAGAAGGGATGAAAGAAAAAAAAAATCAAGAGATTTGCCTTACTCATTTCTCACATACAAATGGTTTAAAAATTGAGGGGCACCTGGGTGACTCAGTCGGTTAAGTGTCCAACTCTTGATTTCAGCTCAGGTCATGATTTCATGGTTCAAAGGTTCAAATCCTGAGTGGGGCTCTGTGCTGACAGCACAAAGCCTGTTGGGATTCTCTCTCTCTCTCTCTCTCTCTCTCTCTCTGCCCCTCCCCCACTCACTCTTTCTCTCTCTTTCTCTCAGAATAAATAAACTTACAAAAATTTTTTTAATGGTTTAAAAATTGAAACCCTGGACTGGTGGTAAACCAAAGGGATCAAGCTGGATTACCTGTGTGTTAATACAAGCCAAACTAGTCTAAGCAGCTCTAATTTACTCTCTATTTTTATTCTCTTCCAGGCCTCAGATTATCAAAACCTTGTTGCTTATTCTATTTAGAGGAACTATGAAAATCAATGAAAAGGCAGCCTTAGAATATTATTAGTTTTGTGATACTGGGGACTTTTGTATTAGAGACTGGAAACCTGCAAAGGACATTACCTTTATGTCTCCAAATGCCCACTTCCAAAGATTTGTTGGGAACATGTAAACCAACAAGGAGTTCATACTTATAAATCGACTATCAGCTCCTAATTACTATTAGAATATAAGCTTCCCAGCGAAACTGTAAATTCCCTCAGTTAAATAGATAAGCCCTCAAGGGTGGGATGCACATTACTTTCTGCTCAGCTCAAAGAGCCTAGTACCTGATAAGATGCTGTCAGAAATATTGGTTGAATAAATGTTTTATTTATTCAGAGAGTTTATTTTTCATTTCCTATTGTGATTAGGTGCTAATTCATAACATAATTCTGGATATTTCCATATATTTTAATATGGTTCTATTAATTCAAATAAGGATTTTCACCACTATGCAATACAAAAGGAATTCTACACACACAAATGAAACACAATAGACACACTGCCTGTCCCTAAAGACCAATCCAGAGATACTGTGTCATATGGACAAAAATGATATCCATTCACTAAGTGAGAATCTGTCATGCGAAATGAGCACTGTGAAAATAGCTCTCAAAAATGACAAGTAAATATAACCCATTTGTAAATATGCATGAAGCAAACATCAAATGCCTAGGGAAACAACACAGTTTTTAACTGTTGAATCCGGGTGTGCATTTGGGAGTAAGACAAACCAAAGAATCCATCTCCAAAGCAATGGTGAAGATATTCTTTGGATAATCCTCCACCAGAAGCTATTATTTTCCCTCCTAAAGCCAAGAATATTTGCAGAATTTCTCTCATCACAGCATGAATTCACAGGCAATTTCAGGAGGGATAACTATCAGCTGTATTAGCGGAGGCTGTGGCATTAAGAATCTGGAGGAAATTTGTGCCATCAGCATTTGTATGCAATGTACAATTAGTCACTGAGAGAATCACACATTAAAATAATAGAAACACGGTGGCTAAAGGTCTTTCTACTTCAGAGACTTAACACGGAACATTTGTTAGTTGACACAAAGTCTCACTCCCAAGTTTAAAGACAACTTTCCCTTGTTACGAAGAGGTACTGGGCCCAGTAGATTCTACCAACCTTGGTAGTCGATATCCTGGGCACAGAGCAAGGGTGCTGTTCAGGGTTCTTGGCTCCATGAAGGAAACTAACTCAGATTACTTGAAGGCATAAGGCAATTTACCTGAAGGAAGTGGGACAGATCACAAGATGCAGACAAGGACTAGCCAGCCAGGCACAGAAAGTGGGCAAGATAGGGAGGTCAGTATCACAGCCCAAATCATGACAATAGAGGACTCTGCGTAGGATCCCACGGTAGCCCCATTTTATCAGCCTCACTGATGGCTCTGGACAAGGAATGTTGCCACATTCCACATTGCCACATTCCAGAGCAGACACCGGAAGCCACAGCCGTCCCTCTAAGACAAATTCTAGAATGCTCACTGTAGGGGCAAAGGGTAGGTCATTCTAAAATGCACCACTTTGAAATATTGATTCTTTTTAATTAAAATTTACTTAAGAAACAGCCAGTATAAAAAGAACACTCTGACCCCACCTTTGTCTCCAGAAAGCAGGAAATAAATCCCCCATGTGGAAGGTACCCTCCCTGTACCAGAAGGTAAAGAGACAGAGGGATGGAGACAGGGAATTTAGGATTAGATAAATCTTGTTACTTTCTACTAATTTACTACCCCAGCCCAAATTCTGTTTAGATTTCTTCACTGATTGAAGCTCCCAAATGTAACTTTTATTTTTCCTGTCAATTCCTCACAGATTTAGTGTCTCTTCATCTAAAAAGTATAAAAACTACCTGCCTTGGTCTTTTCTTTAGGTCTTAATTATTGGGCTTCCATGTGCATATAATTAAACTTTGATTTTTTTCTCCTATTAATCTGTCTCATGTCAATTTAATTCTTAAAGAAGAACCCTAAAAGGTAGAATAAAAGCTTTTGCTCCCCAACACTCTCTTGTTTCTTTGTACCACTGCCCCAGAGTCAAAGTCTAAGGTAAGAGGAGCACCTGGCTGGCTCAGTCGGAGGACCATGCAACCCTTGATCTCAGGGTCATGATTTTGAGCCCCATAGTGGGTGTAGAGATTACTGAAATAAATAAAACTTTTCAAAAAACTTAAAAAAAAAAAAACTAAGGTAAGAATACAGTAGGCTTAGCTTTGGTCAAATGCCTGTTCCCTAGTTGCAAGGGAATGAGAGAACATCTGGAATGGTCGTATTTAGTGGGAATCAGGGTTCTGCTTCCACTCATCTTAAGCTCTCCCCAAACCAAAGGATGGTTTCAGATCCTAACTAATGTCCATTTTGGATGTGCCTCCCTGTTCTCGAGGAATTGGAAAATAAATACAGATATCACTATTACACAAGAGAGGAAATAAATTACAATGCACAGTGAAATATTATAATTCTAGGAACTTTATACCACAACTGCTCCATGGTCAGTCCCATTTTATAGAGGAATAACACTTTAATACACTTCTTCCTGGGTTTTTTTGGTTCTGAAAAAAACCAATTTAAACCAATGAGGAGTAAATTGAGGTCTACATCATCTCCTGACTTCTCTTCCACAGCACTGGATGCAGGCACTCTGGTCCCACTGAGCTGTGGTAGTTTGGGTAGCATAGGAGAATGGTGGAAGACAACAAGAGAATTAGGTTTCAGTGAAAGGAGGAAAAGCCTAAATGTCCATGTGCACTCCAATAATGAAGGACACAGAGAGAAGTGTGTGGAGTCCTTTTTCTTCAGCTCTGCAACAAAAGAAAAGTGACCCAGAACTGTAGCATCCTTAACGAACAATGAAACAATTATAGACGATCATAGCAGCAATATTTCCTTGTCAGCTCCTCACCAGTCCAGATATGGAAGTCTGATCAATAACACATTATGTGACTTTTGCCTTGGGCTACAACGTCCCAGACTCACTCAACCCACACATGTAAAGGACCCTCATAATCCCAGTGTTTATCAAAATTGAGAGAGGTTCTTAATTGCTTCTGTTTCACAATTGAAAAGAAACTCAGACTGCATTTCTAAACTTCTTTGGACAAGAAATGTTTTGTTTATGCACTTGCTCAACTGGGCTATAAAGTCCTGACAGCTAATACTGATAGATAACAAGACAAAAAGGGTGGCTTTTGTTTATTTGGGGTAAAAATGGCCCCCTTTTAGAAAACGTCAACATAATGTACATTGCAGTGTGGTAAGTACCTCCACTATGTTATCAAAAAATACTCTTCAAACTATCCAATGTCTTTGATGGGAGATTTCCTAGTGACTACAACCATAAGTATTTGCTGGATCCAAGGAAGGAGGTGGTCCTTGCTGCTGAGAAAAGCAATAAGTACACAATCTTCATAGCAGAAGTTGGTAACCCGGTACCAAAGGGCTGAACACAGCCCAGGATCAGGTCAGGTTCTACCTGCTTTGCTCTCCAGTCTCCTGTCATCAGGGCACAGACACACAAGGAGCTAGTGTTAGGCTGTGCTGATGGAGTTACACGGGATAAGCCCACATTCATCCAGTGCAGGAGGGGGAAAGGGGCCGGGCACCCCATGCCAGAAGCCAAGCATTGGCTAAGGCTTGGCAAAGACATACTGTGATTAAGCATTAACATCTAATAAATAAGAAGTGAGTGCCAGGGTAAAGCACTTTGCAAATGGAGAAGACTATACGAGTACCTATCGTTACTAATGGTGCTGTAGGTAATCACAACATCCAGGAAGGAGTTTACACAGCTTTGGCAGGGAAAACACTAGCGTCCAAACAGCTAAGCACTAAATGTTTCAAATCCCTGCCCTGGCCGGATGGCTGCCCAGAATAGGGGGCAAGCCTACAAAGCTCCGGAGATGATTTCGGGGAGTTCCACAGAAGACACAAACATTGCCAGGGAAATCATTGTGCTTCCTTAACAAATATTTGCAGCAGCTGTCCCATGTGTAGATTTATACAAGTGGTTCCCTTCAGAGCCCCTAGAAGAAGGAGGAACTGAGAAATTATTTAAATGATACCAAAGGCTCAGCCACCTTGGCTAGCCACCTTCAGAATCACCATGAACATGAAGAAAAGTCAAATGGTAGATGCTGTCCACTAGCACAATTGTATTTTATTTTTTTTAATTTATTTTAGAGAAAAAGAGTGTGTGAGAAGGGGAGGAGGGTGGTGGGGTAGAGAGAGAGAGAGAGAGGGAGGGAGGGAGGGAGAGAGAGAGAGAGAGGGAGGGAGGGAGGGAGGGAGAGAGAGAGATAGGGAGGGAGGGAGGGAGAGAGAGGGAGGGAGGGAGGGAGGGAGGGAGAGGGAGAGAGAGAGAGAGAGAGAGGGAGGGAGAGAGAGAGAGAGAGAGAGAGAGAGAGAGAATCCTAAGCAGGCTCCATGTTCAGCACAGAGTCTGATGTGGTGCTCAATCCCACGACCTGGCATCATGACCTGAGTCAATATCAAAAGTCAACACTCAACCAACTGACCCACCCAGACACCCTCACTAGCACAGTTTTGAAGAGAATTCCAGTTCCTTTATATTCTGGTTTTTTGAATAAATTGTTTTCCTTGAATTTCAAGGATTCTTATTTTTTTATTTTATTTTATTTTATTTTATTTTATTTTATTTTATTTTATTTTATTTTATTTTATTTTATTTTATTTTATTTCTAGTTATGCCAAATCTGCACTGTCGTTGTGGATGCAAATCCAGCAGCCCTCACTCATCTGTCCATTTTTTTGAATGTCTACAGCACTGAAAGTAAGCACTGCACAGATAAATTATATTTTGTCTCATTACATTCTCTAATTTTTATGTGTATTTAGTCTTTTCTCTTCATCTTCACGATAAACTCCCTGGAGACCAAGGACAGTGTTTGGGGGCACTGCTTCGGGTTCCCTCTGGGCCTAACACAGTAATCCTCATTAGTAGATTCATTGTGCTATGAAATTGCTCTAATATGGGATCTTCTAGCTGGACATTTCCAACCTCAATATTCAGAACACTTCAAGCAATTTTTTCAATAATTTAGGCAGCCTTTAAGTGAATTTCACCTTTTTTTAAATACCTTTTTTTGTGTGTATTTATTTTTGAATGAGAGAGAGAGAATGAGTGGGGGAGGGGCAGAGAGAGCCGGGACAGAGGATCGGAAGCAGGCTCTATGCTGCCAGGAGAGAGCCTGATGTGGGGCTCCAGCTCACACACCGTGAGATCATGACCTGAGCTGAAGTCAGACGCTTAACTGACCGAGCCACCCAGTCGGTTTTCACCCTTGCTTGAAAGTCTCCAGTTCAAAATGCAGGTTAACCATTTTAACGACATCTCAGGGAAAGAGCATTCTGTACCTGAGGACAAACCAAGTGTGCCCAAGAACTTCCTGAGTTCTTGTTTGTTACACAGCTGATGGCTCGTCACAGCTCCCTTAAAGGGGAGGGAAAACAATGGTTGTGTTTCTAACAAAATATTTTGGAATACTTTGAGGCCTTCCTCTTTTGAATGCTTTTTAAAAGAAATATCTTATTGGGGCACCTGGGTGGCTCAGTCGGTTAAGCCTTCAACTTCAGCTCAGGTCATGATCTCACAGCTTTTGAGTTTGAGCCCTGCATAGGGCTCTATGCTGACAGCTCAGAGCCTGGAGCTGCTTCAGATTGTGTGTCTCCTCTCTCTCTACCCTCCCCTGCTTGTGCTCTGTCTCTCTCTCAAAAATAAATAAAAAACAGTAAAAAAAAAAAAAAAAAAAAAAAAAAAATATCTTATTGAATTTTCCATTCATCTACCAAAGCATAGAGTCAGTGCCCCTAAGCAAACGACACAGAACCACTGAAAGGAAAAACTGAAAACTCCTTCTTGCCCCTTCCTAGATAACCAGTGCCAACATTTTGAAGTATTCTTTCATGCTTTTTCTCATGCTCGAACGTATCAAAACATGTTTCTTTACATATGGGTTTGCTTTTTGTTTTGTTTTGGGGTTTAGGTATTGCCTTGCCTTGTTTTATTTTGCGAAGTTGAGATCATCCTATACATATTACTTTGCAATTTGCTTCATTTTTACTCAACAATGTCTGAGGGGCATTCTTCCAGGTCACCCTGTCAGTCATTCCTCTTCTTGTGAATCTAATACTTGTGTTAGATTCCCTTGCATAGGTGCACAATTTCCTTTTACCCCCAGCTTTTCCTTCTGTTGGTCATGCAAGCTTTTTCCACTCAGGTCACCTCACTTGTCCAGACCTCAGTTTGCAACTGGAAGCTTCTTTCCAACTCTAAAATTAGGACTTGGCCTAAAATGAAATGCAGCTCTTTAAAAAACAAAAACAAAAACCACTATTTTCTGGGTCAAATGAATCAATATTTATTTAATTGAGCTTAAAACTACCTTGGATTGGAACTTTAAGGCATTGTGCTATTCCTGAGGACCATCAGGATGTTCTAAAGCCATTCTTTGTAACAGGGAATATCCACACTTCTAGAACTCCTTTAAAATAATTCAGATAAGGGCTTAGAAGGGCCAGCACTTCCATTACTAAAACACAGAAGTTCAGTTGTCGATACGTACATTTACGCAAACATTTTTTTACAGGGTGTTCTGGGGAACACTGTCCAGGGAAATGCTAATAATGATCAAAGTAAGTCTAGGAAATTCTGTTTAAAATTAAATATAAACTTTTAAAAATTCTGACATCTTCATGAATGATCGCTTTCTAATCTCTTCCCCTAGCTTCTCCGCTAAGCAATGGAAAGACATATGCCATCTGGTCAGTGCATTAAAGAGAGAACCTCAAGCTACAAGCCTTCTGTACCATGCACACAGCGTCATGGGGCAAATACAGACTGAATCGCCAGCTTTCCTGTCCCTCCCTCTCCATGCCTCCCCTGATCCCATGCACATCACTCTTGATCAAACATTAAGCCATGATGCAAGGTAGAAGTAAAACTTCATCTTCGTTCTCCTGTGCCCTCAATCTTTCTTAGTCTTGAAGCTGAAAGGAAAGTGGCATTTAGATTCACTTTTTAAAGTTTAGCATTCATAAGAAACTACCTGAAAGCAAAGGACAAAATGGCTTTGTTTTAACCTCGAAATCAGAGTGCGTCCTGAACACAGGGATATGGTGATTCAATTCTCACCTCAAGGGATAAGAGAAATATGAGAGGTGACCTTCACGTGCCCACATCAGGGAGAGTGGAGGCACATCCTGGGAATTCAAAATGGCCTGAGTCCTTTGCACAGAGCCCAGCCCCAGCTCTCCTACCCACCTCCCTAGCAATTTCTTTCTTACGCTCATCAAAAGAATTAACAGGAATTAATAATGCACAAAAACTATTCTTTCTGAGTGAAATCCAAAATACTTGCCCTGAGTATCTATCCCATGGGAATAATCTTCCCAAGACACCAGCTCTAATTGACAATAGACCAAACACACAGATACTAAGCAGTCAAAGCCAAACAAGATTGCTACTAGTCTCAGAAATGAGAACCCCTGATGGGGGGTGGGAGGGAGGGCAGGGTGGGTGATGGGTATTGAGGAGGGCACCTTTTGGGATGAGCACTGGGTGTTGTATGGAAACCAATTTGACAGTAAATTTCATATATTAAAAAATAAAAAAAAATAAAAAAAAAATAAAAAAAGAAATGAGAACCCCTGCATTTTCCAGAACAAGATTTCTCAGGCAGACATGAGGACCACCTGAGTCAGAATTACCCTGAGCCTGATTTTAGAAAAGATCTTACCTAGCCCAGACCTACCTCATCAGACCATAAGGTGAGTTCCCTGGAATCGATCTTTTTTACCAGCACCCCAGGGGATGCTGATGGGCACGAAAATTTTAAATTATTTTTTATTTTTCTTTAATGTTTGTTTTTGAGAGAGAGAAAAAAGGGGGGGGAGGGGCAGAGAGAGAGAGAGGGAGACACAGAATCCGAAGCAGGCTCCAGGCTCTGAGTTGCCAGTACCCCCCCAAAGTGGGGCTCAAACCCACAAAACACGAGATCATGACCTGACCTGAAGTCGGACACCTAACTGACTGAGCCACCAAGGCGCCCTGAAAATTTTAAAACCATAGGACAGCAGCTCTCTCAGTGTGGTCCCCAGACTGGCAGCATCCAAAACGTCTGGGTCTCAGTATAGAATCCCATTTTCTGACCCACCACAGACCTACTGAATCAGAAATGCTGGCAGAGACTCAGAAATCTCTGTTTAAGAAGCCACCCAGGGGCCAACTGGGTGGCTCAGTCGATTAATCGTCTGACTCTTGGTTTCAGCTCGGGTCATGATCTCACAGTTCTCAAGTCTGCCCTGCGTTAGGCTCTGTGCTGGCAGTGTGGAGCGTGCTTGGGATTCTGTCTCTCCCTCTCTCTGCCCCTGCCTTGCTCCCTCTTGCATGCACGTGCTCTGTCAAAATAAATAAACAAACCAAAAGAAAAGCCATCCAGGTGATTTCTCATGCATGCCAAAGTTTGAGAACTACTGCTATAGCATGCTCCTGCCGAGCTCAGTTTGGAAAATATTGGAATGGCCAGTGAGAACACAAGAATTGAAAGAAGAAAGCCATCGCCTGAAGCTCGGACAACTTGCGGACCCCTAAGAGAGGAGCACGTGTTTGGGGCAGGGCATTTAAATTATGGGTCACATAGTGGAAAGAAGAAAGGCATTCAAGACAGGAGGTAAGAATGAGAGGAAATTGTAATAGGAATAGGCATCTTCCCAGGGTTAATAATCAGGTCAGTGAGCTCTAAGCTTTCATGCCATTTTTGAGTTACAAGAATTACAGTTGGACAGGCGTGCTAAGCTGTGAATCTGGGCAAACTTCAAAGTAACCGTAAAGAGTATGTACCCTCTTGCTCAGGCATTGGGGAAGCATCGAAGGATAATGAGCTGAGGCATAACAAGACATAGGATTGTGTTTAGGAAATGTGATTGTGCATTAGTGCACATAGGGGAACATACTGGAGAGTGTAAAGGTAAGTAATTAAATTAAAAGTCTTTCAATATTCCAGAAATAAAGTGATAAGGGTCGGGATTAGGGTGCTGGCTCTGACAACTAAAATTACCAAATAGGTAGAGGAGAATTTAAAAAGGATAAATGGCGTGTACTTGGTGTGTGGATGGTACAGCGGGAGAACAAAGGAGGAGCAGGGGAAGGAAGTGGCCAAAGGTGACAGCCAGGTTCAAGGCTCATAAACTAGGAGCATTTTGGAACATGGGAAAGTCTGAGGGGTGCAGGTCTGGGGGAACAGAGATTGGGTCTTTCTGTTCCCTCTCAGCATCATCACCACTTTTTTTTTCACGTTTGTTTGTTTGTTTGTTTGTTTGTTTGTTTGTTTTGAGAGAGAGAGAGAGCAGGGGAGGGGCAGAGAGAGGGAGAGAGAGAATTCCAAGCATAGCGCAGAGCCCAACACAGAGCTCGAGCTCACAAACCACGAAATCATGACCTGATTCAATATCAAGAGCCAGACACTGAACCGACCGAGCCACCCATGAGTCCCACCATCTCCACTCTTGTTATTGCTTTCAGTTCTCAGAACAAGCCTGTCCTCTATGAAGGAGACATATGTGATAATTCTACAAGATGTGTAGCCGCTGGACACTGAACCCCTCTGCCTTACAAAGAGAGGAAGTCTAAAATGACAAAAAGGGTTTTGTTTCTTCATATTACGTTGAGAGAGACTTCAGTTGTAACCCTCAAAACCTCCCGGGAAATTCCTCAGGGAAACTGGGATGCTGGCTTTCATTTAGGGTGGCAAAGGACACCTCAGCTAACTCGTATGTGCACCTGACCTAAAGTACCTAAAATTTTAAATGTGCTATCAGGAAACTTTTCCTTCCCTCGGCCTTCCCATGAAAACATATCCGTTAGAGAAGCCAACTTCAAAGCAGTCTGAAAGCACATGTCTGCTTCTGCCTCCTCTCATTAATGCTCTGCGAGTAGAACACGAAGATACGTAAAAAATTTTAGGGCACAGAAAAGCCTGCACAGTGCCAACATTCTTGATGATTTCTTTCCTCCTGTGGCAAACCTTCTGGAAAGTGGCACTTAAACTCCTGGGTGAGCTGATAGGTGGCAGAATGATTAAGGAGTAATAAAGCATTAAGGTCACTTGCTGGTTAGGATTTGGAGATGGCCAGGTTCCAGGCAGAACTAACTGAGGGGCTCTGCCAAGCAGGGTCAAGCCCTGCACTCCCAAGGTGGCACTCAGGGGACGGGCAGCACACACCAGGACAGGAGGCAGGGATGCCAGGGAGAGGCTTCTGCTGCCAAGTGAAAGGGCTCCCAGTGGCCGAAGCTGGAACGATCTAGCAATAAAATGTGGCTTCCATAACAAGTGACCACAAACTGGGCGGCTGAAAACAGTTGGAATTTCTTCTCTCACAGTTTTTTTTTTTTTCTTTAAGTTTATTTATTTATTTTGAGAGACAGAGAGGAAATCTGAAGTAGGCTCCATGCCATCAGCACAGAGTCCAGCATGGGGCTCAAACTCTCAAACTCGAGCTCATGCCCTGAGCCGAAATCACGAGTTGGACACTTAACCCACAGAGCCAACCAGGCGCCCCTCATTTCTCGCAGTTCTAAAGGCCAGAAGTCTGAAATCCAGATGTCAACAGGGCCATGATCCATGTGGGGATCTTTGGGAGAATCTATTCTTTGCCGCTTTCAGTTTCTGGTGGCTCCAGATAGTCTTGGGCTTGTGGTTGTTTCCCTCCAACCTCTGCTTCGTCTTCACATGGCCTTCTCCTCTGTGTCTGTGTCTTCTTGCTCTTATGAAAATACTTGTCCTTTATTGAGGCGTTCATTTCACAGTGTATATAAATGTCAAATCATTACACTGCACACCTGAAACTAATATAAAACTGTATGTCCGCTAGAGAATACTTGTCATTGGATTTAAGGCCCACCCAAATAATCCAGGATGATCTCATCTAAGATTCTTATTTAATTACATTCACAAAGAACTTTTCCCAAATAAGATCACCCTTGGGTTGCAGGGGTTAAGACATGGACATATCCTTTTAGGGGCCACCATTCAACTCACTGCACTGATAAATAAGTGATTGAATATATAGGTAAATAAGGGGTGGGTAGGCAAATCTTTAGTGCGGAAAGTTTCAAATAAGATATAGATAGATAGATAGATAGATAGATAGATAGATAGATAGATACAGATATAGATACACATAGATACTCCCTCTGCAAAGATGTGGTGCATAACTCCCTCTCTTTAGTGTGGGTTGCACATACTATATTCCTTCCAAAGAATACAGCTTGGAGAGGGGCAGGGGGAGACTAACTGCCACAGAAAAACTTGGCAAACCCAATCTCAGCCAGGTGATCAAGGTCAACAGCAGCCAGTTACTTGCATGAATAGCAGGTACCCCTGACATGATGTGATGAGAATGATAGTTAACTCTGTGGTCTTCCTTCAAAAAGCCTGTAACCCCAAGAGTGCCAGGGTGGCTCAGTTGGTTGAGCGTCTGTCCCACTCTTGATCTCTGGGGCTCAAATCATGATCTCATGGTTTTGAGCCCTGCATCAGGCTCTGTGCTGACAATGTGGAGACTGCTTGGGATTCTCTCTCTCTCTGCTCCTCCCCTGCTCATGCTTGTTCCTCTCTCTCTCTCTCTCTCAAAATAAATAAATAAACTTCAAAAAAAGAAAGAAAGAGAGAAAAGGCTGTAACCCCATTCTAGCCATGAGAAAAGCATCAGACAAACCTAAAGACATTCTACAATATACTTAACCGGTACTCCTCAAAGTTGTCACTGTTATCAAAACCAAGGAAAGCCTAGGGGCACCTGGGTGGCTCAGTCAGTTAAGCTTCCGACTTCGGCTCAGGTCATGATCTCACAGGTCATGAGTTTGAGCCTCACATGGGGTTCTCTACTGTTGGCACAGAGCCTGCTTCAGATCCTCTCTCCCCCCTTTCTACCCCTCCCCCTTCTAAAAAATAAATAAGCATTTTTTTAAAAAAGCCTAAAAAACTGTCACAATCTAAATAAAAGACCTAAGATTTACAACAACATGGATGGAACTGGACGGTATTATGCTAAGTGAAATAAGTCAGTCAGAGAAAGACAGATACTATATGTTTTCACTCATGTGTAGAATTTGAGAAACTTAACAGAAGACCATGGGGGAAGGGAAGGGGAAAAATAGTTTCAAACAGAGAGGAAGACAAACCACAAGAGACTCTTAAATACAGAGAACAAAGTGTTCTCTGAGGGTTGAAGTAGGGGGCGGGGGAGAGGGGGAAATGGGTGATGGGCACTGAGGAGGGCGCTTGTTGGGACGAGCACTGGGTGTTATATGTAAGCGATGAATCATGGGAATCTGCTCCTGAAGCCAAGGGTGCATAGTATACACTGTATGTTAGTTAACTTGACAAGAAATTACATTTTAAAAAATAATAAATAAATAAAGGCCTAAGGAGACATGACATCTAAGAGTAACATGAGATCCTGGAACAGAAAAGGGACATTAGTAAAAACAAAGGAAATATGAAGTATGGACACTAGTTAATAATAATAATAATGTATCAGTTCATTAGTTGTGACCAATGCATCATCCTAATATAAAATATGGACACTGGATGTAGAGTACAAGGGAACTCCCTGCACTGAATCTGCAACTTTTCTGTTAATCTAAAACTATTCTAAAATTAAGAGGTTATTTTAAAACATATATATTGCTATGTTCCTGTGATAGAGGGGTGAGGGCCCAATACAGGGCTCCCCGGTCTCAGCACTATTGACATTTTGTTGAGAGCATTGTCCTGTGATTTGTAGGATGGGGAACAGCATCCCTGGCTTCCATATACCAGACGCCAATAGAATCCAACCTCCCCTCCAACCCACTGTGGACAACCAAACATGTCTCCTGAAACTGTCAAGTATTAGTAATTGTTACAATGTATTGTTTTTATTTTATATTATCATGATTTCTCATAATTATTTTATAATCCTATTTCTCACTCCAAGAAAGATTAATGATGTCCTACAGGCGAACATGAGGAGCCTCTGAGTTACAACACAGACCCTCAATCCTTCACAGTGGGTGCAGCTCAGGAAAGCAATGCAGAGTGTGTTGAGAGCTTGTCCCTAACTTCTGCATCTGTGACCTAAGCTGAGTAACCAGTGTATTGAACCTTGATGAGATCCCATTGGGAACAGGCTTTATTTTTCTCCAGTCACTTACTTTCAACATGCCTTGCCCAAGGTCTGTTACCACTTCTTGACGGTGCCTCAGACAAAGAACAGAGCTTTTTGGTCAGTTTCAGTAGTAAAATGAACCATCTTCTGAAATGATTCCAGCAGACCTGACTCACCTAAGGCAAGCTTCAATCTCAAGCAGATTTCACAGAGCAAGCCTGGACCCTAAGTGAGGCCATGTGGTGTCCACCCATTCCCAAACTCTCTCCTGAATTAGCCCCCTCCCACTACCATGACAACCAGGAGGAGTCAGGCTGGTCTGAATTTGGAGAAGTGTGTGCTTAGGGTCTATCTTCTTCTCGAGAGCCCTAGGGATCTTGTGTTGCTCACCTGTATGTCTTGGCATTGGATTCTTCACTCTCAGCATCAACAGATCAGAAGAGATTCCAAATGACAGATATTACATATTCAACAAAGGAAGGGTATTCCAAACATAAGGGACAGCAGGTTATCATGATAGATAGATAGATAGATAGATAGATAGATAGATAGATTGATTTAAAAAAATTTGGGGGTCGCCTGGGTAGCTCAGTTGGTTAAGCGTACGACTTCGGTTCAGGTCATGATCTTGCAGTTCGTGGGTTCAAGCCCCACTGTGCTAACAGCTCAGAACCTGGAGCCTGCTTCAGATTCTGTGTCTCCCTCTCTCACTGCCCCTCCCCTGCTCACGCTGTCTCTCAAAAATAAACTTAAAAAAATTTTTTTTTAATTTTAATGTTTATTATTTATTTTTGAGAAGGAGAGAGAGAGAGACAGAGCAAAGTGGGGGAGTGGCAGAGAGAGAGACACAGAATCTGGAATAGGCTTCAGGCTCTGAGCTGTCAGCACAGAGCCCAACAGGGAGCTCGAACTCATGAACCATGAGGTCATGATCTGAGCAGAAGGCAGATGCTTAACCAACTGAGCCACCCAGGTGTTCCTAGATAGATAGATTTCAAAGTAGGTTTCATGCCCAGGACAGAGCCTGACACAGGGCTTGAACTCATAACCCTGAGATCAAGACCTGAACTGAGATCAGAGTTGGATGCTTAACTGACTGAGCCAGCCAGGCGCCCATATCATAATATATTATTCAATAGGTAAGTAACTAATGGATGATAGAGGTTGTGACATTACCCAGCCAGGAGAAAAGTTGGACAGAAATATTATCAGAATAGGAGGGAGAGAAGCTTACAGAGAATCGGAACAGCTCCTGAACATACCCATACAGATTCCTAGATTCACTCAATTCTAAGATGCCATCAATTGTGAGACACAACCAAAGAAATGGTGAGGTGGGGGGCAGGGGGAGGGAAATAAAGAAATATAAACACTTTAAATGCCTACATCAATAAGAAGATGCCTCCTGATTTGATATATATTAAAATGTGAGGCAGGAAATAATTCAGGAAAGCAGAATAATTAAATGGCTCTTAGACTAGGAAAAAATCTTCGAAAAGTCCTTTAACTGACCCCATTCATTCAGGCAGGCTCCTGCACCTCCACCCAAATTGGAGAAAGTCTGGCTAATTTTAAAGATTAGGTTCTTTTCATTTTTAGTGGCATTCCTTCATGGGAGTGAATTACAATTTGCCACTGGTATAAATAACAGAAGGAAAGAGTGCATACAATTTGCATACTAAAAAGTAGAAAATTAATGAAGACAAATCACTTCTCAATGGAATGGTCTACTACTAAGATCCTCCCTTTTACTCTGCTTTTAACTTGACTTAGAGAAAATAGAAAAGTTTGTTGGTTTGTCTTTTTTTTTAAATAGAGGGGAAAAAAGAATTTCATTTAGGAAATGCCCTAGCTTTGTGCATTTTAAGCATGAATTTCTGTCGACACATTTATCTTTTTAAATATATTGTGCACACATACTGAGTTTCTTATGCTTAAAACCAGCTCTCACAAGAATTAGAAATTAGGGCCTGCCCAGTTAGAAAGAAAAGTCTGATTCAGGATTTACTAAATCATACACTGAAAAATCTTCACTGTACATATGGGGTAACAGAGAAGCTCAGTCTTTGGAGTCAGCAGGAACTAGCTCAGAAACTAACTCCATAACTTACTTGAGTGTGCCACTTCTGCTATTGAGTTTCTGTTTCTTGAGTTATACAATGGTGCAAATAAATCCCACATACGAAATTCAGGATTAAATAAGATCTTGTCTATAAAGCACTTTACCCAGTATCAGTCATTCAGCACATTTTTCATCTATTCTATCCTCCCTCAGCCCTTAAAAAAATTATAGTTTCAAAGTAAATGTTGGGGCGTCTGGGTCGCTCAGTCTATTGAGCGTCCAACTTCAGCTCAGGTCATGATCTCACAGCTGCTGTGTTCAAGCCCCAAGCCCCACACAGGGTGCTCTGTGCTGACAGCTTGGAGCCTGGAGCCTGCTTCAGATTCTGTGTCTCCGTCTCTCTCTCTCTGCCCCTCCCCCTTCTCACACTCTGTCTCTCTCTCTCTCTCTCTCAAAAATAAACATTAAAAATTTTTTTTAGAAAACAAATACTAACTTTAAAGTGAATTGCCTTGGGGTGCCTGGGTGGCTCAGTTGGTTAAGCGTCCCACTCTCAGTTTTAGCTCATGTCATGATCTCACAGCTTCATGGGTTCGAACCCTGCATTGGGCTCTGTACTGCCAGTGCAGAGCCTGCGTGGAATTTTCTCTCTCTCTTTCTGCCACTCCCCGACTCACTCTGTTTCTCTTCCTCTCAAAACTAAATAAACATTTAAAAAAATTTTTTTACTAAAAAATAAACATAGAGAAGACTATGGCAAGAACCATAGAAGACTATGGTTCTAGTTGGTGAGGGATTTACCGCCTAATGGTAGACATAGGAGCAGAGCAAAGCCTGGTAGCTCTCAGAAAGGCACATGCACAGAACAAGGGGCGGCTGAGCATGGCCGGTGCTCTCTGCCGACCGGCAGAGCTCTGCAGAGAGGAGGGACTGGAACATATCAAGGTGTCAGTGAGGCAGAGGTGGAGTCCATGAGAGTTGGATGTGATGTTCTTCAGAAAGGAGGGAAGCTGTTACGGTCATGCTCACCAGCCAAGGGACCCAGGGAGTACAACACCCTTGAGTGTATCACTTCTACTCTTGATTTCTCTTTGATTTATAAAATGGTGCAAATAATTCCCGTATATTAAATTCAAGATTAAATGATATAATCTGCTGGAGAATCAAAGGTCCAGAAACACCTGCCCCCCTTCAAGTTTGTTCATCCAGGGATCTCCAGAAGGCTTCAAATCAACTTCCCGCCCTGCTCGTCTTCCTTTTCTTCTGACTCAGGATTCCGTTTCCTGCAGCCCCTGTGCTTTCCATTGTGTTCCATGGCTCGCCTTTATTTTGAGATCGGATTCCTGATGGCTCTTCCCAGAGAAGCCTTGGAAACCCTCATGGAATCTAAGTTTAGGAAAGCAGTTTCTTTCTGAAAAGGTTCTCAGAGGGTCATGCTGGACCCACGGGTCTTTTGGGACTTGGTGACATTTCTATAGAGCTGCAGTGGCCTTCTAATGCCACTGCAGAAGACGGTCTAGGATCAAAATCGAGGTCCAGTGTAGAAAGAATGTGAACATTATGAGCAAAGGGGCCTGGATGTACACACCACTAAATCACCACGGAAGAGAACAAACATCTGGACGTACTGAGTAGATGAAGCCATTGACCCATGAAAGAAGGACAGGAATTCTAGAAGTTAACACGCCAAAAAGAACATTTGAAGAGGCTTCAGAAGATTTAGGAAGCCCTGCCCTCCCTCTGAGCCACCTTGTTCTTGCTTTGACATTTCTCTGCCTGCTTGGATTTTTCTTTTTAAACCACAGATTCATCCCTGGCCCAGCAATGAGCAGACTCAGCGGCCTGGCACACTTTCCAACTGATACTCACCCCGAATGGGGCCTGATTTATGTATAAATTGTCTCAGCATAACAGGTGACACCCTGTGACTTGGCTGTCCTTCATTGTCAACAGAGGACCCAAGTTAAGACCTGAAACATTCCTTTCTTGCCTGCCTGGTGACTCCACACCTGTGACTCACAGAGCCTGCTCGCTCACCCCTCGACTTGCTGGCAGAGGCTGAGGCTGCTGACCTCACCCACCTCTGCAGCATTCCAGTCTCATCTCCAAAATGCAGGGGGAGGAAGGGAAGAGACGGGCACCTGCATCATCACATCTGACGGAAGCAGTCACCAGGTGTTGGATCAGGCAGGGCCCTCGCTGGGGGACTTCTGTTCCAGAACCATCCCCAAGCTGTTCTCACCTTTGGATTTCAACTGGCAAATATTCTAAGACCCAAATGACTTTGGGATAAACTCTTGCCCAAGGTTGGGCCAGATAAGTCTGACTGGAGGCTTCTGAATGAGATCATTGAGAGAGAGAAAGAAAGAGAGGGGGAGCAGGAATTTTCAGGTCTAAGACCTCCCAGGAAAATAATTTGAAACTAATTAAAAATAATTTAACTTAAATACAGGTGGGGTTCCCAAGGCAAAACACGTCTCTTCTGACTGCAAGGATTAGAAAAATTGCATTCAAAAACCAATGCTATCAAGCCCCAGTTGGCATGCATTTGGCTTTCCTCTGGATTCTTGCAGGAACTATAAATTGTCTGTAACACATTCCAAAGAGCCTCGCTCAACAGCACAAGCCAAAGTGCTTACATAGCACAATCTTGATGTTTTCAGCCCACCCTCAATAACTGATACGTTGTCAGGACACGAATAATTTGTCATCTCAAGTGCAAGTATGATTAAAAGTTTCTCCTCTTAAGAGTCTAAAAATAATACTGGGAGAGCCTCTTATAAACTGACACATTGCTCTTTGGTTCTTAAAATGCAAGAAAAGAAGTATATCCAAAGCAAAGAGTGTATCCCTGTAATCTTCCTATTCTAACCTAATTATTTTATCTCCTGATCTGTAGCCTACCAAATGCAGGTGCCTGAAATAATGAGAGTAAGCACTTACACGGTACATACAGTGTGCTGGCTGCTGTTTTAAGTGCTTTCATAAACTCATCAATCCACGGAGCTATCTTTGGATAGGCATTATGATTATCATTCCCCTAAGGGCACAGAGAGGTTAAGTGGCTTGCCCAAGATCACACAGCTTGTCTAGTAAGACGCTGAGCCTGGATTCCCACCAAAGTATTTTAGGTTTAGTATCTGTGCTCTTATCCATTAGACTGTTACGTCTCTTTTTTTTCTTTTAATTTTTTTAATGTTTATTCATTTTGAGGGAGAGAGAGACAGAGTGCAAGCAGGGGAGGGGCAGAGAGAGAGGGAGACACAGAATCCGAAGCAGGCTCCAGGCTGTGAGCTGTCAGCACAGAGCCGGACGCAGGGTTCAAACTCACAAGCTGTGAGATCACGACCTGAGCCGAAGTCGGATGTTTATCCAACTGAGCCACCCAGGCGCTCCTATTAAGTCTCTTTTAAAATGTCACATAGGTTGGAGCTCCTGGGTGGCTCAGTTGGTTAAGTGTCTGACTTCAGCTCAGCTTGTGATCTCACAGATTGTGAGTTTGAGCCCTGCGTCCGGCTCTGTGCTGACAGCTCAGAGCCTGGAGCCTGCTTCGGATTCTGTGTCTCCCTCTCTCTCTGCCCCTCCCCTGCTTGTGCTCTCTCTCTCTCTCTCTCTCTCTCAAAAACAATAAATAAAACTTTTTTAAATTAATTAAATAAATAAATAAAATGTCACATAGGTGAAACGTAAAACTTTTTAATGTGGTTGGAAAAATATATTTGTGTGATTTGCTAACTTGGAGGATGTTCAGAGAATCTGCAAGCAACATTTAATAATTATTTGATTGCTTGTATTTAAAAGGACCTTAGAGATCCTCTAATCCCACTTCTTACTGTTTTTTTTTTAGCAAGGACACTGAGGCTCAGGATGCTGTAGAGATTTCCTTGAGAACTGGGATTTGGGTCTTTTCCTCCCAGTGATCATGATGAGAAAGTATCAGGAAACAGGTGCCTGGATTCAAACACTGAATACCTAATGAGCCTTGGGTTAATCCTAAACAATCCCCTTACTTCTAAACTGAAAAGCTTAAACTAGATGTGTCCTCAGGTTTCTTTACGCTGTGGTTTCTGTGACTCGACATTGTGTGAGTCTTCCAGGGGCAAATAGTTCTGCAAACAAAGGGGAAAAGGGGGAAGGAGCTGGAAAGTCCAGTCTGACCTCTAAGAGGAGGAGGAAGAATGAGGCACACCATCCCTTACCCACACAATTCTCCATATTTCTTCTGTCTCTTTTAGAAATTGGTCAGACACCGAGAAAGGAAGAAGTCAGAAGGTCAAAACCTTCATCTGATCTCTTTGTAAGGTAAAGCAGGACCTAGAGGGGATGGCCCCTGCAGAGTAACACTCCACAATGAGTCCCAAATTATGCACAGGGAGGTTCGGAGCCAAACCAGACGGAGAATACTAAATTACTATGCTCAGTCCAGTACTGGGGAATCGGATTTCACCAGGAAACCTGCAGGTTTAGGGTCTGTAGGGTCCTCTACAGAAGAGGATTGTGGAAAAGGAGGAAGATGGCCAAGCGACACATAGGGATGACTAAAGAAATTTTAATAGACTACTGTCTGTTCTTTTGTGACTACAAAAAGTAAATTCCCTCCTCCAGGATATTACCCCACATATGCACCAAAAACAAAACAAAACAAAAAGTCAGCAAAGTCTGTTACACTAAAACCTTCCATAAGGTTTTTATGAAGGAGCGCCTAGGTGGCTCAACCGGTTAAGTGTCCAACTCCTGGTTTTGGCTCAGGTCATGATCTCACAAGCCCCGCATCTGGCTCTTTGCTAAGCGAGGAGCCTGCTTAGGATGCTCTCTCTTCCTCTCTCTCTCTGCCCCTTCATCCTTACCTCTCAAAATAAATATTAAAAAAAAGAAAAAAAGAAGACTTTGGGGCACCTGGGTGGCTTGGTCGGCTAAGCATCCGACTTCGGCTCAGGTCATGATCTCACGGTTCGTGAGTTCAAGCCCCATGTCAGGCTCTGTGTTGACAGTCTGGAACCTGGAGGATGCTTCAGATTCTGTGTCTCCTTCTCTCTGCCCCTCCCCTGCTTGCTGTCTGTCTCTGTCTCTCTGTCTCTCTCTCAAAAATAAACAAACGTTAAAAAATTTCTCTAAGGTTTTTATGAATATAAAGATGCAGGGAGGTCAACTTCCAATCTGGTTTGGAGGGGAGCAAAGAGAACAACAGTAGGAGGGGAGGGGCACCTGGTTGGCTCAGTTGGCAGAGCATGTGACCCTTGATCACTGGGTTGTGAGGGTTGTGAGTTTGAGCCCCACGTTGGGTGTAGAGTTTACTTAATTTTAAAAAGGGGAGGACACCTGGATGGCTCAGTTGGTTGAGCGTCCGACTTCAGCTCAGGTCATGATCTCACAGTTTGTGGGTTTGAGTCCCACATGGAGCTCTGTGCTGATGGCTCAGAGCCTGGAGCCTGTCTCAGATTCTATGTCTCCCTCTCTCTCTCTGCCCCTCCCCCACTCACACTCTCTCTTCTTCAAAAATAAACATTAAAAAAAACTAAAAAATAAATAAAAATAAAAAATAAATAAAAATTTAAAAAGAACAGTAGATGAAAAGATAGAATTAAAATCTATGTGTTTATGAGAAGCACAAGGCCAAGGATGAGAGATCTTGAGAACATGAGCTCCCAAACATCTTCAAAATTCTTGAGGAGGACATCGGACCGCCCTCAGAGTGTCAGCTTCCCTCCTGTATAATGTTCCCTAACGCTCCAAGACCAGAGTGAATCTCTGGTGACATCCGGGTTACATTTAGAACAGTGAGCTACCAGAATGAGGACTTCCCAACACAGAACCATTGGGAAAAGGAATGCTTTCTCAGCCTTACTAATGTTGGAGCTGGATAATTCCTAGTTGGGGGCAAAGGGTGCCATCCGAGCATCCTGGAGGGGGCAGTCCCAGCCGCCATCCACAGGATGCCTGTAGCAGTCCTAGCCCAAGTTGTAACAACAAAAACTATCTCCAGATATTGTCAAATATCCCCTGGGGGGCAAAACTGCCCCCACTTGGAACCACTGGAGAAGGATGAAGTGATTAGAAAGTCAACCAGGCTCACAGGTGAAGAGCTGATGGTAAGAGAGCAAAACAAGAAAACAACAAACAACAACAACAAAAGAAAAAGGAAAAGAAAAAGAAAAAGAGGAAATAAAAAACAATACCTCATGTATCACTTTCAGAGATTTTGCTCATGTTAATCAAGCTAAAAAAAATTTTGGAGGTGATTTAAGATTCAAAGTTTTATATCACTAATTATTTTAACAAGGAGTTTAACAAGGACCCTCCAGATGCTGACTGTTTTTTCAAATTTTATTTTTTAAATACCCATCATTTCTCCCTCCCAGGGCTGTCAGCTTTCTTCTCTGGTTAAAATTTAGCAGAAGAGTTATTATTTCCTTTTTTGTTTTTTTCCTTGATGCTTGTCAAAGTTTAATCAGCCTGATTACCAGATTGAAAATGAATGACTGTAAAATGCTGGTTTCTAAAAACAGGAGATCAATCAACACAATTGTGCACACCTGATAAAAGTTTCCAGCGGCAGGTTCCTGATTCCAGTAAACTGTGGCCTTTAGGACAATTTCACTGCATAATAGATTAACCCTCATACTGCCAGAAAAGACTGGTAACTAATGCCTCCCCCCTGACTGAATCATAATAGCTAATTAAGTGAAGTTCTGTATCACAGATTCTTAACCCTCAGTGGCGAGATGTTTGGAGGCTAGGAGCAGAGTGTCTGGGAATCTCAAGTCAACACAGAAGTGTCACAGCTTGAATTGTGTCCCCTAAAATTCTTATCTTGAAGTCCTAGACCCCAGTACCTCAAAAAGTGACATGGTGTGGGAGTAGAGTCTTTGCATATATAATTAAGATGAGGTCATAGGGGAGTAGCGAGGCTCCTCACCCAACATGACTTGTATCCTTATAAAAACAGGAAATTTGGACACAAATATGCACTCAGGGAGAACACCATATGAAGACAAAGGCAGAGACTGGAGTGATGTGTCTACAAGACAAGGAACACCAACAATGGCCAACAAACCACCAGGCGCTAAAAGAAAGGCACAGAACGGATCTTTCCCCACAACCCTCAAAAGAAGAAACTTTGCCAACTTCTAGATCTTGAACTTCTTGCCTCCACAACTGTAAGACAATAAATTTCTATGGGAATCTGTTACAACAGCCCTGGCAAATGAATTAAAGAAACCTATACATACCTCTGTTCTAATTCACCCCAGTCCTGCCTTATCCAGGACATGTGGGAAGAAGATCTTCTATCAGACTGATATGGCTACAGTAAAAGCTCCCGCTAGGCTCAAGCAAACAGCATCAGAGTAAATTATCTTTAAAAGGTGAGTATAGGGGTGCCTGGGTGGTTCAGTCAGTTGAGCGTCCTACTCTTGATTTTGGCTCATGTCATGATCTCATGGTTCATGAGATCGAGCCCCAAGTCAGGCTCTGTGCTGACAGCACAGAGCCTGCTTGGGATTCTCTCTCCCCCTCTCTTTCTGCCCCTCTCCCACGTGCATGTGTGTGCTCTCTCTCTCTCTTTCAAAATAAATTTTTAAAAAAGCATACAGTTCCAATACTCACTCATCTACACAGTCACATCAGAACCCCAAAGCCTTAGGAACTCTGGAGATTTCCTGGTTTGAAGTTTGAAAGTTTCAGCCAAGATTATTTATGTAGCTAAGCTCAAAACCATTGGCCCTCATAGCTCTGAAACTGGTTTTCCTTTGCTACTCTGTGTATTCATCAGGGCTCTCCAGAGAAACAGAACCAATAGGGGGGATATATCTATAATACCTATCTATTATAGGTATACCTCTGTGTTATATATATGTGTGTGTGTACATATATAAAATCACCTTTACATTTATCTATATATTTATAAACGTAGATATCCATTTTATATATATCCATTTCTACAGAGAACTTTATCTGTATAAAGATAGAGATTTACTGCGACAAACTTGCTCATGCAATTACAGAGGATGAGAAGTCCCACAATCTTCCCTCTGCCAGTAGAGACCCAGGAAAGCCTCGGGTGTAATTCAGTCCAAGTCCAAAGCCCTGAAAACCAAAGGAACCTGTCTGGGGCAGGAGAAGAGGAGATGAAATGTCCCAACTCAAACAGGGAAGCAGGAGGAAAGGAATGAATTCCTCCTTCCTCCACCTTTTGCTCTATGCAGGCCCTCGGCGGATTGGATGATGCCCACCACACTGGGGAGAGCCCTCTGCTTTCCTGCTCCCACTGATTCCAATGCCCATCTCATCTGGAAACGCCTCCCAGACACACCCAGAGATCACGTTTAGTCTGTACCCCCTGTTTCCAGTCAAGGTGGCACACCCAATTTGCCATCACACTCCACCACATAGTTTCTGTTTCTCTGGGTGAGCTCCAGAAGTTTGTATGAAACAAGTTGAAAAGATGTACTTTTCCTTTTATATCACCTATCCTGCTGCAGCTAAAGGAAGGCACCATGCTCTCAAATGCCTTATTTAAGTGGTATGAAGAAAATGGTTCCAGAAAATGCACAGTCTTCTCCAAAGGGGCCCATTTCCCTTCTCTAAGTCTTTAACTTTCTGAATTAATAGGTTTAACAAAGGCGATCCACACCTTCCACATGGACTGTGTTCTGCACTGTTTATAATTGGCTACTTCATGCAGCCTTTTCCCATAGTAATAACATTATGAATGGAAGTCAGACTCCTAGGCAGCTCTAAACAAACAAACAAACAAAACTATTTAATCCTTAATGTCACTGAACTGCTGTTCTCAAAAGAGAAAGCTGAGTTTGAGGTCCTGGGAACAAGGGTTCATGTACTTCAAAAGGGAAAACAGATTTTAAAAATGTTTTTACTTCTCATTTTTATTTTAGTGCCAGTCAGAAGTGAGTGGGTTTTGGTTTTTTTGTTTTTTGTTATTTTGGTTATTTTATTTTATTTTATTATTTTATGTTAGAGAGAGAGTGCAAGCTGGGGAGAGGAGCAGAGGGAAAGAAAGAATCTTAAGCAGGCTCCCTGCTCAGCACAGAGTCTGACACGGGGCTCCATCCCAGGACCCTGGGATCATGACCTGAGCTGAAAGCAAGAGTTAGAGAGTCAACTGACTGAGCTACCCAGGCACCCTGTGAGTGTTGTTTATATTACAGTGCAACAGGGTGTTAGGATATGCCTTTCCCACCATGGTGTTGTCATGGGCACCATGGAACAGTACTGGTGTAACTGTGACACAGAGACCCCCGCAGAGAAAACTTCCAATGAGAGTTGAAAACCTGTTCCAAGACTCCTGACTCTCCTTGCCAGCTTCAGGAATAGAAAAGTGTAGGGAAGGGGCAATTTAGCAGGAAGATTTCTTTGCCAAGAGCTGCTGCCATGGTTTAGTGGAGTGCCCCCCACACGGGGAGAGGATTGGGGTTTTACCTTCCCTATCTCAAGCCTGGTGAGAGGGCTTCTTTGTACTCTCAGGGTGCTTTAAAGGGTGTGTTTTCTGATGCGGAGGACTCTTCCCTCAGACAAAGCTAAACGAAATTGTGAAACTTCACCTTCTGGCTACGATTCCATAGCTTATTTCAAACCAACTTCCCCCCGGATAAACTACACAGGTGAAATTTTGTTGAGCCTAAATGTCCACCAACTGACAAATGGATAAAGAAGATGTGGTTTATATATACAATGGAATACTACTTGGCAATGAGAAAGAATGAAATATGGCCATTTGCAGCAAGGTAGATGGAACTGGAGGGTATTATGCTAAGTGAAATAAGTCAGAGAAAGACAGATACCATATGTTTTCACTCATATGTGGATCCTGAGAAACTCAACAGAAGACAATGGGGGAGGGGAAAAGGGGGAAAAAAAGTTACAGAGAGGGAAAGAAGCAAACCATAAGAGACACTTAAATACTGAGAACTGAGGGTTGATGGGGGGTGGGGGGAGGGGAAAGTGGGGGATGGGCATTGAGGAGAGCACCTGTTGGGATGAGCACTGGGTGTTGTATGGAAACCAATTTGACAATAAATTATAAAGAATATTAAAAAAGCAAAAAACAAATTAGCTGTTTGAAACCGAGAGAGATCAAGAAAGCAGCCAAGACTTAATGGGCCAAGATCCAGAGAGAAAGGAACTACACGGGTGTGATCTTATTATTCTCTGCCACACGCTCCTCCAGGTATTTATCTATTTTTCAGTTGCAAGGAAAAGGCTAAAAAGCAAGGATAAACTGGAAGCTCAGGGTTCGAAAAACTAAAAAGGGCTTTGTCAGACTTGAAGGGCATGAAAGCCAAAGTTGGAGTTGAAGTCTGCAAGACCCTAACAGGCCACACCCAGGGCTAAAGATGGCCAGAATGAGGGGCACCTGGGTGGCTGAGTTGGTTGAGCATCCGGCTTTGGCTCAGGTCATGATCTCACAGTTTGTGGGTTTAAGCCCCACATCAGGCTCTGTACTGACAGCTCAGAGCCTGGAGCCTGTTTCAGATTCTGTGTCCCCCTCTCTCTCTGCTCCTCCCCTGCTCATGCTCTCTCTCTCTCCTTCAAAAATAAATAAAAACATTTTTAAAAAATTAAAAAAAAAAAAAAAAAAGATGGCCAGAATGAGACCAGACCTTTCAAAGACTGACTGGAGCAAAGATGGCTTATTGTCACTGCACCTGCCTACTAGAAGTAAAGTAAATGCTCTCTGGAGAAAGAAAACATCATCCAAATCCTCTATAATTTTTTATATATAATATCTGACATTTAGTCAAAAAATTCCAGGCATGCCAAGAAACAGGACCAAGTGATTGTAAAAAAAAAAAAAAAAAAAAAAAGGAAGAGAACCTGAATAATAGAAACATACCCACAGCTTGTGATGTCTTTAAAACAAATGTGACTGATAGGGTAACAAACATAGATGGCAGGTTTCATCAGGAACCTGAACTATATTAAGAAAAAAGAGACACAAATGGAACTACCCCAATAGAGGGGTATTAAAAGACAAGCAGGGAGACCAGTTAAGGGGTCACTGCAGTGGTCCAGACTGAAGTAAATTCATAGCAATAAGACTGGCCAATACAAGATGGATTTGAAACTCCTTTAAGAGGAAGGACTAATGAGATTTAGCTATTAGTTGAATGCAACTGAAGACAGAGAGAAACTCCATACCACCCTTTATTAGTGATGTGACCTTAGGCACACTTGCTAACCTTCCTAATTCTCAATTCCTCATTAGAAATTCATAAGGTTGTTGAGAGCCTTAAGTGTGCTCAACGTGGGGCGCCTGGGTGTCTCAGTTGGTTAGGCATCCAACTGTTAATTTCAGCTCAGGTCATGATCTCACTGTTTGTAGGTTCAAGCCCCATGTCAGGCTCTGCACTAACAGTGCAGAGACTGCTTGAGATTCTCTCTCCCCCTCTCTCTCTGCCCCTCCCTGGCTGGCATGCACATGCACATGCACACACACACATACACACATACACACACACACACACACACACGTGCGCGCATTCTCTCTCTCTCAAAAAAAAATAAACTTAAAAAAAGTGCTCAGTGTTGGGGCACCTGAGTGGCTCAGTCAGTTGAGCATCCAACTCTGGCTCAGGTCACGATCTCACAGTTCGTGGGTTTGAGCCCTGCTTTGGATTCTGTGTCTCCCTCTTTTTCTGCCCCTCCCCCACTCACACTCTGTTTCCCTCTCTCTCAAAAATAAGTAAACATTAAAAGAAAATTTGTTTTAAAAGTGCTCAGTGTAAGAGCACCCATCACCTCGTTAGAAAATGGATTTTCAACAAACACTGGTTTTCTTTCCCACTTCCTTTCCTACTCCTAGGCCATACCACAGGAGGGCTCTTCTGAATTATGGAGACTTTGCTCTTAGAGATACCTATCCTGGACACTGAGAACATTTGGGGTTGGAGGATTTGGGGGCAACATGCCCTCCCATAATCCATCTCCAGAATTCCCATGATAAAGCAACTTCTAGGCTGGGTGGATCACGTTTGGGGCCCATGTGGCGATTCCTGTATTCTTAAACTATCTGAAGAAGCAATGTGGAGCTTCTGGTAAGTTCCGACAGTAAAAACCATGTTCTTTGGGCCCTTACCCTTCTTCTGTTGGGTTTAGCTTTTGCTACTTTGAGGCTAAGGGAAGCCTCAGAGCATCTGACCTAAGAGGAAATTTCAGTTTACATTGTCCTCACTCCAAAACAAAACAAAACAAACAAACAAACAAATCCAGGCCATTTATGAAAATCTGAGTGGAGGAAGATGCAAGTCAATCTCTCTTTGAATCCTGGGACCTATATCACTTCAGACATCACAGAATTGAATCATCTGTCTCTGGTTCAAAACATGGGTGGGAAATGAGGGAACTAATTTCCTTGTAAGTCTTGACCCTGTGCTGAAGGACCAGATTATTTTTCTAATCCATCACAAAATGATACTTCTGTCAAATACAGCAGAAACAAATTATTAGGGGAGTGAAATTTTCAAAAGAAAATGTATTGCTAGTCTTAATATTGTATTATTTGATTCAAGAGACATAAAGTACATCAAACTGATTTTTTATTTTTTATTTTATTTTATTCTTTTTTTTTAATTTTTTTAATGTGTATTCATTTTTTGATAGAGAGAGACAGAGCGTGATTGGGGGAGGGGCAGAGAGAGGAGGAGACACAGAATCCGAAGCAGGCTCCAAGCTCTGAACTGACAGCACAGAGCCAGACTCGGGGCTTGAACTCACGGACCGTGAGATCATGACCTGAGCTGAAGTCGGTCGCTCAACCGACTGAGCCACCCAGCCACCCCTATTTTATTCTTTATTTTACTATTTTATTTGTTATGTTTGCTTTATTTTTTTTAAGTTTTATTTCTTTATTTTGAGAGAGGGGGTGGGGTGGAGACAGAGACAGAGAGAGACAGAGAGAGAGGCAGAGAGAGAGACAGAGAGAGGGAGAGAGAAAATCCCAAGCAGGCTTTGCACCGGGAGTGCAAAGCCCACCTCCAGGGCTTAACTGACTGAGCCATCCAGGCACCCCTTATTTTTTCTTTTGGAGAGAGAGAGAGCACGTGAGCAGGGGAGAGGAGCAGAGGGAGAAAAAGAGAGAATCTTAAACAGGCTCCACGCTGAGCCCAATGTGGGGCTCGATCCCACAATCCTGGGATCATAACCTGAGTGGAAATCAGGAGTCAGACACTGAACTGACTGAGCCACCCAGATGCCCTCTTTTGTTTTTGCTTTGTTTTTTAAGTTTCTTAAATCTGACTCTCAGTTTCAGTATTTAACCCACCATGGTCTGCTAACAAACACTTCATCGACTGGCTCTGGTCTGCAGGAAGGACACACTTTGCCTAGAACACCTCTGGAATGTCTTAGTCTGCTAGGATTCCTACGTAAAGTGCCACAGACGGAGTGGCTTAAACGACAGAAATTTGTTTTCTCCTGATTCTGGAGGCTAGAAGTCCAAGATCAAGGCATGAGCAAGTTTGGTTTCTCCTGCGGCCTCTCTGCTTCACTTGCGGACGGCTGCTCTCTTGCTGTGTCCTTACGTCCCTGATGCCTCTCTCTCTCTCCTTAATTTTTTCTAATGTTTCTAATTTTTGAGGGAGAGAGGAGAGAAAGAGAGCATGAGCACACATGTGAGCAGGGGAGGGACAGAGAGAGAGGGAGACACAGAGTCCAAAGCAGGCTCCAGGCTCTGAGCTGTCAGCACAGAGCCCGATGCGGGGCTCGAGCCCACGAACAGCGAGATCATGACCTGAGCCGAAGTCGGACGCTTAATCAACTAAGCCAACAGGAACCCTTCTCTCTTCTTATAAGGACACCAGTCCTATTGTTTTGGTGACCCATTTAACTTTATTTACCTCCTTGAGGTGACCCTGTTTAACTTTAATTACCTCCTTAAAGACCCTGTTTCCAAACGCAGTTACTTTGGGGGTTAGGATTTCAATATATAAATTTGGGACACAGTTCAGTCCATAACAAAGAGCAAAGCTCATACAAGGTTCTGCACTCCTTCTCTACCTTAGCCTTGTAATAGTCTAAAGAAAAGAGCCTTTGGATTCTCTCTCATCTTGGAAGTTACCAAAAAGTGCCAAACAAAAATGTCCCTTACACCCAGGGCTCAATTATCCACCGTTCACCCCTAATCAATGAAGATCATTTAATGGCCAAGCTTGAAAGTCTCTCCATCTTGGTTTTCCAACTTCTTCATGTGCTGTATGTATCTTTAAATAGCTTTTGAGCAAAATTACCTAACAATTCCTCACTGTGACCTTGGACTTCTTCAGGGTTTTGTTTTGTTTTGTTTTCTGTTTACATTTTGCTTAGGTTTCTTTGGTATTTCATCTTGATGAAAAATTCCCTGTGTGTGTTCCCTTAGTTCAGTGACAAGGATGGAACTAATAGAAAATGTAAATAAGATGTTTTTAATCACCGCTTTGTCAGAGTGTGCTGGACTATTTGTGCTAGAATCTGTCCCTACCTCCTGCCAGCTGTGTGCCATCTCACGTGTGCCCAGGCAGATCAAATATTTCGCCAGAAACCACATGAACCACCAAATATTTCGCCAGAAAGCACATGAATTATTTACCGACTTTGTCTTGGAGGAGAGATTTTTCTTCCTCCTTTACCTGCAACAGCATAAATTTCTACTGTCAGATTACATATTTTGTTCCTAAAGATGTGTTCATTTCTTTTGCCATTTCTGTAGCAATCTGCTGATTTAACACACGTCTCTAGGAAGTGACTGTTCAAGAAATCTGGCACATTCAACCCAATATTTGTAATCAGTTCTACTTTTGGCATAATGCCTCATTCAGTAAGTGTATCCTTGTTGATAATATTTCCCCCAAAAAATAATTGTCAGACTACTTAAAATTGTATTTGTAACCAACAAACAAATATTTGAAAGCCTTCCTGCGTACCATCTACATTTAAAAGCCCTTCAAAATAAAAATAGCCACTCAGAAAGGGCTTTCTTAAGTATTTACAATTTTTTTAACAAGATAAATGTAGAATTTTTAGGTAGAGCAAAGGTAGATTGCAAAAATACATTTTTAAATAATTTATATCCTAATTCTCATATTTCATCATGCAAACTTTTAGATTTTATTATATCCACAGATAAAGATCAGAAAGTGTTTCATGTGGTACGTACCTCACCTATTAACAGTTATGAATGTTCATATCACAGTTAACATGTGGTCGTATTTTGAATTGTGTTTCTAATTTTTTGTTTCCATGGAAGCATTTTTGCATTATTAAAACTTGCCTGTAATAGCCTGTTGGAGACTTTGTTTCTTGATCTGCCATCATCAGAGAGTTGGACCAAAAGTTTGGCGTCCCTTTGATTCCTTTATTCTTTTTACTGACCTGCAAGCTTATCATCTTGTGATCTAGCTGTTGCTGCTCTTTTTTTTTTTAATTTTTTTTTTCAACGTTTTTTATTTACTTTTGGGACAGAGAGAGACAGAGCATGAACGGGGGAGGGGCAGAGAGAGAGGGAGACACAGAATCGGAAACAGGCTCCAGGCTCCGAGCCATCAGCCCAGAGCCTGACGCGGGGCTCGAACTCACGGACCGGGAGATCGTGACCTGGCTGAAGTCGGACGCTTAACCGACTGCGCCACCCAGGCGCCCCTAGCTGTTGCTGCTCTTGTTTTAAAATATCATATTCTAAGCTGGTACAGTTGCTCTGGAAGACAGTGTGGAGGCTCCTCAAAAAATTAAAAGTAGACCTAGCCTATGACCCAGCAATAGCACTGCTAGGAATTTACCCAAGGGATACAGGAGTGCTGATGCCTAGGGGCACTCGTACCCCAATGTTGATAGCAGCACTTTCAACAATAGCCACATTAGGGAAAGAGCCTAAATGTCCGTCAACTGACGAATGGCTAAAGAAGACATGGTTTATATATACAATGGAATACTACTTGGTAATGAGAAAGAATGAAATCTGGCCATTTGCAGCAACATGGATGGAACTGGAGGGTATTGTTAAGTGAAATAAGCCACACAGAGAAAGACAGACACCATATGTTTTCACTCATTGTGGATCTTGAGAAACTTAACAGAAGACCATGGGGGAGGAAGAGGGGAAAACAAAGTTACAGAGAGGGAGGGAGGCAAACCATAAGAGACTCTTAAATACTGAGAACAAACTGAGGGTGAATGGGAGGTGGGGGAGGGGGGAAAGTGGGTGATGGGCATTGAGGAGGGCATCTGTTGAGATGAGCACTGGGTGTTGTATGGAAACCAATTTGACAATAGATTATCTTTACTATGAAAAATAAAAATAAAAATAAAAATTAATTATATTGAATTCAAATAAATAAAATAAAATAAAATAAAATAAAATAAGATAAAATAAAATAAAATAAAATAAAATAAAATAAAATAAAATAAAATAAAATAAAATAAAATAAAATAAAATAAAAATATCGTATTATATCTCTTCACCTGGAATGTAAGTCCCCAGGAGCAGAAGTCACACCATATCTGCTTTCTCTCCCCCAAAGCAGTGCCACTCAAAATACAGGTCTTCAAACTATGCTTTATTTACTGTTTTATTTGCACACTATTTAGTTCCACCAACATTTTTTCTAAGCAGGACTTTCTTAATGAAGAAAACTAGATGTTGATTTACACTCTGATACAAACTCTTTACCTCCCTATAACAAATGTTTCCAGGAAAAGCACCAATCTTCAGGCCACACTTCAAGCAGCACTGGTCTATAGAGCCTTACAAAAGATTCTCCGTAAGTATTTATTATTTGACGAATGTCTTATCTATTCATTTTGTAAGCATTAATTGAGCATCTGTAATAAAACAAAGCACTAAAAGGTACTATGGCAGGGGGCACACAAACCTACAGGTGCTTACGGTCTATTAAACAAGATGACATTTTTCTTTTCTTTTTCACATTTTTTTGAAATTCCAGATAGTTAACATACAGTGTGGTATTATTTTCAGGAGTAGAATTTAGTGATT
The DNA here is from genome assembly GCF_018350195.1 of Panthera tigris. Lineage (NCBI taxonomy): Eukaryota > Metazoa > Chordata > Mammalia > Carnivora > Felidae > Panthera > Panthera tigris. The sequence continues at coordinate 13,831,184 of NC_056668.1, read as the reverse complement.
TACTACTTTTTAAAAAGTTTTTTAAGTTTATTTCCTTATTTTGGAAGACAGAGCGAGCGGGGGAGATGCAGAGACAAAGAGTCCCAAGCAAGCTTTGCACTGTCAGTGCAGAACCAGATGACGGGCTCAAGCCCACGACCCATGAGATCATGACTTAAGCCAAAACCAAGAGTCCAATGCTTAACCTACTGAGCCACCCAGGTGCCCCATAGTGATTCATCATTTCCATACAACACCTGGCCCTCATCACAAGTGCCCTCCTTAGTGCCTGTCACCCATTTAACCCATTCCCCCGCCCCCCTCCCCTCCAGCCACCCTCAGTTTGTTCTCTACGGTGAAGAGTCTGTTTTTTGGTTTGCCTCTCTTTCCCCCCACCCTTATGTTCATCTGTTTTGTTTCTTAAATTCCACCTATGAGTGAAATCATGTGGTATTTGCAAGGTGACATATTTTAAATAATCAAGTAGAATATAGAATCACAAACTTATAAGCAAGGCACACACAAGACACCTTGGGACTTCCAAGGAGGGGAAGAATTATTTACCGAGAAGGGGTAATCCGGGAGCTTCTTCCTTGCGTGAGGGGCAGAAGGTTGAATGATGGTATGGATACCAATCACCAGGAGCAAAAGTGAGAATCCGGGAAGCTGTAGGCTAGTTTAGGAGACTCTCCAAGCATGAACATTGCCTTTCTCATCATTTGACATTGGACGAGTATTTAACTCCTGCACATTTCCATTTTCTTATTTGTTAAAAGGGGAATAACAGAAAAAGTATTCATCTTATAGGATGAATGTCAAATGGCTTAATTCAAGTGAAATGCTTAGAGCCATAGTCAGTGCTCAATAATTGTCAACTCTTGCCGTTATTATTATAATTTATCACATTATTATTATTGTGGAATGTTAACTCTGCTTTAGATTTTTGAGGCTCTTAGTGCTTTTGGTTTTATGCTGTGGAAAATAAAAAGCTATTAAAGCTTTCAAACCACAGTAGGAGAAAGAGCAGAGAAAAATGGACTGAGGTCAGAAATGTGAGCATTGCCTATAATTAAGGAGCAGAAAGTGAAGGGAAAAATCAGGAAAGGGCACAGAAGTCACAATCTGGGAGGCAGGAAGAAAATCAGGTAAAAATGGGCACATGAATTTGAGCTGGGAAAAAAGTGTCTTGGCAAAATGAGGCCATTAACAGAGTCATCTACTGTGGAAAGATAAAGGAGGGCAAAAGGTAAAGTCAAAAAAAAGATAAAGTCATTTAAAAAAAAGAGATGAGGTAGTTGAATTTGAGAATTGTGAGGTCACTCACAGTGACCTTTAAGAGAATTTTTTTTTTAATTTTGTTTACTTACTTTAAGAGGCAAAGACAGCACAAGCAGGGGGAGGCAAGGCAGAGAGAGAGGGACAGAGAGAGAGTCCCAAGCGGGCTCCACACTGTCAGTGCAGAGCCCAATGTGGGGCTTGAACCCACGAACCGTGAGATCATGACCTGAGCTGATATCAAGAGTCGGATGCTTAACCGACTGAGCCATCCAGGCGCCCCTAAGAGAATTTCTTTGTGGTGATCATAGCAGGAACAAGGTGCAAGAAACTGAAGATGGTGAATGGTAAGGAAGTGGAAGCACTGCAGGTAATATAGTCCTACTCCTTTGTGAGTGTTTACTTTCTGTGCGTGAATGTGCGTGCTCATAACCCAGCCAGTGACTACTGACAGCTTACCTCGCTTTAAGATGGGTCATAGACGTCTATCTACTGTTCGGTCTGCTCCACCCCTTGCCCAGTCTTTTCTGTAAACTATTTCTACCCCCATGTCTAAACTTGCAGCTGGCATAGGAGTGCATGCATTTCTAAATGTGGTACCAAAGAGAAAGCATGAGTCAGTCTTTTCCCCACAGCAGAAATTTTACCATGAAAAACTCTGGTGCCGTCAGCAATCATATTTCTTCCCTGTTAGAATAAGCCCGTTGGTCTGCAAAGAAAGATAGTAATTGCAGTTTTAGAGAGCAATGCATTGAAGAAATGGAGAGAGAGAGAATCCTAAGGGCAACTGGACCCAAGTTCTAATTACTTCTGAGGCACAGCTACGTTACTGCCTTTCTGGTGGTTTTCCCCTTCAATGTTTCCTTGGATCTCAGGAGCCAACAGACTCTCCTTCTTGTCTTAGGTACTCTGAGTTAGACATCTGTCCCTTGAGACTTAAAATGACCTACTACGAGAAGGGATATATGTTGTAGCAAAGGTTTGGTAGATGTTGGAAAATACTAAACAATATGGTGGCATGGTGTTCTTGGAGTGAAAATGGAATAGAAGGCAATGAGGTGGATCTGAATGTCAGTCTTTAACTCAAGTGTGAGATAACTGGCCTTTTCTCTTTTTTGTTTTTTGTAGAGAGAGAGTACATGAGTGGGGTAGAGGGGCCCCCGGGGGGGGGGGTAGTGGTTAGAGAGAGAGAGACAGAGAGAGAGGACAGAGAGACAGAGAGAGAGAGAGGGGGAGAATCTTAAGCACGCTCCACACTCAGCATGGAGCCTGACGTAGGGCTTAATCCCACAACCCTCGAATCATGACCTGAGCTGAAATCAAGAGTCAAACGCTGGACTGACCAGTTGACCGAGCCACCCAGGTGCTCCAAATGGTCTTTTCTGTAACTCAACCTAATTTGCATTATAAGCCCCCAGCCCACTGGGTTGGTGGAAATTTTATCCTAGTTGATTTTCCCTGCCCTACTTCCTTTCCCACGACTCTATCAAGGTTTTGGGGTACTTAGAGTACTAAAACCTGGTCAGGGATTTTCACTAAAACATGCCTGTGCCTTCAGTCTAGAGGTTCCCTCCACCATTTCCACATCACTCCAGTGGCAGGGGACTCTTGCTTCAGCCTTTGTGCTAGCCAGGGGGGCAGCAGTCTCTGTCACACTAAGGACCCATCTGCTTAAATGCCCTGATTCCATTTTCTCCCTGCAATTCTGTTGAGCAAGAAGGCAGTGGGTTCCCTCTCTCCAGGCCTCACAGAGTCTCTGTTCTCCCCACCATCCCAGAGGAATCTTCTAGTTTGGGGAAAGGACTAGGGCGGGGTGGGGATGAGAATTCTCCTTTCTTATTTCATCCAAACACTGCGTCAATTCTCAGTTTTCCTCTTTCTCCTAAAAGCTCAGGAATTCTCGGCAATCAAAGCCAGTAAGACCTACCCTGTCCTGTCCCTCTGCTGAGACCACGAACATGGAGCCAATTCACTTCTACGTATGGGAAGAAAAAGGAAGAAATACTGGAAGGAAATAAAGTTGACATAGGTTAATATCTCAGAAATATCCTCCCAACACTCAGAGAACTTTAGAAGTGATATGAGAGGAAATGATGGGGACGCTGTTAGATAGATGTGATTGTCTGAGCAAAGTAAGAGTGGAAAATTTTCTGGGGGACGAGGGGGCTGAGGATTGACAGCTCAGAAGTTCCTTGACTTCTTCTATCAGTTCTTGGCACCTGGGAATAGCAGGAGAAAGTGTCCCTCTCCAGGCATGGATGTGACAAGAGGGAAATATGAACGGCTAAATGGGCCAAGGGATGCTAAGGTATGAATGGCAAATTTGTACAACCTGGGCCCCAGGGTCCAGGTTGAGTACAGAAACAAAAGAGGCAGAATGGAGCAAAAAGTCTGACAAGAGAGAGGGGCTATGGGAACAGATGTTCCAATGAGGATGGAGAGCCAGCCCCGCAAGAATGAGAGTATGAGGTGTTGGGAAAGGAGAAAGTTCCAAATGCCACGTCTGCAAAGCCCTCTGCTGAGAACCAGATCAGATATTAAACCCAGAGACACCCACTCTATGCCAATCCCTCTCCCGTCAGGACCTGAACTATATCAACTTCCACGGGATCTCTGAAAGTAAGGGGGACCCAGAATCCATCAAGGGCCCTTGCCCCCTTCAAATATTTGCTCTTTTCAAAACTTCCAGAGTCTTATGAAAATCAGGGCTAAGACCATTCACAGACATGTAAGCAAACACTGAGAAAGTAACAATATGAAAGAGTTGCGTCATACAGCCTCAGATCTACCATGTAGGGGGCTGGTGGATATTTCCAGAAAAGGGCATGCGGTGCTTAATCTTCATTTTACAAATTATTTTTTTCCTCCTCGTTAGGCAAGGCAAATCTCATCACACCTTCCACCGAGAGACATTGTTCCAGAAACTGAAGTTTATAATGTATTTTTAAAGCTTATGCATTATTGGCAATTGTTAATTATTTTACTGTCTCCACTAAAGAGCTTTTTTTTTTTTTTTTTTTTTTTTGCATTTCCAGAGAAATGTGAAGTTTATGTGGGTTTCAGTATCACCAGCTGGTGAATGTGGCCTTCTTATATAATAAGACGGCTCATTCTACATTTCAAATAATAAATGGAAAAACAGGCTTATCGTCAACAGAGCTGGCATTTAAACACAAGAGTTCCCAGCTTCCTGCCTTTTATTCGGGTAACTCAGTGTCTAATCCTGTTCTATAAACTCACACGTCCCTTTTTCCTCTTTGTGGATAGTATTTTTCAATTGCGTCTGCTTGCCAAGATCCTCAAAACAAAAATATAATCATCTTCTCTATGTCTTCTTTATAATTGCTTCTTGAGAACTACAATAATCTTACAGGAAGCCTCGCCACCTTCTCTTTTAAAGTCTGGGATGCTAAACAACTCCTAACTAGTACGTTCCCGGCACAGAAGGAAATAAACAGAGCTTCCGGGTAAGGATCCCCAGTATGTCAAGAGAAAGCATTTTTTCTTACTGGATTGGCAAGCAGTATAATCAAGGCCTCTCTGGGACTTTGTCACAGTCATAAAAGAGAACAGGTTTTGTGAAAACTGTTTTGAGGAAACCTGAAATGCTTAAGGGCATACAGGAAAATTGTCCAAATCTTACTTCAGAAGAAAGACAAGAGCACACAGATACAGCACTGTGATAATTCGATTAAGAATTCCAACACCCTTGGCCATCATCCCCACAGTGAGGCAGAGGGTTGCCAAATTCTATGAATTAGCCCAACTTGAAGCCAAAACTCTAAGCTTAGGAATGCCAAGTGGAACTCACCCTTCCTATGTAAGCTTTAAATCAAACTAAAAAAGACAGACTCTATTTCACTGTTGGGAGTATGTTATTCCTATTTTCATGTATGCTTCTTTTGAGGTATCTGCTGCTCTTCCCTACCTGGTAATCATGAATCATTCTCACACAGTACGGTATGTTGTGCTTTAAATCCCTTTTGTGTCTGTTTTCTGAATCATTTTCCGTAGATAAGACTGCTCTTGTCCACAGTTCACAGATGAAACTCAGAGAGGTTAAGTGATGTCTTAAGCAAAGTCCACGGAAGAAGCCTCCACCCCAGGTCAGGTGCGGGAAGAAGGAAGGTGAACCCTAACCTTGGACACAGTGTTCTGTCAGTCCATACAGCTTCTCTCATCCAGGTCATGGGACTAACTACCTAGAGTCCAGTCACTATGAGGCAATTGTGCAAAGCCTTGAAATGTACCCACAGGAAGGGGACATTGGTCATTGCAGCACTGTTTTAACTATGCAATATTGATGCTTTGACATCTTCAGGACTTGCTAACTCTGGGGACTGCCTCTCCCAGTGCAAGTCAATTCCTAGACGTGGTAAAGGATTCACCTCCAAGCCTACCTCATATACAAACCAACCAATCCGATGACACCTGTACCCCCAACCACCGCCTATATAAGGCTTTTACATTCTGGGGCCACTATTCCCCTGCCCTAAGTGCCCCAATTATATGCCTCAGAGCCCACTGAAATCACTCAAAATGGCCCATCCCAAGCCTGATTGCCCTGCCTCACCCATTCCTTTCTGCAGGAAACACAGTACAGATTCTTGCCCATGTTTTCTTCTCTCTCCCTCTACCTCCTGCCTGGCCCTGTGGGACATGACATGACCCCAACCAGGAAACAGTTCACGACTAACATACTGCCTTCTCAATGGCGACCATCTCCCAATCCATTGGCCTCATCATACAAAACCTACATTTAAAATCAGCACATTTGAAAATTAAACACTGAAATAAGCTAGGACCAGGCAGATGGAAGACAAGTGAGGGTGAACAGCAGAACAATCTCCTTCTCAGGGAAAATCCTGTGCCAGGAGGGAATGAGTTGATGTTGGTGCACTGCACCAGATCTCCAGCAAGTTCCCAGTGATCCCAGCATCCGAGCTAGCCCTCCCGTACCTCCACAAAGCCATCACATTTGCAACCAACGTGGGTTCTGAATTGGAAAATTGTCTGCTCAGCTTGACTCATCCTTCCAACCTGAAAAAGCAACAGAAAGCAGAGAAGAACTGGCAAAGTTGATAATGAATGACGAAGTCAAGAAACCACGATGGTCCTTCTCTAGCATGCCCTCATGCACACTCCCATCATAAGGTGGTTCCATCAGTCAGGGCTTGCTCAGGGAAGGGATTGGTTGGAAGGTGGCTTAAATTCAAGTGCTACACATTTGCATTGCAATGGGTCCATAGAGCACCTACCCTCATTCTTTAAGGCATATATTGGAGATAATTTTAGAACTAGAACTTTTAGGATGTATTCCAAGGTTGGGGGTGTGAGATCCTGGGAATAGGACCAGACTTTTTTTTTTCAAGGCACTTCTATACCAGACCACCAGAGAAAAGAAAGAGTTCCCATATATTTGAAATGCAATCTGCCTATTATAGATTGGTTTTTTGTTATTATATACCTCTTTTTATTTCAAAGAGCAGACAAAAATGGAAAACTGCTAGCTATTCTAAGAATCATATAATCATAATTATCAATTTGAATTCCTATTGCGAATACTTGCAACCACAGTGAAGTGATTTATCATCAAATGCATCTCAGGGTTTTAATTGTGTGCACTTGAATGTATTTGCATATTCTCAGCACACGTCATCATTTTCATTCCTGATAAAGCACTTCAAAAGAAACTATGCTCTGTCAAAACTACACAGTTCAAAAATGTATTGTTCTTGCATATCTCTCAAAATTATGGGTAATTGCTATCATATTCTGAATATGTTTAGGATTGAAGGTAACTTGGATTTTTAAAAATGGTGCCATGAAGCTAAGATTTCAAAAAATGCTGGTCTTAGGTGTCTAATGTTTAATGTTATTCATATCCACACTCTGCAATAATCTTATTTAACGATTTCTTGTGTGACACTTGAAAATGGGACAGCAGATTCTAAAAGGCCATCTCTTTCATGCCTCCTCAAGGAGCCCAGAAGCTACAACAGAGAAGAAAAATACTGAGAGGGCTCTATACAGGTAGACATTAACCAACTGGGTCTTTTTTTGTGGCTTCTTCCCCTCATCTTTCTTCCGTCACTGACTCACAGCCCTCAACACCATGTTTTTCCTCTTGGGGGACTAAATAGACTCAGAGATTCATAAACGGGTTAAGGTTTCAACTATGAAAAGAAGTGATAGTAAACGTATCTAATGAATCCAACTAGAAAAATACAAACCCAGCTTCCCCAACACCACCAATAAGCAATAATAATTTGCACAAATCCTGATGGTGTTATTTACACAGTCCACCAATCTAATACTTTCTTTTATTTGTACATCTGAAATACATATTGACATAAATTCTTAGACAGTGGAAAGATCTTCAGCAGAGCTGAGGAATGTTTTTTTGAAAATTAACCCTAATATAGCCAGATGTAGTAACTCAATCCTCCTAGGCATCTGTGTCAAAAGGATAAACCAAGACACCATGTCAAAATATTTGAGGCACAAATAGACAGAAGTACCAAAAAAAGGCAATTCCACCATTACAGTGCAATATTTAAACATATTTTTCCAATAATAGGCCAAATCCAATATAAATTGGTACGGATATAGATCTGAACAGTATACAAACCATTATCTAATGCACAATATTGAACACCATGGTCTCAGAAGACACATTCTTTTCAAATATGTGAAAAATACCTAAAAAATGAACCACTTCTAAAGTAACTCAAAAAATATCAAACAATTGGTATCACATGGATTACATTTTTAACTACAAAGTAGTTATGTAATTCTAAACAAAACTGGAAGCGAAAATCCCCATATGTTTGAAAATTTTAAAACACAAATTTAATAACTCACAGACTGACTCACAATGGAAATAATAAAATATTTAGAATTTGAATAACAGCAGAAATAGTACATGTGCCACAAACCTTGTAAAAGAAAAGGAAAGTGGTGTTTGTAGTGAAATGTATAGTGAAATGTGATTATCAGAGAAAAGTTAAAAGGCTGAAACTTTATCTAACTATCCAAAGAACATTAAAGGATGAAAGCATAAAGATAGGAACGTGAAATAATGGAGAGCAAACACCCAATGGAGGGAAATGGTAATGTGAAAACTAGGTTATTTGAAAGAACACTAAAATTGACAAATCTCTGACAAGTCTGCTCAAGAAAAAAGATAGGCTGAATAATATTGGAATGAAAATGGGCCAAAGTTACAGATGCTACAAACATGAAAAAGATAATAACAACTTTATGCCAATAAATGCGAAAAGTTAGATGCCACAGACAGTTCCATGGAAAATATAATTTACAGGGCGCCTGGGTGGCTCAGTCGGTTAAGCGGCCGACTTCAGCTCAGGTCATGATCTCGCGGTCTGTGAGTTCGAGCCCTGCGTCGGGCTCTGTGCTGACAGCTCAGAGCCTGGAGCATGTTTCGGATTCTGTGTCTCCCTCTCTCTGACCCTCCCCTGTTCATGTTCTGTCTTTCCCTGTCTCAAAAATAAATAAAACGTTAAAAAAAATTTTTTTTAAAGAAAATATAATTTACAGAGTTACCCAAAAAAGCAATAAAAAACAATGAATATGCTTATTATCATTTAAAAAAAATTAATCAGTCAAAACTCTTCCTTTAAAAACTAGAAACAAAAACAAACAAACAAACAAACAAAAACAGGGGCACCTGACTGGCTTAGTCAGTACAGCATGTGATTCTTGATCTTGAGGTCATGAATTTAAGCCCAGTGTTGGGCCTAGAGCTTACTTAAAAAACAAAACAACAAATATAAGTAGAGACACAGTAATTTTATAAAGCTAGCATAACCTGATAAGGGCACTATGAAAATGGATAATCACAGGTCAATCTTATTGATGGATACAGTGTAAAAAATTATATATATATACACATATATATGTATATATATATTTTTGTGTATATATAAAATACATATACATACATACGTGTATATACATACATATATGTGTGTATATATATGGCATTTAAATTTACTAAATATTCAAAGATTTAATACCAACCTTTCTCAGACTCTTCCAAAAAATAGAAGAGGAGGAAATAATTGCAAGTTTATTTTATGAGGCCAGCACTACCCTGACACCAAACCCAGACAAAACACCACAAGAAAAGAAAATTAGAAAAATCATCTCTTTTATAAATGACAGATGTTGGGGTGGCTAAGTCAGTTAAGCATCCAACTCTTGATTTTGGCTCATGTCATGATCTCATGGTTTGTGAGATCAAGCCCCCCATCAGGCTCTACACTGACCGTGTGGAGCCTGTTTGGGATTCTCGTTCCCTCTGTCATGGCCCCTCCCCCACTTGTGCACACACACTCTAAATAAATAAATAAATAATAACATTTTTCAAAATAATAATAAATTTAAAAAATAATTCTTATAAAGCTTTGACGAGTATGACACTATTATCATAGGGAAAGGCAAATAGATCAATGAAACAGATTAAAAGTCAAAACAGAGTTGGTAAGGTGGGTAGGGGCCATGGGTTAAGTGGGTGATGGGTATTAGGGCACTTGCTGGGATGATCACTTAGGATGAATCACTAAGTCCTACACCTGAAACTAATATCACAGTATATGCTGATTAACTGGAATTTAAATAAAAACTTGGAAGAAAAAAAAAAACAGAATTGAAACTTGTTATATCGGAGTAGGTATTGCACACGAGTGGGGAAAAGATAGACTTTTGGTAAACATGACTGGGACAATTATTATTAGTGTAGAAAAAATGAAATCAAAGCCCTACTTTACCTAAGGCACAAAACCAATTCCAAATGGACTAGATTAAAATACAAAAGACAACACTATGAGATTTTTAGGAACAACATAAAACAACATATTTGTGACATTAGGGAGAGGTGAAATTTTTTAAACAAGATGCAAAAAAAGGTGTGTCATAAAGTAAGATATGGGTAAATTAAGTAAATTAAAAGTAAGAACTTCTGTTCACCAAAAGATATCAAAGAGAAAATAAAAATACAAACCACAAACTGGTAAAATGTTTGCCATATGTATTACTGACAAAGGAATACTATCTAGAATATATAAAGAACTTCAATGAACCATTAAGTTAAAAAGCAAATGAAAACTGAAACAAAAGATTGACTAGGTCTTCAGAGGAGAGTAAAGCCAAACAGCCAAATATAAATGAGATTCTCAGCCATGTTAGTCACCAAGAAAATTAAAATTCAAATCACAATGAGGTAACACGTTACAATTACCAAACTGGCAAAAGTTAAAAATTCTTGCAAAATCTAAGTTGGTAAGGATCTGGAGTTACTCATCTATGGGACTGTAAATTAAGACAAGCATCTCTGAAAACTACATTACCCAGCAAGTACTTCTAGAAGACAATTGCATGTTCATAACAGCCCTTTTTGTAATAGGAAAAAAAATGGGAACAACCCAAATGTTTGTCAATTGTAAAAGAGAAAAATAAACTGCATGAAAATCACATAATGAAACACCATGGTCTTGTGAAAATTAATGAATTTCAGATATATGTAAAACATCGATGAAACTCAGGAATATAATTTTTTTTAGTTTATTTATTTTGAGAGAGAGAGAAAGAAAGAGAGAGAGTGCTCGCATGAGTCAGGGAGGGACACATAGAGAGGGAAAGAGAGAATCCCAAGAAGGCTCCACTCTGTCACCAAGGAGGGGGGGGCTCTATGTCATGAACCCTGAGATTATGACCTGAGCTGAAAACAAGAGTCAGACACTTAACCAACTGAGCCACCCAGGTGTCCCAGGAATACAACGTTGAACTAAAAAAACAAAATTCACTTTAATTTTGTCTATATTAAATTCAAAAACATGTAACACTGAACAATATATCATTTAGAGAAATGCCATCTGGGAAAAGTGAAAAAAAGGGAGGGGGGAGTGGTAGAGAGTAATAAACATAAGTTTCAGCAGAGTGGTTTCCTCTGAGTAGAGAACTAAAGCCAGAACCCAACCAGAGCTCAAAACTCCAAGTGAACCAGCATCAAAATGGAGTCATTTGAGTGACTGTCCTGGGATTCCCCCCTACCGAGAAAAAGCATAGGTCGCAGAATTGGTGTGAAGGGTTGAATGCGAGGGAGAAGCTTAAGAGAATCCAGCTGAGTACAAGGGCTTATATCATCTTCAAGAAAAAAAGGTTTTCTTCTCATTTCACAGGCAGGAACTCTGAAAGAAAGTTAACATGACTTCTCTAAAGTCATTTTATCATCAGTTTGGACCCAGAAATAGAACCCATCAGTCTTAAGTCCTTTTATTGATGCCATGACTAACCTATACTCTTCCATTCACAAATGACTTAGAGGCTATACACGGGCTAAGGAGGAGACAGGCCATGATTCACGGGCCAATGTGTTTTAGGCAAGGTTTCATTTCTGAGCTTTCCCGATTCCCTTCTCTTTCATGCTCTGGAAACAGCAGCTGTGCCAGACAGCAGTCAACAGAAAAAGAAAAGAACTCATTTATAAAGCAGAGGACAAAAATAGTTTGCCCAGCATTTATACTGTGCTCTTTGGGGCTCAGGGTCAAAGAGTTCAGTCTGACTTTTCTTTAGTAACCTAAACTTAGCTGCTTTCTTTTTCTGCATCAAAATGATTTTCAGTGGCTATTCATATAACAATGGATGTGAGGTTCTATCAAATGCCAACCATTTGGATCACTACTGAAATGGAAATGGCATGGCTTAAGCAAATCAAAAGCATACAACTGAGGTCGCTAAAAGACATTTTGCTGGCAAAACCCAAGACAGTATCATAATGAAATATGTCTAAAAATGAGAATAGAAAAACCAACTATAAAATATTTCCCTATGTAAATGTCACAACTGCATCAGACATTAAATCCACCTTTAGAGGTAATTTTAGCCCAAAGAATCAGATTTAGGAATCTTGCTCCCTAAAGGAAAGAAGATTTTTTTTTTAAATAAAGAAAAACACATTTAAACAATCCAGATCCACCACCAATTTTCTATGTGACATTACACAAGTCTCCTAACTTCTGAGATTCTGTTTCCTCACTGGGGAAATGGGCTCAGAGACACCTGTCATTCCTGGTTCCCAAAGAGATATATGTAGGAAAGCACTTCACTGAATATAAAGAACCATTTGAACTATGTATCTCATGTGCAGCTACAATTGGGTTTCATGGAATTTTCTCACGATAATTTTAAGAAAGTATTAAGTAATTCTTGTAGAAGATAGGACACAACTGTTTTGATTCACAACTGACTGATCACTTACCCAAAGAAGGTGGGCTGATGATTTTTTTTTTAATCTGAGACAATAAAATCATTTTCTTTTGCTGTGTAACAAATTACCCCAAACTTAGTAGTTCAAACAATACATGATCTCACTATTCTATAGGTCAGAAACCCAGTGAACTTGACTGGGTTCTCTACTTAGAGTTTCACAAGTCCAAAGTCAAGGTGTCAGCCAGGCTGGGCTATTAACTGAAGGCTGTAAAGATGAGTCTAATACCAAGCACATTTAGATCATGGCGGTAGGATTGAGGCACCCAATTCCTTCTTGGCTGTTGGCTAGGAGCTGCTCTCTGCTCCTAGAGGGCACCTCATTCATTTACATGTGGCCCCCTTCATCTTCAAAGCCAGCAACAGTACCTTGGCTCTCCCTCATGCTTTGAAACCCAGACTTCCTCATTTACTACCAGTTGAGGAAGCTCTCTGCTCGTAAGGAATCCTGCCTTTCGTCAGGTCCACCCAAGTATTCACAAGGCTAACTCTGCCAAAAAATATGACATGGTCATGGGAGTGAGATGTCATCATATTCCCAGCTTCTATGGATCAGGGAAGGACATTTTTGTGAAGGGCATTGTAGAAATTCCACCTACATAGAGGAAGTGGAGGGATAAAAGTTAAGAGCATGGGTTTTCATGAAGACTGACTTAGCTTCAAATTCCAGCTCTGTAATTTGACCAAATCTCTGTTTAAATTCAGAAGTTGCTAAACCTCTCTAAGCTTTACTTTCTTTAGATTACAATCTACTTAGGAACAGGGAGTACTAATAGCTACTTCTCATACGTTTTGCATGGTGTCTGGAACATGTCAGTATATTTGAGAGACCAAACGAATCAATGAATTGGAGTTAACACTAGAACCTATTGCCAAAACGTACCACAGAGCTCTGTTTGGCCCTGTTTTGCTAATGTTTTATCATCAACTTAGTCAATGAATTTGAATTGACTCAAATTGGATCGGATCAATGAATGAGGACACACAACAAATATACAAATACATGTTAAAGAAATAAGTGGAACAAAGGTGGGCCAAACATTGGATGACAGAGCCCAAATCAAGAAGAGTCATGGCAGGGTGCCTGGGTGTCTCTTCCGGTTAAGCATCTGACTCTTGGTTTTGGCTCAGGTCATGATATCACAGTTTTGTTTGTTTGTTTTGTTTTGTTCCTAACGTTTATTTATTATTGAGAGACAGAGAGAGACAGAGCATGAGCAGGGAGGGGCAGAGAGAGGGCGAGACATGGAATCCGAAGCAGGCTCCAGGCTCTGAGCTGTCAGCACAGAGCCCGAAGGGAGGCTCAAACTCACAAACCATGAGATCATGACCTGCACTGAAGTGAGACGCTTAACTGACTGAGCCACCCAGGCGCCCCTATGATCTCACTGTTCTTGAGTCCGGGCCCCATGTTCGGCTCCTCACTAGGAGCCTGCTTGTGATTCTCTGTCTCCCTCTCTCTCTACCCCTCCCCTGCTCTCTCTCTCTATTTCTCTCAAAATAAATAAATAAACTTAAAAAAGAAGAAGAAGAAGAAATAGAAGAGTCATGGCAAACTGAAAACAGAAACTTACCAAACCAAGATGAAAATTAATGAGTTTCCTTAATGCTGTCAGCAACCAACAAGCTTGGAGCTAGGTTTCTAAGTTAATCACAATCATTTTTTTCTCAGTCTGGGCTAACTGGTATTGGTGTCCCTCTTCGTTATTCACGTCTTGTCCGTTGACTTTCATGCTTCCTAGTTTTATTGTGACTGGCTTTTATTGTAAATCATCTAAAAGTTTGTTAAGAAGCAGGTAGGATGTAACAATGTATAACAAGATAGAGAAAATTTTATTTGCCAAAATCTAAGGGACCTAAAGACAAGCAGATTTTCTTTGGGCATTAAGAGCAGGAAGGGACTGTTCTCTCTGGTGCCCACTGGAGTGAGATACAGAACTGTTCTCTCAGCGATTCCTCTGGTGAAAGTGGCATCTGGACAGTGTGAGTTTGGGTAGGGCTAGATTGTATGAATGAGCTCCCAGACAAGATGGTAAAGGTCTTTATTTGCCTTATCTCATATGATCACTTCTCCATGCCTCCCTTCTGCCCTGAAAACTTAGGGTAAGGTCCTAATCTGTCAAAATGCTATTGTGTACGTGGATTTTTTTCTGCAGATAATAAAGACCAGGTGGGAAAAGAAGATTATAGAGACTTAGCTGAATAGACAGAGATGGGAATAAGGGAAAAGACACTTTGAACTATTATAATACCAATAATTTTTTATCAGAATTTCTGCAACACAAGAAGACCCCAAATGAGGTCCTGATTAAATAAATTAACTAATAATTATTAGATAAGCTTTAATCCCTTCAAATGCCTTTAATCCCTTCAAATCCTTTTAAAAATACTGTAAGAAAATATAAACATCTTTTTGTTATCTTTATAAGAATACAAATTAAAATATTTTGTAGATTTTATGCCTGTAACATATACCCATATAGAGGTAGATAGATAAATGAATTTGCATATTTATTTGCATCTTGGAATGCCAAGAAGATAGCATGAACCATCTTAAAGTGACAAAGAAGTACATTAGCCTGGAAAAGAAGGGCTTATGTCAAGTGGAGAAAGTTCACTTTTGATCTTTCCACTTTTCCATCATCTTTCCATTTGGGTTAAACCAACATATTTGGGGGAAGAGGAGAAAGAAGGAGCAAAGGGCACCTGAGATGTGCAATACAATCCAGTTCTGGCTGAGCAAAGTGGCCAGGGCAGACACTACCGATTCTCCCCTTCCTGGGCACACAGAGACATATGACCGAGTCCTCATCAACGGGAAAGGGAGTAGAGCTAGTGGGCCACATCCTATCCAACGCCATTAAGAGCTGGCATGGCTTCTACATGTCATCTCCTCCTCCTTCAGCATGGCCGGAACAATGAGATAAAGGAGAGGTAAGATGGAGACAGCTTAGATCCCTGAGACACAGCCTCCCCAAGGAGAGGTGCCTGACCTGAATAAGACTGAGACAGGGTCATAAATAAACCTTCCTGGACCTTTCAGAGTCATAAATAAGCCACTGAGACTTGAGGGTGTATTTGTTATCACAGCATAATCTAGCTATCCTAATACAAAAGCACTATTTCAAGCCATTAATACAAATATTCCTCGATTTGGAGTCAACTGGGATTCAACTGTTCTATGACAAAATTAGATATATAGAGGAGTTAGCAGAAGCTTGCCTCTTTATTTTAGATATTTATCATTTATAATCAATTTATAATAGATAAGAAAATAACCAGTAAATCGAGAGCATCAACAAAATATAGAGAGGGTTTTTTTTTTTTTTTCTATTTTTAACTACAATTGACTCTTGAACAACATGGGTTTGAACTGCACAGGTCCAATTATATGTAGACTTTTTTTGATAGATACAGTATAGTACTATCAATGTATTCTCTTTATGATTCTTTTAACAGTACTTTCTTTTCTCTGGCTTACTTTATTGTAAGAATACAGTACATAATGCATATAATACACAAAATATGTGTTAGTTGACTATTTATGTTACAGGTAAGGCTTCTGATCAACAGTAGACTATTAGTAGTTACTTTTTTGAGGAGTCAAAAGTTATACTACTCAGCGATGAAAAAAAAAATGAAATCTTGCCATTTGCAACAATGTGGATGGAACTGGAGGATATTATGCTAAGTGAAATAAGTCAGTCAGAAAGAGACAGATATCATATGTTTTCACTCATATGTGGAATCTGAGAAACTTAACAGAAGACCATGGGAGAAGGGAAGGAAAAATAAGATATAAACAGAGAGGGGGGCAAACCATAATAAGAGACTCTTAAATACAGAGAACAAACTGAGGGTTGATGGGGGTAGGGGGGTGGGGGATAGGGAAAATGGGTGATGGGCATTGAGGAGGGCACTTGTTGGGATAAACACTGGGTGTTGCATGTAAGCAAAGAATCATGGGAATTTACTCCTAAAGCCAAGACTACACTGTATACACCGTATGTTAGCTAACTTGACAATAAATTATAAAAAAAGAAAAAGTTGTATGTGGAGTTTCAATGGCATGAAGGTTGGCACCCCTAGTCCCCAGGTCATTCAAGGGAAACCTGTACTTCTAAGCACCTTCCAGATAGTAGTCACCCAAAGCTTAATGAAAAATTCCAATTCTCAAGCAACACTAAAAATTTATCCTTAACAGGTGGTCGGAAACTTATTACAGCCCAAATGATCAACGCTAATTTGGGTCTCAGCACAAAAGCGTGTTTTTAAAGCCTCAGTCTTAATATCTTGGGTGGTGACATGGAATACTATCCCTTCCTGGGGCATCAGAATGATCCCTGATGCCTTCCTTTCAAGTATGACATGAGTCTGGCATACTTTTTTGCTGGTGAGTTGGAAATGAATGTACCATTTTTCCTAAGCCTTGAAAGTTCAATCCATCTTATGTGAGATAAATCTTAGTGAACATTCAGAGATGGCTGAATTTAGTGAGAGGCTCATGTGTGGTATTTTATTTCTGTCAAGTAGAAGATACTAGTCAGCAGTGGGGTTATAAAAGCACCCACCTGGCCAAGATTTGTGCCAATCTCCAAGTTCAACAGCCCTTGTGAGTAACTGCTGGTTACCACATCACTGTTTCTCTATATACATTTTTCAGACATGTTTAATACCCTAAGGAATGTTTGATATCCATCCAGTTTTGTTAAGCCCTCATCAGCTATCCCAAACCCATTGGGCAGACTACTGAAATACTGAAGGCTTTATGTGGAAGTCATTAATACTATTGCCTAGCTAACTAAAATATCTTTAAGTAACACAAAAGACATTAACTTTATGTCTTTACTTTTCCAAACATCTTTTTTTATTAATGTTTTTATTTATTTTTTAGACAGAGTCAGAGCATGAGCAGGGGAGGGGCAGAGAGAGAGAGGGAGACACAGAATCCGAAGCAGGCTCCAGGTTCCCAGCTGTCAGCACAGAGCCCGAAGCGGTGCTTGAACCCACGAACTGCAAGATCATGACCTGAGCCGAAGTCTGATGCTTAACCGACTGAGCCACCCAGGCGCCCCTCCAAACATCTTCAATAGAGTAAATAAATTAATTCAATAAATGGCAAACATCATTTTCCTTAATATATTTCATGTTAGCATAACAATTTTTCTCACATAATATCACAAGGAATAGTTTAGCCAGTATAATTTCAAAAATTCTGGAACAACTTTTAGGCATCAAAATTCCCATTGAAGTTCTATTAATATTTAGCTAGATTATTTTCTCTGCTAACAATACTCATTCCCTACATATATCACCAGCGGAACACTGATGCCTGCCTTTATATAACAAATATACTCAATATTCATTGAGCAGGATACATTTGCTATACAAGCTAAAAAGAGAAAACAACAGGTAAGCAAGTTTCTTAATTCAAGCGCTTCAACTGATTTGCTTTGTGCTTAGTGTTGAAATTTCTGTCATATTCTTTCAGGTGTGATTAGCTCTATGGCTCAAGTAAAAATGCTAATCGTGTATTGATATCCTAAAGTTGGAGCATTAGGAAAAACTTCCCTTATTCTTAGATCTTAGAAGAGCAGGAATTCATCAGCCCCTTTCATGTTTCCCTTCCCCAGAGATGCCCCTATTATAAATTGCTGGGTTTTGAGTTTCTTAACACTAAAAGCAACGTGTTTATGCATTTGAACCTCCTGCATGTCCTATCCTGGAAAGAACACATAATACGGACTCAAAACAAGTTTGAGAAAGAATTTGAATTGCCTGTTCTTAGCTGACTCTTTTTAAATCATAGAATGTTCTCAACTAGAATATAACAAATCTGCAGAAAAATATACACAAACAAATAGGTTAACAGTTTAATGACTTATCAGAGAGAGAGCCTTTTTACCACCCCCTCCCTGTCCAAAAAAAAAAGGGGAAATTGCCAGCACTGTAGGAGCCCGGTCCCTGCCTCAGGCTCTCTCCCAAATACTAGCTCCCCAAAGGGAACCACTCTCCTGATTTCTCACTCTGTGATCTAGCTTTTCCTATCTAGGATCTTAAGTAAATAGGCTCACGCTGTATTCTATTATGCCTGGTTCTGACACCCAACATTATGATTATGAGGTTTATCCAGGGTGCCACATGGAGCTACTGTAGTTTGGTCTTTGTTGTTGCTGTGTGGTATTATATTGCAAGAATGTCCTATAATTTACCTTTCCATTCTATTGTTGGTAGACATTTGGGTTGTTTCTAGTGCCCATAAGCACACATGTGCCAGTTATATAGGTTGCAAATATCTTTTCCCACCCTGTGGCTTGCCTTGACAGCAAACAATTTTAACTAATGTTTCTTGGCAAACTGCAAGGTATTGCACCTGACTCTGTAAGAGGGTACATACAGAGTGCTACACAATGACGGGACTGTCGTATTTTCCTACACCTGGGACAAATAGCAATTGTACGCAGGGGGAAGAGATGCTCACCCAAAATGTATTGTATCTGTATGTCTGTGTGTCTGTGTCCGTGTCCATGTGTGTAAGTGGGGTGTGTAGAAAAACACCAGGATTCCAAAATTAGAATGAACTTTCAGATACTTATTGGGTAAATTATAAATGGCTCTGGGGCACCTGGGTGGCTGAGTTGGTTAAGTGCCTGACTTTGGCTCAGGTCATGATCTCACAGTTCATGAGTTCCAGCCCAGACACTGGGCTCCCTGCTGTCAGTGTGAGTGAGCCCATTTCAGATCGTCTATCTCCCTTTCTCTTTGCCCCTCTGCCTCTTGTGCTCGCTCGCTCTCTCTCTCTCTCTCTCTCAAAAATAAACATTAAAAAAAATTTTAATGGCATTATACACAAACAAGTTATGAAAGCAGATTGTTTGCAAATGTAAACAAGCAACATTTTTGTATTTTTATAAAAACTCTGGTATCTCTTTTGCCTTTCTCTCCCTTTATGGGCCATACTTAAGGTTTAGGTTGTAAAATCCCAAATACTGTGAATTATGTGATCGCTGAGCTGGACTGCCACAATATCACAGAACGTGCCCTGATGTTCCCATACAGTGGGGAATGTGTCTTCAGCTGGGACACTAAGGAAGGAGAGCTTCTTCCTTGAAGGGAATTCAAACTCCCCTCTTATTTGCCTTAGCAGGAAAAGCAGAGGCAGCCAGAGAAGGAAGAACAGGGATTCCCAGCACTCAACTGAGTGAAACCAGGGGTAACAACCTCAGGCCAATGTTTCTTTAAGGTGGCAGCCAGCTTTGGGCAGAGATACTGCAGAGAAATAATTATTTCCTTAAATCATTTGATGAAGACTGAGTGGTAGGCTAGAACTGCCTCGAAAGACTGAGAAACGAAATCCCTGAAGCAAGAAAAAGAGGTCTCAATGCAAGATCCATGCAGAGCACAAAGAAGACAGCTCAAACTGGAAGAGAAGAGAATTTTCCCTGAGAATAATAGGCATAATCACTTATTAAAAATGATCATTGCCCTTATAAGGACCCACCATTTCTTTCGGTGGAAAAACTAGGATTTGTAGATCCTTCTCAGTTGTTTAGTGGGGGTAATCATCTTAGGACATCAAGCCAATGTGCCTTCACCCTTGGCGATTGCTGCTTCCACATTAAGGCAGTTGGGGTTGTCTGGGACGCAGACTTAGGGAAGGCATTTAGAGTGCAGGATGTTTGTTAAGCAGACCCCTGGGACCAACCCTGAGGGAGGGAGCAGCAAGGATCAGAGCCAGGTAGAAGGAGCAGAGCCATGATGCTGTCACAATGCAGCCTGGCCTGACTCATGTGTCCTCCACAGCTGGACCAGCCCTCTAGGGCTGTGCCACATAGGACCAATATGGCCCGGCCTTTGTCCTCCCATACAGATCAGTCATTGGCTCGGAGCATGACCTTGGGCACAGCTCCGAAGCTGAGCTGGTCCTAAAGAAATGACAGCTGAAGTCTGTGTGGATACCATACTCTCAGTGGCTGAGTCCAAGTCCAGCACTGAAGGCATCTGGGCTGTCCAGTCTGGTGTCATCGTGACACCCTACCACTGGCTCCTGTTGCAGACGCTGCTGTTCCCCGTCTTTACTGCTCTGACCTCCAGTGTGGGCAATTCTCTCCCGGGCAGAAGCCCCATCACTATGCCTGCTGGCTCTTTGCTGAACCACTGTGGGCAACATTGCCCACAAACAAGACAGGCTGGATGTACCAGGGAATGAATAACCACCTACAGCCTTGACTCTTGGAAGTGAATGAAATACCCCAGCTTCCTGACCCCTCCATGATGTAGTTCCAATGTGTGATGCTTCTCCAAGTTTCCTTGTGAGATTAAGCTCCCGTCACCCAGTGCAATAAATGTCTTAATAATTCACCCATTTATTGGCCTTTTTCTTTTTCCTTGCTCGCTTCCCCACTCCTCCGCCAGTGTTCCTTGCCCCCTCCCATATAAACTACTTGCATTCAACTCTTTGTCTAAGGACTTCTCGGAAAAATCCAAATGAGAGAGCTTCCATAGCCAAAAACATGCCTCGTAGACTCAGATGATGGAGTTTCTTTCATGAAGTCTGGTCTGTGGAGATCAGTGCTGCACAAAAAGCCATAGTAAAGGGAAATCCTTTCCAAGAAGGAAAAGAAAGTGGGAAACCTACTCTGTTGGTGCAATGAAGTATAAGAGGAAAGGATGGAGGAAGAAATTGGGAGCTGTAGGGTTGAAATCTATAGTGGGAGACACACCCAGGCAGGTACTATCAGGGAAATAAAATCAACAACATCTCTGCCAGCCCAGAAAACCTCTTCACAAAGATAGAACACAATTCTATCATTGAATAATTGTTGAACCAGAATGTGGTGTGTATCATAGGCCATCTGCAAAGAGGCTGCAAAGAGGGAAAAAAAATCTTCCTGTTTTATAGAACCAAGAAGATGCAACCATTTACATGCATGTTCTCAAGATAAACAATAACCACTCCTCTATAACAGGACCTGACAGCACCATTTGTCACACATAGATCATCCCAGATTCACCTGGTAACTGAGGTTGCCATCTGTGTTTGCTAATTGGCTTTATCCAAAGGAAAAATAAACCTCTCACATCTTTATGACAGGAGGTAGCTTTGGAGTGAGGCATTTGCCAAAGTTAGGTCCCTATCCTCTCACAGAAATTGGGAAATGGGACACTTGAGAAAGACATTTCTGGGTCATAAAGCTGACAAGAGGCTTAGTTAGCTTTTAAAAAGATTTACATACATTTCAAAGAGAGAAAGAATTTACAACAAGTTTTCTAAAGGAAGTGATTGAAGAAAGGAGACGTCTCTTCCCTTATTTTCAACAGAAAGAGTTAAGCATCTTGTTTGTATCTGTACTTGCCTTTACAGTACGAGGGGACCCCAACACTTGTCGTTTCCCGCCCCCCTGCCCGACACAGGTTTTTCCAGGTGGTACTCCAGTGAATAAGGAGGAGAACTGCAGGAGACAAGATCAGAGGGCACTGGGGATTGGACTGAGTCCCCCCTCCCCTTGTCAACTGTCGTAGGGCTTGGCACTCACCGTGATGGAGATAAAAAGTCATTAGAGGTTTTGATCAGAGCGGAGCATGTGGTCTGACGTACATTTTAGGGTCATTTATTATAAAGCTGGCAACTACCTATTTAGCAGGACTTTGTTCTGCATAAGTGCTAATAGAGATACACAAGGAACAAAGCTTTATCTTGAGGTTGTCCACTCTGCCCTCTGCTGATGGGAAGGTAGTGGGGGAAAGTCATTAATAACATGAGGTCATACAGGTTCCTTTGCCCAAATGGCAGCAGTCTGTGTACAGATGAGGCTAGACAAAAAGAATGCAGAGGCAAGGAGAGACACTGAGGACCGAGCCATCACAGAATGCATCAAGGAGCAGACAGGACCTGAGCTGTTCAGAGGATGGTGGCAGCTGAGTGACAGAGAGGCAAACAGCATGAATCCAGGGTCAAGGATCACTCTGAATACAGCCTGTTTGGAGTAGGCTGAGAAAGGCTAACAAATTAAGATCAGGAGACCTGTGCTGTGGAGGCCAAGTGTTACTGATAAGAAAGTATGGGAGCACCTGGGTGGCACAGAGTCAGAAGAGTGTGCAACTCTTGATCTCAGGGTCCTAAGTTCAAGTTCCATGGTGGGTGTAGAGATTCCTAAGGAAAAAAAAAAAAAGGTAAACATAAAAAAAGAGAGAGAAAAGTATAATGAACAGACCGAAAAGCAATTATAGCCATACTTTTAACTACTCCTGCCATTCCTTCCTTGTCTCACCCCTGTCTCTGTCCCTTAGACAAAAATTTTGTCCCTTAGACAAAAATTCGTCGGGGGCTAATTTTACTTGAGACCTTTAAGCAAAATGTCATTTTACTGGCAGGAGGAGGGAGAGGGCTTCGAAAGAGATGAGAAGGGGAAATTGTGATGGTTAATTTTCTGTGTCAACTTGACCCAGCCACAGAGTGCCAGATATTTTGTCAAACATTATTCTGAGTGCTTCTGTTAAGGTGTTTTGGATGAAATTAACATTTTAATAGGTATTGAGTAAAGCAGATTGCCCCCCTAGTGTGGGTGGGCCTCATCCAATCAGTTGAAGGCCTGAATAGAACAAACAGACTGACTGTCCCTAAAATAAGAGATAACTACTTCTACCTGACTGCATTTGAACTGAGACATTGGTCTACGGGCATACCACCCTGACATGCCCAATCTCGTCTGAACTGAGACATTGAATTTCCCTGTCTTTGAACTCAAACTGAAACACTGGTTCTTCCTGGGTCTTGAGCCTGCTGGCCTATGGACAAGGACTACACCACTGGCTCTCCTGGGACTTAAGGTTCCGGACACCCTGAAGATCTTGGGACTTGTCAGACTCCATAATTGTGGGAACCAATTCCATATAATAAATCTCATTGTATTTATATATGTATAAAGAGAGAGAGAATATATAGAGAAAATACAGAGTCAATAACTCTCCCAAGCTTCTTTTAGGTATTGGCCTATGTCACCTTGGAGCCTATGAGACTGAGACTGGAGGAGGGAATACACTCTGTACTGGTAACAATTGAGCACAGCTGAGGAAACCACGTTCAGCAGAGCGACCCACACAAGCAAAAGCAGGGTGGGCCAGGGCCTGGAATCCCCTGGAGACATATCTACGGACATTTCTCTGTAATAGTCACAACTCACACGGAATGCTTACTCGGTAATACACACTGGGCCAAACAAAGGCTTTCCATCCATTGTCTCAGATAACGCCCCGTTTTTCAGATGAGAAAACAGAGATCTAATGAGGCTAAGTGGAAAGTTATAGATAAAGAGATCAAGGGCCTCAGACTAAGAATCCTGTAAGAATTAAATGAATCATTCCAGGAAGTGTGGAGAGCTAGGTGTCTGGCATGTCGTACGAGCTCAATAAATGGAAATTGCTATTTTCACATTGTCATCCTCATCACTATTATTACTATAGTCTTCCTTCATCACAAATTCTTTATCAACCATGTTTCTCTGGCTCTAATAAGCCTAAAATGCCAAAGAGGTGGCTTTGTATATGGCCTTCAAACTCAAAGCTACCTGGAAGTATCTTTCTTGCAATATTTTCTGCCTCAGTTGTGAGAGGCACGTGAAGGTCTTCATAGCTTGAGAAAGAAAGCACCATCACTCACCAGTCAGAAACCTGGTTCAAAACTTCTCACTCATTTCTCCCTGGCCTCCATAGCTCGTTCCTGTTTCCCATTGGTAAACATCTCTGGACTCAAGGGTGCCCACTCACTAGCTCAATTGGGTTTTGCCTTCAACCTCTTCACACACCGTAACCTAGATGTTACTCAGGGCACTTCGTAAGCCCTAAATGCTTACTTAATGTGAGCCGTTTTCTCTTCAACCCCCTCCCGCCCTGCACTAAAGAGAAAAGCTTAAAGTTGACCATGTAGCTCTCATGTAAAACTACCTACATGGTTTTAATTGTATTTTATCTTTGCATTAAAAAAAGAGTAGAGTTGACCAAGTAGCTATAATAAAAAATGTCCTCAATGGTATTGTATCTTTGATACCTGGAGAAATGCCCTTTGAATTAATTTTTCCAACCTGTGTATCATGAGCAACCTGATTACACTGGAATCATTTTCTAGCTGTTGCCATTATTATTTTTTCCTTTTTTGGTGGCTGTCATTGTACTGAAATATATTCATTAGTGGTCACACATATATCCTGCAGTTTGCTTATTGCTGTGCTCATGTCAGTCCTGATTAAATTCAACATGAACTTTGGTCTTGAATGGAAAGAGAGGCAGATTTAGCTGTGTTCCCCGAATTTGTGAGGCCGCAACATGTTTTGTTTGACTGGAGATAGGACACCGCTCTGGAGAGCAGGGCTACCACAGAAAGGAAGAAGCCCACGTGACCTTCCCTTTGACACTGGCGATCACAAGGGGTTCACAGCCAGGACTTGGCCTGGCTTCCTCTCAAGAGGCTGCAGAATGTTTGCTGGGATCTGTATGTTACGCAATGTGGCCTCTGCTCTTCGAGCATTGAGAAGGAAAAAGGAAATAAATGTACATTGCTTGTCACCTGTTACCACTCTGGCCACAGTACACATTCAGACTTATAACGGCACAGCAAGTAGGTTTTTTTTAACATGTTTTAGAGAAAAGGAAGCTGAAGCTCAAGGAAACAGAGTAACATGGCCAAGAATAACACAGCTGTTAGTAAAGGAGCAGCGTGGGGTTTTGAACCCACGGCTGTGATTCCAAAGCATGGGTTACTTCTCTGCACGTAGCTAAAAAGCCTTTAGAAATGTGTTCAATGATGAAATCAAGTTTGTCAAATGGACAGTGGTCCAGCCAAGAGACCTCTCTCTGCCAAGAGATGTAACAGGGGGCAAATGTCACAGCCAACCAGCAAAGTCAGGAGATTTTCTCTAGTGAGTCTTAGAAACCCATCAGGATGGAGAAAGCAGATAATCTGATTGCCCAAGATTTGGGGTCAGCACTATGGGTGCAGTGGAAGTTGCCAGAGTGAGAAATCTAGGACGGAAAGGAGGGCATGATGTTGGCATGAGGAGTCCCGGCTGTGTGTGGAGCTAAACACCAGGAGGCAGTGGGGACAGGCTGGGACAGCAGGGAGGGGTCTGCAGTCTGAGAGGTGACTGGGTGGGAGTGGGGAGACAGGGAAAAGAGCCTCGGAAATACTCAAGGGGAAAAAGAGGTGATGTCGGCAAAGAGGCAAGTTTCGGAGTCAGATATAGTGCAGGCAGAGCCCGGGGCATGGCTCGTCCTCCAACAAGCTGTTCCCCTCCAGCCGTCAGACTCTTGATAGTTTAAAGGGATGTGCTGCCAGCCCCTCAACAGGTGTCTCTTCCCAGACAAAGCAAAGGGACTTGAAAGACAGAGGATTCTTTACTAATAGAATGGCAGAGTCTACAGACAGACACTCCAAATTGTGAGAGCTAGAATTTCTGGTGAGGACACACGCCCCTCCTCGGTCCTTCCTTCAAACCTTACGACACAAGGTCTAACCTGCCTTAGAACACACCAGCTCTGCCTGAAGCTTGCTTCTGGGATGGGTGTCATGAAAGGGTTATGGTCCCAGCTTGGGATTCTCTTGCCACAGCCACCAGTTTCTGGGCGCCGTTCTGCTTTTCTCTCCAACCTCACTCTGCTCTAGCAGAGTGGCCTCTTCTCAATATCTAGAACATTGCTTTCCTGATTAAAGACTTTGCACTTGAAAAAAAAAAAAAAAAAGATTTCCCCTGTCTGGAAACCTCTTCCTTCAACTTTTCCTGAGGTCGCTCCTTCTCATTGCTCAGGTCTCTGCCTACGTATCACCACCAACGACCTGACCTCATACCCCTCCTGCACCCACCTGTTATGGCTGCTTGTGCCTATCCAGTGCCTGTGTATAATCACTGCATTCATTACCTTCTGTCTCACCCACAGGAGGGAAAGCCCCCTGCAAACAGGGACAATACGGGCGTATCCTCGATGCTTACCATGGTGCTTCAGCACAGAGTAGGGCACCTGATAAATGGTGTTTGAATAAATGAATGAATGAGGGATCAATAAGTAAGCATCTCAAAGGTGCAGCAGAGGCTAGAGGTAAAGAGACAATGGTTCCATCTGGTGCCATTTACCCCTCTCTCAATGGACCTTTCAACTCTTCCCTATTTGTCAATTTTCACCAAATTTCCCAGTGTGAAAAACTTGTAAGGAAGGGGACAGAGGGAATTTAATATTTTCTTTGGGCTCCACTTGTGGAAGGCACAGCCCTGTCTTACACAGCCCAAAACCCAACTCTGGCAGAACCATGATTATGGACTGAATTGTCTCCTTCCAAAATTCATATGCTGAAGCCCCAGCACCACCCCCCCCCCCATTACCTTAGAATGTGACTGGATTTGGAGCCTTTAAAAAGTTAAGTTCAATGAAGCTGTTAGGAAAGGCTTTAATCCAATCTGACTAATGTCTTTATAAGAAGAGCAAATTTAGACACAGAAAGACACCAGGGATGCACACATTCAGAGGAAAGACCGCATGAAAACAGCAAGAAGGCAGCCATCTACTAGCCAAGGAGAGAAGCCTCAGGAGAAACCAAATCTGCCAACACCTTGATCGTGGACTTCCAGTCTCCAGAACCGTGAGAAAACAAATTTCTTTCCTTTAAGCCACTCAGTCTGTGGTTGTTTTTTTATGGCAGCCTGGAAAACCAACACAAACATCAATGTAATAGTCTTAACACATCTTGGATAACTTTCATAGACCACACAAGTTGGACCAAGCTGACCTCACAGCCCATGGAAGCACTGTGATGAGTGGAAGGCACGTGAGCTGTGCAATCAGATCCCAAGTCCATCACTTGTCAAGCTGGGACATTTGCCTAACCTTTCCTATCAAGATATAGAACATTTGTCTATATATTAGTCAATTATTTTTCTCTTCTTCCCCCTCTCCCATGACCTTATCTGTCATCAGATGTTTTAATAGTTGGTTAGCCTTATATCTCAGTATTTAAGTTACAAGATCTCAGAGGAAGAGCACCATGCATCTTGGAGAGGAATAACATCGCCTGGGGATAGATTAAGCGACAAATGAGACCTTGTATACTTTGGGAGAGAGAGTTACCATGTTTTAGGCTGTCTGAGGAATAGTTGGATCGTGTTAGAAAGTTAAATATGGGAAGGTACATATTGATGCCAGGTAGACAAGGAGTGGAACATCCTCGTTTTATACTATGTCAGCCTATCTACTGGCACTGTGGGTCCCAGAACCCCCTTCTGGGAAACTTGAGTAAAATTTGGAAAGCAGAAGTGAAAAGTAGCCCTTATTCTTTGAAGAGCATCATGCTTAGACACAACGAGGGATAGAGACAGAGTGCCGGAAGGTTCCAGGTTTTGTCCTTACTCTTCCCTCTTTGGTGCCCAACTCCTCGACTTCCAGCCTTGCTGACTGTAATGATGACGCTTACGTGTCAACCGAGATTATGTTTTCTAGAAGCGGTTCACATTTAAATTGGCAAACACTGGGTAAAGCAGATTGACCTCCATAATGTAGGCAGGCCTCATCTGATCAGTTGAAGGCTTGAATAGAGAGAAAAAGACTGGCCACCTGCAGCAAGAGAAAATTCTCCAGCAGACTTGGAACTGTGTCATCAGCTCCCCTGGGTCCTGAGCCAGCTGGCCCAGGCTGCAGATTTCAGACTTCCCAGCCTCCAAATCATGTAAGTCAATTCCATGACGGATGGATAGATAGATAGATAGATAGATAGATAGATAGACGACAGATAGATGATAGATAGATAGATAGATAGATAGATTGATAGATAGATAGATAGAGATAGATCCCATTGGTTCTGTTTCCTGGGAGGACCCTGACTAATACATTTACCAACAGCCATTCCAGGCTGACAAGCACATGCAAAGCCCGCAGCCTTCCCTAGACCCCTCCCCCCAGGCTTCCTCCCCAGGACCACTCCTCAGGTGGTACCCCTGCCTTCCCACATCCCCATCCACTAGTGCACTTGCACTAGTGCATCAGAAGGCCTGGATACTGATGCTTCCCTGACTCTGCAATCTCTTTCAAACCCCTGCTTCTCCAGCATGTTCCATAATTGTGGAAGGTCTCAATCCTATAGCAAATCTTATTCTATAAAACCCATAATGAGGGGCGCCTGGGTGGTTCAGTCAGTTGAGCATCCAACTCTTGATCTCAGCTCAGATCATGATCTCATGGTTCATGGGAGTGGGCCCCGCATCAGGCTCTACACTGACAGTGCAGAGCCTGCTTGGGATTGATTCTCTCTCTCTCTCTCTCTCTCTCTCTCTCTCTCTCTCTCTGTCCCTCCTTGCTCACATGTTCTCTCTCTCTCTCTCTCTCTGAAAAATAAATAAACATTTTTAAAAAGACATTAATTATTCCATTTTCCCTTTTATGCCATGAGTGATAGAATATATCATAATTTAGCACAAATGAAAATGGGCTAAAATTCTCAACATACACAGTAAAGCATTAATGCTATTAAATGGTTCTCGCTTCTTGTCTCATTCACTCACTCACTTCCTCATTCATCTGGGAAATATTTGGTGAGGGTCTGGTACAGGCCACATGCTCTTCTATGAGAGCACATTTGAAATATACAAAGGGCCGTGATATGAAAATCATCAGGATCTGGAACTATGACCAATGAGGGGAAATTGCCAGAAGGAGGCTTGGGTTCAACACAGAGAACTTTCTGACAGATAAAGCTGTCTATAAATAGAATGGCCTCTCCATTCTAAGGCAGTGAGGGGCTAGTTACTACAGAAATTAACAATTCAATTACCAGGAAAGTTTCAGAAAGCAGTGGCACATTAATTACCAGTATTTAAGGTACATTTGCACCAGGCTCTCTCTCAAATTTTTATATTCTACGATTCCATTATAATATATACCATTTGTGAGATTCTGAAATTCCCTATTCTGCCCATATTCTGAAGCAACTATGAGGCATAACAGGATTATGATAGTCTCTGAATAATACCAAATGGGAATAGAACTAGCGTTTGTGGCTTAGTACATGCCAGGAAATTTTCATTGGTTGGTTTGTAATGTTCCCAAAACTCCAAGAAGTAAATTTTATTATCCCCACTGTGTGGATGAAGACACCAAGATTCAGCACACTATAGCGACTCATCCAAACATCTCAGCTCCCCAGCAGAAGAGGCTAAAATCCGTATGACCCCACAGTCTGTGTTTTCTTTTACATTCTACCGCATCACATTTCAGTATTAGGGTGTGAGAATTAATAAGATTATTATCAACCATAAATAAAAGCAGAATGTCCAGGTAAATTCTTAACGAATGCATACTTTAATATATAGCTTAGACCATGCTTTCTAGTAACTGTATTAGACTCGTAGCATGATACCGCTTATGGAATATTTTGTGTGTTCCAATCACTCCAAAGTGCTTTGCGTTGGCATCTAACCTCACAATAACCCAGCAAACGGAGTTATTATCCAGTCCCCTTTTACCTGGGGAGAGTGATGAGGACAATGACCATCCGAGAGACTGAGAAACGCTTCCAAAGTCAATCAGCTCCTAGGCAGGGGCACATCTGGAATTCTAATTCTATTCCAGTTGACTCTGAAGCCCATTGTCCATGTGCTGGGTACCCCAGAATACCCTCCCCTTGGACCAGGGTGGGAGTGGTGGGTTTTGTCTACTACACCAGACCCCCTTATCGGTGAGAGGTATGTTCCAAGTCCCCCAGTGGGCGCCTAAAACCCCATATATACTGTCTTTCCCTATCCACACCTCTCTTTAATGAAGATAAATTTACAAACTAGGCACAGAGATTAACAACAATAACTGTTGTTAATAATAATAAATTAATATACTAATATGTTAGTATATTGCTAACCATATATACTACTACTAATAACATAATAATAAATAATAAATAAAATAGAACAATTACAATAACATCCTGGAACAAAACTTATATGAAAGTGGTCTCTCTTTCTTTGCCTCTCAAAATATTTTCTTGCACTATCCTCACCATCTTCTTGTACTGACGTGGTGATAAGACACCCACATGATGAAGCGAGGTGAATGATGTAGGATTAGACGGCCGCTGACCTTCTGACAACAGGTCAGAAAAAGGATCATCTGCCCCCAGTTACTTGAAAGTAGCTACAACTAGAGAAAGTAAAACTTCTGACACGGCAGGGATCCTGTATATTTTCCAAAATGACTTGTTCCCTCTTCTACATGTTCCCAGACCCATCTTCTCCTTCCTCTGGATGCCTCCATACAACAGCCCCTGGCTCCTGGGTTATCTCCATGCCAGTATTCATTTTCAGCCTCATTTAAAAATTAGGAAGACTCACCCGCCTTAAAGCATTTTAACATGAGGAATTGGCTGAGCAGAGAAAAAGAAATATTTTTTCGAATACTTAAATTGCAATGAATGACGTACTACCACCATTCACTGCAGTTCAGGTCTTGTAAGATATTCCTTTTTCTTGGCTCAACCAAGCATTAGTAACTAGATGATTTTTGCTTCAAGCTATGATTCAGATCCACAGAGGACTTCATTTTGCCTTTAAACTATAGCTGACTCTAGCTGTATGAGATGTTTAAGACAACCAGGTATATAAATTGCCCCATCTGCAATTAAGGGGAAGATGATTATATGTTTGTGAAATGGACCTCAGGATAGAGACCGACCGATCTGCTATTTGCTCTCGTTACGAACATCAGCTCCAAAGCAGAAAAATAAAATTGAAGGAAAGAAAATTGGTTTTCATCTCATTATAGGGAAAGGTAAGCTACATTAGAACATGACTCATACAAAAAACGAAATATATACACAAACACACAATGGGAGAGAAGGAAACTAACATTTATTAACGGCTTAATATACACCAAGAGCCTCACATAACTTACAACCGTCCTATGACATAGCTATTGCCAGTTCTCTATTACAAAAAAAAGAAAGAAAGAAAGAGAAAAAAAAAAGAATTGCCAAAAACAAAAAACAAACCTTAAGTTTAATAAACCCTTCCAACTCAAGGTCCAGGCTCTCTACAATACTATGGACATTTCTTTCAGAAACTTGGAACTAGTTTATGAGACGTTACTTAACCTTTTTATGCTTCCGAACGAAAATAAAGTCATGAATCTCAAAAGGGAGACCAGAGTTATTGCAGCCTCTACCAATTGTCCCGCTGCTCTGGTGTTTATTACCTAGTTTTACAAGCGCCTTTGTGTTTAAGCCTTGACAAACTTGTTTGGAAACCCTGAAGTTTATAAGGAAAGTGAACAGAAGAAAACTGTCCTCCCATTTTGAAAACATTAGAGAGATTTCTTGCTGTCTGGAGATGATGTCTATTTTTGTTCACGACCCAAAACCCAACTCACTTGATTTTGAAAACAGCCCCTTGCCTTTCCTGAATAGAACCACCCTCCTCCTGGTTGATGGTTTTGATACAGCGCTCTGTCCTTCAATATGCTCTCCCCTCCCCTGACCAAGGGGAGATACACCAAAGCTGGATTCTCCTCACCCCCACCCAAGACTCAGATTTTGTGCAGAGGAGTGAAAAAGAGAAAACAATTGGTATAAATTCATCGCAAAGATGTCACATAGACATCACACCTTATTTCTCCAGCTCTGCCCAGATTCTCGGGCTCCCTGCTTCATTCATTCACCTATTCCTTCAGTTCTGTGAGCTATCGCATATCCTTCCAATATATTTATTTCTTCCCCCTTTATTGGCTAGAGTCAGTTTCTGTTGCCGGGAACCCAAATACCTGAAATGGTAAACGAATTTGCCCTTGGAAAATTGTAACATTGGGTTCCCGGGCCCCTTCTCTTCTGGATTCCTGTATTTTGCAAGATGTGTTCTTGCATTATCGATTTGCTCTAAGCCACTAATCCCATCTAAAACGGTCAAGGAGCATGGAAGTTTTTCGTGTGTCTCGCGTCCATGAAATACAGCCAGACCAACACTAAACCATCGTACACACCTAGAAAACTGACTGGAGGATTAACACAACAATCTGCACAACCAGAACCACAGAATTCAGCAGGTATGCGGCGCGGAGAAGTGAACTTGGGGAGCAAGAAGATACAGGAAGGGAGGTGCTTTTGCGAGCGGGGAGAGGACAGAGACTGGGGGCGGGAGGGAGAATACGGGAAAAGCCCCCTTCCC
This sequence comes from Panthera tigris, assembly GCF_018350195.1. Classification (NCBI taxonomy): domain Eukaryota; kingdom Metazoa; phylum Chordata; class Mammalia; order Carnivora; family Felidae; genus Panthera; species Panthera tigris. The sequence goes on along the minus strand of NC_056668.1, from coordinate 13,798,461 downwards.
CAAAAGCAGCTGGAGAGAAAATGGAAAATTGGAAACAGCCGCAGGGACTAAACTAAAAAGGGAGAGGAGAAAGGAGAGGGTTTAAATTCCATTAAGACTGTAAACAAAAGGGGAGCGCAAAGGCTGCAACTCCGCAGCTCCCTACCTGGCGGTGCTCGGGTGGGAAGGGCGAATCCCCAGGAGCAGAGTGGGGTCCGGGAGGTTCTCGGGCCACACGGGGAAAAGCGGTTCCACTGCTGGAAGGACATTTGGTAGAGGCTGTTGAAGCCACCTGGTCCCAGCAGACTCCAGAAGGCGGCCACATTTGCTGGTATTGGGGCAAGGTCTTTAGGGTGAAGCCTGGTGCCAGATGTGTGTTGTGCTTTTCCATAATCCCTGAAATGCTGCTGCTACAATGTCTCGCGAACTTTTTCTGGGGCGGGCTGGCTCCTGGCCGCAGTCTCGGGGTACCGGCAGCAGCAGGGTCCAGCGGGCGTTCCTGGGTGCAGCCGACATTCGGCCAGTGCTCGGTGAGACCCTCCCGCAGAGGGGCGAAGCGGGTCAAAGCCGCAGTCCTTCAGAAGTAAGGGGCCGAGGAAAACAGCTACATCTGAGACAGAACTCGGGAGAGAGGTGCTGCCTGGGGCCTGGTCACGGAGAGTGGAAAAGCAGGGAGTGGATGAGAGATGAAGACAGAGGACCGGTGCGGGGATTGCTGATAGGGGAGAACAGACTGGGTGGCGCCATTTTTCACAACTCCCGCGCATGCGCACCAATGAACACCGCAACACTCCACCCCAGTAGGCTAGCAGCGCCATCTAGTGGAGAGCGGAGCCGTTACACTGAGCCCTGCCCAACGGGGCCAATTTAGCTCTTCAAGAAAACAAGTCTCACCGCCGCTTGGTTTGTGGACTATAAAGAGCTACATAAACTAACTTCTAGGGGAAAACGAAGTAATTTCAGTCCTACTTCAATCTGTTAGCAGGTCCATCTATTCAATTTTCTTTCTTTTTTTTTCTCTTTTACACTTCTCTTTCTTAAATACAGAAAGAGAAAAAATTCATTTTTATTTTCAATTTTTATTAAAAATATTTTTCTTTAATTTTTACTACTATATTTTTTACTTTTGTGTAATTTTTTTCAAATTCTATTTTACTTGCATCACTTTATTTTAGTCTACTTCAGTGTATTCGCCTTTTCAAATTTTCAAACGATCTCCTTTTTTTTCTTTTTCTTTTTTCTTTTTTGTTTCTTTACTTTTTCTTGAATGCAGAAAGAGAAAAACTTCATTTTTACTTTAAATTTCTATTAAAAATATTTTTCTTTAATTTTTTATATTTTTTGCTTTTATGTAAATTTTTTCAAATTCTATTTTATTTCCATTGTTTTATTTTAGTCTACTACAGTATATCCACTTTTTCAAATTTTCAACAATTTCCTTTTTTCTTTTTCTTTTTCTTTTTCTATTTTTCATTTCTTTTCTTTTTCTTAAATATAGAAAAAGAAAAAATTCATTTTTATTTTTAATTTTTATTAAAAATATTTTTTTTAATTTTTTTCTACTATATTCTTTACTTTTGTGTATATTTTTTCAAATTCTATTTTACTTCCATCATCTCATTTTAGTCTACTTCAGTGTATTTGTTTTTCCAGATTCTCAAACGATTTCTTTTTTTTCTTCCCCCCCCTTTTTTTTCTCTAATCTGTCAAACCACTTTCAACACCCAGACCAAAACACACCTAGGATCTAGCATCACTTATTCGATTTTTGTGTGTGTTTTTAATTTTTTAATTTTAATATGTTTTTAATTTTAATATGTTTTTAATTTTAATTTTTCTACCTCATTAATTCCTTTTCTCCCTTCAAAATGGCAAAATGAAGGAATTCACCCCAAAAGAAAGAGCACAAAGAAACAACAGCCAGGGATTTAACCAACACAGATACAAGCAAGATGTCTGAACCAGAATTTAGAATCACGATAATAGGAATACTAGCTGGAGTCGAAAATAGATTAGAATCCCTTTCTGCAGATATAAAAGAAGTAAAAAATAGCCAGAATGAAATTTAAAATGCTATAACTGAGCTGCAATCTCGAATGGATGCCATGGCAGCAAGGATGGATGAGGCAGAACAGAGAGTCAGCAATATAGAGGACAAACTTATAGAGAATAATGAAGCAAAAAAAAAAGAGGGAGCTTAAGGCAAAAGAGCACAATTTAAGAATTAGAGAAATCAGTGACTCATTAAAAAGGAAAAACATCAGAATCATAGGGGCCCCAGAAAAGGAAGAGAGAGAAATAGGGGTAGAAGGGTTATATGAGCAAATCATAGCAGAAAACTTTCCTAACCTGGGGAACGACACAGACATCAAAATCCAGGAAGCACAGAGGATCCCCATGAGATTCAACAAAAACCGACCATCAACAAGGCATATCATAGTCAAATTCACAAAATACTCACGCAAGGAGAGAATCATGAAAGCAGCAAGGTAAAAAAAAGTCCCTAACCTACAAGGGAAGACAGTTCAGGTTTGCAGCAGACCTATCCACAGAAACTTGACAGGCCAGAAAGGAGTGGCAGGATATATTCAGTGTGCTGAATCAGAAAAATATGCAGCCAAGAATTCTTTATCCAGCAAGGCTGTCATTCAAAATAGAAGGAGAGACAAAAAGTGTCCCAGACAAACAAAAATTTGTGACCACTAAACCAGCCCTGCAAGAAATTTTAAGGGGGACTCTCTGAGGGGAGAAAAGATGAATATATATATATATATATATATATATATATATATACATATATATAAAGCAACAAAGATTAGAAATGACCAGAGAACACCACCAGAAACTCCAACTCTACAAGCATCATAATGGCCATAAATTCAGATCTTTCAGTACTCTAAACGTCAATGGACTCAATGCTCCAATCAAAAGACATAGGGTAACAGAATGGATAAGAAAACAAGATCCATCTATATGCTGTTTACAAGAGACCCACTTTAGACCTAAAGACACCTTCAGATTGAAAGTAAGGGGATGGAGTTATGCTAAGTGAAATAAGTCATACAGAGAAAGACAGATAGCATATGGTTTCACTCTTATGTGGATCCTGAGAAACTTAACAGAAACCCATGGGGAAGGGGAAGGAAAAAAAAAAAAAAAAGAGGTTAGAGTGGAAGAGAGCCAAAGCATAAGAGACTCTTAAAAAACTGAGAACTGAGGGTTGAGGGGGGTAGGAGGGAGGGGAGGGCGGGTGATGGGTATCGAGGAGGGCACCTTTTGGGATGAGCACTGGGTGTTGTATGGAAACCAATTTGACAATAAACTTCATATATTGAAAAAAAAAAAAAAAAGAAAGAAAGTAAGGGGATGAAGAACGCATCCATCATGCTAATGGTGAACAAAAGAAAGCCGGAGTAGCCATACTTATATCAGACAATCTAGACTTTAAAATAAAGACTGTATCAAGAGATGCAGAAGCGCATTATATGATAATCAAGGGGTCTATCCACCAAAAAGACCTAACAATTGTAAACGTTTATGCACCAAATGTGAAAGCACCCAAGTATATAAATCAATTAATCACAAACATCAAGAAACTCATCAATAGTAATACCATAATAGTAGGAGACTTCAACACCCCACTCACAACAATGGACAGATCAAAAAATCAACAAGGAAACAATGGCTTTGAATGACACACTGGACCAGATGGACTTAACAGATATATTCAGAACATTTCATCCTAAAGCAGCAGAATATACATTCTTCTCCAGTGCACATGGAACGTTCTCCAGAATTGACCATATACTGGGACACAAATCAGCCCTAAGTACAAAAAGATCAAGATCATACCATGCATATTTTCAGACCACGACATTATGAAACTCGAAATCAACCACAAGAAAAAAATTTGGAAAGGTAACAAATATTTGGAGATTGAAGAACATCCTACTAAAGAATGAATGGGCTAACCAAGAAGTTAAAGAGGAAATTAAAAAGTAGATGGAAGTCAACGAAAGTGGTAATACCACAACCCAAAACCTCTGGAACGTAGCAAAGGCAGTCATATGGGGAAAGTATATAGCAATCCAGGTCTTCCTAAAGAAGGAAGAAAGATCGCAGATACACAACCTAACGTTACACCTTAAGGAGCTGGAAAAAGAACAGGAAATAAAACCCAAAACCAGCAGAAGACAGGAAATACAAAGATTAGAGCAGAAATTAATGCTATCGAAACCAAAAAAACAGTACTACAGATCAATGAAACCAGAAGCTGGTTCTTTGAAAGAATTAACAAAATTGTTAAGCCACTAGCCAGTTTGATCAAAAAGAAAAAGGAAGGGACCCAAATAAATAAAATCAAGAATGAAAGAGGAGAGATCACAACCAACACAGCAGAAATAAAAACAATAATAAGATAATATTATGAGCAATTATATGCCAATAAAATGGGCAATCTGGAGGAAATGGAAAAATTCCTAGAAACATACACACTACCAAAACTGAAATAGAAAGAAATTAAAAATTTGAACAGACCCATAACTAGTAAGAAAATTGAATTAGTAATCAAAAATCTGCCAAAAAACAAGAGTCCAGGGCCAGATGGCTTTCCAGGGGAATTCTACCAAACATTTAAGGAAGAGTTAACACCAATTCTGTTGAAGGTGTTCCAAAAAATTGAAAGGGAAGGAAAACGTCCAAACTCTTTCTATGAAGCCAGCAACACCTGGATTCCAAAACCAGAGACCCCACTAAAAAGGAGAACTACAGACCAATTTCCCTGATGAACATGGATGCAAAAATCCTCAACAAGATATTAGCCAACCGGATCCAACAATACATTCAAAAAATTATTCACCACGACCAAGTGGGATTTATACCTGGGATGCAGGGCTGATTCAATATCTGCAAAACAATTAACATGATTCATCACATCAATAAAAGAAAGGACAAGAACCATATGACCCTCTCAATAGATGCAGAGAAAGCATTTGACAAAATACAGCATCCTTTCTTGATAAAAAAAACTCTCAAGAAAGCAGGGATAGAAGGAGCATACCTCGAGATCATAAAAGCCATACGTGAATGACTCAACGCTAATATCATCCTCAATGGGGAAAAACTGAGAGCTTTCCCCCTAAGGTCAGGAACAAGACAGGGATGTCCACTCTAACCACTGTTATTCAACATAGTATTGGAAGCCTTAGCCTCTGCAATCAGAAAACACAAAGAAATAAAAGGCATCCAAATAGGCCAGGAGGAGGTCAAACTTTCACTCTTCACAGATGACATGATACTCTATATGGAAAACCCAAAAGATTCCACCAAAAAACTGCTAGAATTGATTCATGAATTCAACAAAGTTGCAGGATATAAAATCAATGCACAGAAATTGATTGCATTCCTACACACCAACAATGAAGTGACAGAAAGAGAAATCAAGGAATCGATCCCATTTACAGTTGCACAAAAAACCATAAAATACCTAAAAATAAATCTAACTGAAGAGGTGAAAAATCTATACACTGAAAACTATAGAAAGCTTATGAAAGAAATTGAGGAAGACACAAAGAAATGGAAAAAGATTCCATGCTCCTGGATAGGAAGAACAAATATTGTTAAAATGTCAATACTACCCAAAGCAATCTACATATTCAATGCAATCCCTATCAAAATAACACCAGCATTCTTCACAGAGCTAGAACAAATAATCCTAATATTTGTATGGAACCAGAAAAGACCCTGAATAGCCAAAGCAATCTTGAAAAAGAAAACTAAAGAAGGCATCACAACCCCAGACTTCAAGCTATACTGCAAAGCTGTAACCATCAAGACAGTATGGTACTGGCACAAGAATAGACACTCAGATCAATGGAACAGAATAGAGAACCCAGAAATGGGCCCACAAATGTATGGCCTCCATCTTTGACAAAGCAGGAAAGAATATCCAATGGAATAAAGACAGTCTCTTCAGCAAGTGGTGCTGGGAAAACTGGACACTGACATGCAGAAGAATGAACCTGGACCACTTTCTTACACCATACACAAAAATAAACTCAAAATGGATGAAAGACCTCAATGTAAGACAGGAAGCCATCAAAATCCTCGAGGAGAAAGCAGGCAAAAACCTCTTTGATCTTGGCCGCAGCAACTTCTTACTCAACACGTATCCAGAGAGAGGCAAGGGAAACAAAAGCAAAAATGAACTACTGGGACCTCATCAAAATAAAAAGCTTCTGCACAGTGAAGGAAATAATCAGCAAAACTAAAAGGCAACTGACAGAATGGAAGAAGATATTTGCAAATGACATATTGGATAAAGGGCTAGTACGCAAAATCTATAAAGAACTTATCAAACTCAACACCCAAAAAACAAATAATCCAGTGAAGAAATGGGCTCTTTTGCATTGGTGAGAATGCAAGCTGGTACAGCCACTCTGGAAAACAGTATGGAGGTTCCTCAAAAAACTAAAAATAAAACTACCCTACGACCCAGCAATTGCACTACTAGGCATTTATCCACGGGATACAAGTGTGCTGTTTCAAAGGGACACATGCACCCCCATGTTTATAGCAGCGCTATCAACAATAGCCAAAGTATGGGAAGAGCCTAAATGTCCATCGATGGATGAATGGGTAAAGAAGACATGGTATATATATACAATGGAGTATTACTCAGCAAACAGAAAGAATGAAATCTTGCCATTTGCAACTACGTGGATGGAACTGGAGGGTATTATGCTAAGTGAAATTAGTCAGAGAAAGACAAAAATCATATGACTTCACTCATATGAGGACTTTAAGAGACAAAACAGATGAACATAAGGGAAGGAAAACAAAAATAATGTAAAAACAAGGAGGGGAACAAGACAGAAGAGACTCATAAATATGGAGAACAAACTGAGGATTACTGGAGTTGTGGGAGGGGGGATGGGCTAAATGGGTAAGGGGCACTAAGGAATCTACTCCTGAAATCATTGCTGCACTATATGCTAACTAATCTGGATGTAAATTTTAAAAAATAAAAAATTAAATTAAAAATAAATAAATAAATAAAATAAAATGGTCAAGATTGGGGCACCTGGGTGGCTCAGTCAGTTAAGCATCCAACTCTTGGTTTCGGCTCCAGGTATGATCTCATGGTTGGTGGGATTGGAGCCCCAGGAGAAAGAGCCTGCTTGGGATTTTCTCTCTCCCTCTCTCTCTGCCCCTCCCCCTCTCACTCTAAATAAATAAACAAACAAACAAACATTTTTAAAAATGGTCATGACTAATGACTGCTCAGGCTGTATTATCTACTGAAAGAAATTTTAGTTCAGTGGGAAACTCAAGAAAGCTAGAAAACATAGACACAGAAGAATGAGACTCCAATAATGAGATCATACATATGCTAAGTAAAATAAAGTTAAATTAATATATTTATGGTAGACCATTCTACAACAATCTGTTCTATAACAATCTATAACAATTACTGTTCTGTTATCTAAACAGTGTCATCCAAGACCCTCTGCCCTAGAATATTTCCATAATTTATGGAATCTTGCACTTAGAGGGTCTCTCTGAGAGAGTCTTAATTAACCAGTTTTTAAATACAGTACCTAAGACCATGATAATTTATGCTCAATCACTTCCACACTCAGATTTATTGGAGTTTAATTTAAAAATTTAAAGATCGACTTAAAAAGAAAATATCATCTACCCTTTCACTACTAGAAGCAGGCTTCGCTGCTGACTCCACGGAGAGTAAATTCACGCGATTGAAATTCATCTGCATTATCTCATGCTGCTGTCCTCTTCTTTGCACACCAATAGTGCAATGGTAGGAAACGACTATAATCCTTGCCATCTTGCTGTTCTTTAGCGTTCCTCTCTTAAATCAGCTCTTGAACCAAGGACCAGAGAAATTGTCAAGTAATTGCCTGTTTCATTTAATCTGCAGGTGAATAAAGGGCCAGAGACAGCTGTTTCCCCGGGGGCTTCCAATTAAAAAGGATTAAGAACAAATCCAGGCCCTAAACTTCCCTGATTTCTCAACATAATCACTTTACTCCATCTAAGAACTTCAGCTGCAGAACTCTTCTATAAATACCAGTTATATTTTGAGAAAGACTCAAATCAGACAACTAAAATTGCTTGACAAAGTCAGGTCAAAATAGTGTAGGATCTGGACCCTAAACACCACAGATTCCCACTTCTCTGGTTTGTTCACTGCAGGTTCCTACCTGGACAACACTCTGTCACATCATCCCTGTCCTTTGAGGCACAGATTGTTCCCTTCCTCCATGCAGGATTCCATGACCCACTGACCTCCTGACGCATTCCTCCCCTGGGGTCCATTCATGCCCAGAAATTCTAGGAGTCTCTTGAGGCACTTAGCGTAGCCAGCCATACATACTCTGACCTCCAGGGGAGCCCAAGGCTCCTGTCCTCCCAATCCGGTCCCAGCAACGTCCGAGGAGACAATAAAGCAGCAAAGCACAACAGGGCCACACTGCTGATGGAACACAGGAGGGAGATGTTTAACTGAAGGAATAAAAATGAGATGAATAGTGTGCCTTTAAAAGAATTTCCCTTCCTTTGTGTGCAGTAAAAATTAACGGGGCAAGATTAACATTTGGTACAACCTTGACCTGCCTCTAGAGTAAGTCTACATTTAAAGGGACACAGGCTGTTCTTGAAGCTGGGTATAGTTCGGATTAACAAGCAGGGTTGGGATCTGCAGAGAAACTAGATCCATAGGCAGTAGGCGTTCCTCTTCTGCAAGGCCAAGTACAACACGGAATCTATCTAGTACAGAGTTGCCAAGTGGAGGGAGAACCAAGGCATCCTCCTCAGTTCTGCTTCCAGCCCAAATCTCTTCTACCAAAATTCGTATACTGCTTTGTACATTTAGTTGTGTATTGTGGACTTCTCCCAGTTTTACAAATGCATTGGCAATCTCTTGAAAAGTCTCTCTTTTTTTTTAAATGTTTATTTATTTTTTTTTATTTTTTATTTAAAAAAAAATTTTTTTTTAACGTTTATTTATTTTTGAGACAGAGAGAGATAGAGCATGAACGGGGGAGGGTCAGAGAGAGAGGGAGACACAGAATCTGAAACAGGCTCCAGGCTCTGAGCTGTAAGTACAGAGCCCGACGTGGGGCTCGAACCCACGAACCGTGAGACCGTGACCTGAGCTGAAGTCGGACGCTTAGCCGACTGAGCCACCCAGGCGCCCCAAATGTTTATTTATTTTTGAGAGAGAGAGAGAGAGAGAGTGGGAGCAAGGGAGAGGCCAGAGAGAGAGGGAGACACAGAATCCGAAGCAGGCGCCAGGCTCCAAGCCATCAGCCCAGAGCCCGACGCGGGGCTCGAACCCACGAACCATGAGATCATGACCTGAGCCAAAGTCGGAGGCTTAACTTACCGAGCCACCCAGGCACCCCTTAAAAAGATTGTTTATCTCACTAATGGATATCCATTCACCACACCTTCTACATAGTAAGTGTGAAATGTTTGATGGTTTCAATTAGAAATGACTTCTTAATGAGAAAAAAATCACATGGAGAAAGAGAAACAACCTAACCAACGAATACAACACGCAATCTGATAAAATTATGAACCTGGTGGGATGCTAGCCGAGTTGCCGTATCAACTGCAAGCTCCAAGAAGAAAGTGGCCATGTCCGTGTTACTGACAGGTGTGCCTAACACCAATGATAGGCTTAAAAAGTATTTAAACAATTAGCTACACGTAACTCAAAAATTAATATTTTACCCCATAGTAGTTTCCTATGGCTGTTGTAACAAATTGCCACAAACTTAGTGACTGAAAACAACACAAATTTATTATCTTGCAGTTCTGTGGGTCAAATCCTACCGAGTAAAATCACAGTGCCAGGGGGCCTGTGTTCAGGCCCTCAGTAGAGGCTCAGAGGGAGAATCTATTTCCTTGCCTTTCCTGGTTCCTAAAGGTGTCTTACGTTTGTGGGCTTATGGTCCCTTCCTCTACCTTCAAAACCAGCAGGGCAGCATCTTCACATTTCTGTGACTCGGACAGTCCTGCCTCCCCCTTATTAGGACAGTCGTGGCTATATTAGGAGCCACATGACTGATCCAAGGTAATCACCCCCTTTCGAGGTCCTCAGCTTAATCACATGTGCAAAGTCCCTTTTCCCAGGTAAGGTAACATATTCGCAGATTTCAGAGATGAGGACATGGGCATTTGGGGAGGCCATTATTCTACCTACTACCCCACCACACGCACACACACACACACACACACACACACACACACAGAACCATGTCAGACATTTACGAAGCACCCCAGTGCTGAGGTGGAAGGTTTTTGGAATATTAGTCCCACCGCAGAGGCAGTGAAAGAGCAAGGCAAATCTTCCAGGGAAGCGTGGGTATGTGCCTTCTCTTCTGGGCAGCAATCCTAAGCAATAGCCAGCCTCCTCACAGCCTTTTATACTTGGATTACAACTGTGAAGTTCATTGACAATTGAAAATGTATTTAATCAAATCATTACTTATATGTGATAGAAGCTTATGTGAAACTCTTTTGTAAAGAAAACAATCATCCTTCCAACTAATCTTTTGAGTAAATAAGAATTTTCGTGCAAGGGACTACTTAAAATTGGAGAGCACCCACATTTATTTTATGAAGCTTAGCTTCCCAAATCCCACTCAGAAAGCTACCGCCCCATGGTGTGATAAGGCATTCGCCTCAAAGATGAAGAAATGTTGGGAATCCTCCATAGAAATTCTCCTCTCTAGGATCATGCTTGGAACAAAATAGAGGAGAGCAGAGGAGAGGAGAATCCAGAGAAGAGAGAGAAATGTAGATTAAGATTTTCCTGGCAGGGTTCCCTAGGAAACAGAAACATATGGGACACTTGCACACTTTTTTCTTAGGGAGTACAATGTATCAAAAGCCAGAGTGAGGGGGAAAGGATAGTAGGGTAGAAAACATAGCAAAGAGAAGGTGGACCCCCACCCAGCTGCCCACACCTTCAGCATAAAGTACATTTTGCCCTCTTGCATGGACCATCTCCAAATGAAACAGAAAGAAAGAAAGAAAACTGGAGCCTGTGAACCATATGGGGGAAGAAAGGAGAAATATGCAGGCTCATTCTTGTCTCCTGGTTCTCACTGGTCCAAGTTCACCCCTATTGTATTACCTGGCACCCCTAGAAAGCCACTGGGAAGCCAGATCTCACACCTTAGGTGTGGCCCTTTAACTCAGTTCTGAGGCAGTCCCGCGAGCCTTGACCAGCTCCAAATCTAAATCCAACTCACCTCCTATCTCTAGGGTCACCTTAGCAGGACAGACCCTGGTGGGGGCTTGGGCCCTCAAACCTTCTGGCCTAACTCTTGGTGACCCCATTCGGAGGCTCCGCAAACGAAGACAAACCATCCCCAGGTTGTGTCTTTACCTTGTCCCAAGACTCTGCACCCCTTCACCACTGGACCTACTGCGGCTCTTGTTTCCATGAGCACAATGGTGGTCACAACAGCCACACTGCATTCTCATGGCCATGCTTGGTGACATGGAAGAGGTAAGCCTGAGGCCACTAGGCAAGTTGGTGTCCAGAGAGCCCTTGCAACGGAGGAAGAAAAAGCATAATACAGGGGCATCTGAAGCTTAGCGTATCATAAAAGCACATAAAGTTGGACTTGATACCAACTCCAAGTACATGATAATTTTTATGTGATACCAAAGTATGATTTGGAAGGAGACTGAGTACTCTAGGATTTCAAGGGAAGAAAAAAATCCCCCTAGGCCAAGGACAAAGACAACATGGGAAAAGAAACAGCTCTCAGGCTAAGCCACGAAGAAAAGATTATAATAGCAACCACCATTTTGTGACCACATAAATGTTTTCGACTCTTTCCATGAAATGTTCCATCTAATCTGTTGCTCTACCTGGGAGAGGGAAGTATTGTTACTCTTTTACACAACTAAGGAAGCTGGCACATGGTTTAGAGAAAGTTATTCAAAGAGCCTGAACATGTGGGAGAGTAGAGAGCTCATTAAGGACAAAAGAAAAAGATGTTTTTAAGAGGTCAGTAACTCCCAGCCCCAAGAAGGTCTTCAGAGCCAGGCTGTAGGGTTGGGCCATTATTCACTGGCACTGAGGCCAACAGGGAAGGATGACCCCCTGAGGACTGACATGTGTACATGTTTTTAGAAGACAATCCTATGGAAGAGGAGAGACAAACAGAGGGGAAGATTTCGGAAAGTGAAAGAAGCAGTGGCCGTGGCTTGAAACTGGACAACGTAACTTGATAACTTGAACGTGAACAAGATGGCAGGAGGAGTGAACGATGGCCCAAGGTTCTTCAGGAGCACATCACGGATGGACCAGTGCTATGGAGAGGAACCTAATCCCTCAGTCACCTTTCTGACCGGACTGCACTCGCACAACTCGGCAAAGCCCTTGCCACGGGACCTCGCTCACCCAAATGCTTCAGACAAGTGTGACACTTCCAATTCGCTGTGACAAAAGGGGCAATTCCCAAAGATGGAAGGAGCATGATGGATCAGGGTCAGCCCTGCCTTATCTTCCACCCCTTCTCTCCAGTCACAGAGTAACATCCCTCAGCATTTCGATTTTCAAGAAACTCCTAAAGTTTTCCATGCATGCCCTCTTGCTAATTACTACACACCTCTGGGTGCTGGGAGAAGCAACAACAGTAATTACAGACATAACCGGACTGCAGTCATGCCCAGCACAAGTGGCTGAATTAAAATAAAATGCAGGTGGTTAGTTCGGGCTAGAGCATCCGGTGAGGGTGGAGGGAGCCACGAGTTCTTTGCTAGAGGAAGACCAAAGACTAGGTTGTAGGAAAAGCAAATAGAAGCCATGTTTCGGAGACCTGTATTACAGGTGTTTCATCAGTTTGTAAGACACGAGTCTGAAATAGCCAGCAGCTTGGTTCTTGAAACATCTCTGAACCGTGTGCAGCTCCTTGGGCGAGTGGGTCAGGACCCCATCATGAGACAGGTGGAAGGGAAGAACCCGGTCACAATATTTTCTCTAGCAACGAATGAGATGTGGCGGTCAGGGGAGAGTGAAGTATAGCAAATGGGTGATGTCAGTCAAAAGACGACATGGCACAGAATATCAGTATTCCGACCAGGCCTCAGAGATGTGGCGTATCAGTATGTGAAAAAGGGGTCCCGTATCTGTGTGGAAGGGAACGTCGACTATGGTGAATACACAGATAAAAACAATGTGAGGCGACAGGCAACAACAATCATAGCTGATAATATTATATGTCTGAGTGACCAGACCAAAGAAAAGGCATAGAGTGGACGATTCTTCTTTGGCCATTGTTTGGTACAGTCTCATTTCCAAATCACGTATAGTCTTTATAGTTCCTAAGGACAAGAATTAAAATATTCTTTTATATAAAAAAATAAAATAAAATAAAATAAAATAAAATAAAATGCAGGTGACCTGCTCCTCAGCAAATGTCATCCTATGCACCCTGCCCCCCTCCAGTGTAAACATGTGAGTTGGTGAATTATCTTTCATCCAGTGACATGAGCAACTCTCAGGAATGGTGGCCAGCCTGGATGGGAGAAAATAAAATTTATTATAAGCTAAACTTGTAATTTGACATGCAGATGTTTATAGGAATAGTAGGTTCATGAGTTTTGTACTTTTACAGGAACCCAAGTTTCCCTGGAGACCCTGAAGAGGTTATCACATGTGGTTTCTTATTGTCAGTCAGTCTGTTTGTGAAAAGGATTATAAGAAATCGTCTAAGGTGATATCTGAAGCAATTGTCAGTCTTTCAATGTCATGAGTGACTAGACAGGGCTTCTGAACGCCATGTTGGGACCACAGAGGGACATTAGGCTGAGACCAGCCAGTGCAGAAAAGAGCAGGACTGAGGGTAAAGAAAATGATGTCAGGGAACCCTTGAATCTAGTTCCTCTATTCCTGAGCTTTTCAGTTAAGTGAGCTAAGGACGTCTTTTTTGTATTATTATTATTAATATGAGTTAACTTTCTTTCACTTAAAACTGACAACTGGCTCAAAATACCACAGACCCAAAGAACATAAATGATAACTGAGATTTTTCTGTGAGAATAACCTGAAAGCCAACATTTATTTAATAATTCCTATCATTTTGTGGTTTTAAAATTAGACCAAGAGAAAAATGAAAGAACAAATTAAAAAATACATTCATTTAACTTGGTACAGTTTTCTGTGACTTCACCTCAGTTCTGACTACTAAAGCATTGAGTTACCCCATCTTTTCAGCTCAGAGTTGGTGATTAAATCTTGCCTGCCATCAGCATCTCTAAACCATTCTTCCAGCCTTCAGGGAAATGCTGTACAATATAATAGCTTTGTTCATCGGAGCACCTAAATATATAAAGTGAAAACTAACAGAGCTAAAAGGAAAAATAAACAGTAACACAATAATAGTTGGGGACTTTAATGCCCCACTCTTAACGACTGATAGATCATCCAGACAGAGAATCAATAAGGACACAGTGAATTTGAACAACAGTATAGACCAAATGGACCTAACAGACATATACAGAACATTCTCTCCAACAACAGCAGAATGCACATTCTTCTCAAGTGCACATAGAACATCTTCTAGGACAGATCATTCATTAGGCCACAAAATGAGTCTTAGCAAGTTCAAGAAGGCTGCAATCATACCACGTATCTTCTCTGACCATAACGTGTGGAACTAGAAGTCAATAACAAGAGAAAATCTGGAAAATTTTCAAACACATGGAAGTTAAACAACACCCCCCTGTGTGACCAATGGACCAAAGAAAAAATTAGAGACAGTTAAAAACTCTCATGAGACAAATGAAAATGAAAACACGCACACCAGAATTTATGATTCAGCAAAAGCAGTTCTAAGAAGGAATTTCATAGCAATAAATGCCTCCATCAAGAAGCAAGAAAGACCCCAAATAAACAACCTTAATCAACTAGAAAAAGAACAAACTGGGCCCAGAGTTAGCAGAAGAAAGGAAATAATATAGATTAGAGCAAAAATAAATGAAATAGAGAACAGAAAAATATTAGAAGAGATTAACCAAACAAAAAATTGGCTCTTTGAAAAGATAAATGAAATTGACAAACCCTTGGTGGGTTGACCAAGAAAAAAAAAGAGAAACGACTCAAATCAATAAAATTATAAATACAAAGGAGACATTACAAGTCATATCACAGAAATTTAAAGGACCATAAGAGGCTCCTCTGAATAATTATATTTCAGTCTAGAGATAAACAGAAAAATTCTTAGCAACATACAACTTACCAAGACTGCATTGGAAAAAAATAGAAAACTTGAATAAGGAAATTGAATCAGTAATCAAAAATGCTGCAGTAAAGAAAAGCCCAGTACCAAATGACTTCACTGGTGACTTTTACCAAACACTTTAAGAATTAATACCAATCCTTCTCAAATTCTTCCAAAAAATTAAAGAGGAAGGATTACTCTCAAACTCATTTGATAAGGCCAGCATTATCCTGATATCAACACCAGAAAAATGCACTACAGGCCAATAACTCTGATGAATATAGATGCAAAAAATTCTCAACAGAATACTAGAAAACTGAATGCAGCAGGACATTATAAAGATCATTCCCGGGGCACTTGGGTGGCTCAGTCAGTTAAGCATCTAACTCTTGATTTCAGCACAGGGCATGATCTCATGGTTTGTGGGTCCAAGCCTGCTTGGGATTTTCGCTCTCCCTCTCTCTGCTTCTCCTCTGCTCAATCTCTCAATCTCTCTCTCTCTCTCTCTCTCTCTCTCTCAATAAATAAATAAATAAACATTTTTTAAAATTTTTTAAGTTAAAAAAAGTTTTTAAAAAGGATCATTTGCTGGGATGATCAAGTAGAATTTATCCCTGGTATATACAGATAATTCAACATACACAGATCAATGTAATACATTACATTAACAGAATGAAAGAATCATATGATTATCTCAGTAGACACAGAAAAGCATTTGACAAAATTTAACATTTATTCACGATCAAAACTCTTAACAAATTAGGGATAGAGGGAACATATATCCACATAATAAAGGCCATATATGGTAAGTCCACAGCTAACCTCATACTCAATGGTGAAGGGATAAAAGCTTTGCCTCAACACTGAAAACTATAACACATGGATGAAAGAGACCAAAGATGACACAAATAAAGGGAAAGCCATCTCATGTTCACAGACTGGAAGAATTAATATTATTGAAATGTCAAGACTCCTAAGAGCCATGTATAGATTCAATGCAACCCTGATGGCATTTTTTAATAAAAATAGAAAAAAAGAAACACTCCTAAAATTTACATAAAACTGAAGAAGACCCTAAGTAGCCAAAGAAATCCTAAGGAAGAAAACATAGTAGGAGGTTTACACTTCCTAATTCAAACTATACTACAACGCTATAATATCAAAACTGTGTGGTACTGGCATAAAAACAGACAAACAGACCAGTGAAAAAGACAAAAGTCCAGAAATAAACCCATGTATACACAGTTAACTAATATTTGACAAGGGACCAAGAATACTCAATGGAGAAAAGACGGTCTCTTCAGTAAGTGATGCTGGAATAATTGGATATTTACATATAAAAGAATGAACCTGGACCCCTATTGTACACGACTCACAAAAATTAACTTGAAATAGATTAAAGACATAAACGTAAGACCGGAAACAATGAAACTCCTAGAAGAAAACATAGGAACAAAACTCACTTACATGGGTCTTAGTAAAGACTTTTTTGATATGACATCGAAAGTACAAGCTAGAAAATAAAAAATAAACAAGCATGGCTACATGGAGCTAAAAATCTTCTATACACCAAAAGAAACCACCAACAAAGTGAAAAGACAACCTATGAAATGGGAAAAAAAAACTATTTGCAAACCATCTATCTGATAAGGGGTTAATATCCAAAATATATACAGAACTCATACAACTCAAAAGCAAGAAAACAGATAGCCCAATGGAAAAAAAAATAGACAAAGGACCCAAACAGACATTTCTCTAGACAAGCTATACAAAAGGCCAATGAAAAGGCCATGAAAAGATGGTCAACATCACTAGTCATTAGGGAAACGCAAATCAAATCCACAATGAGAAAACACACACACAAGACAAAACAAAACAAAACAAAAAACAAACCATAAAAACCACAAGAGACAGTATCCCACACTTGTTAGAATGGCTATCATCAAAAAGAGAGAACAAATGCCGGTGTGGATGTGGAGAAAGGGAATGCTTTTGCACCATTGGTGGGATTACAAATTGCTACTACAGAAAACACATTGGTGCTACAGAGGGGCCCATGGGTGGCTCAGTCGGTTAAGCATCTGACTCTTGATTTCAGCTCAGATCCTGATCTCAAGCCCCACATGGGCTCTGCACTGACAATGCAGAGCCTGCTTGGGATTCTCTCTCTTCCTCTCTCTCTCTGCCTCTCCCAGCTCACCTCTCTCTCTCTCTCAAAAATAAATAAACATTTAAACAAACAAACAAATAAAAAAACAGTGCAGAGAATCCTCAAAAAGTCGAAACGAGAACTACCATATACGATCCAGCAGCTACACTTCTGGTAATATATCACAAAGAACACCAACTCGGGAAAAAAAAATATCTATATCTATCTATATCTATATCTATATCTATCTATATAGATAGATAGATAGATCTGTACCCTCATGTTAATAGCAGCATTATTTATAATAGCCAAGACATGGAAACAACCTAGGTATCCACTGATGCAAAATGGATAAAGAGGTTGGGAAATACATATACACAATGGAATATAACTTGGCCATAAAGAACAAGGAAATCCCCCCATTTGTGATCATGGATAGACTTTGAAGGCATGATGCTAAGTGAAAGAAGTCAGACAGAGAAAGACAAATACTGTATGATCTCATTTATATGGGGAACCTTAAAAAAAAAACTCGTAGAAAAAGAGATCAGACTTGTTACCAGAAGCAGGGGTGGGGGAGGGAGGGAGGGTTGGAGAAAGGGGATCAAAAGAGACAAACTTCCAGTTATAAGATAAATAAGTACTAGGGATGTAATGTACAACATGAGGACTATAGTTTACACTGCTGTGTGATGTACAGAAAGGCATTAAGAGAGTAAATCCTAGGGCGCCTGGGTGGCTCAGTCGGTTGAGCGTCCGACTTCAGCTCAGGTCATGATGTCTCAGTCCATGAGTTTGGGCCCCACATCGGGCTCTATGCTGACAGCTCAGAACCTGGAGCCTGCTTCTCATTCTGTGTCTCCCCGCTCTCTGCCCCTCCCTTGCTCATGCTCAGTGCCTCTCTGTCTCTCAATAATAAATAAATGTTAAAAAATTAAAAAATATAAAAAAGAGAGTAAATCCTAAGAGTTCTCATCAGAAGGAGAAAATTTTTACCTTTACTCTTTTCTTCTTTCTTTTCTTCTTTTTTTTTAAACGTTGATTCATTTTTGAGAGAGGGTGAGTGAGCAAGGGAGGGGCAGAGAGAGAGGGAGACAGAGGATCTGAAGCAGGCTCTGTGCTGACAGCAGAGAGCCCGACGCAAGGGGCCAACTCAGGAAATGCGAGATCATGACCTGAGCCGAAGTCGGATGCTCAACCCACTGAGCCACCCAGGAGCCCCTCTTTGCTTCTTATTGTATCTATGACAGGATGGACGTGAGCTGAGCCTATCGTGGTAATCATTTCACGATATACGTAACTCAAATCTCCATGCTGTACACGTTAAACTTACACAGTGCTGTAGGTCAATTATTCCTCAATAAAGTGGCAAAAAATAATAGCTTTGTTGATCAAAAACAAAAAACAAAAACAAAACACCAGGAGCAGAATGTACTGAACATCAGGTTAACTAGGTAAGGATGTCGCTTCATATTCTGCTGGAAACAATGGCCAATTCACAAGCCTCTCACCTGGAGGCAGCCTCTGTCCAGGCTGTTGGCAAAGTTACTAATGAGGTTTGAGATCTGCACAGCACTGTGTGCTTTCTAGAGTGTTTTCCCATCCACTTTTACATGTGACACCCCTGATCGTGGGCTGGAACGGAATGATATCTTGCCTGTTAGAAATGAGTAAACCGAAGCTCAGGAAAGTCCACTCGTTTCCAAGCCAAACAGCCAGCGGCTCTCAAAACGGGACCCGGTTCACTGCGACCCTGGTGAATCTGCAAATTGCTTCCTTTGCCTCCAGAGGAGAATCGGGGAGTTCTGCAGCCCCTGGGCAGTCTCCCTGGTCGCTAACAAAAGTCCTGGGGAGGCTTTTCTTTCAGCAAGTGGTTGGCTGCAGGTAGAGGTGAGGAGAGAAGCAAGCCTTTAGTAGGCTCTCAGAGCTGGGAAAGTCCTCCGCCCCAGTCCCTCCTCCCCGGCCAACTCTTACCACTCCAGAGAGGCTGAAGCAGAGAGAGCCTTTGATTTCATAATGCAAGATCAACTTTAAAAAAGAAAAAAAAAAAACTGGAAAGGGTAACATTAAGTAGGAATTCACTATTGCTGTGGAAAAACCCTCACAACCTTCTTGCCCAGGCCCACCGCCCACACAGGTTCCCAGCCGCCTCCCGTTTCACTCCCCTGTCACCTCTGCCCAGCCACCCTCAAATCAAAACCCTCCTAAGAGCACATGTGTATGTGCCCAGCCACCCTCAAATCAAAACCCTCCTAAGAGCAGATGTGGACGTGAGTGAGGAAGGGAATAAAGGCCACAGGGCCCAGGGAATTTGAGATGTTTGTGCATATGGGGGAGAGGAGAGAATGAGCTGAGTGCCCCATACTGCACCAGCTGCTATACCCATATTATATGTATATAATATGTACCATATTATATGTATAATATGTACCCATATTATATGTATATATATATATATATGTATATATATATATATATATATATATATATATAGGGGGAGCACAAGCAAGGGAGAGGCAGAGAGAGGGGGACAGAGGATCCGAGCCCAGTGTGGGGCTTGAACTCAGGAACTGTGAGATCATGACTTGAGCTGAAGTCAGATGCTTAACAGACTGAGCCACCCAGGTGCCCCTAAATGTATTTTTTAATGTTTATTTACTTATTTAGAGAGAGAGTGAGTGAGAGATCTGCTGGGGAAGGGGCAGACAGAGAGGGAGAGAGAGAATCCCAAGCAGGCTCCGTGCTATCAGCACAGAACCCACCTCGGCGCTCGAACCTACAAACCGGGTGATCATGACCTGAGCCGAAATCAAGAGCCAGACGCTCAAACGACCGAACCACCCACCCAGGGGTCCCTCACCATCTTAATGCTGCCCCAATTCCTCAATGACAAACATCACTTCCCTCACTTTGTAACTGAGGAAATCAAAGCTCTGGGAGGTAAAATTGATTACCCAAGGTCCCAAAGCCAGCTTCAAAAACAGGTCTAACTCCACAGCCTGAGTTCGGTCTGCCAGACCATGTTGCCCCAAAGACCCACGCAGCTCCCTCCCCGCACCTCAGGAGCTGGGGAAGGGGTCTGGAGAGTTCCCAGAAATGTCAGTTCTTCAGGTTTGCCACCACCAGTCAGAAATTTGTATCCAATCCCTAAGTCAGTGAAACTCAAGAAATGAAGGAGGGCTCTTGTGATGAGCACTGGATGTTGTATGTAAGTGATGAATCACTACATTTTATTCCTGAGACCAATATTACACTGCATGTTAACTAACTAGAATTTAAGTAAAAATTTGGGGGGGGGTGCCTGGGTGGCTCATTCGAGCATCTGACTTTGGCTCAGGTCATGATCTCACGGTTCATGAGTTCATGAGTTCAAGCCTCACGTCGGGCTCTCACCCCTCAGCACAGAGCCTGCCATTTAGATCCTCTCTCTCCCCCTCTCTCTGCCCCTCCCCCACTCGCTCAAAAATAAACATTAAAATTTTTTAATTAAAAAATACAAATTTGAAACAAATAGACAAAAAAGAAGAAGAACGAAAGAAAGAAAGAAAGAGGGAAGGAAGAAATGAACTCCAGATGATCTTTGCTGATCTTAGCACAGCTAAGTCTGACCCAAGTCAAAGAAGAGGACAAAACAGATTAAGTGATATACCAGGAGTGGGGTGAAAAGGGTTATCTCTGGAAGAAATTAGTGTAGTTAAGCAACATCTTCGAGCTATTAAATGGGCCTCGTCAGATCTAATTGCCTTTTTCACTGAAGCACCTCTGTTCAGTCCCATCCTCCAGAGCCTCGGGCTTTAAATGGAGTCATAAATCTTACCTGGGTGACGTCCATCAGTGGAGGTCAGGCCATGGGCGTTGCAGAGCCCCCTGGTGACCTGCTGAGGAGACACAACATTTGTTCTCAGGGCAGGTTTGCAAAGGCTGGCTGAGGACAGGTCGACACTTCGAGTTAATGAAGAACTCTGGGATAGCCAACATTTGAAGCCATCTGTAATGATGTGTCAAGTTCAGGCACAGGGCCATCCAAAGTTGCTGAGCAGGACAGGAGAGGCAGACAGGCACACTCCAAGATGGAAGAACCACAAAACAGCATTCCAGCCTCACCCTCCGAGTGAGCCCGGCAAAGGGAAAGGGGCTTTGCCCTGAGAGGCCGTGGACGCGAGGGCAGAAGGGGGACCCTTTCCTGAAAGGCACGGGGAAAGGGGTTAAAGGCAAGAAAGAACTCAGCGCTACAGCAGCCAAATGCCCACAAAGCAATGAAAACTGACCCTCAGCTCAGAATCTCATGTTGAGTTTTAATTTGCATTGTAAAATGTTGATTTTTTTTTAAATGTTGATTTTTAATTTGCATTGCAAAATGTTTCCATGGTACAAAACAGAGACAATGACACACTGAACATCTAGGACCCATCACCACGTCAATCAAATCCTAATAGCCTTCCAAGTTTGCTCCCCATCTTTTATAAGAAGTCGTCGGGGCACCTGGGTGGCTCAGTCAATTGAGCGTCAGACTTTGGCTCAGGTCATGATCTCACGGTTCACCCATTCGAGCCCCACATAGGGTTCTGTGCTGACAGCTCAGAGCCTGGAACCTGCTTCAGATTCTGTGTCTCCCTCTCTCTCTGCCCCTCTCCTGCTCACACACACACACTCTCTCTCTCTCTCTCTCAAAAATAAACATTTCAAAACATTTAAAAAAAAAAAAGAAGCCGTCAAGTTGAAGCTCCCCTCTTCCTCTTCCCTTCTTTCTTCCCCAGAAATAACCAAAATACTGAATGTTGATGGTCATTCCCATGAACGCGTTCCACAATGATTACATGTAAACGTAGTATTGCTTGTATTGTTTGTTTTCAAATTTCATTTAAATGTATCTTACAGGGGTGTCTGGCAGGCTCAGTCAGGAGAGCATGTGACTGTTGATCTCAGGGTCATGAGTTCGAGACCCACCATTGGGTATAGAGATTACTTTAAAATAAGTAGATGATGATAGATAAATACATAGATGATAGATAGGTAAATGGCCTCTTCTAGTACATATCCTCTACCATGGCTGTTTCTATGAAACTTTAGGTTTCTTTTTTTTTTTTTTAAGTTTATTCATTTATTTTGAGAGAGAGGGAGAGAAGGAGAGCATGCACAAACCAGGGAGGGCAGAGGGAGAGGGAGAGAGAATCCCAAGCAGGCTCTGTGCTGTCAGAGATCATGACCTGAGCTGAAATCAAGAATCAGACGCTTTACCAACTGAGCTTTACATTTCTAAGATTTGTCTACTTGATATGTGTGGTTCAATTTCATCCTTTTTCACTACTGTATATCTTTCTATTGGATAATAAACCAAAATGTATTTATCCACTCTTTTTTTTCCTGAAGAGTTAGATTGCTTCGTTGCTACTTTTTTTTTTTTTTTACAAACAATGTCACAATAAACATTCTTATACCCTTCTCCCCCTGCCTATCCAACGGGAGAAGTTTCTAAGGAATATTGCTAGCAGCAGGGCTGATACTCAGCATTTTTTCAGCAATACACATGCACCTGTTGGGAAGCGGAAGCCTCCATTCTGACTGGAGAAGGTGTGGGTTCTGCTTGGTGGCTGGATTGACCCACAGGATGCTAAATATGTCAAATATCATCCCTGCCGAGAGATGGAATTACTGGGTTCAAGAGCATGAGGATCTTTGGCTTTGCTAGATAGTGACAAATTTCTCTCTAAGGCTACTGTATTGACACAAGCCTCCGGGTCATGGCTGATATTTCTCCAGACCCTTGTCAATGCTTGGTATTATCAGTCTTCCTTTTTTGTTCAACTGACGGTGCAGAGCGTTATCTCTCTGTAAGGTGTACCTCTCTGATTCCCAGCGGGATTGGACATTCTTTCATGTTTACCACATCCTCTGTGAATTACCTGTTCGAACTTTTGTTCACTTTCTGTTTTGAGTTTTTTCTCTTACTATTTGTAAGTCATACGTAATAATCCTTGATCATATACATTTTTATAATATACGCTATGATTATATATTGTGTATGTATTATGATGTACAATTATATAACACCTGCATGATAAGTATCCTTCGCCATCTTGCCACACGGTTTTCAGCCTATAACACCAGGTGTGTTGGTTTCCCCAGCTCTGCTTCACACACCAGCATGGCAGTTCCTGCTCTCTGAAGGGGTGTCAGCAAAACAGCCACCAGGGGAGACCCCAAAATGTGACCTGCGACCTCTGAAACACCTTCCTCGGACAGCCTCCTCTCAGACTACCCCCTTAGATTTTACTGATATTTTGGGTTTACCTTTCAAATTGATGGTAGGTACTACAAGGGAAGGAACTTGGGCCCGGGACAGTGTTTTTCACAAAAATCAGTGCCCCTCACATTGGTTGATGGGTCATAAATAGGAAAGGGAAGAAGCTGATCTCCTAGAAAACATAACTAAAAGTTGGCAGAACTAATAATTTTATGGAGACAACTGTCATTATTTAGACACATAGACACTTAAGTCATTTACTCTTTTCAACAATCCCACAAGGCAGGTTCTGTTTGTATCGCCTTTTTTTAGATGAGAAGACCGTGGCAAAAAGGATTTCAAACGTTTGCCCACTTAGACAGGAAGTGGAAGAATTGGGACTGAAGCCCAAGAAGGTGGGCTCCAAACGTGTGTTTTTCTTGCTTCGTTTTATTGATTCCCCTTCCCTTCTTCCCATCCCTGTTATTTGGAATGAAACCACATAAAGGCTCAGAGTCTAAAGGTTTCTTAAAACCAAGAAAAAAACAAATATTGTAATTACTGATTATCTCTACCTGCACTGTAATCTGAGACAGTTGCTTGGTGTGATGGTTAATTTTGTGTCAACTTGAGTGGGTAAGGGATGTCCAGACACAGCTGGTAAAACACTATTTCTGGATGTGTCTGAGGGTGCCTCTAGAAGTGATTAGCATGTGAATTGGTGAACTGAGCAAAGCAGACATCCCTCACCAATGTAGTTGGGCATAATTCGATCCTCTAAGGGTCTGTACTAAGCCAAAAGGCAAAAGAAGGGCAAATTCACTCCCTCTGCTGGGGCTGGACCAGCCATCTTCTCCTGACCCTGGACACGGGTTTTGTGGTTCTCAAGCCTTCACACACGGACTGAGTTACACCACCGGCTTCCCTGGATCTCCAACCTGCGGTCAGCAGCTTATAGGACTTCCCAGCCTCCATAATCATGTGAGCCAATTCCTTACAACAAATATCTTCAGATTCATACACACACACACACACACACAGACACTCATATCCTGTTTGTCCTGTTTCTCCAGAGAACCCTGACCAATACCACTGAAATAATAAATCAGACTCGGGGGGCACCTGGCTGGCTCTGTCAGTAGACCGTGTGACTCTTGATCTCAGGGTTGCATAAGTTCAAGGCCTGTGTTGGGTGTAGAGATTACTTAAAAATAAAATCTTTCATAAAACAAAATAAAATAAAAATATAAAATACAATAAAATAAATCAGAGTCAGATCATGGTGTCTCAAAGACTCGAAGCAGGAAGAATCCTAAAATGGAATTGGAAAAACTTAGCAGATAGCTTATTTCCACATCTTATTTTGTGACTGGGACAGCCAAACCCGGACAGAGTAAGAGACTGGCTGAAGGTCACGCAAGCAACAGAAAATCCAATTGAAACCAATTTGGTGGGAGAGTTCCTGTCACCTTCCTCCTGCTAGTTTGAATCGCCCGCCTGAGAAGGTAAAACAAGGATGATACAAATGAGAACAGGGAAGATTATCTCCCTCCCAAACCCCCAAAGACATTTCAGGTCCTTAAAAACTGTGAAATCCAAGACTCAAATACCAACTTCCATCCAACTTGCCACTAACCAAGTTGTGGATGAGGCCCTTCTTCAGCTCAGCACCATTTCTTTGGGGTTCTAATCACCTCACACTAAAGGAATTAATTCTATCCACACCAAGGTAATTTAAAACAGATAAGACATCTGTGTTTGCAACACATCTTTCCTGCCCCTCATCACACACACGCACACATCCACCTCCTTTCTCTCTCAGGCTACAGTTCTTTGTTTTAAATATTTGATCATTTTTTTTTTTCTAATTAATGAAATCTGATTTGATTGTTCGCTTTCCCAGTTAAAAGCCTTACGTGGATATACCTCTCGAATAACGCAGGGGAAGATATGGAATGGAGAAGATAAAAACCTGGTTGAAAACACTAAAAAGAAATATTCTTTCTAAAATAATTTATTAGTGATCAGTTAGGAAAAATAATAACGCCTGTATTTCCTGTTAATGGCTTACTAAGAGAACTTCTGGAAAGCTATATAGTCTCTGTGCAGAAAATGAGTTTGAACTGCCAAATGTCAAAATCTCAGCGCTTCCCGGGTTTGACAACGGACTTTTCTAAACAACTGCCTCCTTGCCCTCTCTGGGGTCAGGGCATGTGAGACACAGAAAATGAACAGTTGGAGAAAAGAACGCAAAACCCAGCTAGCGACCGTTCAACTCTTTACACACAAGCGCGAAAGTCCATTTCCATCTGGTAAAAGCTCGTGAAGGGGAATTTTAAGTATCTTTGCCTTTGGTGCATGTACTCAAAGGGTTTGTCATCCTGTTCAGCAAGCGGGTGGTGAATGAATGTTGCAAGAACGTGGTAAGCAGAAATATCACTCTCCTATTGTCCTATTTTATGCTGACTTATTGGAATAAAGAGGGGAGAGAAATAAAAAGGGGAGAAACAGAAAGAGGGGGGAAAAAGAGACAGAAAATGAAGGGACAACCGAGAATTTTTGATCAAAGCAACATTCTGGAACTTTAGAGTCTTAAAAATATTCGTAGTGAAAGAGCGACCTCTTCTGGTCAGATCAAAAAATGCAGGAACTTCTCTTTTCTCACCAAGGTACGTTAAACCTCAAAGATAGATGAATTACTACATTGAAAAAGAGTGCATTCAAAATTTAATAAATCTGCCGGTGTGCACTAAACCCCATAAACTAGCAAACTCAACTCATAGTCAGCATCCAGAAGGTGACAAGTTCCAGCAATCCAATGAGAAACTAGGCTTGGATAGGGATCTTGTTCAAGATCCATCCTTCACAGTGATGTCCTTCCCTAGTTAAGTAAAGCAGCTCAGATTTAGCCCCTTATGGTGAAGCAACTTTTCCAAAATATAATTCAAGAGCAAAGACTATGCTCGCTCTTCTAAAGTAACAGGATGTGGCAGGACATTTGAGGTCAGCATGAGGTCATAGTGACCCACTTGGGCGCTTTTTGGAGCCAAGACAGACGTAGATTTGAGAGCTGGGTTTACATAAATGGGTAACTTTGGGCCACGACTGAACAGTCTGCTTTCCCAACTGCAAAATGAGCATGGGAATGGCTACTCTCAGGGTTTTTTTCCCCAGGAGTCCATGAGAGACCTCATGAAGCACTCGGCCGCTAGGAAAGGCTTGGTCACCTTGAGCCCCTGAATGGTCACCACCAAGCACAGTACAGCTCATTGTCACATTGCACATCCAGCATCTGTGTGTTATCTCTTCTATCTTTACATCTGCTCTTTCAAAAACCTGAAGACAATTTCTTTTGCTTTTTTTATTGCGGTAAAGTAGGCACAACACAAACCATTTTAACCGTTTGTAGGTGCATTAATTACATTCCCAATTATGTGCAACCACCCCCACTGTCTATTTCCAATCCATTTTCATCACCTTGAACATAAACTTCATACCCGTTAAAGGCTAAGTCCCCACTTCCCTTCCTTACCTCCCCCCACTCCCTCCCCCCATCCCCCAGCCAACCCTGATGACCTCTACTCTACTTTCTGTCTTTATGAATTTGCCTATTCTGGATTTTTCACATAAGTGGAATCCTACACTCTTTGTCCCTTTGCATCTGGCTTATTTCACCTAGCCTACTGTTTTCAGGGCTCATCCATGTTGTTGCATATATCAAACTGTTTTCCTTTCTACGGCTGAAAAATATCCCATTGTACGTATATACATTTCGCTTGTCCATCCGTCGATGGACACTAGGGTTGTTTCCACCTTTCAACCACCGTGAATAATACTGCTGTGAACATTGGTGTATAAGTGTCTGTTCAAGTCCCTGTTTTCAATTCTTCCTAGGAGAAGCATTGCTGGGTCATATGCTAATTCTGTGCTTAACTTTCTGAGGACCTGCCAAGTTAGTTCCCAGAGCATCCTCACCGTTTTACAATCCTATGCTCAACATATAAGTGTTCCAATATACTTATATCCTCACCAACACTTGTTATGTTCTTGGGGTTTTTTATTATTATTATCACCTTCCTAGCAGGTGAGAAGTAGGATCCCATTACAGTTTTGATTTGCATTTCCCTAATGACTAGAGATGCTGAGCATCTTTGCATTTTCTACTTGGTCATCTGTGTACCTTTTTTGGAGAAATGTCTCTTCAAGCCCTTTGCCCATTTTTAATTGGGTCTGTTTGCTTTTTGTTGTCGAGTTGTTAGTGTGCGTTTTTTTTTAAATTCTGAGTATCAAACACTTACCAAATATATGACTTACAAATATTCTCCCCCATTCTTTAGATTGTCTCTTCACTTTCTTGACAGTGTCCTTTTTTTTTTTTTTTACTTTTAAGTTTATTTATTTATTTTGAGAGAGAGGGAGGGGCAGAGAGAGCCCGTGCTGTCAGCATGGAGCCTGACTCAGGGATCCATCCTAGGGAACTGTGAGATCATGACCTGAGCTGAAACCAAGAGTTGGACGCTTAACAAACTGAGCCACCCAGGCGCCCCCTTGATAGTCTCTTTTGATGCACGAAAGTTTTTAATGTTGATGAAGTCCAACTTCCCTGTTTCTTCTTTTGTTGCTTATGCTTATGGTGTTACATTTAAGAATCCTTTGCCCAGTTTGGCAATAGCTTATTTTGGGGTGAACAACGGTAACCATTTAACCTACTTGATTACCACCTCCTGCATCTACCTCAGCGTCTTACCCATGAAGCTCTGCTTCCAACCAGATTCTACTCCTGCCCACGTCTTCTGTGCCCACCTTCCTGGACTTCGGTGCCAGCCTCACCTCATCACTTCTACTGGAGTCCCAGCTCATTCTACAACACGGCAACCATGTGGATAAATCATCATATGACAGCCTGAGTAACTTAACACTGTGCATCCCATCTAGGTTATGGCCCCAAATTTAAGCTCCCCCCTATCTAACACCTCCCCTTCTCTTTGTGTTCCTTGTGTGCCCCCTGCCTCTCCTTCCTCCCAATTTCTCCCATCAGGTCCTCCGGGATGCTTGGCTCTGATGAACAGCCAGCTCCGTCCTCAGCCCCCATCGCATTGCTCACTTTTGTGTTGCAGCTGCTGAGTTTGCACCGGATTGGCAGAAGCTGGGACACACGTCTGTGTTCTGGTTGGAAGGTGGGCAGGGGCTCAGGAAGGAACTGTACCAAATCCTACCTTGAAAAGGCAGAACAAGACGGCTGCAGTGAGACACTAGGTGCAAAGAGAGGGTGCAAGTGATGCTGCATGGCCGGCAGATGTCCGCTGCCAGGCTTTTCCAGTCAAAAGGCAAGAGGAAGTGTTAGTGGAGAAAGATTCGGGAGAAGGGCTCCGTGAGGAATCAGATGTAGATGACAGAGGTGACCAGGTATCCAGCTTACTCAGCCCCGTAGAAGGTGATGAGCCATGATGGAGGAAGAAGTGAGGGAAGTGAGGGAAATGATGAGCCTGGTTTTGCAAACAGCCTGCGGGGTTTATAAGTCTATAGCTCAAAGAAGCTTCCAGATTCTCAGGCTCAGGCAGTGGCACCAACAGTCATCTAGGGGCCTTGCATGTGGCACCAGCAGCTGTTCTGACAAGCCTGTCAGCCAATTCTCATCTCCAAGCTTTGCTCAGGCTGACCTCCTCTGAAGATGTGAGTTGTTCTCGCCTATCCCTAACCATCGTTCCCCCGGCCCCCCGCCCCCAGCTGGGACCCAGTTACTAACGTGCATGAGCCTGAAAAAATCTACTTCATCACTAACGCGTATGAGCCTTGGAAATCCACTTCACCGTTCAGGACCTCAGTGTCTCATCGGTGCAATGAGAGGGTTAGAAACGACCTCCAAGGGTCGTTCCTGTTCTCTGGGCTCTGGTTCTAAATAAGACGCGGCACTTTCGCTAGTCCACCACCAGGGGGCACAAGAGAGGCGCCTTCTCAAGGGGCTGCCATGGAGGTGCCGGGGTCACCCCCCACCACCACCACCACCACCACCTATGCAGGGCGCCCCACTGGAGAAGATAAAAGGTAGGACGCGATCCTTCTGAAGGCTCCTTAGGCAGATCCTTAGGCCTGGGGGAAACAAAAACGTTGAATAAGCTGCCAACTTTCTATGTCTTTATACTCTTTACCACTTTATTAAAGTAAAAAGTATCTTACTGCTTCTTCACGGCCAGAGTTGGAGTCAGATATATAAATTTTCAGAGCAAATTACATCCAATAATTTTCCGTCCAATTATCAGACAAGGAGAAAAGGATTTTCTTGCTCATGATTGATACAGGCCTGTAGTTCACGGCGCGGCTGGCTCATTAAAATCCCCGGCCTGCTTTTAAAATGTACTGATCGCAAAGTGAGACGCCGCAGGTCTCCCTTCAGCTTAGGACAGATTCCTGCTTCCCGCTCACCTCGCCCCACCTCACTCCTGCAAACTCAGCTCCCCTCTGTGTCAACCCTGGAAAAGAAAAGCTGGAGACCATCCGGCAGGTGTCCAGCAGGGGGCAGTGCTGTACACGTGGTACCTTCAAAGCCTTCGGCAAAAAGCTGCAAGGTGGTGGTTAACGCTGAGCGGTTCTCTTATCCTTATCGACGGGTTAAAACCATAAAGAAAATACCACCAGAGACTTTTAGACGCTCGACTGTTAACGTCTGTTCTTTTTCAAAGAGGCAGGGACAGTGTCTGATTCTAGCACTCTGTCATTATAGTCAATCAATTAATTATCTAGCTGGCAATGCTGGGTTTTGCCAGTCTTCTTGTCTCTCTGTGTGTGGTCTAATCCTGGTCGTTAACACTTAACGGCCGGGGTGCAAGTCACGCTTTCTTTGTGCCTTCTCTTCTCGCCTCTATGGAGAGTAAGCTATCCGTGCAACCCATCTCACAGGATTTTGTGAGGGTCGGACAGGGTATGTATCACTGGCGATTTGCCATGTGTAAAATGGCCGCGAATGGCAGGTGAAACTTTTAGAGGTGAGGGGTCGCTGCACAGTGTTTTCTTTACACTTAGCCAAAAACGTAATTCAAACATCCAAAATTCCCGACTTGGAGACCCTCATTTCTTTTTAGCGAGTATCTGACGTCCTGCAGTGTGTCCACTCAAATGAAATCTTTGCACCTCTTAGAAACTATTGATATAGTTAATAAAGCATGCTTAATGGCACCGGGAGCTCCTGATTATATATAAGTGAAATTAAGCAGACTATAGTATAATAAAGTACAATATGACTCCCTTTCAATATGCATGTATTGGGGCGCCTGGGGGGCTCGGTTGGGCGTCCGATTTCCGCTGGGGTCATGATCTCACGTGGGTGGGTTCAAGCCCTACATCTGGCTCTGTGCTGACAGCTCGGAGCCTGGAGCCTGCTTCGGATTCTGTGTCTCCCTCTCTCTCTGTCCCTCCCCTGCTCATGCTCAGTCTGTCTCTCTCTCTCTCAAAAATAAATAAACATTAAAAAAATTTTTAAATATGCATGTATCTATATCTGTGTGTTAGATATACATATGCATATAAAAATAGAGGGAAATGGAAGCCAGTACCCCAGATGGAAGCAATGGGTATGTCTGGGCAAAGTGGACGCACCGGGCGTGGCTGCCTTCCTGAGTCATTCTTCAGACTGAAGAGCAAGAAATGGGCTAATGGGACAACTAACTGGGTTTCCCTTCATTCCACTTTACTATTAATGTATCTTAACACAAATAAAATTGCATACATTTGAACTCACATTAATTTAGTAATTTAAAAAATAAATACGCAAAAACGAATTCAAGTGTTTCAGTGAATGCGAGGGGTGTTTGATTTCACACCCGTGAAAATCCTCAGGTTGCATGTTTCTTCCGTATTCCCATTTCAAACATGGAGCTCCTTCTCAGAAGTTCTTGGGAAGGAAGGGAAAATGGCTCTCAGTGAACAGAAGCTCCACACGATGTGTTTATCAGGAACATTTTGATGTGAGGAACAAAGGCAAATGAAAAATTAAATTTCCTTACTGCCTGCAGCCCATTGACAGGCCCTTGAAACAGGCAGAGGGACCCTCTGTGAGGTCAGCTTTTGCTAAGGGCAAAAGGCAATTTTAGCCTGATCCCCCCCCCCCACCCGCCCCAGGGTCCTGTAAGTCTACTTTAACATATAAAAATTCCTTTAGAAACTTCCTTTATCGCCCCTCCCCCAAGATATATGTTGGCAATCAGACTCCAAGCTTGTGGCCCCTGACACATATCTGAAGGGTCTCATGACTGAGTTTTTACCAGACCGTAACAAATGACCTTTTCTTAACAACAGCGAGCCCCCTCAAGGTCCTGGAAACCTTGCTTCCAAAGTTCCTTAGAGACTTGCACTGTCCCTAAACCCCCTCCCAACCTGAAGGTATATAATCTGTCACCTGTCACAATCCCAGGGCAGCTCTTCCTGCCCACGGGCCCTGTCCCCGTGCTTTAATAAAATCACCTTTATGCCCTGAAGACGTCTCAAGAATTCTTTCTTGGCTATGGGCTCCAAACCCCAACATTTCCATATCACATTTCATGATTTCATTTTGCCAAACTGTGGGCTTCTTGGGTCAGGAACTATGTTTATCCACTTTGTGCTCCCAATCTCTTATTAGCTTGCCCCTAATCAATAAATGTTAGAGGTATGGATTTTCAAATTTTCAAGGTAAATTAGATCCAGTGGTCTTTGGTCCAATAACACGACAGAGAGCCAAAAAGATGAAGTTCCTTGCCTGTGGGTGATGGAGTCCTGTAGTTCGCAGCCCTACTGGCACCTTAGAACCACCCGAATGCTTATTAAATTAAACTGAAGTCAGTGGGTGTAGCGCTACCTTGTTTTTTTTAACCTCTGGTAAGATTCCTTGGTATGAGTCATTGATTTAACCTTTCCATATCTCTCTCATCTGTATATTTGTTGCTATTGTAAATCTCATAATACTCGAACACATCTCTTTGCTTAGATGAGACTATCAAACATCTATTTTCTAAAGCGAAGGTTTCTATAAAGCAACAAACTAGAAATAGATTAGATATTACTACCTATACAATTAGTCCATAATGGGGTTATAACAGTTAGTATTGGGCCCACTTTCCAGCTGGGTGTGAGATTTACACTCGAGATAGTAGAGGTCTACCAAGTAAGTGCCTTGCCTAAAGGTATCCTATCTAGGTTCCGTTCAACATTTTTTGGTTTGGCTTTGAGGGTCCTCTAGTCCTGTACGGACACCTCAGAATTTAAAGGATTTCCTTTGGCCACCAAATAGCATTTACTAACCAATACATATGATTCTATAAATATTTCTCTCGGAGAAATATACCAATCATTCCGACCAGCATGTGTGTGTGATGGCACCAGTTACTGTGCGTCCAGTTCAAAGTGAGGAAATGAACTATTTGAGTCCATCTCAGGCCTTTTCTGAAGGCTGACGTAGCATTTCATTAAGCCATTTAAAGACTGAAATCAGCTCTGGACCTCTCTACTTATATAAAGTGAATAAAAGCTGGGTTTCACATAGTCTAGCATTAAAAAAAAATACACTGATGCCAACCTGGAGCCTGTGATGCTCTTGGTCGGAGGTGGGTCCCAGCATCAACCTATTTTCAAAGCTACTCAGGGTTGAGTACTGCTGATGCATTAAGATTTTCTCTTTTTTTAATTTTTTTTAATGTTTATTTATGTATTGAGACAGAGTGAGAGCATGCGTGTGCACATACATGAGCCGGGGAAGGGGTAAAGAGAGGGGGAGAGGGAGAATCCCAAGTAGGCTCTGCATTGTCAGTGCAGAGCCCGACCCGGGGCTCAAACTCACAAACCATGAGCTCATGAACTGAGGTGAAATCAGAAGTCAGACACTTTAACCAACTGAGCCACCCAGGTGCCTGTCAGTTGCAATTCTGAAAACTCAGGTTTCATTTAAAAATATTTTTTTAATGTTTATTTATTTTTGAGAGACACTGAGCGTGAGCAGGGGAGAGGCAGAGAGAGAGGGAGACACAGAATCTAAGCAGGCTCCAGGCTCTGAACTGTCAGCACAGAGCCCGACGTGGGGCTCGAACTCACAGACCATGAGATCACAACCCCAGCCGAAGTCGGACACCTCACCGACTGAGCCACCCAGGCACCCAAAACTCAAATATCACTTTACACAATTGCAATAACTACCAACATCTTGAAAATTTCAAAAAAAAAATGATGATGAGGAAGGGGAGGGAATTATCAATAAAACAATGGTAGAATTCTCAAATGTGTGCCTTATAAAAATTGACTCAATAATGTAACTTTAAGAGAAATTACACATGTCCTGGGTAAGATTTACTATGGAAGAGTAGGAAAAAATGAAAAACAGTTGATAGAATTCTACGAATGTGTTTTAGATTTTTTTGTACACAGCATTATATGAGTAATGTAAACTTCAAGCAGAAAAAAGATTTTAGTAAAATTTTCCTATCTTAGCTAAGACATGGATTGTGCAGTGGATTTTAATGCACTTTTAATTCCAAAATTGGGGTGCTTCAGACTCAGCCCCCTGGACAGAAATTATTGAGTCATGTGGTAAATGACATAGGACTCATCTACAAGTTGCTATTTTGATTGAAGCTTCCATGTTTGTTTTAAAAATGTCGTTTTTCCAATCAAATAAATTAAATGTACTTATGTACTTTTAAGGTAGCTTTTATGTTTTTTTAAATTTCTATATAAAACCTTCTTTTTTTTAAGATTTCATTTTTAATCTCTACGCCCAATGTGGGGCTCGAACTCACAATCTCAAGATCAAGGGCAACATGCTTTTCTGACTGAGCCATCCAGGCACCACTAAAGTTCTACATAAAAATTTAAAAAAAAAATTATTATTTTAGGGAGAGAGAGAGTGTGTGAGTGGGGGAGGGGGCAGAGAGAGAGAGAGAGAGAGAGAGAGAGTGATCTTCAGCAGGTTCCACTCTCAGCACAGAGCCCGACACAGGGCTCGATCCCACAACCCTGGGATCATGACCTGAGCTGAAATCAATAGTTGGACGCTCAACCAACTGAACCACCCAGGCATCCCTAAAAGCTTTTATTTTAATCACTAATGTCACTACTAAGTGTAGATTTACTTTTATATATATAACAGAGTGATGAATAACTTTACGAGTGAATAGAAATCCCTGATGAGAATAAAGCATTTTTCAGCTTCTCTGGAAAGACTGGTCCAAATCAGAGCCAGAAGTTTCCATTGCAAAGCTGGCACCATGTCATCATCTCAGGGCACTGGTAAGTTGAGATTGCCATGAGGTTGAGGCCCTGCTACCTCCTAGTCCTGGCTGGGGGTGGAAGGAAGCAGAAAGTGACCATTAATTGAGTCACATGGTGAAGTAGGTATTATTATCCTCTTTGAGATGAGGAAGCAGAAGCGTTTGGTGCCTGGCCCGGGATCACACAGCTGGTTCAAGCACACGGGGGTCTCATGACAAAGCCCATTCACTTTCTGTCCAGTTAGCCTCCCTGATTCTCAATGAAGAGACAAGTATGAACAAGCATGGACTGCCCTCTAAAATAACTCAAACTTCTAAGGCAATAATTTTCCGTTTTGTCTCAAAAACTTTCCCAGATAATTTTTTTATATTATGTACCCCCTCTCATTGACATATGTCTTTTTTGTCATAAATTTAAATTGTTTCAAAGGATGTAATTTCTGGTTCTGATAGATTTTTGCAGTAATGGTCCCTAATGAATGGCACCCCCATGGATCCATGCCCTTGGGTAACTAGTTCCTTCCCAACCTGCCTCTGGGTTTGGCTACATGTCTTACTTTAGCCGAGGGGATATTAGCAAAGTTGAGTTGGGAAGGGGCTTGAAAACTGCATTGGAGCTTGGCCTCTGATGTTCTTTGGAACCCCAAGGCCACCATACGTTCACTGAATGTTTATATCTCCACAGAATTCATATATGGAAGCCCTAACCTCCAATGTTATGGTGTTAAAAGGTGGGGCCTTTGAGAGGTAATTAGGTTTAGATTAGCTCATGAGTGTGATACTCTCATGATGAGATTAGTGCCTTTATAAAGGGAAGAGAGACATCTCTCTTTCTCTACCCACAGGTACCAAGAAAAGGCCATGTGAGGACCCAGCCAGAAGGAAGCCATCTACAAGCTCAGAAGTGAGCTCTTACCAAGCCTTCAATCTGCCACCACCTTAATCTTGGACTCCACAGCCTCCAGGACCGTGGCAAATGAATGTCTGTTGGTTAAGCCACCCAGTCTATGGTATTGGTTGCAATGGCTCCAACTGACCAAGACACCATGTGAAGAAGCCTATGCTAGTCTACTGGGTGAAGAAAGACCATGTAGAGCAGAGACAAGCTATCCCAGCTGAGGACCATCTGACCAAATAGCCTTCCACCTGACCAACATGTGACCGAGGCCACAGGACCTGAGTGAGACCATCGCTAAGCTTCCAATTGACAAGAGATCAGCCAACCCAACAGAGACCAGAAGAATTTCCAGCTGACCCGCAGAATCACCGATACCGTAAATGTTGATGACGCCACTGAGACTTACAATGGCTTGTTACATAGCAACTGATACACACGTATTATAAAAGTTGATATTTTAATTTTTTTTTAATGTTCATTCTTTGAGAGAGAAAGAGAGAGAGCATGAGCAGGGGAGAGGCAGAGAGAGGAAGACACAGAATTCAAAGCAAGCTCCAGGCTCTGAGCTGTCAGCGCAGAGCCCGACGCGGGGCTCGAACTCACAAACTGCGAGATCATGACCTGAGCCAAAGTTGGACGCTTAACTGACTGAGCCACCCAGGCACCCCTAAAAGTTGATATTTTAAAGTAAAATAATATTGGGATGCCCGGGCGGCTCAGTCAGGTAAGCATCCAACTCTTGATTTTGGATCGGGTCATGATCTCATAGTCGGGCTCTGTGCTGACAGCGCAGAATCTGCTTGGGATTCTCATTCTCTCTCTCTCTCTGCCACTACCCCACTCTCTTTCTCTCTCCAAATAAATAAATAAAAAAATTTTTAAAGATATACAATAAAATAATACTCACTTTTAATGTATCTTACACAATCTGTGTACTATACCAATTGGACACCCATCATCCATTTTAAAACTCGAAAATTTTTTTCTTTAAATTTGTTTTCCTAAATCCCCTAGCTCTCTAATATACTACTTTACAATAAAAATCTCTATATAAATGTATTTGTTAATGGGGCGCCCGGGTGGCTCAGTCAGTTAAGCATCTGACGTCAGCTCAGGTCATAATCTCATGGTTTGTGAGTTTGAGCCCCAGGTTGGGCACCATGCTGACAGCGTGGAGCCTGGAGCCTGCTTCGGATTCTAGGTCTCTCTCTCCCTCTGCCCCTCCCCGACTTGTGTTATCTCTCTCACAAAATTAAACATTAAAAAATAATTAAAAAATAAAAGTTTTGGCATTTGTTGGGACATCTGGGTGGCTCAGTTGGTTAAGCGTCCGACTTTGACTCAGGTCATGATCTCAGGGTTCCTATGTTTGAGCCCCACCTCTCCCCTCCCCCCGCCCCCTCATCAGGCTCTGTACTGAGAGCTCAGAGCCTGGAGCCTGCTTCAGATTCTGTCTCTTCTCTCTGTCCCTCCCCCGCTTCAGCTCTGTCTCTCAAAAATAAACATTAAAAAAAATTAAAACAAAAAGTTTGGCATTTCCTATGATTATAAAGCCCCAACTACTTCTTTAAAAATCACTTTTGGATTGAGTTAGGATTACAATTGTTACCGGTACAATTGACCAATAAGAAAAAACAGATAAGATATTATTAAATGTAAAAGGTGACATTTCACTGGAAATGATCTCTTCATGACATGGAAGTGTTTGGGTATTTTTCTCAATTAGTTCATGTTTCCAGAAGGGATCCTATTTTTAGCCACATAAAGACTTCAGCACCAATTCTCTTCCTACTTTTCACGTTTATAATGAAAGCACAGAGAAAGCAAACTGAAACCACCTGACATGGAAAAGTATGAGCTTCCTGGTCAGTAGAGTCATTTGCTTTCTCAACACACTATTTTTCTGTGTCTATTTGATGCCCCAGAGGTTCATGCTCCCAAGCGTGATCCACAATGGATGAGAACAGTCTCTCTTCCATAAAGAGGAGGAGGATTCTAAGAAGGGCGGGAGAAAACTTCTACTCCCTTCACAAGCACACTCCCAGGCAGATGAAGGTGAGGAGATTGGGAGGTGGATTCCCCTGAAACGATCTGCATTTTGAACCCGCAGCAAAGTCACATTTTGGCTCAAGGATCATTGCTCCGGTGAGTCAGGGTCATTTTCCTCTCACGGGTGGTGACAAACTCCCGGAGACGTGGAGAGTTTATTGCAAATCCACCAATAGGGAGCGCCTGGGTGGCTCAGTTGGTTAAGCGTTGGACTTCAGCTCAGGTCATGATTTCACGGTTCATGGGTTCAAGCCCCACTCGGGCTTTGTGCTGACAGCTTAGAGTCTGGAGCCTGCTTTGGATTCTGTGTCTCCCTCCTCTCTCTGCCCCTCTCCTGCTCGCTCTGTCTCTCAAAAATGAATAAACGTTAAAAAATTTTAAAAAATAAAGAAAAGAAAATCTACCAGTCATTGCTCCTCTCTCTGTTCTACAAAAATCTTTTTCCATAATGGTTTTTAGTAAAAAACATCAAGATTTATTTCAAACATAAATTTCATCCCAACCATGTATCCCTACCTTGACTTTCTCTGATTTTTTTTGAAAAAAAAAAAAAAAATCTATAAGCCCTTATTTTGTTTCCAAAGGCCATTTTCTTCATTATGGATAAGAGGACTCTGGGGAAAGGAATGAATTGCCCAAACATGTCTGTGCTATGAAACTGATTTTATCACTACTGTAAAAGTTCCTCCCTCATGTAAATCTAGAGGCAAAACAAGAAGTAACATTATGTGGAGTGAGGGTATTTAAAACCCTTGGAGTTTGAAAGGGAGACCTCGCAAGGATGTTCAGCTCGTGTCACATTAAGTACCCAAATCCTGTAGCTTAATGGCCAAACGTTCCTGTGAAACTGAGTGTGGACAGGAGGAAGGACAGGACACTGGGAGATGGTCCACCCACCAGGATATCCAGCCCAAGGATCTAATACAAACGCAGGAGATAATGCCAGTCTCCATGGCAAAGCCATAGGCATTTCTGTGGCGAAGTGAAGACACCAGACAGGAAAGTGGATCTTGACGACTCACCAGAAGCCAAACAGGTCAGCAGTTTGGCCCCTACAATGTAGAAATGTACATCAAAATCTTCAAGACACATATACATACACTCAAAGCTATTTCGATGACTGTACTCTAACAAGTGCACAAAGAATACGCAACACATACGTTCACAGTATTTTCCTATAATAATAAAAACCAGAATCCTTCATGACCATCAGCAGGGAACTGAACATAGAAATTATGGTAAACCACAGTCCATCCATTAAAATGGATGACTATGTAGCAATGACTCTGAATGCTACAAACCCATTTATTGTCTTAGGCAAATGGCCACAATTTGTATCACTGAGGGTAAAACTCAGATGAATAAAAAAAAGTATGCGTTAATAAAATAGTATGAACCCATTTCGTAAGTGTGTGCGTGTTTTGTCGGCACACAGGGGCACACCCACGCATGTATTCAAGGAGCCAGTCAGGAAGGACATGAGCCAAAACGTGAACGCCTTGATTGAAAGCGAACCAACCCTTTATGTCTACAGCACAAGGCAATGACACCGGGCACAAAACACAAGCACAGAGCTGAGCACAACGGAACACAGGATGTTCTATTTAAGATGAAGACACAGAACTCAGAAACCAACGAGTTCTTGGGATCGGCTCGGGAAGCCCCAGGTGGCTTCCAGGAAAATGGGCCAAGTCCTAAAGCCAAAGAGAATGGGGCTGGTGCTCAGAAATGCTGTGAGGGTCCCACTGAATTTGACCTGGATGTGGGGCATGTTGAAAGCACATGTAAAATGGCATTCTTTTCTACGGATTCTGCTCTACAGTGGTTCCTGATATTTAAAATATTAAGGTTTAGGTTTTTAAAAAAGTATCGGGGCATCTGGGTGCCTCCACTCGTTAAACACTGACTCTTGATTTTGGCTCCGGTCACGATCCCACGGTTTGTGTCCTCGCTGACAGTGTGGAGCCTGCTTGGGATTCTCTCTCTGTCCCTCTCTGTTCCTCTCCTACTTTCTCTCTCTCAAAATAAGTAAACTTTAAAAAAACAATAAAAATAAAAACAATGCCCCCAAACCACAAAGAACAAGAATCCTGCCCACAAACATACAGAACAGACTGATGGCTGCCAGAGAGGTGGGGGGTGGACAAGATGAGTCAAAGATTCAAAAGGTACAAATTTCCAGTTCTAAGATGAGTAAGTC
The DNA here is from genome assembly GCF_018350195.1 of Panthera tigris. Classification (NCBI taxonomy): domain Eukaryota; kingdom Metazoa; phylum Chordata; class Mammalia; order Carnivora; family Felidae; genus Panthera; species Panthera tigris. The sequence continues at coordinate 13,758,466 of NC_056668.1, read as the reverse complement.
CTCAGGAAGTAACATACATCATGGTGACTATAGTTAAAATACCATGCTGCAGATCTGAACATACCTAGAAGAGTGGATCTTGAAGGCTCTCATCACAAGAAAAACTATGTATGGTGACAGATATTAACTGTACTACTGAGGAGGCCATTTTGCAATATACACGAATACCAAATCACCTGAAACTAAGATAATATTATAGGTCAATTACACCTCAAGTTGAAAAAATTAAAAAATAACACACAAAAATTTTTTTTTAATGTTTATTATTTTGACAGAGACAGAGTGTGGCCAGGGGAGGAGCTGAGAGTGAGAGAGAGAGACACAGAATCTGAAACAGGCTCCAGGCTTCGGGCTGTCAGCGCAGAGCCCGACGCAGGGCTCGAACTCAGGAACAGCGACATCATGACCTGAGCCGAAGTCAGATACTTGACTGACTGAGCCACCCAGGCACCCCCAACACAAAAAAATTAAAAAAAAAACAACACACAAAAAAACACAAAAGCACGAAAAGCTCTACCAAGTCAGCTTTCCCTTGATGATCACGATAATTATTTAGAGACAGAGAGAGCGAGAGAGAAACAAAAGGGCATTCCCAGGAATCTCCTCTTTCCCGCCGCCAACAGTCCACACCCATCCTCCCATCCAAAAAGGCACAGGACCGTCCAGATACTTTTCAGTATTTTTATTGTTTGACAGGCATTTACAACGTTCCATTCGTAGACCTAAAAACATAAAAATAGACCTTCTTTCAGCTTATAAAAGAAATATATAAGAACTTTTGACATAGACACGTCATGACCTTATGTACAAGAGACAATGGCACCCTCTCTAAGCACCAGACTTTCTAGCATCTGCAGACGGATTGCACTGGGACTAGTGTGGCTATCAGAAGTCTCTGCTTCCGTTTTCCATCTGGACACAATCGAACTAGAGGTGATATGGAACAATGCAGTGGTACAAAGGGTATAGAAACCATTCTAAAGCTTTTTAAGAAAACCAGAAGATATAGCAAAAATTTAATAGAATAAAACTTTCAAAAGATCAAGCTCAAAGCCCTGGAAACCCGAAAGGGGGGGGGGGGGACAGAGGGTGGAAAAGCGGGTAAAGCAAGCAGGGGTACCGGAGCGTGATGTTCTGAACTCTCTATTGTCTGGAAATATAAAGTCATAACTGATTTTTATAAAATATAATTCCTAAAGCTACTATAAAATTCAGGTCTTTAAAGTACCTACTGATGTGTCAAACACCAAATAGATATTTTCCCCAAAAAAGAAAGTTTTCATATTATTGAAACCCTTCTTAGGAAGTGGACATTTGTGAAATGGGAGAAAAAAAAAAAAGCTATAAACCGTTTTAAAAGAATCAAAAGTGCTTTAACTTGTTTTTGTTCTTCCTATTTGGAAATCTGTTGAGAACGTTAGGTTTTTTTAGCGTGTTTACCCTGTTTTCGTTGGCATAGGTTTCTGAAGAGGCTGTTTTGTTAAGGGGTCTGGTGTGGACCGTCAGGAAAGGGACAGGTATTCTATGGATGTGGATGCAACTTTGATGGGAAAACCAATGATCACCATGGCAACCCCTTGAGAAGGAGCCTCCCCTCCCCCGCCACGTGCAACAGACATAACACACTGCCCATCCGGGTGTCATGTTTAATCCAGCCAAGCTCCCATCTCGCATAGAGATTCAAACATTAAAAAAAAAAAAAAAAAAAAAGCAATCTGTTTCTTTAAAAGTTTCTCCTAAGCATCTTGTTGGCCTTTCATATATAAATATAAAATCACCATGCCTCACTCTCTCTGTAAAAGGTAAAATCCTCATTTCTTTAGATTCAGAGTTACACTAGCACTGTAAAATTCTTATCTGTCTGTGCCCCTGCATCTCAAGTAAAATACAAAAAATAGTGTTTTTTTTGTGTTTTTTTTTTTTTTCAAGTGATAAATTTGGATCTCTTCTTAAAGAGTTTGGCATCTTTATAATTCTATGCAAAACTAGAACTTCCGAACACGGACACTGAGTAAGACCAGCCATGGACCAAAACAGAAGAGAGAGAAGAAAACAAACAAACAAACAAAAAACCAACAAAAAAAACCCCAAAAAACAACTCATCAAAACATACATCTCCACCGTCTCCTCACACATTCTTAAAATACACATATTCTCAGACATTTAAGAGGGGAAGGAGTAAGAACATTGTAGACGGTACAGTTGCTTTGTTGTGTTTTGTGTTTGAACGTGGTTTCCCCAACTGAGAGATGGCTCCTGGACTGATTTCAGATAGAGCGACTTTTATTATTGTTAGTTTTTGTGCTGTCCCTTCAACTAATCTGTCGTAACATACTTAAAACACCCGGGGTGATTCTTTTTCCAGGGCTACAGAATCTTTCTTTTTTTTGTTTTATTTTTGAATTTTTCCGGCCCTGATTAGTTGAGGATAAGAGCCCTTAGGAATGTACAGAAGATGGAACTCGAGCTTATTTGGGATTCTGGACAATTCTTTCTGATGTCGTGAGAGATGACGAAGTTGGGTGGCGACGTGGCTTCAGCACAAAGTCAAGCCGCCAAAACCGTGTTTGTGTGTGTGCAAGAGTGCCACCTACGGGGACATTCTCCCCCTTGAGGGGACAGGAGGGAGCAGGGGGAGGGCAGGGCGTGGGGGGTGGGGAGTATCTACACACACTCTCTAGGGGGAAAGTGACAGTCAGATCTCAGTGTTCAGTTTCCTGGAGGGGGCAAAGTCTTCGCGCCTAACCCAGATGACTTCCTCGCTCGGGCCCTCCAGGCCTCCATTGATGCCCGACAGGGCGGCTTGCTTCTTGAGCTGCGTCATGCGGGACGCGTGACTATCCAGGCTTTTGCGGCCTCTCTCCCGCTGACTGATGGACGCAGCCTGAAGCTGCTCGGGCAGGTCTGTGTCCACCGCGGCGCCCTTCACGGACTCACAGAACTCATCATCGTCACTGAGGATGTCTGTCTCCTTGATGTCGTCTTGCTCCTCGTACTGAGCAAGATCGAACTGTTCCTCTACCCATCGGTCAGTGTCCCCGCCACCGGGGGGCTGCTGGGACTCTTTCTCCGGGCTGCTGGCCGAGATGGCATCAGAGTCAATGGTAAACCTGTTTCGAGCCAGTCGCCGCCTCCTTCTGCCAAGAGACTTGCTTGGGGCGGACACTGCACACACACACAAAAATATAAAAAGAAAACCCCCACATGCTTTACATGCGATGAAAATCCAGACAGCAAAGAAAAGAAAAAGAAACGCTAAATGGTATTTATTTGATGTCGTTCGGGGCTTAAAGTCCAGATTTCACCAGTCTGCCTTAGAGTCTTTATTTCACACAGATGTCTGGACTTGGAGGATGTCATAGCAACGGACCGAAGGGCAGGGGGAACAGAGGGACACAGGGGGCTGTCGGTTATGGGGAAAAGGGGATTCACCTCCCTCTGAAACAATCCATTTCTCTACCCTGTGCTGCACCCAGTTGACCTCTGACCCTGGGATTAGTTAGTGCCCTCAGCCCTGACGATGTCCCATGGTGCAGTGCTCTGGGGATCCCCAGGGGCTGTCCCAGGGTCATGTAGCTGGGATGGGTCTCTGGTAAGGGTAGGGGGTGCTTTTAGGGTTCCACTGGCTTCATAGAAATCACACATCAAGGAGGCAGAAGTTTGGGTCCAAGTTATACTGCTCTCTGGGAAACCAAATGTCACATTTCTGGAGGATCTGCAGTGAAGTAAGGGCACGGCGTCCCTCACGCAGAGCCTACAGGAGAGTGGCTCTCAGAGACACCAAGTCTCTAGTCACGGCCCTGCCCGCTTTCTGACAAAGCCCCACGTGAACTGTGAGGCTGAGCAAGTGTGAGCTTTAGTCCCTCCTGACGACATTCTGTGTGTCACCGATTACTCTCCTACAGATCAATTAAAATACCGGTGCCCGAGTGGAATGAGAAAGAAGTCATATATGACACCCATGCCATTGATCCTCGAAGCGCCATATAAAGGGACTCACCATTACGAACAAACAGATCTTTGAATTCGTTTGTTTACCCCACAGCCCTCTAGGAAGCCAGAGTTTTTCAAAACACACAAGACGCCACTCAATCAAGCAAACGAACACTCCCACCACACGCTCACACACAAAAGACACATACACAAGGGACGCCACTGCCTGGTCCCTGCTAGTCAAGGGGCTGTGGCGTTAGACACGAGAAGGTGAAATGCAACATGGGGTTCCCAGTGGAGGGGAAGAGCCTAAACCCCCATTAGGAGCCGCGTTCCCGGCACCTAAGCCCTAAAACCATTAAACTGTTTTCGGTGTAAGAAGTACGATAGCTATTCCCAAGTACTGCCAAACATAGCCATGACTCCAAACACAGCAGGTATACGGGCAGTGGGTCGGATGACGCCCTCACTTGGCTCCCATTCCGGCCATCCTCTGGCTCAGATCCCTAGGTTTCTATCGTTCTACCAGCTGAAAATGGAACAAACGGACATCGCTCTTGATCAAGGAGGGGAATCGAATAAAGGTTTCCAGGAAAAATGGAAAAAAAGAGAAAAAAAAAAAGGCACTACTTTTACTCCAGTGGGAAAAAGCAAAACTTCCTGTTCAGTTTTATCCCAATCCCACCATAGTGGAATCTGGCTGCCTCCAATCGCCATATTAGAACCACCTCAATTCAAAATTGGGCTACTGGAAATATTTTTGCCAATGCTCAAGTATTCAGGGGTAAAGTGTGTTAACATGGGTATTTTTGAAATGTGTCAAAAATACGATGCGTTGATGGATGATAGAAGGACAGATACGGGATAAGGAAAATACAAAACAAAAACAAACCCCAATCATAGAATGGATGGTAGGTTCTGTATGTGTACAATTCTTTCATTTTAATTGGGCCTTTGGCAGACATAAAGTACTTTCAGACTGAGTACTGAGGCAAGACACTTGGCTTTACTGTCCTTTTCAATCAGAACAGAGAAATAAACTACCTGGGTATTTATGACAATGCGCAATGAAGCATGAGTATTTATCCTTTGTTAAAAGGATACTTAAGAACCTGGACGGCTATACAGGGTTCAGGGAGACCATCTCTGACTTGAGTATTCCCAATTCATTGTTAAGACTTGTGACAAACTGGTGCTGGCTGAGCCGCTCAAGCATCATCTTTAAATCGTCTAACGTGAAGATGCTGATGATGATACTGAGGAGTTTGCAGAATGGCCAAAACTTTCTTCAGCTAACTATGAGCCATCGGGCAGACAACTTCCAATCAGCCAAAGCCAACAGGCTGACATTGAGGGTTTTTCTTGGTTTTCATGATGGTGTAACTCTGCATTCGTTTTCGCTCCAAAGGGGTCTTAGCAGGAAAACTTCTGAGTGTCCTACAGACTAAAATTGCTTAGTTTTAAGGTAAATGCAGCTCTGAATTTAGGTTCATTGATTAACAACTGAAACCTAGCCAATGACAAGCACATTTCCTGAGGCTGGCACGCGTATTCGCAATCCGAATTTAAACATTCCCTGGCAAGTAAAAAGGTTAGGCGAGACAATTCTCAGGAGAAGTGCTCTACTGTGAGGTATAAAGGGATCTGCAAAGTTTTCTTCACATGAGGACTCCGCGAGAAATTGTGGATACAAAGGTATGTCAGATTCTCAAGACACCTGGAGAACCCGACAGAACACGAGATGTTCACTGCGCTAGGTTTTCAACAGACATTTATCAACTGATTGGAGAGTAGGTTCGATTTAACTAACCCCCAACATTAGTTAAATGTAAGGTGCCTCAAGAACATAATACCCCCACGTCAAGCTATGTAGGCTAGGACTACGAAAACCTCCAACCATTCACAATTCTATCTATGCCTCTTCGACATAATTGTGAATAGGCAGAAAGGTGACCCGGACAAAGGTCAGAACCTTCTTGGCAAATGCCAAGGAAGCCTCTTTTACTGGACAATTCCCTGCAAAATTCAGGGCTACCTCTTAAGAAAGGAGGGATAAAAGTGTGACTATCTTGATGTCACTAACACCTATGTTATGAAAATACCTTTCTTCCTAGATATATTTTACTGCTATTTATAGATGGTAGTGTAGGTCTTCCTTCCTCACTGCTCCAAGGTGATGATTCCACTCCTAAAAGAATATTTACTCTGGGACCATTTAAACTCTAGTTTCCTCTTTACCAAATAGCAGCTCAAGGCTTCCCCAAACTAACACTGGAGCTAAAAATAAAGTTGCAGGCACGAGGCAAGGGTAAACAGCTTATGTGTCACCTGGTCTATCAAACATGGCGTCCTGACTGAGAAGAGGCATCGCTGTGTTTTCAGATTACAGAGCCACCATGTTTTCAGAATGGCAGGCTGTGACCTTGCTGAGACAGGACACACTGCTTTTTGCTAGACAAAGCCGGCTGTCATGCAAAGCAGCGACTCTCATTCCACAAGCAGGCTGAGAGAGCCCCTCCAGAAAGGGAACGCGCTCACTTGCTGGCTTGGCGAATGACAGAGGCGTCCCCAGCCAAAAGGAGGAGGGTGGCAAAGGGAAGCTGGAGGGAGGGCAAGATGAGTAAATGAAGGGCGATCCCCAGGGAGCTGCCGGGAAGGAGGCAAGGGCAAGGAACCTGACACCAGGGAAGAGCTGTACTCCAGTGTTAGCCCCCACAAGGCCACATCTAATTCTTGCTCAACAGAAAGGTCAAGCTCACTGGAGTTCTACAGTGGAGTGGGGGTGACGGGGATCTTGAACGTCTGAATCCCCACAGTACCTGCCCTGCTCATGGCTGGCCTGGCCCCTTTGAGCGCACACAATCTTTTTCCTCCAAAAGGTACATATTGCTGGGATGAGGGAAGGCTTTCAGTTTTGAGGAGCTGTCTTCTGTGCTTATCACGCAGGATTGAATGCACAGCCTTCAGGAAATCTTTCCGGCTCTCTGGAGAGCTATGAAAAGAAAGAAGATTTACACGCGTTAGGGGGAAAAAGTACTTAACACATGGGGATCTTCTAATGTTATCGGGGGCAGCCCAACAAATATCCCTGAGGACCAAAGGTTAAAGAGGCCACAACTCCAATTTCTGCGCTGAGCCATGTTTTCATTGCTGGAGATAGAGAACACACACTTCTTTCCCTTTATGCTTTGTGACTCATCTCCCGCAGCTAATGTGGGACAGACAGCCCATTGACGAATAGATTGATGAATACACTGATCCTGCACCAAGAAGTTGCCAGATTCTGCTTTTGACACTTAAGGCCTTTCGTTCCAAAATGGTTTTTTTACAGGCAAATGAACCACAGGATTCTCAGCTCTGCAGAGCACCCAAAGACAGACATCCCAATGACCTTAGTTTCCTCTAGAGTTGGCCTTATGTTAAATATCAGCTACTCCCATGACATATTTCAACAAGTTGATACTTTTTTAAAGACTTTTTAAAATGTTATTTATTTTTGAGAGAGAAACAGAGCATAAGGTGGGGGGGGGGGGGGGGACGACAGAGAGAGAGACACAGAATCCAAAGCAGGCTCCAGGCTCTGAGCTGTCAGCACAAAGCCCGACACGGGGCTCGAACCCACAAACCGTAAAGATCATGACCTGAGCTGAAGTGGGACGCTTAACCGACTGAGCCACCCAGGTGCCCCACGACAAGTCAATATTAAAGCTACCTTGAAAAGAACTAAAAAATCTTCCCAAGCCCTAATTCCCACAATAAAAACCTTCCTCCTAGGTAAGAGTAATTTTTCTAATTAGGTTGTCGGTATTTCTACCCAAGTAAGTGGCACTCAGTCTTCCGTATTAATGAATGAATACAGCATCTCTAGGGGCGGGCTCACCAAAGTCCATGGACTTTGCCAACAAAACCACAAACAGGTTAGCCTACGCAGATAGTACCCGAGTTTGAACTCAGTGTTCATTTCTGTAATATTTTAGGCAAAGTAGCCTCCATGAGCCTTGGCTCCCCATAGGTAAAATGGAATAATGGAACCTCAGTCTGGCTAAATGAAATAATGCATGTGGTGGGGGGTGGGGAGGGTGCGGCGTCTGGGTGGCTCAGTCGGTGAAGCGTCCAACGGTAGGTTTCGGCTCAGGTCATGATCTCATGGTGATGAGCTGGAGCCCCGAGTCAGGCTCTGCAGTGAGAGCACAGCACCTTTCTGAGATTCTCTCTCTCTCTCTCCCTCTCCTTCTGTCCCTCCCCCACTTGCTTGCTCTCTCTCCAAACAAACTTAAAATAAGTATATAAGTAAATAAAAAGAAATTAGGTTAGTGAGATCATCGTCTATGTTCTGATAAGATCAGTTTAATTTGTCGGATCAGTGTTATTTGTTGCGCAAGAAAAAGCACGTGGCGTCTAGGGACGCACAGGCAGATGTGCAGAGCCCCGAGGGGGCTGAGGGGACATCGAGCAGTCACGTCCCTTCCCTCTGGGCTGCACAGTCTCACGGCCCCAGGCTCACCTGCAGCACAGGTGGAAGATCCTCTCCGGCCTCCCTTCAGACTCAGACTTTACATGGACAATTTCACACACGGCATTTGCTTCCGCATCTACATAAATTAAAACAAGGAGGGATTAGCGTATGTTCCAAAGAGATACGTTTGCATTTTTACAAAAGCATGTTCTACGCCCTGGCGTAAGATTAAATAGCGCAGAGCCTCATAAAACCAAAGGTCCTTCACCACCATCCTGTCAGCTCAGAGAGACAAAGTGAGAGCTTAATGGGTGTTAAGAAAAAGAAATGCTTGGAAATTTTCCAGTTGCTACAATCTCCTGCTAGATGGTCTAAAAGGGCAATCAGTCAATCATATTGATTACAGAACTACCCCTTTAGCTGCACTGCCTGTTTGGCCGAACTATTTCCATTAAGTGAGTAGTTCTTTTGGCAATGGTTGGACTAGACAGAACCCAAGATGCCAGTGCAGAGTGCAGCAGGCCAGTGCTACCCAGAGGCAGGTCCTCGTGTCCCTGAGAAGAGCCTTCCCTGTGAGTGGCCAGGCCCGTGTCCTGGCCAAGCAGGTCCTGGAAACAGATGGGCCTCCTCCTCTTTCTCAGCACCCCCAGGGTGCCCACTCTGAGGGAAGCAAAAATGGGATGCCCAGAGGTGGGGACAGTTGTACTTTGAAGTCATTTCTAAGCTTTGCAACGTCGGCATACCATGGTCTTTGAAGTCAGAAATAGTGTTTGTGGAAAGGACAATTACTGCAATCAGCAAAGGCTGCACCTCGCGAGGTCTCAGCCTTACCCAGCGTGGTACCGAGAGCCCCGGTCACAAACCCTCATTGTGCCCACACGATTTAAGCCCAACCAGGGCTCATCTGCAAAAACGTTCACGAGTCTTCCCAAACGAAGATAAAAATCGAGCAATTGCACATTCTGGTTTCTCAGAGCCACTGGAATGGATCTCATGACGAGAAACAAGTCGGCTCATCTTTCTAACTCACTTAAAAAAAAAGCTTTTATCTTGATTATCTTAAACATGCTTTGAATGAAAGCATGAAAGAGTGAGAATGAACAGCACATCACAAAGACGGCTTTGTTGCCACAATTTAAATTCTTTGTGTACGTGGTCCTCCGCGAAGGCAAAATATCTGGCCGAGAAGCCAACAGTTGGCCACGGACACAAGCTTTCCCATTTATAAAACAGGCACAACATACGAACTAGATGATCTGCAACCTACGATTACAAAATTAGACAAGAAGAGTGTTTAAGTGCCCCATCCTCAGAATGCTACTCCAGCTGATAACTTCCAGGTTCTCGCAAATCAAATAAAGTAAAAAGGCACCAGAGTAAATTGCTCTGCCTCAAGGTTGGGAAGAAACCTTAAGGCAAATGATCATCCCAAATACATGTGTCCTATGGGGTTTCTGCATTTGAGTGTTTCTACAAGAGATCACAACAGTGAGGGAAGAAGCTCTGGTTTAATTTCAGTGAGTAATTGAAGGTTCACTAAAACCGCACGACATGGGACTTGATTTTATGAGGATCAGAGCCAATTTTATTACTCATGGAGGTGACACGTGGGAACAGGGAAGGATGAGGAACACGCACTGGGCACCAAGAACTTAATGCTCACATCAGATGCCAGAAGAGGATACAGAAATACGGATCTACTGTGCATTGCAGAGGTCCCTTCCATGGCCTCCCTTCACTACCAGACAACTGCACCTGTTGTCCAAGTGGGATGGGCTTTAATGGCATTATTTTGTGCTTTTGGTGGTCTTTACGGGCCCCCCTGGTTAAAAAGCTAGTGAGTGATTTTCTGTGTGCTTTAATCTGCTCACAGTCTCAAGGATTCTGTCCAGAAGTACAAGACTCACTGCTACTCAGATATTAGGCACTATAATATTAATACATATAACAGGATTGACTAGAACTCCTTGAAACAATATTGAAAACATTCCATCCATTCGCTTAGTTCATGCATGCATTCATTCATTCAAATATTTCATACATGGCTGGGAACACAAGAGGCAGTAGAGAGACTGAGGAAAAAGAGATAAATATAGAAGAAAAAGGAAGGTTACAGAGGTTATGCCAAAGAAAGGATTCAGACCAACCATTCATACACACGTTGGAAACGTGCACCCGGCACATTCCCGTGTTTACCTGCACTTGCCAAAGCTCGAACCTGCAGAGCTTCGGTGGGGATCATGTGCCGAAACCGGAAGGGGTCCCAGTCCTCATAAATTGAAAGCCTGTGAGATCCTACCTGCAGGAAGAGAAGGAAGCGGGTGCGTGAGGGTGATCTGCTTCAGCCTGGACCGGACCCCCCCACCACCACCACAGACACACACCCACACCCCCCCACACCCACACCCAGACAACTAGTGAGGCTGGAACACCCCGTGCTGGTCTGGAGGGACCTCAGCCCCATGGGAAGGAAGATGAAAGGGATTCCCCAAAAGGGGGACAGTAAAAAAGGCCACAAGTGTCAGGAAGGTTCTGGCCATGATGGGCCCCAATAGCTCTTCACGTTTCATGCTCTCAATGTGCACCTGCCAAAGAGAAGGCGGGGTAGGCAATTTCCTCCCGTTCTTAGCAACACTTCAAATGTATTTAAAAAGAAAAGAAAAGAAAAGAAAAGAAAAGAAAAGAAAAGAAAAGAAAAGAAAAGAAAAGAAAAGAAAAGAAAAAAGGAAGGAAGGAAGGAAGGAAGGAAGGAAGGAAGGAAGGAAGAAAGAAAGAAAGAAAGAAAGAAAGAAAGAAAGAAAGAAAGAAAGAAAGAAAAGAAATCACACGAGGCTCGTGCCTGACCAAGGGGCAGAATGGTAATTATGCAGATAAAAACTACGAAGCAGATAGAAATGGAGTTACTTTCAAACCAGGGGAGACGTAAGAAGTCTTACAAGTTTCTTCTTCTGTTTGGAACCGTCTTTATACACAAGGACCACAGCAGTTTTGAAGACTGGAAAAAGAGGAGACAAGGTGGTTACAGCACAGAACACACGGGGCTTTCCTCTGAACTCTGATAATGGACACTACAGTTCCCAAGAAGACAGCGAGGGGCATGTGAGCCAGCCCCGACCCCACCTTCTGCTCATTCACCCCATCCACACGGCTCCAAAGCCTCCTGAGATGACAATTTTCCAAAAACCACAGAAAGCCTAAGTAAATGGAAATAAACCCTCCCGCCCCACTGGAACCTTTTTAAAGCAAGTTTAATCATGGTGTGATTTCAAGTTTAAAACTTCGGCAGAATGCATTTAACAAAAATGTACTGGTTCAGCAGCTGGAGGAACAGTACAAACCTCGATGATGATAACAAAGCTTACAGGGATTTAGATTTATGCCAGCTAACCTAGTAAATAGTGTACACACACATACACACACACACACACACACACACACACACACACACACACACACACAGAGTATTGATAATTCAGGAAACAGAACTCATCTTTTTTGACCTAAAGAAATGAAAATGCGTTTATGAAAGCTGAATGCAATTGCACTTCTTCGAAATGGGGCTGAATCACAGGAAGGATCCAGGGGCAGGGAGCTTGCCGGTTTATTCTTACAGTCTTTGACGGGTAGAGGAGACCCAATAGTTGTGCACACTCCATAGAGTTCCTTAAACAATGCCAAGCATGGTGACCACTCAGTGACTCTGACTCTTCCTAGAGGGAAGGAAGAACGGGCGCCCAGGAGACCAGAAGATGGGCAAGCCCATCGCTGGCTCTTGGATGCAAGGACTCCATCCCCCTTCCTGCTCTGGCCCCAAGAGCCAGGGCCCAGGTGGTCACACGGCAGCTGGAGGGGCCATGCCTGGTGTACCAGACCCAGGATCACAAAGGGAAGGAATATTCTGAGCATTCTCAGGGAGGGGCTCCCAGGCCTTCTGGAGACCAACCCCAAGTGTCTGGCTCATTTTCTGTCCTATTATAAATGAATCGGCTTCTCCTTGGTGCAAGATGCCTCTAACTTCCACTGCAGAAACCAGCCTGATGGTGTAAAGAAACCAGCTCTAGCCACTGGGTCTGGACTGCCCCTGGCCCTTCACGCGCACAGCATCCCACCCCTCAAGAGTTCCAGAGGGTCAGGGCGCCTGGCTGGCTCAGCCGGTGAAGCATCCAATTTTTGGTTTCGGCTCAGGTCATGATCTCACGGTTTGTGAGTTCGAGCCTCATGTCAGGCTCTGTGCTGACAGCACGGAACCTGCTTGGGATTGTCTCTCTCTCCCCCTCTCTCTGCCCCTACCCCACCAGTGCTGTCTCTGTCTCTCTTAAAATAAATAAATGAAAGAAAGAAAGAAAGAAGGAAGGAAGGAAGGAAGGAAGGAAGGAAGGAAGGAAAGAAAGAAAGAAAGAAAGAAAGAAAGAAAGAAAGAGAGAAAGAAAGAAAAAGAATCCTAGAGGATTGACGGAGAGGTTCCCTCTCCAAAGTCCCCACTAGCCCAAGGAGGCTGTACCTGCTCTGCACGGTGACTAACACTGGCACATGAAGAGGCCCTACATTCCCACCAGAAGCCTTCAGAAATCACCACAGCCGGGACAATGGGTCCCTTTAAAACTGAGGGAGCTCCACCCCAGGACAGGGTGTCCAGTGACCTTAGTCTCAGAAGACCCACCAAGTCACTGGGACTACAGCTCAATGGGGTGGTTGCCATGGTTCTAAAAAGGCTACTGGCCTGCCTCAGTTTACCCTGACCTCAACTTGGATCACGGCAGTGGGGCCAGAGCGGTCCTCAGCAGGGGCTGTGACCACCTCCACCTTAAACCCTCCCTGATCCCCTGGGACTAGTCTCACTCAGCTGACTGGAGGTGTTGCCCAATCTCTTCCACATGACCCCCACCTAAACTCCTAGCTACCCCTTGCCAGCCCCAAGCACTCCTCTACACCCCCAGCGGTGAACGTCTAATACCCTGCAAGGCGGAAGCCTAGACCAACTATTTCTTTTCTTTTTTTTTTAAGGTGATAATCATCAGCATTCAGTACAGATTAGCCATCCTGTGAGTAAGAACATCAAGGTGCTGAGGTATACATCAGTACATCAATTTGTTTCAGAGGAAAGCTGCGCTGTCTCCTGAGACGAGAGATTCAAATCAAAAGACAACCACGTTTTAACCCCAGAGCTGCCTGTTCAATGGTAATTACCCTGCTTCCCTTACAGCAACTCCTCTTCACTTCAAAAGGCATTTCTAAGGCCGTTTGCTCTGCCTTGCTACCTGAAATCACATCAAAACTGCCAAACATGACCTCGGAGGACTGAAAACCCATCAGTAAGCTCATGATGGTGAGGACAGTCTGCCTTTACTCATAATCCTGGTTTGTTTTTCTCAATTTTTTAAAATTAATGTTTATTCATTTTCTGAGAGAGAGAGAGAGACAGAGATAAGAGACAGAGCGTGAGCAGGGGAGGGGCTGAGAGAGAGGGAGACACACAATCCAAAGCAGGGTCCAGGCTGTGAGCTGTCATGTCAGCACAGAGCCTGATATGGGGGCTCGAACCTGTAAACCGCAAGATCATGACCTGAGCCAAAGTCAGACACATAACTGACTGAGCCACCCTGGTGCCCTCTGGAGATGACTCTTACTTAATAAGCTTGCCTCCACCTCCCATAGAGCCTTGGGCAATTCTCACCTCGCTAACTATGGCCCCGGCGGAATCTACTGGCAGTGTGATCACCGATCACTGGGGCTGGGTGTGCAACTTCCATTCACACCCAGCACAGGTGTTGGGGGCTCCCTTTTGGTGAGCCTCCCCCCCTCCCCCACTCCCAGCCCCAGTAAGCAACCCATGGGGCAGGGAGCAGAATGATGCAGAGTGGAACACACACTGTCCTCCCTCTGAGCCTATGCAGCAAGAGGCAGCTAAAGCCCCAAACCTCAAAAACAGCCTGTTCCTGAACCCTTTGTAAACCACCCTGGAAACTGGGGCCAGCTGCCTATTCAGCACAGCCTGCGAATACAGGTGCTCGTTTGGTTACATATGGTCTATGGTTGCAGTTTGGCTACATATGGCTTCTGGCCCTGAAAACCTAAAATATTTACAGTGTGGCCTTTTACAGAGTAGGTTGGTTGACCCCTACTTTCTCCCACTCAAATTATTTTCTGGTTTTAAATCTGTTCATTTCTAACCCCAGGAAATCTGTACAATTCAGAACATAGTCGTGAAAAAGTCCCGATGACGGAACTCTGGAATTGTTCACCTGTAGCCCAGAATCAGAAACAGGTAGGTAAGACCGTTTGGGTCATTTACTTGGGAATCATACTTCCTAGAAATGACCTACCATGAAGCATCAGAAAGCTGCCAGCCCTTCCAAGAAGAAATTGCAACATAAGAAACACAACTGGTAAGTGGGGGGTGGGGGGGGGTAGGGAAAGAAAACACTCTCCTTACCCCTGCCAAAAGCACCCCGCCCCCATCAAAAGCTACCAACGTGTTATAATATCCCAATACTTTCTTGTATGACGCATGTAGTCACATATTTTTCTTGCACACTTCTACCCACCTTTTATTTTTTTAATGTTTATTTATTTTGAGAGAGCGCACGAGAAGGGAGAGGGGCAAACAGAGAGAGAGAGAGAATCCCAAGCAGGCTCCAAGCTATGAGCACAGAGCCCGAACCCACAAACCACAAGCTCATGACCTGAGCCGAAGTCAAGAGTGGGACGCTCAACGAACTGAGCCACCCAGGCGCCTGCCCACCTTTGTTATGTTTAATGAAATGGCATCACTACTCTAGTGGCTTTTTGAAAATGTTACAAAGGTCACTACATTTTTCCGTGAAGGCTGAGTGATCTAAGTGACAAGTTCAACAGTCTTTATGTTCAACACTCTGATTTTAATATCACGAGGATGTTCCACTTGGGGAGACTCTGTTCACATCGTGGGGGGAGGAAAAAAAGAAGTGTTTGGTTAAAGAAGCCTTAAGCAACAACCTCTTGAAGGCAAGGTAAGAAAATGGAAATGCTAGATTTCCTTTATTTTAGGTTCCCACCCATGAGTCTTCTGTAGAGGCTAGGAGAAGACACAACATAAAACAGAAGCACACACTATTGGTCGTTTTGCACCCAGAACGGCACTGCAGGCCGTCCAAGCATTCAAACTGCAACAACAAGCCGTATTTCCTAAATTACCCACAATTCCCGGTGTGCCAAAACACAGTTTTCTCTCTCAAAAAGCATTTCACAATACGACCACGTGAGAGTTCTGATTACAGCAACCGCATCCATCTGAACCAGTTGATTGAAAAAGAGAAATCACGCACAAGCATCTCTACTTTTGCTAGTATTCGCCCTACTGTGATTGCGAGGCGCCCCACAACTGAGCAAGGCACCCACCACAGGTGAGCTGAGAATCAGAGTCCTGAATCCCAGCACCACACACAACAGCAGAGTCAGCAAGGATAAAAGATGTCAGATTTGAGGTCGCAGAAAAAGACGGTGTTTTCATTTTTGCCCATCGGCTTTTCCCTGGTGTATTGTTAACCTGTTATTTTGAAAAGCTATGCAGAGGGGGGTTGGGTGGCTCAGTTGGTTAAGCGTCCGACTTCGGCTCAGGTCATGATCTCACAATTCATGAGTTCGAGCCCTGTGTGGAGCTCTGTGCTGACGGCCCAGAGCCTGGAGCCTGCTTCCAGTTCTGTGTCTTCTTCTCTCTCTGCCCCTCCCCACTCCTGCTCTCCCTCTCCCTCCCTGCCCCTTTCTCAAAAATAAACATTAAAAAAGGGTTTTTTTAATAAAAAAGAAAAAGAAAAGATATTCAGAGCAGGGACGACAACAAACGCTTTCTCTGCCTGCATGTTCGTACACAGGGCAGGCTTGGCATGGCCATTCCCTCCCTCCCACGTAGCTGGTGCTCACACTGGCCATACTTCACTGGAAGGTTTCATTCACTGTTTGTGACATGTTGGTGCTCAAGGCAGGAAGACCGGTTCAGATAACTGGAATGAACTTCATTTTAATAAATTGGGTCTTGGGAAAGAAATGTTCTTGTTTTGGGAAATAAGCCCAGCCTCCCTCCCTGTGCCCACCCTCACCAGCCCTGTTCTGATACGTACCAAAGGCTGCCAGTTCTGGCTCCTTTTTCCACTTTCCCAGGGAGGCTGGCGGGTTTGGCCAAATCACGGTGGTGTGCAAAAGCAGGTCCCCCATGCTCAGATCTGCAACCTGTGAAGCACAGAAAAAAACAAACAAACAAACAAACTTGCAGGTGGTTGTTACAATATTCAGATTTTTAGGTTTTCAAATCTGGCAGGCTGATGTCAATCTTATTTCACAAAAATATGGTCTTTAAAAACATCTGGTCACTTTTTTTTTCTTTTTCTTTTAAATAGATTTCCCATACTTTACTTTTTAAATTTTTTAATGTTGATTTTTATTTGAAAGAGAGAGAAAGAGACAGAGACTGTGCACGAGTGGAGAGGGGCAGAGAGATGGAGACAGAATCTGAAGCAGGCTCCAGACTCCCAACTGCCAGCACAGAGTGTGACGCAGGGCCAGAACTCAAGAGCCATGAGATCATGAACTGAGCCGAAGCTGAACACTTAACGGACTGAGCCACCCCGGTACCCCTGGTCACTTTGTTTTCTTTATCCCACATTTGTCTACAAGAATTTCAAGACTAGAGTGGCAAAAGGTAGAAATTGGGGCCTCAAAATTCACACACAGTAGCCTGGAGCCTGGAACCTGTCAAAATTGATCTACAAAACTGGCCAGGCTCTGTGTTCAAATAGAGACAGTTCCCCAAGGAGAGACAAATGGCCATCGATCACAGAGATTCCCCCCAGAAAACTGGGCATTTCCACCTATGGGTTTAAATCCCCTTGGAGCCAAGGTTTTTCTGGAAAGCAGTGGAACCAATGATTTTTTCTTCTTCCAGCTCATTCTAATGGTTTGATTTCACTTTAGAGGAGGAAGAGAGAAGCCAACTGAGGAGTCTGAAGAGTGCTCTTTAAGTATGTGCAGCTTGAGCTCAGGGATCCGCGGAAATCATGGGGTGTGGTCACATGGCTGGGGGAGACTGAGCACAAGCCTGGTCCAGATGCGTCTTTGGGTCATAGAGCCATCCAGACATGATGCTGCGGCAGTCCAGTGCTGACACCTCCCGACAGCCACCTCTGCCTTTGTCACCGGAGTCCAGGGCCCATTTGCAAGCCCATCCACACCTCAACCTCCTGCCCACTCAGCAGCCTATTCGCAAGGAGAAGCATCTGGTCTCTTGACCTGCTCTCTGTGCAGGCACATTAGGGGACAAGGCTTTACAAACAGTCAGAGTCCGTGGTCCACCCACTGATAAATACCAAACACTGCCAATAGGTTCCGCATCCAGAGATCAAGCTCAAGGCAGCACTTCAGATATTCCAAAACTTGATGTTGAGCTTCTCAAAGACAGATGGGTCATTTTGCTGCTTATAATCTGACAGGGTTTCTAGAAATAGCAGCAGCAATCCGGCAGCCCTCTGCTGACCACAGTGCCATTTGGCATTGCTCGTCCTGAGTCACCAAGCCAGATGCCGGTGCTGGAGATGCGGCTCCAGCAGTACAAAATCCAGTGGTGTCGGGGCGCCTGAGAGGCTCAGTCGGTTAAGCACTGGCTTAAGACTTCGGCTCAGGTCATGATCTCATGGTTCGCGGGTTCGAGCCCCATGTCGGGCTCTGTGCTGACAGCTCAGAGCCTGGAGCCTGCTTCGGATTCTGTGTCTCCCTCTCTCTCTGCCCCTCCCCCACTTGTGCTCTGTCTCTCAAAACAACGAATAAACATTAAAAAAAAATTAAAAACACAAACCAAACCAAAATTCAGTGGTGTGGTTACCACTATAGTGACTGGGGGATCAATAATAATAATAATTACTGACCTGTATTATTAGTAAGTAGTATAGCCAAGGATAAAAAAAATTAATCAATCTTAGTTTGTTTGTACATATGAAATAACTAGTCAACCACCTCCCAGGACAGTCTCAACTAAGGTAACTATAGTCTCTACTACCCATGCCCCAAGCATCCACACAAAAGAGGAGTGTTTATACACAGAAATCAAATTCCCAGGTACCATTCTGGGCCACCGCCTTAGGGGATATGTCTTTAAACGTGATTGAGGGTCACTGGGGCAGATCATTCTCCAAACTCTACTTCCTCCTCCAACATAATTCTGTATCCGCACCCTCTGCCATGTGACTTTCTAGCACCTCCCACTACACCAGGCAAATCCCTGAAGACTCTGCACGTGGCCATGTGCCTTGGGCCACGGACTTGCCATAGTAAGTTTCCACCAGCCCTCCTGGGCTTCCACCTTCCATGGAAAGGATATGCCCAAGACGGCCACTGCTTCTTCAGCCCGGATCCCGAAAGGATGACAAGTAGAGTGTACCTGGGCTTTACGTTCTAGAGCTCACCAAGAGAGGCCAGAGTTCCGCTGGCCCACACACCCGAGTGTGGTGGTATTCACTGAGATGTTATTTGTCACATAGTGAAAAGGGACTGATGCAGTCCCAGCCCATGTGGTTATGCTCTGTTTTCCAGTTTCCACCTGGCCCATGGAATAAGGGTGTCAGCGCTGCCCATCCTGGCCAACAGTATCTCCCTTGGCCTTCTACTTGTCACCTTCTCAATTTTCTGCCCAAACCTCAAGACTAAGCTCTGCTTAGAAGTCTGGCCTGTTCTACTCGGCCACGTCTTTTGGGCCCAAAGGGGACATGCCCTCTTTGGTCTTTTCTTCGTCCTACCTAAGCAAAAGGGATGCTCTACGTGGTCCAGCTCAACTCCGTAGGGTTTAACATGGGGAGGTTGAAGGCCTCCCAGCTTCATCATACAGTATTTTCTTGAATAGCTTTGTTCTTTGTGCACATATCTGCCTTCAGGGACCGCCTGAGGAAAGTGGCTGATGACAAGATGAGCTATGGTAACGTGTCCCTGGAATGTTACCATTTCAATAGTGACCCACCTTTCCCAACAGATACTGATAAATGTTCCTATTCATAACTGTTGACAAACTGTTCATAAACCCATTCTAGGTTTTTACTGGATATTGCCATTAAAAAGGAACTACAATGATCAGGAATCAGCTCTGTGGGAATCAGGACATAACCTATGTGCCTCTAACTGGCTGCCTCTCAAAGTTTCCATAATTGCTCCAATGTATGTGGCAAGGAGTGCAGTAACTGATCTGTGCACTATTTCCCCAGGACCCACATTTCCCTCAGGTCTTATGTTTGTGAAATTGAGACCACTCCATCCTTTTCAGTTTGAAGACCATCCTCAAAGAGAGATTGCATGGAACTTGAGGCCTTCTCCTTGCCTAATCAAGGATCGTTGGCTACTAAACCTCTGCTCCACTTTGGGCCCCTACTTCTTTCTTACTCTTCTTACAGGGTTAAAACACAATCTTCTGTTGCCTTCTTTCGCATCTTTTCCAAGCCTTGATCTTTCTGGGCTTTGGACGTCCTAATACTGAGATGGGATTTTCCTTCTCTTTAATACTGGTTCTCAGTTAAATGTCTCCCTTTATCTTTTGCACATTTCTTTTCACAAAATCTCAGCCCACAGGAGGCTATTTTATACCGCACTTTGTCTCTTTGTTCCTCGCTAGAAAGATTTCTCACTTGATTGTCAGAATTTCATTGTAGAGGACGGACAGTTTCACCAAAGCCATGTTCCCTTTCACAGTCCTTGACTTTTGAATCATATTCATCTTTTTTTTTTTCCCCTAAATGCTTTGCAATCCATTATCCATATCATTTTCTAGTCTTTAGCATAACAAGGTCTTTGCCCCCAAGGTCATTAAAATCCAGAAGCTAGCTTGATGCATCATGAACAATATAATGAAAATGTTCATTTCCCAGGCCCAATAAAATTTACTTCTGTCAAAATTAAAATAAACTAAAACACAGGGGAGGAAGTGTTGTGATAAAAAAATGTTTGCAGTATTGGGGTGCCTGGCTGCAGAAGGCTGATCTTGGGGTCGTTCGTGAGTTTGAGCTTCACATTGGGTATAGAGATTGCTTAAAAATAATAACAATAACAAATAATAAATATATATATATATATATATAAGATAAAAATAAATAATAAATACTTTAAAAAATGCTGTCAGTATTATTTGTAGTAGTCAATGAAACCAAGAGATCTGTCTAATGACAGGAAATTAAGTAAACC
The DNA here is from genome assembly GCF_018350195.1 of Panthera tigris. NCBI lineage: Eukaryota > Metazoa > Chordata > Mammalia > Carnivora > Felidae > Panthera > Panthera tigris. Next base: position 13,737,888 of record NC_056668.1, on the reverse strand, counting down.
ATTGTTTGCCCACACAATGAAATATTACACAATAATTTAAATGATTGTTTTCAATAATTTAAAACAACATGGAAGTTTTTTGTTCAATATTAAATAAACAAGGCATAAAATTATTTTCAAAGTATAATTATTCAAGCATATACAGAGATATAATTTTCTAAATCAAAGCAAACACCCAAACATTAAGAGTGGTAAGTGCTTTGTTTTGAGATCGAAGAGATTTTTCTCGTCTTTTCCCGTATTTTGCCCTCTCACAAGCATCCCACGGCTTTCTTCTTACAAGGTTTTATAAGAAAATGAGAACTCAGGGGCGCCTGGGTGGCTCAGTCAGTTAAGCGTCCGACTTCGGCTCAGGTCACGATCTCGCGGTCCGTGAGTTCGAGCCCCGCATCGGGCTCTGGCTGATGGCTCAGAGCCTGGAGCCTGCTTCCGATTCTGCGTCTCCCTCTCTCTCTGCCCCTCCCCCGTTCATGCTCTGTCTCTCTCTGTCTCAAAAATAAATAAAAAACATTAAAAAAAAATTCTTTAAAAAAAGAAAATGAAAACTCAGTCCAGAGTAGCCGTGCCCACCTTTTCTAAACTCTTGATTGACTACATCATCTGCCAGGTAGACTGAGAACATTCTCATGCTCTGCTTGTCACACCGGTAGAAAAAAATAAATGGTGTTTCAGTGGAACACTGTGGATCCTCTAACACACCCTCCCGAGCCGTCAGACTCCAGCCCTCCATGCTGCCTTTGAGCTCCTCTGCAACTCTCTTGAAGGTGTAGGCAATGGTTGTCCAGTCGGGCGCTGACTTGACTTCCTCCCACTGTGGAGAAGCCAGTGTGTCTCCATTTGCAACCTATCACACTATTTCTTCATGTCTTATCCACACCTGTGCTAGTCCAGCTTTTCCAAGAAACCATGGTGACGTCTGCCTGGTTCCCTCCTATCATCTGAGTAACATAAATGTCTTAATATGTCTTTGCTTTTACATCTAGAGGAGGGCCCATGATTTTACCTCTGTCTGAAAATCAGCCTTTAGCAGTCTGAAAACTTGTTTTGTTTCCCTGAAGACATCAAAATGAACCCGGACAGTAATCCTGTGTACCTTGAAGATAAGGCTGTTTTCTCTCTGCTTAGACTAAACAACCAAGTTTCCCCGCCCCCTTGTCTCTTACCCTCTTGTCATCCCAGTAGGAGTGATTTTCTTCCTGGTTCCCTCCCAGCTTTTCTCCTTTCTTTTTTTTTAAAGGCAGAAAGCAAACCCTAGGAGAATATTCCAGCCGAATGCACAGAGGCAGTGATGAACGTTATTACATATCCTATCCCTCGGATTCATCTCAGTATTATCAGAATTTTTATTCACATAAGCTCTTGTCAATGACTCAGGCATTATTTATAATTTGCTCTCAGTTTTTCTCAGGTGTATCTGGCCCTGTCACTCTTTCTTCTAAGTAGGTTTTTAGGTAGACTTTAAAAAAAACAGATTTAGAGTCATTTGAAATTTTCATTCATTTAGCAAATATTGACTGAGCCCCTACGACAGGCTGAGCATTATTCTAATCTCGAGGGATGCAGCTTTGGCCTTTTACGGTGCTTACGGAAGCAGCCCAAGCCATGGTCACGGGGGTTCAGGCTCACACATAACAGAATAAAACCAGAGGTCCCGAGAGGGAAGGAATGAGACTCAGAGACACCGTTCCGATATTAAGAACTAATTCAGCTGAGGAAGAAAATTCACTTATAGCCTTGGATAAAGGGTAAAAGTTCCACCGACAAAAACAATACCTTCGTAACTCTTTTACTTACAAATAACACCTTCAGAAAACAATGGAACCAACCCGGCTTTACTGCCAGGTGTTCTGAGAGGCCGGCCCCCTTACCTCTTTTTTCTCACCGGTCTGTTCAGCAATGAGCTGGTCAAACACAGCCCCAAATTCTTCATGAATTTTCTGCATTTCGTTGATATGACTTGCAACCTTGTTCATAGTCTTGATGGCCACTGGAAGAAAACGGCCGTGAAAGGCAAAGGCTGTTTAGAGACGGTCACGGAGACACGGGCAGGGGGCGCGGGGGGCAGACCTCGGGGCCGGGGCCTCACCGTCCAGATGGTAGTGCTCCTCGCTCTCGGCATCCGTCAGGGCAAAGAGCTCCTTCAGCAGAAGCGGGTACTTGAGGATCCTCTGGATGGGCTTGATGAGGTAAGACTCGAGAGTGGCCGAGTGCTGCTGTTTCGGGTTCTGGGCATCTAAGAACGCCTTGAAAGCCGTGTCCGTCTTGGCTGGAAGAGATTAACACAGGCTGTCAGGATGGAACCTCCAAATGACCCCCTCCCCACCATTTCCCTCACTTTTTCCAAGGCGCCTTTCCACAGGACTGAGTGGAGAGTGTGTTGCAGGAGGAAGGAAGGCGGGGGCCCCAGGGAGACAACTGGAAGAGCCTGTCAGGCTTATTTGTTTGGGGGCAATAATGGAGTCTGAGTAAAGGGATAACAGGGTTTGTAAATCCTACACCTGGGCTTTCAGGGGCTGCTGTTCATCCTCCTCGTACTAAGAACGTCTTTTTTTTTTTTTATTTTATTTTTTATTTTTTTTGGAGTTTATTTATTTTGAGAGACAGAGAACGAGCAGGGTAGGAACAGAGAGAGGGGAGAGAGAGAGAACCATGCTGCTAGTGCAGCGTCCGACGCAGTCCTCGAACCCACCAACTGTGAGATCATGACCTGAGCTGGACGGAACCAAGAGTCAGATGCTTAACTGACTGAGCCACCCAGACGCCCCAAGAATGTCTTTTTATTCTGATATTTTGACATCTGGGGGCCTTACAGACCCCGGAACTGCCCCTCCCGGGGCTCGCCATTCCTACATGCAGCAAAGGACTCACCCACCGGGCAGCACACCTTTCGTATGCAAACCAACCAACGTGGAGTCCCCTACCCCCATCTCTTCTAGTGGGCCCTGACACTCTGGGCCGCTATTCCCCTGCCCTAATCCCCTCAGGGCCAGGTACCAGACAAATCGGGACCGCCCCTCTACCTCAGAACCCACTGAAACCCCCCGACCCTAAGCCTGCTTACCCTGCCTCGCTCCGTCCTTCGTGCAACAACCACAATAAAGATGCCCACGTTCCCCCCTGGCTCCTGCTTCCTGACTGGCCCTGGTGCTTCCCAGTGTGGCCCTGTGTGGCATGCCTCGCCCCCTTCTTTGGGGAACTGTGGGTAACAAACTACCTTTACAAAGGCCAACGGTCTCTCTGGTCTGTTCGCTTCGCCGTATCTGAATACTCAGAAAGCCTACATGTTGAAACACTCCTTACCCTGATTTTCTTAATCTTTAAAGCATTTCATTGCCAGTTAGAATCCCTTTTTTTTTTTTTTGAGAAAAGATATGAAAAAAAAACAAAAAAATGAGAAGCAGTGGTGCTCTGTAGCTCTGGGAAGTGGGGCAGGGCTGGGTCTCCCACAGCCAATGCCTTTTAAGATCTGTTCTATGTTAATACGCTGCTACCAGCTATTAGCATCTAGAGGGCAGCGCCTCCCTCCCAGAGCCCAGGATCGCACAGTCCATTCAGAGGGAAACATACATCTGACCTCAAAGAACCCAGGCAGCACTTGCTTCACCAGCCTGGTTTCTGTCTGTGTCCCAGCAGGGCTGAAAAGCAGCCCTGGGGAGTTGAGGGAACCCAGACGAGCAACAAGGTACCCACCAGTGGGTAGTTGGGAAGACAAGCCTAATTAGGAAGACAAGGCTAATTAATGCCATCTAGGTGCAGAGAAACTGGGGGGAGGGAGAAGGGAATGAGGGTACAAAACGGGGGAAAAAAGGTACAATATATCAAAGTGACGTAACAGTGGGCATACCCTTTTTCAAAAGCTTCTGATAAAAATGTATCTCCGTCTCCAGGGATTAGCAGCGCAAGCTGAGACCAGAAGATGTTGTAAAAGGGCATCATGGATTGTAAACTGATTATTCTATCTTTATTCAAAGAAAAACAGCAACCATGTGAAGGTGGCCTCATAAAGACCACAATCTTTTCATCCCTTTTAAGCCCTGTGAAGAGGAATTAGACTGCATGGGGTTTGGGGCCACCGTTTCTCCTCCTGCCAAAGAGCAAATCTGAGAAAAGAAAAGACACCGGGAAGGAGTGGCCTGTGTGTCAGGAAAGCAAGGCCCAGCCCCTCCGATGCCCAGGAGGCTGTGGCTACTGTGCCACATCCCAAGTGTCTACTGCCCACATCTAGAAGGGGCGTAGGAATCCCCTCAAAATCCGAAAGCCCAAAACAATGGCCACTGGCATTTAATCCATCAACCATATTTCATGTCAGAACAAAACTCAGCTCTTTGTGAGTTAAGGGAGTCTCACTTTCCTCCAACCTAGCCGTGAGCCTATTAAGAGTGAGACTTTTGGGACACCTGGGTGGCTCAGTCGGTTAAGCATCTGACTTCAGCTCAGGTCATGATCACACAGTTCATGGGGTCAAGCCCCGCATAAGGTTCTCTTGCCTCTCAGCACAGAACCCACTTTGGATCCTCTCTCTCTGCCCCTCCCCCACTTGCACTCCCTTCCTCTCAAAAATAAACATTAAAACAAAAGAAAAGAGGCACAGACTTTTGTTCTCCAAGAGTTCTCTTCACCCTCCCCTCTAGGCAACTTTGGCCATTAGAAAAATGTAGGTCATACCTAATGTTTCCAGGGATCGTTTTGAAAGACAATGATATTTTTCAGGTGCAAAAAACAATGTTATTGGATTAAGAAAAAATCTCCAGGGGCACAATTTAATCTGACTGAGTGATTAAAAGTAACACAAATTGCTCTAAAGCCTGTAATGTATATACAATTTTACAGGAGAACAAAGTTCTCTAAAATTGTTATGTTAATGATCTCCTAACAATCAGCATTCGGTTAAAGTTGAAAAAGAAGCCTGTATGCAGAACTCTATGTCCAATACAGGACATGTGAAAGCAGCATATGCGAAAAATTGGGCCAGACAACGTGACAAGGAAATTCCCAGGCTCCCTCTAAAAAAGTTTTCTTTAATGTTTATTTATTTTTGAGAGAGAGAGAGAGACAGAGTGTGAGCGGGAGAGTAGCAGAGAGGGAGGGAGACACAGAATCGGAAGCAGGCTCCAGGCTCTGAGCTGTCAGCACACAGCCCGATGCGGGGCTCAAACTCACAAGCTCTGAGATCATGACCTGAGCTGAAGTCGGACGCTTAACTGACTCAGCCATCCAGGCTTCCTTTAAATTTCATGTTGAAAATGTCCTTTGAATTTCATGTTGGGATAGGTGCCGTGGCAATCAACTAGCTCTACCAGTAAGTATGTCATTATCTGGGGCATGCTCTTCTGTCAACCGGAGGCCTGCACTGTACTAATATTTCCTATAATAGGTTTTAAATTAAGTCAAGCTCATTCTCTCTGGCAGGAAAGCATAACATGGATAAATTATTTACGTATTCAGGGACTGGATCCGCAGCTGTGCACATGACAGCCACAGGGAAGTATTAAGAATGAGCAGGCTGATTTCCAGAGATCCTTTGAAATCGGACTTTCTACCGATTATACTGTTTCCCAGGGAAATATCTTTTTTTTTTTTAAATCACCTATCACTAACATCACATGCTGAACTAGGGAAGCAAAACAGCTTTCTGGAGACTCTCAGCTTTAGCAGTGCTGGTGGTGCCTATTATCACACACCTAGGGAGAAAAACATAGGTGAGGGAAAGAGGCATTCCACCAAAAGGCACAGTAAGTGTGCAAGGTTATAAGGAAATGAATGAACGTTAGGAGTAAAGCAGGGATTTCTAAAGCTCCTCTGTTTCTGCATAATTGCAAGATGACCCCTCAATTCTGGCCCCAAATAGATGAGTCAAACCTTTCGTTATGAGAAGACTGGTAAGACTGTTAGTCCAAGATAGTAGGGGCACCTGGCTGGCCCAGTCAGTAGAGTATGTGACTAGGCATCTCGCGGGTTGTGAGTTAGAGCCCCATGTTGGGCACAGACTTTACTTAAAAAAAAAAAAAAAGACAGGGGCACCTGGGTGGCTCAGTCAGTTAAGCACCAGACTCTTGATTTTGGTTCAGGTCATGATCTCATGGTTTGTGAGTTCGAGCCCTGTGTGGGGCCCTGTGCTGACAGCAGAGCCTGCTTGGGATTTTGTCTCCCTCTCTCTCTGCCCCGCCCCTGGTTCCTCGCTATCTTTCTCTCAAAATAAATAAAAACAAACTTAAAAAAAAAAAAAAGACAGCAATGCAGTTCACTTCTTAGTACCTTTATTTGTGTAACATCTATCTGGCACATCAATGACTCTTGGATTTCTGTCCCAAACCCCCAACCACAGTCAGCCACACAAATGGGAATCTACAACAGACATGCCCACCTGCCACCCAGTCCTCACCGGCCTACCTTTCACCAGGACCTTGGGGACCTTCGTGTGGCTGGCGCAGAAGGCACTGTAGAGCTTGAAGCGGTCAGCATAATACAGAAAGGATCCCCCCAAGGAGAACAGCACTTTCTGGATTCAACGAGAAAAACCGCAGTTAGTTCATGTTCATCCTCGTCTAGAAATATCAGCGGGACACAGAGGGAGCCCACATCTGTCTGACCCTCCCCACACGTCAGCACCATTCACACCTGTCACAGCCTTTCTTTGCTCCCCGACGGCCTGAAACTGCCTATTGGAAAGGTCGAGGGCTTACATGTTGGTGGAGTTGGCCTTCTTGCTAATTACAGTGGAGATGTCACTGCTTCTCCAGCCCTGGGCCTTTAAATGACCTACCTGGGATGTCTGAATGTTAATGAGAAAATATAGATGGCATTTTGGAAAAGGCAGAAATCTCCTGAAATCTCTCATTAGCTCATCCTGGGAGGGGGAAGCGACAAACCAAATAGAGGCAAGAAATGCATACACCCCAAAAATAGAAGACACATTTCCCTGGTCACTAATTACACCCTCTCCAATATTACTCCCTTGTCTAGCAGGGAGCAGGTAAGAATGTAAGAAACATGCTTGGCTACTGGAATTAGATCTCCTCTCCTAGCCCACACCCTCTGCCTCAAAAGGCTCAAAGATGGGTGATGAACTTCCCTATTAGAATTTAGTTTGCAGGGCACCTGGGTGGCTCAGTCGGTCGGGCACCCAACTTCGGCTCAGGTCATGATCTCACAGTTCATGAGATCAAGCCCTGAACTGGGCTCTGTGTGGACAGCTCAGTGCCTGCTTTGGATTCTGTGTCTCCCTCTCTCTCTGTGCACCCCCCGCTCATGCTCTCTCTAAAAAATAAATATTTTTTTAATTAAAAAAAATAAATAAAAGTGAGGTTCCAAGAAAAAAAAAAAAGTTTTGGATTTCAATGTGCAATTTACCTAATGAGCAATGCACAGAATTCTGATAGATGGTCTACTAAGAACAAAAAGTTTCTTTTCAACTACCCAGAATAGGTAATTGGAGACCTACACTTGTTTCCCATGCTTTCTACTTTTTCTCCTTTCCTTTTCAAGCCCCACCCCTCCCAACCTCACCACCCTGGCTGAGAGGGGTCCAGCAGGGACAGTTATCCTTGGAGATACACTCAGTAACTAAACAAGAAAAGATGTGAAAGAGAAAGCTCTAAACGTAACCCCTCACATTAACTGTATCAAGCCATTAGTTAGGTCTAACTTATTACTTACTTAGCATTTACCATACAGGCACCCACAGATAAAACATTAAGGCATTCATTTATTCTTCTGGCCTTAAAAAAATGATCTCAGGGCACAAAGTGTGCCCAAGTATGAGGGGTTTATACACAAAGACTATATTTACCCCAAGTTGCCCTTCCGTAGGACATCATAGAGCCACTCTCTGGATGTTGGACGTAGCAAATTTCCAAGGGCACATTTTGTCAAGACTTGTTTGACCTCAGAACTAGTTATATTTCTTTCTAATACTGCCTTAGAACTAGAGTTTTATGCAGTCTGAATATTGGAACAAGCTTTTATGTTTCTGGCCAAATGTACAATCAGAATTTAGAGCACCAAGGGTAAAACCGACAGGGATAGGTGTGGGAGCAAAGGCAAGACAATCCAGAAGCCAACTGAGAGGTGCTGGAGAGGAGCTCTTGGGCCATGAATATTCAATATGCATCAATTGTCTTGCCTTCCTGGCAGATGGAGACCTTCAGGTTATGCAATAAACCAGTAAAGCCACAGTCAGGGAAGAGTCCCGCTTGAGTGGAATTTAGAACTGTAACGGTTCAGAGACAGCTTACTCAAAGAATCCATGCAGCAATCCCTCCTAGAAGAACCCTGCTCATAATGCAGCCATGTTCATACTACAGTTCTGTTCACCTACCTCTCAACTGATTCACTGAACCTACACTCAAAGAACCGGCGTCCCAGCAAGAGACTGGTAAGTGAATTTAATGAATGTTGTATGCTTTAGATTAAAACCAAGTGTTTTAGGGGCGCCTGGGTGGCTCAGTGGGTTAGGCGGCCGACTTCGGCTCAGGTCATGATCTCGCAGTCCGTGAGTTCGAGCCCCGCGTCGGGCTCTGTGCTGACAGCTCAGAGCCTGGAGCCTGTTTCAGATTCTGTGTCTCCCTCTTGCTCTCTGCCCCTCCCCCACTCGCACTCTGTCTCTCTGTCTCAAAAATAAATGTTAAAAAAATTTTTTTAAACCAAGTGTTTTAAGGAATGTCTGTAACCATTTGTTTTTTTAGATCCTCATCAAACAACTTTTTTGATTAACAAATCACTGACCCTTGTCATGACTTTGAACTGTCTTAATTAATGCACTAATTTAGAAAATACATGTTATCATTACAAACACACACAAAGGAACCAAACTGTATTTTGAATGGACAGCAGAACCACCCTGAGGATGAAGAGGGGAGAAAATTAATTCATCCAAGCAGCATTTGAACACACACACAAATGAACCTTATGCGGTAATTAGGATTAAAGAGGTATTCCTGCCTGCAACTAAATTCTTCAATGGTTCGAGGAAAAAAAAATTATATTCCACAGACACACAGATACATGCACATATACATATCAGAGATAGGAAGGGAGAGAAATAATAAAGCAAACGTGGTCAAATGTTCACATTTGGGAAATCTGGGTGAAGGAGATCCGGGAATTCTTCCAGACTATTCTTACAACCAGTCTCAAGACATATCCAAATAAAAACAGATAACTATATATAAAAACACATTTGGGGGCACCTGGGTGGCTCAGTCGGCTGACTGTCTGACTCTTGGCTTTGGCGTGGGTCGTGATCTCGCAGCTTCATGGGTTCCAGTGCCGCTCTATCAGTGCAGAGCCGGGTTGGAATTCTCTCTCTCCATCTCTCTCTGCCCCTCCCTGGCTCACGCTGTGTCTGTCTCTCTCAGAATAAATAAACTTAAAAAGAAAAGACTATATTCATATGCTAAGTGTATGAACATGTGTATGTATACTGGATAGCTCCCATTGCAAAGGATCACTGACCCAAAAAAACACGAGGGAGAAAGGGCAGCCAAGTCCCTAAATGTGTATACTAACATCACTCAGCCATATCTTGGCAAGCTCTACGAGAGGTCGAAGCGTATGGGCGCCCCACATAGACAGCTGAACCTGAGTCCAACACAATGGCCAAATTAACAAAGCGAAGAGAATAGAAGGATGGTCATTTCAGCACATAGTACCAGAAAAATCACATTCACAGGCAAAAAAGATGACTTTGATTCCTACATTGCACCACAACAAATTTAATTCAAAACAGATCCAAGACCATAAGGTACATGCCCAAATTACAAAGCTTCTGGGAGAAAACAGAAGAAAATGTTTATGACCCTGGTTTAGGCCAAAATTCCACAGCCAGGACACCAAAAGTGTGACCCAAGAAAGAAAAGATTTGAAAAACTGGGCTTCATCAAAATTTAAAATTCCTGATCTTTAAAAGACACTGTATGACAAGAAAATATTTACAAATCCCGGTTCTGGTAAAGGACTTCTACTCAAGACCCAATAGTAAGAAAACCAAAGAAATCAATGGGCGAATGGTATGAATAGATCCGTCACCAAAGAGGATACGTTACAGGCAAACGAGCACATCAGAACATGTGCACCGTCATGTCATAAGGGAAATTAAAATGAAAGTCACAGCCAGATGCCACTACACATGCGTTAGGATGGCTACAATTATAAACAGAGACCATGACCTCCTCGTGAGGGTAAGGGGGAACCGCCGGTGACAAGGTACATTGGCTCAACCGCGTGATCCAGCCACTCTACTCCTGGGTGTTTAGCCAGAAGAAAGGAAAGCAGATATCCACACTAACACTTGTACACAAATGTTCACAGCAGCTTTACTTGCAACTGCCCCAAACTTGGGAACCACCCAAGTGTCCAGAAAAGGTGATAAGGTAACAGAACGTGCTATACCTGTTAACCCGTGTGGTGGGTCACCACTGAGCGATGGCAAGGTTGGACTATTGGCAGATTGAGATACGCAGCAACAAGGATGAAACGTGATTAAACCAAGGACGGGACGCCACGTAAAAAGAGCACACGCTGCATGATTCCATTTATATAAAATTGCACAATGCAAGTTAATCTAACTAATCTATGGTATCACAAAGTGCACGCGGTGGCCTGGGGCTGACGGGCAGTGAGGGGCGGGAGACAGGAATCACCAAAGAGCAGGAGAAACACATTCGGGGCTGATCGTTATGGGTATGTACATAGGGCAAGATTCATCAAACTGTGCAATTTGAACATAGGCAGCATATTCTATGTCAATTATGCTCGAATTTTAAAATCTGTTTTTTAAAAGCGTATGACGGTGACATGTAAGCCAACAACACTGTGCATGAAGCAGCGAGCTCTGTCATTTGCAGGTGTAGCATAGGAAATTATCTGCAATAAAGGAAACCCGGCCAAGGAGGAGGACACGAGCTGTAAGCATCCTCACTACGGTACTCGTCATAAATCCTCATTAAGGCTATAAGAACGCTGTAAGACGGAAGACTGTGTTCCTCCTGGATAATGATAAGCATTTCCATTAAGCAAAGTTTTCCAGAACAGGATAAATTAATTTGTTTACTGGGAAACCAAGGGTGCTGGTCTAATTTGCTAATAACAAGTATTAAAGGGCCCCACATAAACAGAACAAAAGGTCAAGGTTGGTCTATCTTCCACAGCAGAAGCTGGCAGACCTACCAGGTTTGATACCTGTTGATGGCACTAGTGTCCCCTTAGCCAGACAAAGGTCCCCTCTTAGACTCCCTTCCTGAATGGACGCCACTGGAGGTCCAATGAAGACTCAACACCACGAGCACAACAAATGACCAGAAAGAGTACAGGCCCCCCTGCGATCAGGAGAGTCAACCTGACCTACAGAATAGCCCACCCATGACATTAGGAGGCAGCCTCATGCCTTTGAGGATGAGACTTACCTTAAATTGATCGACTTTCTCGAGCTTTTCCAAATCAGGGACCAGTCTTACTCCATCCTCCAGGGTTTTCAGAAATTCTACCTGAAACTCTACCATTTCGGTGAGGTTTCCGAAGAGCACGTCCAGCTGGAAAATGGAAAAAGAATTTAATCCACTCTGCATCTCATTAGTGGTCAGAAACTTTATTTGCTTCCGATTTCAAAGCTCTTCTACCAATACTTATCAATTAAGATAACGAGCCCACCATGGGGAAGGGGGGAAAGGTGGGGGGGGGGCAGCTCCTCACCCTCTGAGTGCAAGCCAAGAGCTTAACGGGCAATCATTTGAGCTATTTATTACAATGAAGCAAATTCAAATTGCTTTCAGTATTGCCTGTGTGCCTCGCTCCTTCTTCACCACGTTCAACTGCAATGTGACCCTCACAAAGTCAGGTCGTTTTTCCATCATACCTCATCTTGGGTGAGGAAAGTTTCTTTCTGAAGAGGTTTTAGGTATCTCTCCATGAGACAGTTTAAGTCCTAAGGGTTGAAAGGATACTTCATTAGCACATCTAAAAGTCTGTAAAGCATCTAAAGAAGAAAAAACAGATTATGTCCCAAACGCTAACATTACACTCTTTAGGTCATTAAATTCCCTTAAAGCAGGAGTGAGCCCAAATTTCCTGCAATATTTTAGACTGCAGGCCATGTGGCCCCTGTTACAACTGTGCCGCTGTAACAGGAAAGCCGCTTCCTGTGACAGCAGCACAAACACATAAGTGAATGTGTGTGTGGCCACGTTCCGATAAAACTTTATGTGTCAAAACAGGCAGAGGGCTGAATTTGGCCCGAGGGCCATAATTTGCTGACCCCGGAGTTAAAGACTAAAGTAGATAATTAAAAACAGATCACAGTGTTGTGACATCTAACTAAATTATATAGTTATAGGAATATATAACTATTACAGTCATAGGAATGTATTACAATGTACGTTTTGCAGTGTGTGAACAATGCACCTATTATAGTTATACATATTCTATAGACATTCGGAATTATGAAGGAATAAATTACATAGCCACAGGAATATAACTAAATGTCTGAACACAAGTGAGAATAAAAACAAAACAGATGCCCTTCTGCCTAGACTCAAATTAGATCCCGAAAATGACACCTTTACATTTTTCAAAAACTCAATTCAATTTTAGTCTTAGCCCAACGACAGATTCAGAAAGGTCAGAAGGCTCACTCAATATTCTCCATCATCTCCTTTCTCAGTCGATCACTTACAAATCTCAAAGAATTGCTCTAAGAATTGATGAGCTTCCTTAAGACGCAGGAGAAATGAACGTTCGGAAGAAAGGCCAGATTCCAAGGGGGACCAAGATATGTCTCATTACCACCACCGGGCTTTGTGGTTAGTCAAGCAGCGGTACGAACCCACAGAGCCCCTCTTTGGAAGTGAGGGAAGGCAGGCCCCGCTGGAAGGCAGGGCGGGACAAGGGGACATACTTTCACATAGGTGCGCTCCGTCTCCAGGAGCTCACAGATGACCTTGCGCAGCTTGTCAGCGTCGGTGAGCTGCCTCATGGTGGCCAGCTGAGGCCCCGTGGAGTCCTGAGGCGATGGGCTCGGGTCAGAGAGGTTCATCTCATGCAGACTGCGGCAAAATGCGGCCACCTGTTCCGTGCTCTGCGGAGCACGGTTTAAAAGGCAAGGCAGATGAAGTTACCCCTCGCTAGAGAGACCTGTCTGACATCTGTTCCGCCTCAAGATGTCCTTCCTGGTTAATGAACTGCCACACATGAATTACATCTCTCCCTCCCCACCCCTGCCCCCCACCGCTCTGCACATATGAGAGCTCGGATGCTCAAAACAACCATAACAATAATTGCTAACACATTCCGAGTGCTCACCACATGCCAGGCACTTGTCTGATGTAGTTAACCCTCCCGCAGGGTGAGTAAGGGCTATTAGCATTCCTACAAAACAGCTGAGACAAAGGAGGCCCAGAGAGGTTAAGGAGCTCATCTGAGATTGCACAGCTCCAAAGCGGCAGAGCTGGGATTTGAGCCAGGCAGTGTGGATCAAAGCCTGTGTTCATAACTACTCTGCAAGAAGCATACAAATAAGCGGACAGAGAAACAGAAAAATGAAATGCATTCCACTCAAAATACAAGGCTAATTAATTAGCACACCCCCAGGTAAGTAAACTATACTTTGCAACGTCAGAAGATGATTTTATAAGCTAAGATTCTTTCTGGCTCTGTTAAAGATTGGCCCTAAGGCAACCTTCTAGATAATGACATATACTCATATATTTTAAGAAAAAAAAAAAAATTTTCTGTCTCTGTAGCTTCTCCAAACAGAAAGATACCTCCTCGGGAGTAAAGGCTGTTGGGCCCTGAATAAGGCTTCTGTGGGGGAGTCCAGCCTCCACCCAGTCTCTGCCCAGGATGATTCAGGTAGAAGTTGAGGGTTCTAGGATTCTAAAGTTCCAGTTTTCCAAGTTATGCAAGACAGTTCTCCAGAGCGTGGGTGGTAGAAGTGCTGCTGAAAATCCCTGGGCCCAGTGCTTGGCCACCTCGGCTGCATATGGGACTCACCTGGGGAACATGCCCAGCTAACCCTCCAGGTCAATTCAATCAGGATCTCCAGGATGGGATGAGCCAGCATATTTTTTAAAGCCCCTGATGGAATGACTCCAGAGGCTACTTCGCAGCACAAAATCTAGTTTATTAATATTTGTCCAAATGTGCCACCCTACAAATGTTTGCCGGCATCCTCGAAGGCAGGCTGTCCACTCCTCCTCCTCCTCCTCTCCCCGGCTTCCATTCTCTAATTCATCCCTCAGCACAGACTATTCCCAATCAACACGTGTGCAAATAAAGAACGACTTCTATCACCCACGTACCCAGGAAGAACATGAGAAGAACATCTTCCCCAAAACAACAGTTGCCGCCCAGAGCTGAAAGTCAACGCTGGCATTTTTGTGCAGGGCAGAGGAGCTAAAACCAAGGGGACCCCATGGGGGCAATCTCTTAAATGCAGAGGAGGGCAGCCAACATTAATATGCCTTTTCTTCATTAGCACATCCCGAAGGGAAGGGAGCCTGGAATAAAGGCAGGACAAGGACTAGGGAAATCAGGACCTAACAAGGATACGTTAACAACAATGGCATGACAAGCCAAGAGTAGAGCCAAATCCACAAAATTATTCTTTCAATTCTCTTGCAATGACCGCAGCTTATTCGCTGCTAGTGCTAACCCTAGTCTTATGTGCCAGAAGGTATTAGTCACCTGTCAGGGGCACTGTTCAATGTTCTCTATGGATTCAGCGTTCCAGACATTGTATATTCCCATGAAGAATCCTCCCTTCAGTGACTGACAAAAAAAAAAAAAAAAAAACTCACCAAAATGGGCTCAACTGTATGATATGTGAATTATATCTCAACAAGGCCGTTAAAAAAGAATTTAATCGAAGCTTGTTTCTGTAGAAACCAACTACACAGTTTTATTTAGTTATGTTAGTGTTTTACTAACTTGTCACCCTGAAACATCCAGTTTAAATATGGCTTTGTCTTAAAAATGGCACAGGAATAAAAGACCCGTTGTAACAAAAATGCTCACACATCTTTTAAATGATCCAGTGATGATTTATATCATCTGCATTATAACATGGACATGACAGGGGGGTTGGGGGAGAAAACCTCACAAAACTAAAATCCTGTGGGCGAGAAAGTCTGACAAGTAACTACCCTGCTCTCTAGCTTTTCCCACCTGACTTTTACTGTTCGGATTTAGCAATTCTGCAAAGGAAACTAACGCAACAAACGTATAACTGGCACCTTTCCTTTCACAAAGCTTTTCTAACCGGCCCGGCACTAACCACAGCTACCTGTCATTTCCCTGTAGATGAACATCAAAGCTACTCCTCATGATAAATAAATCCATCCCTTCGTTCCCATCAGAGATGCAACACACCTTTCTGCACTTTTATCATTTAGACAGGTTACCATGTGAAATCCAATGTCCTCCTATGGTATACCAAGGGCGCCTCACACTTTCAGGAGGGGCCAAAGTTACAACCTGCGGACTCTGACACATAGCAAAGGCAGAGGATTCCAGAAGACACTTCCCTTTGTGCTCCCAGTTCTCACTACACTGACCTGTTGCCATTCTCCCCGACATCTACGTATAGTAATGGAAGGTGTGGGAAGGTCTTTCCAGGTTTTTATTCCCTTGGTTTCACCACACTCTGAGGTTTCCATTTTCAAGAGTGTGAGGAGAGCTTCTGACTTTACCTGTGTGAAGCTCACTACTTCTAAGGTCTGGTATCCTTATTTTAAGCAGGTCCAAGGGGAGAGCTAAGGTTAGTGGGCTGTGGGCTAGGGCTATGGTGCATCTAAACCTAGCCACGTCCTATCCAACCTCACTCCAAACACCCGGCCTACTCCTCTTTCTCCCGCTCTGAGCCAAGTTCTGGATTCTATTAGGAAAAACCTTTAGCATCCCAGAGACACCCCCAAATTCCCTTAAGTCCTCTTCTGAGAGTTCAAAGCCTTAGGCATCCCTTCCTTATTAGACAAAATCCTCAGCTTAGGACAGATTTAGCTAGGTGGTCTCTAACACAGAGGAGGGGGTTAATGAAGTTTCAATATGGGCAACCCTGTTCTCTGATTCAAGATATAAACTCTCGCGAGGAACACGGACGTAATCTCAACATGGACGAAGTCTGCTTACTGTCAATTCCATGTTATTTAAATAAGGAATAAAAAGACAGAATTTCAAGTTACAGTGCATACTGGCAAAGCACGTTTTACAAAACTCATAAGGAAACTTTTGCTTGGAAACACTTAACCTAAAATGATGTCATCGAGTTTGAGAATTTTGTTTTACTAAAATCTGACCCAAAAAACATCCTTAGAAGGCAGTATGAAATGCAGGTATTTTCTAGAAGAATGCAGAGATTTTGTATGCTGTGGCCCAACTTTTAAGTCCCCCTGACCCTATGCTGTGGCCAGAACTTTTTTTCTTTTTTTAACATCAAGGTCCTAGGGAGCTAGGCCACGATGTAGGATGTACGAGGAACGCAAAGCTTCCCCCGCTCTGTCACGGAGCGTTTTGTGGTCTCCTCGTTATTCTACACCAAGCTCCGGGGTCAGAGATGCCCGGAGAGGCAGCTGCTGTGGGGGGGTTCTCAACACACTCCCAAAAGCCAAGTGTCCTGGAACCAGGACAAGGGGAGAAGGGCAGCTCGGGAGGAGGGGACAGCGAGGTTTCTGCAATGGGAGAAGTACAGACCTCTCCCGGCTTGAGGACTGCAATCAGTCACCCTGGAAACAGAAAAGCACTTTCAGGCATTTCAGAGCTGCCGGTTAGAGACTGTTCAAGGTAGCAAAGCCGTTCTACTGCCATAGCTCGGAATTATCCAACCACCATGCAGAAGAGAGTACACAATTGCAGGAGGAAATGGACCACTTTACTGGGGCCAGCGTGAAGCTCAATGTTTATAATATCGCTTTCTTCCTGTGGAAGATGAAAAGAAAGTACAAAAAGAAGGGGGAGGCTTTTAAGTACACACTATTGACTCAAGCTACCCAGCTGTTTAAGCCCTTCCTGTTATGCAACCACCGAGGGCAATTTCTATCTGTAGAGGAGTTCAGAGTCCTAAAACTGTCCTTTAAGTGTGACCGATTTAACACATCCCACAGATTTAAAAGGGGCCGGAGTGGCCTAAAATCTTATAACCTTTACTTAAGCTCTTTTGGAGACAAACACCAAAGTCATGTTCTCTATAATTTCAGAGACCACTATACACAATGGCAATCCCCATAGTTTTCCATCACCTTCTCTGTCTCCTTTTGAACAAACTTTGAAGAAGAGACCTCTAGGAAGGACGAAGGCTCAACTGAGTAAATCAGGTGTACTTACTGCCAAAGTTCAAGCTGCACTAAGTGACACAAAGATCGCACGGCGGGCAGACTCCAATGTTAATATGAAGCTCTTTTTAAAAGTCCAGTGTGATTTGGTTAAATGAGTCCTTGTCATTAACCCACCAGATTGTCTTACTAGGGACTCAACACTTACTACAGGAACTGACACGTACAATAGAAGTCAGTGGACGTCAAACCACCAACACATTCCCTGCGCCGATGCATCTATAAACATCTCCTTCTCAAGTAAGCAGAGATCAAGTCCAAAACACTTAAAACGTTGTAGGAGGCAAGGTGAACACCCTTCTTCCAGAAACACATGCGGAACACTCTGAGGTGGGGTTAGGGGAGATTTGCCATACACATAATACAAACACACTCGAAATCTCAACAACCAAAAGAAAGGGGGAAAACTCCACCCTCACTTCGTTTTAAAAATACACCCTACTGGGGCCCCTGGGTGGCTCAGTCGGTTAGGCGTCCGACTTCGGCTCAGGTCATGATCTCGCGGTCCGTGAGTTCGAGTCCCGCGTCGGGCTCTGTGCCGACGGCTCGGAGCCTGGAGCCCGCCTCGGATTCTGTGGCTCCCCCTCTCTCTGCCCCTCCCCTGCTCGCGCTCTGTCTCTCTCTCGCTCAAAAATAAGTAAAACATTTTTAAAAATTGTTAAACAAAATACATATCACATCTTCAGGCCATTTAAGAATGAAAATATATATATATAAATGTGAAGATTCGAGGCAAATTCGGCTTCACACCAACTACCGATGCCCACCCCCATGCTAAACTACATGTCTCTTTATCAACAAGGGGAACTGGAGGGCAAAAAGACGCAATATGGGGAAACGGGGCTGGAAGACAATTCAGCTGGAAAGTCATAACAGAAACAAGGTTAGCAAGACAGAATTCAAACATGCTCACCAGAGGAAGCGTCTGATACACAGAGTCACCGGACTTGTAACTGTGTTCGATCCTGGGCTTGCGCTTTATTTTCCACAGTGCAGACATCATCAGGAATATATTCTCATGGTAATGCTACCACCTGACATGCTCCACACAGAAAGAGAAGTTTCCTAAAATACCCCGAGAGCGCCAAACGCCTTCCAGTTCCCAAGGGAGCATCCTCTCACACAGACAGCCCATGCGGGCTCGCCGGTGAAACCTACTGTCGCATCTCAACACAGCAAGGAGGGCAGCAGTGCGCCCCCCGTCCCCAGACCAGCACCCCTCTTCCCGTCAGCGGCCTCTGGGATGGGGTCAAAGGCTAACTCGCGGACTAGAATTCATGCTTTGATTTCACCTGGCTAACCAACAAAAGTTCCAGAAAGGGAGAATCAAAAGGGACCAGAACACAAAGCCGAAAAAGCCTGCCCAGGATGTGAGCAGCCTGCTCTGCGGCCAAGATCAGCTGATTGGCCAGCGTCATGCCGTGCTCGGGGATATTCAACCCGGCAGGCTCCCACAACTTTGAAGACACCCCTCTCTCACTGAGCCGGGAGCAGGCACTAAAAAACAAATAGATAAATAAATAAAAACAAACTGCGTTCTTTGAACAGCTTATGTTTTCACATCTTCCGCTAATGCTTTGTTACTAAAGCAGACATTTCCAAGACAATCCCAATTTGGATTAAAAAGAAAAAAAAAAAAAGAGAGAGAAGGCAAGGCTTTCAGAATGGAAATGTTCTGAAAATTATTCTAATACATTGGCTAAATGGAAAACAAAATCACAGCTGCCAGGGGGCCTGGGATGCATAACGACAGCCGACAGCCGGGAGCTCATCAGCATTCATTTCCAGAGACAAGAGTTTTCCAGGAGAAGCAGAGAAACCAGTGGCCGGTGGAGAAGGCCCCCTTTGAGGCTATCACCACAGTCACAAGAGGAGGGAGGTGGCTCACAAAGAGGCTAGACTGCCCCCCTGCGGTGTGGGAGCCCCGCCCCCACCCCGGGGCCACCAATGCCTGGCAAGCTCATAATTATCTACTTGCTTAACCCCAAAAGGCCACAAATAGCGAAAACTGCTATTTACAAAAAAAAAAAAAATCAAAAAACACATTAACACTCAAGCCTGCATTCTCTTGTATTCTGCCCAATGTTTCGTAAAGCAATTCATTTAGGAAGAGCAACAAAAATATTAAACAAAAAAAAAATCAACAGTCTTCACACACTCAGCAGGAAGAAAGAAAAAAATGACTGCTTGTTTCATTTCATGTCATTTCTTGACTTGTTTGTTTATTTACTTGTTTTTACATTCTACACCTAGCCTGGTGCATTCGAAGCAAAGGCTAAACCATCCTTCCGTGTTTACGGCAGCTTACAACTTAAAAATTAACGTTTGGTTTATTCTCAAGAAGAATTACTGATCTAGGAGACATGTCAAAAGAATAAGCTTGATCAAGAAACTCTTGCTCTTACTTTTTTTTTTTTTAATGTTTACTTACTTTTGGGGGAGAGAGGGAGAGAGAGAGAGAGAGCGCGTGCGTGCTCAAGAGCTCAGGCGCGTCCGTGGAGGGGGAGGGGCTAGCAGGGAGAGAGGGAGCCACAGAATCCGAAGCAGGCTCCAGGCTCTGAGCCGGCAACACACAGCCTGATGCGGGGCTCGAACCCACAAACCACAAGATCATGACCTGAGCCCAAGTTGGAAGCTTAACTGACTGAGGCACCCCCAGGTATTCCTTACTTTAAATCATAAGAAAAGACACCCCAAAAGCTTAAGCATTAAGAAAATATTTAAGTGGCTAATGAGTTTCTAGCTAATTGACTTACACAGCACATTAATTAATTAACTCCTTTTTCTGAAACTTGGTATTTAACACCACACTTTAACCAATGTGGCCAGAAGATAGTTTTACCATAGCCGATAACAATACAAGGCCTGGTTTTGCCATCTCAGAGCTGTGTGACCTTCAGTGAGTTGTTAACCTCTCTGTTCCAATGTCATTACCTATAAGATAGAGGGAATCATAGGATTTCTCTCTCAGAGGTATTGCGAGCATGAGGGAAGTTAATATGAATGGTGTCCAATATGTACAAGAATCCACAGTAGGACCCAGACTCCAGAAGAACCATTTGCACAATTTAAGATTTTTGCTTCCAAATATCCAAAGTGAGAAAGTAACTCATTAAAGGCTAATTCAGTTAACTAACTTGGGTTGAGTGACAAAATCATTCAACTAAAGATAAAATGTGAATCAAAGCAAACCTAGGGAGTATTTTCAGGTACAGAATCACACAGTGCCCTCCGACCTGGTGAAAAGAAAAGATGAACCTATGGATTTAGCACGGGTCACTGCACTAGCTTCAAAAATACTGATCATCACCCAAACTTGTCATCAATAACTCTGAAGCTGTTCTCTCAGGAAAGCGCACTGAGCATCGCTACAGTGAAATCCAGGGACGAGCTGGCCTGTTCCTGCACCTGACCCTGTCTGTTCCAGGCGAGCTGTAGGGCCTGTTCTCTGGAGAAAGAACCATGAAGTCAGACAGGCATCCACAGGCAGTCAACAAAACCCCAGGGCCCCTTCCTTCCTCTCCACTGCCAGACCTAATATTATAGAGGACCCTGTTTAGGACCTCATGACTCACAAAATTTTAAATGAAAACAATCTCAAAATCCACAAGGAATGAGAACACGGGGCTATTACAGTGAGGTAAAAATGATCCAAGTTCAAAAGTATTCAGAGATTAATGTTTTAGATATAGGAAAAATAGCCGTATTCCTAAATCAAATTAGAAACTGAGAATTAACATTCAATAACAAAATAACTTAATAAATACCTTTCGAAATATCTGACCCCAGTTTGGAAATATCCATTTCTCCCTGAGGGGGGCTGTCCCTGTCTCCTCCCCCAAGTATGTAAAAGTAAAGTAAGGGCCACAAACATAAAAAAGGTAAGTTTAAGCAAGTTTTTGTTTGTTTGGGTTTTTTTGGCTTTAAATGAAATGTGTGTATTTCCATTCATCTGTGGGGTTTTTTTTTTTAATGCTTATTTTTGAGACAGAGAGAGAGAGAATGCAAGATGGGGAGGGGCAGAGAAAGGGGGACAGAGTATCCGAAGCGGGCTCCGTGCTGACAGCAGAGAGCCCGATGTGGGGCTCGAACTCACGAACCACGAGATCTTGACCTGAGCCGAAGTGGGACACTCAACCAACGAAGCCACCCAGGTGCCCTACCATTCATCTGCGTTTTAATTAATAACCAACATAAAGCCCTTTACAAATATTAAAGTTAGTTTCAAATATTAAATTTGAAAGTTCAAATATTAAATTTCCAAATATTAAATTTCCATATTAAATATTAAATTTTATATTCAAATATTAAATTTTATATTGCGCCCAACTTAGAAAGGACACCAAGGAAGGTAATCCCATGAGGACCAAAGACACACACATGGGTAAAAGTGACACAGGCACTCAAGAGAGTCTTACAGAGACAGAAACACCAAGAGAGACAAAAAAAAAAAAAAAAAAAAGGACACATAGAGAAATGCAGATTTTTTTAAATAAGGGTTCATATTTGAATCATATATTTCCCTGGCCAACGTGCTCTCCTACTGTTATATTATTTGACCTCCCCAGTCATCCAATCACTGGGCGAAGGCAAGAATCACCCTGTTACAGGATTTGATCAGGGCAAGTGGTAAATATCAAACAGAAGAACAAAAGCTAGGTGGAGGGATCAAAATAAACACGTGCGTATTATTTGTTTTTTGTTTTTTTTTTAAGGTGAATAAATACAGAAACAGAATCACATACAATGACTTTTGCTGCGGAAGGGCCTTTGGACAGAGGTAACACCAGGTTTTCAAACTGTCGTACTCTGGAGACTGTGCTAAGAAGACGTTACTTACTGATCCACAGAACCCTCTGGGAAGTGATGGTGGAAGGGTGGAAGCATGATGAATTATGGGAAACAAATACTCCGCCTTCCACCAAAGAGAGGCAGAATAAGGCCTCAGCCAACCAAGGAACATGCTATTCGAATAAATTAAAAGATGGTTTCTTTCCCTTTAACAGGAGCCACACACAGACAATCCAAGAAGAGTTCAGTGCAGAAACCAGAAGAGCAAGAAGGTGTAACTGACCCAGCGGCACACAAACTCGATGCTGCCTTTTCAAGCACAGACGGAGACGTAAGAAGGAAATCGGATGAAATGAGACTTGAACCCAGGCAAAGGGACTTCTGCCCTGTAAGCTCACGCACAGGTTTGTTACCAAGGTGGTAATTTGGATTTTGTGTCTTATTTAGTGACCTCTCAGAGTAAAAGCACTTGGTCCCGGGGAGAGGCCTCCTGACCGCATACGGCTGCAAAGGTGACGTGTCGGTTGTGATTCTTCGGTGGTTTGACACGTGGGACGTGAAAATGAAAATCTCTCACCTTGCTGCTGTGATCAGTTTCATCTGAGGATTCCAGGTCCGGCCCTTCGGTCTCCTCCAGAGCGGTCTCAGCACCACTGCCCTGCTCGCCGCACAGGCCGTGCCCTGCAAGACGACATCAGAGGAAAATGAGGGTCGGCATGTGCACCAACTGCTAAAAGCCATGCCTGTGCAAAGCGGGGCACGGGGTCAGGCTCACGACAGGTACATACATTGTGAGACCCTCCAAATACGAGCTCCACGATCTTGGCTCAGGAAGTGTGTTTTTATTGTTACTGGTATTATTTTTATATTATAGCATATATATATATATTTTTTTCCAATACCTAATTGTTATGATGCGCCCCGCCCCCCCACAACAAACTCAAGTTGAAGCCCTAACCTCCCACGCCATGGTATTTGGAGGTGGACCCAGGGACGTAAACATTCGGTCCACAATACGTATGATACCTGTTTTTGCGAAGTCTGGCAAGCTATAAACAGAACACCAAACTTCCATACTTCCCGGCATACTCTATGTAAAAGAGAAGGAAGAGAACACTGCAATCACAGGCCTCTGGGGGGCGCTTCTCAAATTTAAAGAGCATCTGAACCCACAGGGGATCACACTCTGCAGATTCAGATTCAAAAGATCTGGGGTCGAACCGAAAATTCTGCATTTCTTACAAGCCCCACAATGACACCAATCAGTACTGTAGGTCCACGGACCACACCTGGAGTTCCAAGGCTCTAAGACATTTAAAAACCTCTAGGTAATCTGATGAGACAGTGGTATAATCAAACCAGTCTGGCACTGGATCCGGGACGACAGCACCATCACTATAAATGGACAGGATAGAAGATGAGAGAGTTAAGGGAACCACTTTCTGACTCTTCGGATGACAAAGCCTGGGTTTGCAAAGAGGTTGCCTTATCCAGTGACACCAGTACAGTCATAACCTGCCTGGCATCACTTTGTTTGGACTCGAAGTCAGCTGGGAAACAGGGAGGAAGCCCACCTCCCAGCGAGCACTGCTCCAAGATGGTATCCTGAGGTCTCCCCTCCTCCTCTGGAATGAAGCACCAACAAAGTGAATACACTCTGAATGAAAGTTTCTGTCTGTGTCCTCCCTTTTGCTCTGGCTCTAGGATTTTCTAATTACTGGCTCACTCTACCATATGGCAGTAGCAGTCAAAGAAAGCAGCTCAGTCAACTTGGTGGCTATCAACTATATCATATTGTCACCTCCGTGGGGAAAAAGTGATTGAACACTCTGTCCGGGGGCAGTGGCCTAGAGGCTGGGGCCAGAGAAAACGGCAAGAGTTGATCTCCAATGCAGAGGAGCAGATGAGCTCATTTAGGGACACTTTGCTAAGCACTGAGCTCTTGGATCACAGAAACCACGGCTCACTCAGCACTGTCTTAAACAGCCAGGCTGCACAGCCCACAGGGCACCATTCACACTGCAGTCTGCAGAATGGCAACCCCCCTGCCTGTACAGCCAACTGCTGTGACCCTACAGACCCCACTGTGTAATGCAATGCCTGGGGGACAGCTGATGCTCACAAGGTAGTGAGAAAACAGATGAAAGGATTTCATTGTTAATGATACAGTGGCGCTAGGTATCCTGGGAAGGAAGGCAGGAAGGCAGGAAGGCAGGAAGGCAGGAAGGAAGGAGACAGGGGAAGGGAGAGAGAAAGAAAGAAAGAAAGAAAGAAAGAAAGAAAGAAAGAAAGAAAGAAAGAAAGAGGAAGGAAGGAAGGAAGGAAGGAAGGAAGGAAGGAAGGAAGGAAGGAAGGAAGGAAAAATCAGAGAGAAAGGAAAGGAAAGAGAAAAGAAAAAAAAAAAGAAAAGAAAAGAAAAGAAAAGAAAAGAAAAGAAAAGAAAAAAAGAAAAGAAGGAAGGAGGGAAGGAGGAAGGGAAAGGAAAGAAAGGAGGGAACTTCACCTCTACACAACACTTAAGAATGATAAATAAAACATAACAAAATCCTTTTAAACATAGAGCTGAGCTCCAACGAGTCCCAGGGCCCAAAATGAAGACAATAAAAGAAGCTGGTGTGGTGGGGCCAGTCTAAAAGCTGTGGTGATATTGAGTAAATCCATCAGTCCCCAAACCCTAGAGCAGTGTTTCCCAAAGAGAGAAAGAGACCTACGGGTGTTAGGAGAGGAACAATTCTGGGGGGCGGGGTACAAAATGGCACATTTGGCAGACACTTAGTCTCCCTCGCTCCTGGCCACTAAATACAATTAGCACTCCCCAATCTCTGTGCCAATAAAAATGCACCCACACATTTCCCAACAGCGGTACCATCACAGCTTGGGAGCCAATGTCCTGGAGACTCTGGTTTCAACTGTAAAGACCAGAGACAGAAAACAGGTGTCAGATCGGCACAAGTTGGAGACCTGGAACTGACTCTCCCGCATTCATTCACACGGTTCCTTTGAAGGGCTACACCCTTGGTCTAAAAAGATGTAAAAAGATAAAAGAAACAGGTATTCATTGGCAAAAGGGAAGGGAAGGGGAGGAGAGAGAAGGGGAAGGGAGGGAAGGGGAGGGGAAGGGAGGGGAGGAGGGGAAAGGAAGCTTGTCTGATTCTGCCTACACTCTGGACAGAAGACCAGGGAGGGAGCAAGGGGGGGGGGGGGAGTTCTCCAAAGAGGATAACCACAGGCTGACCCCACGGGTGTTTGAGATTCAAATTTACACCATGTACTGCCTCCAGAAGACTCTATGTCTTAGTCAGCTTGGGCTTCTGTAACAAAAGACCACAGAGGTGGTGGCTTAAATAACAGACATTTATTTCTCTCAGTTCTGAAGGATGGAAGTCCAATGTCAAGGGGCTCACAGATTCAGTTCTTGGTGGAGACCCTTCCCCGGCTTGTGGAAGGCTACCATCTCCCAATGTGCTCACATGACCTTTTCCTCGTGCACGTAAGGGAAGACTGAGCTCTGCTCACTTGCTCTCCTTACGAGGACACTAACCCCATATGGGGGGGACCCCATCATGGGGTCCTACTTTCACAACTTTAGCTAAGCCTGATTACCTCCTAAAGGCCCCAACTCCAAAGAACAATCACACGGGGCTCACGGCTTTAATGTATAGATTTTGGCAGGACACAAACATTCAGTCCGTGACACTTAAGATGAACAAACTACCTTAAAATCATTGTAGATTTGTATTCCAAGGGCTCTGGCAAAGACACAATCAAAATCCCTCTGGACGAATTCACTCTTAAAGACGGTATCATATAATGCCCAGAGATAAAGCTTGATCAAATAAAAACTCCTAGTCCATTATTAGAAAACCCAGGAAGAACCAGGTCCCCATGAGTGAGAAGCAGCAGACACAATGAACAACAGAAGCAGATTCCCAAGGAATGATACTGTAATCATCAGATACAGAATGGCAAGTATGCATAAAAATATATTTTTTTAAAAGGGACAAGAGGTAACTTCAGAAAACACCAGGTAAATTCACAGAGTTTTTAAAAATGAGAACTAACCACTGAAATAAAATGCTCAATAGGTAAGAATAAAAGTTCAAGAAAGAATAAAAGATCTATCTGAAGAAAGCACAAAAATCTTCAAATGCTAACACGACCAATATAGAATTGTATTTCCAGCTAAAATATTATTCAATAAGGAGAATATAATGTTCTCTGAGAAACAAAGAGTGAGAAAGTTTGCTACAAACAGAACCTCACTAAAACAAACAAAACAAACAAAACAAACAAACAAGCAAACAAACGAACCCCACCTCTCTAAGGGATATACAGCTGTACCTGGAAATATTGTGAGTTTGGGTCTAGACCACTGCAATGCAGTGGATATCACAATAAAGCAAGTCAGATGAATTTTTTGGTTTCCCAGTGCATATAAGAGTTATATTTACACTACATTGTAGTCTATTAAGTGTGCAATAGCATTATGTCTTTAAAAAGTTTGATTTTCTAATGTTTACTTATTTATTTTGAGTGAGAGAGTGAGCGGGGGATTGACAGGGAGAGAGGGAGAGAGAATCCCAAGCAGGTTCTGCACTGTTAGTGCAGAGCTGGAACTCACAACCCATGAGATCATGACCTGAGCCAAAATACAGTTGGACGCTTAATGGACAGAGCTACCCAGGCACCCTCTGACGATTTTATTTTTAGGAGCACCTGGGTTGCTCAGTCTGTTAAGCATCCGACTTCGGCTCAGGTCGTGATCTGGCAATTCATGAGTTCTAGCCCCACGGTAGGCTCAGAGCCTGGAGCCTGCTTTGGATTCTGTGTCTCCCTCTCTCGCTCTGCCCCTCCCCCACTCACTCACGCTCGGTCTCTCTCTCTCTCTCTCTCAAAAATAAATAAACGTTAAAAAAAAAAAAAACTAAAGGGACGGGAAGATATAGTTGGCCAATGTAAAGAAAGCGCGACAAATGTCAGATAAAACAGATTTAGCCACCACGTGAAGATGTATCAATCGTTATTAAGCTTGATCCATGAATAGATTTCAAACCCTTTTTCTAAGAATTTGTGAGTGTGCATCTTCCCCAAGGGTTGGCAATTTATACAAGCAGGCCACACATCAGACCACAACATAAACCTCAACAAATTCCGAAGAGTCTGTATTCAGCCTCAGACTACAATTAGCAGCATTTTGGGGGAAATGAATTGGTGACAAAAGAGCAAAAAGCCAGTAACACCAGAGACAGTTTTAGAGAAAAAGAACAAGATTACACAACGTTACAGTAGTTTCCCTACCAGATCCCAAAATGTATTATAAAGCACAGGCTAACAGAGCATAGAGCCCAGAAACGGCCCTTCCGCATAGGGGGGCGTGATATGCACAGTACATGTGCCACTTCAGACCCCAGGGAACAGAATGGTACATCTGCTAAACGTTATGACAGAAGACTACTCACATGGAGAAATAGAAAGTTGTACCCTAACACACACCATTCACAAAAATCAATACCAGGGGGGCATACACCAGAAGAATGTCAGTAGCCCCAAGTATGAAATCTTTTATAAAAAAAATACAGAAGACAAGGTTGGTTACCTTAGGAAAGAGAAGGGCTTCTTAAATAAGATATAAAAAGCACAAATCATAGGAGACAGAAACATCGGATTTTATTAAAATTAAAAACCCTTCTGGGGCACGTGGGCGGCTCAGTCAGTTAAGCATCCCACTCTTGATTTCGGTTTAGGACACGATTTCACGGTTCGTGAGTTTGAGTCCCGCATCGGGCTCTGTGCTGACAGTGCGGAGCCTGCTTGGGATTCTCTCTCTCTCCCTCTCTCTCTGCCCCTCTGTCTCTCACCCAAAATAAATAAATAAACTTTAAAAAATAAATAAATCGAATTAAATTAAAACCCTTCTTTGTCAAAATGCAACAAGACACAGTATAAACTGAGAAAAGTTATTTTCAACATATAACTGGCAAAAACAGTAATATCTAATAAAGGGACTCCTATGAATCAGTATCTATAGGTGTATCCGATTCTAAAGCAAGTGTTCTTTCCCACTTCACTATGCGATGCTTCTGCCCTTAGCTGAAGACAGAAATTAATAAATTAAGAGAGAAAGAGCAATGCAGCTGGTAGAGCTGTTTGCAAACTGATGATTCTGTCCATCCCTTTGAGCACAGACTTCTGTGTCACTTTTTCTCCACCCCATGAACTGGGACTGGCCTTGTGAGTTGCTTCAATCGACAGAACGTGACATAGATGGTGAGACAAAAATTCCAAGCCAGGGCCTCACGAGTTCTCACAGATTCTGGTTTGCCCCCAGGATCTCTGAGCTCACCAGACAAACCACCGGCTAGCCTCCTGAGGTCCAGCCAGCCAAGCACCAAACGTACAAGTGAGGCCATCTTGTAAGCCAGCCCCAGTCAAGCCACCAGACGACACAGCCAAATGTGCCACTCCGGGCAAGGGCAGCAAGGACCCAGCTGAGCCCCGCCCGAAACTGCCAAACACAGAAGAACGAGCAAGGAAAATGACTGTCCTGGGATGGTTTGGTACCCAGCAGAAGATAACCAGGAAATGGGTCAGGGGGATTTAGTAATCAAAGAAAGCCAGAGAGGCAGGAACAGGGACTTCAAAGAGATGAGGTCATGTTCTGGCTCCTATGCTTCAAGGCCTTCTCCGAACATCCCCCAGCTTAAAAGGCTTATGCAAAAACACCGCTGGGGTTTTTTGGCAGCCTCAGTAGTTTTGCAACATCCTATCTCAGGTCTCCACCGCCTTCACTACAAGAGACTTTCCTCCAACAACAGACACCGAAGGAATTTTCTTCTTTGTCCCGGAGGGAGCTGCCCCCATTTACTTCCTAGTGCACCCCCACACACACTGGCTCTGCTGACCATCAGAGAGATGGGAGAGCCGAAGATAAGGCTGAGAGGTGGCTGAAGAAGTGGTCACAGCAAGGGAGCCGCCACCTCACCTCCATTCCATCCCCACGTTTAGCACAACGTCTGGCACAGAGGAGGTGCCCAGTAGCCATGTGGCAACACAGAGAAGAAGCGGGGCCAAATCTGAAGAGACAGTGGGTTGACAGGGGGCTGGGCAGCCCCAGAGAATGAGGAAGCACAGAGTAGGGCTGAGGCTGGGGGGGACGGGACCTAGAAGCACCATAAATAACATTCATTGTTGCAAATAGGTGTGGTCATTTCTTCACTTTTTAAAATGATTTTCATATCGGGGCACCTGGGCGGCTCAGTCGGTTAAGCATCGGACTCTTGGTTTCGGCTCAGGTCATGATCTCACAGTTCGGGAGTTCGAGCCCTGCGTTGGGATCCACTCTAAGCATGGAATCTGCTTTGGATTCTCTCTTCCTCTCCCTCTGCCCCTTCCCCCTCCAAAAGAAAATCCTTACAATGATTTTCACATCATAACAATGCTCTGGTGACCAAGAAAACCTTTGTGACGAGCATAGCCCACTCACAACTAGCAGGATGCACACATCAACGTAAGCCTGCGTTTAGATTTATCTTTAATTTACGTGGTTGAGACACATTCACTCTGGCTCCATTTAAGTCCCTTTGGGACTTAAAGAAAGAAGATAAAAATCTTTCACTTATGAGATGTACTAACAATGTGTACTACATAAGCAGATTCTCCAAATCAAACATTTCCAAAGAGGGACCAATTATAACAGTGATTTTCATAATGCCTTGATTAATGCCTGAGTTTAAAGCTCTGTGAGGAAAAAAAAAAAATGATTGGAGGACAAGGGGGCAAGAAAAGTTTAGACACTGTCAATAAAAACATTTAGCTGAAATTTAACCACTAGGCCAGGATTTTATTTTGCTTTTTAGTCACTTTACTGTCATATAAGAATTCCATAGAAACACTCATAATATATGTATATGATCAGCATAAACACTCTTTCCACAACAAAGCTAAAAAGCAAAAGTAATTACAGAGGAAAAAAAAAAAATAATAGGTTAAAGTTCTCCAACTTTGACTTCATTGACAAATAACTTGTTCCCAGCCAAATTTCACAAAATCTCAGTGTCCGTTTCTCTACGGAGAGAAATTTTTACATCCCCCAAAACCGTAGATCTAAGCGTTACCGACTCTGTTAATCTGTTGTAAAAGCCAAATAATACAAGGTTCATTACTGTTCTTTTAAAATACACACACGGAGGCTCTGAAATTCTGAACCATTTTTCCCCACACACAGGATTTCGAGGGTGTCGTCAACCCAATCCAGCCGGAAATCAAGACTAGATGTTTGGCTCTCGCCAGCAGGGCCTCAGGAAGCAAGCCAGGTGCTGTGTGACAAAACCATGGGGCCCAGACAGTTTACAAAACGCACATGGCTCCAAATTTTATCAACAAACAAACAGAAGACCGTGTGCTACTGGTATCTGGGAGACTTCAGAGCCTCCGAAGGATGGGGCCATATTTGTTTGCAGGAAAAAAATCTGTGCGGTGCCTATTTCTCTGTTGTGTCTCCCTGCTGCCTGATTGTCTTGTGTTTTCAGAATCAAGCTCCAGACAATCTGCACGGAACAACGGTCCGAAATAGACTTGTACGTTCCACAGGCACTGAGGGAAGCAGGCTCTGCCCGCAAATCAAACAACTGTCCGTGGTGGGTGCTCAACCAGTCCTCTGACCAAGGTGCCTTGGGCTCTCCCAACTGTCACAGAAGCCTTTCCTGTTACAACAAACTCTGCTTAATCTACTTCCTCCAGGAGGGGTATGTGTACTCGGACAGACTCTAATCCTCCACTTAGCATCAGACAGATGTGCCTGAGGTATATCAAGGGGGGAGGGAGGCGCTTGACTCTCCAAACAACGATGGCCCCAACTGTCCTTGACGCGCATAGGCCGGAGTGAGCTGCAGACGCCCAGCTCGGCTTCCATAATGACCACTTTTCAAACAAGAACCAACTTCAGTTTGCTGAACTCTGGCACTTTTATTGTAACACTGAGCTAAATGAGGGCACCGGCTTTGCCCCAACCCTTCGAGAGGAATTTTAGAGAAGATAAAGCAGAGCTGCATTCACCATAACAATTAAATGGATTCGAGCCTTGATGGCGGGATTTAAAATGAAAGACGCAAACAGATGTTTTGAAGCCTTGGAAAGACACCACTGATGCTCCTGTAGTGATTCTTTCGACTTACGTAAAATGTGGGGATTGCAGAATTACTGAAAGAAATACCTTTGTGCCAAGAATTAATTTCAATGATAAATATCTTATGCCAGAACAATCCTACTCACACTTGGGAGAAAGGCCTCAGAATAAGCATTTATTTGTTCTTTGCTCTTCCCTTGACTCAAAAGGCAGTGGGTGGGGAGGCCCAGGGGGAGATACCAGAGAAGGGTATTTGTGTTAGAATTCCCTCAATAAGTGTTTAATAAAACCTTTAAAAATTATTGTACACCGAGATTTGCTTTTCTATATTGATGCCCACTGTGAATATTTCCCTAACTGGGTAATGTGGGTTTTCCTTCTAGTAAAGCGGCCAGTGGCTCTCCAAGGGAGGAGATTTTGTTGCTCAGGGGACAGCTGACAATACGTGAAGAGATTTTGGTTGGCACAACTCGGGGAAGGGGCTACCGTTAACTTACAGTGGTTACATTAATGCACAGGACAGCCCCCCCCCCACCACAAAGAATAACCTGGCCCCAAATGTGAGTAGCTCCAGAGGAGACCAGTATTCAGAATAAATCACACAGGAGCATTCGAGAGGCTTTCTGGAAACCTCACACAAACAGTGTTGCAACTTCCTACCTCAGCTTCCTCTTCACTCCAAGGTTCTCTCTATAACAACAGCCACTCAAGGGACTGTCGTTTTGTCTAGACATCCTTCCTCCATTTTCTTACCAGTACATCAGTAAACAAACATTAAAAAAAAAAAAGGTGGGGGGAGGGGGATGAAAGTAGCTCAAGAAAGATTTTTTTTTTAATTTTTTTTTAACGTTTATTTATTTTTGAGACAGAGAGAGACACAGCATGAACGGGGGAGGGGCAGAGAGAGAGGGAGACACAGAATCGGAAGCAGGCTCCAGGCTCTGAGCCATCAGCCCAGAGCCCGACGCAGGGCTCGAACTCGCGGACCGCGAGATCGTGACCTGAGCCGAAGTCGGACGCTTAACCGACTGAGCCACCCAGGCGCCCCAAGAAAGATTTTGACAAGGACCCCAGGTGGTCAATGACTGAGAATGGGAAGCTGAGTCTCAGGGAGAACACAGAGGATGAGGTCTCTTATTTTCTATGCCAACACAGCAACCCATCTGCCATGCTTCCTTCTCAAGGGACACAAGAGCGGGGACACACTCCACATCCCCTAACGGATTTCCATTACAAAAATCTCAGGCCACAATATGATGTCAACAAATGCCACCACAGATGGTCTGCGTATGACCATAACTTTCCAATCACCTTGTCATTCTCACAAGACAATCAAAAGAGGATCAACAAACAAAGACCGTTGGAGAGCAAAGGTAGTGGATCCCAATCCCAGCTGCACGTTAGAATCCCCTGAGTTTTAAGTAACCACAAGTACAAATGCCCCAGATCATGGGACATGGGACATGGGACATGACCAGGCCCCACCCCAGATCATGGGAATCACCATCTCTGAAAAGGGGCCCAGGTGTCTCAGCACCTAGTCAGCAGAATTCATTTCTTTCTGCCTGGGAAAGGGAAATACTTAAGTAAGGTATTCATAAACTTAGTTCTCAGACAATTCACCTGTTGCAGGTTGAGGTGGATGGAGTAGAGACCAGAGAGATCAAAAATGAGCAGCTTCCGGTTACAAGCCACAAATCTTCATGTCTCCATAAGAGACTGTGCTTTGAACACATAACATTTATTGAGCACTAAGACCTAAACACTTCACTTATATTTTTATTAATTTTTTTTAGCATTTATTCATTTTTGAGAGACAGAGAAAGAGCATGAGAGGGGGAGGGGCAGAGAGAGAGAGAGAGAGAGAGAGAGAGAGAGAGAGAGAGAGAGAGAGACAGAATCCGAATCCAAAGCAGGCTTTAGGCTCTGAGCTGTCAGCACAGAGCCCGATGGGGAGCTTGAACTCATGAACCACGAGATCATGACCCGAGCTGAAGCTGGATGCTTAACCAACTGAGCCACCCAAGCACCCCCAAAACACTTCACTTTTATAACTCAATTAACCCTCACAACAACTTAGTGAGGCAGTACTGTGGTATCATCCCCATTTTATGCACAAGGACACTGAGGCACAGAGAGATTAAGCATAACCTGTTCAAAGACAGAAAGCTAATAAACACAGAACCAGGACTTAGTCCCAAGAAACATGGTCCCAGAGCCCACTCTATCTCACTAGGGTGTGGGGCTTTCAGAGAGGAAACAAACTTATGCAACAAAGGGGTTCAGAAATAATCCAGTGCTGAAAGTTAGTCCCATATTTCAGTTCAGGGTTCTGAGGGCAAGATTGGGCCACGCCTGCCTACTTGGGCACCGGCCAGGGCTCACGTGGACCCCAGGGTCCCTGAGACACTGCCTGGCCCTCCGTCAACGTGGCCAAACATTCACTGTGACCACCGTTAAGACGGTCCCTTGCATCAGACCTCAAACCTGCACTCAGGATGCTTCTTATTTTTAGCTCCTTCTAAATTTAGACTAAGGCGATAGTCCAGCCTCCCCATTGTACAAATTGTCTAGTTGTTTTCTTTACTATTTTAACTGCAGCTGTCAGTGGATACTGCTTTATCTCTGCCTCATTACGGAGCAGTCTTTCAGATTATTTTATCCTGTTTCCTTGCCTCTTGTATTTTTCATGGTGAAATGGGGACTAGGAGCTGCTAGCGACCAGAAAGAAGGCAAAGAGGCTTCAGCTGCTCCAATTGGACCGCCACTGCCCAGGGCATTTGAGAATTCTTCTGGAACGTGTTAATGCTGAAGAAAACTAACACGATGACTACCTTTTTGCTTTATGCTTGAACCAGTTTTAATGACCTGAATTTGACCCAGGGGACTGTGTTCTGAAGGATTTTGATCATCGCAAAATAGTATCGTTTAACTGGAAAAGAAGCAAAGGAATGGATACATCTTCTAAGAATGATTCCAAAATGGAAATTTTAATGTGTTTTAAACACCGGTAGATTTGGTGGAGTAAGCACTCAGCCTTCAAAGGTGACTGGCCTGAAGGAGGTAACATGTACTATGTAGAGGTCAGTTAGGTTTAAAACTCCATCATATAAAAGATGGGACAGCTACTATATATACAGAATATACTCAATATTTCTAAAATAAATACATGCATGCAAATACATTTTAATTAAAACAATTTTAATAAAAATTTGCAAAACGTACACACACATACACACACACACACACACAATTTTTTAAAGAAGAAACACCCCAAAATAGGGACAATCAACCTTTATTTAAACAGTTTGCTTAAACAGTTCCAAAAAAACTTTACTTGTAAAAACAGGCCATGGGTTGCATTTGGCTTGTGGGTTGTAGTTTGCCAACCCCTGCTTTATATCCATAGCCCACAGGAAGGGCTCAGACGGAAAAAAAAAAATTCAAAGAAAGTTGAAATACACTGTATGTACATAGTACGTACATCCAGATCTTATAAAAATCCTTTAAATAACCCAACATAACCTAACACAACAAGCCTCATTCAGAGTCATATTACAGATAGAAACATCAGTCTCTGTGAACTGAGTTTTATGGGATCAATCCTGCCATCTTGTGGTCACACAAAAGAATAGCCTTCGTGGTCTCCATTCCCCATAGGGGTACACAGCTCCCTGGAAACATTTTCTAAAAATCTGATTGGGGTGTGGGTACTGCAATGACATAATGAGTCAAGGAAGTCAACAGCAGTAAATGTGATCAATTTTCTGAAGCCTCAACTTGTCAAATTCCTGCAACAGCCACTGAACAAAAGAATGTGCTCTCCCAAGGGCTCTGCTGGGGATCTATTCTCATCAAGCCAAACTTCAGAAGGGAATTTGAAACACAGTGACAGGAGGGTGCCTGGGTGGCTCAATCAGTGTCTGACTTGGGCTCAGGTCATGATCTCGTGGTCCATGACATTGGGCTCTGCACTGACTGTAGAACTTGCTTGGGATTCTCTCTCTTTCCTTCTCTCTCTCTCAAAATAAGTAAATAAACTGAAAAAAAATCAATGACAGGGCAAAGAATATTCAAAGTACCTATACCCAGAGTTTGAAATCAAAGACTTTTTTTTTTAATTCAAGTTTTGAAAAGAAAATAAATCCAAAGACCCCAACTTACTAAATCAACCCCACTGCTAGAACCAGGTCATGGAGAAAGAAGTGACAGCAACATGCTATTGATTGGTGGGCTCATTCACGGACCCTCACTCAACAAGAACGGGGTGCCGTGCAGCAAAGTGAAGCAGGTGTCAGCCCAGTCCCAGGAACAAACTCAGGACAGAGAGACAAACCAGTAAGAACAGTATTGTACGACTAGGGCCCACGTGAAAGAGGTCTTTGCAGGGTCCTAGGGACCCGGAGCAGGGAGGCTTCAAGGGGCAGATAGCATACAAGTTGCTTCTTTTTTTTTTTTCTTTTTTTTTTTTAAGTTTATTTCTTAATTTTGAGGCTGGGGCTGGGGGGAGGGAGGGCAGAGAGAGAGAGGGTGAGAGAGAGAATCCCAAGCAGGCTCCACACTGTCAGTGCAGAGCCTGATGCGAGGCCCAAACTCACAAACCATGAGATCATGAGCTGAGCCGAAGTCAAATACTTAACTGACTGAGCCACCCGGGTGCCCCCAAGTTGCTTCTTTTAGGGTAAGCACAAGGTTACAAAGGGATAGGGAGAAAGGCTGAGGGCAGGAAGCGCAGTGGGTAAGGCAGGGCATGGTTGCACCTGTGGACTCCTGCTCCGACTGGAGACCGGGCGAGCCCGAGAGAAGCTGACCAAATGAGAGCTCTGGGCGTATTTCCACGCGGGGCAGCCCGTACCCTCTCCCACACAGAAGGGAAAGCACGGGCTCGACGGTTTGGGGGATGGTGGCGTGGAAGGCAGAAGGGGGACCCGGAGCCTTGGTGAATCTCTGTCATCTCCACCCACAGCCCAGACACGGGGGCCTCTACCCATTCGACTTTCTCCAAAATGATACACAGCAGCAGCAGCTCCGTGTGTGACAGGTTGATTAGTGGACAAACGGTTACTCCGCAAGAACACAAGTCCCCCGACCCCTGGAAATTAACAGGAAGCACACACTCTGTAACCAGTTCATTTCACTCGTACATCTTAGGCCTGCTGGCCCCAGGCCACTGGAACACACACACACATACACACACACACACACACACACACACACACACACACACACACACACCGCCAGCAGGTCCCGGCTGACCCGGGCTCAGATGCGGGTCCGGCACACGGCGCAGCCATACCTGGGTTGCTGCTGAGGAAGGCCAGGGGGCTGTCGTTGAGATCCGCGGGGCCGTCCGCTCGGTGGGGCGGGCAGTCCAGCAGCTCCACACCCCCGACCAGCTCGGGGTAGGTCCTCACCAGGAGGCCCAGGGACGGCTGCGTGAGGAAATCTTTGAGCACAGAGGAGTTCAGGGTGCCTGCAGCCCGGCTATTGATCTCGAGAATCTCATCTCCCGCTTTCAGGCCTGCCAACGCGAGATGGAAAATGTTTCATTTCACACGCACATAAAAGCAGTGGCGGCCGCAGCATCGAGTCAGATCACAACAGCGTAGAAACCCTGCTGTAAAGGGCACGTGGAGTCACCTGTCGTGGGCCCCACGGCCCCGGGAGCCGGTGCAAACAGGCTCTGGTCCTCGACAGTGATCACCAGGTGATCACGCGGGCCCCGGTCTCAAAGGTTCCGGACTCGGTCGTGACAAGCGTGCCTGTCTGTCCTGCACACACACCAACTAAACACATTTTCTCCTTCCCGAATCCACCTGCTCTGGGCACCTTCTCCTCACAAATGCTAATTCCGGCTATCATCCTCAGTTTTGAGGGGAAATGGTAGAAATCCTCTGGGTAGCTGGGGCGGCTCAGTTGGTTAAGCATCTGACTTCAACTCAGAGCATGATCTCGCGGTTCGTGGGTTCGAGCCCCGCGTCGGGCTCTGTGCTGACAGCTCAGAGCCTGGAGCCTGCTTTGGATTCTGTGTCTCCCTCTCTCTCTGACCCTCCCCTACTTGTGCTCTGTCTCTCTCTCTCTTTCTCAAAAATAAATAAACATTAAAAAAATTTTAAGAAACAAGAAAACAAATGCTCTGATTGCTATAATCAATATGTTTTGTACACACTCGTGCAACAGTGCACACATGTGGCACGGCCAGCTAACATCTCTTTGCTCACTGCTATGGAACCAAAGTGCAGTGAGCTTCTTCTGGCTACGACTATAGAAAATCAACTTATTCCAAATCCAAACACAATCTAGAGAACCACATGTGATCATTTTTTGCCCTCCACACCCCCCCCGCCTTTTTTGTAACTATATCACGGCTTCGGGGTGAGTATCTTTTGGAAGGTCCCCAAAGGTTCTGCTGCTTTTGCAAAGCATGCTGGGGGAGTTGCCAAAGTCAGGGACCCAAGGGAACTAGCCCAACCCAAAAGAACAAGAGGTTGTGACGGACCCTGCAGCGTTTCAACCTGGTATTAAAAGAACATTCCAGCAGTTTGAGAAAGGGAGAGGTTAGAGCAGAACATGAAAGGAAATATTGTTTCAGCTACGAAGAAGACAAGAGTCCAACTCTCACTCTAAAGACTCATGTGGAAGAACAAACTTGGACAGGGAAGTGAGTGAGGGCAAAGGTAAATGAATAAACTGCAGAAATGAGACGCCACTCAGCTCCTCAGGTATCCACGGATCCCACCTCTGAGTCTGAGGGAAAGTGTTTCCACAGAGACGTTCGTACTTCCCGGCTTCACCGAGTCACAGCCCTTGGCTATCTGTACTCGGGTTTCCAAAACACTTGACATCAACCTTCTACCATAAAACACTCCAGGAAACGCTTGGAGTGGGGAGGCAACGGAAGACAAATGTTTTTCTCTACTCAGAGGTGGAATTCTGGGAAGCTAAGCACTCCAGTTTTAGGTGACAGATTTTGGCATCACAGCATTTGAAATGAAAATACAAAATTTCCCCATGTGGAACGTAGTTTGTTTGGTTGGTGTTTTTTAAGTCTTCTCTCGGAGACAACCCTTTCGGTTAGACATTAGAGGAGGTAATATAAGGAGAAACAGAAGACAGGACTTAAACAGCTAGGAGTTTTGTTTTGTTTTGTTTTTTAAAGAAGTTCCAGGTTTACCATGACTGGTGTAGCAAAAGTGTATAGTGGGTTGAACAGTGACCCCCCCCAAAATATGTCCATGTCCCAGAACCTGTGAGTGGGGCCTTATTTGGAAACAGGATCTTTGCAGTTATAATTAAATAAAGGATCTTGAGATGACACCATGCAGGATTGTCTGGTGGGTCAAAAACCCACCGATAAATGTCCTCTGAAGAGAGGCACAGAAAAAAAGATAGACGTGAACAGGGTGGTGATAGATACTGCTGGGGGTCAAGGAACACCTAGAACTGTCAGAGGCTAGAGGAGACAAAGAAGGATTCTTTCCTAGAGACTTCAGAGGGAGCTGCTGACACCTTCGTTTAAGAATTCTGGCCTCCGGAGCTGTGAGAGGACACATTCCTGTTGTTTTAAACCACCCAGCTTGTGGTCATTTGTCATGGCAGACCCAGACAATGACTACAGGCAGTTGCCTGAGTGAGTTATTCTCAGTATTAATACGTGAGTGTAGACAGCCCAGCAGTAGTGAGCAATGAAGTGCCTCACTGGGGTCCTGCTGTCACAGTGTTACCGCGTAACAGCTCTGTGACCGCGGGCATGTTACTGAATCTCTCCCAGCCCCCGTTTCCTCATACGTAAAAGTGACCGTGCGCTGAGACTAAGTGAAGTAACCCATGTAAAACTCTTAGCACAGCATTTGGCACATTGAAGGTATTCACTAGACGTGAGCTCTCATCAGTATGTAGCAGAAGAAAAAGGAAAGCTTTTCTTTCTAACAGAAAACCACAGCCTGCTTAGAAGCAATCCCCATAATCGACCGTGGCAAAAGCTGTGAGGTATCTAGAAGATACTCTGCCCTGGAGAAAGAAGCACACGGTTTTCTCAACCGGGCTCTGTCCTGTGGAGCCATCAGAGAAACACTCGGGAGGACAGCAAACAAGATGCCAGCTCCCAGCCTCGGATGACCCCAAGAGAAGAATGATGGGCCAGAATGAGCACACCCAAGTTGAACAGAGATTAAGTGTAACATAACTGGTTTTGGTTCAAAGAGTCAATTCCGTAAGTATAGCCAATGCGAGATCCAGGGGACGGGTAGGCAGATTTTAAAGGCGGATTCACCATTAGTTCATTATAGGCCAAAAGCCCCAGGTGGTTAACAAAAATAAATAAGAGACTTAGTTATAACATGATGGACATCCAAGGCTGTCTATAGAGAAGAATAAGGGAAAACGGTAAATGGAAGCTGAAGAAGGGGAATGTTTTGTGATTAGAGAGAGATCTCCGAGAAAAGGCCTTACGGTCTGTAGTGGGCTCTCCATTATCCAGACGTCTGCACAGAGAGGCTAGAATTAACATTAAAAAACCCAAATCTCTCTCTCTTTTCTAATGTTTATTTATTTTTGTGAAACAGCGTGAGCAGGCGAGGGGTAGAGGCGGTGGGGACAGAGGACCCAAAATGGGCTCTGGGCTGCCAGCAGGGGACAGTCCGACGTGGGGCTCGACCTCACAAACCACGAGATCACCACTGCGCTGAAGTCAGATGCTCAACCAACTGAGCCACCCAGGCGCCCCAACCCAAGTCTCTTGCTTGCCACTGCCCTCTACATGGGTGTGTCTGTGGCCCCAGTGGACAAAGGGACATCACTCTTAAATCTATAGAGGACAGTGCTATACAAGGCAAGCGGGTTGGAACAGACAACCATTTGTTTTTATCTAAAACCAGGGCTCCTGGATTCAAAGAACTAAAACAGGATGTGACTGAAACTGAGGCAGCGTACTTCCCCACCCCCATGCCACGCCAACGGGCACACTCATCGTGCTGCCAGAGATAACAATCAGACTTTGGGTTTGTGGGAGAACAAACCCTGCCACGTCTGCTCCCAGCTGAGATACAGCTTAGTGAATGTGGAGACTCGCCTCCAGGCTGCCTTTGGCCTTGAAAAGTATGGAAGGAAAATCCTCCTCTGTGACGGCGGTGAATCCATGACTTTGACTTTATTCTCCATTTGTCACACTTCAGCCATTTCTGTGCACAGCCAAGGGTGCAGGCTGCCCTTCTCCGAGGCTTACGGCACAGGGGGAAGTAACCTGGGTAGGTAGCTCGAAGGTCGTGAACACCCAGAACTGAGCTGTACCAAGACATGGAGGCAGTTGGCAAGGTAGGCCACTCCACCATTTTCTTGTCTGCTCCATTCTTGTCTGCTAGAGCAGACAGATGCAAGGCATTACGTCTAAGTGCAACTGACCCAGACGTTTTGGCCTTTTATTAGACAGGTATGATATGGCTGCTGCCTGGATGAAATGAAAAGTTCCACAGCAAGGAGAATGAAAGGAAAGTGGGTTTTGAGCCCTATCTAGCGGCCTGATTTGTTTATGGTAAGTATGGTAGGCTGAAAAGTGCACCCCCCCACCCCCCAAACTCATGTCCATCCAGAGTATCAGAATGTGACCTTAGTTGGAACTAGGGTCTTTGGGGCGCCTGGGTGGCTCAGTCAGTTAAGCGTCTGACTCGATTTTGGCTCAGGTCATGATCAGACGGTTTGTGAGTTTGAGCCCCACGTCGGGCTCTGCGCTGACAGTGTGGAGCCTGCTGGGGAGTCTCTCTCTCTCCCCCTGTCTCTCTACACTTCCACCACTATCTCTGTCTCCCAAAATAAGTAAATAAGCTTAAAAAAAAAAAAAAAGAATGGGGTCTTTGCAGATGTAATTACGTTAAAGATAAAATCACACTGGATTAGGATGGGCTCTACATCCAATGACCGGTATTCTTGTAAGAAGGCCATGTAAAGATGCAGAGACACACAGGAAAGAAGGCCATGTGATGAAAGACAGAGAGATTAGAGGGACGCAACCACAAGCCGAGGACTGCCAAGGACTGCCAGCAGCCACTGGAAGCAAGGGAGAGGCATAGGACAGATTCTTCTGTCAGAGGCGCCAGAAGGAAACAACCCTGCCCATACTCGGATTCTGACCGTCTGGCCTCCTGAACCGTAAAAGCATAAATTTCTGTTGTTTTTAATCACTCAGTTTGTGATAATTTGTTACTGCAGCCCTAGGAAACCATCACAGGAAGCAAAAAAATCTAGGCTGAAAAGATTCTCTCTGAGTAGAAAGAGGAAAGAGAGTTGGGGTTTCACAAGTAGCCCGGACCGCAGTGAGCCCTGGGAGGGCCGCAGGCGGGGTGTGGCAGAACAGAGCTCTCTCCGTGGGGCAAGAAGACTGGATCCTGAAACCCTAGGTTCTCAACTTCTGCAAAGGTCCCTTCATGAGCGGGAGAAAGACCACATCCACTCTGAAGGAGCTTTGCAGGTTCAGGGGAGAGCCAGCGTCAGCTCTGGCCACCGGAGCACAGAGGGCTGTTCCTAAATGCTGCTTCAGGAAAACCCCTAGGACCTCCATACCATCAAAAGACGATCACGTCAGATTAGAATGGAATTTCCCACCAGCCCCAAGGAAATGGGCGCAGAATCAGATTTAAGATCCAAAATGTGACATTAAACACTTGCATTTATAGAACAATATGCATATTCCCTGGGAGGGTTTTCAAGGAGACAACGTTCAAATAATCTTTACCAGTGAACCCTTTGGGGGTGTCTTTCTCATCCACCAACCAGAGAAACCCCCAAGGGATTTTAAGAGAGATAGACAGACAGTTACGATACTCAGTCACTTACCTTTCTTGGAAGCTAAACCAGTTTCCTTTACACTATTCACATAGAGCCTTCGAACGCCATCTTCTTCCACAGAGGAAAGGGAAAAGCCTGGAAAACACAAAGACAGAATGGTAGGGCTCACACCTTCCGAATGTTTGCCAAACAACACGAAATACCTGCTGTGAACTAAGTATGTTCAATGTTTTTGGTTACAGTTTGGAGCAATTGTTTTTTCCTTGTTCGTATTATTTTACAAAGCACACAAAAAAATGTATTTTTAGATCACTCTAAAAAAGCCACTACTTGCAAAAATTAACATTACCCGGTACATCTCTCCTCACACCACCTACCTATCAACCCAAATGGAAGAAAATTATCTTGTTTTACCTTGCTTGCTAGCAAATGCCACAGTTTTATTTTTTCCATTGTCTCCTCCACAGTGCAAACGGGATGATTAGCATATCTCAACTGGGTCCTTCGGCTTTTTGCAGCCAATCTTTGTCCTAAGATATGTTACACCTGAACAACTATATGGTATGTGTCCAGCCATATGTATTGCTATATGGACACCGAGTTTAATTTAATAAATCTTTGCATAGGG
Source organism: Panthera tigris (assembly GCF_018350195.1). NCBI lineage: Eukaryota > Metazoa > Chordata > Mammalia > Carnivora > Felidae > Panthera > Panthera tigris. The sequence continues at coordinate 13,695,248 of NC_056668.1, read as the reverse complement.
GGATTAAGTACTGACTTACTTTACAAATCTTATTTTATACTGAAATTCATTGATTGCACATTCTACTAGAGTGTGATCATAAGATTATCTTATACTTGTCCAGGCTTCCAGAGCCCAAAGCTCATTAGCTAATCAATCTTGGGCTTGCTACATCCTTCGGAAAAAAAGGCAGAACCAGACCCTGAGTTTCCAGGTGGTTTGGGGATCTGAGGGGCTTCTAATTCCGTGGCCACAAGCCCTGGGCACCTCAGTTTCTAGACATTCTCATTACAACTCTTTTCTGATCAGGGCGACTGGCTGGCTCAGTCAGTGGAGCATCCAACTCTTGATCTCAAGGTCATGAGTTCCAGCCCCAAGCTGGGCACAGAGATTTTTATTACCTTTTTAATGTAAATTTATTTATTTTGAGAGAGGGTGAGACAGTGCAACAGGGGAGGGGAGAAAGAAAGAGAAAGAGAGAGAAAGAGAGAGAAAGAGAGAGACAGAGAGAGAGAATCCCAAGAAGGCTCGGTGGAGAGCCCGACACGGGGCTTGATCTCACAAACTGTGAGATCATGACCTGAGCTAAACTCAAGAGTCGGGAGGCTTAGCAAACTGAGCCACCAGACACCCCGAGATTACTTAAAAGTCTTTTCTGATCTGTTATCTCCTTTCCCTCAAGTAAGAGACTGTGGCAAACACCCCGAAAAGAGCAATCAGAATGAATGCAGTTGTGAAGATACGACATAATTTCAGGTCTGGGAGAAGAATAATCCCCTAATATAGGTAGTTACCTTAAGGGTGAAGGCAGAAAAAAAATCACAGTGCTTTTGAAGAGCAAATAAGCAAATAACAACAAAACTGAATAATAAATTACAGGACTGAGACCCAGGGAGTCATCAAGACTTTGCAGGCCGTGTCATAACGAACATGGGTTTTTCTGTTTAGTTTACAGGATCAGGAAATAGATACCCACACTTAGGCAAAACTACCAACTGTCTTCGCCCACTACAGTATCATAACTCCCTCAGATGGGGAAACACAGGCCATACCCTGAGGACTTTCTGGTCTTTATTTGACTCTTACTTTGAATTCCATTCTTATAGCAACTTGTAACGTTCAGATTATGTTTCAAGAAGACCCACTCAAATCGGGGCCCCTGGGTGGCTCAGTTGGTTAAGCGTCTGACTTGATTTCGGCTCAGGTCATGATTCGTGAATTCGAGCCCCATGTTCGGATCTATACTGACAGTGCGGAGCCTGCTTGGGATTCTCTCTCTCTCTCCCCCTCTCTCTCTGTCCCTACCCTGCTCGTGCCCTCTCTGTCTCTCAAAATAAACTTTAAAATAAAAAAAAAAGAAGAAGAAGAAGAAGACCCACTCAAGTAAAAATAATTTTATACATGAGCTAATTAAGTGATATTAGCCCTAACACAGGTTTATCTATTTGCATTTCAGTAGAGAATTTCTCTTATCTGTTAGAGTAGATGCAGAATCAGGGGCAATGCCAAGAGAAAGAATGGATACAAATTCATTAAAATATAGGCATTTCCTTTCTGAAATGCTGAGTTTCTGTCAAGTTTTGAGACCACATTTCTTTTTCTATTAAAACAAGTGAGCAGGGGCACCTGGGTGGCTCAGCTGGTTGGGCGTTTGACTCTTGAGATCAGTTCGGGTTGTGATCTTGTGGCTGTGAGATCAAGCCCCATGTCGGGCTCTGTGCTGAACGTGGAGGCCGCTTGGGATTCTCTCTTTCTCTCCCTCTCCCTGACCCTCCCCAACTCTTTCTCTCTCTCAAAATAAATAAACATTAAAAAAAAAAAAGTGGGCAAATGACAAGGTGCCAGGGGACAGGATCAGAAGATGCCAGGAGAGGTGACAGTTGAAAGCCTGATACAAACCACATGAGGCCAAAATCAGTGGAGATGGCTGAACTATTCCTTTGCCCCCTTCCCTCTTTTCTTGGTCTATTTTTTTTTTTTAAATAATCAAAAGATAATAACAAGGACTACAAGTGACTATGAGATTGGTGCTGGGCAAGCATGGCTCTGAGAAAGAGATCAGACCCCTCTAGTTGGTGGGAAATCTCTGTGACAGGACTGCTGAAGAAAGCTTTTGCAATAAGTTTTCTGGAAGTTCATTCAAGGGAAGCCAACATTCACAAAGGGAAACGGCACTTCGGCTCTGCACTGGAATTCATATTGGAAGACACCTGTTGGGGGGTCAGGCAAACAGGACCCCCTCCCAGCATTCAGAAAGGCAGCTCTCCCCACGCTCAGCTACACAGCACACACTACCTCGGGCTCCCAGAGACTCAGGGAGCAGCCTCCATTTCGAGATGCCAGTAATGTGCCCACGCAGGGGAGGGGGATTACAGCCATCTCCTAAATTAACACATGTAAGGAAAATATTGTATATCCTACAGTTGGATTATTTTGAGATCACTGGAAAACACAGTAATTTTGACAGTTTTTTTCTTCCTTTCAAATAGGATAGCAACAATCTAATTCCCAGCCAATAAACGTAACATAGCCCCAGATGACTGCCAACAGGAGGCAGAGGGAGTTATTCAAAATAAACCCAACTTAACCCACCAGGAGGAGGCACCACGAGCGGCAATAATGCTCTCAAGAATGAAAGGAAGTGATTAAAACTAAGAAGAGAAACCAAGAAGACAAACGCCTGTGATGAGCAACCAGAAGATCCCTCATACTAAAATCTATAACCAAGGAAAAGTCATGGCGTCATCAGAAACAGCAGGGGAGTACTCAAAACCAGATTCCAGGATACAGGGAAATTCAGCAAATAGGACAAGTGTGGACACCTCTGATAGAAATGGTACATGTGACCAAAAATGCAACAGCAGAAGTCCCCGTAGAAGAAGGAATGTTCACTTGCTGCAACGATGCATCCTTTACTTCAAGGCAGCCTGGGGGTCATGCTTAGTCTATCTCATAACTCTGTGAACTAATTTCAACAATCAGTTCAGGTTGAGATGCAGGGAAGGGCGACTGAGAGAGATTAAGGAAGGGCCAAATCTTGGGGCGCCTGGGTGGCTCAGTCGGTTGAGTGGCCGACTCTTGTTTATGGCTCAGATCATGATCTCGAGGCTCATGGGTTTGAGCTCCACATAGGGCTCTGCACTGACAGTGTGGAGCCTGTTTGGGATTCTCTCTCTCCCTCTCTCTCTGCCTCTCCCCTGCTCATTCTCTCTCTCTCTCAAATAAATAAACAAAAAAAAAAAAAAAAAAAAAAAGAAAAGGAAGTGTCAAATCTTTCCACTGGTTCAGTCAGTTGGATTATTAAGCCCTATTTTCGTCCCTAAAGTGTTCTAAAATAGAAGACAGCATGTAGTTTGTGTTTGGATTTTTGTATGTTGGTATATGCCAGTAACTTATATATATACTGCACTGTATATATATTGAGCTCAATATACGGCAGGAAGCCAGACTTGAGTGGGTGCTAACGTTAAATACTGCTGAGCTGAATTTAGAATCCTTGGTAGTTCTGGGGGCACCTGGGTGGCTCAGTTGGTTAAGCCCCCGACTCTCAATTTCGGCTCAGGTCATAATCTCACTGTTCATGAGATCGAACCCTGCATCGGGCTCTGTGCTGGCAGCAAAGGGCCTGCTTGGGATCCTCTCTCTCTGCCCCTCCCCTGCTCAAGTGCTCTCTTGCTCTCAAAATAAATAAATAACCTTAAAAAAAAAGAATCCTTGGGGATACCTAGTTGGTTAAGCATCTGACTTCAGCTCAGGTCATGATCTCGCAGTCCTTGTGTTCAAGCCCCGCATCAGGCTCTGTGCTCACAGTTCGGATCATGGAGCCTGCTCCGGATTCTCTCTGTCCCTCCCCCACTTATGCTCTGTCTCTCTCAGAAATTAAAAAAAAAAAAAAAAAAAAAGAATCCTTGATAGTTCTGAGGTCAGAGGCAACCAAGTAAGTCTCTTAGGATGGGGGACTCTTTAACTTCTCCGTCAATACGCTGTTGGAACACCTTCCACCAGCATGAACTGGGCGCTCAGAATAAATGGTTTTGCTGAGGTTATTAGCCACACATAGCAGGCTCTAGAAAGTGAAGTCCAAGAATCAGCACCATTGGTGACTGATAGTAACGTAGACAGAAACTGAGATTAAGCACTGTGAGCACAGCCGTTAGACAATGGCACACCTCCAAGCATGAGCTTTGAGAGTTTACAAAAGCAGTGGCGGTCCACGACAGACTGTTAAAACAAAACAAAACACCCTGCTTCTTTACCTCAGATATTTTGAGAAGTACTGTTGACAATACTTTCTAGGGTGATGCCTGAGGTGCTAAAATACCTTCAGGGTGGAAATGTAAATGGGGTCTGTGAGCGCTTGAGTCGATAGAAACATATAAAAAGTATAGCTTTTTTTTTAGAGATTTTTTTTTTATGTTTTATTTATTTTTGCGACAGAGAGAGACGGAGCATGAATGGGGGAGGGGCAGACGGAGAGGGAGACAGAATCACAGCAGGCTGCAGGCACTGAGCTGTCAGCCTGAAGCCCGACATAGGGCTCGAACCCACGAACCGTAAGATCATGACCTGAGTCGAAGTTGGACGCTTAACCAACTGAGCCACCCACACGCCCCAAAAGCATAGCAGCTTTATGCCCAGTTCCCGAGTCCAAGCACCCGTCAATCTTACAGTTTCATTCCAAGACCTTGAAATTCAGCCCTGTCTTGCTTCTTGCTACTTAAAGAGAAAAGGATAACTGTCACGGTGCATCTCACTTTGGAGAAGCCAGACACTTAAGTTACAGCACTGCCACCAACTACTGCTTTAATTACCAAGGTCACGCTTCCGATGCATAATAAGCCTTCTGTAGACGTTTATCCTCTGCCATCAAAAAACATCCTCTGGGTGTATGATGTCTTTAGTTTCAAGGTCAAGAAGTAAACAGCATGAAGGTGCAACGCAAGTGACCAGGGTCCAAAATGAGGTTCTCTTCATTAGGCCAAATACCCTAAGGAATGTTCAGAGATGAAGAGTAGTGGCCTGTGGGAGCGACTATCCTGCTGGTCAGTGAAAGTTCTGAAGATGCTCAAATGCTAAGAAGCCAAATTAACTTAATTCAGAGAGAAACCGTAAATGAGCAAAGACGGTAAGCTCCATGTGTCTGCATCAGGCTTTCTGGTTCTCTTCCTTCCCACAAATAGCAGGGCTAGAGTCCCCTTGCCCCTTGGGGGCAGGCGGGGCCAGGGGACTGGCTTTGACAATAAACTGTGAGGCCACCAGCACCGGGCTCACAGCGCCTTCTCTCTTCCCCTCCGCCAAGAGACAGACAACGCCCCAGGCGGCCGCTGCAGGCCTGTGTCAGAGAGTGAGGGTAACATAGAGTCAAGCCAAGCCACAAAGGAGGCACGGTGAATTCAGGAAGCCCATTTCACTGTTCTGAGCCACCTCGGCCAGCCTCGCCACTCCTGACTAATATCACCGTCTGGATTTCCCCTCGTGGTTTCCTCAAGCACCAACTCCACTGCTATTCAAATCATACAGTGTGATGCTAAGCAGTCTGGGACATATGAAGGGACGACATATTCGGCTACGCCAGAATGCAGACAACTGTGTAGAAAACCATCAACACGGCAAACCTGTTATTCTTTCAAAGGTCTGCTTATAAGTTTGGCCCCTGGCTGGCCATCCGGGAACTTGGATTTTGGGTGGGTTCCCAACACCCTGACGAGACTCACCGGGCCTAAAATTTGTACAAACGATATGGCTGACGCCGAACTCCAGCTTTCCCCTGCTGGGAGCCTGAAACTTTGGTACATGCTAGGTAGAGTGCGTCTACATGACTGGGCACTGAGTCTCCAACAAACTTCCCCGCTAGACAACACCCCACGTGCACTGTCCCAGCTTGTTGCTGGGGGAATTGAGGACGTCCCGTATGACCGGGGAAGGACTCTTGGAAGCTTGCACCCACTTTCCTCAGACCTCACCCCATGTGCCTTTTCCCTTTATTGATGCTGTTATTATAGCTTCTCTGTAATAACTCACAGTCATGACCAGGACGATCTCCTGAGTCCTATGCGTCCTCTTAGTGGATCAGCAAACGTAGGGGTGGTCTTGGGGACCCCCAGCACAACACCGAAATAAGTTCTTTTTACATTATTTGTGGAGGAAGGGAGAATAATGAGTATGTTTGAGGAAGAGGAGTGTGAAGGGATCATTTCTTCATTACTAGGGTATATCATACTATAATCTATTCCCGATACACGCATTTCCTATTTACGACAGAACCCCAGTGACCCAAAGTTATGAAATTTAACCCCAATGATTAAAGCTATGAAGTTTAGGCTGAAGTCTGCATGGTACCCACAGTAAATCTCTTCCCTTCCCCCCCCCACCCTCCCAGTTTGGCCGCTGTGTATATAGCACAGAAGCCAGATGTGCTATCTGTTTTAAATAGGCCCCAAAGACGTTTTACTGAATTGTAAGTAAGTGCCTGTTTACACAGGAATTGCTTTAACTTGAGAAACACCAAAGATCAGAGAAAAATAAACATACCATAATTATCACTGGCTGTATCTGACTTCTCAATCTGGATGTTCTGAGTGACTTTTGGACAAATTTCAATTTCTTTGTACAGCTGAAAAATGACAAAGAGTCTGATTAGGATTGCATTACAAATATCTTATTAGGAATAGACATCATTTTGTAAGTCTATTTTTTCACAATTGATACTTGGAAGTAAATTCTCATCACATCACAGCCTTTTTACTGAACCAAACCCAGTAAAAGTCAAAAGAGAAATTTAAAATGCACGCTCCCAAACTTGGCTACCGTTCCAGTTTCTAAATAATGTCTCTTCCCTTTCTAGATCTCTCACAGACCTGAAAACTATTGCTAAAGTAACCAAAAATCTCCAGTACTGGGGAAAGAAATCATTAAAATCAGAAAGAGGCTATAAAAATCTTGATAAGGGGGCGCCTGGGTGGTTCAGGCGGTTGAGTATCTGACCTCGGCTCAGGTCACGATCTCACGGCTTGTGAGTTCGAGCTCCGCATCAGGCTCTCTGCTGTCAGTGCAATGCCTGCTTTGGATCCTCTGTCTACCACCCCCTCTCTCTTCCCTTCCCCTATTCTCTCTCTCTCTCTCTCTCTCTCAAAAATAATAAGTAAACATTAAAAAAAAAAAAAAAGATCTTGACAAGGGATTCCTAGAAATAGGAGAAGTTTCTGTTCACATGCCATTTTGCCCTAAAGATTCATAGTAGCACAAATAGGTGCCGACAAAGAATAGCATTGAAACAGATAATAATTTATATAAATGGAGGAGATTCTCTTTTAGCCACTGGATTATACCAAGTTAGCTAGAAAACTAAGGCACATAAATTAATCAATTCTCTAGAAACCCAAGAAAGCCGCGGGGGGGGGGGGGGTACGGGGAGGGGCGGGAAAGATAACAGAAAGCTGTAGTTCGCATATCAGAAACTTTACTTCGATTTAATTTAATTCACTTTCATATGTCTACAACAATCAGCATCATGGACAATAACTTATGAAGGTTTTCTCAGCTGTCCATGTGCCACACAAGTGTCATTCCATTCAACAAGCAAGGGAATAAGGCTGGAGAGGAAGCACTTTGCTAAAGGTTTTAAGGGCAGAATGGGCAGAACAGGGATTTGAACCCAGGTCTCGCTGGCTCCAGAGGTCAAGTTCTCTCCACTATACGGCAATGCCTGGTACACCACCTCCAGGTGGCGCTGAGAGGTACCACAACTTCTTAGGTAAGCAGGACAAAGGCCATTTCCAAAGATTATGATAAAAATTCCAAAACAAATAAATGTGTCAAAGCTCATATGGAACTGGAAAACTGTCATTCAGTTTTGAAATGAAAAACTCTGGTGCCAAGGTCAATAACAGAAGGCTGTGCTTTAGTACGAAAGAGAAGTCTTGGTGGTTATTGAAACTTGCTCGCACCTCTGACCACACAGTCATTCACCCAGAAATAACGTAATTCAGGCAAGTAGAAAAGAATGGTAGTTTCTTTCTCTTCACTTTCTTAGGGAGGCTGACAGGTGGAAGAAGGAGCCTTGGAAAGAGGCTGCTAGAATAGAAAGGGGAGCAGAGTCCTGGGAACAACGACCACACAGCCCAGATCCTCTAGAACATCCTAATTTAATGCAACTTCCGCCAAATGCAATGTGTTAGGGGTGTCATTTCATGTGGGTTTTTTTTTCCTTTTATACTTCAGAAAAATGTTCATACGAATAAATTCTGCAATCAGAAGAAATCAGTTGTGAAACTGATCTTTAGTTCAGAAAATGCAGTTACCAAAGTTATAAATACCAAATATAATAAAGTTTTATGCAATATTTTAGGACGCCACGGAATGTGCAATAAATGCTATGCACTGTTTCCTTCAAATTACTTTGAGCCTCAGTTTTACTTTTTACAAATTTCCTCGAGAGTCAAACTCTTACCCTAGGTGGCAGTATATCACTGTTGCAATCATCTCCAGAAAGTTCCTAATGTTTGCCACAGATCCAGGGGGAATACAGCTTTGTGAATAATCTTTCCCATTCTCTCATAATATTGCCTCTTACTTTTCTTTGGAACGGTGTGAAAGCTGTTGTGTCTTTTACCAGCCCCAGACAATACCTAAGTGTGATCTAGATATAAGCCCCTTGGCCACAGTGTGTTCTCAGAGTGGTTAGACTAAAATTGTGTTTAGTAAAAAACACTAATAAAAACATAAAATCTCAAGAAGGATATGCACTTTAAAATATATTTTTTCAATGCAACTACAATCCCTATCTGAAACTAGAAATGCTGAAATTTCATAGGTGTTATATAAACATCTTTAACAGCAAAACGTCAGACGCGTTCCCTTTATTTTATTAAGTCAATGATGTGTCACATTTTCCTTCCCTTTTTTTTTAATGTTTATTTATTTTGAGAGAGAGAGAGAGAGAGAGAGCACGCAGAGGAGGAACAGAGAGAGAAGGAGAGAGAATCCCAAGCAGGCCCCGCACTGCCAGCACAGAGCCCAATGTGGGGCTCAAACCATGAACCCTGAGATCACGACCTGAAATGAAATCAAATCTGATGCTTACCCAACTGCGCCACCCAGGTGTTCCTTTCCTGCTTCTCAAAGAGCAGATTAAAAGATCATCAGATTTAAGAACAAACTTGATTGCCAGGCATTCGAGTTATCATGAAGTCAGGATCATGTCTCACACATCTCCGCTGGGTGCCCTGGTCCAAGCCAGCATCACCCGCTGCCCCAATTACAACGCACTAACCCCCTGCTCTTTCTCAGCAACTTCTCTTGTGCCCTGTGGTCCATTGGCCATGTGGCACATGTTCTACGGACACAGAGCCACAGTGAGCCTACTAAAACAGAAGTCAACCAGTGTCCTTCTTCCTCCGGGGTTTCCCCTCTCATGTAGGCCCTACATGGCCCATCCTGCTCCCCTCCTCCCTCCTCTCTTGCAGCCTCACCCCCTCTCCAGCCACTGACCCTCCTCACACACAAGAAAACAACCTCCACCCTCGCCATCCGCCCCCTGCCAGGGCCTCACCCAGCTTTGTTCCCTTAGCCTAGAATACTTTCCTCCAAAATACCTCTACGACTCACTCTCTCACCTCGCTCTGTTCACACATCAACCCAAACACAGCTAAAGGGGCAGAACACTCTGTTTTTGGATGCCCCACCTCTCTTTCCACTTGACCTAACCTTTTCTTTCCAAGCTCTTCACATCCTCTGAAATACTGCACGGTTACATGTCATTATGCAAAAAATCTACATATTTTTGTATGTCTCCACAAACTTGAGTGTGGGTTCCACAAGGAGTAGAGATTTTTTTCATTTTCGTTCCTTTTAAGTAGGCATATGCCCAATGTGGGGCTTGAACTCATGACCCTGCGATGACGAATCACATGCCCTGTGGGCTGAGGCCGGCCAGGTTGCCCCGAGGAGTAGGGATTTTTGATTGTGTATCCCAGTGCCCAGAACAGGCACAGTGGTGCCAGGCACACATAAATGCTAAATAAATATTTGCTGGATGAGTAAATAAATCAATTGACCAGTGTTTCTGCAAGCTCTTTATTCCCACCTGTCACTTTAAGAAAAACCCATTGAATAAGGGTCTTGAAAAGCCAGTGCCTCCCTATTCATTATCAATCCATCGATGGGGCCTAACAATTAACCAAATACGAAAAAAAGTGGCCAAACAGGTACCACTTCTATTAAAACATAACCAGCAGAGCAGATAAGTAGACGACCGACTAGTCATGGTCATTCACAAGCAAGAGGATCCCCTAACCCACCAAAGATACATCCTAGACCCCTCAAAGCTTTCAAATCTAATACACACTTTTCCTAATAACTACAGACTTTACTATTAAAGAATGTCTGGTAAAACAGTGTCAGAGAATAAAACATATCAGGACAGCCATCTATGAATGAGTTGCTTACAAGGAAACAGCTTCATACGTGTGTGAGTTTCGCTAGTCTGTCAAAAATAAAATGGAGGTGGGCTACAGAAACTAATCGACCGTGTATGGTCTGATGCTTATTCAGTAAGGGTCAATAACCTGAAATCTGCAAACTCTCAAAAAGCCTCCAGGAACGCTGTGTGTTCAGACACCCCCTGCCTCGGAATGACATTAGAACAAGTTTAATGGCCTATATGGGGGATTGGAAGCCAGGGACCCCTGGGTAGAATCCAAGGGGTCTGTGAACTTCAATGGTGGGGGAAAAAAATGCCATCTTTATATCCACTAACCTGTAACTGAAACTTAGCATTTCCTTCAATCATAAATAAATGTAGGCAACGAATACAACAGTACTGGCAGTGACTATGACCTTGTCACCAGTAAAAATCATGGTTGTTCCCCAATCACATTCAGGCTGCTGCCAGTACTTCAAAACAGTAGTAGCTAGCGGATCTCCCGCTAGGTCTTATTATTTAAGGAGCCAATAAATAAGCACATGTATTATCTATAATTGTAAAAATATCTTGGATAACTATTGCAACATAATTATGCCATAGGTGATCCTATGTGTTTTATTTCGTGCAACTGAAAACAGTAATCTGAGAAGGGAGCGTGAAGCTTTGCCAAGTTGCCCAAGGTATTCCTAAGAACAAAAGTGAAGAAACTTGGTAAAAGCAGAGATGTGAATAAGCAATACTCACTTGCAATCTGAACGATAAAATGAACGAGCCTATGGCATTCGCTTCCTCAGGGACCTCTGAGCTGGAGACCTTTTGCAAAGAGCAGGAAAGATGCCATGCTCTCTTTGCATTTTAGACTCTTTAAAAAAAATTGTGATGAGAACATCTGTCCGGCAATTGCAGATACACACAGACCAAGGTTGGTGCGCCTCAGTCTCCTACACCAGATGAGCCACCCAATGGCCAAGACTCAAAAATAATAAGCGCGTCAAGATAATTTCAAAAGACATGTCTCAAGTCCCTACTATGTGTGAAATAGGAGGGCCATGGAAGTCGGTTAGAGGCAACATATGAAAGTCTTAACCACCAAGATGCAAACATACCGGTGGTCAAAGAGCTATCCCAGTCTAATCAGCCCCGCACTTTCCTTTTTTTAAGTAAGGAAAAGGGTTTTCTTTCCTCTGCTCAGAGGGAACAAAGTCAGGGCTCTGCCCCATGCCAGCCAGAGGAAAAAAAATAAATCAGCTACTCTCTCTGTTAAAAGCTCCCTCTCCTGTTAACGCTTAATTGTTCAGGCGATGGTTGAAAATAGACTCATCATTTTGATCTTTCATGGATTACATCACATGGAAAAGTGCGACAAACACCCTCCCCCTCCTATTTATTAGAAACACTTAACGGGGCACGAGGGAACATTTTAGGATGATAGAAACGTTCTAAAGTAGGACTGCAGTGGTGGAAACATGATGGTATGGTGAAACCTCACTGAATTGTGTGCTTAAAAACTGGTGAGCTTTAGGGGCACCTGGGTGGCTTAGCCGGTTAAGTGGCCAACTTCAGCTCAGGTCATGATCTCGTGGTCTGTGAGTTCGAGCCCCGCATCGGGCTCTGTGCTGACAGCTCGGAGCCTGGAGCCTGCTTCGGATTCTGTGTCTCCCTCTCTCTCTGACCCTCCCCTGCTTGCTCTCTGCCTCTCTCTCAAAAATAATAAACATTAAAAAGATATTGGTGAGCTTTATCGCATATAAAGTAAACGTCAAAAAGAGTTGACTGAAAACAAAATTCCCTATTAAATTTTAAATCACGCTTCTCCTTTTCAGAAAGAGACTATGCGGGTTCAAGTTTTCAATTCTGCTTTCTGTGGTGCAACCATGTCTGAAGTCATCCTGTTATCATTCACGTATCCACGGCCAGCAGCTCGGTGGCCCCCAGAGGAATGACTAAGTGCAGAGAGAGAAGAACAAATTCTAAGATAGAGGCGCCTTGCTCCCAAATTGTCTCTTTCCTGGAACTGAAAACTATACCACTCGGCTAACAAAGAAGAGCTTGTTACTGTGTTATTTCAATGACAACCCTTTACTGAGCATCTATTATGTGCACTAGTATCTCTCATCTTTGCAAAATCCTAGAAATTAAGCCCAGTTGACCCTTGAGCAACGTGGGTTTGAGTTGCATGGGTCCACTTTTCCAGAGTTTTGTTTTGTTTTGTTTTTTACAGTTACTGCAAATGTATTTTCTCTTCCTTAGGACTTTCTTAATAACATTTTCTTCTCTCTAGTTTACCTGATTCTAAGAGTACAGTACCTAATGCATGGAACATGCCAACTGTGTGTTCACTGACTGTTATTGTCATCTGTGAACTTCCAGTCAACGGTAGGCTATTAGTAGTTAAGTGTCGGGGGAGTCAAAAGCTGTACATGGATTTCTGACTGTGCAGGCGGTTAACACCCCCAACCCCCGCGCTGTTCAAGGTCAACTGTCTTAGCACATCTTTTGCCAATATCACAAAATTCGTAAGCAACGGGGCCGACATAAAACTCATCTCTAGTTTAGAACCCAAGTCTCATAATGAAACCCAAACATACCTAAATGTCCCCAGGCACCTATATAAATACAATTACAAAAGACTGGGACATAGACTCACACGGCAGCATTTTCACCCAGAAGGATTCGACCCATCGGTTTCAATACCCAGGTAGAAGTCATTCAAAACCAGAGTTAGTGCTTTTGTTCCCGCCAACAGTCAGCTGATCTTTGAGTCACCACGCTGCCGGGAAAGCTAGGAATAATAACTAAAATTCTACCTGAGGGTCAGCTCTGGATTTCAATTTCTCACGATCGCACAGCCTCACTCCTTGCAGACACAAAGGTGGCATTTCTACTCTACAGACACATTGTGATAAGTAAGGCCATCTTCGCAAACTTCCGAGCTCTGAATGAGGTTCATTTATTTTAGAATTCGTTCTACTTCACCAACCACAATTAGTACAAGCACACATATAATTTAAAAATAATCTCCTAAAGAATGTACTTGGACAACCGTCATAAACATTACCAGCTCATAAATGTCCTCCTCGGGCTTTGGAACGTAGTGTTGCATTTTGTTTTCTATTAGAAATTTCAGACGCAGGTAATGAGCAGAGTGATCCAGTTGATGTGTCTGGGACAAAAGAAAGGAAAAAGAAAACGTTCAATAGTAAACAGGAGTATTTAGTGCACCACTGACATATTATCACTATCCCCCGAGAATCATAGAGATTTGTTACTGGGGAGGGCGTATGGTTTCTACACCTCCTAGGAGGTTTACCTCTAAAACTCAAACTTGAAACGAATTTTCATTGAACAGATGAGTAATATTCCACCGACAGCTTATGATTCAATGGAAATAACTGAGTCACATCTTCACTTCTGCTTATCTGAGTCATTACCCTCTTTAACACTGGTTTTGCAACAGAACCCCATCAGATCAGGGAGGCCCTTCAACATAATTCCAAACATACAGAGGTGATTAAAGAAAAAGTCACAGAAACAGTAAGGAAAGATTCACAGTGACAGGGAAAAGCTGTGCCCTGGCAACGTTGTTTTTCTAGCCACATGGGGACACTGGGACAGTTGCTAATAGTTCATTTGCAGGCGAGTCAGCGTGAAGACAAGGCATTTGGATTTCAGTCTTATTTATATACACCCCAAGTGAGACTCCCTCCGGGGGCAGTGCAGACGGGCATGTGTCCAGCACTGGCAACACATTGAATGACTTACCCAAAGAAAACAATTCTAAAATAGTTAAGGGTTGAAATTTCCAGGCCTACTCCTTTGGTTCAGAATGGGTCGACGGATTTTTCTCCTCTAGAGAGTCACCCTCGATTTAACGTTGCGGTAAAAGCGATAGTCGCAACGTGGCTTTATAAATAATCCTCCACGTGCATTCGTGAAGATGCAGAGAAAAATGTAAGAAAATGCTCTTTGAAAGTTACATGGCAGCTCGAAAATGTATTGTCAGAAAACGCTTAAGTGAAGCCACTTTTTAAAGCATTCTTATCCCTCAGAGATGCATCCCAAAGCACTAGTAGATAAAAGATATGATGTCTAAAACTCGCTTCCAAAAGAATCCAGAGCAGGGGGTGGGAGGGGATGAGTAAACAGATGAAGCATAATTTGGTAATTTTGGTTAATTATAGAACCTTGGTGACAGATACGCAGGAGTTTATTACACTATTCTCTGCTCTTACAGGAGTTTGAAATTTTTCATAAATATTAGATCTCTTCACACCAAAAGCTCTACTGGTGAGAATTATTGCAATATAAGTGAAAATTAATCTTTTGCTGGCTTAATCCTCTTTCTACCTACCCTGATCCCCCCCCCCCCGAATTTTAAAGGCTAAACTAAGAAAATTCTGATAATTATTCCAATAGTAGTCATTCAGTCCCATCTAACGAAATCTAAAGTGTGCCAGATGCTGTGTGAAACACTGCAGATATAAAAATTAATAAAACATAAATGCAGCCTTCAACCGTGTGTGTGGCTGTGGGGAAGAGGGGGGCAGAAAACAGAAGATGGGGTGGTGGTGGCTTTGCTTTTTAAATAAATATACATGCAACAGGGGTGCCTGGGTGGCTCGGTCGGTTGGGCGTCCGACTTCGGCTCAGGTCATGATCTCGCGGTTTGTGGGTTTGAGCCCCGCGTCGGGCTCTGTGCTGACAGCTGGGAGCCTGTAGCCTGCTTCAGATTCTGAATCTCCCTCTCTCTCTGCCCCTCCCCTGCTCATGCTCTGTCTCCCTCCCCAAAATAAATAAACATTAAAAATTTTTTTAAAAAAATACATGCAACATAGGCATCCTGCATTATTACAAAAGCACATTTCCAGAAAGTGGAAATGAGTTCGTTCTGAGCACCTAGGAGAATGATAAAGAAGTTTTCTACCCTGCATCCTCTCCTGAGTAAAGTGATAGTTTGAAACCCGCTGTGTGACCACAGATACCGCTGAGCCAACACATTCCCACGTACCTGACTTTCAGGCTGTCACTGTCTGTATTACGGAGGTCAAATGCTCAGGGTCTGATAGACCCAGATGGATGGTGTCTAAGGTAATAAGAATGATTATGGGTAATCCCAAGAAGCGTGTAACAGGGAAGCTTTTGTTGGTTTTTTTGTCTGTTTTTGTTTTGAGAAAGAGAGAGAGAGAGAGAGCATGCATGCATGGGGAGGGGCGGGGGGCGGGGAGAGACAGACAGACAGACAGACAGAGGGAAAGAAAATCTTAAGCGGGCTCCAAGCTGAGCGTAGAGACCACCACAGGGCCCAATCTCACGACCCTGAGATTATGACCTGAGCTGAAATCAAGAGTCGGATGCTTAACTGACTGAGCCACCCAGGTGCCCCAAAACAGTGAAGTTTTACAGTGGGCTACCTATTACTTACAGGAGGGCTGCTGAGACAAACAAATGAAATAATAATATTTAGGGTAAGATGATAGGAAAAGTTTCCCTCCAGAGACAGAAGCTGCAAATGCTTCCCACCTACCTAGGTCCTCACCGAAATCTTTCAACAGAAGAAAAAAATCGTGTTTGCCATCTGTTTCTGACTGAGGTGGGAGGAAAAGAGCAATGAAACTTCATGGGGTCTTGGTTAACAGGAACAAATTCACTTGGCAACCTTACTGTCATCATTAATAAACACTTTGTGGACACTCTCAATAAGGCTGACACTTAAACCGTTTTCCGGAAGTCGGACCCAAGGAGCAACCTCACCTAAGAAGCTTGTGGTTCCTGAACCCTCAGTGGGAGAGACAGACAGCCCCCTGTCAGGCACCAAAGATCTTAAGATGGTCCTGATGAAGAGTAGAGAGGTTCTCATCACGCCTTAAATGCTGCTGTGCTGAAACATTTATACAGATGTACAGAGAGCAAAAAATAACAGCTGTCTAGGTACCTCACTCAGAGTGACACAGCAAGGACAACAAAAGAATGGTAAATACAGCAATGGTAATGAGGCCGATTCTTGGCACCTTCCCCTCCATCATCATCTTTGTCAAACTTCTTTAAGTTACAATAATGTCTTGATAATTTTAAAAAATGAAAATGGCACATGCGACAGATAAAACTTTTAATGGTCTTACTTGCACCCAAGGAGCCCTTAGATTGGTCAGTAAACAGTCACCCTAAAAATGGGTAGTATACCTGAGGGCCTACCATTTTGGTAAAGATTTCTCAATTACAAGCCCGCACTAGTCATGGCTGCTCTAACGTGAAGGCAAAATCCTAATGAATTAATTGATCCTGATGAATTAAATCTGATCATCAGAATTCTCAAGAAGAATTTCCTCCTCCCCAAATATCTGCAGGTTGAGCAAATTTACCATGTTCACAATACATCTTTATGCAAAAAGAATTCCAAGTATCAATGAATATGTTAACACAGCAAGTCCAAATATTTGTCCTGCTACAGACTTGTAAAACATTCAAGAGAAAACTTCCTAATTCAAGAGAAACTCAGGGAAAAATTTAAGTGGTACCAATTTGTGTTCCAATGTGCATTTGCTTAAGTTACTCAGAGAGCATTTGATTCATTTTGAGACAATGTAGCCACAAGTTATACCAGAAGATAAAAATACCATAGAACAAGTATTAGTTTAGTTGGCATATATTTTCTTTTAATTTGCATCCACTTCAAAGGATGAAATAGCAAACACAATGTACTTTTTTTTTCCAGTAAATAGTTTGAGCCAATTACAAGAGATAATAACATGATCTTTTAATCCATCAGGGTTTTCTCTTCCAATTCAGTCCAACTTCTTGGGGAAACAGAAAAGTTACCACATATAGAAATCCATGCAAACACACACACACACACACACACACACACACACACACACAGGTGCTATTGCAGAATTTCCAAAGATTGATCTTCCTCTTCAAGGTGACCTTTCTTTTTTTTAATGCCAATGGTTTTTAGAATAATCAAAAAGTCATAGGCCAATATAGTGATGGCATGAAATAAAACTCATCCCATGGTCACACATGAATTGTATCAGTGAGTATGAATGAATGAATTTTTTGCAATTATTTTGGTAATTGCAATGATCAGAATATATCGAAAACCCACAGGCCAACGTGGTTACCTGCTATAGTTAGCAACAATCATTTTCGTCACATCTATAACATGAACTGTACATGAAATGTAGATCTTGAAACAGTTACTATACCAGAACTTGACTGGTGCTCGGATGGCAGATGACAAACTGATGTGAAAGGATGTGGATCAGATAGAATAGGAAAAAGAATGAGCTGAATGCAAGAGACAGAAGAAAGAGATTGATTATTAAATATTAGAAAAAGCATCCATCACCGACGTTGAGAATGACAATAAAGAAATAAAAGACAGACATTCTGACAATCACCTTTTTTTTCAGTCCCTCCTCCTCCAAAGAGAAAAACACTCACCACTAATTAGATCATTAATAACATGTGGCACTGTTACCCCATTATCTCTTTCCCTCTTAAGAATAAAATTGGCTCCACTAATTACAATAAAGTGTTTTCCAAAGAAGGAGCCAGCTTTAGAAGGCACCTGGTTCTCAGCACACTATATAATTTATCCTACATGGGTGCTTTTCCAGAGACCATCAATTTCTTCAAGTGCATACAAAAGTTTTCCATTTTTAAACTCACGACACTTAGCTTGTTCCACACCACATTGTTTTTGTCTTTATTTCCATGTTTGGGGGAAAAGAGTTGAGCACCCAAGGGAAAATTGGGCAGGATGACCTTCTGTTGTTAGAGAGAGGGATGTGTGCCCTCACGATGCCATCAAAAACCTTTCCAGCGATAGATATAAACACTTTATGCAGGGACAGGTCCCACTTGCTGTCCAAAGATGGTCTCTAGCTGCCGTGACAATACCATTCATCATTCTCTTAGTTTCTATCAAAACAAAGCTTGAAAAGGACCCAAAATTGGGCCCATCACTATTTTCCCCACTCATTGTTCAAGTTTCCACCAATCAATGGTCACTGGAAAACTATGACCTACCCTCTGATCCCTAATTGCATCCAAGGCCAATGTACACAGGAGGCGCTTAAGCAATGCTCTCCCCTTGGAAAGACCTCCAGGGTTTGGCTTTATTAAAAAAAACAAAAAAAACAAAAAAAACAAAAAAAAAAAAAACACCAGAGTCCTACTTTTGACACCTTCAGCTGCAGTTCTGAGAACGACTTCCACAGCTCTGTGGAATATTAATGGGTCTCTAAAGAATCGTGCTAATCTATAAATAAAAGAATGCAGAAATCCTCAATAGACTAATTTTGTTAAGTAATTAAAATGAAAAATGTGAACAGAAATACCATTATCTTCAAAAAGCTGGAATTCACATACATGAAGGATTCGAAGCATGTAACAGAGTATCATTTATTTTTAACACCTATGTGGGGGCTGAGTTTAGCTTTGTCCTAAAACAAATGGCCCTTCTACATTTCTTCCACATAAGGCTTATTTGAGCCAGACTGTTTCATTTCTCCCACTCATATAAAGAGCCATATTTTTTCTTTACAAAGGCCCTAGTGATTTGTTTTCTTTAAAAAATTCCGAAATTGCTGATTGCGGAATTACAGCATTGAGGTACTTGTTCTGGTAGTGAAATAGATTCAGTCTTTATAAACCATTGTGTTGAGTGAGGAGGTCCTAAAAATGTCACTGTATCAATCCAACTTCTTCTAGGAGAAAATTATGACGGGAAGGTTTCTACTTGCCCTTTAGTGGTCCTGGGGAAAGCCATCACACTGTCTAAAAAATATATTCTGGATTCTTCTGACCCTAATGGACCATCCTTCCTGATGACCACCCTGGCGCAGGAGAGGATACAGGCTCAGAGCAACCAGGTAGATGTGGGTTCAGTCTCTCCTTTGCAACTGACTGCGTGCAATGTGAGTGCTGGGCCTGGAGCTAAGGCTCTCTGAGCCTCACTTTCTCCATCTGTACAATGGGCAAACATCATCTCTTCCTCAGACTTGACAGAACTCCTAAATAAAACTATTAGTGCTGATACTTTTGTACAAGTAAAAACAAGCACACGAAAAAGGCTCGTTTCTTTCTCTTTTCCTTCCCTCACTCCAGGCAATTCATCTGGTGCCCTTCAGGGGGGTGAAAAATAAAACCTCGTTGACTTTGGAAAAGAATCAGAAGTTTCTGCAGCTTAGAAGCGACAGCAGAGAAAGTGAACTCAGGCATTTGTCACATACACACGCATAGTAAGAGGCTAATTATGTGTTTACAGGAAAGGGAACTTCTCATCACGGAGATCAAACATATTTATTTCAGTTTTTACCTACCCATATGGCTGTGGCGTCAGTTACTGTCAAAGAGCAGGTACACATAATATGATGCCACTAAACCTGTGTGTGTGTGTGTGTGTGTGTGTGTGTGTGTGTGTGTGCCCGCGCGTGCACAAAACAAGTTAGGCAAATGCCAGAATGTTTACGGTGATACTTCTAGACCTTGTAGGGGTGGCCTTCATTTTCTTTGCTCTTCACCCAAATTTTCTAAAATTTTTGCAATGAGCATATAATTCACTTATTTCAAATCTATGAAACATGCATATTGAAAGAAGCTATTTAAAAAAAGAATCCCTCCCCTCCCAAAGCCCAAGAATTCACTTCCACTTAGTATGCATATGATCACAGAGGAAATCAAAGCTGTGAGAGGAAATGGAGGTACCCTTGGAAGCGCCTTCCTCCCTCACACGTCTCTGAATCCTCACGCGTGCCACAGATGATTCCTCTGGCCCACTCTGCTCCTCTCAAGGAGGCAACCCCGAATACCTTCATACCTTACAGATCAGCTCCAGGGTGTCCCGGGCAGTGTCGCCGGGCCGGACGACCGTCAGGGCTGGCTGATTATTTGGCAGACAGAACCACGATGGTGTGAAATACTCGTGGACCCAAATGTCACAGTCGGGATTGTGCTGGTGGACGCTGGGCAAGACCATTTCTTTCTCCCTCTACGATAAGAAATGAAGTTAGTCGGGCAGCAGTCATCAGGCTTTGCTATCCGGATTGTACGCGGAGATTCACTGTCTCCAGGAAAATGGCCCAGAGTGGAAATGGCAGCACTGGTGAGGGACAGAGGGGGATGTTCAGAGAGGAAACTATTGACAAAGGAGCTTTAATGGGGGAAGGAGAGATTTCTCAGATGCGAGGCAGACCTTTCACCCGGTCCACAGCATCCACAGGTGGGCACTGTGTAAGTGGGGGGAAGGGTGGGGGGGGAGGGTACCGAAATTTGGAAGAAGGAAAGAAATGGATCAGTCATTCAGCTCAGCTTTCTTGCTAGGATTTCCCCCACAAATCCACCTTAAACAGGGAATTCCTACAGCAAGAATATCTACCATGTGGGTTATATGTTTCAAAAGCAACAATGAGGCCCCAAGGAAATTATTAAAGAAAAGATGATGTTCTAGCACTACACGTTTACAGGGAGCATTGTTTCTGTGCTTGCACTTGACCTCCAGCACAGCTCTGGGAGGGAGACAGTTCCGTTTCCCAGACAAGGTTCAGAGAACCTCAAAGCATGAGCCGTGTGGCCTTTTTAGGCCATTGCCACACTCCAGCCTCTTCCACTACTCGGCCTGAGGGTCAAGGAGTAGTGTCATGTTTATAAGGATGGGAAAAGATGTACTCATTCAGCAGCTGGGATAATCCAAGCAAGCGAAGCTAAAACATTCCATAGAACAATGAAATAGGGGCCAATTTCTTTGAAATAAGCAAATAAAGAATGATGTTAGGGGAGCCTGGGTGGCTCAGTCGGTTAAGCACCCAACTCTTGGTTTTGGTGCATGATCTCACGGTCACGATCTCTTGCTTCATGGGTTTGAGCCCGGATCAGGCTCTGTGCTGACAGTGTGAAGCCTGCTTGCAATTCTCTCTCTTTCTCTGCCCCTCCCCTTCTCTCTCAACATAAATAAATACACTTAAAAAAAAAAAGATGTCAGATTTCAGCAATGTAAAAACAATATTGATGGGCAAGATGTACTAAGACAAGACTTGATTATTGGTTTATAACCAGGCCACTGATCAGTAAATACAAATCTATAGGTTACCAAGAACAAGGCTGGTATTAGGAAATTACAAGAAACAATTTTTCAAACTAAGGCTGATAGGTGGTAACGTCATAGCTTCTATTCAAAAAAAGAATGAATCCGAGAATGGGGGAAATATTTTTGCAAAGGCTACTAACTAAATTCAACCAAGAAGACAATTTCAGCTCTGGCTTTGAATGATGTCACTTTTGCGGATAAACTGAACCCCAAGGAAGGGATTGTCAAAAAGCAAAAAGCAATCAACTTGGGCTAAATCCCATGAACTATAATTGGAATCTTTTTATTGTCCCCATGTGCCATATTAAATAAGTGCCCCTTAGCACTGGATCAACTCAAGTTTTGCATCTAAACTGCTGTTTGAGATCAAGGCACTCCAGCCAAGAAGAAGAATAAAGAAATATCTCAGAGAAATGGACAAACAAAAGGGGCAAAGAAATCCAAAGGAAAAACATGTGCAGGTTCCAGGATCTGTGTGCTCTGTGCCTGGGGTCCAGGATCTGTCTGCCTGGAGAGGCTATCCCAACATTAAAAGGGGACTAGTAACAGTATGCAAGATGAGTTAACTAACTTCAGAAATGGCTTCATTAACATCAAAAACAATGCTTGTGTTGCACGTAGGTACAGTGATTTAATTTCATCAGATTTCATCAGAGACAGAGTTTTTCAGAGAAAGGGGCATGGATGGCTTTTTCCAAGGACAGCTGCATTTGTATCTACAGGGACATAATCCAGGAGTAGTTCGAGCACAAAAGTGACAACAGGCCTGTCCCTGGCCACTCCTCTCCCCTCACCCCTTCCAAAGGCCAGAACTCCCCACTGCACTCTGTTTCAGAGGCTCCATCTCGAACACGGGCTGTGCTACCGCTGACCGCCCTTGCTTGGTTGCACAGCAACTGAGAGCTGAACTCTCTGTCATATTGATCCTGAGCCCAAGAACCGGGGGATCATTCCAAGGTCACGTTATCAACAACAGAACCCCCTGAACAAAGAGGTTACTGGTATCACTGTTAGGGTCTTTAAAGCTGGGGATGTCCATTTAAATTAGAGGCTGTAAAAAGTAGCCCAGAGGAAACAAAAATCAATATTCTTCATGGGCTTTCAATCAGAGCAGTGTGACCACCCCTTTTAAATCCAGGCACAAGGTTAGAACAAGTCTGTGAATCTTTAATTGAATACTTGTCTTCAGGAGGCAAAAGCATTTTTTTTTTTTTAAAGAATATACTATCAGAACAGTTCTTTGAATTAATGGGAACAACACAGCATGTGTGGGCAGAGAGGGAGGGCAGTACGAACTCACCTCTTGGGAATGGAAGTTGTAGATAAAAGCAATTGGCAACGACATAGATATTCAGCTCCCCAGAACCCAAATTTCCTCTTATATTCTAGATGGAAAATGATACATCCAAATGATAAGTATTGAAAATGTTATGTTGGCAGGAGAATGTCCTTATTGTTACCAAGTTTTAAGCATAAAATGCTTTTCCACCTTTTACCGACCTGTTACGTAACTTTAAAGATTTGATCATTTCAGCATTTAATACAGTCCACTTAATTTTAGGATCCCAAGAAACCAATGCATTGTGTAATGTTGACACATTCGCGGTACTTTTAGAAAAGGAATGGGTTTATTTTTACCTTGCCATCTGGAACAGTGTCATCAAATATTCCCTCTAAAGATTTCTTTACAGCATCACTTCCCTCACCGAACACCTGCATATACAAAAGTATCATCTTAAAAAGGCCTGTCGGCAAGAGGGCAAATGAAGCATGGGAAGGGGGATGGAAAATGAGCGTGGCTCTTGGAACACATGACAGAAGTCTCCAGATCCTGCTATATCAGCTCCATAAATAGGGAACGTAATTCATGGTAGCAGACCAGGAAAAACATGATCCTCTATCTGGATCACTTCCCATAACTCTAACAAACTCAAAAGAAAAAAGAAGAAGAAAAGAAAAAGTTGGCTTCTAGATCTGGATAATTCATTTTGTTGTAAAGAAAATAAGCTTTTGCAAAAGCAATGGACTAGATTTGCTCACATTGAACAGTTTCCACAATTCCCTCACATATACAATCAGATATTCATCAACAACTAGCTTACTTTTCATACTCTGCTGAGCAGAACCTGAGACTATCCATTTATAGTGCTTTCCGTAACATCCCAGAAAAGGCTTTCTTAATTAAAAAAAAAGAAAGAAAAAAAAACCAGAAATTTGTCTGTTCTTTGAAATTAAATGAATTCTGTTCAGTAGTCAAAATCTAAACATGTCGACAAGAGAAAGTTTTATATTCTGGCTCTAAACCAGCCAGGTACTATCAGGATAATACACATGATTAAGAAAAAGCCTTTCTCACGATGCAAATGAGATAGGTAGAAACACACCATTTGTGTCCATTTCAGAGCCCTGAATTAACAAGTAGATTTCTGTTGGTATGCTCATGGCTAAGTAGGAAGTTTTTATACCCCTTACTTTAAGAGACAGGAACAAGAATTGCTTCGAGGAAATGGTATCGTCCTTTGATTTTTGAAAGACGTTAAAACATTCTCTTGGACCTCATTTCACTTGAGGCATCTATTTCAGCAGCCATGGACTCTGACACAAGCTGGCGCTGATAAAGTTACCACCGCATGAACCAAGGCTTGTGACAGAAAAGACGTTCAAACCCAGTTCCCAACTGCAAAGTCCTGGCATGTACTTTAGTGGGTGCTCTGAGTCACCTGCCATCACAGGAGGATTCACACAAAACGCCACCACCACCTGCCAAAGGGAGGGGAGAAATCCTAGTGGCGAATGTCTTCCTTCTGTACGTACGTTTCGTCCAGAGACATCAAGTCTCTTGTGTGAGTTTTGATAAAACAGTGACTTTCCTCCACACCGTTTCTTCTTCAGGTTTACACAGAAGCAAAACCTGGTAGCAGACTTGATGCTCTGCCTTCTCCAAAGACCACAGACCAAACGGCACGGATGCTCAGTCTGAGGCTCACTTATCACCTGCTCATCTGGTCTCCTGCAACGTCCATCAGCGACACAGAATACCCACGTTTAAACAGTGAGTGTGGTGGTCAGTTAGGAACGTAGGACGTCACTTTTCAGGACTGTCTCTTCTAAATTTCAGTTCTTGTGTAAGCTAATGGCTGGAACTGTCAGAACAAACAATGAGGGATCTTTTTATCAAATTAGTCAATTGGCTTCTCACTTTGCATAAGGGCACAGAGTGAACAGGTCAAACTGGGAATCCTAGCCATGACCTCCAAGATGCTCAGTGCTTCACTTTTCGGCCACCATAACCCATGAATCCAACATTCTCCTTCTCCTGAAAAGACCAAGACCCATGTTCCTTCAGTCCCTAAAACACGAGCAAGCAGTCCCGGAGCCACTTGCTTCATAAAGCCAAAGAAGAATGACAATGACAATGGAGAGAAGTTCCTAGAAGTGACTCTAGCAGGATGGCGGTCTTGGCTAAAAGGGATAAAAAGGACAAGGCCACAGCATGTGGCTAGAGGACTGACCCTGTGGTACACCTCTCGGTGATGCCATTCGTGAGGTACCGAGATCCCCTTCGAGCCCCAGCATCTGGGTAGAAGGGCATCATGGCAGTGGTGAGGACTCTCAGACTCCTGATTTCTCATACTGGAAGACAAGGGAACTCCCCATTTCATGTCAACCCCAAAAAGCTAATGGCAGAGGAACAATCTGACCTCCCTGGAGGCCACCTTTGATCCAGCGCCAGAAGCAGCTTAAAAAACCCTGTGCTCAGGTGCCCACTCGGCTTCATCAACAAGCCCCGCTTTTTTCCGAAGACTCAGGATGAATTGTGCACTTTCAGGAGGTCTGTAATTAGCCAGGGTTTGCAAAGGATGCAGGTGGGAGACTGGAGCTTGGTGATAGACTAATAGCAGAGTTCAAAGTCATGAGTATACATTAGCTATTAAAAGCGTCTAGTACAACCAACGTCTTTGTGTCAGTGAGCTGATTCGAAATACCACCCAGTACCAATAAATCACCACACATGCACATGCATCCCAAGTTGAGGTGGCCATGGAAGCAATCTGTGCCTGATCTTTCGCCCACCCTGGAACCCACCTGGTTGATGCTGGGGCGTCCCTGCTTCTTTTTGGAGGTAGTGTCCAGACCCCAAAGGGAAGAAAACCTGCTCCTTCGCTTGCTTGCGGATCTGGACATGGCCTGAGTACGACGTCTCACTCCGGTCTCACCAGTGCGTGCTGCCACCTGAGGTCGTCGAGGAACAGCATCGACAAGAGAAATGCGTCAGGACCGCTCACCTCTTCCTCAAGGTCCCTACTAAGTTACACGCCCAGGGAGCATCCCTCTACTTGCTAGAGGGATGCTGCCCGTTCGTGAATTACTTAATAAAGCCAGTTACGTCTTCAAATTCATAAAAATTTTAAAAAAGACCAACCATACCTCCATCATGCCAGCCCATCACCAAAGCATTTAATCTGTGACTCCCATATATTGGGACTTTGAGGGCCCTTCATGGAGTCCAAATATAATTGAAAGGTTGGCAAACTCAACCACTGTCTGAAACCATCAGGAAAACAGTAATATATAAAATAACAATAGGATGCGTATATAATGTTTCCAAGAATTCAATGCCCTTCTGGTCACAGGATTGAACTCTAGCAGCAAGTTGAGCTAACCATACGATCTTGAGATTCTCCCTAAATGCTCTAGAGCTGTTTCTGCATTCTAGAAGAATGGTGTCTGAGTGTCGGCAAAAATAGCGAAAACAATACCTCTTGGTTCCTGTGATTCCACGTGAAATCTAAGTGTACCAATTCTTCTATTTCGTTTTCTCAGAACGACACAATTTCCTTCGTAGGGAAGTGATGGTTGTCCCCCTATATCATTCTCCCTCTAGCTCAGTCAGAGAAACCCCCACATGTAGCTGAGCACATGACTACCCAACGCTGACTTACTTTCCTTTGTAGCAGGACATGGGCCTGTGACTAACTTCCAGTCAATGGGAGCTAAGCAGAAGGGCTATTTGTCATCTCCAGGAACCGTCCTTAAGAGGAGGGAGGGATCTCCATTATCTTTCACTTCTCTCCTTCCTGACAAAGGAAGGTCTGTGGGTTAACTCTTCTAGGACATTCAGACAGAACCCTTTTCACGGTTTTTAGAACAAGAAGATGGATGGGACCCGAGTCCGGGAAAATGGTGAAGCCACCTTATTAGCCTTACATGTCCCATGTTTAGATAAAAGGGAATAAAAGTTCTATTTTATTTAAAAAAAAAAAAAAAAAAAGCAGTGGGGAGCAGGAGCTACACTCTTTTGAGATATTTGCAAGATGCCAACAGCCCAG
The DNA here is from genome assembly GCF_018350195.1 of Panthera tigris. Lineage (NCBI taxonomy): Eukaryota > Metazoa > Chordata > Mammalia > Carnivora > Felidae > Panthera > Panthera tigris. The sequence goes on along the minus strand of NC_056668.1, from coordinate 13,668,427 downwards.
ACAAATATTTCAGAGAGGAACATCCCAAGTTCAAATCTGCTTCTATACAAACTGCTCAAGTAGACACTGAATCTCTGTGAGGATCCCACAAAGT